>NC_133465.1:47243023-48675895 GCF_048565385.1 Saimiri boliviensis | reverse complement strand
TTAAAGCCACCTGCCACCATGCCTGGCTAATTTTTTTTTTTTTTTTTTTTTTTCCTGGTGTCAGCCTCCTGCCTGGCAGAGAAACTCCAGTCCCTGCTCCGGGAAGCCTCTCCAGGCCTTCCGCCGCCCTGACTGGGAAAGAGCCCGTCGTCCAGCAGGTACCAGGCTTGTCTCCCCCCGCCCGATGGTGACGAACGGAAGACCCAGCGCAGCCTGGGCTCCTCTAGTGATGGTGCCCTGGGACCTCGTCGTTCTCCAGGAAAACGTGGACGGCTCTCCGCCGACGGACACTTCCACAGACCCATCTTGCCTTCGCGCCCAGGCTCTCGGTTCTGTCTTTTGGCTGTGTTGACACCAACAAGGGACTCCACCGCGGAGGCCACGCCCCCTGTGAGAGGGCGGGGCGTGCATACTCGAAATGAAAGGCCGGGAACGCGGGAACAAGCACGGGTGTAAGATTTCTTCTTTCAAACGTGGAGAAAAATAAATCCGCCACAGTGTGTAATGACGTGAATAGCGGTGTGGATGAGACAAAGGGAATGGGGCAAGGAGCGAGGCTGGGGCTCTCACCGCGACTGTAATGTGGATGACGGTGGGGCGGTGACGGCGGGGACGCAGGCGACAGCATCGCTTCTCGGCCTTTTGGCTAAGATCAAGTGTAGTATCTGTTCTTATCAGTTTAATATCTGATACGTCCTCTATCCGAGGACAATATATTAAATGGATTTTTGGGAGCAGGGAGTTGGAATAGGAGCTTGCTCCGTCCACTCCACGCATCGACCTGGTATTGCAGTACTTCCAGGAACGGTGCACCCCCGCCTCGGGGGACACAACGTGTTTGCAAAGTCAGACGGCAAGTTTGCGTTTTTTGTGTGTCAGTTTGGCTTGGGTTTCTTACTGCTTCAGGTGTTCAAGTGCTTCTGACTCTTCCGCTTAAGCATTCTCAGGCATGGCAGACGGCGGGCTCCTTAGCTTCCGCTTCCGCTCTGACGCCACCGCTTTCGAAAAGCTATACTTCTTTCGTGTTTGCGAGTACAGTACAGAGAGCCTATTGAATTGTTTCTTGAAAGTCCTGAGATCTCAGCTTGGCAGTAGAGTGCTGGTGACCTCTTAAACTTGAAACTTCTGGGATGGCAAACCATGATGACAGTCTTTTTAAACTCGCATTACAATTTTTCTATTGGGATGCAATTTATAGATTCAGGGATGAGACCGGAAGAGAGCCAGGAGAGATTTGCCATCATGGTTGCAAGGCAGCTGCTGGTGGCTGACCCTGGAAACGATATACCCGCCCAAAAGGGAGGCGGAAGATGCATTGAGCATGAAGGGTGGAGCCACGATGCTTGGAGTCAGGTTCTCCTCCTGTTCGTTCTCTGATAAATAACTTATACCCCTGTACCCCAGCTTTCCCTGGGCAAAAAAGGAAGTTTGTTGCTGGGTGGGTTGGCGCCTGCCTTAAAGTGCCAACGCCTCCGGGGGCTCGAGAGGAAGAAGTTCTTACTAGAAAGACAACGTGGACACGTATGTTTATTGCAGCAGTATTGACAGGAGCAAAGACTTGGAACCAACTCTTTCTTTGTAGGAACACGGATGAAGCTGGAGGCAGTTATTCTCAGCAAACTGACACAGGACCAGAAGACCAAACTCCGCATGTTCTCACTCATAAGTGGAAATGAGAACACGTGGACACAAGGGAGGGGAACATCACACACTGGGGCCCGAAGGGGGTTGGGAGCCAAGGGGAGAGACAGCAAATACGTCGTAATACGTAATGCATGTGGGGCTTAAGGTCTAGATGACTGGTTGAGAGGTGCCGCTAACCACCATGGCACACGTGTACGTATGTATTCCAGAAGTTACAAAGAAAAAAAAAAAAAAGGAAGAAGTTTCAAGTTTAGGCTGGGCAACATTGGCGAACCCCATCCCTTTAAGAAACAAACAAAAAAGGCCGGGCGCGGTGGCTCAAGCTTGTAATCCCAGCACTTTGGGAGGCCAAGGCTGGTGGATCACGAGGTCAAGAGATCGAGACCGTCCTGGTCAACATGGTGAAACCCCGCCTCTACTAAAAATACAAAAAATTAGCTGGGCATGGTGGCACGTGCCTGTAATCCCAGCTACTCGGGAGGCTGAGGCAGGAGAATTGCCTGAACCCAGGAGGCGGATGTTGCGGTGAGCCGAGATCGCGCCATTGCACCCCAGCCTGGGTAGCAAGAGCGAAACTCCGTCTCAAAAAAAAAAAAAAAAAAAAAAAAGAATGGGAGGTTTCCGTGAGCTGTGATTCCTCCAGTAAACTGTAGTCTGGATAACTGAGTGAGCCTCTGTTAAAAAGAAAAACAAAAGTAACCAACATAAAAGTTATTTATGTTCGGTGGTTCAAGCCTGTAATCCCAGCACTTTGGGAGGCCGAGGCGGGTGGATCACGAGGTCGAGAGATTGAGACCATCCTGGTCAACATGGTGAAACCCTGTCTCTACTAAAAATACAAAAAATTAGCTGGGCATGGTGGCACGTGCCTGTAATCCCAGCTACTCGGGAGGCTGAGGCAGGGGAATTGCCTGAACCCAGGAGGCGGAGGTTGCAGTGAGCCGAGATCGCGCCATTGCACCCCAGCCTGGGTAACAAGAGCGAAACTCCGTCTCAAAAAAAAAAAAAAAAAAAAAAAATTAGCTGGGCATGGTGGCACGTGCCTGTAATCCCAGCTACTCAGGAGGCTGAGGCAGGAGAATTGCCTGAACCCAGTAGGCGGAGGTTGCGGTGAGCCGAGGTCGCGCCATTGCACTCCAGCTTGGGTAACAAGAGCGAAACTCCGTCTCAAAAAAAAAAAAAAAAAAAAAAAAAAGAATGGGAGGTTTCCGTGAGCTGTGATTCCTCCAGTAAACTGCAGTCTGGATAACTGAGTGAGCCTCTGTCAAAAAGAAAAGCAAAAGTAACCAACATAAAAGTTATTTATGTTCGGTGGCTCAAGCCTGTAATCCCAGCACTTTGGGAGGCCGAGGCGGGTGGATCACGAGGTCGAAAGATCGAGACCATCCTGGTCAACATGGTAAAACCCCGTCTCTACTAAAAATACAAAAAAACTAGCTGGGCGTGGTGGCGCGTGCCTGTAATCCCAGCTACTTCGGAGGCTGAGGCAGGAGAATTGCCTGAGCCCAGGAGGCGGAGGCTGCGGTGAGCCGAGGTCGCGCCATTGCACTCCAGCCTGGGTAACAAGAGCGAAACTCCGTCTCAAAAGAAAAAAAAAAAAAAAAAAAAGAGATCGAAACCATCGTGGTCAACATGGTGAAACCCTGTCTCTACTAAAAATACAAAAAATTAGCTGGGCATGGTGGCGCGTGCCTGTAATCCCAGCTACTCAGGAGGCTGAGGCAGGAGAATTGCTTGAACCCAGGAGGCGGAGGCTGCGGTGAGCCGAGGTCGCGCCATTGCACTCCAGCCTGGGTAACAAGAGCGAAACTGCGTCTCAAAAAAAGAAAAAAGAAAAGAAAAGAAAAGAAAAAAAGTAATTTATGTTGACTTTTACTCATTTAATGCTGCCTGTAAAATCCCGTGGGTACTTTACACTCACAGCGCGGCTCCGCTAGAACTGACCACATTTCCACTGCTCCACAGACACCTGTGGCTAGCGGCTGCCATGCTGCCCTGTGTGGGCAATGGAATGGGGAAGACAAGACAGGACAGAGATTGGGGTGGCATGAAATGAGAAAAAAACAGCCGCCGGGAGACAAAAAAAAAAAAAAAATGTTTCTTTTTTTTTTTTGAGACGGAGTTTCGCTCTTGCTACCCAGGCTGGGGTGCAATGGCGCGATCTCGGCTCACCGCAACATCCGCCTCCTGGGTTCAGGCAATTCTCCTGCCTCAGCCTCCCGAGTAGCTGGGATTACAGGCACGTGCCACCATGCCCAGCTAATTTTTTGTATTTTTAGTAGAGGCGGGGTTTCACCATGTTGACCAGGACGGTCTCGATCTCTTGACCTCGTGATCCACCAGCCTTGGCCTCCCAAAGTGCTGGGATTACAAGCTTGAGCCACCGCGCCCGGCCTTTTTTGTTTGTTTCTTAAAGGGATGGGGTTCGCCAATGTTGCCCAGCCTAAACTTGAAACTTCTTCCTTTTTTTTTTTTTTTCTTTGTAACTTCTGGAATACATACGTACACGTGTGCCATGGTGGTTAGCGGCACCTCTCAACCAGTCATCTAGACCTTAAGCCCCACATGCATTACGTATTACGACGTATTTGCTGTCTCTCCCCTTGGCTCCCAACCCCCTTCGGGCCCCAGTGTGTGATGTTCCCCTCCCTTGTGTCCACGTGTTCTCATTTCCACTTATGAGTGAGAACATGCGGAGTTTGGTCTTCTGGTCCTGTGTCAGTTTGCTGAGAATAACTGCCTCCAGCTTCATCCGTGTTCCTACAAAGAAAGAGTTGGTTCCAAGTCTTTGCTCCTGTCAATACTGCTGCAATAAACATACGTGTCCACGTTGTCTTTCTAGTAAGAACTTCTTCCTCTCGAGCCCCCGGAGGCGTTGGCACTTTAAGGCAGGCGCCAACCCACCCAGCAACAAACTTCCTTTTTTGCCCAGGGAAAGCTGGGGTACAGGGGTATAAGTTATTTATCAGAGAACGAACAGGAGGAGAACCTGACTCCAAGCATCGTGGCTCCACCCTTCATGCTCAATGCATCTTCCGCCTCCCTTTTGGGCGGGTATATCGTTTCCAGGGTCAGCCACCAGCAGCTGCCTTGCAACCATGATGGCAAATCTCTCCTGGCTCTCTTCCGGTCTCATCCCTGAATCTATAAATTGCATCCCAATAGAAAAATTGTAATGCGAGTTTAAAAAGACTGTCATCATGGTTTGCCATCCCAGAAGTTTCAAGTTTAAGAGGTCACCAGCACTCTACTGCCAAGCTGAGATCTCAGGACTTTCAAGAAACAATTCAATAGGCTCTCTGTACTGTACTCGCAAACACGAAAGAAGTATAGCTTTTCGAAAGCGGTGGCGTCAGAGCGGAAGCGGAAGCTAAGGAGCCCGCCGTCTGCCATGCCTGAGAATGCTTAAGCGGAAGAGTCAGAAGCACTTGAACACCTGAAGCAGTAAGAAACCCAAGCCAAACTGACACACAAAAAACGCAAACTTGCCGTCTGACTTTGCAAACACGTTGTGTCCCCCGAGGCGGGGGTGCACCGTTCCTGGAAGTACTGCAATACCAGGTCGATGCGTGGAGTGGACGGAGCAAGCTCCTATTCCAACTCCCTGCTCCAAAAATCCATTTAATATATTGTCCTCGGATAGAGGACGTATCAGATATTAAACTGATAAGAACAGATACTACACTTGATCTTAGCCAAAAGGCCGAGAAGCGATGCTGTCGCCTGCGTCCCCGCCGTCACCGCCCCACCGTCATCCACATTACAGTCGCGGTGAGAGCCCCAGCCTCGCTCCTTGCCCCATTCCCTTTGTCTCATCCACACCGCTATTCACGTCATTACACACTGTGGCGGATTTATTTTTCTCCACGTTTGAAAGAAGAAATCTTACACCCGTGCTTGTTCCCGCGTTCCCGGCCTTTCATTTCGAGTATGCACGCCCCGCCCTCTCACAGGGGGCGTGGCCTCCGCGGTGGAGTCCCTTGTTGGTGTCAACACAGCCAAAAGACAGAACCGAGAGCCTGGGCGCGAAGGCAAGATGGGTCTGTGGAAGTGTCCGTCGGCGGAGAGCCGTCCACGTTTTCCTGGAGAACGACGAGGTCCCAGGGCACCATCACTAGAGGAGCCCAGGCTGCGCTGGGTCTTCCGTTCGTCACCATCGGGCGGGGGGAGACAAGCCTGGTACCTGCTGGACGACGGGCTCTTTCCCAGTCAGGGCGGCGGAAGGCCTGGAGAGGCTTCCCGGAGCAGGGACTGGAGTTTCTCTGCCAGGCAGGAGGCTGACACCAGGAAAAAAAAAAAAAAAAAAAAAAAATTAGCCAGGCATGGTGGCAGGTGGCTTTAACCCCAGCTACCTGGGATACTGAGACAAGAGAATTGCTTAAACCGGGGAGGTGGAGGTTGCAATGAGCCAAAATTGCACCATTGCACTCCAGCCTGCATTGAAAGAGCAAGACTTTGTCTCAAAACAAGAAAAAGAATATTAACTGAAATAACTCAGTAAAAAAAATTAAAACCCCAAGAATTCTTTACACATGGTACATTTGTCCGTTTAATTTTAACTGCTTTTTAAGTGCATTTGCACATTTTTTTTTCTCAGTTTGTCATTTGTCTTTTGCTCTGCTTACGATGTTTTGTGTCCTGCAGAGAATTATTTGTTTCCTATATACAGTACTCCGATATATCAATCTTTTCTAAAAATGTGGCTTCTGGATTTTCAGTCAGGGTTAGAAGGACCGCTCCAACTCCAAAGTTACACAATTAGTCTTGCAAGTTTTCCTCTGCTTTTCTTAATGTATTGTTTTGCATTTAAGTATTTTATCCATTTAAATTTTTTCCTGATACTCAGATGAAAGTGTGACTGAACTTTATCACTGTTTCCCCAGAAGATGGCTGCACTGTTGTCTCAGTATCACTCACGGGATAATTTGCCTTTTCCCACCTACTTGAGATGCCAACTTTTTACCATTTCCTTTCATTTATTTTTTATTTCATTTTACTTTACTTTTGAGACAGAGTCTCACTCTGTTGCCCAGGCTGGAGTGCAGTGGCACGACCTTTGCTTGAACTCCTGAGCTCAGGCAATCCGCTCGCCTCGGCCTCTCAGAGTGCTAGGATTATGGGTGTGAGCCACCGGGCCTGCCTGGCCAATTTATGGTCAACTTCAATGCAGCAATCTTCATATTGCCTCTGACTGAGCCACGTGAATGGAACGGTAGGTGGGCACTGGATAGTGACGTACATGCGGCGAACTTGAATGTAGTGATCTTCAGATGGCCTCGGACTAAACCAAGTGATTGAAAAAGTAGTGAGACTCTGCACGGTGATGCACACGAGGTCGCCTTGAGTGCAGTGCAGCGGCCTCCGTATCACATCTGACTGAGCCAAGCGAATGGAAAAGTCATCAGCCCTTGTATAGTGAGCTACACACGGCAAACCTGCGTGCAGCCAGCTTCATAGCGCATCTGAGCCAAGTGAATGGGAAGCGAGTCAGACTCTGGTGATGTACGTGTGGTCAATGTGAACGCAGTGATCTCCATACCGTATCTACTGAGCCAGGTGAATCAAAAAAAGAGACTCAGTAGCAGAGTGATGTTCACGCAGTAACTGGAATTCAACAATCTTCATAACACATCTAACTGAACCAAGTGAATAAAAGACTAGTCAGACTCTGGAGAGCAAAGTGCGTGCCATAAACTTAAATGACAGGATCTTCGTACCCCCCTGACTGAGCCAGATGAATTGAAAAGTAGTTAGACAGG
This sequence comes from Saimiri boliviensis, assembly GCF_048565385.1. Classification (NCBI taxonomy): domain Eukaryota; kingdom Metazoa; phylum Chordata; class Mammalia; order Primates; family Cebidae; genus Saimiri; species Saimiri boliviensis. The sequence goes on along the minus strand of NC_133465.1, from coordinate 48,668,492 downwards.
CCGGGCGTGGTGGCTCACACCTGTAATCCCGGCACTTTGGGAGGCTGAGGCTGGGGGATCATGAGGTCAAGAGATCGAGACCATCCTGGCCAACGTGGTGAAACCTCATCTCCACTAAAAATACCAAAAAAAAAAAAATAAATAAAAAAATAAAAAAAAATTAGCTGGGCGTGGTGGTACATGCCTGTAGTCCCAACTGCTCAGGAGGCTGAGACTCCGTCTCCAAAAAAAGACTCCTAACAGTGATGTACACACCATGACGTCGAAGGCAGCCGTCTTCATACTGCATGTGAGTCAGCCAAGTGAATCACAAAGAAGCCAGGATCTGGATAGTAACGTACACACAGAAAACTTGAATGCAGCGATCATGTTACAGGAAGGGGGCTCCAATCCAGACCCCAAGAGAGGGTTCTTCAATTTCCAGCAAGAAAGAATTCAAGGCGAGTCCGCAGTGCAAAGTAAAAGCAAGGTTTCTAAGAAAGTAAAGTGGTAAAAGAACAGCTACTCCACAGACAGAGACCTCAGGTGATCTGCCCTCCTCGGCCTCCCAAGGTGTTGGGATTACAGGTGTGATCCACCACACCCGGCCCAACCCACTCTCTTTTAGGAAAGAGTCTAATACCCCTAAGTTGGCCCTCGAAGCCAATCCCACTCTTTCCCCGGGTCCCCACCACTTACCTACCCTAAGTCGTCCAATCAGTGCTGCAGTCTATTTTCTTTGGGTTGGGGGAGTTTCTTGGGTATCACCCCTTCCGTCGTTTGCCAGAATTATGTTACAGGACCCCAACACTTACCCAAGGTAGCAGTTGGGTCACGGTTTCTGCCCTACAGCCCCGTCTGTGGTCGCTAGAACTATGTCCCAGGAAAGGGGCCCCAGATCCAGACCACAAGAGAGGGTTCTTGGATCTCACGCAAGAAATAATTCAGGGTGAGTCCACGGTGCAAAATAAAAGCAAGTTTGTTTCATTTATTTATTTATTTTTGAGATGGAGTTTCACTCTTGTTGCCCAGGCCGGAGTACAGTGGTGCAATCTCGGTTCACTGCAACGTTTGCCTCCCCGGTTGCAGTGATTCTCTTGCTTCAGCCTCCTGAGTAGCTGGGATTACAGGTGTGCACCACCATGCCCGGCTAATTTTTGTGTTTTTAGTAGAGATGGAGTTCCATCATGTTAGTCAGGCTGGTATCAAACTCGTGATCTGCCCGCCTGGGCCTCCCAACGTGCTGGGATTACAGGCGTGAGCCACCGCGCCTGGCTTTTTTTGGTTTGTTTTTTTGAGACAGAGTCTCACTCTGTTGCCCAGGTCGGAGTGCAATCAATACTGAGATCTCAGCTCAGTACAACCTCTGCCTCCCAGGTTCAAACAATTCTCCTGCCTCAGCCTCCCCAGTAGCTGGGATTACAGGTGCATGCCACCACACCCAGGGTTTTTTGTTTTGTTTTGTATTTATAGTAGAGATGGGGTTTCACCATGTTGGCCAGCCTGCTCTCAAACACCGTACCTCAGGCGATCCATCCACCTTGGCCTCCCAAAGTGCTGGGATTACAGGTGAGAGCCACCGCGTCCCGCCATTTTTCTTTTCTGTTCTGTTCTTTTATTGAGATAATGTCATACTCTGTCACCCAGGCTGGAGTGCAGTGGGAGTGCAGTGATCTCAGCTCACCGCAACCTCCACCTCCCAGGTTCAAGCGATTCTCCTGCCTCAGCTTCCTGAGCAGCTGGGACTACAGGCGCAAATCACCATGCCCAGCTAATTTTTGTATTTTTAGTAGAGACAGGGTTTCACTGTGTTAGCCAGGGTGATCTGCCTCCTCGGCCTCCCAAAGTGCTGGGACAACAGAAATGAGCCACTGTGCCCGGCCTCCAATCTCTCTCTTTCTTTTCTTTTTCTTTCTTCCTTTCTCTTCTCTCTCTCTCTCTCTCTCTCTCTCTCTCTCTCTCTCTCTCTCTCTCCCCCTTCCTTTCTTTCCTGACGGGGTTTCACCATGTTGGCTAGGATGGTCTCGATCTCCCGACCTCGTGATCCTCACGCCTCAGCCTCCCAAAGTGCTGGGATTACAGGCGTGAGCCACCACGCCCGGCCCTTCCAATTTCTTTTAAGTTTCCTCAAAATGGCTATTTTGAGTTCTCTTTCTGAAACATCACGTCTCCGTTTCTCTGGAATTGGTCCCTGGTGCCTTATTTAGTTGGTTTGGTGAGACCACGTTTTCTAGGATGGTCTTGATGCCCATGGATGTTTGTTTTGTCTTCGAATGGAAGAGTTTGGCATTTATTGTATCTTTCCCAGTCTGGGCTTAGTTTCTGTGTGTCCTTCTTCGGAAGGCTTTCTGCAATTCCAGGGTATGTGTGCCCCAAGCCCAATAATGCTGTGATTCTCAGAGACTTGTAGAAGTACTGCCCTGGTGGTCTTGGATGAGATCCGGAAGAATTCTCTGGATTATCAGGCAGAGACTCTTGTTCTTTTCCCTTACTTTCTCCCAACCAAACGGAGTCTCTCTCTGTGCTGTGATGCCTGGAACTGGGGGTGAGGAGACAAGCAACCCTGTGGCTATCACCACCGGTGCTGTGCGGGTTCAGACTCCAACCCAGCACAGCACCGGTCTCACTAAGTCCTGCTATATCCACTGCCTGGTACCACCTATGTTCTCTCAAGGCCCTAGAGCTGTACCAGTGTTAAACCCTAGAGCCAGCCAGGTTTATGTCCCTCCCTTCGGGGCAGTGAGCTCCCTCAAGCCCTGGGTGGGTGCTCGGATGCTGTTTGGGAGCCAAGGTCTGGAGTCAAGACCTTAGAAATGTAACTGATGTTTTATTCTACCGCAGTTAAGCTCCCACGCAAACCACGAGAAAAAAGTTCTCCCCACTCTTGGCTAACTTTTGAAAGATGCCACCGATGAGGTTTCCTAGCCAAACCACCTTTCTTCTTCACAGGGACCAGGCAAGGTACCTGGTAATTCCCTGCCGGGATGGAATGAAAAAGTCAAAGGTCAGGTGGGGTGGCTCAGGCCTGTAATCCTGGCACTTTAGAAGGTCAAGGCCAGCGGATCACTTGAGGTCAGGATTTGAGACTATGTTGGCCAACACGGTGAAACCCCGCCTCTACTAAAAATACATAATTAGCCAGGCGTGGTGGGGAGATTGGGACAGGAGAATAGCTTGAACCCGGGAGGTGGAGGTTGCAGTGATCCAAGATGACACCACTGGACTCCAGCTTCGGGGAGAGAGCGCACGCGATTCTCCCTTCAAAAAAATAAACAACGAAAAATAGAAAAGTTAGCCGGAGCCAGGCGCGGTGGTGGACGCCTGTTGTCCCAAGTATTGGGGAGGCTGAGGCGGGAGGACGGCCTGAGCGCGGAACGGGAAGTTTGAAGGACGAGAGACCGCGCCCCCTACGCTCCAGCCCGGTAAACAAAGCGACACTTGTCTCCAAGACAGAAAAAGAGAAAAGGAAAAACCCCAAAGAAGTAACCAGAGCATCGCATAAACGGGAAGACCAAAGAAAGTTGCTATTTCACCTCCTTCACCCTCTAACTGCGGGAGTCTGAAACTTACCGATAATAATCGCTTGTGGGTGTGTCAGGTGACCCGCAAACAATACGTCGTTGCAGTTTCAAACATGACACCACCACTGCAACCCAACAGCCGGAAGAACCTCGCCGAAACCACCCGCGAAAGAAGAGCGGTGTCGAAAACACAGGTAAAAACCGCTCACCTCCGCAAGCCGAAGTTCTCGTCTCTCTTTGTCACGCCACATTTGTCCCCCAGAGGGGGTGCACCGTTCCTGGAAGTACTGCAATACCAGGTCGATGCGTGGAGTGGACGGAGCAAGCTCCTATTCCATCTCCCTGCTCCAAAAATCCATTTAATATATTGTCCTCGGATAGAGGACGTATCAGATATTAAACTGATAAGAACAGATACTACACTTGATCTTAGCCAAAAGGCCGAGAAGCGATAACGACCTTCTCCGCGCAGGCCACGGTACACATTCGCCCACTCACCCTGAGCTCACGGTAAGAAAAGTCATCTTCAAGTAAAGAAGTCCTCTCTTCCCTACCTTCACACGGTATTCCGTGTTACAATTTGCAACATGGTATAAGTAATGCTGTTGCAAGTTTGGGGGGATATTTACTTTCTCTTTTTGCTCCCATAGCTCCCGGGAGAAACAGCCATTTTAAATTTGCATGCCCCGCCCCACAGGCGCCGAGCTCCTTTCTCCCCGCCAGCCCGCCTACCGCGGCACCGGAAAGCGCTTCTTAATCCCCGGGATCGCGGGAAAGCTCCTTCCGCTTCTAGGCCCTTCAATAGGAAAAGCCCAAAACGAAAACCGCAAGAAGAGTTTTAGGAGGCGTTTCTTTCCAACATCTCTCTCTCTCTTTCTGTCTTCTTTCTCTCCTCTCCTCCCCTCCTCCTCTTGTTTCTCTCTCTCTCTCTCTCTCTCTCTCTCTCTCTCTCTCTGTCTCTCTCTCTCTCTCTCTCTCCTCTCTCTCCTCTCCTCTCTTTCTCTCTCCCTCTCCCTCTCCCTCCCTCCCTCCCTCCCTCCCTCCTCTTTTTCAGTCCTGACCTACCTCTAGCTGGCTTCCAACATTTCTTCACACATTTTTTTTTTTTTTTCCCCACACACAACGTTGAAAGAATTGTTGGGTGAGCACCCGTGTCGCCACCCCCCACGCCCGGCGTCACCGTGCTGGACGTGCTTCGTTATATGTGTTGTAGACGTGCGATGACATCTTCTGTGTCGCTGAGCACAGGGAGACGGGTACTTACGCCTCCGTCCCTCTCGCCATTTCTCGACCGTCTGGCCCGGCGAGTTTTCGAGGAGGCGAGGGCGCAGCCCCGGGGGGAGAAGCTCTCCCTCCCCACAGGTTCGAGGCCTGGGCCGAGCCTCGGGAAACGGGACCCTCCGCTTCGTGTGTGGCGCCGCGAAGCCGCTTCTGCCCGGGAAGGAGACGAGGGGCCTGGAACGCAGAGGGAACCGCCGGTTCCGACGCCCCGGGGTGCGCCCGGGGGGCCGAGTGGCTGGGGCGGCGCGGGGCGGCGCGCTGGGCGGGAGGGGCCGGGGCCCGGGAGGTGACCCCGGAGGGCGTCGGATCTGGCGGGGCCTCGTGGGCTCCCCTCCCTCGGAGGGGGCGCGCTGAGGGTGGGCGGTGGCGCCCACCGCTTCCCTGGGAACGCGAGAGCTCGGACCGGCTACTGGGGCCTGGGCAGAGAAACGGGAAGGCAGCGAGGGCCCGGGCCGGGTGGGGCGGTGCGGCGGCTGAGAGGCGGTCGGGGTCCGGCCGTACTTTGAAGGCGGAGCCGACGGCCTTTGCGGAGGGCTGGGATGGGGGTGAGAGGAAGGAGAGGCGAGTGACTCCGAGGGTGTGGGCCAGAGCGACTGCCGCATTCAGAGCGGGGCGAGGACTGGGTTTGTCGGTTCGGGGTTGGGGGCATGGAGTGGGGGAGGGCGCGGGCCGTCCTGATCGGTTTTGGAGAGGACGAGCTAGAGAGGCGGCAAGCCAGACGGCCCAGCGGAGGTGTCGGCCAGGCCGCTGCATGCGCCGTTCTGGACTCCAGGCTGGGACTCTTTGGAGACCGTGAGTCTGGACGAGCGCCTTCGAAGGAGAAAGAGTGTTAGCCCGCAGGCAGGAGGCCCAGGAATAGGACCCGGGGCGCTCCAAAGTCAAGGAGGCGATCCTTCTGCCTCAGCCTCCCTAGTGGCTGAGACTACAGGCGCGCATCACCATGACTGGCCAATTTTTTTTTTTTTTTTTTTGGACACGAAGTTTTGCTCCGTCATCTTGGCTAGAGTCCAGTGGCGCGATCTTGGCCCACTGCAACCTGCGCCTCTCGGTTTCAAGCAGTTCTGCCTCAACCTCCTGAGTAGCTGGGACCACAGGCATATGCTACCACGTTCGGCTAATTTTTGTGTTTTTAGTAGAGACGGGCTTCACCATGTCGGCCAGGCTAGTCTTGAACTCCTGACCTCAAGTGATCCGCCCGCCTCAGTCTTCGAAACTGCTGAGATTGCAGCAGGCGTGAGCCACTGCGCCAGGCCCATATGCTGCCCCTTCCTTCCTTCCTTCTTTTTTTTTTTTTTTGAGACGGAGTTTCGCTCCTGTTACCCAGGCTGGAGTGCGATGGCGCGACCTCGGCTCACCGCAACCTCCGCCTCGCCTCCTGGGTTCAAGCAATTCTCTTGCCTCAGCCTCCCGAGTAGCTGGGACTACAGGCGTGCGCCACCATGCCCAGCTAAATTTTTGTATTTTTAGTAGAGACGGGGTTTCACCATGTTCACCAGGATGGTCTCGATCTCTTGACCTCGTGATCCACCCGTCTCGGCGTCCCAAAGTGCTGGGATTACAGGCGTGAGCCACCGCGCCCGGCCCCTTCCTTCCTTTCTTTCTCTTTTGAAAAGATGGAGTCTTCCTCTGTCGCGATTTTGGCTCACTGCAACCTCCACCTCCTGGAATCAAGCAATTCTCCTGTCTCAGCCTCCTGAGTAGCTGTGACTACAGGCGCCTGCCACCACACTTGGCTAATATTTGTATTTTTAGGAGAGACAGGGGTTTCACCATATTGGTCAAGGTGGTCTTGAACTCTTGACCTCAGCTGATCCATCCACCTTGGCCTCCCAAAGCGTTGGGATTACAGGCAGGATCCACTGTGCCCAGCATGCCTCTTTCTTAAAAAGGCATTTGGTAGAGATGGAACATCTTGCTACAGTCTTGCTGCTCACAGTGTGGTCCCCAGACCAGCATCATTGACATCATCTGGGAGTGGGTTAGAAGTGTAGAATCACGGGCTCCAGGCCTATTGCATCAGAATCTGCATGTCAACAAGGTTCCCCAGAATGCACATGCAGATTAGAGTTTGACAAGCCGTTCTGCTCTGGGACTTGATGACAGAAGGAGGGGGAATAAGGGAGAGAGAAGAAGCAAATATTTTTTGAGATCTCAAGTCTCACTACCGGTATCTGAAACTTGGGGACCACATGGATTCGGATAACGAGTGATATAGTTATAACTCCAGATGTCTACGCTGGTGGCGGAGTGGCTTTTAGAACACTTTCTGGGGTTGTACAATGCAGAATCAGCAAGTTGAGGCAGAAAGGCCTGAAGCGAGATGGCCAATGTATGTGAGCAAGGCTGACTCTAAGGAGTTGAGACCGGGGATGGTGGCATACACCTGTAGTCTCAGCACCTCAGAAGGCTGAGGTGAAGGGTCGCTTGAGCCCGGGAGGTTGAGGTTGCAGTGAGCCATGGTCAAGCCACTGCACTCCACCATGGGCCACAGAGGGAGGAGACCCTGTCTAAAAAAAAAAAAAAAAAAAAAAGTCTTGAGGCCTTCTGTTTCTGTGATCAGGGGTGAGGTATACAGGTGGTCCCCACAGACTGGGAGAGATGATGCAGGGTTAATATTTTGTGTCAGAGAAGAGGAGTTCATATTTCAGAATCCCTGGAACGCCAGTGTGTAACGAGCAGGCAGGCCGAGAGAAGTGACAACATATGTATGTTTTTATAAAGACTTAGAGGCAAATGGTTAGAGCAGCATTATTCGAAAAGCTCTGAACTGAAAACTACTCAAACGTCCATCAGTGGGTAAACGGATAAACGGAATGTGACATTCAGGAATGAAAACATGATGGCACATGCCACAACGGATGAACCTCAGGAAACATTATGCTCAGAGAAAGACATCAGTCAGATGCAAAAGACCACAGACTGTGTGACTGATTCCCTTTATGTGAAATGCCAGGAAAGGGAACTCTGTAGACATCTAGATCAGTGGTTGACGGAAGGGGAGGGTGGGAGTGGGCAATGACTGTGTAGGGAGGCAAAACCTTACCTCTGTCCTCTTAGCGTCCCTGCTGGGCCCGAGAACCCAACTGACGTCAGATGGATTCGCAGGAAGAAAGCATAGACACTCAATGTAAGGCGTTTTTGTTTTTTGAGATGGAGTTTCACTCTTGTTGCCCAGGCTGGAGTGTCATGGCACGGTCTCAGCTCACTGCACCCTCCGCCTCCCGGGTTCAAGCGATTCTCCTGCCTCAGCCTCCGGAGTAACTGGAATTACAGGCACGCGCCACCACCTCCGGCTAACTTTTTGTATTTTTAGTAGAGATGGGGTTTCTCCGTGTTGGTCAGGCTGGTCTCAAACTCCTGACCTAAGGTGATCTGCCTGCCTCAGCCTCCCAAAGTGCTGGGATTATAGGCGTGACCCACCACGCCTGGCCACCCAGTGTAAGTTTTATATGACACAGGAGCGCTCATAAATAAGGGAATGAAAACCCAAGGCCATGGTCATATATGTGTATTTGTTCTGGTAATTTTCTGCCTCTCCTTCCACTTGCCATTCTTCTCTCCTGCTCTTTCGTAATGCATAGAGCTGCATAGAGGGTAGTGAGTCAAACGACAGCCTTTCTTGCTGCAGTTGGTCACGGGGCTGCCTCTGCTACTCATCCTGTGCCTCATGGACAACAGGTTTTGCTCATGTCCAAGCTGCAGAGAAGTGGAGCCAGTGCCAGGGAGAGGTAGTAGGGACCTATGGGAGGGGGGCTTATTGAGAACAGAGTCCTTGGCACCATTAGGGGCAGAGGGTAGAAGCAAGCACATATGACAGTCCTGTGTCTGCCCTGTTTCTGGAGAGGCAGATGCAGAAAGCAGGTCAGAGGGACCTTGACTCGACAGGAAGTTGGGGGGTTGAGAGTAGGCATTGCACATAATCAAGCCTGTTACTGATTTCTTGGTATCCGATATCGTTGTTGGTTTGTTTGTTTGTTTGTTTTTCTTTTTCTTTTTAACTCTGCTTTAGGCTTTGTTTTAACTGCAAGACCGATGTCATTGTTACATGCTCTAGAAACCTCTGTCAAAATAGTGGTCTTACCTAATGGTACTAAACAACAACCGAGACTGTTTATTGAGTTTGTGAAATCGAGGAGGGGCTGCCATTCTAGGAGCAGTGAGTTGACGTCTGCTCTAACGCTGTTCTGAGACAAGAAAACTTTTTTATACTTTAACAGCCAGGGGTCAGAATTTCTCAAATCGTATATTTGCATGTAGCACAGAAGATGCTCTTTTAATAAAAATCCAGCCGGGCGCGGTGGCTCAAGCCTGTAATCCCAGCACGTTGGGAGGCCGAGGCGGGTGGATCACGAGGTCGAGAGATGGAGACCATCCTGGTCAACATGGTGAAACCCCGTCTCTACTAAAAATACAAAAATTAGCTGGGCATGGTGGCTCGTGCCTGTAATCCCAGCTACTCGGGAGGCTGAGGCAGGAGAATTGCCTGAACCCAGGAGGCGGAGGTTGCGGTGAGCCGAGATCGTGCCATTGCACCCCAGCCTGGGTAACAAGAGCAAAACTCCGTCTCAAAAAAAAAAAAAAAAAAAAAAAAAAAAAAATCCAGAAATCTGTTGTGCACACTATGTAATAGAGAACAATATCAGATTAAAGCAACAACAGTGACACTTAACATTTGCCCAAAGCTTAGGCCGGGCGCGGCGGCTCACGCCTGTAATCCCAGCACTTTGGGAGGCCGAGGCGGGTGGATCACGAGGTCAAGAGATCGAGACCATTCTGGTGAACATGGTGAAACCTCGTCTCTACTAAAAATACAAAAATTAGCTGGGCATGGTGGCGCACGCCTGTAGTCCCAGCTACTCGGGAGGCTGAGGCAGGAGAATTGCTTGAACCCAGGAGGAGGAGGAGGTTGCGGTGAGCCGAGATCGCGCCATTGCACTCCAGCCTGGGTAACAAGAGCGAAACTCCATCTCAAAAAAACCTCAAAAAAACAAAAAACAAAACAAAACAAAAAAACATTTGCCCAAAGCTTGGTAAATGTTGACGGTCACTGTGTACCTTCAGATAGCCTTGTACTCTAACAGAGAGACTGCTTTCAAAACCAGGTGAAGAGAAGATGCCTCTGCCTGCCTGTACCTGTATATTACTGTCAGTGTCAATCAGGAAAGCGTGGGTTTGTTCCAGTTATCTTCCTTTTACTTGCCAATTCTTCTTTCTCCTGCTCTTTTGTACCGCACAGAGCTACAGAAAGTGAGTGAGTCTAATGACAGCCCCTCTTTTGCGGTTGGTCACACGACACTCATCCTGTGTCTCCTGTCCTCTCCCCTCCAAATCCCCCCCGATCCTCAGCCATCACCTCTGCTGATCCTGGTGGTTTCCCTGGTACTGCGAACGAAACTCTCATTCCCGAGGGGCCTATACCCCTCGAGGCCACACCCTTCTCAAGTCAGGGTTCCTGCACTTGTCCATGCATTTCACAGGCAGACCTGGGAGTAACACGTGTCACCCAAACAGATCTCCAGATTCCATGCATATTCCACCTGCCCTCCCTGCATAGGAGCACCACTCCCTCCTGAGGATGGATCAGGGTCATTAATCCCTGCCAAGATGACAACTGCTCACGCCTGCTGGTCCAACCTGTCCAGTTATGGCCGTAGCTTGAAGGCTTGAAGTTCAGCGGGACCCACTAGTGCTTCGACCCTTTGTTTCCTTTATTTTTATTTATTTGAGATGGGGTCTGGTTCTGTCACCAAGGCTGGAGTGCAAGTGCAGTTCACCGCTTACTGCAGCATCCACCTCCCAGGCTCAGTTGATCCTCCTGCCTCAGCCTCTGAAGTAACCGGTGTACAGTACAGACATTTGTTACCATGAACGGGGTTTCACTACATTGCCTGCCTTAAAGGGGCTGAAGTTTGGAAGGGGGTCCGACCAGGCTAACGCTTGTAATCCCAGCACTTTAGGAAACCCAGGGTGGGCGTATCTCCTGAGGTGAGAAGACGTGGAGAAACCCTGTCTTGTCAAAGAACACGTGCATTCGGCCGGGCATGCCTGTAATCCCCGCTGCTGGTGGGGAGGCTGAGACAGAAGAATCTGGTTGAAACGGAGAACCAGAGATTGGATTACAGCTTTGCAGTCCAGCCCGGGCAGCGAGAAAACTCCACCGCAAAAAGAAAAGAAAAAAAAAAAAAAAAAAGAAAAACATCTCAAGTTCCCACCACGTTGCAACTAGCACACCATCTTTTGGGCTTGATAATAGTCGTTTTCTAAAACCCCGTATGTGAGATGTAAAGAGATGCACGCAGCTTTCTTCTGACTTTATAAACTCGTTGTATCCCCCGAGGCGGGGGTGCACCGTTCCTGGAAGTACTGCAATACCAGGTCGATGCGTGGAGTGGACGAAGCAAGCTCCTATTCCAACTCCCTGCTCCAAAAATCCATTTAATATATTGTCCTCGGATAGAGGACGTATCAGATATTAAACTGATAAGAACAGATACTACACTTGATCTTAGCCAAAAGGCCGAGAAGCGATGCTGTCGCCTGCGTCCCCGCCGTCACCGTCCCACCGTCATCCACATTACAGTCGCGGTGAGAGCCCCAGCCTCGCTCCTTGCCTCATTCTCTTTGTCTCGTCCACACCGCTATTCACGCCATTACACACTCGGGCTGATTTTTTTATTCTCCACGTTTTAAAAGAGAAATCTTTTACCCTTGCTCTTCCCGCGTGGCCGGGCTTTCATTTCAAATTTGCATGCCCCGCCCTTTCCCCCGGGAGGCGGGACCACCTCGTTTGACTCCGCCCCCTGGCCGCCTCCGCCGTCAAGGGCCGGGCCTCCGCTGGGGGCGACTTCCCTGTTTGTGTCAATCCAGCCAAAAGACAGAACCGAAAGAGACTGGGGGCGAAGGCAAGGTGAGTCTGTGGAAGGGACCTGTCGGCGGAGAGCGGTCCACGTTTTCCTGGAGAAAGACGAGGTCGCAAGGCCTCATCACAAGAGGAGACCAGGCTGCGCTGGGTCTTGAGTTCGTTACCGTCGGGCGGGGAGACCAGCCTCGTACCTGCAGGACGAGGGGCTCATTCCCCTCTGCCGGGCAGGAGGCTGACCACCAGATACGGTCGCAGGGAGGCGGCGCGTGGACCGCGAGGGCCCGGCAAGGGTTCTCCCGAGCGCCTGCGCCCGCGCCCGCGTCTCTCGTGGCACCTGTGCGCGGGCCGTGTCCCGTGCCGCGTAGGGAAAGCTGCCTCTCCGCTTGGGACGCGGATTCCTCTCACCTCCTCCTCCTCGCCTGGCTATTCCTGACGCAGGTTGTCAGGACTCCGCTTGGGTGTCAGCCGTCCGGGAAGCCTCCCTTGATTGAGGGCCCTCCGCACCCGCCCCATATGTGACTGGCGGCCCTCCTACGTAGTTCATCGCACCCCGTTATTTCTATCAACTACCCCACTCGCCACCCTTCCGGGCAGTCCTTTACCTCCCCTCTGAAATCCCATCACGGAGGGCTGAGACCCTCATCCACGCTTATCCCCGTTTCCCCGCGCTGCTCTGGTGCCTGGAGATTCGAAGACGCTCAATAAACCTTTGCGGAGAGAAGAAACGACTGGCCAGGCCGTGATAAGCACGACAGACTCAGAGAGGACGCAGTCAGGAGGCTACTGGCCCGGGGCAGGCGGGAAGGGGGAAGATCGGGCTCGGGGTGGGAGGACACCAGAGGGCTGGGGTGTCTGCCGGGTGCTCTGGGGGAAGATGGGCGTCAAGGCCCCCAGCAACGTTGGGGGAGTCTCTCTGAGACACAGACTGCCGCCTGTGGCTTCTGCATTTACCTTTCCCGGCCTCCTTCCTAACACGACAGTGGAGTTGGGAGTTTCTGTCTCTTATTTGATTTCAGAAAAGCAAGAAGGTATCACAGATCCGATGGTGACACTCAGCTAGTCATGCTCCCCCTGCAGGATGCCTGCTGAACAAACAACCGGCTCAAAAAATGCAGACCGTGCCCGTCCCAATGCCAGCCTCGGGCTGAGGGCTCTAATTCACTCAACAGCCTTAAGAGGTGGGCATTATTATTAGCCACAGCCAGGATTAGGGTGACGCAAGTCCTCCAGGGCTGAATTTCAGAAGCTGTTTCTCCCGAACCCTTCAGTAATCAAAGTAAATAATAGTTCAATGCAATATATCTTATCTCAGTTATTAGATAATCAAGACATTTATCTGCATTGCTGAGTCTTTGGTGCCCCCTTGCTTTTTTTTTTTTTTCCCCAATCTCAGCAAGGGTTTCCCTCATTTCACTTTACCCCAATCTCCACCCCGTCACTGTCATCTCCATTCTATTATCCTGTGAAGTACAATATGGCAGCCACCCGTCTCAGCCTCCCAAAGTGCTGGGATTCTAGGCGTGAGCCACTGTGCCTGGCCTATGTATGTATGTATGTATGTATGTATCTATCTATCTATCTATCTATCTATCTTCTGAGGTAAGGTTTCCCTCTGTTGTCCAGGCTCGAGTGCAGTGTTACAATCACGGCTCATTCACCATACATCAAGATAAATGCCAAGTGGGTCAAAGATTTCAAAGTGAAACAAATGGAACTATAAAAGTATACAAGGGCCAGGCACGGTGGTTCATGCCTGTAATTCCAGCACTTTTGGAGGCAAAGTGGGCGGATTGCTTGAGTCCAGGAGTTTGAGACCAGCTTAGGCAATATAGCACGACCTCGTCTCTGCAAACAAGTTTTAAAAATATATAAAAATTGTAAAAACGTGGACCAAAAAGATGAATAGAGGACTGGGGATGGTGGCTCATGCCTGGAATCCCAACACTTTGGGAGGGCAAGCTGGGAAGATCACTTGAGCCCGGCAATTCAAGACCAGCCTGAACAATATAAGGACACTATACAAAAATAATAATAGTAATAATAATAATAAATTAAAAATTAGCCAGGCACGGTGGTGTGTACCTGTGGTTCTAGCTACTCAGGCAGGCTGAGGCGGGAGCATCACTTGGGCCCGGGAGGTTGAGACCAGCCTGAGCAACAGAGCGAGATACCATCACTATTAAAAGGAAAAAATCGCAGTAAAATATGAAGCTTTTTTTCTTTCTTCCTCTCTCTCTGTCCACTAGTCACAGTGTCTTCACTTTCTTTCTTTCTTTCTTTTTTTCATAAAATCATTACTTACAGTAGCCAAGACGGTGTTTTTCACTTTCTATTTTATGTTGCCCTCGTCAGGCACAGGACGTAGGTAGGAGAGTGCAGACGCTTGCAGGAGCCCAGAGGCCCTCTGTCTCACAACTTAGGACGGTCCCCGTGACCTCAAAACTCACTAGTGAAGGAGGAGGTCTGAGCTCCTGGTGCGCTAACCAGTCATCCCAGTTTGCTAGGGGATTAGGGATTTCCTGGAATATGGGACTTTCAGAACTAAAACGGGCAAAATTCCAGGCAATCAGGGGGAGTTGGTTACCCTAGACCTCTGAGCTGTACTAGACCTCAGAGTGGGCACCCACTTTACGGCTAAAGAAGTGCGACAGTGGGCTCCTGCTCGCGGAATTCACTGGTCTTACCACATTCCTCATCATCCTGAAGCAGATAGAGGAACAGAATGGTGGAATGGCCTTTTAAAGGAACAATCACAATACCAGCTATGGGACAATACTTTGCAGGGCTGGAGCAAAGTTCTCCAGCAGGCTGTGTATGCTCTGAATCAGCACCCAACATATGGTACACTTTCTCCCATAGCCAGGATTCATTAGTCCAGGAATAAAGGGTGGAAGTGGGAGTGGCACCACTCGCCATCACCCCTAGTGATCTACTAGCAAAATTTTTGCTTCCTTTTCCCAAAAAAAATATGTTCTGCTGTCCTAGAGGTCTTAGTTCCAGAGGAAGGAATGCTGCCACCAACAGACACAATAACGATTCCATTAAACTAGAAGTCAAGATGCCACCTGGACACTTTGGGCTCCTCCTACTTTTAAGTCAACAGTCTAAGAAGGGAGTCACAGTGTTGGCTGGGGTCGTTGGCCCGGAGTATCAAGATAAAATCAACCTACTACTCCATAATGGAGGTAAGGAAGCGTATGCATGGAATACAGGAGAACCATCAGGGCATCTCTCAGAATTACCACGCCCTGTGGTTAAGGTCAATGGGAAACTACAACAGCCCCATCCAGGCAGGACCACAAATGGTCCAGACCTTTCAGGAATGAGGTTTGTGTCACTCCACCAGGAAAAAAAAAAACCCACAACCTGCTCAGGTGCTTGCTGAAGGCAAAGGGAATACAGAATGGGTAGAAGAAGAAGGTAGTCGTCAGTACTAGCTACAACCATGTGACCAGCTGCAGAAATGAGGAATGTAATTGTCATGAGTATTTCCTCCTTTTGTTAAAAACATATTTGTATGTGTATACACTTGTACTAAGAAAATATCCTCATTTTATTTCCTTTATCATGTGACATAAGATTTATTGACTTCATATCAGCAGTTAAGTGTTGCTAACTTTATGTAATAGTATTTGGGCTGGGATTGGTGCATTTCCAGTCGTATGAAGGATACTTGCAGTGTTAGGCATCATTATGACCTCATTACTGTCTTTATTTGAAGATTATGTATGATCTCAGAAGATGTGTATGGGTTCAAGTTAACAAGAGGTGGACTTGTGATGGTTAATACTGAATGTCAACTTGATTGGATTGAGGGATACAAAGTATTAATTCTGGGTGTGTCTGTGTGGGTGTTGCCAAAAGAGATTAATATTTGAGTCAGTGGGCTGGGGAAGGCAGATCCACCCTTAATCTGGTGAGCAAAATCAAATCAGCTTCCAGGGAATATAAAGCAGGCAGAAAAATGCGAAAAGGAGAGATGGGCCTAGCTTCCCAGCCTACATCTTTCTCCCGCGCTGGATGCGTCCTGCCCTGAAACGTTACACTCCAAGTTCTTCCTTTCTGGGACATGAACTGGCTCTCCTTGCTCCTCAGCTTGCAGACAGCTTATCGTGGAACCTTGTGGTCATATAAATTAACACTTAGTGAACCCCTCCCCCCTCTTTTTTTTTTCTTCTTTTTATTTTCATGGACCATGTTGAAGTTGTTCCGTGAAACCCCCACCTTCTTTTTTTTGAGGTGGAGTCTCGATTTGTCGCCAGGCTGGAGGGCAGTGGCTCAATCTCTGCTCACTGCAACCTCTGACTCCTGGGTTCAAGCGATTCTCCTGCCTCAGCCTCCCAAGTAGCTGGGACTGTAGGTGTTTGCCACCATGCCCAGCTAATTTTTGTATTTCTTTCTTTTTTTTTTTTTCAATACAAAAATTAACTCAAGAATTTTGTATTTTTAGTAGAGACAGAGTTTCACCATGTTGGCCAGGATGGTCTTGATCTCTTGACCTCATGAGCCACCCACCTCATGCTCCCAAAGTACTGGGATTACAGGCGTGAGCCACCACACCTGGCCTGAATGGGGATCTTATGACCAACAGTCAAACAAAGTAGGTCAGGTAATTTCTTTATGGCCAGTTTTTACAGATAGGACAGAGGGAAAATTAGACTAATATTTTTAGGCTTTAAGGCTGGCTTTGGGGAAAAGGGCTTCCGGTTTCTATGACCTGCCTCGGGGCAGAGGGATTCTAGTGTCTATGGCCAGCCTCAAGGGAGAATGGGACTGAGAGACAGGAGGAGAGAGTCACAGAAAACTTTTTACTCTGCTGAGGCTGCTGCTGAGAACTTTTTTTTTTTTTTTTTTTTGACATAAAGTCTCGCTCTTGTTCCCCAGGAGGCTGGAGTGCAATGGTGTGATCTCAGCTCACTGCAACCTCTGCCTCCAGATTCAAGCCATTCTCCTGCTTCAGCCTCCTGAGGAGCTGGTATTACAGGCACCTGCCACCACACCTGGCTAATTTTTGCATTTTTAGTAGAGACAGGGTCTCACCATGTTGGCCAGGCTGGTCTCGAACTCTTGACCTCAGGTGATTTGCCCGCCTTGGCCTCCCAAAGTGCTGGGATTTCAGATGTGAGCCACCACGCTCAGCCAAGACCTTCATTTTAGGGTATTGTTTTCTGAGCCCACTGTGTGCCAGTGAGTATCTACATTTTCTTTTCTGTCTTTCAACAATCTGAAATGCAGCCAGGTGCAGTGGCTTACACTTGTAATCCCAGCACTTTGGGAGGCCAAAGTGGGAGGATCACTTGAGTCTAGGAGTTTGAGACCAGGTTGGGCTGAATGTAGTGAGACCTCATATCTACAAATAATAATAATGAGAATGCCAGGTACAGTGACTCACACCTGTAATCCTAGCACTTTGGGAGGCCAAGTCAGGAGGATCACTTAAGCTCAGGAGTTCAAGACCAGCCTGGGCAAGTGAGACCTCATCTCCATTAAAAATAATAACAATAGGCAGGGCATGGTGGCTCACGCCTGTAATCCAAGCACTTTGGAGGCCAAGGCGGGCAGATCACCTGAGGTCGGGAGTTCAAGACCAGCCTGACCAACATGGTGAAACCATGTCTTAAAAAAAGCCAGGCGCGGTGGCTCAAGCCTGTAATCCCAGCACTTTGGGAGGCTGAGGCGGGTGGATCATGAGGTCAAGGGATCGAGACCATCCTGGTCAACATGGTGAAACCCCGTCTCTACTAAAAATACAAAAAATTAGCTGGGCATGGTGGTGCGTGCCTGTAATCCCAGCTACTCAGGAGGCTGAGGCAGGAGAATTGCCTGAACCCAGGAGGCGGAGGTTGCGGTGAGCCGAGATCGCGCCATTGCACTCCAGCCTGGGTAACAAGAGCGAAACTCCGTCTCAAAAAAAAAAAGAAAGAAAGAAATCTCCAGAGCTAGGGTGTTTTCTAATAAGCCCCTTTGTTAGACCTGTTCTGGGGGCTGAGAACCAGTGAGGCTTAGTAGGATTTTGTTTTCTTTCATTCTGACTCAGTGGAGAGATTAAGAAGAAAAAGGTAGTTCCAGAGACCTAAGCGGGAAGGGATCAGCAGAGGAAAGGCCAGATGATGATGCTGGAAGCCTCTGAGGAAGAGTTGGGGAAAGAAGCCAGAGAGAAAAGACTACTGCTGGATTGTCCGTGGGGCCCACTGAGACTCAAAGCTAAGGTGGGAAGGGTTTCTATTTGCTCAGGACCCAGGAGAGAAAGGTACTTTGCAGATGTTCCCTAAGAGCCTTGGGAAAAACGCCTCCCTCCCTCAACAAAGCAGGCGGGGCCTGTTCAGTTGCCCTGGTAGTCATCACATTGTGAGGTGGTTCCAGTTACAGGCAGAGGGGTCCAAGTGGGAAGAGACAGAGGTGGTGGGAGCAGTGGGCTTTGCCTGTCCCAACCACAACCTGGGGCCTCACACCATTCCATGATCATGAGTAGTGCCTACCACTGGGAGGCCCGGCGCCGGCAGATGGCTTTGGATCGAAGGAGGTGGCTGATGGCCCAGCAGCAGCAGGAGCTGCAGCAGAAAGAACAGGTGCATAAGATAGGCTGGGTTCTTCAGGGTCCTTTCTAGAGCAGGAAGGGAATGGAGAATGGAGACAGAGCCCTAGGAAGCTGCTATTTGGTGAATGTTGTTGAGTATGAGGAAAGCAAGGTCGTTCAGTGTTCTCAGATAGACCATCTGTGTTGGGGGGAACACTATCATCTGACTCAATTTCCCTGTTACACTAGCCTGGGGGAGGGCAAGGAGTCTAGGCCTGGGAGGTTTAAAGGTGTTCCGTCCAACAGGGTAACCACCAGCCTGTGTGCTATATTGATTCTTGGAGTGTGACTGAGGAACTAAATTATAAGTTTTATATAAATTTAGTTTTCAAAAATTTTATTTGGATCGGGCATGGTCACTCAGACCTATAATCCAGCACTTTGGGAGGCTGAGGCAGGTGGATCACTTGAGGTCAGGAATTTGAGCCTGGCCAACATGGTGAAACCCTAAAACTAGCTAGGCATGGTGGCACATGCCTGTGATTTCTGCTACTTGGGGAGGCTGAGGCAGGAGAATCACCTGAACCAGGAAGGTGAAGGTTGCAGTGAGCTGAGATGGTGCCACTGCACTCCGGCATAGGCGACAGGCTGAGATTCTGTCTCAAGAAAAAAAAATTGGGGCCGGGCGCTGTGGCTCACGCCTGTAATCCCAGCACTTTGAGAGGCCGAGGCGGGTGGATCACAAGGTCAAGAGATCGAGACCATCCTGGTCAACATGGTGAAATCCCGTCTCTACTAAAAATACAAAAAATTAGCTGGGCATGGTGGCGCGTGCCTGTAATCCCAGCTACTCAGGAGGCTGAGGCAGGAGAATTGCCTGAACCCAGGAGGTGGAGGTTGTGGTGAGCCGAGATTGCGCCCTTGCACTCCAGCCTGGATAACAAGAGCGAAACTCTGTCTCAATAAAAAAATAAAATAAAAGGAAAAAAAAATTTTTTTTAATGTATTTTATTATTGTAATAGAGACAGGGTCTCACTGTGTTGCCCAGGCTGGTCTGGAACTCCTGGACTCAAGCAATCGTCCCACCTTGACCTCCCAGTGTTGGGATTACGGGTGTAAAACACCGTGCCTGGCCTTTATTTATTTATTTATTTATTTATTTATTTAAATGTTGTCTTGCTCCAGTCTTGAACCTCCTGGGTTCAAGTGATTCTCCTGCCTCAGCCTCCAGAGTGGCTGGGACTACAGGCACATGCCACCATGTCCAGCTAATTTTTGTATATATATATATATGTATGTATGTATATATATATTATTGTGTTTTAGGTTTTGGGGTACATGTGAAGAACATGCAAGATTGTTGCCTAGGTACATACATGGCAATGTGGTTTGCTGCCTTCCTCCCCATCACCTATATCTGATATTTCTCCCCATGTTATCCCTCCCCAACTCCCCACCCACCGCTGTCCCTCCCGTAGTTCCCCCTGACAGACCCATGTGTGATGCTCCCCTCCCTGTGTCCATGTGTTCTCGTTGTTCAGCACCCGCCTATGAGTGAGAACATGCAGTGTTTGATTTTTCCGTTCTTGTGTCAGTTTGCTGAGAATGATGGTTTCCAGGTTCATCCATGTCCCAACAAAGGACACGAACTCATTATTATTATTATTATTTTGAGACGGAGTTTCGCTCTTGTTACCCAGGCTGGAGTGCAATGGCGCCATCTCGGCTCACCGCAACCTCCGCCTCCTGGGTTCAGGCAATTCTCCTGCCTCGGCCTCCTGAGTAGCTGGGATTACAGGCACGTGCCACCATGCCCAGCTAATTTTTTGTATTTTTAGTAGAGACGGGGTTTCACCATGTTGACCAGGATGGTCTCGATCTCTTGACCTCGTGATCCACCCGCCTTGGCCTCCCAAAGTGCTGGGATTACAGGCTTGAGCCACCGCGCCCGGCGAACTCATTATTTTTTATAGCTGCATAGTATTCCATGGTGTATATGTGCCACATTTTCCCTGCCCAGTCTATCATTAATGGGCATTTGGATTTGTTCCAAGTCTTTGCTATTGTAAACAGTGCTGCGGTGAACATTCATATGTATGTGTCCTTATAATAGAACGATGTATAATCCTTTGGATATACACCCAGTAATGGAATTGCTGGGTCAAATGGAATTTCTATTTCGAGGTCCTTGAGGAATAGCCACACTGTCTTCCACAATGGTTGAACTAATTTACACTGACTCCAACAGTGTAAAAGTGTTCCTATTCTCCACATCCTCTCCAGCATCTGTTGTCTCCAGATTTTTTAATGATGGATATTCTAACTGGCGTGAGATGGCATCTCAATGTGGTTTTGATTTGCATTCCTTTTTTTTTTTTTTTTTTACAATTTTATTTTTATTTTTATTTTTATTTTTTTAAGACAGCGTTTCATCATATTGGTCAGGCTGGTCTCGAAATTCTGACCTCAGGTAATCTGCCTGCCTCAGCCTCCCAAAGTGCTAGGATTACAGGCGTGAGCCACCGCGCCTGGCTGATTTGCATTTCTCTAATAACCAGTGATGATGAGCATTTTTTCATATGTTTGTTGGCCTCATAAGTGTCTTCTTTTGTAAAGTTTCTGTTCATATCCTTCACCCACTTTTGAATGGGCTTGTTTTTTTCTTGTAAATCTGTTTTAGTTCTTTGTAGATTCTGGATATTAGCCCTTTGTGAGATGGGTAGATTGCAAAATTCTTTTCCCATTCTGATGGTTGTCGAGTCACTCTAATGATTGTTTCTTTTGCCGTGCAGAAGCTCTAGAGTTTAATTAGGTCCCATTTGTCTATTTTGGCTTTTGTTGCCAATGCTTTTGGTGTTTTAGTCATGAAGTCCTTGCCTATGCCTATGTCCTGAATGGTTTTGCCTAGGTTTTCATCTAGGGTTTTTTTTTTTTTTTTTTTTTTTTTTGAGGAGGAGTTTCGCTCATTACCCAGGCTGGAGTGCAATGGCGCGATCTCGGCTCACCGTAACCTCCGCCTCCTGCATTCAGGCAATTCTCCTGCCTCAGCCTCCTGAGTAGCTGGGATTACAGGCACGTGCCACCATGCCCAGCTAATTTTTTTGTATTTTTAGTAGAGACGGGGTTTCACCATGTTGACCAGGATGGTCTCGATCTCTTGACCTCGTGATCCACCCGCCTCGGCCTCCCAAAGTGCTGGGATTACAGGCTTGAGCCACCGCGCCCGGCTCATCTAGGGTTTTTATGGTATTAGGTCTTGTGTTTAAGTCTTTACTCCATCTGGAGTTAATTTTAGTGTAAGGTGTCAGGAAGGGGTCCATTTTCTGCTTTCTGCACTTGGCTAGCCAGTTTTCCCAACACTATTTATTAAACAGGGAATCCTTTACCCATTGCTTCTTTTTGTGAGAGTTGTCAAAGATCAGATGGTTGTAGATGTGTGGCGTTGCCTCTGAGGCCTCTGTTCTGTTCCATTGGTCTATATCTCTGTTTTGGTACCAGTACCATGCTGTTTTGATTACTGTAGCTTTGTAGTATAGTCTGAAGTCAGGTAGTGTGATGCCGCCAGCTTTGTTCTTTTTGCTTTTTGACTTGGCTATGCGGGTTCTCTTTTGGTTCCATGTGAAGTTTAAGGTAGTTTTTTCCAGTTCTGTGAAGAAGGTCATTGGTAGCTTGATGGGGATAGCATTGAATCTATAAATTACTTTGGGCAGTATGGCCATTTCATGATTGATTCTTCCTAACCATGAGCATGGAATGTTTCTCCATCTGTTTGTGTCCTCTTTTATTTCGTTGAGCAGTGGTTTGTAGTTCTCCTGGAAGAGGTCCTTTACATACTTTGTTAGTTGCATTCATAGGTACTTTATTCTCTTCGTAGCAATTGTGAATGGCAGTTCGTTCTTGATTTGGCTCTCTTTAAGTCTGTTATTGGTGTATAGGAATGCTTGTGATTTTTGCACATTGATTTTGTATCCCGAGACTTTGCTGAAGTTGCTTATCAGTTTCAGGAGATTTTGGGCTGAGACGATGGGGTCCTCTAAATATACAATCATGTTGTCTGCAAATAGAGACAATTTGACTTCCTCCTTTCCTAACTGAATACCCTTTATTTCTTTTTCTTGCCTGATTGCTTTGGCTAATTTTTGTATTTTTAGTAGAGATGGGTTTTCACCATGTTGGCCAGAATGGTCTCCATCTCTTGACCTTGTGATCTGCCTGCCTCAGCCTCCCAAAGTGTTGTGATTACAGACATGAGCCACCTCATCTGGCCCCTATTTTTTCTTTTATGTGGCTATTAGAAAATTTAAAATTATACATGTGTCATGCATTATATTTTTATTTGTCACTGCTATTTCAAAGCACTTATAAAGTTTAGAAGCACCCTTGGGTTATTAAAACAAAAACTTTGGGAGGCTGAGGTTGGAGGATTGCTTAAGGCTAGGAGTTCGAAACCAACCTAGGCAACATAGGGAGACCCTGTCTCTACAAAAAAATTCAAAAATTAGCTATGCATGGTGGTGCATACATGTGGTCCAAGCTACTCAGGAGGCTGAGGTGGAAGGATAACTTGGGCCTGGGAGGTCGAGGCAACAGTGAGCCAAGATTGCAGCACTTACTGCACTCCAGCCTGGCCAACATGAGACCCTGTCTCTATTTTAAAAAAAAAAAAAAATTGGCCAGGCGTGGTGGCTCAAGCCTATAACCCCAGCACTTTGGGAGGTTGAGGCAGGTGGATCACGAGGTCAAGAGATCGAGACCATCCTGGTCAACATGGTGAAACCCTGTCTCTACTAAAAATACAAAAAATTAGCTGGGCATGGTGGCGTGTGCCTGTAATCCCAGCTACTCAGGAGGCTGAGGCAGGAGAATTGCCTGAACCCAGGAGGCGGAGGTTGCGGTGAGCCGAGATCGCGCCATTGCACTCCAGCCTGGGTAACAAGAACGAAACCCTGTCTGAAAAAAAAAAAAAAAAAAAAAAAAAAAAAAAAAAAAAAAAAAAATTAACCAGGCATGGTGGTGTGCACCTGTAGTCCTAGCTATGTGCAAAGCTGAGGCAGGAGAATCACTTGAGCCCAGTAGTTCCAGATTACAGTGAGCCATAATCATGCCACTGCACTGCAGCCTGGGTCACAGAGTGGGAACCTGTCTCTAAAAAACAAAACAAAAAACAGGGCATTTTCAAGGAATTATTCTTTTTTTTTTTTTTTTTTTTTGAGACGGAGTTTCGCTCTTGTTGCCCAGGCTGGAGTGCAATGGCGCGATCTCGGCTCACCGCAACCTCCGCCTCCTGGGTTCAGGCAATTCTCCTGCCTCAGCCTCCTGAGTAGCTGGGATTACAGGCACACGCCACCATGCCCAGCTAATTTTTAGTATTTTTAGTAGAGACGGGGTTTCACCATGTTGACCAGGTTGGTCTCGATCTCTCGACCTTGTGATCCACCCGCCTCGGCCTCCCAAAGTGCTGGGATTACAGGCTTGAGCCACCGCGCCTGGCCGGGAATTATTCTTTATCCTCTGGCACTAAACACTGCTTTCAGTGCTGAGCTCTCAAGGGAGGAAGCAGGTGCTCAGAGAAAGTGCTATTTCCTGGGCTGGGACTGTGCCATGGGTGCTGTCACCCAGAAATAGTTGTTGGGTGTTGCAGTAGGTGAGGGAGACAGCCAAGGCCCAATTTCAGCCTCCAGCTCTAGGGAACAGAGATCACCACCACCTATACCTCTCTATTCACTTGCCTTGTTCCTGGAAGTTTCTCTGGTAGATGGGTGATTGGGTGGGGAGAGGAGGACACAACTTGCCTGGGGGCTTCTTACCAGGAACTGAAGAAACACCAGGAGGAAGAACAACAATCAGAGAAAAAAATCCAGCCACCTAAGAAGTTAAATGTGCTGCAACCACCAGAGGTGAAATTGTGGATATCACGGAAGCCACCACAGTCGCAGCTATCAGTGCAGCCACCATCGCAGCCACCACCACAGCCGTCATCACTGCCACAGGCACAGGCACAGGCTCAGGCACAGCCACGGCCACAGCAACCACAACCACAGCCACCACCTCAGCCAACACAACCAAGTGCTCAAGCCCCTCATACTCAGCCCACCACTATATGCAATCTCCAGAATGATTCCCAAAGGCCAGGTCACCAGCCTACTTCAGTGGGGACCCATTAAGCTGGAGGGCAATCTCTTTGTATGCACAACAGGTTCCAAAGGGGGCAGAAAATCTTCACAGACTGTGGGCTAGAGCCTGGGAGTGGGAGGTGGTGAGGAGCGGGGCCCTTTGCTTCCATCCCACCCCTGTAGTCCAGAATACATATCTACCACCCTACCCTCTCTGACTCTCCCTAGTACCCTCAGCCTTTAATGCCTTGCTGGTCAACTCTCTTTGGGTGGGTTAATGCCAACCTATGGCTCCTTCCAACTTCTGCAGAGAGTGGCTGAGAAGCTGTCGGCCCCTCTTCCAGGGTGAGAGTGACGGAGGAGGTGGGGTGATCAGAGGGTGAGACATGAGTTGTAGGCTTATTAACAGATATATTGACCCTCATGAAGTCTGGAACAGGGAAGCACAGCACAGCTTCCTAGTTGAGAATCTTCAGGAAGAGCTCAGTCTGTGCCTTGCCCCAGGTAGGAGCTTGTCCTCACCACCACCCCCACCATCACCTGGGTCACCAGACACATAAGGAATCCGGCCCTGTAGTGTTCCATCCTCGGAAAATTGCTGGATGAGTAACCTGTACTTTGTTTCATCATCAGGTCTCACGAACCCAAGCCAATCTAGCCCCACCAAAAACACTCGATATTCACAACTCAAGGTGAGACACAGACACAGACTCTGAAAGACAGACTCAGGGTAGATGAGAATATGTATATGTATGTATGTAAGTATGTATGTATGTATGTGTGCAGTCCAGAGAAACCTCCTTAGCAGGAGTAAGGAGAAGAGACTAGAATTATTTCAAATTATTTCTGGATGGTCTATTCCTCTATTATTCCTCTATTCTTTGCCCCATTAAAAATGTTTGTGTAGGAAGCTGGGTGCAATAGTCCTGGCTTCTTGGGAAGCTAAGGCAGGAGTATTGCTTGCGCCCAGGAGTTCAAGTTCAGACTGCACAACATAGTGAGATCCCATCTCAAAAAAAAAAAAAAAGAGCCGGGTGCGGTGGCTCAAGCCTGTAATCCCAGCACTTTGAGAGGCTGAGGCAGGTGGATCACGAGGTCAAGAGATCGAGACCATCCTGGTCAACATGGTGAAACCCCGTCTCTACTAAAAATACTAAAAATTAGCTGGGCATGGTGGCACGTGCCTGTAATCCCAGCTACTCAGGAGGCTGAGGCAGGAGAATTGCCTGAACCCAGGAGGCGGAGGTTGCGGTGAGCCGAGATGGCGCCATTGCACTCCAGCCTGGGTAACAAGAGCGAAACTCCGTCTCAAAAAAAAAAAAAAAAAGAAAAAGAAAAGAACAAAAGTCAGGTGTGTGGTAGCTCATGCATGTAATCGGAGCACTTTGGGAGATGAAGGTGAGAGGATCACTTGAGCCCAGGAGTTTGAGACCAGCCTGGGCAGCAGAGTGAGACTGTCTCAACAACAAAAAGTTTTTTTTTGTTGTTTTTTTTTTGAGACGGAGTTTCGCTCTTGCTACCCAGGCTAGAGTGCAATGGCGCGATCTCGGCTCACCGCAACCTCCGCCTCCTGGGTTCAGGCAATTCTCCTGTCTCAGCCTCCTGAGTAGCTGGGATTACAGGCACGCGCCACCATGCCCAGCTAACTTTTTGTATTTTATTTTATTTTATTTTATTTTTTGAGACGGAGTTTCGCTCTTGTTACCCAGGCTGGAGTGCAATGGTGCGATCTCGGCTCACCGCAACCTCCGCCTCCTGGGCTCAGGCAATTCTCCTGCCTCAGACTCCTAAGTAGCTGGGATTACAGGCATGCACCACCACGCCCAGCTAGTTTTTTTGTATTTTTTTTAGTAGAGACGGGGTTTCACCATGTTGACCAGGATGGTCTCGATCTTTCGCCCTCGTGGTCCACCCGGCCTCCCAAAGTGCTGGGATTACAGGCTTGAGCCACCACGCCCGGCAACAAAAAGTTTTAAAAACCAGCTGGGTGGCCGGGCGCAATGGCTCATGCCTATAATCCCAGCACTTTGAGAGGTCAAGGCAGGCGGATCACGAGGTCAAGAGATTGAGACCATCCTGGCCAACATGGTGAAACCCCGTCTCTACTAAAAATAAAAAAAATTCACTGGGTGTGGTGGCACGCACCTGTAGTCCCAGCTACTCAGGAGGCTGAGGCAAGAGAATCACTTGAACCCTGGAGGTGAGGGATGCAGTAAGCCAGGATCACACCACTGCACTCCAGCCTAGGCAAAAGAGCTACAATAAAAAAATAACAAATAAATAAAAATATTAATCAAGGAAGGCCGGGCGCGGTGGCTCAAGCCTGTAATCCCAGCACTTTGGCAGGCCGAGGCGGGTGGATCACGAGGTCAAGAGATCGAGACCATCCTGGTCAACATGGTGAAACCCCGTCTCTACTAAAAATACAAAAAGTTAGCTGGGCATAGCGGTGCGTGCCTGTAATCCCAGCTACTCAGGAGGCTGAGGCAGGAGAATTGCTTGAACCCAGGAGGTGGAGGTTGCGGTGAGCCGAGATCGCGCCATTGCACTCCAGCCTGGGTAACAAGAGCGAAACTCCGTCTCAAAAAGAAAAAAAAAAAAAAAAAAAAAAATCCATTAAAAGCACTTAGCTTGAAGTCCAGCTCATTGTAGGCCATCAAACTCAGGATGGCAACTCTTTTTTTTTTTTTTTTTGAGTCTAACTCTGTCACCCAGGCTGGAGTGCAGTGTCACAATCTCAGCTGCAAATCTCCACCTGCAACCTCCACCTCCTGGGTTCAAACAATTCTCCTGCCTCAGCCTCCTGAGTAGCTGGGATTACAGGCATGTACCACCATGCCCGGCTAATTTTCGTATTTTTAGTAGAGATGGGGTTTCGCCACGTTGGCCAGGCTGGTCTCAAGTGATATACCTGTCTCAGCCTCCCAAAGTGCTGGGATTATAGGTGTGCACCACCATGCCTGGCCTGGATGGCAACTCTTAACAAGAATATGTAATTGTGCAAGCGTTGGAAAGGTGTCTCTGACAGAGGTGCAAAGGATGAAAGAACTTGAGGCTAGCACTTCTAGGATGAGGACTGGCTGCTACATTTCACTTTGATTCCTCTGGCCTCAAGGGGTTTCACACAATATTCTGAAACCAGAAGCCGCTGACTTGCATTGTTTCCTGTCTCTCCCTCTTCTCAGTCTATCGACTACATACAGCAGTGGTGATCCAGAGATTGAACACAAGAAAGACCTCAGTGGCCATCCCCAAAAAGCAGATGAGCGACCACATCTTCTCAGCATCCAGCAACATCTCCACTCCAAAAGCCACCCACTTGAAGGGGAGGCTGCAAGGAATAAAATGAAATTTTTTTTCCTGGAAGGAATCATGGGACTGGTCAGCTTTTGAGAAGGGATGAGGGGAGAGGGCAGGAGGACTCACGAAGGGAATGGAGAGGGTGGAAGGCAAGTCTATCCTCCAGGCAAAGCTAATAGGAGAACTGGGTCTTGGGTTCCCCCAAGTATGCAACTCCTACTACTATCACTACCTGCCCTAATTCAGCAGTGATTAAGTCTGTTTGGGGCTTTAGCTTATGACCGTCACTGGAGCCGTCATCCATTCCTCCAAGCCCATGTTTACTGAAGAGATAAACTGGGGAAGGAGGGACCGCATCACATCAGAGCAGGCCCGCAGAAGCAGGAAGTGGTGGCAGGCAGTGATGCTCCCAACTTCCAAGCCCAGTGCGATGTCTGGCCCACAGTGGGCACTCAGCTGTCAAATGCATGATGGGGGCAGGGATGGAAAGAGCTTGGAGGAAAGCGGGGCTGCAGCCTCAGAAACATGACACCTGCCCTGGGAAGGGGAGGGGGGCTTGCCTTCTAAAATGCACAGGCCTCTCCATTCCTGGCTCTCAGCCTCTCATCTATCAGGGACAACCGAGAGGTTCTAAAGACCCTAGGCATCCTCCCTGACCAGCCCAAGGTGAAGGAGCGGGTAGGGCTGGGTGTTAGGAAGGTGCAAGCCCTGGGAAGGCCTTTCTTCCTCCAGGCTGAGAAAGGCTGCCTCGGTCACCTCAATCACAAGCCCCACCCAAGGGATCAGCTGGGTATTTCATTGTAGCCCACATAGCATTGCCTTTGGTTTGCCTGAAGGAGCCGTTTCAGTGCAACCCAGGGACATTTAACCCAGGGACATTTCCTGGGAGCAGCTGGGGAAGATAACAGGATGGTGGTGGCACAGAAGAGGAATAGTAAAATTGGAAGAGACTTCAGAGATACACAATGGGAGAAAGAGGGAGGGAGCTCCTGTGAGCAATCTCAAGGAAAGCAGAAGAGAGCAGGACATGTCATCAAGGGCTCAGAGGCCTGGGGAAGAGACTTTGCTGCCCACTGGAACATTAAGAAAACAGTTTCTGCCAGGCATAGTGGCTCAGGCCTGTAATCCCAGCACTCTGGGAGGCCGAGATGGGCGGATCACTTGAGGCCTGGAGTTTGAGATCTGCCCCACCAACATGGTGAAATCCTGTCTCTACTAAAAATAGAAAAATTAGCTGGGTGTGGTGGTGCATGTAACCCAGCTACTTAGGAAGTCTGAGGCATGACAATCACTTGAACACAGGAGGTTCCACTGAGCCAAGATTGTGCCACTGCACTCCAGACTGGGTGACAGAGTGAAACTGTCTCAAAAAAAAAAAAAAAAAGGAAAGTTGTGAAATAGGGAGTATCCTAGGGAGTGTTCACCAGCTCCCTTCCCACTCCCAGGAGACTTTTTTGAACACTTTTTTTTTTTTCCTTGAGACGGATTACAGGCAACACACCACCATGCCCAGCTAATTTTTTGTATTTTTAGTAGAGGTGGGGTTTCACCATGTTGACCAGGATGGTCTCGATCTCTTGACCTTGTGATCCACCCGCCTCAGCCTCCCAAAGTGCTGGGATTACAGGCTTGAGCCACCGCCGCCCGGCCTTGAACACTCTTTAAGTATAGTTTATTCTATACACTATAAATACTTTATATTTGGCAGGCTATACACAGCAACTCCAGCCTGACTTCCCTGGACTTCTGCAAGCTTGCCAGCACCACCTTGAGCTCAGCTTGGAGACGACATGGCCTCCTTCCTTCCCCTCATTCTCCCAATCAGCTAGTTACCCAGTTCTGTCATCACTTTTTCCTGTCCATGCATCCTACTTCTAATTTAGCTTTCCCCACCCACCTATGCTCATTTTTCTGTCTGAATGATAAAACGTCAGCCATTTTTTTTTTTTTTGAGATGGAGTCTCACTCTGTCACCCAGGATGGAGTGCAGTAGCACGATCTCAGCTCACTGCAACCTCTGCCTCCTAGGTTCAAATGATTCTCCTGCCTCAGCCTCCTGACTAGCTGTGATTGATTACAGGTGTGCACCACTACGCCTGGCTTTTTTTTTTTTTTTTTTTTTTTTTTTAGTGAAGTCATGCTAATGTTGCTCATGTTAAACTTGGAACTCCTGGGCTCCAGAGATCCTCCCACCTCAGCTTCCTGAGTAGCTAGGACTACAGGTGCATACCACTGCATCCGGCTGTAAAACCAAGCCACCTTTAATGAGCAAATATCCTTCTTGTTCTGCTCAAGTACAGAAACCATTTCCACTAGGAGTCAGTGGGAACCTATGGGTTATCTGGGGCTTAGCCCCAGCTGAGTGACAGGAAAAAGAGGGTCTAGACCAGTCCCTGCAGATGTGCTGCTCCACACTGTCAAAGCTTGAGGACAGATGAGGCCTCTGGGACCAGAGTGGGCCGTGGTGCTAAGGTAGTGGTGGAACAGAACCTAGCAGCCGCAGCTGGATACTGATAGCTTCATCTCCTGCAGGCTTTCAGATGAGCAGCTGGGCCCACCGTTTGACCTGCCTGTGTCCACTCACATGGGCTTAGGGTGTGGACTAGAGACTCCCATTTTTTTTTTTTTTTTTAAGATGGAGTATCGCTCTTGTTGCCCAGGCTGGAGTGCAATGGCATCATCTTGGCTCACCACAACCTCTGCCTCCCGGGTTGTGGTGATTCTCCTGCCACAGCCTCTCGAGTAGCTGGGATTACAGGCAGGCACCACCGTGCCTGGCTTATTTTGTATTTTTAGTAGAGACAGAGTTTCTCCATATTGGTCAGATTGGTATCAAACTTCTGACCTCAGATGATCTGCCCACCTCAGCCTCCCAAAGTGCTGGTATTACAGACATGAGCCACCACAACTGGCCGAGACATTCCTTTAATAAATATCTTATACAATGATTCTGCCTTTGGCTCTGTTTTTCCTGTGTAGGCCTAGGGAGTGCCAGGTGCCTCCCTCCCCTCCTGTACTATTTTGGCTCCTGCTGTGAAGGGAATAGTAAAACTGCTTTATAGAGAGAAGATTTAGCTGGAGAACAGCTCTGTCTTCCTAGGAACCAGGGACAGTCAATAAACAGGAAGGACAGAGGGCCAAAGGGCCCTTGCTAATCTTACTATCAGATGGGTGGCAGAGAAATTAGCAGAGAGAAGGCCATCACCATCACTTTTTCACATGGTCAAAGTAGATAAGCAAAGGAAAGCATCTATGATCCCCTGAAAGTCCTAGGAGATGGCACTGGATGTCCCCAAAGTCATTTTCTTATTAGTGGGTAGAAAACTTGAAAAGGGTCCTTTTTTTTTTCTTATTTTTTTTTTTTTTAAATTAAAGATGTGGTTTCCAGGAGGCAGAGGTTGCAGTGAGCCAAGATCGTGCCAATGCACTCCGGCCTGGGTAACAAGAGCGAAACTCTGTCTCAAAAAAAAAAAAAAAAGATGGGGTTTCTCCATGATGGCCAGGGTCTTGAACTTCTGACCTCAGGTGATCCACCCACCTTGGCCTCCCAAAGTGCTAGGATCACAGGTGCAAGCCACCGCGCCCGGCCTCTTTTTTTTTTTTTGAGATGAAGTTTCCCTCTTTCGCCCAGGCTGGAGTGCAGTGGCGTGGTCTTGGCTTACTGCAAACTCTGCCTTCTGGTTTCAAGCGATTCTCCTGCCTCAGCCTCCCAAGTAGCTGGGATTACAGGTATGCACCACCACGCCCAGCTAATTTTTATATTTTTAGTACAGATGGGGTATCACCATGTTGGCTGGGCTGGTCACAAATTCCTGACCTCAGGTGACCCACTCGCCTGAGTCTCCCAGAGTGCTGGGATTACAGGTGTGAACTACTGCGCCCGGCCAGCGGGTCCACGTTTTAAAAGCCAGATAAAACAATAGCTTTCTCTATATTCAGAGAGTAGAATGAGCCCCGATGGAGTTGGGGTGAAGTGGCCCCTTCAGACTGACCAGGTGCTCAGTACTTGAAAAGAAAGGTGCCACTTCTGGGAAAGTAAGGTGCCTCAAGAAAATGCCAGGTCAGATTTTCCTCAAGAAAGACCAGCCAGGCACAGTGACTCACATCTGTAATCCAAGTGCTTTGGGAGGCCAAGAAGGGAGGATTGCTTGAGCCCAGGAGTTCAAGACCAGCCTGGGCCAACAGTGAAACTCTCTGTCTCTACCAAAAAAAGACTAACCAAGGGCAGAATCTGAAAGATTCTGAAGCCCCTGAAAGAATCTGGGCGACTCAGAAGATATGAGTGTGTGTGTATGAAGTTCACTTCAAAGCAAGCTCCCTGTGCTGAGGAGGGAAGAGCGTGATGAAGCAGGGCTTCTCCTTTGGCAAAGCCTCTATAGTCCTTCTTTAGTCACCAGGGAGTTGTGGGAGATATAGACCTGGGTTACAGGTGCCTGGAGTACAGGGACAGTAGACAGGTCATGGTGGGTGAGGGGTCAGCTGGTGGGGCACTGATGCGTTTCCTCGGCAGTCCACATATTCATAGCTCTGGAAGACCAGCTGCTCAGAATGGCTCAGGTAGGAACAGGTGAGGGTGCCCCTGGAGAGGAAACAGGCCTTGCTGCCATGGCTGGGAGGAAAAGGAAAGCTCTGGCCTTGTTACTCTGTCTGGGGGTGGGGAGGAGGGGCTCCCTCATTTTCCCTTCCCTCTGGCTCCCACTCTGCCAAGGTAGCTGGGACAGCTGCCCCACCAGTGTTCCAGCAGCTTCCAGACAGCCCTATGCCTGTTGCCCCTATTAGCTTATAGGCAAGGTGAGACTTAGAAAAGTGGCCAGACTTGCTATTCCCAAGAGCCAACAAAGACTCATGGAGTCAGCATGGATGACTCTGCCCATGAGGAAGAGCTGAGTGAGACTGAAGTCAGAAGTGATGGCAGGGATACCAGAGCTCCAGGCTCTACTTACTGGATGTGCAAAAGCACATGGTGGACTTTGATTTTCGGCCAGGTACAGATTTTGCTGAGAGAAAAAGAGAACGTGGGACCATGTGTCACATGGAGCAGCCTGTCAGCTCAGAGGATGCCTGCAGGTCCCAGTTTCCTTATCCCACAGACCCCTTTCCCTCCATTAGGTGCCCCCAAAATGCCACTCCCACCCCTCAGGTGAGTGTGGCAGCTGCACTATCACTCTGACCTGCACTCACTTGGCCCAGGCACATGCTGGACTCCCCATTCAGTAGAAAACAAAACATTCATCTTTCTCAGCAATGCAGGCTGAAGAGCTTTAAGGTCACATATTGTAAAGATTAACCAAATTCCAGCCTGTTTTTCATTCTAATCAAGGTCCAAACAGGCAGAGGCTGGGACCCTGAACTCTTGCTTATTACATTCTTGGCCATGGGAGGGCAGGCCAGATGCTGGTTGCAGAATTTGCTAAGCAATCAGGAAAGCTGGTGGGTATTAAGTGGGTTCCTAAGGCAGGCACGCAGCTAGGGGAGAAGAGATCAAGGGGTACTCACTATGTGTTTTCATCCTGTATCCTGGTGGCTACTGCATAAAACATCTGTCAAACAAATGGGCACAGGGTTAGCCCCAATTCCAGCTGACTCTTTCTCACCACCACACATCCACACTCCGGTGGGCAGGGCTGGCCAGGGAGAGGAGAGTCACCTGTTCACTAGCCAGAGGGCCAATGTGTAGGAGAAGGTTGTTGGAAACCTGCCCTACCACGAGGGACAGGTGCAGAACCTCAAGAGTCAGCTGCGTCACTGTGATGGGGTAGTAGTTGCCATTGAAGATGTTTAAGACATTCTGGAGATGAAGACAAAGGAAGGGAGGAGTGAAGATGGCCCATCCTTAGGAGAAGGCAAACAGTTGCAGAAGCCTGGCTGGCTGGCCTGAGCCCCATGACAAGCTTCAGGTGCAGAGGACCAGTACTAGGAGCCCTTGGGAGGGGCTCTGAATGGTGAAGAAGTTAAGCTGGTGCAGGATCCAGGCTCACCCTGTACGGCTTCTTTCCATTCAGTCCTGTCCATCCAGGGAGTCTCAGGCACTGTCACCCCAACCACCCCTATGATTTACTTAGCTGGCCCTGATTCTGATCCCTTACTGTGTACAGTCCCAATCCTTACTGTCTGTCATGGAGCTCATGCTCCTACCTCTCTTCAGGCTCCCAACACCCTCTTCGTGCCATAAGATCCCCAGCTTCCCATGCCCAGGGTCACAAAAGCAGACAAAGATTACAGCGAAGTATTGCTGGGAAGGGGGGGGATGGAGCCCAAGGGCACCCACCCACCGTTATGTTGAGGTGGATATCAGACTCGCCAAAGGCCACCGTGGAGGAGTTGAGGCCTGCAGGCTGCACAGGGATGGACCGGGGAAACAGGAAAAAGATGACGAAGGAGGAAGTCACCAGGCAGATGAGCACCGCCAGGAACACAAAGAGCTTCCTGTGGGAAAGCAGGACCCAGGATGGAGGAATGGAAAAGTCTGAACACCAAGGAAACTTGGGGAGGGGGTTCAGACACTCCTTTCCATATACGAGGCGTTCCCCTGCACACCACCCCAACATTTAGCTCCCCAGATGTGGCCCAGAGTGAGAAGACGCACAGAACTGGGAGGCAGACAGCCTGGTTTCCACCCCAGCTCTCTGTGCCCACTGACCCAGTAACATGGAGCAGCCCACTTACCTCCTTGTCTCAGTTGGTAAAAGGCAGATAATTGTACCAACCTCACAGAATTTGTTATCGGCTAATATATGAAAAAATACTAATCACAGGTCCTTGCACATGGCGAAAGCACAATGAATGCTAATTATCACTAGAAGAAGTAAGTCCATATTTGAAAGTTCTGAATTTTAACATTCAGAACAGGACACCATCCATTCAACTCAAAATTCAGATATGCATTAGAGAGACAGTACTTCGTTAGTATCTTTTTTTTTTTTTTTTTTGAGATGGAGTTTCACTCTTGTTACCCAGGCTGGAATGCAATGGCGCGATCTTGGCTCACCACAACCTCCACCTCCCAGGTTCAGGCAATTCTCCTGCCTCAGCCTCCTAGTTCGTTAGTATCTTATGACGGGCACTGCTAATCTCTTCTTCTTCTTCTTTTTTTTTTTTGAGACAGTCTTGTCCTGTCAGCCAGGCTGGAGTGCAATGGCACAATCTCAGCTCACTGCAACCTCCACCTCCCGGGTTCAAGCAATTCTCCTGCCTCAGCTTCCAGAGTAGCTGGGATTACAGGCACCAGCCACCATACCTGGCTAATTTTTGTAAAAAATGGGCATTTCACCATGCTGGCCAGGCTGGTAATTTCTTTCTTTCTTTCTTTTTTTTTTTTTTTTAGATGAGGCCTCACTATGTCACCCAGGCTGGAGTGCAGTGACGTGATCTTGGCTTACTGCAGCCTCCACCTCCCAGGTTCAAATGATTCTCCTGCTTCAGCCTCCCAAGTAGCTGGGATTACAGATGTCTGCCACCATGCCCGGCTAAGTTTTGTATTTTTAGTAGAGACAGGGTTTTGCTGTGTTGGCCAGGCTGGTCTTGAACTCCTAACCTCAGGTGATCCGCCTGCCTTAGTCTCAAAAGAGCTGGAATTACAGGGATGAGCCACTGCGCCCAGACTAATTTCTAATTCTGGTACAGTGGGGTGGCTGAGAGGGTTTGGCTTGGTAGGGACTCCCAGGTTGACACCAGGCCCTTGGGAGGAGGCTGTGGGAGTTCCATGTCAGATGGACTCAGATCACAAAATGGTGGGTCCCAGGGCCACCTGAGGTTCTGAAATGTCCCAGAACAGGCAGCAATAGGTTTTTCATCTCTACTGGGAGAAAAACAAGCAACTCTGAAGTGCCTCAGCCAGGGAAGTGCTTTAGAAAATGTTTTCAAATCAATTGCAGCCGGGGCCACGTGCTTGTTCCCTCCTTCCTGGGAGGACTCGCAGTGCTACTAGATCCTTTCTGTCTCGGAGAGGGGGTCATGCTTCCTGGAAGCAGTGAGGCTTAAGGAAGGCTACCAAGTGGCTTCATGTGACATCTGCTGTGCCCATAGCTGCTGTTGCTGCTTTTTTTTGGTAAAGATGGGGTTTCACCATGTTGCCCAGGCTGGTGTTGAACTTCTGAGCTCAAGTGATCCACCTACCTCAGCCTCCCAAAGTGCTGGGATTACAGGCGTGAGCCACCACACCTGGCTCTGGAGCTTCTTAAATTAGGAAAAAATCCTGCCGGGCGTGGTGGCTCAAGCCTGTAATCCCAGCACTTTGGGAGGCCGAGGCGGGTGGATCACGAGGTCAAGAGATCGAGACCATCCTGGTCAACATGGTGAAACCCCGTCTCTACTAAAAATACAAAAAATTAGCTGGGCATGGTGGCGTGTGCCTGTAATCCCAGCTACTCAGGAGGCTGAGGCAGGAGAATTGCCTGAACCCAGGAGGCGGAGGTTGCGGTGAGCCGAGATCGCGCATTGCACTCCAGCCTGGGCAACAAGAGCGAAACTCCGTCTCAAAAAAAAAAAAAAAAAAAAAATCCTTGGACATAAGGAGCTGGTACCTCTGTACCCAGTGAGGTTCAGGCTTTCTATATAAGAACTAATAGGAAAAAATTAGGGGGGATCGAAATAGAAGAGACAAAGGGAGCAGCCCCCAGGGGTGATGGCTTGTGGAACTGGGGGAGGAAGGGGAACTTACGTGTGCTTGGGCTTCAGTCTCTGGTCCCCATAGGGAATGAGAGCCACCAACTGCTTCTCCAGCTCTAGAGAGGGAGGGAGAGTGAGAGGGAGGGCCAAGATGCAATTGTGACAAATATTTCCTGTGCCAGCCTCCCAGATGCACCCCTCCACCCACACCATACAGCAATATTAGAAGCATGCCACCTCTGCCCCAGAGCAAGACTGGAAGCACTGGACTCTGCTACCAAAGTTGGCAGCTCAGCTTTACCATCCCTAGAATGGAAGTAGGATTTCTACTAATAGGTATGGAGAATCTCTGAAAGTCACCAGCAAATCAGAGGTTCCCAGCATCTTTGGAAAGGTAATTTGAAACTTCTTGAACCGAACAAATCCTAAGACACACAGTGTTGCTCAGGAGCACGGTGGCTAGAACTCCTCTTTCCCACAAGGGGCTGGGGAATACAACCAGGGCAGGAGGGCAGGTTTTCACAGGGAGCCCAAGGATAGTAACTCCCTGGCCAGCTTGAGACTGGGAGGTCAAGAGCTGGGAGCAGATCTAACCCCATCCAAGGAGACTCAGAGGAACTGCCCCAGACCAACAGGCTAAGAACTTTCCCTGGATTTTAGGCTATTTCCAGAGCCTTGGGCCACTCACCTCGGGGAATCCTGCCACTGCCTTGGCAGGTGGGACAAGTCACAAAGCTGGCACCAGCAGTTCCTTCACAAGGCACACGGGAACAAAAAGACTTGCTGCTACTGGTACTGGAGTAGCTGGCAGCCTTGCTGCCAACGGTTGGATTGGAGGACAGGATTGACTTGTTCTCATCCTCCTGCCAAGAGCCCAGCTGGGAAAACGTCTTACCCATTCTTCGGGGTGGAGTGGGGGTTCACTAATGAGAAAAGACCAAAGTTCAGTGCTAAGCTTGTTAGCACTGAAGCCAGATGTAATTTTGGTTCGAGGTTCTCAAGATTTGCAAGGAACCCCACCACAGTTTAAGCAAGCTCAAGCCTAAGGAAGATAGGGTGTGAAAAATCAGGCGGTTACATGGGACTCTCAGCATTTCAACTCCTTCCATTATTGTTAAAGAGACCACTCAGCCTCAAAAGGGAAAAGAAAAGCAGAAGTTATTTCACTTTAAGGAACCTCTGTAAGTGAATGGCAGAGGATTTAGTTTTTCTCTGGAAAAGTTGCTGAGCTATCATTCACTTCAAGGGAAGGAAGTTGGATAGGGCAGAAAAGATTCCTTGAAACAAGAAGGAGAGAGGAGGCCACACTGGTCACAGCTGTGGTTAAGACCCCTAAGGAAGCCCTGGTAGAAAGCAGACACATCACTGCTTTCTGAGGCGGGGTAAGAAACCCTGAGGAGAAATCAGGGTCTTTCACTAGGAAAAGTCAAGGCTAAATCTGGACTCTGTGTGGCACAAGGAGGCCGGCAGGTGAGCCACACAGATCCTTCTGGGCTAAAATACAGGGAGACTCACC
Source organism: Saimiri boliviensis (assembly GCF_048565385.1). Lineage (NCBI taxonomy): Eukaryota > Metazoa > Chordata > Mammalia > Primates > Cebidae > Saimiri > Saimiri boliviensis. The sequence continues at coordinate 48,630,795 of NC_133465.1, read as the reverse complement.
TGGTTCAGTTCTGGGATCCCAGGCTCCTCAGCTGCACAAGGGCGACACTTCAGGGGTGTGTCTTTGGGGAGAAGGGCTTCTAAGCGCAGAGTGGGCTGCGCTGGGCGGTGGTGGGGAGGAGAAGCGCCGCCTGCCGCCTTCAGGAGTCCTAGGGGAGCGAATGTGTCGCACTGGAGAGTGGTGATAGGAAGGACCCTAACCTCCCCGAAGGGCCAAGCTGATTCCGGGCTACATGGCGGCTCTGTCTTGGGCCGACAGGGTGTGCGCGGACGGAGAAGGTGTGACTTCATTGAGGGAGGATTTCAAGTCCCACCAGACACCCCGAGTGGCCGTTAGTCAAGCTCGGTACCTGGGCAGGGGGCGCCAGTGTGCTGGGCGAGGCAGCGGCATAGGAGGTCTCCTGACCTCCGAAAGGGAACGCAGAGAGTCTGAGGAGGGTCTTACCAGCGGACTACCGCAGCGACAGAAACAGCAGCAAGCGGAATCGAAAGTGCGGGAGCGGACACTCGTCTCAAGCTTTGACTCAGTGCCCAAGGAAGTCCCGCCCCAGCCCCTCCGGGCCCACCCCCTCGCCCCCGGGCCCGCCCCTTCGCCGCGCAGCGGCCTGAGACGCTCTCAGCTCTCCCGAGCGTCACCCGACGCCCTGGACGCTGCTTCCGCAAGGACTAGCCAGTCCAGGTAGGAATTTCCAAGAACATTTATTTCACCATTCTTTAAGTGGTTATGTAAAATTACAACGGAGCGGACGACCCGGGCCTTCCTGGCCCTCAATTATAAAACTCCGATGGTCAAGACAGGTCCCGCCCATCAAGCCAATTACAGACACCCAGCTGCTCCATCTTCAATCCGGAAGCCCTGATTAAAACGTTTTAAATAATGAACGGCCTGGTTGGCTTGCAGTTTTAATCCTGGTTTATTTAAGTAGCATTCAGGAGTTATACTGTAAATAAACATCATTATGGCTAATGACTAATTAAAATCACCATTTATTACAAATACCAACCAGGTTAGATAGTATTTTAATTATCTTTCCCCCCTTCGGTCTGGGGTTCAGATTATTCCTTTTCTGGAAATCATTTTCATGGATAAAATGTTTAGCATTTTTTGTTATCTCTTCCTTCACCAACTCCCTTCTGTAAACAGAGTGAGAACTCGGGCCCCTGGACAAGCTCTGTCCCACTTATCTTGGGGTTAAACCAAAACTTTTTCAGCAACTTTGCCCCCGTCCAAGTTCTGCAGAACATCAGCTGCCTCTTCCTGTTTTAGGCTTTCTAGGGCTAGATACATCTGAATGGACTTCATGCATTAAAGAAGTCATCAGCATTTCCTATACCTCATACACACTCATTTGCCCACCCTGAACTTTACTGACATTAATTTAGGAACCTGCCTTTTGCTTTTCACATGTTTCTATTTCCCCCACTGTACTGTAAAATAAGATCTGCCCTGACATTAAGAAAAAAGGTAACTGTTAAATTTATTTTTCCCTTTAAATAATAGGATTTTTTTCCTTTTCTATAAGGTTAGCAAAATATTTCACACTACCTACTTAAAATTTTTTCCCTTAAATAAAAATGTATGCAGAATTACTATAATAGACATTGCTCAATAAGTGCTGGTGGGTTAATGAGCACCCTCTTCCTCCTCTCACTGAAATGCAGAGATCCTGAAAGTTGGATACTCTTGAATGCACTGTGGAGTCTTTAGCAATAATGCCAATTATTAAGTCTTGCAGGAAAATTACTTTCTCCTTGAGAAAGGAAGAGTAACAACATTCCTATCATGCTCTGGGTGTTGTTTCAATGCCAAATAACTATGAAGCTTGGGGTGGATTACAGAAATTATGAGAATAATTCTTGAAAACAACTTTCAAGGTTAATTTCTTTCAAAACCTGACAATTAACCGATACTCCCATAAAAAAATCCACATTAACCAAAGAAAAATCCCCAACTTCAATAAAAGCAGAAAGAAAAATGGTTCTATATGAACTTGAAGTTACACTTGTTGATGCACTAAAAATAAAGGCGTTTTATCCAAATCAAAACTGTCTTCCTACTATTCTATTCATCCAATGTCTAAAGTGAAAATTTAAGTTCTGGTCTTTGATTTGCTCCCCCAAATACTGTAACAGGTACTGTCTTGGTAACTCAATGATGGGCTCTATACAGATTCATCAGATGAAAAGCAAGCAAGGGCTTAACCCCAATGACAGAATAAAGATCATCTCTGAGCAGCAGGCAACTATTTAATACAAGGTCACTCCTCAATAACGTTGGCTGTACCAGTCATTGTTGTTGATCTGAAGAAGTTCTGTCACAACCTGCAGGATGTTGTAATTATGTTTCTTCAGCAGCCGTAGGTTCAGCTGCCTGTCACAGAATCCCATTTCAAAGAGATGGGCCATTAGGGCTGCTGTCTGATGTTCAGAAACTGATGGCTGTGCAGAGAGACAAGAAAAGCAAAAGAAAAAAAATTCTGTATAATTTAAATGTTTATTTTATACATTTTTATCATCTTGTAAGCATACTAGTCTTTGCAGATTTATTCAAAGTGCTAGGTAATTAGATTCAAGGCTGTGGCACTCCTGTGTACTTAACACCAACGGTTCGGACTAGGAAGGCCCTGTCTTAGATTAGGTGTGTGTATACTTGAAGGAGGAGAAAAGGGAAACTGGGGAGCTAATAAACTGTACTTAGTACTAGGAGAATGCTTCATGGGGGACTTTCAGGAAGAAGGATTTTTTGGCCAAATGAAGGAATGACAGCAAGGCCTGGAGACCTTGTGAACATAAAGGTAATTGTGATGATGAGGCAAGTATGAGCAAAATGAAAGTGTTACTGAGGCTGGGCGCGGTGGCTCAAGCCTGTAATCCCAGCACTTTGGGAGGCCGAGGTGGGTGGATCACGAGGTTGAGAGATCGAGACCATCCTGGTCAACATGGTGAAACCCCGTCTCTACTAAAAATACAAACAATTAGCTGGGCACAGTGGCACGTGCCTGTAATCCCAGCTACTCAGGAGGCTGAGGCAGGAGAATTGCCTGAACCCAGGGAGCGGAGGTTGCGGTGAGCCGAGATCGCGCCATTGCACTCCAGCCTGGGTAACAAGAGCGAAACTCCATCTCAAAAAAAAAAAAAAAAAAAAAGAAAAGAAAAGAAAAAGAAAGAAAGTGAAAGTGTTATTGAAAGATGGTATGGGAAATTTTGTCATACATGCAGAGGAACTGGACAAAAAAAAAAGCTTGGGAAATTACAACCTGGGAAGTCTTCTTGAGTTTTTTCCCTCCAAAAGAATAGATAAGAGGAAGTTAACATTGATTCAAGCCCTGTAGTAGAAGCATTACCTTCCTAAATCCTCCTAACAATGCTTTGTTTGTTTGTTTGTTTGAGACCAGGTCTCACTTTGTTCCCCAGACTAGAGTGCAGTGATGTGAACATAGCTCACTGCAGCCTCAGCCTCCTGGGCTCAAGTGATCCTCCTGCTTGAGCCTTCTGAGCAGCTGGGACCACTGGTCTGCCCTACCACACCTGGATACTTTTTAAATTTTTACTAGAGATGAGGTCTCACTTGGTTCCCCAGACTAGAGTGCAGTGGTGTCAACACAGTTCACTGCAGCCTCAACCTCCTGGGCTCAAGTGATCCCCCTGCCTGAGCCTTCTTAGTAGCTGGGACCACTAGTCTGCCTTACCATACTTGGATAATTTTTAAATTTTTACTAGAGATGAGGTCTCACTATGTTGCCCAGGCTGGTCTTGAACTTCTGGGCTCAAGTGATCCTTGAACTCTGGCCTCCCCAAATGCTGGGATAGATGTGAGTCACCTCACCTAGCCTCTGGTTCTGCTATTGTCCCAATTTCATAAAGTGGGGATGATGAAGCTGTACAACAGAAAGCTTATTTAAACTTTGGAGGCGGGCATGCTTAGAATCAAACCCCAATCTACCATTTATTTACCAACTGTGCTATCGATTCCTTTATGAACTGAAGATATAGCAAACCTCCTACTTTGCAGTGTTGTTGAGAAAGTATGTAAAGATGAGAGGAGTATGCAAACATGTTGAGCACAGTCTGGTGTTTCCCTCACACCTGATTCCACTATTTCCTTCTACCTTCTTATTTCAGAATAGATTATCCATCCTCTTTTCCAGGTTAATAGAATGTACCTTGCTTTGTATCTCATTACCTCTCACTATTTCAGAAATCTTCCTTCATCTCCAATCTGTCTCTCATCTTTACCATTAACCTCTTTCACTACTGGCTTGCCCATCTCTGAAGTCTCACTCATCTTTAAAAATGTTTCCTCTTATTAGCTGGGCATGGTGGCGCGTGCCTGTAATCCCAGCTACTCAGGAGGCTGAGGCAGGAGAATTGCCTGAGCCCAGGAGGCGGAGGTTGCGGTGAGCCGAGATCGCGCCATTGCACTCCAGCCTGGGTAACAAGGGCGAAACTCCGTCTCAAAAAAAAAAAAAAAAAAAAAAATGTTTCCTCTTGTCTTCTAGCTTCTGCCTGTTGTAGCCTAGCTATTTGAAAGTGTGGCATACTTGCACACTCAAATTCCTCACCACCCTTTCACATCTCTCTGTAGCCATGTCCCACTTACTAAAACACCCTTCCCTAAGTTCCAGCATACAACTCTCTCTTCATTTTCCTCCTAGTTCTCAGTTTTCTTCCAGAGTATTTTTTTCCTGATCCTTAAAGGTTGCTTCTTGCTTTTCCCATTATTCCTGGATCATCTCATCCCATCAGATGGTTCCTGCTATAATCTCCAGACAAGTGACTCTTTAAGCTTATATCACCAGGCCAAATCCCTCCCCTATTATCTGGATGGATACAGCTGGCCTGTCATATCTGTGGGTTCCTTATCTATGGACCAATCAACAAAGGGTTGAAAATATTTGGGAAAAAAAAGGAACACGTACAGACTTTTTTCATTATTCCCAGAACAATATAGTATAACAACTCTTTACATAGCATTTACACTGCATTGGGTACTATAAGTAATGCAGAGGTGATCTGAAGCATATGAGATGCACTGAATGCAGTGGCTCAAGCCTGTAATCCTAGCACTTTGGGAGGCTGAAGCGGGAGGATTGCGTGAGGCCAGGAATTAGTTGCCCTGGGCAACATAGTGAAACCCCATCTCTTCAACTATATATATATATATATATATATATATATATATATATATATATATATTTTTTTTGTGCCATGACTCGGATTAAAATATTTTAAAAAAAAAACAACAAAAAAAAAACTAGCCAGGTGGATGGGTGCGGTGGCTCATGCCTGTAATCCCAGCACTTTGGGAGGCTGAGACAGGCAGATCTCCTGAAGTTGAGAGTTCGAGACCAGCCTGGCCAACATGGAGAAACCCTGTTTCTACTGAAAATACAAAAAATTAGCCGGGCGTGGTGGTGCATGCCTGTAATCCCAGCTACTTGGGAGGCTGAGGCAGGAGAATTGCTTGAAGCCAGGAGGTGGAGGTTGCAGTGAGCTGAGATCATGCCATTGCACTCCAGCCTGGGTAACAAGAGTGAAACTCTGTCTCCAAAAAAAAAAAAAAAAAAAAAACCCACCAACCAACCAAACACACAAAAAACTAGCCAGGCATGGTGCTACCCACCTGTAGTCACTGCTACTCAAGAGGCTGAGGTGAGAGGATTACTTGAACCCAAGAGTTCTAGGCTACAGTGAGCTACAATCTAGTTACTGCACTCCAGCATGGATGACAGCAAGACCCTTTCTCTAAAGATGTGCTAGGTTACATGCAAGTACTATCCTGGTTTATATAAGGGACTTAAGCATCTATGGATTTTAGTATCCATAGGGGTCCTGGAGCCAATCCCTCATAGATACTAAGGGACAACTGTATATCCAACTGCACTCTGGACATCTTTACCTTTACCTGGATATGCCGCAAACTCAACAGTATTCAACAAAACTAACCAATTCTCTTCTTTTGCTCAAATACATCCTTCTCCGCATATTGTATCTTAATGAATGGTACTAAGCCAGAATGGTATTTAAACATTGTCTAAGCCAGAAACTTGGAATTTATCCTTGATTTCCCACCCCCTGAAGACAGTGTCTGGCTTGGTTACCCAGGTTGGAGTGCAGTGGCATGATCTTAGCTCACTGCAACCTCTGCCTCTGGGGCACAAGCTATTTTCCCACCTAAGCCTCCCAAGTAGCTGGGATTACAGGTGTGCACCACGTCTGGCTAATTTTTTCATATTTTTTATAGAGATAGGGTTTCACTATGTTGCCCAGGCTGGTCTCGAACTCCTGAGCTCAATAATCTGCCTACCTTGGCCTCCTAAAGTGGTGAAATTACAGAGGTTAGCCACCGTGCCTGGCCTATCCTTGATTTTTTAGCCACTTAATTATCTCAAAGTTATGCCATTTCCATCTCTTAATTATCTTTTCTGCCCTTCTTTCCACTAATACAAGGATTCTCTTATGGATTTCCTTTTTTTTTTCTTTGAGACAGAGTCTCGCTCTGTCTCTGTCACCCAGGTTGGAGTGCAGTGGGGCAATCTCAGCTCACTGCAACTTCTGCCTCTTGGGTTCAAGCAATTCTACTCTGCCTCAGCCTCCTGAGTAGCTGGGATCACAGGCATGCACCACCACACCAGGCTAATTTTTGTATTTTTTAGTAGAGATGGGGTTTCACCATATTGGCCAGACTGGTCTCGAACTCCTGACCTTGTGATCCACCAGTCTCGACTTCCTTCAGGCGTGAGCCACTGTGCTCGGCTGGATTTCTTTACTGCCTCTACCAGCCTCCACAATGTAGCAAGTGATCTTACTAAGAACCAATCTAATCATGTTAATCACTACCTTCAAACCTTTCCATCGCTCCTCCTGTTAGCCTTAAAATAAAATCCAAACCTCATAACACAACATCCTACCTACATATTTGGTCTTTTTTTTTTTTTTTTTTGAGACAGGGTCTCACTCATCACCTATACTGGAGTTCAGTGGTTTGATCTCTGCTCATTGCAACCTCTGCCTCTTGGGCTAGAGCAATTCTACCTCCTTGGCTGCCTGAGAAGCTGGGACCACAGGCATACACCACCATACCTAGCTAATATTGTGTATTTTTAGTAGAGACCGGGTTTTGCCCTGTTGCCAAAACTGGTCTTGAACTCCTGGATGCAAATAATCCACCCACCTTGGCCTCCCAATATGCTGGGATTACAGGTGTGAGCCACCCAGCCCAGCCAATCTTTCGTTTTCCTCTTCTCCTCAGACCAGATTCACACTCCATGCTCACATTTCCAAGTCTTTTTTACTGGCTACTCTGTCTACAATGCCCTTTTTAATCCCTCTTTACTGATGAACACTTACTCTGTCCTTTAGGACTCAGTTCAGGCATCAGCTACCGGAAAGCCTTACTTGGGCACACCAGGCTGAAGTGTCTCATCTGTCTAATGGCACTGGCATAGTCTCTTACTATGTACTTTAAGTATCTGTGCATCTTACTTGTTTCCCATAGTTTTTGGGCAAGATTCAGTGTCTTTTTTGTTTTTTGAGACAGGGTCTTGCTCTGTCGCCCAAGCTGGAGTGCAGTGGCTCCATCATGACTCACTACAGCCTCAATCTCCTGGGCTCAAGGGATCCTCCCACCTTAGCTTCCCAAGTAGCTGGGGCTATAGGTGCATGCCATCATACTTACCTAATTTAAATTTTTTTTTTTTTTTTTTTTGAGACAGAGTCTTGCTCTGTTGCCAAGCTGGAGAAGTGGCGTGATCTCTGCTCACTGCAACCTCTGCCCCCTAGGTTCAAGCGATTTTCCTGCCTCAGCCTCCTGAGTAGCTGGGACTACAGGCACGCGCCACCACATCCAACTAATTTTTTTGTACTTTCAGTGGAGATGGGGTTTCAATAAGTTGGCCAGGATGGTCTCCATCTCTTGACCTCATGATCCACCTGCCTCGGCCTCCCAAAGTGCTGGGTAAAGGCGTGAGCCACTCTGCCCAGCCCAATTTTTAAATTTTTTTGTAGAGATAGGGGTCTCACTATGTTGCCCAGACTGGTCTCAAACTCCTGGGCTCAAGCAATCCTTCCACCTTGGCCTCCCAAAGTGCTAGGATTACAGGTGAGAACCACCATACCTGGCCAAGAACCAGTGTTTTATTCATGCTATAGTGCCAACACCTGGAATAGCTTCTCTCTATAGAAAATATTAATAGATGGTCAACAATAGGCTCTTCTCTTTTCTTCCCTTAAGTAACATGGCTAGAGTTGTATAGTTAGAAAGTGGCAGAGTTGTGTTGTGTTAACTAAAGACTAAATCTAAGGCTTATGCCCTTTCCACAATGCCATGTTACTCTTCAACTCAGACAGATGCCACCGCTTTCACTGGTGACCTGGAGTTGAGATTCAGGAAAATAAAACACACACACACACACACACACACACACACACACACACACACACTGACCTGTGCAGGGACTGGTGGCCCAGCAAATAGGGCCTTGTATGCAGAGGCAGCAACAGACAAAGCCCCCTTCACCAGTCCTCCAGCAATGCTGCTCCCATGGTGGTGCCTGTAGAAGAAACCAATGATCCCCCCAAATAAACACAAATCATTACCTTTTTACAAGATAATCTGGGCTGTATTCCTTGGAAGAAAATAAGATTTCTTCAAAAGAAAAAAATCAGATGTAAAAAGAGAACATGATTGCTTTCGTATCACTTTTATAGCTACAGATCATGGTTTGATGGAGGGCCCAGCTCTACTGGTGCAAGATATGGGCACTGTAGGAAACATACCACTCTGATAACCATGACAGCTCTCACTCCTAGCTGAAAATTAATGTGATCAAGGGCATTCCAGGATATCCACAGTTTGCTCAATTATTCTTTCAGAGAAAACAGCTTGCAAAGGAAATGTGATTTTTCCGGACACTGTTCTAATGTGAGTGGGAGCAAAGAAGCAGGTATGTCTAAGAAAAAATTACTAGATGTATACTGGGTGTAACCTTTCTATCTTCTCCCCTGGTGCTAAGGCTGAGGTAAATTTAGGGGCATTCCTTTCTTGTCTGGAACACAGAACAATTTTTTTTTTTTTTTTTTTTTTTTTTTTTGAGACGGAGTTTCGCTCTTGTTACCCAGGCTGGAGTGCAATGGCATGATCTTGGCTCACTGCAACCTCCGCTTCCTGGGTTCAAGCAGTTCTCCTGCCTCAGCCTCCCAAGGAGCTGGGATTACAGACGCCTGCCACCATGCCCAGCTAATTTTTGTATTTTTAGTAGAGATGGGGTTTTGCTATGTTGACCAGGCTAGTCTCAAACTTCTGACCTCAGGTGATCCACCCGCCTCAGCCTCCTAAATAGAACACTCTTTTTTTTTTTTTTTTTTTGAGATGGAGTTTTGCTCTTGTTACCCAGGCTGGAGTGCAATGGCGTGATCTCGGCCCACCACAACCTCCACCTCCTGGGTTCAGGCAATTCTCCTGCCTCAGCCTCCTGAGTAGCTGGGATTACAGGCACGCACCACCATGCCCAGCTGATTTTTTTGTATTTTTAGTAGAGATGGGGTTTCACCATGTTGACCAGGATGGTCTCGATCTCTTGACCTTGTGATCCACCCACCTCGGCCTCCCAAAGTGCTGGGATTACAGGCTTGAGCCACCGCGCCCGGCCCCAAATAGAACACTCTTAAACATCAGCTTTAGCCCTTTGTTCAGTGTTACTCAAAGGGTTTAGAAGAAATAAGAACAAGAAGGAATGAGGGCTCCCCTTCTCTACTCTCTGAAGATGGGTACATGCTGTGAGAGGCTCTTTTAAGCAGAAACAATACTAGGATATCCACCTGCTTCTGAAAAAGAGACTGCACAAGGTTGTTACCTTGAGTGGTCATAGCTCTTCTGTCTGCTGTTTATAAGTCCTGATGAGCCTCTGGGCTCTAAAAGCAAAAGAGCTGTTGGTTAGATGCAGCATCCATAAGCACCTAGTGTTTCCTAACTCACAGCAAGGCTATGACTGAGGCAGGTGGCAATCTGATCACAGTGTTTGAAATCTTTTTTATTTTTTTAAGTATTTGGGAAGTTTTAAGGGTAGCTTAAGTGATAAGGAGAAACTGTCCAGAATTGTAATGCAAGATGACTGTTAGTTCAATCAGAAAAATTAACTCTGTAATCCTAACAAACTCATATATTTTGTAATAAGGAAACAGACTCACAGCCATTTATAAACCTGCTGAACTGCTAGTCAGGAAAAGTGGAGATGGAGCTGGAACCTAGATTGGTATGGCTCCAAAGCCTGTGTTCTTTCCACTACCTCTAAGCGGTCTAACAATATAGTTAGTCAGAGAATAGAAGTAAAGGTATGCAGGAGGAACATGGAGGGAGTGAAGGGCAAGTTTCTAAAAACCACCAAGAGTCACCAAGAGAGAGAGCCTATTTATACCTGGTTTCCATTAGACAGGAGCAGAGAAAAAGAAAAAGCTCAGGCTGATCATTACCTCCTCTGATCTGATCAGGGACTGAAGAAGCTTCTGGTATGGTAACTGGTAAATCCATTCCTGGGGAACCATGATGATGTACACAAGGAGGGCTCCTTTCAGAAAGACACAATATGGAAAGTCAATTGAAAAGGCACTTATGGCAACAGTGGAGAAATAGTAAACATAGCACAGCAGTGCCAAATTCTCTAGAGGCTTCATATTTCTGATCCAGATCACATCTCTGGATTTAGAGTTCCATCGTTAAGAGCTACATTCTAATTGTTAAGAGCTACATTCTACCCTGTTTTCCTATGCAGCCACAGCCAAGTTGGAAATGTTGGCTTCAGTCTGGTCATGTCTCCATCTATATCAATTGGTGTTAATAAATGGAAATGTCTGGCTTTTGGGGAGAATAGTTTATGTTACAGTCAAGGCTTCAGCATTTTCCCTACTATTAGGAGACAAGAATGATTCAGAGAGATTCACCAGAGAATTAAAAATAATTTTTTTAATCAGCCCCATAGAAACAGGGCCTCAAAAAATTGGATTGAGACTCAGAATTGTTTCTCTCTACAGAAATCTTTAGTAAAAGGCAAAAGATTTAAACAATTTGAAGAGAAACTAGAGTATTGTTTGGTTTTTTAGTGTTTTTTCCCATAATGGATTTAACTTCCTAATTATGGCTGTTTTTTGAGATGGAGTTTTGATCCATCTCAAAAACTCGGTTGAGTTTTTGCTGCCTTTACTGAAGAGTCAATAAAACAAGGAGGGAAGGTACAGGGATGTTTGTGTTTAAAAACTGGCTCTTGGGGCTGGGTGTGGTGGCTCACACCTGTAATCCTAGCACTTTGGAAGGCTGAGGTGGGTGGATCAACTGAGACCAGGAGTTCGAGACCAACCTGGCCAACATGGTGAAACCTCGTCTCTATTAAAATACAAAAAATTAGCCAGGTGTGGTGGTCAGGAGGCTGAGGCAGGAGAATCACTTGAACCCGGGAGGTCGAGATTGCAGTGAGCTGAGATTGTGTCATTGCATTCCAGCCTGGGTGACCATGTGAGACAAAAAAAACAAACAAAACCAAAAAAAACCACTGGCTCTCAGCCAGGCATGGTGGCTCACACCTATAATCCCAGCATTTTGATAGACTCAGGCGGGTGGACTGCTTGAGGCCAGGAGTTCAAGACCAGCCTGGGCAATATGGCAAAACCCCACTTCTATGATAAATACAAAAATTAGCTGGGTGTGGTGGCCTCTGCCTTTAGTCCCAGCTACTCAGGAGGCTGGGGCGGGAGGATTGCTTGAGCCTCAGAGGCAGAGATTACAGTAAACCAAGATTGTGCCACTGCACTCCAACCTGGGTAACAGCCTGTCTCAAAAAAAAAAAAAAAAAACAGCCTGCTCTCAGTAATCAAAATGTAAGTAGACAGACTATACTCAGATAATTTAAGGCCAACTGAAACAAATATTGCTTTAAATCCAGAATCCACAAATACTAGGAAGTATGATTTTTATTCATCTAAATTCAGACTTTACTATGGAAAATAGTCTCTTCCCATACTGAAGAAAAAACAGGTTTTGAGATCAGGTTGGTTCCTCTCACTTTTTATTTCACCTCTGAAGAACACCCCAGCTGAGGGGGATGTGAGTGGTACCTGGGCAGTGGTGGTGGAAGCTCCACTACCTCTGGGATTAGGGGCACTGTTTCCAGAGTCTGTGAGGTCATAAGGATGTCATTTATGCTGTGCTCCTGTGGCTGGTTCTCCCCTCCAGGGAGTCTCTCCCCAGCCTCAGCTGGTTCCTGCCCAGCCTCAATACCAGGCTCGCCTTCAGCACCTCGCTCCAGGCCTGGCTGTGAGAGCGCAGAGCTGTACATGGAATCCCCCAGGGGGCGGCTGGTATCAAAGCACTCAGGCAGGATGATGATGTAATCCTCTGAGGAAGCAGAGGATTGACTCTGAACTTCATCTTTGAGCTCATCCTCCTCCTCTTCCTCCTCCTCTTCCTCCTCCACCACGACTTCTTCCTCAGCGATATGGACAATCTCCTCCCTCTCATTTCCAAGTGGTCCTTCTTCAGGCAAGGCAAATTTCACTAAAGGATGAAAGCAACCAATTTTCAGGTAGAAGCTAAAAGCAGCCCTAAGTACTATCCTTACTTCGTAAAGCCCTGTGGAGCATGAGCTAGAATCATGAAAGCCAGAGGAAAGGGAAGAACTAGAGGGAAGGCCTGGTGCTGGAACCATGACCATATCCTAAGTTTGAAGGCTATGTGAAATGAATTAGAATCAAAGCTCACAGAAAGAAGGCAGGCAGAAACACCCAGGCTTCCAAGAAGCTCTATGAATCTTAAGAGGAGGTGGCTTCTTCCCTTCCCTTTCCTTTTCATGTGATGGTTAATATACTGAGGTAGAGTTTAAACCAAAACTGATATACTAAGCTAACAGTGCTATAAAAAGAGAAAAAGTTAGGAGATAAGTATTGTAGGATTATATTCCTATTCTCCTCCTCTTCTTTACAAAGATGATGCAGTCATGGGAGAAAACCGGCAAATCATGGCTGAGAGGGTAAAAAAGGATATAAAAAAGCTATCCAGGCCAGGTGTGGTACCTTACACCTATAATCCCAGCACTCTGGGAGGCCAAGGCGGGCAGACTGCTTAAGCTCAGGAGTTTAGGACCAGCTTGGGCAACATGGCAAAATCCCATCTCTATCAACAAAAAAAAAAGTTAGCTCAGTGTGATGGCATGTGCCTGTGGTCCCAGCTACTTGGGAGACTGAGGTGGGGGGAAATCACTTGAGCCCAGAAGGTTGTGGCTGAAATGAGCCGTGATCTTGCCACTTTCACTTCAGCCTGGGCATGAGAATGAGACCTTATCTTAAAAAAAAGAAAAAAAAGGAAAATCCCTATGAATCCTATCAGAATAACAGCTGAGAACATACTGGTATTGTCTTTCCAGACCTTTTTGTTATGTACTTGTACACACGTGGAAAAAACAATAAAGATATACATGTACACTTTAAACAAAAGATAAATAATATTTAAAGATATAGGTCAAATTTCATTACAATAAAGAGATTCTCCATTATTATTTTGATGTACTACATTGGAATCTTTTGATACTTCTTAAAATATATGCTTTGGTTTATCTATCTGTTATCTAGAAGTTTCTGTTATAAAGGTATTTACAGCAGAATTTAACCTTGAGAAACTTTGTTTGGTACTCTTGCTTCTTTCTACCCACTGTTTCTTCGACTGCTGCCCTTGGAGAAAACAGACAACTCAGCTACCCGGGCCTCTGCTAAGGAGCTCTGTCAAATTACAGGAAGATTCCTTACTGCAGAATCCAGGCAGCACAACTGGCTGCTGTTCCACTGTGGAATCCAGCTGTAATTCTGCCCCTGAGAAAATGGAGAAATGAGTATGGTGGCTTCTTTGCTCCTGATGTTCTAATTAGAACACTCAGGTAGCATATGTAGAGTCTAAAGATATAAACAAGATCAGAATTTCTGACAAAGATCACTCTCCCTTCACTCTCAGTGAAGAAGAGCACATCTAACTAGTCAAGTCTGGCAGTCACAACTCAGGTGGCAACCAGCTAGATGGGGGAAATGCAAGGACACTCACTCTGCAAGGACTTCTGTCTGTAAGGAGGGTTGTGATCTGGGGCAGCATCCAAGGTAAGGGATCGGATTACTGTCTCACACACAAACTGGGTCCCACTCAGGTCTTCTTCTGCTTCCTCCACAGAAGCAATGTTCTCAGCCTTCCTCTTTACTGACACCACAGAATCTGAAAGACACATAAACCTTGTCTGCACTTGATGTTTAAGGTGCTGAGGAACATTCACCAGTCATTACCCATGCTAAAACTAAACCAAGGAATAGCTGCTATCTGTACCATGTGAAGGTGAGGAGACTTCAAAACATGAGATGCTACAGAAAGAAAACCCATTTACATGCTAAGGTAAGGTTAGTAGGGAATAGCTGTAAAATAGAGTATGGCATGGAAAGGGAGGATGCAAATACTTTACAAATATTTAATCCCTTACCAGGAAGTGCTTTAAATCCTGCCCCTTCACTCTCTTCCTGTATCTGCCCCAAGCCTGGCTTCTCAATTAAAGGACTGTCATGTGGCAGAGGAGACATGCAGGGAGTCATATCTGGAGAATGAAGACAGGAGAGCCATCAATCAAGAGAAAGCATCATATCAATAGTCAGTGTCCAGAAGTAGCAGTTTATAGGCTTCTTGCCTCCTGCAGGGCTAAGATAAACCCAGATATGCTTTGAGGTCTGTCAAAAAAATTCCCAGACCAATAGGTATCCAAGTATCTCAGATCAATCAATGCAGGACAGTTATTTGGCCTGGAAAGCTGTGGCCAAGACACAAAACCATGAATAGAAAGGAACAAAAGGACACAAATATATACAGAAAAAAAAGAGGATCCCTTTATGGTGGAAAAGCCTTGCACAGACTTGCATTATTGCTTTTTTTTTTTTTTTTTTTTGAGATGGGGTTTCACTCTATCGTCTAGGCTGGACAGCAGTGGTGCAATCTTGGCTCGGTGCAATCTTGGCTCACTGCAAGCTCTGTCTCCTGGGCTCAAATGATCTTCCCACTTCAATCTCCCCGGTAGCTCAGACAGCAGGAGCAGGCCACCATGCCCGGCTAATTTTTTTTTTTTTTGAGATGGGAGGTTTGCTCTTGTTGCCCAGGCTGGAATGCAATGACACGATCCTGGCTTACGGCAACCTCCGCCTTCCAGGTTCAAATGATTCTCCTGCCTCAGACTCCCCAGTAGTTGGGATTACAGGCATGCACCACCATGCCTGGCTAATTTTGTATTTTTAGTAGAGACAGGGTTTTTCCATGTTGGTCAGGCTGGTCTCGAACCCCCAACTTCAGATGATCCGCCCACTTTGGCCTCCCAAAGTGCTGGGATTACAGGCATGAGCCACTGTGTCTGGCCATGCCCCGCTAATTTTTTAAAATAATTTTTGTAGAGATGGAGGTTTTACCATGTTGCCCAGGCTGGTCTCAAACCCTGGCCTCAAGCGATCCTACCACCTTGGCCTCCCAAAGTGCTGAGATTATAGGGATGAGCCACTGTGCCTAGCATATTGTTGCTTTTGACAAAGGACAGGAAAGAAGGAACACGGATCCATGATTGCTGCTTTACTGTCCTACTGTGGGAGAAATCCTTTCCATGTCCTCAGAATAAAACACTACCAGTGTCTAGGCTATAGACACTTTTGTGCCTATCAGTAAGATAAACAAGATGAAATGAGTGACATTCTTACCCACAGGGGTGTTGTGGGGCACTCTCTCCAACTCTTGAACTATGTTTATATCCAACAGCTCAAAGGATAGCAGGTCCTATAAAAAAAGACAGGCAGTGTTAGGCTGTTTGCAGTGCAGCTGGAGCCATGTCTAGATGGGACCTGCAGACCATTTCCACATCGTCTTGGATTCAACTTTGTTCAAATTCATGCTTCTCCTCAGTCAAGTGAAAACAAGAAGAGTTAAACGGGAATCAGACATTGAAATAACCAAATGACAGGGAAGAGAATATGCAGCAGGTGTGAAGGAGAATCAGGCTGAAGTGAAGAGGAAACTAAAGGGAATTTTGGGGAAGTACAGGATTGAGTTCCCAATTCAAAGAGGAAACATCTAGTTTACAAACTCGGTTCCATGGGTGATCTCCTTCCCATTAAATGCATCTGACTCGATCAAAGTGGGCATATCTCTGATTTCCTCATTACCACCTATGACTCTACCACCTTCTCCTCTCCTGTGCTCTCTCCCTCTGTCCCTTGCCCTTCAAAGTGCTGAATCTTCCACCTGGGCAGTCAGAAGATCCACAGATGGGATGTAGAGCTCCCTCTCACTGGCAGCATTTTTTGTCTTCTGTGGGATGCAGGCTGCTGTCCCTTCTGTCTGCTCAGTCACTTCACCATGTTGTATTTCTTCTTTAGCCAGAAGAAAAGCTTGCTATAGAGACAAACCATTGAGACAAATTTTAGGCCTCCAACAAAACTGAAGAGGCAGGCTGACAATGCCCCCAAATATAAAAATGCTGCTGTACCTCTATATTTTAAAAAACTTTAGAAATGTTTTTGATATAATTTTACAGTGATAGAAAAGTTGCAAAAACAGCAGAGAGAATTCACATTCACCCAGGCTCCCCTAATGACAACTTACATTAACTGTATTAGTGAAAACCAGTTAAAATTGGGTAACTTTAAGCAGTAAACACTCTGCCCCACTAATACAGAGAAATTGCATTAAAAACCTGTGCACTAAGTAACAACCAGAACAAGATTCTTCATTAGTATTTAGGGAACACACACAGGGTTATTTCAGGAGACATGGATGTTAAGGAGTAAAGCTATCAGTTCAGCAGCTCCACAGGCCAGGCCAGCCACCCCTCTTTCTCTTGTGCAGCCAACAGGGTGACCATTCAGCATTACAAAGAGGTACAAAAGTATTCAGGGACTGCCTGCAGCAAGACCCTAAAGACACTAAAACACCCTAAAGAAGAGGCCAAATATCAGCATAGACATGTGTTGGGAGGAGGGGAGAAGCTAACCTTTCATGGTTTCTAGAAGATCTACCAGCTACGAGTAGGTTGTTTTAGTTTTAGCCACCTCCTTTCTATGATTGGGATACTGAGCCAAAGCCTGCCCATCAATGCTCACCTCTTGCTGGCAGGTGAGATTATCAGCTTTGCTTGAGCTGATCATGTTCTTTTCAGTGCTATCAGGGCTCTCTTCGGAGGGGAAAGGATCCACGATGATACTGCACCAGACCCGAGGCCCAAATTGCTGGCCTTTGTGAGAAAGACGCCAATGGGAAGTATACGTTCCCTCCAAGGCTGGGGCAATGAACTCCACAGATACAACTCCCACATGGCCAGCCTTGAGGCAGGGAACCAAAACATCCTTCTTTTCTGTGGAAGCCAAAGTCAGGTTTCCCCACATGAACTTGAGCTAAAAAGAACAGTAAGAAGAGAAAGGAAGCTTGTCAGCTGAGCACTCTGCCACTTCAAATCACTTCATCTTCACATTTTGTGGGAAAAATTACCTTTGTGTCTGCACTCCACTTTACATTTCCTGTATTTTTCATCCTCCAGTGTTTGATAAACTTGGTTCCTGGCTGAAGGTGGGTCCCATCAGGCAAATTCTCATCTACAAATGCTGCACTGAGCATTGGCATAACTGGGGTACAGGGCTGCAAAGGGAGCCTGAATAGAAATTCAGATGCTTAATCACTTGCCACTGGGTGTGAAGGCTTCTGAATATCCCACACTGGCTTGAGAGTCTGACTATGACTCTTGAAAATGTACTAACCTATTTGCCCTAAAAATAATACTAATATTAATACAGGATCATGTATTAGAAACAATAAATTTTCTGACAAATTTAAAATAATAAAACAAAACAGAGGATAGGTCCGACTCCTGAGCTTAAAAAGTCATGGCAAGTATAATTAAAAGGGCCTATAAATACCACACCTAGAGAGTAAGGCTTTTTTTTTTGAGCCGGAGTCTTGCTCTGTCATCCAGGCTAGAGTGCAGTCGTGTGATCTCAGCTCACTGCAACCCCTATTACCTGGGTTCAAGAGATTCCCCAAGTTCAAGAGATTCCTGAGTAGCTGTGATTACAGGTGGGAGGCACCAAGCCTGGCTAATTGTACTTTTAGTAGAGATGGGGTTTCAGCATCTTGGCCAGGTTGGTCTTGAACTCCTGACCTCATGATCCACCCATCTTGGCCTCCCAAAGTACTGGGATTACAGGTGTGAGCCATCACGCCCCACGCCCAGCGAGAGTCAGGCTTTTAAAACACTTGTTCCTTTTGCTTCAATTCCAGATTGCCTCCAGTGAAGAGAGGGACCCCACCATTCTGAACTTTAGTGGTTTCTATCTTTCTGAAGAAGGAAACAAAACAAGTGTCAAAAATAACTACCAAACCACCCTTTAATAATACTAAGACCAGATAATGGGAAGTTCTAAGGATTTGAGTGTTACGGGGCTGCCAATGAATAAGACAGAAGTTGGCTGAAGTTCCAGTTTCAGAGAGCTGGGCCTAAAGTTTTGGCTCCCACCCCAGCCCTGGGCTTACATCAGGGTATTAGACTGGAGCAAGCTTTCAGGTCGGCCTAAAGGAGACTTGGGGCTCTGGAGTCCATGGATTGAATTCCATAGGTGAATTTTCCTATGGAGCTTAAGCTGCTTTTTAAGTTCCTTGACCTCTGCTTTACGTTGTTTCTTCTCAGCTCGCAACCTTTGCTTTTCTGCTTTAAGAAAGTTCTTATCAACCTGTTTCTGGAGCCTGTGAGATAATAAAAGCAAGTCTTAAAAGAAAGGCACAAATAAATTCTGAAGCTGTGTGGAGCCAATTGCAATCTCCACCAGTGTCAGCTTTTAGTTTCTTTTATTGTTTTAGAGTCAGGGTCTCAGTCAGTCATGCAGGCTGATATGAAGTGGTATAATTATGGCTCCCTTCCACCTCATATTCCTAGGCTCAAGTGATCTGCTCACTTCAGCCTCCCAAGTAGCTGAAACTATAGGTATGAACCACCATGCCTGGCTAA
This sequence comes from Saimiri boliviensis, assembly GCF_048565385.1. NCBI lineage: Eukaryota > Metazoa > Chordata > Mammalia > Primates > Cebidae > Saimiri > Saimiri boliviensis. The sequence goes on along the minus strand of NC_133465.1, from coordinate 48,611,753 downwards.
TTTTAAAAAATTATTTAGAGGTGGGATCTTGCTATATTGCCTAGGCTGGTCTCAAATATTTGGCTTCAAGCAATCTCCCACCCTCGCCCCTCAAGTTGCTGAGATAACAGTTATGGGCCATTGTTCCCAACCTACTTTAGTTTCTTAATTTCTTTTTATAGTTATTATTTCTATTTCATTAACTTTGGATAACTGTCTTCATTTCTGCACATCAACTGAAAATGAGTGGAACTAAGGAGATTATCTGTAGTTTTGTGATTCACACCTTCTCACCAGAACCAAGAAGTTAATCAGAGAATAAGCATCTCCATGTATAGGGTTTTACCTGACTTGTTCCAGAGCAGCAGGAAGACGAGGAGTAGAGTACTTTGAGTGAGAGAATGGTTCAGAGGAACTCACAACAGGTTTCCGTAACTTCAGGAGGACGTGGTTAGTGTCATGGCCATATGGCCCTGCTTCACAATCTTCACAGATATTGTAGGATGGGCACAAGCTGTGGGGAAGGAATGGCACAGTACATAGTGGCATAATAGGAACTATCGGGGGTAGGGATATAATAAGACCAGACTTCTACATTTGCTCCAGTACCAACTAGCTGGTTACCTGAACACGTCATTTAACTATGCCATGCATCAATTTTCTTCATGAATAAAATGAGGATAATAACACTTAACTCATACTCATTTTAAAGGAAAACCTAAGGGAGGAAGGTAAGATATGAAAGTATATGGGGCCAGGCACAGTGGCTCATGCCTGTAATCCCAGCACTTTGGGAGGCTCTGGAGAGAAGGATCACTTGAGTCCAGGAGTTTGAGACCAGCCTGGGCAACATAGGGAGACCCCATCTCTAAAAAAATAATTTAAAAAAATATTAGGCAGGCATGGTAGCCTATGCCTGTGGTCCCAGCTACTTGGGAGGCTGAAGTAGGAGGACCGTCCGAGCCTGGGAGGGTGAGGCTGCAGTGAACTGTGATTGCACCCTGCACTCCAGCCTGGGTGACTGAGTGAGACCCTGTCACCAAACAAATAAAAACAAAAAAAGGCATTTGGAACAAGCGAGCAACTACCCTTAGTGATCTAATTGTGCCTGTTCAGGGGAACAGAATTTTGCCTGGCTTTGCTAATCCAAATGCACATCTGAATTCAACAATCTGAATGGTTACAACCCACAAAGCATGTGGGTGAAGATAAGCTTGTGCTTCCAACTTACAGCGATGACATCTAATGCTCAGAAATAGGGTACAAACAATATCCCTTAACCTAATCAGAAAGCCAGGAAGGTAAATGCTTTTAGGTCTATCACTAGCTAGCTACTCCCAAGCAACTGCTTACCTACACTGGTAGCGGACACCAACAATCCTTCTTTGGCAGTTGTTGCAAACAATATGCCAGCTGAACTGGTTTTCTGGTAAAAACAATGTTTCCTCTGAAGTAGGAATTGAGACTTCTGAAGGACAAGAACCCAAGGATGGGTTCTGGAGGACAAGCTTCTCATGTAATTTCTGTTCAAGCTTCTCAACCGTTTCTTTAACCACTTGTTCTCTGAACTAGAATACAGAGCAGAAGGTGGGGAAAAAACTCAGTTCCAATACTGAAAAAAAGTGTGAAGGTATCAATAGATCTGAAACCTGTCTCTGGTGTAATACAAAAACATTAATAAACAACTGCTACTGAACAGACACGAAACATAGCAAAAGGTCTATTCCTTCCACAGCTAAACTGGTTCAAAGAATATATCAAAAATCCTTCTGATAAGTAAATTTCTAACTTCTTCTCAAGCAGAAAATTGTCCCTCTCCCTTACATGCTTAGAATTAGACTCCCTCTTTTTCTGACACTTCATTGCAAAGGTTACAGCTTTCTTGACTGGAACTGCTGTAAGTTTGGAGATTATAAGCTACCACTCTTCACCTGTACCAGAGGCTGCGCAGCGGCCATCTGGGTTCAGTTTTCTATTTCTTCCACATTCCACCTGTCCCAACACTGCAGTTAAAACCCAAGCCAGAGAGAACACTCACTGTCTCCAGGTAGCTTGTGAACCAGTCTGGGGGCTTGTCTTGAGGCTGGTCTGTGTCACATGAAGCAGGTGTAAACGACTGGGAGGAAACACAAGCCGAGATGTTGGAGGTTACTTTTTCAATTTAAAATACTTTTTTTTTTTTTGAGACAGAGTCTCGTTCTGTCACCAGGTTGGAGTGCAATGGTGCGATCTCATCTCACTGCAACCTGCGCCTCTAGTGTTCAGGCAATTCTCTTGCCTCAGCCTACCAAGTAGCTGGTACTACAGGTGCATGCCACCACACCCAGCTAATTTTTGTATATTTAGTAAAGACGGGGTTTCACCATGTTGGCCAGGATGGTCTCGATCTCTTGACCTCGTGATCCACCCACCTTAGCCTCCCAACGTGCTAGGATTACAAGCATGAGCCACCGTACCTGGCCTTAAAATACTTTTCCTGGAGTATATTATTTTGAGGTTTCTTTTGTGAAATCATCCAAACATATAGTTTTTTTAAAAAGTCACAGTATGAAGGTCTACTAAAGGAAAACACAGTCTCTAGCCCACCCTGCTCCCCCTTCTCCAAAAGTAAACTACTGTTACCAGTTTTAAAAGCAGAAGACAGAGAGGAACACAATAATTCCCAAATCTCTGATAAACATGCAAATCTCACAACAAATACAATGAGAAATAAATTTAGAAACTGGATAGACTGAAACAAGCAATGGGGAAAGGATTCCCTATTTAACAAACGGTGTTGGGAAAACTGGCTAACCATATGCAGAAAAGTGGAACAACCCCTTCCTCACACCGTACACAACAATTAACTCAAGATGGATTAAAGACTTAAATGTTAAGAACTAAAATCATAAAAACCCTAGAAGAAAACCTAAGCAATGCCATTCAGGACATAGGCATCTGGCAAAGACTTCATGACTAAAACACCAAAAGCAATGGCAACAAAAGCCAAAATTGACAAATAGGATCTAATTAAACTAAAGAGCTTCTGTACACCAAAAGAAACTATCATCAGAGTGAACAGGCAACCTACAGAATGGGAGAAAGATTTTGCAGTCTATCTGACAAAGGGCTAATATCCAGAATCTACAAGAAACTTAAACAAATTTACAAGAAAAAAACAACCCCATCAAACAGTGGGCGAAGATATGAACACTTTTCAAAAGAAGGCATTTATGCGGCCAAAAAACCTATGAAAAAAAGCTCATCATCACTGGTCATTAGAGAAATGCAAATCAAAACCACAGTAAGATACCATCTCACCCCAGTTAGAATGGTGATCATTAAAAAGTCAGGAAACAGACCAGGCATGGTGGCTCACGCCTGTAATCCCAGCACTTTGGGAGGCCGAGGCAGGAGGATCACTTGAGGTTGGTAGTTCCAGATCAGCCTGATCAACATGGAGAAACTCATCCCTACTAAAAATACAAAAATTATCCAGGCATGGTGGCACATGCCTGTAACCAGCTACTCAGGAGTCTGAGGCAGGAGAATTGCTTGAACCCAGGAGGCAGAATTTGCAGTGAATGGAGGTTGCGCCATTGTACTCCAGCCTGAGCAACAAGAAGAGCAAAACTTCGTCTCAAAAAAAAAAAAAAAAAAAAAAAAATGGTCAGGACTTCCTCAAGGATCTAGAACCAGAAATACCATATGAGCCAGCAATGCCATTACTGGGTTTATACTCAAAGGATTACAAATCATTCTATTATGAAGACACATGCACACATATGTTTACTGCAGCACTATTCACAATAGCAAAGGCTTGGAATCAATCCAAATGCCCATCAATGATAGACTAGCTAAAGAAAATGTGGCACATATACCCCATGGAATACTATGCAGCCATAAAAAAAGACTTCACATCCTTTGCAGGGACATGGATGAAGCTGGAAACCATCATTCTCAGCCAACTAACACAGGAAACCACACACCGTATGTTGTCACTCATAAGTGGGAGTTGAACAATGAGAACATATGGACACAGGGAGAGGAACATCACACACTGAGGCCTGCCAGGGGGTGGGGATCGAGGGGATGGATAGCATTAGGAGAAATATTTAATGTAGATGACGGGTTGATAGGTGCAGCAAACCACCACGGCACATGTAAGTAACAAATCTGCACATTCTGCACATGTATCCCAGAACTTAAAGTATAATGATAATAATAACTTGTTTAGCTTTATTAAAAAAAAAAATTGGATAGACTGGGCCATAACCTTCATACCTGCACTGCAGGCTCCTCTGGGGTCTTCATGTCCGATCCCAAGACTCTCACCAGTGAAGAGTAATATGCAAGTGGTTTCTTCCCTGCCCTGGCAGCTAGTCGTTTTGCTCCTACAACTGGGGTTGGGGCTTCATCAATGACATGGTGCCCTTCGTGGACTTGCATCTGCAGCTGGTTTCCCTGTTTAATTGCCATCTAAGAGCATACATTATGAAACAAAAACGTAAGATGCCATTCTTCTTTCCCAGATAAAATTTCAAAGACATCAAAACAGAAGGGTGTGGTAAATTTTTTTTTTTTTTGAGACGGAGTTTCGCTCTTGTTACCCAGGCTGGAGTGCAATGGCGCGATCTCGGCTCACCACAACCTCTGCCTCCTGGGTTCAGGCAATTCTCCTGCCTCAGCCTCCTGAGTAGCTGGGATTATAGGCACGCGCCACCACGCCCAGCTAGTTTTTTGTATTTTTAGTAGAGACGGGGTTTCACCATGTTGACCAGGTTGGTCTCGATCTCTCGACCTCGTGATCCACCCACCTCGGCCTCCCAAAGTGCTGGGATTACAGGCTTGAGCCACCGCGCCCGGCCGGGTGTGGTAAATTATGCTAGAAATTATTAGGATTTGTGTTTGCCTTATTAAATCCAACAACAAATAGAATTTTTTGTTTGTTTGTTTGTTTGTTTTTAAGACAGGGTTTCACCATATTGGCCAGGCTGATCTTGAACTCCTGACCTCAGGTGATCCACCCGCCTTGGCTTCCCAAAGTGCTGAGATTACAGGCATCAGCCACCATGCCCAGCCACAAATAGAATATTTACACCCAACTAACTATTTATTTGCCAAGAATGTTCACTAGAAATTTAATTAATTTATTTATTTATTTTATTTTGAGATGCGAGTTTCACTCTTGTTGCCCAGGATGGAGTGCAATGGTGTAGTGTTGGCTCACTGCAACCTCACCTCCCCTGTTCAAATGATTCTCCTGCCTCAGCCTCTCAAGTAGCTGGGATTACAGGTGCTTTCTACCATGCCTGGCTATTTTTTGTATTTTTAGAAGAGATGGGGTTTCACTGTGTTGGCCAGGCTGGTTGAAAACTCTTGACCTCAGGTGATCCACCCACCTTTGCCTCCCAAAGTGCTAGGATTACAGGCATGAGCCACTGTGCCAGGCCTGGAAATTTATTTTTATTTTGGGTTTTTGAGATGGCATTTTGCTCTGTCATCCACATTGGAATGCAATGCATGGCTCACTGCAGCCTAACTGTCTCTTGGGCTCAAGCAATCTTCCCACCTCAGCTTTCTGAGTAGCTGAGATTAGAGGGGCACACCACTATGCCTGGCTAAGGTTTTTGTTTTTGTTTAGAGAAAGGAGTCTCACTGTGTTGCCCAGACTGGTCTTGGATGCCTGAGCTTAAATTATCCTTCCACCTCAGCTTCCTGAGTAACTGGGTCTACAGGTGTGTACTACCACACCTGGCTAATTTTCGTATTTTTGTAGAGGTGGGGTTTTATGATGTTGCCCAGGCTAGTCTTGAACTCCTGGGCTCAAGCAGTCCACCCACCTCAGTCTCTTAAAGTGCTGGGATTATAGGTGTGAATCACTATGCCTGTTGGCTAATTAAAAATTTTTTTTTTGTCATATGTTACCCAGGCCCGTCATAAATTTGGTTTTGTTATTAAAACCACAAAAGCATTGTGTTGCTTTATTCCACACACACAAAAAAACCCCATAAAAGTAGGTTATAAGATAGCAAATTAAGAAAGATTTTCCAGGCCGGGCGCGGTGGCTCAAGCCTGTAATCCCAGCACTTTGGGAGGCCGAGGTGGGTGGATCACGAGGTCAAGAGATCGAGACCATCCTGGTCAACATGGTGAAACCCCGTCTCTACTAAAAATACTAAAAATTAGCTGGGCATGGTGGCGTGTGCCTGTAATCCCAGCTACTCAGGAGGCTGAGGCAGGAGAATTGCCTGAACCCAGGAGGCGGAGGTTGCGGTGAGCCGAGATCATGCCATTGCACTCCAGCCTGGGCAACAAGAGCGAAACTCCGTCTCAAAAAAAAAAAAAAAAAAAGAAAGATTTTCCTTAACTGGGTTACTATTTTTCTGTTTTCTTGTTGTTGTTGTTGTTGTTGTTGTTGTTATATGAGACAGAGTCTCGCTCTGTCGTCAGGCTGGAGTGCAGCGGCATGATCTAGGCCAGGCATCCCCAAACTTTTCACAGGGGGGGCCAGTTCACTGTCCCTCAGACCGTTGGAGGGCCGCCACATACTGTGCTCCTCTCATTGACCACCAATGAAAGAGGTGCCCCTTCCTGAAGTGCGGCGGGGGGGCCAGGTAAATGGCCTCAGGGGGCCACATGTGGCCCATGGGCCGTAGTTTGGGGACGCCTAATCTAGGCTCACTGAAATCCCCACCTCCTGGGGTCAAGTGATTCTTTTGCCTCAGCCTCCAGAGTAGCTCAGACTACAGGTGCGCACCACCACACCCAACTAATTTTTGTATTTTTAATAGAGACAGGGCTTCGCCATATTAGCCAGGATAGTCTGAATCTCTTGACCTCACCCGCCCGTCTTGGCCTCCCAAAGTGCTGGGATTACAGGTGTGAGCCACTGTGCCTGCCCTAATTGGTTTTTATATAAGACTACATCTAAGGAATCTTAAGTCAGGGTTCCAAAAAAGTCAATTCTAGACTAACAAAACTTAAGAAACAAAGCTATGTCCTGTAATTAAGCATTTAGTTTTCCAGTAAGAACAGTATTTTGGGGCCAGGCACAGTGGCTCACACCTGTAATCCCAGCACGTTGGGAGGCCGAGGTGGGCAGATAACAAGGTCAGGAGTTCGAGACCAGCCTGTCCAACATGGTGAAAACACTGTCTCTACTGAAAATACAAAAACCAGTCAGGCATGGTGGAGTACGCCTGTAATCCCAGCTACTTGGGAGGCTGAGACAGAATTGCTTGGACCCAGGAGGTGGAAGTTGGAATGAGCCAAGATGGTGCCACTGCACTCCAGCCTGGGTGACAAAGTGAGACTCTGTCTCCAAAAGAAAAAGTATTTGGAGGCTGTGTGAGGTGGCTCATGCCTGTAATCCCAGCACTTTGTGAGGCAGAGGCAGATAACGGGTCCAGGAGTTCAACACAAGACTGGGCAACACAGCAAGACCGTGTCTCAACAAAAAAAAAAAGTATAAAAATCATCAGGACATGGTGGTGTGTGCCTGTAGTCTCAGCTACAGAGAAGTCTGAGGTAGGAAGGCCTTTTGAGCCCAGGAGGTCAAGGCTGCAATCATGCCACTGCACCCGAGCTGTGTGAGCTGTGATCATACACTGCACTCCAGCCTGGGTGACAGTGAAATCCTGTCTCAAAAAAAAAAAAAAAAAAAAGGATTTTTTTAAACAAGTGCTATCAGTGAAAAAAAGCTTTTTAAAAATAAAAATAGCCAGGTGTGGTAGCTGGGCACAGTGGCTCACACCTGTAATACCAGCACTTTGGGAAGCTGAGGCAGGCAGGTAATTTGAGGCTAGGAGATTAAGACCAGACTGGCCAAAATAGTGAAGCCCCATCTCTACTAAAAAGAAAAAAAAACAGTTGGGTGTGGTAGCACATGCCTGTAATCCCAGCTATTTGGGTGGCCGAGGTGTGAGAACTGCTTGAACCCAGGAGGTGGAGGCTGCAGTGAGCTGAGATTGTGCCACTGCACTCCAGCCTCGGTGACAGAGGAAGATTCAAACAAAACAAAATGAGCCAGGGGTAGTGATGTGCATCTGTGGTCCCAACTACTCAGGAGGATGAAGTGGGAAAATTACTTGAGCCTGGGAGGTTGAGGGGGTAGTAAGCCATGATTGCACCACTGCACTCCAGCCTCTATGACAGGATGAGACACATTTAAGAAAAAAAGGCTGGGTGCAATGGCTCACACCTCTGATCCTAGCACTTTGGGAGGCTGAGGTGGGTGGGTTGCTTGAGCCTAAAAGTTCAAGACCAGTATGGGCAACATGGTAAAACCCCATGTCAAAAAAAAAAAAAAAAAAAAAAGGCAGGGCTCAGTGGCTCATGCCTTTAATCCTAGCACTTTGGGAGGCCAAGGTTGGGGGTGGATCACCTGAGGTCAGGAGTTTGAGACCCTGGCCAACATAGTGAAATCCCATCTCTACTAAAACTATAATAATTAGGTGGGCATGGTGGCAGACACCTGTAATCCCAGCTACTAGGGAGGCTTAGGCATGAGAATAGCTTGAACCCCAGAAGTGGAGGTTGAGTGAGCCAAGACTGTGCCACTGCACTCCAGCCTGGGTGAGGCTGTGTCTCCAAAAAAAAAAAAAAAAAAAGGAGAGAACACAGTGAGGAAAAGAGGTGAAAAATGTGAACCAGAAAGAAGCACAGTTCTAGAGCAGGCATGGTGGTGCATGCCTATAATCCCAGCTACTTGGAAGGTTGAGGCAGCAGGATGACTTGAGCCCAGGAGTTCAAGGCTGGCCTAGGTAACATGGCAAGACCCAGTCTCTCTCTCTAGAAAATAATATTTTTGAAATTATTTGAAATGAGATTAAATAATCATTACCTTAAGTGCTTCTTCATATTCTCCTAAAAGGACAAAAAATATACACTGTGATACTTCTTCACCTACCCCAAAAGATTCTATTATTTTAAAATTATTATTTTGTATACATCCATTTATTCAAGAACCAAAGAGTCTTCTGAATATGAACTCTCAGGGAAAAAAAAAAGAAGCAAAGAGTCTATACATTAAGTATAGCCAATCCTAAAGATGGAATGTACAACATGAAGAATATAGTTAAATAATCGTACATTATATTCATGATTTTTGCTAAATGAGTAGATTATGGCTGCTTTCTGGAGAGGGCTCAGGGCACCAATGAACTGCTATAATGAGATGATGAATATGTTAATTTGTTTCACTATAGTAACCATCGCTACATAACATTTCAACCACATACATGATGGTGATCCCATAAGATTATAATGCCACATTTTTACTGTACCTTGTTTAGATATGCAAATACCATTGTGTTCCAACTGTCTATAGTATCCAGTACAGTAACCTGCTCTACAGGTTTGTAGCCTAGGAGCAATAGGTTATACCACTTATACTAGGTGTGTAGTAGGCTATACCATCTAGGTTTGTGTAAATACACTCTATGATGTCCATCTAGTGACAAAATCACCTAATTGATACATTTCTCAGAACGTATCCCTGTCATTAAGCGATGCATTACTGTGTATGTATTTCATAATATCATGTTGTATACCTGCAATATATACAAGGAAAATTTTCAAAACATACAGTCAATCCTGACTTTAAAGAATTCTTAGCTTATTATATATGAACAGCAACTATCTTTTTGCTGACAAACTCCCTTCTTGTTGCAAATGGAATCTACTGTAGATCAGTTCTTCCCTTTAAATCCCTCTTTCATCACTATTGGAGAGTTGTAGTTACAAAATCCCAACCTAGGTCCCTCACATTAGGCATTATGATGCTCAAGAGAGTTCATGAACAGTGTTAATACTGTCATTTCACCTGATTAAAATAAAATTTTAGGGGCTATCCTGGGAAACTAACTTTCAACTATAACATGGCTCCTATGCAAAAATGGACCCCAGGATCTCAACATCTAATAAACTTTTGGAATATCATTTGTTTATAAGCTGATATTAACACATACACCAAGTCAGAAACAAATGCAACACTATGGGAATACTTATATGTGTTGAACTGGGAGGCATGTTAATTTCAGAGGACTGGTATCCTCTAAATAGAAATGCCTCTATGAGCAGATTAAGGCTTTTAAATAAGGCTGAACAGACTCTGTCAGGGACTCACCTTGACTGTTGATGGATACCTATAAAAGGAAAAAAACAATAGTGAATTATAAGTGTATCATCGATTGAGCATTTCTGTTACTAGAACCAGCCCCTTAGGACAGACAAAAACTCAGGCCTGGGGTTCAGCTTTTCCAGATCACTTGCTAGTCATGAATAATATTTAAGAAATTTTATTGCTCATCTACTGTGCCCTCCTTTATTTCAGGTACATTAAGAGGCAGTACAATATAATGGTTAGGAGCTTGAGTTCTATAGCCATAGCGTATGGACTGAATCCTTACTTCACTACTTCCAAGTTTTTGTGCTTTGGGGCAAGTTATTTCACCTCTCTGTGCCTCATTTTCCTCATGGATAAAATAGAGATGATAATAATGTACTTAATACATGGTATTGCTGCTAGTCTGACACATATAACCATTCAATAAAGCTTAGCCATTAGCTTGGGCAACAAAGTGAGACCCCATCCCTCCAAATAATTAAAAAAATTTGCCAGATGCAGAGCATATCCTAGCTACCCGGTAGGCTGAGATGGGAGGACTCCTTGAGCCCAGGAGATCTAGATTGTACTGAGCTATGATCATGCCACTGCACTCCAGCCTTTAAAAAAAAAAAAAGCTTAGCCATTATATTTGTATTATTATAAACTAAACGGCAGCTTGTGCTATATGTGAACTTAATGTCACTATCTAATTTTAAAAGCTATCTTGGCCAAGTGGTAGCTCACACCTGTAATCCCAGCACTTTGGGAGGCCAAGGCAGACAGACTGCTTGAGACCAGCTTGGGCAACATAGTGAAACCCCGTCTCTACTAAAAATACAAAAATGTGGCTGGGTGCGGTGGCTCATGCCTGTAATCCCAGCACTTTGGGAGGCTGAGGTGGGCAGATCACAAGGTTGGGAGTTGAAGACCAGCCTAACCAACATGGTGAAACCCCATCACTACTAAAAATATATTTTAAAAAAATTAGCTGAGCGTGGTAGCACATGCCTGTAATCCCAGCTCCTCAGGAGGCTAAAGCAGGAGAATCTCTTGAACCCGGGAGGTGGAGGTTACAGTGAGCTGAGATCATGCTGTTGCACTCCAGCCTGGAAGACAGAGTGAGACTCTGTCTCAAGGAAAAAAAAATAGCCAGGCTCAAAAAAAAAAAAAGTTACTTAAGGTCAGACATGGTGTCTCACACCTATAATCTCGGTACTTTGGGAAGCTGAGGTCGGAGGACTGCTTGAGCCCAGGGATTCTGGCCTGAGCAACATAATGAGACCCTGCTTCTGTTTTTTTTTAAAAAGTAAAAGTTATCTCTGAGATATTCTTCAATGCTGCTTCTCCATTTCTCAACTCCATCTCAGATGCTGCAGGTCTTTTTAGAATATTCAATTATCAAATACATTTAAACCACCACACAAATGAGATAAACACTATTTTGAATTATTAAAGCCCGTATCACTGGAGAAATAAGATTTCTATTCTGAATACCTAGCAATAAGTTCCATAATATATTTTACCTCTTCATTTTCTTCATCCAGGTATTTTATTTGAATAGTATTCAGATCAAATGAAACTTTTACCTACAAAAGAAATACACATTTTTTAAAGGCAGGTTATAATGTACACAGAAGTCAAAGGATGAGTTGGAAGTATTTCATTACATAAATGTTAAATATTTTATATAGTTAAAAAACCCACAAAATCAAAAGACAAACAATGAACAACCATAACAACCCATAACAAAGGGTTAATATCTGCAACACACCCAGAGCATCTGCAAAACTGCTAATGATACAATTAACACCACAGGTAAAAATATACACAAAATTCATAGAAGAGGAAATCAGAACACCTAACAAATACATCACAAATACTTTGAAACTTTCTGGTAGTTAGAAAATTGCAAATTGAAGTAATGAGATGCTATCTTATCAGAACAGCAAATTTTGTGTGTGTGTTTTTCTTTGAGGGGGCATGGGGTAGGGAACAGCAAATGTTTTTTAAAGCCATAACATCCAGTGTTGGCAAAAATTCAGGACACTGTCATATATTTCTGGGTGCTGCAACGATTGTTCTGCAAAGCATTTGGCAGAATCTATTAAAATTTCAAATAAAATATTTTGTGACCCATTAATCTCACATTTGTATAGGACAGTTTATCTTGTAGAACAGCATATAAGTTATTTTCTGTAATTTCATGATAAGAAGAAAAAAAATCTTTTTTTTTTTTTTTTTTTTTTTTTTTGAGACAGAGTCTTGGTCCGTCACTAGGCACCAGGCTGGAGTGCAGTGGCACAATCTTGGCTCACTGCAACCTCCACCTCCCGGGTTGAAGCAATTCTCCTGCCTCAGCCTCCCAAATAGCTGGGACTACAGGCGCGTGCCACCACGCCCAGCTAATTTTTATATTTTTAGTAGAGATGGGGTTTCACCATGTTGGCCAGGATGGTCTCAATCTCTTGACCCCGTGATCTGCCCACGTCGGCCTCCCAAAGTGCTGGGATTACAGGCACGAGCCACCACACCCAGCCCTTTTTTTTTTGAGGTGGGTCTCACTCTGTTGCTCAGGCTGAGTGCAGTGGCTCGATCTTGGCTCATTGCAGCCTCAATCTCTCACACTCACGCAATCCACCCACCTCAGAGAAAGAGAGAGAAAGAGAGAGAGAGAGAGAGAGAGAGAGAGAGTGTGTGTGTGTGTGTGTGTGTGTGTGTGTGTATTTTTTTCTCTTTTTATAGAGATGGGGTTTTACCACGTTGCCCAGGCTGGTTGGTCTCAAACTCCTGAGCTTAAGTGGACCACCTGCCTCAGCATCCCAAAATGCTAGGATTCCAGGTGTGTGCCACTGCACCCAGCCAAATAATGTTTATAGTATGATCCTAGTATGATATCTGCATGAACATGGAAAAGGGAATGAACACAGAAAAAGTACATACAGGGCTGTTAACACTGGTTACCCAAAACAGGTGGGAATAAAAGATGAGGGGAGGGAGAGTAGAGGTATATTAACTGCTTGAGATTGTTTCTCTTCTTAAAATGGGCATGTATTACACTTTTACAATTGAAAATTTACAGTGAAGAAAAGGGAAAAGAAGGGAAGCTGTCAGCTCATTTAACTATTAGGACAAAAAAGCTAACTGTTATTTTCACACCTTTTGACAAACAAGATCCAACTTCTTTCTGAACCAGTCTTTTTTTTTTTTTTTTCTTCTTTTTTTGGGATGGGTCTCACTGTCACTGTCAGGACAGTATAAACAGGTATTTGCTAGAAGGCAGACAACTACATTAGATCATTTTTTAAAGTCTTTCTACTATTTCTTTTCCTTTTTAGTTACCATCAGATATAACCAGGTTAAAGTAGATTTTTACCAAAGGGTTTCAGTAGAGAAACACAGTCAATAGAGGAAGTAAAACATTCACCACTGCAAACTGAACAAAAACAGACAAGTACAAAGGGCAAACCAGGAGAAGGAAAAGATAACTGCTGTTTAAGCAGGTATGGAAGTTTTTCCTGTTCAACTTTGAGATACTCAACCTCTGACCTAGCAATAAAAACAATCAACAGTCTCTCGCAAAGCACAAGTCATATCCTCACGCAAGAGAACATTTCCTTGGGACCTGGTTGGTGGGGAGCCCACACCAATTAATTCCTCACACTGTTTCTAAAATTAATAGGGTTTTCTAAATCCTGTCTCACTAAAAACGATTTTACCTTCCCTTTCTAAAATCTTCAAAAGGAAGCTTATTTGTTTGTTCCCTTTATCGGGGCACATCTCATATATGATTACTGAACCCCTGTCAAAAGCAGTTTTCCAAAAGGCCCAGAAATGGTAACTATGACAGACTTTACAGCTATGAAACAACACCACTAAAAATAGCTACCTTTGGAAAAAATAACCATGCTTAAATCGTGGAGAAACAAAGTAACACTCACCATAGCTTCGATATCAGCCCAAGTTGTATTTTCTGGATCAGAAACCAGAAAACTTTGAATTTCATTTTGAAAAGTCACATTTAGAGTAACCTGTGGTTCCATGTTGCAGGCCTAGGATTGAGAGGTTAGCAGGAGAGAGAGAAAAAAACACATTAGAAAGGGTTCTATATGTTGAATTAAAAGTTCACTCAGCAAATACTTGTGAGGATCCAATATGGTCTAGACTTGGGAGACATAACGATGAATAAGAGAAACACTGCCCTGGCTCTTATAGAACTTACCATCACTGTAAAATAAGAATTGTTTCAAAAAAGAAAAATAGACTAAAACCATGCCATAAAGACTTCTACTTAAGTCACAAAAATTATTCTTAAAGTTATTAGGAACTTCCATGTTAGAAATAATAGTATGCGCCGGGCGCGGGGGCTCAGGCCTGTAATCCCAGCACTTTGGGAGGCCGAGGCGGGTGGATCACAAGGTCGAGAGATCGAGACCAACCTGGTCAACATGGTGAAACCCCGTCTTTACTAAAAAATACAAAAAATTAGCTGGGCATGGTGGCGCGTGCCTGTAATCCCAGCTACTCGGGAGGCTGAGGCAGGAGAATTGCCTGAACCCAGGAGGCGGAGGTTGCGGTGAGCCAAGATCATGCCATTGCACTCCAGCCTGGGTAACAAGAGCGAAACTCCGTCTCAAAAAAAAAAAAAAAAAGAAATAATAGTATGCAATAAAATTAGGCAGGTGTGGTGATGTCTACCTGTAATCCCAGCTACTCCGGAGGCTGAGGAAGGAGAACTGCTTGAACCTGGGAGGTGGAGGTTGCAGTGAGCCGAGATCGCACCACTGCACTCCAGCATGGGTAACAGGGCTAGGCTGTCTCAAAAAAAAAAAAAAAAGAAAGAAGGGAAATAAAAGTATGCTGAGATTATTTAAATTTTGACCATATTCTCAGAAATCATCTAGCATTTGTAAAATCCTTAAACATTTACCAGTACTTTATGACTGCTTGATTAAACAAATAATCAAGTACTAGTAGCAGAAGATATCAAGATGGGTAAGAAATGCCCTCAGGGAACTTGTATTCTTGTTTGACTTGAGAGTGTCATTCTACATTTTTCTTGCAGGAGGCTTTTCCTAACTTGAGAATCTAGGTTTTCTATCAGTTTTAACAACTTATAGGCCAAAATACTAGCCAAGAAACTACACAGAGGTAGCATTCAAAATCTTCCATCCAAGTTACTATGTACTTTTTTTTTTTTTAGATGGAGTCTTGATCTGCCGCCAGGCTGGAGTGCAGTGGCACAATCTCGGCTCACGGCAACCTCTGTCTCCCAGGCTCAAGCGATTCCCCTGCCTCAGCCTTGTGAGTAGCTGGGATTACAGATGAGTGCCACCACACCCGGCTAATTTTTTGTATTTTAGTAGAGATGGGATTTCACCACGGCCAGGATGGGTCTCAATCTCCTGACCTCTTACCCGCCTGCCTCGGCCTCCCAAAAGTGCTGGATTACAGGAGTGAGCCACTATGCCCCGCCCAAGTTACTTTGTTTTTTTACAATCTACTGATTTTTTTAAATGGGAGGTTTCAAACATACATATATAAAAGTGGAGAGTAATAAACACCTAGTTAAACCAATAATGAACTCAGGGCTATCCTTTCATATATACCCCTGCATCCACCACTTTTGCCTCCAACACTGAATTGACCATAGTGAACTAATGTTTTTACCAAACTATAATAATCTAATTATTTTATGTTATTTATTTTTTTTTTTTGAGACAGAATCTCGCTCTGTCGCCCAGGCTGGAGTGCTGTGGTGTGATCTCGGCTCACTGCAACCTCTGCCTTCTGGGTTCAAGCAATTGTTCTGCCTCAGCCTCCAGAGTAGCTGGGACTACAGGTGCATGCCACCAC
The DNA here is from genome assembly GCF_048565385.1 of Saimiri boliviensis. NCBI lineage: Eukaryota > Metazoa > Chordata > Mammalia > Primates > Cebidae > Saimiri > Saimiri boliviensis. The sequence continues at coordinate 48,595,831 of NC_133465.1, read as the reverse complement.
GACAACTAATTTTTGTACTTTTAATACAGACAGGGTTTCACCGTGTTGGTCAGGCTGGTCTCAAACTCCTGACTTCAAGTGATTCACCCCTCTTGGCTTCCCAAAGTGCTAGGATTACAGGGGTGAGCCACCATACCCAGCCTATTTTAAAAAATATTTTTATGGGAAAATTTAAACCTATACAAAAGTAGAGAGTATAATATAATGAATCCCTATAGACCCATAAGCTAGCTTCTTCCATAATTACCAACTCAGGACCAACTGCTGTAACTAAAAGGTTACAGCAATACTCTTTCCTTACTAGATTATTTTGACAGACATCCATCCTTTTATCTATTAATAATTGAGTATGTACCTCTAAAAGATAAGAATTTTTAAAAAACCAGTCTAGATGTTAACTAGACTATTAAACTCCATTAGCATGCCTAAGAAATTAACAATTCTTTTTTTTGAGAATCAAAAAAAAAGAGGATCAATTTTGAGACTGAGTTTCACTCTTGTTGCCCAGACTCGACTACAATGGCATGATCTTGGCTCACCGTAACCTCCATCCCCTGGGTTCCGGCCAGTCTCCTGTCTCAGCCTCCTGATTCGCTGGGATTACAGGCATGTGCCACCATGCCCGGCTAACTTTTTTTTTTAAAAATAAAGACGGGGTTTCAGGCCAGGCGCGGTGGCTCAAGCCTGTAATCCCAGCACTTTGGGAGGCCGAGGCAGGTGGATCACGAGGTCAAGAGATTGAGACCATCCTGGTCAACATGGTGAAACCTCGTCTCTACCAAAAATACAAAAAATTAGCTGGGCATAGTGGCATGTGCCTGTAATCCCAGCTACTCAGGAGGCTGAGGCAGGAGAATTGCCTGAACCCAGGAGGCGGAGGTTGCGGTGAGCCGAGATGGCACCATTGCACTCCAGCCTGGGTAACAAGAGTGAAACTCCGTCTCAAAAAAAAAAAAAAAAAAAAAAAAAACGGGGTTTCTCCATGTTGGTCAGGCTGGTCTCGAACTCCCGACTCAGGTAATCCGTGGCACAGTGGCTCATGCCTTTAATCCCAGCACTTTGGGAAGCAGAGGCAGACAGATCACTTGAGTCCAGGAGTTCCAAGATCAGCCTAGCCAACAAGGTGAAACCCTGTATCTACTAAAAATGCAAAAATTAGGTGGGTGTGGTTGCAATCCCAGCTACTCAGGAGGCTGAGGCATGAGAATTGTTTGAACCTGGGAGGCAAGGTTGCAGTGACCCAAGATCATGCCACTGCACTCCCACCTGGGTGACAGAGCAAGACTGTCTCAAAAATAAAAATTAAAATTAAAATTAAAAAAAAAGAAAAAATTGGCCAGGTGTAGTGGCTCCTGCCTGTAATCCTAACACTTTGGGAGGCTGAGGCAGGAGGATCATGAGCCTAGGAGTTCAAGATCAGCCTGGGAAACAAAGCCAGACTCCATTTCCTTAAAAAATTAAGTTAAATTAAAAAAAAATTTTAAATAATAAACCAATCTGTAGAACCATAAACCTGTACTGTTTTCCACAATGTAATGCATTGCCCTGTAAAACACTACAATTAAGACTGCCATTTTAAGGACTCTGAATTCTGTGAAGATCAGGCACTTTTCTGAAACCCTAAGACGATTATTTTTCAATTTTCTTCATTCTTTGTTTCTACCTAGAATCAAGTTCACCACCAAAATACTACTACTATATTAACATCAATCCTGCTGACATCTAGTATTCATTCATGTGAAATGTAATTCTTGGGGTTCTTAAGATTTCGGCAGAATTTTTGTCAATTCCCCAGGACCTTAGGCAAAAAATCAGGGAAATGAAGTGACTGACTCAGTCTGCCAAAAGTGGACATTCTGAAATACTACTTTCTAAGTTCAAGAAACACACTTAAGGAAATGAATCTTCCTCTCTTTCTCAAATTACACAATTGGAAATTAATTTAGATACTCTGGAGCTCCTCCAGCTGGTCGGCCAACTAAGAGAAAACAGGAAGTGGGAGATTCTAGCTTAGCTGGACCATATCCAGGTCTTCATAAGGAACTATCTTTGGCTGACATGCAAAAAGATTCTTTCAGCAAGAACATTAATCTTGAACTTAAATACCAAAACTATGGTTAACTCCATCTGCCCCTTAGGTCTAAAGCCAGTAAGACAGATAGCTGGGTCCTAGGTCTTTCATAACTGGCATTATTGTAAGTCCATGCCACTGACTCACCTTTGCTTGACACAAGTCAGTTTTTCCTCTACGTCGATTTTTTTTTTTCTTCCAGCCTCAACAAAATCCCTTTAATGAAACAGACCTGGAAACCTGAGCTTTGATTACTGTCTCCACCAGAGGCCTGTACAGGCCAAGTTATCCAAGCTTTAAAATGTGTGACCTGAGGTCAGGAGCGGTGGTTCATGCCTGTAATACCAGCACTTAGGGAGGTCGAGGCAGGAGGATTGCTTAGGCTCAGGAGTTCAAGACCAGCCTGGCACTGCAAGACTCTGTCTCAAAAAAATAAAAAATAAAATTAAAAAAGTGTGTCCTGAAAGCTGGGTGTTTGACAAAAAGGAAAACAGTGCCTTTCCAAAACCGAAGGTCCCTAACCAAAGAGGTCGCTTTAAGAGGGTCTCGAAAAAAGGAGGATGGGATGAGAAGGATGTGTGGGTAGTGTCATATTTTTACTTGAAGACTTCGTCCTAGTCTTCCAGTTATCGTTTCCTAGCACTTCATGTTCCCAAGACGGTGTCACCACCCCGAGGACTCCCTCTCAATTTCTTTGCCTAGGCCCTCTTTCTACTAGGGAGTCGTGGCCTTCCACCAGTTGAAGCCGGATGTTCTGAACCACAGACCCTCCAACACTCCGGCGCTTTTCGTCCACTCGGTCCCTCTGAACAAGAACGGCTCTCTCATCCAATCACTAAAAAGATTAGGTGTCCCGAGACATGGCAAAAGTGCCCTGTCTTCTTTGCAGGATTCCTCCCTTGAACTTCCCCAAACCATCTTAGTGTGACGTGACCCCACCCCTAGGTAACCGCAGCTGCTTCCTTACCAGCTTCCCGCCCCCGGGGGGCGCCTGCCAGAGGCCAATGCAAGGACCGTCCGCGGACAGCTCTGCCGCTATCCCTGTGGCGGTGAATCTAACATGGCGGATAAAGACAGTAACTAGTCCCCTGTTTCTCTGAGTTTTCGCCAAGATGATTGGCTCTTGCCATTTGTCCCTCAAAACGACCACCCCATTGATTGGTGGAGATTGTGTCGACAGGGGCGGGGCAGAAGCAACCTGTAGCCGAACAACAATAACAAACATTGGGGCCGAGGGGCGGAACTACGAGTGCGCAGACGTGGGTCAGAGCGGATTTCCCTTTCCCCAGGCAAATTCGGTAGCCCCTGCGTTCCCACAGGCCACTAACCTTAGAGGACTCGTGGGGCTGGATGGGAATTGTAGTCTTCCTAGGAGTTATAGGTATCTTTTTTTTTTTGGCCTAGTCTCCGCTCTCAAGATACAAAAACAACAACACTCCAATCCATAACTGTTGACATGTATAAGCGCTCGGAGGTCTCCAATTTATCCAGTGGATTTCCGTGAGAATTATGCCCGCTTCGGTATTGGATCGTCCGCTCCATGAGACTACAGTTTTCAAGGAACACTGTGGCGAAGGCCTTTCATTCTGCAATGCATGGTGGAAATCGTAGTTCTTCTCTTCCACCACCGTCGCCCCCCGCCACCACAATCCTTTTATTTACCTAAACAGGAGACCTCCATTGGAGCGGAAAGAGTGTGGGAATGGAACCTCTTACGACTGCTTTGAACACTATCTTGCGCTCACATTCAGGTCTCTGGTAACGATTCTGGCCTTCGTACAACAATTACTGTGACGTAATAACCCGCAAGCGTTAGCGTAGATGAGAGTGAGCGGGCGCTTTCTGGCAAACCCAGGTAGAATGCTTCCTCTTCCGTCTCTTTCTTTTTACGTCATTCGGGGGAAGGCTGGATGGCCAATCCAGAGCCTCGAGAGACGCTTGGCTCTTTCTGTCTCGCCCTTCCTCGGATGCGTCTTGAATTCTGAGAGGCTGTTGTTCAGTGGTAGCCCGCTGGTTTCCGTGGCAACGGAAAAGCGCGGGAATTACAGATAAAACTACGACTGCGCAGCGTGATCTCGCTGAGACTCGGAACAGTGGACCGGGCCTGAGGTTTCTCAGATAACTGGTCCCCTGACCCCCAAGAGGCCCCGACGCCTGTACGCTCTGCTCTGGGTAAAGGTAATAGAACCCTGGGAAAGGGACAGGGTCCCAAGGGATGCTCCGGGGGACTGGTGGGCGAGAGTGAATTTCCGAAGCAGAACAGATAGGTATTCTTTAGGCTGGGGGTGGGGGGACGGTGGAACCTAAGAGGCGTAAGGCGTTGTGAACCCTGGGGAGCGGGGCAGTTTGGAGATCGCAGGGGAAGCACTGAGGATAAGGAAGGGGGCACGGTGTGTCCCAGGGGGAATCCTAGTTGTAGGAACTGGAATGTGCCTCGAGGGAAACAACGTGTCCATAAGAATACCGGCTAGTGGCCGGGGGCAGTGCCTCACACCTGTAATCCCAGCACTTTGGGAGGTTGAGGTGGGCGGATCACGGTGTTCGAGACCAGCCTGACCAACATGGTGAAACCCCGTCTCTGCTAAAAATACAAAAATTAGCCGGGCGTCGTGGTGCACGCCTGTAATCCCAGCTACTTAGGAGGCTCAGGCAGGAGAACCGCTTGAACCCAGGAGGCAGAGTTTTCGGTGAGCCGAGTTCGCGCCTTTGCACTCCAGCTTGGGCAACAGAGCCAGACTGTCTTCAAAAAAAAAAAAAAAAAAAAAAAAAAACACCGGCTGGTATATATGAGAGGATGGGAACTTGGCGGAAGAAAAAGTGGCAGGAATACATCTGGGAAAGGGAGGAGACAAGATTTTGTGGGAGGGAGAACCCTTAAGAACTGGATCCATTTGTGATATTGATAAAGCACAACAGGGAAGTAGAGGAACGTCAGTAGTAACAGATGCTGCAGGGATGTGCTTAAGGCGAATCCTGAGATGAGATCAGGTTACTGGGAAAGGTTAGGTGCCGGGAGGCGTTGATTGGTGTTGGTTTTGTCATTGTTGGTTTCGGTTTTATGCAAGAAGAGGAAAACAGCCAGAAGCATTGGAGAAAGCTAAGGCTGCCACCACCTACCCGGTCAGTCAGTCCCCTGTGGCTTTCTCTTGGAGAAAGGAAAAGACCCAAGGGGTTAGAAGCGATATGTGAAAAAATAGAGAATTTATGTTGTCTAATTACAAAAAGCAACTTCTAGAATCTTTAAAAATAAAGGCTTTTGTAATTAGCTCTATGGTTTATATTCTAAAACCTTCCAAATCTTAAATTTACCTTATTTTTCAATGAAAAGATGAAGTTGTCATTTTATAAATCTTTTTAAAATATAAATACATATGTTTTTCTAATGTGTTAAAGTTTATTAGAACAGAAAGAAATGGATTTATCTGCTGTTCGTGTTGAAGAAGTGCAAAATGTCCTTAATGCTATGCAGAAAATCTTAGAGTGTCCAATCTGGTAAGTGAACACATGAGGTTGTTAATTTGGAACTCCTGTATGTTCGCCTCCAATGCAAATGAACAGAATTGACCTCACATAGTAGTGAAGAAAAGACCTGTCTAGTAAGATCAGGAATTATTGGAATTGCTGATTTTCTTAACTGAAGAACTTTAAAAATATAGAAGACGACTCCTTGTTCTTCATCCACTCTGCCGCTCCCACTCCTCTCCTCTTCAACACAAATCCTAAGGTCTAGGAAAGACAGGGACCCTGTCTTGATTGGTTCTGCACTGGGGCAGGAATCTAGTTTAGATTAAGTGGCATTTTGGCTTTCTTCTAGCTCTAAAACCACTTCCATCACTTGAAATGGCAAAATGGATGAGGCTGGGCACGGGTGGCTCACACCTGTAATCCCAGCACTTTGGGAGGCCAAGGTGGGTGGATCATGAGGTCAGGAATCGAGACCATACTGGCCAATGTGGTGAAACCCCATCTCTACTAAAAATAACAAAAATTAGCTGGGAATGGTGGCTGTGCCTGTTATCCCAGCTACTCACGAGGCAGGGGAATCGCTTGAGCCTGGGAGGTGGAGATTGCAGTGAGCCGAGACTGCCACTGAACTCCAACCTTGACAGAGCTAGACTGCATCTCAAAAAAATATATATAATAATGGATGATTGGTGTCATTGAGGGGATAGGTCTTTGGAAGAAGCTTTGTCTGAAACTGGCTGTGTACACTTGAATAAGAATAATGCAAGTTATCAAAGCCTTTAGCAAGTCTGACTCTGAGTGAGCCTTTGTTTTTCTTCATCTATAGAAGGAAGTGGGGACTGTACTATTCATACTTTGTTTTTGAATTGAGGTATAATTTACATACAATGAAATGTAGAGGCTTTTTTTATACAGGATTTCTGTCGAGAAGCTAAGAGTGCGGTGGTGCTATCACAGCTCACTGCAGCCTCCACTTTGCCAGGTGATCCTCCCACCTCAGCCTCCAGAGTAGCTGGGACTACAGGTGTGTACCACCATGCCCAGCTAATTTTTATATTTCTTTTTATTTATTTTTATTTTTTAAATTTTTTAGTTTTTATTTATTTTTTATTTTTTTTTATTTTTTATTTTTTATTTTTTTATTTTTTTTGAGACGGAGTTTCGCTCTTGTTACCCAGGCTGGAGTGCAATGGCGCGATCTCGGCTCACCGCAACCTCCGCCTCCTGGGTTCAGGCAATTCTCCTGCCTCAGCCTCCTGAGTAGCTGGGATTACAGGCACACGCCACCATGCCCAGCTAATTTTTTATATTTTTAGTAGAGACGGGGTTTCACCAAGTTGACCAGGATGGTCTCGATCTCTTGACCTCATGATCCACCCGCCTCGGCCTCCCAAAGTGCTGGGATTACAGGCTTGAGCCACCGCGCCCGGCCTAGTTTTTATTTTTTTTAAGATGGGGTTTCACCATATTGGTCAGGCTGGTCTCGAACCCCTGACCTCAGGTGATCCGTCTGTCTCAGCCTCCCAAAGTGCTGGGATTATAGGCATAAGCCACCGCGCCTGGCTTTAATTTTTATATTTCTTTATACAGATAGGGTTTTGTTATGTTGGCCATGCTGGTCTCAGACTCCTGACCTCAAGTGATCTACCCACCTTGGCCTCCCAAAGTGCTGGGATTTCAGGCATGAGCCACTGCACCCAGCCACAGTTTGATAATCTTGATTGAAATACCACCTTTCATTTCCATACAGCGCTATTTAAAATTATAATACCCCCAACACAGACTTTATCCTCCATTCCTGCTTCTTCTCCATAACACTTATTACTGGCTGACATTCTATGTAATATATTCATCCTTTATCCCTGTCCCACAGAATGTAAACTCCAGGATGCGAGAGATTTTTATTTTGTTCACGTACATCTGTATCTTCAGTAGTTAGAACAGTACTAGGGACCTAGTTGCCACTTAATAAGCGTTTGTCAAATAAATTAAATAATAAACTGAACTAAATTAGTTCTTTGGTAGTTTAATTTTGTAAAATACGGTGATGGTTAATAGGAACATTCAAAAAATAAGTTGAAAAGTTGTACCTATTGCCTCTTACCCTCAATAAAGAAGGGTAAATTCAAGCAAATTTTCTTTTATTCTTTATGAAAGTTGTTTCTCATATTTGGTGTCAACTTAATCAGATTAAGGAAAATGCAAATTGTGCTTTTAGAGAGATACAAGGTTTATAAATAGCCATCCTCTCCCTTGCCAGTCAACCTTTTAGCTAAACAAAAATAAGATGAAGGCCAGGCGGGGTGGCTCATGCTTGTAATTGCAACACTTTGGTAGGCCAAAGCAGGCGGGTCACCTGAGGTTAGGAGTTTGAGACCAGCCTGACCAACATGGAGAAACCCCATCTCTACTAAAAATGCAAAATTAGCCAGTGTGATGACACATGCCTGTGATCCCAGCTACTTGGGAGGTTGGGGCAGGAGAATCTCTTGAACCTGGGAGACAGAGGTTGTGGTGAACCAAGATTGCCACATTGCACTCCAGAGTAATGAGTGAAACTCCATCTCAAAAGAATAAATAAATAAATAAAATCAGAGGAAAACAAGATTTATAATTTATCAATTTATTGAAAATCAGAGCCAGAGAAGCAGGAAATGACATTGTAGGGAAAAAAAACTGCTTTTGAAAAAGCGCAAAACTTATTCATGACAACCATAGTGATCAAAAAAATCCTCACTAGTGTGGCATTTGGATCCATTTATGTTTACATTTCCATGGGACAGAGTCATAAAAATAGCATGTTCTTTCTCCTTCTGGCTAATTAAACCATCAAGTAAAAACTCAGATACACAAAAATTAAAGATATAAGAATGAAAGTTAATGCTAAATTTTTATTGCTTTTTTCTCGTTTTCTGTTAGATTATTATTATTATTATTTTTTTTTGAGACAGAGTCTCGCTGTGTCGTCCAGGCTGGAGTGCAATGGCACAATCTCTGCTCACTGCAACCTCTGCCTCCTGGGTTCAAGCGATTCTTCTGCCTCAGCCCCCTGAGTGTCTGGGATTACTGGCATGTGCCACCATGCCCGGCTAATTTTTGTATTTTTAGTAGAAATGTGGTTTCACCATGTTGGTCAGGCTGGTCTCGAACTCCTGACCTCATGATCTGCCTGCCTCGGCATTCCAAAGTGCTGGGATTATAGGCATGAGCCACCACGCCCCACCTACATTATTTTTTCATGGTTTTTTAGACTCATTTTATGAAAAGTTCTAAGATGGGGATTGTATTTCACTTTTAATACAGTACCCAGGATAGCGCAATTTGCAGTTATTCCTGATCGTGGCTGGAAACGGTATTATTTGTGGTAGATATAGGGTAAGTTTTCAGCTTCTTTTTTTTTTTTTTTTTTTTTTTTTGAGACGGAGTTTCGCTCTTTTTACCCAGGCTGGGGTGCAATGGCGCGATCTCGGCTCACCACAACCTCCGCCTCCTGGGTTCAGGTAATTCTCCTGCCTCAGCCTCCTGAGTAGCTGGGATTACAGGCACGCGCCACCATGCCCAGCTAATTTTTATTTTTGTATTTTTAGTAGAGACGGGGTTTCACCATGTTGACCAGGATGGTCTTGATCTCTTGACCTTGTGATCCACCTGTCTCGGCCTCCCAAAGTGTTGGGATTACAGGCGTGAGCCACCGTGCCCGGCCTAGTTTTCAGCTTCTTTAGGTTTGTCAAACTAAAATTCTTTCTGCTGGTCTCTAAGTCACTACTGGCAGCTGTTTCTGATAACTGGTAGTTCTTTGTAACTTTTTACATAAGACTGTCACATTTTTGACTTTCAGAATAATTTGTTAAAATATGTACCCCAGTGGGTTATTTTTCAACCTAAACCTAGCTGCTTTTTCCAGTCACTTACCCGTATTGGAAGCTTAAAATGCAAATATACAGTAGGCCTAAAATATTCCCTGGTTTGAAAAGTGTTTAAAATATTTGAATCATTTTTATAGTAAACATTTACTCTCATCAGGATCTAGAAGAGGAACATTTTAATTTTTTTCCGATTCCCTTTTTACACTCTTTCTTCAACATTCATTACCTTTTTACATATTGAAGTTTTCATCTGTTCAAAGTTTGTGTTTACAGTGTGTTTATATAGCTTGGATTATAATTACCATACTGAAATACAGTTATTTCAGAATTGAGTCAGTGGCGAGAATGAAAGCCATCTGGTATCATAACCAAATCCAATTTTTCTTTTACGGAGAATTTCTTTGAAATGTAGCTTAGAGGCCGGGCGCGGTGGCTCAAGCCTGTAATCCCAGCACTTTGGGAGGCCGAGGCGGGTGGATCACAAGGTCGAGAGATCGAGACCAACCTGGTCAACATGGTGAAACCCCGTCTCTACTAAAAATACAAAAAATTAGCTGGGCATGGTGGCGCGTGCCTATAATCCCAGCTACTCAGGAGGCTGAGGCAGGAGAATTGCCTGAACCCAGGAGGCGGAGGTTGCGGTGAGCCGAGATCGTGCCATTGCACTCCAGCCTGGGTAACAAGAGCGAAACTCCGTCTCAAAAAAAAAAAAAAAAAAAAAAAAGAAAGAAATGTAGCTTAGCTCAGAAATAGTGACTTAGTAACACATTAGAATTTTCTTTGTCAAGGTTATTTTTCTTTTTAAAGTCACGTTTGGTCCCAGTAATAATACCAACATTGGTACAAGTCATCTCAGGTTGCGAAGCATTTTCCCAAGAAGACTGGCAGGGTGAATGACACAGAAGAAAACTGAGATTCAGGTAGAATGGTTAGCCCGAGGTGGCTCTGCTTATATACACAACTGCAAGTAGAAACCCAGCCTTCTGACTTAGTTCAGTGTTTTTCTTTCCACTGCCCTGTGCTCCGTCAGGAACCCCATGATTACAAGAGGTGTATTATCAAACCCTTCACAATAAGGTTACTGTCCTCAAGCTTTTCTTGTAACCTTGGTTTTGGTTTTGGTTTTTGTTTTTGTTTTGTCTTTTTTTGAAATGGAATCTCACTTACTCTGTCACCCAGGCTGACTGGAGTGCAGTGGTGTGATCTCAGCTCACTGCAACCTTTGCCTCCCAGGTTCAAGTGATTCTCCTGCCTGAGGCTCCTGAGTAGCCAGGACTACAGGCATGTGCCACCACGCCTGACTAATTTTTGCAGTTTTAGTAGAGACAGGGTTTCTTCATGTTGGCCAGGCTGGTCTCGAATTCCTGACCTCAGGTGATCCTCCCACCTTGGCCTCCCACAGTGCTAGCATTACAGATGTCAGCCACCGCACCTTTTTATCCTTTTCTAAAGAGTTAAATATTTAGTGAAAGGAACCACATTCTTATAACACTACCAGGTTACTTGTTCTTTGATGTCCTGCCTGGACTTTTACCAAAAAAATCTGTTTCAAAAGTTCACATTTAGGGTCAGGTGTAGTGGCTCACACTTATAATCCAAGCCAAAGTGGGTAGATCACTTGAGGTCAGGAGTTCAAGACCAGTCTGGGCAACACGGCGAAACCCCTTTCCTAACAAAAATACAAAAAAAATTGGCTGGGTGTAGCAGCATGCACCTGTAGTCCCAGCTACTCAGAAGGCTGAGGCACAAGAATCACTTCAACCCGAGAGACAGAGGTTGCAGTGAACCAAGATTATACCACTGCACTCCAGCCTGAGCAGCAAAGTGAACCCAAGAAAAAGAGTTCTTCTCTAGAGGGAAAGAACTAATAAACAAAAAAAGGAGGGGTTCAGCTGGACTCTGGCTTATGCCTGTAATCCCAGCACATTGGGAGGCTGAGGCAGGTGGATCACCTGAGGTCAGGAGTTCGAGACTAGGCTGGCAAGCGTGGAAACCCCATCTGTACTAAAAAAAAAAAAAAAAAAAAAAAAAAAAAAAAAAATTAGCTGGGCATGAAGGCAAGTGCCTATAATTCCAGCTACTCCGGACGCTGGGGCACTAAAATCACTTGAACCCAGGAGGCAGAGGTTGCAGTGAGCCAAGGTCACACCATTGTACTCCAGCCTGGGGGACGGTGCAAGACTATAGCCCCTCAAAGAAAGTTAACGTTCAGAAGAAAGCAAAATGCCAACTGGGTATGGTAGCTCATACCTGTAAGCTCAATACTTTGGGAAGCTGAAGCAGGAAAATTGCTTCAGGACAGGCATTCAAGACCAGCATGGGCAACATAGTGAGATCCTGTCTCTATAAAAATTAATATTACAAATTAAAAAGACAGCCAGGCATGGTGGCTCACACCTGTAATCCCAGCACTCTTGGAGGCTGAGGCAGGAGAATTGCTTGAACCCAGGAGGCAGGAGTTTACAGTGAGCCAAGATTGTGCCATTGCACTCCAGTCTGGGCGGCAGAGTGAGACTCTATCTAAAATAAAAAATAAAAAAAATTAAAAATTGAAAAGACCAGAATAGGCCGGGCGCGGTGTCTCAAGCTTGTAATCCCAGCACTTTGAGAGGCCGAGGCAGGTGGATCACGAGGTCGAGAGATCTAGACCATCCTGGTCAACATGGTGAAACCCCGTCTCTACTAAAAATACAAAAAATTAGCTGGGCATGGTGGCACGTGCCTGTAATCCCAGCTACTCAGGAGGCTGAGGCAGGAGAATTGCCTGAACCCAGGAGGCGGAGGTTGCGGTGAGCCGAGATCGCCCCATTGCACTCCAGCCTGGGTAACAAGAGCGAAACTCCGTCTCAAAAAAAAAGAAAAGACCAGAATAAAGCTAAAGACTTTAAAATAGCCTGCAGGTTCCTACCAGAAGTTACCAGGTACCTCTCTGATGGTCTTTTCCTACTATATCCCCCTGGATTATTATATTTTAGCACCTTGACCTGTCTGATGTCTTGCATACACAGGTATGGTCCTGCTCAGGGTTTGCATTCTCTGCTCCCTGTTTGCTGGAATGCTCTTCCCTCAGTTGGTATGTTTCTTTACATTATTAAGCTGTTTTCCAGTCTCACCTCAATGAAGCCTTTCCTAACTTATCCTGTGTACATCTCATCTCACCCCCACATACACATTGTATTCCCTGCTTCCCATTACTCTGCTTGCTTTTTCTCCTTGATACACTTATTCCCCTATATTCTTTAATTCTGCATCAACTGTCTATCACACTAGAATGTGAGCTCTGTGAGAGCAGGCTTTATTTTGTAAACTGCTATATTTCCATCTCCTAGAATAGTACTTGAATATAGTAATAGATGCTTAATAAATACTTGTTATATTAATATAATAAATGAATTAATCTCAGGAAGGCCTTGGTTTTGTAGATAGACAGGTAGGGATGGGAACTTGGGTGATGTATTTTCTCAAGTTTTTTTTTTTTTTTTTTTTGAGACAGAGTTTCGCTCTTGTTACCCAGGCTGGAGTGCAATGGCGCGATCTCGGCTCACCACAACCTCCGCCTCCTGGGTTCAGGCAATTCTCCTGTCTCAGCCTCCTGAGTAGCTGGGATTACAGGCACGCACCACCATGCCCAGCTAATTTTTTTGTATTTTTAGTAGAGACAGGGTTTCACCATGTTAACCAGGATGGTCTCGATCTCTTGACCTCGTGATCCACCCGCCTCGGCCTCCCAAAGTGCTGGGATTACAGGCTTGAGCCACCGCACCTGGCCAAGTTTTTTTTTTTAAGCTTATTTTCTTTTGTTTTTTTGTTTGTTTGTTTGTTTTTGAGACGGAGTTTCACTCTTGTTACCCAGGCTGGAGTGCAATGGCGTGATTTTGGCTCACCGCAACCTCCGCCTCTTCGGTTCAGGCAATTCTACTGCCTGAGCCTCCTGAGTAGCTGGGATTACAGGCACGCGCCACCATGCCCAGCTAATTTTTTGTATTTTTAGTAGAGACGGGCTTTCACCATGTTGACCAGGATGGTCTCGATCTCTTGACTTCGTGATCCACCCGCCTCAGCCTCCCAAAGTGCTGGGATTACAGGCGTGAGCCACCGCGCCCGGCCCGCTTATTTTCTTTTGAAACAGTCTTCCTGTGTCACCTAGGCTGGAGTGCAGTGGTGTGATCTTAGCTCACTCTGCAACCTCTACCTCCAGGGTTCAAGTGATCCTTCCACCTCAGTCTCCTAAGTAGCTGGGACCACAGGCATGCACCACCATGCCTGGCTAATTTTTGTATTTTTAGTAGAGACGGGGTTTCATCTTGTTGGCCAGGATGGTCTGGAACTCCTGAGCTCAGATGATCTGCCCACCTCAACCTCCTAAAGTGCTAATATTAAGGCATGATGCCGGGCACGGTGGCTCACGCCTATAATCCCAGCACTTTGGGAGGCCGAGGTGGGTGGATCACGAGGTCAAGAGATCGAGACCATCCTAGTCAACAAGGTGAAACCCCGTCTCTACTAAAAATACAAAAATTAGCTGGGCATGGTGGCGCTTGCCTGTAGTCCTAGCTACTCGGGAGACTGAGGTAGGAGAATTGCTTGAACTCAGGAGGCGGAGGTTGCTGTGAGCCGAGATTGTGCCATTGCACTCCAGCCTGGTTAACAAGAGCGAAACTCCATCTCAAAAAAAAAAAAAAAATTACAGGCATGAGGCACCATGCCCAGCCTTAAGCTTATTATTTTCTAAATTTCCTTTAGTGAGTACTTACGTCACTGTTTTTACAAAGTAATCTCATACCAAACATCATGCCTCTTCTGGAGTACACAGTATCATCTGTAAAGTGTTCTTGCCAACCTGAATTTGATTAAGCCTGTAAGTCTACAGGAAATAAGGCTAGAGGAACACGTTAAACCTCACTATGGGGTTATACAATCAGCAAAATCCAGAATTCAGGAAACTCCACAGTTCAAGTGACTTAGTTTTTAAAATAAATGACAAGTAAGAATTTGGGGCTGGGCATGGTGGCTTATGCCTGTAATCCCAGCACTTTGGGAGGTTGAGGCAGGCAGATCACCTGAGGTCAGGAGTTTGAGACCAGCCTGGCCAACATGGTGAAACCCCATCTCTACTAAAAGTACAAAAAATTAGCCGGGTGTGGTGGCGCGTGCCTGTAGTTCCAACTACTTGGGAGGCTGAGGCAGGAGAATCACTTGAACCCAGGAGGCAGAGGTTGCAGTGAGGCAAGATTGTACCATTGCACTCTGGCCTGGGCTACAAAAGTGAAACTCCATCTCAAAAAAAAAAAAAACCCTTGGGTCTGGTATGATGGCTCATGCCTGTAATCCCAGTGCTGGGAGGATTGCTTGAGCCCAGGAGTGCAAGGCTGCAGTGTGCTATGTTCGCACCACTGCACACCAGCCTAGGCGACACAGTGAGATCTCATCTTAAAAGTAATAATAATCAAAATAATCTGGGGTAGGAGTGGATATGGATGAAACGGATTGGACATGAGTTGCTGGTTGTTGAAGCAGGGTGATGGTCCATAGAGTTCATTTTATTTTATTGAAATTTTTAAATACTTGAAATTTTCCATATTAAGTTAAAGGCATTTACACTCAAAAAAGAAAAATGCTAGGAAGGAATTCATAAGAAATATAAGCAAAAAATTTTGTCTTTGTGGAGTTTACAGTTAAGATATTAGATGTGTATTCACAGTGATAGTGCAGAAAAATACACTACTGGAAATGAATTATGAACTATTATCAACTAATTTTTTTCAATGCTGATGATAATATAGAGTATTGAAGGGATAACTGTAGTTCTGTTTTGATGTTTGAAAGCTCACTGAAGGTAAGGTTCGTATTCTCTGCTGTATTCTTAGTTCCTGGCACAGCAGGCATTTAATACATATTTACTGAATGAATGTGAAGGCTTATGTTGATTCAGTTATAACAGCTCAAAGTTAAACTTCTTTACTAAGAATATCTTTGTTTTTAAATAAATTATTGAACCTTATTTATTTTCCTTCCCCCACCGCCAACCCTACTAGTCTGGAATTGATCAAGGAACCTGTCTCCACAAAGTGTGACCACATATTTTGCAAGTAAGTTGAATGTATTATGTGGCTCCATTATTAGCTTTTGTGTTTGTCCTTCAGAACCCGGGAAACACCTAACTTTATAAAAACTTTAGTTTCTTCAATTAAGTGAGAAAGAAAAATCCAACTCTATTTCATTCTTTCTCAGAGAGTATACAGTCATCATAAGTTGGTTGTAATCATAGTTCCTAGTCAAGTTATATATTATCAATTAGGATGTAAAATCACTTTGAACAGTATTTTGTATTTTTCGTGTCCACCAGTAAAGACAAACTGCAAGCATTTGTGAAATAAGCAAACAGTGTTTCATCCTTCCCAGTTTCTCCTTTCTGTTCATTTCTGCATATGCTTCTGCATTTCCCCTTCTAAGGTTCAGTGTTTGCCTGCTTCAAAATAATTGTGAAGACAGGAAAGGACCTGATAACAGTTTCCATTTAGGCGGAAATTCATTCATAGCAGTGATTCAAGTTATATTTACATATTTGATCTTGCCCTTTGAAATGAAAATGTTTGTTTCTTAATGAAAGGATTTCAGAAAAAGTAGAGTAGGTAATTTAGTAGAACAAGTGAGCTTTCTTCTTTCCTTTATGTTAAGCTATGATCACATCTTACCTTAAATGTCAACTAATTTGTTTTTAATATTTATGTACCTGGTATATAACCTGGTACCAGGTACAAACTATGTACTTGGTAAAAAGTTTACTGACACAAAAGGGTATTTAATGCAAAGTATATTTTCCTCTTACCCTACAACCCCTGACTCCTTGTTCCCTCCCCAGACAACCACAATGATCAATTTCTTTTGTATCCTTTCAGGAATTTTTAAATTCCAGAATGCTTTTTCCTTTTTGAGACAGAGTTTTGCTCTTATTGCCCAGGCTGGAGTGCAATGGTGCGATCTCAGCTCACCGCATCTCCACCTCTGTCACCCAAACTGGAGTGCAGTAGCACAGTCTTGGCTGACTGCAACCTCCGTCTCCCAGGTTCAAGCGATTCTCCTGCCTCAGCCTCCCGAGTAGCTGGGACTACAGGCGCGCACCACCACGCCCCAGCTAATTCTTGTATTTTCAGTAGAGTTGGGATTTCACTGTGTTGGCCGGGCTAGTCTCGAACTCCTGACCTCAGGTGATCCATCCACCTTGGCCTCCCAAAGTGCTGGGATTACAGGCCTGAGCCACTGCACCTGGCCTTATTTTTTGAAAGTACTGGTCTGTGAAGAAATTGGTCTATACCATAGGCAGTTTGAGAAGTACTGCTCTAGAGGTCAGAAAGTTATTAAACTAAAAATTCTTGAAGTAGAGAGATAAAGTTGTGTTGTCTTGGCACATGTCCAGGGAGCAGGGGCTGAGGAATCAGATGGAAACTGCTGGGAACAGATCTAGGCCAGTGGGGTGACATGGGATAGGGAAAAGACAGTAAAAATGAGCTTCTTAATTCTTACTGGGAAAGAAGATTGAGAGGAAAAAGAATTCAGAGGTAGGCACCAGCCAGCTGGCAGACTTGTGTTCAGGGGATGTCTCTGTCTCAAAAAAGGAAAAGTTATAAAGTCCCAGTGTTGGCCAGGCACAGTAGCTCAGGCCTGTAATCCCAGGAATTTGGGAGGCCAAGGAAGGCAGATCACCTGAGGTCAGGAGTTCAAGACCAGCCTGGCCAACATGTAGAAACCCCGTCTCTACTAAAAAGACAAATTAGGTGAGTGTGGTGGCGCATGCCTATAGTCACAACTACTCAGGAGGCTGAGGCAGGAGAATTGCTTGAACCCTGGAAGTGGAGGTTGCAGTGAGCCGAGATCCTGCCACTGCATTCCAGCCTGGGTGACAAGAGTGAGGCTCAAAGTTCCAGTATTTGTTACAGGTAGCTGAAGGTAACCTTTGAAGTGCTGGGGCTCTCAGTTTCTCTGGATGAGAATCTTTCTGGAATGAACTGTATGTTTATTTAGAACTGTATGTTTTCCCATCACCTTGAGTAACAAATGCTGAACATACTATACTATTACAGTGATTTACAAAAAGATTAAGGACCTGATGTGATAGCTCCTGCCCATAACCCCAGCACTTTGGGAGGCCAAGGCAGGAGGATCACTTGAGGGCAGGAGTTCAAAACTGCAGTGAACTTGGCTGACTGCAACCTCCACCTCCCAGGTTCAAGTGATTCTCCTGCCTCAGCCTCCTGAGTAACCAGGACTACAGGTGCACGCCACCACACCCAGCTAATTTTTTTTGTATTTTTATTAGAGACGGGGCTTCACCTAGTTGGCCAGGTTGGTCTCGATCTCTTGATCTCATGATCCACTCGCCTCGGCCTCCCAGAGTGCTGGGATTACAGGTGTGAGCTACTCTCTGGCCTCTGTGTGTGTGTGTGTGTGTGTTGTTGTTGTTTTTTGTTTTTTGTTTTTTGTTTTTGTTTTTTGATACAGAGTCTCAGTATGTTTCTCAGGCTGGAGTACAGGGGCATGATCTTGGCTCATTGCAACCTCCAACTTCCCGGGATCCAGTGATTCTCATGCCTCAGCCTCCCAAGTAGCTGGGATTACAGGCATGCGCCACCACACCCAGCTAATTTTCTTGTATTTTTAGTACAGACAGGGTTTCACCACATTAGCCAGGCTGGTCTCAAACTCCTGTCCTCAAGTGATCTGCCTTGGCCTCCTGGGATTGCAGGCATGAGCCACTGCACCCAGCCAATAGAGGGCAATAAATGCTAAATTACCTGGCTAGTAAAAAGCATTTTCTATTTTTTTTTTTTTTTTTTTGAGACGGAGTTTCACTCTTGTTACCCAGGCTGGAGTGCAATGGCGCGATCTCGGCTCACCGCAACCTCCGCCTCCTGGGTTCAGGCAATTCTCCTGCCTCAGCCTCCTGAGTAGCTGGGATTACAGGCACGTGCCACCATGCCCAGCTAATTTTTTGTATTTTTAGTAGAGACAGGGTTTCACCATGTTGACCAGGATGGTCTCGATCTCTCGACCTCGTGATCCACCCGCCTCGGCCTCCCAAAGTGCTGGGATTACAAACTTGAGCCACTGCGCCCGGCCGTAAAAAGCATTTTCTAAGTGTCTTACCTCACCATTCCCAGTGCCTTTTTTTTCCCTTTGAGACAGAGTCTTAATCTGTCGCCTAGGCTGGAGTGCAATGGTGCGATATTGGCTCACTAACCTCTACCTCCCAGGTTCAAACAATTCTCCTGCCTCAGCCTCCCAAATAGCTGGGACTACCATAGTGATGCTCAGCTAATTTTTGGATATTTAGCTGAGTAGAGACAGGGATTTACCATGTTGGCCAGGCTGGTCTTGAACTTCTGGCCTCAATTGATCCACCCACCTCCCAAAGTCCTGGGATTACAGGCATGAACCACCATGTGCAGCCCCAGTGACTTTTTTAAAGTCCCTTTAATCTTTTCTTTCCTGGCTCTCTTCATTGTCAGTGTCTGCTATTTACTCCCTACCTAGTCACCCTCTTCACCAGAATATTATGTCCTTTATGTTTTATTTTGCAGGATCTTATTTTTCTTTTCTTTTTTTGAGATGTAGTCTCACTCTGTTCCCCAGGCTGGAGTGCAGAGGCACGATCTCATCTCACTGAGACCTCCACCTCCTGGGTTCAAGCAGTTCTCCTGCCTCAGCCTCCTGAGTAGCTGGGACTACAGGCGTGCAACACCGTGCTTGGCTAATTTTTGTATTTTTAGTAGAGATGGGGTTTCACTCTGTTAGCCAGGCTGGTCTTGATTTCCTGACGTCGTGGTCTGCTTGCCTTGGCCTCCAAAAGTGCTGGGATTACAGGAATGAGCCACCATGCCCGGCCCTTATTTTGCTTTTCTATTGAATCCCCTCCATGTAGAATAGTACCAGACATGTTGTAAATATGTAGATATTGGCTGTATGAGTGAATCGCTGCTTTTAATTATCATCACTGTTGCTCTCTCTACTTCTGGTCTATGATCCACTTATTTATTTTTTTTTTTTTGAGATAGAGTTTTACTCTTATTGCCCAGGCTGGAGTGCAATGGTGTGAGCTCGGCTCACTGTAGCCTCTGCCTCCCAGGTTCAAGCAATTCTCCTGCCACAGCCTCCTGAGTAGCTGGGATTACAGGCAGGTGCCACCACTCCTGGCTAATTTTTTGTGTTTTTTGTAGAGACAGGGTTTCTCCATGTTGGTCAGGGTGGTCTCGATCTCCTGACATCATGTTCCACCCACTTTGGCCTCCCAAATTGTTGGGATTACAGGTGTCAGCCACGGTGTCTGGCTATGATCTACATTGAATTTAGTTTTGTTATTTGGGGTGAGATATGAGTATAACGTCATTCTTTTACATGTGGGTATACTCTTGTCCCAACACTATTTGTTAAAAAAAAAAACAAAAACTTATTTTCCCATTCAGTCATCTTGGGGCTGGGAGCAGTGGCTCACAGCACTCTGGGAGGCCAAGGCAGGTGGATTATGGTGAAACTAAAAATACAAAAAATTAGCTCGGCTTGGTGGTGCATGTCTGTAATCCTAGCTACTCAGGAGGCTGAGGCAAAAGAATTGCTTGAGCCTAGGAGGTGGAGGTTGTAGTGGGCCGAGATTGTGTCACTGCCCTCCAGCCTCAGTGACAGAGTGATACTCTGTCTCAAATAATAATAATTTAAAAACAAAATAAAAATTAGCTGGGCACAGTGGCTCATGTCTGTCATCTCAGCACTTTGGGAGGCCAAGGCAGGTGGACCACTTGATGTCAGGAGTTTGAACAGCCTGGTCAACATGGTGAAACCTTGTCTCTACTAAAAATACAAAAAATTAGCTGGACATGGTGGCACACATCTGTAATCCCAGCTACTTGGGAGACTGAGACAGGAGAATCGCTTGAACCAGGGAGATGCAGTTTGCATTGAGCCGAAATTGTACCACTGCACTCCAGCCTGGGCAACAGAGTGAAAACTCCGTCTCAAAACAAAAAACAAACAAATAAAAATAAAAATTGTCTTGATACTTATTGTTGAAAATAACTTGATCATAGATATATGTATGAGTTTATTTCTATACTCTCAATTTCATTTTATTGATGTATATGTCTATTATGCTATTACCACACTGTCTCTTTTTTTTTTTTTTTTTTTTTTTTTTTTTTTGAGACGGAGTTTCGCTCTTGTTACCCAGGCTGGAGTGCAATGGCGCGATCTCGGCTCACCGCAACCTCCGCCTCCTGGGTTCAGGCAATTCTCCTGCCTCAGCCTCCTGAGTAGCTGGGATTACAGGCATGTGCCACTGTGCCCAGCTAATTTTTGTATTTTTAGTAGAGACGGGGTTTCACCGTGTTGACCAGGATGGTGTCTATCTCTTGACCTCGTGATCCGCCCACCTCGGCCTCCCAAAGTGCTGGGATTACAGGCTTGAGCCACCGTGCCCGGCCCCACACGGTCTTGATTACTATAGCTTTGTAGTGAGGTGTTGAGATTTTAAACTAATTATAGTCATCTTACATGAACTACTTACCATTTATATTTGATTATGCAGCATGAAATAATTATGAATATATCATTAAATATGCCATATTAACTTTTAGTAAGTTTTATGTGATCATAACAGTAAGCCATATGCATGTAAGTTCAGTTTTCATAGATCATTGCTTATGTAGTTTAGGTTTTTGCTTATGCAGCATCTAAAAACAATTGGGAAACTATTGATTGTAATTCACCTGCCATTACTTTTTAAATGGCTCTTAAGGGCAGTTGTGAGATTATCTTTTCATGGCTATTTGCCTTTTGAATATTCTCTCTACAAAAGGAAGTAACTTGGATTGTTCTTTCTTTATAATTTATAGATTTTGCATGCTGAAACTTCTTAACCAGAAGAAAGGGCCTTCACAGTGTCCTTTGTGTAAGAATGATATAACCAAAAGGTATATAATTTGGATAATTATGGCAGGTTGAAAGCAACAACAGTAGGAAAAAGTAGAAATTATTTAATAACATAGCTTGTGTTCCTACAAAACCATTCATCAGTAGACAAATTTATAAAAGAGTTTTTAGCAGACAGTGAATTATTTCCAGAGTTTTTTTTTTTTTTTTTTTTTTTTTTTTGAGACAGAGTTTCGCTCTTGTTACCCAGGCTGGAGTGCAATGGCGTGATCTCGGCTCACCGCAACCTCTGTCTCCTGGGTTCAAGCAATTCTTCGGCCTCAGCCTCCCAAGAAGCTGGGACTAAAGGCATGTACCACCATGCCCAGCTAATTGTTTGTATTTTTAGTAGAGACGGGGTTTCACCATGTTTACCAGGATGGTCTCTATCTCTTGACCTTGTGATCCACCTGTCTCAGCTTCCCGAAATGCTGGGATTATAGGCGTGAGCCACCGTGCCCAGCCTCCAGAGTTATTTTCCTGAAAGTTTTATGGGACATCTGCCTTATACAGGTATTAGAAACTTACTGCCTTTCTCTAATGCTTCTAAATAGTGTAAGAACTTGCAGACTTATGTAAAGTAGGGCTCTATCGCCCTGTCACAATTGTCTGCTATTGTTTTTATTTTTTTTTTCCACTGTGTTTCTTTTTATTTATTTTTTTAAGACAAGGTCTTGCTCTGATGCCCAGGCTGGAGTGCAGTGGTGTGATCTCAGCTCGCTGCAGCCTCCACCTCCTGGGTTCCTCCTGTGTTAGCCTCCCAAGTAGCTGGGACTACAGGCGCACACTACCATGCCCAGCCAGTTTTTGTATTTTTTTATAGAGATGAGGTTTCGCCACATTGCCCAGGCTGGTAACTCCTGAGCTCAGGCGATTTGCCTACCTGGGCCTCCCAAAGTGCTGGGATTAAAGGTTTGTGTTTCTATCTAATAATTTAGAAAAACAAAATGTATTTATATATTGTGTATCTGTTCTGCCACAAGATAAATTCTATTAGAGTAGTAACTTTGTCTGTCTTAATTAACACTTTCTCTGAAGTTTGGTACATAGTAGGCACTCAGATGCTTAAAGGAATCAATGAATTATGTTTTAATTCTACTTTACTAAACCCAAGTCTTCCTTTGGACATTGTTATCTATTTGTGTTTTCAAAGAAATATAATTTGACAGAAACCCTTGAGAGGCAGCACTAACAGTGAGGGATTGGGTGGGGTTCAGATGTTAAGAACAGTAAACTCAGCAGGGTGTGATGGCTCTTGCCTAAAACCCTAGCACACTGGAATTATCACTTGAAGCCAGGAGTTTGGGATCAGTCTGGGTACCATAGTACATGGTGGCATATCCCCATAGTCCTAGCTACTTGGGAGGCTGTAGGGGGATGATAGCTTGAGTGCAGAAGTTTGAGGCTGCAGTGGGCTATGATTGTGGCACTACATGCTAGCCTACACAACAGAGCAAGATCCTGTCTTTAAATTTTAAAGAAATAAGTTCTCTAGTTTTCTGTTCAGTGGATTTATATCTGCTATGGATTTAGGGCAGTGTTATATCAGATAATTTGAGGCATTTGGTAGACTTCAATGAATGACAAAACATTAATAAAACAGTCAGTACTGTCACATGGTTTATTTGGATGTCAATGATGTATCGATCATAGAGGTGTTCTACTGTTGCTGCATCTTATTTTTGTTTACATGTCTTTTCTTATTTTAGTGTCTTTAAAAAGTTGATAATCACTTGCTTAGGGTGTTTCTCAAACGATTTAATTTCAGAAGCCTACAGGAAAGTACAAGATTTAGTCAACTTGTTGAAGAACTATTGAAAATCATTCACGCTTTTGAGCTTGACACAGGTTTGCAGTGTAAGTATTGAATAGCCCAAGACTGATGCTCAAGTGCTGTCTATGAAAACTCAGGAAGTTAGCACAATTATTTTCTATGATGTGGTGATAAGACGTTTTAGTCTAGGTTAATTTTAGTTCTTTATCAATAATTTTTCTTTTTTTTTTTTTTTTTTGAGATGGAGTCTTACTCTGTCGTCCAGGCGCAATCTGCAACCTCCTCCTCCCAGGTTCAAGCAATTCTGGCTCAGCCTTCCGAGTATCTGGGACTACAGGCGCGTACCACCATGCCTGACTAATTTTTTGTATTTTTAGTAGAGACGGGGTTTCACCATGTTAGCCAGGATGGTCTCGATCTCCTGACCTCGTGATCTGCCCGCCTCTGCCTCTCAAAATGCTGAGATTACAGGTGTGAGCCACCATGCCTGGCTCTATAATCTGTTTTTTCAAAATTACTCCCACTGGTCTCACACCTATGTTATTAATCCTAATGTGCACATTTTTCACATCTTAACATCTCTGAAATTGGGAGCATTTTACTATTGATGATGTGTCATTTGTTTAATTTGTGTGCTCTCTTTCTTAGTAATACAGGAAATAATAGTGCAACTGACATTGTTGGTGTCTTAGCTTTAGTGAAATACAGTATTGATAGACAAATTTTTTAGTGTTAAGGTAGAAAGCAAGGACTCTAAATAACTCTGATGGTCTGTGTATTTGTTTTTGTTTGTTTCCTAGAAGTAGAATTACCAGTTGATTTTTTAAAAAAATCATCGGTTACCTTAATGCATTGTCTTAACACAGCAAAGAGCATATATAGAGTTTCTCTTGGTTTCTTTGATTATAATTCATACATTTTTCTCTAACTGCAAACAATGTTTTCCCTTGCAATTTACAGTTGCAAACAGTTATAATTTTGCAAAAAAGGAAAATAACTCTCCTGAACATCTAAAAGATGAATTTTCTATCATCCAAAGTATGGGCTACAGAAATCGTGCCAAAAGACTTCGACAAAGTGAACCCCAAAATCCTACCTTGGTAAAACCATTTTCTTACTATTTCTATCCTATCTCTACAAAAAATATAAAAATTAGCCAGGCATGGTGGCAAGACCTGTAATCCCAACTACTTGGGAAGCTGAGGCAGGAGAATCATTTGAACCCTGGAGGCAGCAGTTGCAGTGAGCTGAGATTGTGCCACTGCACTCAAGCCTGGGTGACAGCAAGACTCTGTCCACAACCCCCACAAGAAAAAAAAAGTTATCAGATGTGACTGGAATGTGTATCAAGTATCAGCTTCAGAATATGCTATATTAATACTTCAAAAAATCACGTACATCATCAGTTTTGAAAAAAAACAACAGAAAGAAAAAATATTCAAATCACACATTATTCCAGACATTTTTTTGTTACTATTATTTACTACTCCTATTATTTTTAGAGACTCAGTCTCACTCTGTTGCTTAGTCTGGTCTTGCGCTTCTGGCCTCAAGCAATCCTCCTGCCCCAGCCTCCCAAAGCACTGGGATTATAGGCATGAACTACTGCTCCCAGCCCCAGACATTTTAGTGTGTAATTTTCTGGGCATTTTTTCCAGGCGTTGTACATGTTAGCTGACTGATGATAGTCAATTTATTTTGTCCATGGTGTCAAGTTTCTCTTCAGGAGGAAAAGCACAGACACTGGCCAACAATTGCTTGACCGTTCTTAACATACTTGTTTAGCAGGAAACCAGTCTCAGTGTCCAGCTCTCTAACCCTGGAATTGTGAGATCGCTGAGGACAAAGCAGTGGATACAGCCTCAAAATACGTCTGTCTACATTGACTTGGGTAAGGAGCTCAGATTTTTTAAGTATTTAATAATTGCTGGATTGCTTTTCTTATAGTTTTGCTAAAAATCTTGGTCATAATTTATATTTGTGGTAGGCAGCTTTGGGAAGTGAATTTTATGAGCCCTTTGGTGAGTTATAAATAATGTAAAAGATATAGTTCCCACCTTGAAGAATCTTACTTTAAAAAAGGAGCAAGAGGCTGGGCGTGGTGGCTCATGCCTGTAATCCCAGCACTGAGGGAGGCCAAGGTGGGTGGATCACAAGGTCAGGAGATCCAGACCATCCTGGCCAGCACAGTGAAACCCCATCTCTACTAAAAATACAAAAATTGGGCCGGGCGCGGTGGCTCAAGCCTGTAATCCCAGCACTTTGGGAGGCCGAGGCGGGTGGATCACGAGGTCGAGAGATCGAGACCATCCTGGTCAACATGGTGAAACCCCGTCTCTACTAAAAATACAAAAAACTAGCTGGGTATGGTGGCGCATGCCTGTAATCCCAGCTACTCAGGAGGCTGAGGCAGGAGAATTGCCTGAACCCAGGAGGCGGAGGTTGTGGTGAGCCGAGATCACGCCATTGCACTCCAGCCTGGGTAACAAGAGCGAAACTCCATCTCAAAAAAAAAAAAAAAAAAAAATTAGCTGGGTGTGGTGGCACATGCCTGTAATCCCAGCTACTCGGGAGGCTGAGGCAAGAGAATTGCTTGAACCAGGGAGTCAGAGGTTACGGTGAGCCAAGGTCGCGCCACTGCACTCCAGCCTGGCGACAGAGTGAGACTCCATCTCAAAAAAAAAAAGCCCGGGGAGGGATGGTGAGCAAGAGAAAGAATATCTGGTTTTAAATATGTTTTGGAAAGATGGAGAGTAGCAGTAAGAAAAAACATGATGAATTGCTACAGTATTTAACGAGATCCAAGATAAATTGTACTAGATGAGGAAGCCTATTTTAAGAAGAGCTGAATCTTGGCCAGGCAGAGCGGCTCATGCCTGTAATCCTAACACTTTGGAAGTCCAAGGCAGAAGGATTGCTTGAGTCCAGGAGTTTAAGACCAGCCTGGCCAACATAGGGAGACCCTGTCTCTATTTTTTTTTTTTTTCTGAGATGGAGTTTTGCTTTGTTGCCCAGGCTAGAGTGCAATGGCGCGATCTCGGCTCACTGCAACCTCTGCCTCCTGGGTTCAAGCAATTCTTCTGCCTCAGCCTCCTGAAGCTGGGACTATAGGCACGTGCCACCACGCCCGGCTAATTTTTGAATTTTTAGTAGAGGCAGGGTTTCACTGTCTTGGCCAGGATGGTCTTGATCTCCTGAACTTGTGATCCATCCTCCTCAGCCTCCCAAAGTGCTGGGATTACAGGCTTGAGCCACTGCGCCTGGCCTCTGTTTTTAAAATAATAATAAATTTTTGGCCAGATGCGGTGGCTCATGCCTGTAATCCCAGCACTTTGGGAGGCCGAGGCAGATAGATCACCTGAGGTCAGGAGTTGGACACCAGCCTGGCCAACATGGTGAAACCCCTCTCTACTAAAAATACAAAAAAAATGCTACTTAGGAGGCTGAGGCAGGAGAATCTCTTGAATCCAGGAGGCGGAGCTTGCAATGAGCCAAGACCATGCCACTACACTCCAGCCTGGGTGATAGAGTGAGACTCCATCTCAAAATAATAATAATAATGATAATTTTTAAAAATAATTTTAAAAAACATATTAAAAGTTATAAAAAGATGGCTGGGCGCGGTGGCTCAAGCCTGTAATCCCAGCACTTTGGGAGGCCAAGGCGGGTGGATCACGAGGTCAAGAGATCGAGACCATCCTGGTCAACATGGGTGAAACCCCGCCTCTACTAAAAATACAAAAAAAAAAAAAATTAGCTGGGCATTGTGGTGTGTGCCTGTAATCCCAGCTACTCAGGAGCCTAAGGCAAGAGAATTGCCTGAACCCAGGAGGCGGAGGTTGCGGTGAGCTGAGACCGTGCCATTGCACTCCAGCCTGGGTAACAAGAGCAAAACTCCGTCTCAAAAAAAAAAAGTTATAAAAAGAAGAGCTGAGGCCAGCATAGTAACTCACACCTGTAATCTCAGCAGTGGCAGAGGATTGCTTGAGGCCAGGAATTTGACACCAGCCTGGGCAACATAACAAGACTTCATCTCTACAAAAAAAACACTTTTTTTTTTAATCAGCTGGGTGTGGTAGTGTGCATCTGTAGTCCTAGCTACTCAGGAGGCTGAGGTGAGAGGATAGATTGAGCCCAGGGGTCTGAGGCTGCAGTGAGCTATAAATCATCCCACTGCACCCCAACCTGGGTGACAGAGCAAGACCCTATCTCCAAAAAAAAGAGCTGAGCTCAGAATTCAAACTGGGCTCTCTAATTGGGTTATTTTTAATTTAAAAGGGTAGCCATCTTTTGACACCCCAGGCACACCACCATCTTAACACTTAACTGTTTTCCACCCTTAGAATCATAAATTCCTAGACAACAGGTATTTACGTAAAAATAATAATACTAGTGATATATATGAGCACTTAACTAGATTCAAGGCACTATTGTGCTTTTCTTGCATAATTCATTTAGATGTTTGTCAGACCTCTGAGATTGTGACTATTGTACTTATTTTACAGATGAGGAAATTAAGGCACAGGGAGGTTCTGAAACATTTCCAACATAGTAAAACTAGTAAGTGGCTGAGCCATGATTCAGACCTAGGAAATTAGGCATCAGAGCCTGTGCTTTTTTTTGTTTGTTTATGTTTGTTTTTGTTTTTTATTTCAGTAGAGAGGGCATCTCACCCCATTGGCCAGGCTGGTCTGGAACTCCTAACCTCAAATGATCCACCTGTCTTGGCCTCCTAAAGTGCTAGGATTACAGGCGAGAGCCGCTGTGCCTCTCCAAGCCTTTGCTTTTAGCCACTTCTCTGTATTACATACTGGCTTAACTAGCATTGTGCCTGCCACGTAGTAGATACTCAGTAAATATTTATAGATGAATATCTGTTTTTCAACAAGTACATTTTTTGTTTAACCCTTTTAATTAAGAAATCTTTTATTGATTTTTTTTTGGGGGGGAAATTTTTTAGGATCTGATTCTTCTGAAGATACAATTAATAAGAAAACTTACTGCAGGTGAGTCAAAGAGAACCTTTTTCCATGAAGCTGGTATTAAGGATTAATGTCTCTCTTTTTAAAAATATTTTAACTTTTGTTTTCGATTCAGGGATACATGTGTAGGTTTGTTATATAGGTAAACACACAACTTGGGATTGGGTGTACAGATTTTTTTCATCAGTCGGTGCTAAGCATACCCCACAGTTTTTTTGTTTGTTTTCTTCCTTTCTGAATTTCTCCCTTCTCCCACCTTCTTCCCTCAAGTAGGCTGGTGTTTCTCTAGATAGAATCATGGTATTGGAAGAAACCCTATAGATCATCTAGTTTAGTCCTCTCATTTTATAGTGGAAAAAATACCCTTTTTGTTTGTTTGATTTAGGTATTAGCACTTTCCAAAGGAATTTAGGACAACAGTAGAACTTTGCACATCCTTGCTTCTGCCAGATTGTTGTTCCCTAAGTTCCTCATGTACAGGAATGTTGACACAGTAGTAATTGTGACTGATGAAAATGTTCCAGGACTTCGTTTTCAACTCTTTCTGTTCCTTATTTCCACTTATCTTTCAAGCTTTGTCTATATAACTTATATAACAATCTACAAGCAGCCCCCAGCTACGTTACCTACCTTACTTAGGAATTACTGCTTGACCCTAAGTTGTTTTTTTGTGTTTTGGTTTTCTTAAGACGAAGTCTTGCTCTGTTACCCAGGCTGGAGTGCAATGCCATGATCTTGGCTCACTGCAACCTCCGCCTCCCAGGTTCAAGTGATTCTCCTGCCTCAGCCTCCTGAGTAGCTGGGATTATAGGCGCACACCACCATGCCTGGCTAATTTTTGTATGTTTAGTAGAGACAGAGTTTCACCGTGTTGGTCAGGCTGGTCTGGAACTCCTGACCTTGTGATCCACCTGCCTCAGCCTCTCAAAGTGCTGGGATTACAGGAGTGAGCCACTGTGCCTGGCCCAAGATTTTTTTTTTTTTTGAGATGGAGTCTGACTGTGTTACCCAGGCTGGAGTGCTATGGCACAATCTCGGCTCACTGCAGCCTCTGCCTCCCTAGTTCAAGTGATTCTCCTGCCTCAGCCTTCAGAGCAGCTGGGATTACAGGTATGCACCACCATGCCGAGCTAATTTTTGTATTTTTAGTAGATACCGGGTTCACTGTATTGGCCAGCCTGTTCTCAATCTCCTGAGCTCAAATGATTCACCAGCTTTGGCCTCCCAAAGTGCTGGGATTACAGGCGTGATATTGTCAGTTTTAGTTTGCAAATGACTTCCCTAATCTCATAATTGGAAGCAAGTGATTTTTAGACTGAAAAAGCACAGAAAGTAATGTAGCAAAGTGGTGGTTTGCATTCTGTTTGGGTTATCTGCAATCCTAGTGTTCCCTTTGTTTAGATATCCTTGCTTCTGCCTGTCATTAAGATATACTTTTAAGTGTTTTTTAAAAACTATCCTTGCCGGGCGCGGTGGCTCAAGCCTGTAATCCCAGCACTTTGGGAGGCTGAGGCGGGTGGATCACGAGGTCAAGAGATCGAGACCATCCTGGTCAACATGGTGAAACCCCGTCTCTACTAAAAATACAAAAAATTAGCTGGGCATGGTGGTGCATGCCTGTAATCCCAGCTACTTGGGAGGCTGAGGCAGGAGAATTGCCTGAACCCAGGAGGCGGAGGTTGCAGTGAGCCGAGATCCGCGCCATTGCACTCCAGCCTGGGTAACGAGTGAAACTCTGTCTCAAAAAAAAAAAAAAAAAAACTATCCTTTGGTTGTCATTTAAATTTTGGCTTTTATTTGCATGTCCATAAATCAATGTTCTACACTACCATTCTGATTTTTGTGACTGTGCGTCCTCAGTTTTTGACCATTCTATTTCTTTTTTTTCCTTTCTTTCTTTTTATTTAGACGGAGTCTCACTCTGTCACCCCAGGCTGGAGTGCAGTGGCGCAATCTGAGTTCATTGCAACCTCTGCCTCCCAGGTTTAAGCGATTCTCCTATCTCAGCCTCCCAAGTAGCTGGGACTATAGGCACACACCACCACACCCGGCTAATTGGCCATTCCATTTCTTTCTTTTTCTTTTTTTTTTGAAACAGAGTCTCGTTCCCTTGCCTAGGCTAAAGTGCAATGACATGATCTCAGCTCTCTGCAACCTCTGCTTCGCGGGTTCAAGCCATACTCCTGCCTCAGCCTCCCGAGTAGCTGCGACTACATGCATGCGCCACCACACCCAGCTAATTTTTGTGTTTTTAGTAGAGATGGGGTTTTACCATGTTGGCTAGGCTGGTCTTGAACTCCTGACCTCAAGTGATCTACCCACCTTGGCCTCCCAAAGTGCTGGGGTTATGGGCGTGAGCTACCACACCTGGCAACCATTCCATTTCAACTAGAATTTTCTAAAGGAGATAGTAGCTTTCAATAAGTGAATAAGATTGGTTGACTTTCTGCAACTGAAAGAGCTAAAATATTTGATCTTGATCATTTTACAGTTCTGCATGCATATTATTAGTGTTTCTCATTAGGACTTCTGTCTTTTCCCTATAGTGTGGGAGATCAAGAATTGTTTCAAATCACCCCTCAAGGAACCAGGGATGAAACCAGTTTGGATTCTGCAAAAAAGGGTAATGGCAAGGTTTCCCAACCTAATAGGCACTGAAGAGAGAGTAGGTAGATACTGTACTGTAATTAGATTATTCTGAAGACCATTTGGGACCTTTACAATCCACAAAATCTCTTGGCAAAGTTAAAGTATCATTCTTTGTCAAGTGTCATGGTATGGCCCGTTAAATTTCAATGGTACTAACACTAATGTAGTTCTTTTTTTTTTTTTTTTTTTTTTTTTTTTGAGACAGAGTTTCGCTCTTGTTACCCAGGCTGGAGTGCAATGGCGCCATCTCGGCTCACCGCAACCTCCGCCTCCTGGGTTCAGCAATTCTCCTGCCTCAGCCTCCTGAGTAGCTGGGACTACAGGCATGTGCCACCACACCCAGCTAATTTTTTGTATTTTTGGTAGAGACGGGGTTTCACCATGTTGACCAGGATGGTCTCGATCTCTTGACCTCATGATCCACCCGCCTCGGCCTCCCAAAGTGCTGGGATTATAGGCGTGAGCCACCGCGCCTGGCCCTAATGTAGTTGTAATAAGACCTTCTATAACTGATTGTTGCCCTTTACTTTTTTTTTGAGACAGTGTCTCACTCTTGCCCAGTCTGGAGTGCAGGTGTGCAGTCTCGGCTCACTGCAACCTCCACCTCCCAGGCTGAAGCTATCTTCCCACCTCAGCCTCCTGAATAGCTGGGACTACAGGTGCATGCCACCACACCTGGCTATTTTTTAATGGTTTTATAGAGAGGTCTCTATAAAAGCTGATCTCAAACTCCTAGACTCAAGCAGTCTGCCCACCTTGGCCTCCCAAAGTGCTGCAGTTACAGGCATGAGCCACTGTGCCTGGCCTGCCCTTTACTTTTAATTGATGTATTTGTATTTCATCTTTTACCTACTGGTTTTTAAATACAGGGAGTGGTAAGTCTGTAGGTAGAACAGAGTATTAAGTAGACCAGTGATCTTTTGAGTACATCAGAACCAGTTTTCTGATGACCAGTCTGCTTTTAATTCACTCTTAGATATTAGAGAAATAGGAGTTGTGGTTTTTGTATAGGGAAAATTCTGAATTTAAAAATTTAACGGATCTTAAGTGGAAATAATCTAGGTAAATAGGAATTAAATGAAAAGTATGAGCTATATCCTCGGTATACTTGGTAGTTCATGAGGTTGGTTTCTCTAAATATAGCCAGTTGGTTGATTTCCACCACCAAGTTGTATTAAGTATGTATTTTTTTAATGGCAATTCAGCTTTTGAATACTTTGTTCTTTTTGTATATTTTCAGCTCCTTGTGAGTTTTCTGAGAAGGATATAACAAATACTGAACATCATCAATCCAGTAATAACAATTTGAACACCACTGAGAAGCATGCAACTGAGAGGCATCCAGAAAAGTATCAGGGTAGTTCTGTTCCAAACTTGCATGTGGAGCCATGTGGCACAAATACTCATGCCAGCTCATTACAGCATGAGAACAGCAGTTTATTACTCACTAAAGACAGACTGAATGTAGAAAAGGCTGAATTCTGTAATAAAAGCAAACAGCCTGGCTTAGCAAGGAGCCAACATAACAGATGGGCTGAAAGTGAGGAAACATGTAATGATAGGCAGACTCCCAGCACAGAGAAAAAGGTAGATCTGGATGCTGATCCCCTGCATGGGAGAAAAGAATGGAATAAGCAGAAACCTCCATGCTCTGAGAATTCTAATAATGATACTGAAGATGTTGCTTGGATGACACTAAATAGCAGCATTCAGAAAGTTAATGAGTGGTTTTCCAGAAGTGATGAACTGTTAACTTCTGATGACTCACATGACGAGGGGTCTGAATCAAATGCCAAAGTAGCTGAAGCATTGGAAGTTCTAAATGAGGTAGATGGATATTCTAGTTCTTCAGAGAAAATAGACTTACTGGCCAGTGATCCTCATGATGCTTCAATATGTAAAAGTGAAAGAGTTCACTGCAAATCAGTAGAGAGTAGTATTGAAGATAAAATATTTGGGAAAACCTATCGGAGGAAGGCAAGCCTCCCTAACTTGAGCCATGAAACTGAAAATCTAATTATAGGAGCACTTGTTACTGAGCCACAGATAACACAAGAGCATCCCTTCACAAATAAATTAAAGCGTAAAAGGAGAGTTACATCAGGACTTCATCCTGAGGATTTTATCAAGAAAGCAGATTTGGCAGTTCAAAAGACTCCTGAAAAGATAAATCAGGGAACTAACCAAATGGAGCAGAATGATCAAGTGATGAATATTACTAACAGTGGTCATGAGAATAAAACAAAAGATGATTCTATTCAGAATGTGAACAATCCTAACCCAGTAGAATCACTGGAAAAAGAATCTTTCAGAAGTAAAGCTGAACCTATAAGCAGTAGTATAAGCAATATGGAACAAGAATTAAATATCCACAATTCCAAAGCATCTAAAAAGAATAGGCTGAGGAGGAAGTCTTCCACCAGGCATATTCATGAGCTTGAATTAGTAGTCAGTAGAAATCTAAGCCCACCTAATTATACTGAAGTACAAATTGATAGTTGTTCTAGCAGTGAAGAGATAAAGAAAAAAAATTACAACCAAATGCCAGTCAGGCACAGCAGAAAACCACAACTCGTGGAAGATAAAGAACATGCAACTGGAGCCAAAAAGAGTAGCCAGCCAAATGAACAAACAAATAAAAGACATGCCAGTGATACTTTCCCAGAGCCGA
Organism: Saimiri boliviensis; assembly: GCF_048565385.1. Lineage (NCBI taxonomy): Eukaryota > Metazoa > Chordata > Mammalia > Primates > Cebidae > Saimiri > Saimiri boliviensis. The sequence continues at coordinate 48,562,395 of NC_133465.1, read as the reverse complement.
GGTTAACAAACATACCTGGTTCTTTTACTAACTGTTCAAATACTAATGAACTTAAAGAATTTGTCAATCGTAGCCTTCCAAGAGAAGAAAAAGAAGAGAAACCAGAAACAGTTAAACTGTCTAATGATGCCAGAGACCCCAAAGATCTCATGTTAAGTGGAGAAAGTGTTTTGCAAATTGAAAGATCTGTAGAGAGTAGCAGTATTTCATTGGTACCTGGTACTGATTATGGCACTCAGGAAAGTATCTCATTACTGGAAGTTAGCACTCTAGGGAAGGCAAAAACAGAACCAAATAAATGTGTGAGCCAGTGTGCAGCATTTGAAAACCCCAAGGAACTAATTCATGGTTGTTCTAAAGATACTAGAAATGGCACAGAAGGCTTTAAGTATCCGTTGGGACCTGAAGTTAACTACAGTCAGGAAACAAGCATAGATATGGAAGAAAGTGAACTTGATACTCAATATTTGCAGAATACATTCAAGGTTTCAAAGCGCCAGTCATTTGCTCTGTTTTCAAATCCAGGAAATCCAGAAAAGGAATGTGCAGCATTCTCTGCCCACTCCAGGTCCTTAAAGAAACAAAGTCCAAAGGTCACTCTTGAATGTGAACAAAAGGAAGAAAATCAAGGAGAGAAAGAGTCTAATATCGAGCCTGTAGAGACAGTTAATATCACTGCAGGCATTCCTATGGTTTGTCAGAAAGATAAGCCAGTTGACTATGCCAAATGTATCGAAGGAGGCTCTAGGCTTTGTCTATCATCTCAGTTCAGAGGCAATGAAACTGAACTCATTACTCCAAATAAACATGGACTTTTACAAAACTCGTATCATATACCACCACTTATTCCCACCAGGTCATTTATTGAAACTAAATGTAAGAAAAACCTGCTAGAGGAAAACTCTGAGGAACATTCAGTGTCATCTGAAAGAGCAATGGGAAACAAGAACATCATTCCAAGTACAGTGAGCACAGTTAGCCATAATAACAGAGAAAAAGCTTTTAAAGAAACCAGCTCAAGCAGTATTAATGAAGTAGGTTCCAGTACTAATGAAGTAGGCTCCAGTATTAATGAAGTAGGTTCCAGTGATGAAAACATTCAAGCAGAGATGGGTAGAAACAGAAGGCCAAAACTGAATGCTATGCTTAGATTAGGGCTTTTGCAACCTGAGATTTATAAGCAAAGTCTTCCTATAAGTGATTGTAAACATCCTGAAATTAAAAAGCAGGAACATGAAGAAGTTCAGACTGTTAATACAGACCTCTCTCCATGTCTGATTTCAGATAACCTAGAACAGCATGTGGGAAGCAGTCATACATCTCAGGTTTGTTCCGAGACACCTGACGACCTGTCAGATGAAGGTGAAATAAAGGAAGATACTAGTTTTGCTGAATATGGCAGTAAGGAGACTTCTGCTATTTTTAGCAAAAGTGTCCAGAGAGGAGAGCTCAGCAGGAGCCCTAGCCCTTTCACCCATACACATTTGGCTCAGGTTTACCAAAGAGGGACCAAGAAATTAGAGTCCTCGGAAGAGAACTTATCTAGTGAGGAAGAGGAGCTTCCCTGCTTCCAACACTTGTTATTTGGTAAAGTAAGCAATACACCTCAGTCTACCAGGCATAGCACTGTTGCTACTGAGTGTCTGTCTAAGAACACGGAGGAGAATTTATTATCATTGAAGAGTAGTTTAAATGACTGCAGTAACCAGGTAATATTGGCAAAGGCATCCCAGGAACATCACCTTAGTGAGGAAACAAAATGTTCTGGTAGCTTGTTTTCTTCACAGTGCAGTGAACTGGAAGACTTGACTACAAATACAAACACCCAGGATCCTTTCTTGATTGATTCTTCCAAACGAATGAGGCATCAGTCTGGAAGCCAGGGAGTTGGTCTGAGTGACAAGGAATTGGTTTCAGATGATGAAGAAAGGGGAAAAGATTTGGAAGAAGATAATCAAGAAGAGCAAAGTATGGATTCAAACTTAGGTATTGGAACCAGGTTTTTGTGTTTGCTCCAGTCTGTTTATAGAAATGAGCTAAATGTTTATGCCTTTTGGGGAGCACATTTTACAAATTTCCAAGTATAGTTAAAGGAACTGCTTCTTAAACATGAAACATGTTCCTCCTAAAGTGCTTTTCCTAAAAAGTCAAAAGTCATTCACCCAGTTAGAGTGTCATCTTTGACTGAATGAGATTTAACATCCTAATTATTGGTGGACTTACTTGTGGTTTCATTTTCTAAAAGGAAATCCCGGTGTCCCAAAGCAGGAGTTTAGTCATTTTGTGTGACATGAAAGTAAATCCAGTCCTGCCAGTGAGAAGAAAAAGATACAGCAAGTTGCAGTGTTTATAGTCTGCTTTTACATCTGAACCTCTGTTTTTATTGTTCCTTAAGGTGAAGCAGCATTTGGGTACGAGAGTGAAACAAGCATCACTGAAGACTGTTCAGGGCTATCCTCTCAGAGCGATATTTTAACCACTCAGGTAAAAAGCGTGTGTGTGTATATGTGTGGTGTCCTTTGTATCAGTAATATATATCCCACATTCTCAGGTTTGCTGAAATCTCTTTGAATTAATAGTGTAACAGGTGTTTTGTGGTTCATTGTCTCCTTAAAGTGTAAGCACCTCGATGGAACTCATACCACCTTTTGTTTCACACGCAAACACACACACTGCCTAGCTCATTATAGCATACTAAATATTGAATTTCATGAATAAGCTAAACCTTCAAATCCCATTTGCTAATCCCAGCACTTTGGGATGCTAAGGTGGGCAGATGACCTGAGGTCAGAAGATTGAGACCAGTCTGGTCAACATGGTGAAACCTTGTATCTACTAAAAATACAAAAATTAGCTGGGTGTGGTGGCCAACGCCTGTAATCCCAGCTACTCTGGAGACTAAGACAGGAGAATCGCTTGAACCCAGGAGACAGGTGGCAGTGAGCTGGAATTGTACCACTGCACTCCAACCTGGGTGACAGAGTGAGACTCCATCTCAAAAACAAAAAACATCATTTGGCCTATAGCAAAAACATGACAGCACCATTGTATCAAGAGAGGTGAGAAAAACAAGCCACAGCAGGATGATTAAAAGGGACCTGGATATCTTCATTTTAAGAATATGCCTACTGCAGATCAGAGAAGGTAAGCAAACTGCCTAAGGCCACACAGCCAGGTACAGAACTCTCACTAATATTATTGCCAGCAATTGCAATTTGGGCGTTAATTTTTGGTACCAAGTTGGAGCCTATAGGGTTCTCTTCATGTTAGAGACCATCTAGCCTTTCACTGTTTTGTGTATACTTCTTTCTGTTCTTTATTTTTTTCCTTTTAAAATCTAGTTTGTTTGTTTTGGTTTCTTTGAGACAGGGTCTTACTCTTTCGCCCAGGCTGGAATGCAGTGGGGCAGTCATGGCTCACTGTAGCTTTTACTTCCTGGGCTCAAGCAATCCTCTTACCTCAGCTTCCAGAGTAGTTGGGACCAAGGCTCCCACCAACACACCCAGCTAATTTTTAAATTTTTACTAGAGACAACATCTCACTATGTTGCCCAGGCTGGTCTCCTGGGCTGAAGTGATCCTCCTATCTCAGCCTCCCAAAATGCTGGGATTACAGGCATAAGCAACCAGACCTGGCCTATTTGTTGTTGGTGTTCTTTTTTCCTTTTTTTTTTTTTTTTTTTTGAGACAGAGTCTTACACTCTTGCCCAGGCTGGAGTGCAGTGGCATAATCTCGACTTGCTGCAACCTCTGCCTCAGCCTCCTGAGTAGCTGGGATTATAGGCACGTGCCACCATGCCTGGCTAATTTTTGTATTTTTAGTATTTTTTTTTAATTGCTCATAAATCATCTTTTTTCTTTAAAAAAAAAAAAGATTTTTTTAAACCAAGGGCAGTTTGTCTTGATGGAGGACAAAAAGAATTTAAAAAAAAAAAAAATGAGAGGCTGAAGCAGGAGAATCACTTGAACCTGGGAGGCAGAGGTTGCAATGAGTTGACATCATGCTGCTGCACTCCAGCCTGGGCAACAAGAGTGAAACTCCGTCTTAAAAAGAGAAAGTACGCAATTTTACTTTCTGGACCTAATGGTCAAGGCCAATAGTTTGGTCACTTATGAAATAAATAAAAGCTTTACCTTTTTTTTTTTTTTTTGAGACAGAGTCTTGTTCTTGTCATCCAGGCTGGAGTGCAATGGCACAATCTTGGCTCACTGCAACCTCTGCCTCCCAGATTCAAGTGATTCTCCTGCCTCAGCCTCCCAAGTAGCTGGGATTACAGGCTTGCACCACTATGCCTGGCTAATTTTTGTATTTTTAGTAGAGATGGGGGTTTCACCATGTTGGCCAGGCTGGTCTCGAACTCCTGACCTTGTGATCTGCCTGCCTACCAAAGTGCTGGCATTACAGGTGTGAGCCACTGCACCCAGCCAGCTTTACTATATATGTGACCATTTGGTAATGTGAAATGTCTCTGTACAAAAGGCAGAATAGTCTAGAAAAAACATTCTCTATCACAGCATCTAAAAATTAGCAGCATCTTCATCATAGAACCCGGCTATGTCTCCTAATTTTTTTTTTCTTTTTTAAGATGGAATTTTGCTCTGCACCCAGGCTGGAGTGCAGTGGCACAATCTTGGCTCACTGCGACCTTTACCTCCCAGGTTCAAGTGATTCTCGTGCCTCAGCCTCCAAAGTAGCTGGGATTACAGGTGCCTTGTACCACACCTGGCTCATTTTTTTTTTTGTATTTTTTTAGGAGAGACAAGGTTTCACCACGTTGGCCAGGCTTGTCTCGAACTCCTGACCTCAAAAGATCTGCCCACCACAGCCTCCCAGAGTACTGGGATTATAGGCGTGAGCCACCATCCCTGGCCTCCTAATTTTTATTTGTAGAAGCAGCACCAAAATTTTCCAAGTCCTCATGCAAAAATTCAGGCTCATCTGTTTATTTTTTCATTTGTTTATCTCCCATTAGATTGACAACTTCTAATAGTTTGGTTGGTTATTTGTACTCCTAGCACAGGGTTCTGTGCAGAATACACACAGCAATTGCTAACAGTAATATTGGTGAGAGTTCTGTACCGGGCCATGTGATCTTAGACAGTTTGCTTACGTTCTCTGACCTGCTATAGGCACATTCTTAAAGTGGAGCTGTCCAGACCCCCTTGAATCCTCCTGCTGTAGCCTCTTTTTCTCACCTAAGTCTTAAATACCCTTTTAGCTGCTAGTAAGTAAATGATGTTTTTTTGTGTGTGAAGTTTCTGAAGTCAGATTAGGTGAAGTTGAGAAAAGCCTGATATTCTTGTAAAGTTATATATGTGCATCATAGAAAACTTAGAAAATACATATAAACAAAAATCATCTGTGGATGAACCTTGAAGACATGTTAACTGAAATAAACTGGACACCAAAGGACACATGTTATATGCTTCCACTTATATGAGATACCTAGAATAGTTAAATTTGGTTACTCTGGGCATGCTGCCTGTGGGTTAGCTTTGCTCCACAAGGAACAGTTAAAAACAAACAAAAAAAAACTAAATTCAGACAGAATGTAGAATAGTGGTTACTAGGGACTTGGAGAGGGGGAAATGGAGTTACTGTTTGATGAGTACAGATTTCAGTTTGGGATGAAAACGTTCTGGAGGTGGATAGTGGCAATGGTAACACAACAGTGTGAAAATACATAATGCCCTGAATTGTACTCTTGAAATGATTAAAATGGTAAGTAATTGCAATTTGTGTTATCCAGAAATGGTTACGAATATATTGGTGTGTATTCTTTCAGTATTCCTGCGTGTGTACAGGGGTGCTTGTATATAATTTAGCTTTAAAATATATCCAGTAGGCCAGGCACATGGCTCACACCTGTAATCCTACCACTTTGGGAGGCTAAGGCAGGAGGATTGCTTGAGCCCCAGAGTTCAGGGCTGCGGTGAGTTGTGATTGCACCACTGTACTCTGATCTGGGCAACCTCTATCTGAAAAAAAAAAATTAGTGGGGCTTAGTGGTACACACCTATAGCTTCAGCTACTTGAGTGGCTGGGGTAGGATTGCTTGATCTCAGCAAGTTGAGCTGTGGTGAACCATGATGGTGCCTCTGTACTCCAGCCTGTATAATATGGTGAGACCCTGTTTCAAAAAAAAAGAGAAATTCAGATAATACTGTATGTTGTATCTAGCTTTTACTGGGTCATTAAAATTCTTTTTTTTTTTTTTTTTTGAGACAGTCTTGCTCAGGCACCAGCTGGACAATCTCGGCTCACTGCAACCTCTTCCTCCCGGGTTCAAGCAATTCTCCTGCCTCAGCCTCCCGAGTAGCTGGGACTGCATGCATGCACCATCATGCCCAGCTAATTTTTGTATGTTTTTTTTTTAGTAGAGATGGGGTTTCATTATGTTGGCCAGGATGGTCTTGATCTCTTGACCTTGTGATCCACCTGCCTTGGCCTCCCAAAGTCCTGGGATTACAGGCTTGAGTCACTACACCTGGCTTTTTTTTTTTTTTTTTTTTGAGACTGAGTGTTGCTGTCTCCCAGTCTGGAGTACAATGGCGCAATCTCAGCTCACTGCAACCTCCACCTCCCAGGTTCAAACGATTCTCCTGTCTCAGCCTTCCAAGTAGCTGGGGACTACAGGCACCTGGGATGACATGCCTGGCTAATTTTTGTGTTTTTGGTAGAGACGGGGTTTCATCATGTTGCCCAGGATGGTCTCGATCTCTTGATCTCGTGATCTGCCCTCCTCGACCTCTCAAAGTGCTGGGACAGCTGTGAGCCACCGTGCCCAGCCAGGTCATTAAAATTCTTTTTTTTTTTTTTTTGAGACGGAGTTTCGCTCTTGTTACCCAGGCTGGAGTGCAATGGCGCGATCTCGGCTCACTGCAACCTCCGCCTCCTGGGTTCAAGCAATTCTCCTGCCTCAGCCTCCTGAGTAGCTGGGATTATAGGCACGTGCCACCATGCCCAGCTAATTTTTAGTATTTTTAGTAGAGACGGGGTTTCACCATGTTGACCAGGATGGTCTTGATCTCTTGACCTCATGATCTACCCGCCTCGGCCTCCGAAAGTGCTGGGATTACAGGCATGAGCCACCACGCCTGGCCATTAAAATGCTTAAGTGACTTCATTTTTAATTGCTATATGGCATTCTGTCCTTCTAGTATATCATGATTTATTTGACCTATTGGTGAGTGTTGACGGTTTCAGTGTAAGAGGCACAGTTTGCTATTACATACCTCACTATAGTGGCATCCTGGTAGCTAAATACTTGCCCACATCTCTGAATATTTCCTTAGTATAAATTCCTAGGACTAGGATTTTGGTGTTTGATACATGCTGCTAAATTGTTCTTTTTTTTTTTTGAGACGGAGTTTTCGCCCTTGTTACCCAGGCTGGAGTGCAATGGCGCGATCTCGGCTCACCGCAACCTCCGCCTCCTGGGTTCAGGCAATTCTCCTGCCTCAGCCTCCTGAGTAGCTGGGATTACAGGCACGCGCCACCAGGCCCAGCTATTTTTTTTGTATTTTTAGTAGAGACGGGGTTTCACCATGTTGACCAAGATGGTCTCGATCTCTTGACCTTGTGATCCACCTGCCTCGGCCTCCCAAAGTGCTGGGATTACAGGCTTGAGCCACCGCGCCCGGCCGCTAAATTGTTCTTTAGACTGAACCAGTTTGTGCTCTTCCAGCCCCTGTGGTATATGATAGTTCCCATCTTCCTGTACCTTGCCAACACTGAGTGATACCCAGTTTTAAAATCTTAATCTTGCATTGCTATGAGAACTACAGTTAGAGAGGGCTTATCTTCTACTGCCCATTCTGCATACAGAGCAAATCCCTCTAGGCCTGAAGCCCCTTGGAGTTGGCAAGAAACCTTTGAGATGACTTCCCACTCTGTATCTGAGTTGTCACGAGTGTTTGCCACTTCTGCAGGATTGCCATGGCAACTAAACTGATAAAAAGATTTAGGAGGCCTTTTCTCTGTTTGCAATTTCTATGATCCTTTTTGGATGTGGATTTGGGACTTTGTCAATATATCCATCATCGAATTCTGTCCATTGTGTTTTAAAGTTTAAGGTTACAATTTCTGATTACATCTGCCTTAGCCATACTGTATTATATTTGACATTCGATTTACTACATCCTTGTTTTTCAGTATTTCTGATCTTATTCCCAGAGATGTGTCTATTTGTTCAGAATTCATTTTGCAAAGTGTTTTTACTGAGCCTCTACCCAAAACAGCTGAAGTCAGATTTCAGTCTATCTTACTTCTAGAGTAGCACAGGCAGGAAAAATTATTGAAGTGGAATTTTATCCCTGTTTGTACTCAACCAAGAAAAGTTATATAGACCAGGGAGAACTCCTAATTTGGTATCATTGGTATCTGGAGTTTTGTTTGTTTTTACAGAAGACTGATTAACTATACTTACTCATTTTTTTTTTTTTTTTTTTTTTTTTTGAGACGGAGTTTCGCTCTTGTTACCCAGGCTGGAGTGCAATGGCGCGATCTCGGCTCACCGCAACCTCCGCCTCCTGGGTTCAGGCAATTCTCCTGCCTGAGCCTCCTGAGTAGCTGGGATTACAGGCACATGCCACCATGCCCAGCTAATTTTTAGTATTTTTAGTAGAGACGAGGTTTCACCATGTTGACCAGGATGGTCTCGATCTCTTGACCTCGTGATCCACCCGCCTCGGCCTCCCAAAGTGCTGGGATTACAGGCTTGAGCCACCGCGCTCGGCCTAAGGTCTTTTTTGAGGAAGAATCTTGCTCTGTTGCCCAGGCTGGAGTGCCCTGGCCCGATCTCGGCTCACTGCAACCTCCACCTCCCAGGTTCAAGTGATTCTCCTGCCTCATCCACGGTTTCACCGTGATGGCCAGGCTGTAACACTAAGGTCTTTATGGAAGGAAAAGACATAATAAACAGGGCTTTTATGGAACTTCTATAGTAATGTAGCTGTATTAAAAGTAGAGGTTAGAGCAGCATAGTAGAATTAGAATAGAAAGCCAGGTGCGGTGGCCTACGCCTGTAGTCTTGGCACTTTGGGAGGCTGAGGTGGGTGGATCAGGAGGTCAGGAGATCAAGACCAGCCTGGGCAACATGGTGAAACCCCGTCTCTACTAAAAATCCAAAAATTAGCCAAGCGTGGTGGTGCAGGCCTGTAATTCCAGCTACTCGGGAGCCTGAGGCAAGAGCATCAGTTGAACCCAGGAGGCGGAGGTTGCAGTGACCTGAGGTTATGCCACTGCACTCCAGACGGCAGGACTGTTTTCAATAGAAAAAAAAAAAGAAAAAAATAAATAGAAGACTAGAGCTCATTGAAAGAGCGCTTCAGAATTAGAATTAAGAAGTCTCAGGCCGGGCGCGGTGGCTCAAGCCTGTAATCCCAGCACTTTGGGAGGCCGAGGCGGGTGGATCACGAGGTCAAGAGATCGAGACCATCCTGGTCAACATGGTGAAACCCCGTCTCTACTAAAAATACTAAAAATTAGCTGGGCATGGTGGCGTGTGCCTGTAATCCCAGCTACTCAGGAGGCTGAGGCAGGAGAATTGCCTGAACCCGGGAGGCGGAGGTTGCGGTGAGCCGAGATCGCGCCATTGCACTCCAGCCTGGGCAACAAGAGCGAAACTCCGTCTCAAAAAAAAAAAAAAAAAAAGTCTCGGTAACCTGTTGGTTTTATTCTCCCTAATGTATTTGGTCACTTGCCTGCTGGGGAATTTGTCTAAGTTATAAAAAATAATTATTTTGGGAAAGCCAAAGAAAACTTATCTATTAATAATTACCCCACTACTATTTTTTCTGACTTATGTAATGGCCACACAAAGGTTAGACGTGATGGTTGTGACAGTAGTGACTAATACAGCCTGTGAAGGATTTTGGCCACACATCTGTGTGCTTTCCTTCCAGATTTACTGAGGCAAGACCTTGGCTAGGGTTTGATCAGTGATGTAACTACTCATGAATACCACATGGTGGCAGTGGCGTTGCTGTAGACATTGGCAGCAAAGCAATGTCAGAGTAGCAGTGGAAACCTTTGTGAAGCTAGGGATACATTTTCTGGTCATAAAAACCTCCTGAAAACTATGAACTCATTGTAGCAGGAGAAAGAAAGATGGCTTGTTTTTAGTAGAGGGCTAAATTGCTTTCAAGGATCAGAAGAAGAAGAAATGGAGAGTGAAACAATGTGTTCCTGCCCCACCCTTGCCCCCAACCCACTGTACTTTTTGGCAATCATTGATGTTCTTTCTAAAAGTGATATTTTAAAATGTAGATTTTAAGGCAAGGCATGGTGGCTTACAGCTGTAATCCCAGCACTTTGGGAGGCCGAGGCAGATGGATCACCTTAGATCAGGAGTTCAAGACCAGCCTGACCAACATGGCGAAACCCTGTCTCTACTAAAAATATAAAAATTAGCTGGGTGTGATAACAGGCACCTGTAATCTCACCTACTTGGGAGGCTGAGGCAAGGAGAACCCAGGAGGCAGAGGTTGCAGAGAGCCAAGATTGCACCAGTGCACTCCAGCCTGGGCAACAGAGCGAGACTCCATCTCAAAAAATAAAAATAAAAAATGTTTTTTTAAAAGTATATTTTGGCTGGGCGTGGTGGCTTAAGCCTGTAATCCCAGCACTTTGGGAGGCCAAGGCGGGTGGATCACAAGGTCAAGAGATCGAGACCATCCTGGTCAACATGGTGAAACCCCGTCTCTACTAAAAATACAAAAAAAAAAAAAAATTAGCTGGGCATGGTGGCGTGTGCCTGTAATCCCAGCTACTCAGGAGGCTGAGGCAGGAGAATTGCCTGAACCCAGGAGGTGGAGGTTGCAGTGAGCTGAGATCGCGCCATTGCACTCCAGCCTGGGTAACAAGAGCGAAACTCCGTCTCAAAAAAAAAAAAAAGTATATTTTGGGCCAGGCATGGTGGCTCACTCCTGTAATCTCAGCATTTTGGGGGGCCAAGGCGGATCAATCACCTGGGGTCATGAATCTGAGACCAGCCTCACCAACATGGTAAAATCCCATCTCTACTAAAAATACAAAAATTAGCTGAATGTGGTGGCATGCGCCTGTAATCCTAGCTACTGGGGAGGCTGAGGCAGGCGAATCACTTGTACCCGGGAGGCAGAGGTTGCAGTGAGCCAAAATCATGCCATTGCACTCCAGTCTGGGTGATAGAAGAAGACTCCATCTCAAAAAAAAATAGTATATTTTGGACAACTCCTTATATACCTTAATTCTTTGTTTATCAAATACTTGGACTTAATACATTCTTCATTGAAATGGAGCAGTAAACAACAGAAGCTCACAAGCAAGAAGAACCCATTATTTAAAAAAAACAGTTAACTATTAGCTGGCACAGTGGCTCATGCCTGTAATCCCAGCACTTTGTAAGGCTGAGATGGGTAAATCACCTGAGGTTGGGAGTTTGAGACCAGCCTGACCAACATGGAGAAACCCCATCGCTACTAAAAATACAAAATTAGATGGGTGTGGTGGCATATGCCTTGTAATCCCAGCTACTCAGGAGGCTGAGGCAGGAGAATTGCTTGAATCCAGGAGGTGGAGGTTGCGGTGAGCCAAGACCATGCCATTGCACTCCAGAATGGGCAACAAGAGCAAAACTCATCTCAAAAACAAAACAGTAGCTATCCTTACAGGCTTTCTTAGGGCTCTTTCTGTTGAATCCTTCCCTCTCACAGATCCTTGCTAATGATCTCTGGGTAGACACATTCTAGACAAGATGTCCCTGTCTAGAATGGCAGCACCATTAGGGCTATATCCCCGGTACTAGGACAGTGCCTGGTGCTTTATAGATGGTAAATAACTGTCTAATTAATTGAGCAGATAGATTCATGAATTAGCTTTTTTCTTTTTCTGTTAGAAACGAAAGGTTTGGGTCAGGCACAGTGGCTCAGGCCTGTAATCCTAACACTTCTGCAGGCTGAGGTATGAGGATCACTTGATGTCAGGAGTTCAACACCAGCCTGGCCAACATGGTGAAACCCTGCCTCTACTAAAAATACAAAAATTAGCTGGGCATCATGGCTAGCCCCTGTAATCCCAGCTACTTGGGAGACTGAGGTGGGAAAATCGCTTGAACCTGGGAGGTAGAGGTTGCAGTGAGCCCCAAAAAAGAAAACAAACTGAAGTTTCAAAGAATCCTAGAGGCCGGGTGCGGTGGCTCAAGCCTGTAATCCCAGCACTTTGGGAGGCCGAGGTGGGTGGATCACAAGGTCAAGAGATCAAGACCATCCTGGTCAACGTGGTGAAACCCCACCTCTACTAAAAATATAAAAAAATTAGCTGGGCATGGTGGTGTGTGCCTGTAATCCCAGCTACTGAGGAGGCTGAGGCAGGAGAATTGCCCGAACCCAGGAGGCGGAGGTTGTGGTGAGCCAAGATCGCACCATTGCACTCCAGCCTGGGTAACGGGCGAAACTCCCTCTCAAAAAAAAAAAGAATCCTAGAAAAGGACGAGTCTTCCCAAGCCAGTAATCTAGGCAGGATTACTGATAGTATTTTTATATTTGTATTTTTGTAAAATGCCATAGAGAGGGGGCTTTTTTCCCCATTACATCAGTCTAAAAATCACACATTTTTATATGAACTAACCTAAATATCTGATAACTCTCACAACACCAAATCTTTGAAGTGTGCCTGTATAAATAAAATGTTAACAGATTCATGATAATTTTAAATATCAATGTGTTTAAATACCTTAATTATTTTTTCACTCCCTAGCTTTAAAAGAAAATAACCAACTTCAGCTGGGCATGGTGGCTCACATCTGTAATCCCAGCACTTGGGGAGGCTGAGTCAGGTCGATCACCTGAGGTTGGGAGTTTGAGACCAGCCTGACCAACATGGATAAATCCCAACTCTACTAAAAATACAAAATTAGCCAGGCATGGTGGTGCATGCCTGTAATTCCAGCTACTCCGGGAGGCTGAGGCAGGAGAATCTCTTGAACCCGGGAGATGGAGGTTGTGGTGAGCTGAGATCATGCCATTGCACTCCAGCCTGGGCAACAAGAGCGAAACTCTGTCTCAAAAAAAAAAAAACTTCAAAAGGACATCACGATAAGTCAAGTCTATTTGTGGTAGTTTTAAGGATTCTTCCCTCACTAACATCATTTGGAAATAATTTCACGGGCATTAATTGCATGAATGTGGTTGGATTAAAAGCTGTTCAGCCAGAATTTATAGTTCCATACTAGATGATTTCAATTCCTGTACCAAAATTAATTTGTATGACATATTTTCATTTAGTGGAAAGCTTCTCAAAAGTATTTCATTTTCTTGGTGCCATTTATTGTTTCTGCAGCAGAGGGATACCATGCAAGATAATCTGATAAAGCTCCAGCAGGAAATGGCTGAACTAGAAGCTGTGTTAGAACAGCATGGGAGCCAGCCTTCTCACAGCTCCCCTTCCGTCATAACTGACTCTTCTGCCCTTGAGGACCTTCGAAATCCAGAACAAAGCACATCAGAAAAAGGTGTGTAATATTGTCCAAACACTCATATCTTAAGCAAAATTTTTTTTCCTCCCCTTTATCTCCTGAAAACTAAGGACCTAGCTCCAACATTTTATGATCCTTGCTCAACACATGAGTAATTATGGAGCCTTGGTTCTTGTCCCTGCTCGCAACTAATTTACCAGTCAGAGGGACCCAAGGCAGTCATTCACGTTGTCATCTGAGTACCTACAACAAGCAGATGCTATGGAGAGCCCACGGAAGATCGATGGTATACAACATAGCTCTTGCTCTATTGAAAGCTAAGTGGAATGTGAGAAATTAGTGACAGGCAACCCCATAATTTCAGAAAGCTATGAAAAAATATTCAAGCATGTTTCTTGTAACACTGGTATCACATGACAATGACTTATTTAATGTGCTTCTGATTTATAGGAAGAGACATCCTATACTTCAGGAACTGCACTTTCATCCACAGAAAGCCTAGTTATGCAGAGCTCCTGTTAGTTCAAAAGAAAAAGAAAAGAACAACACAGAAAGCCTAATTATGCAGTAGAGTCAAGTGCTTTATAACAATGTTGTAGTTATCAGAAGAATCCAGGTGGACCTCTGAGAGGATGCCATTGGAGTCACCAGGCAGGTATAGTTGATCAGAGCTGACTTCCTATAAGAAGTGGGCACTGAGCTGTGGAATCATGGCATAAATGAAGGACAGTGAGATGGAAATTTGAGTTTTTAATTGGAAAGACAACACATCAGCCAGGGACAATCACATAGACACATAGGAGAGGCTAGGCACGGGGTCCCCACCAGGATGCTGCCTGGAAACAGGCAGGGGTGGTGACTCCTCCCAAAGTACACTTCATTCCTATCTCAGTGATTCCTATCTGAGTCTTAAAGTTTCTTCCTCAGCACCCTGTTCCACAGTCCACCTGGGGACCTTAAGGCCTTCCTTTGAGTCTTTCTAGGAACCCAAGTCTGTTATGTATACAGAACAGTGGCCTTGGTCCCCAGTTGTGCCTTGCAGTATTTGTGTTCAGGAAGAAACAGTAGCTCATGCATGAAAAGCTAGCTGGAAACTCTTGCTATAGCAGTGCTTCAAAATGTATTTCCTTAAATGCTTTCTTTGTAACTATCTTCATTTAGTTCATCTCTCAGATAATGAGAGTTCAGAGTCCCATCTCCAGTATAAAACTCTTCTTTGGGGTACTTTCACCATCTTCATTCTAAAAACAGACTAGACTTTCAGTTCTAATGGGTAAGATATAAAATGTTAATTATTGTCTGACTTTGAATATCTGTATAAATCTATCTCCTCTTTGTTGTATATGTTTGTTTATTTTTTCCTGGAGATCTATAAGAGAAATGCTTCATTTCTGAAACGTTTTGGATATCACAACTTAATACCAACTTAAGTTTTGAGCCTTTTTCTTCCTAAATCTGGTGTGAGTCTAACTGAAATTCAAATGATTTTTTTTTTTTTTTTTTTTTTTTTGAGTCTTGCTCTGTCTCCAAGCTGGAGTGCAGTGGTGCAATCTCGGCTCACTGTAACCTCCGCCTCCTGGGTTCAAGCGATTATTTGGCCTCAGCCTCCCAAGTAGCTGGGACTACAGGCATGTGCCATCACGCCCAGCTAATTTTTGTATTTTTAGTAGAGACAGGGTTTCACCATGTTGGCCAGGATGGTCTCTATCTCTTGACCTCGTAAGCCACGCACCTCAGCCTCCCAAACTGCTGGGATAACAGGCCTGAGCCACTGCGCCCAGCTGAACTTTTTAAAAATAATATTTTCTTTAATTTTTTTAAGTAGAGACAGGGACTTGATGTTAACTAGGCTGATCTTGAACTCCTGGTTTTGAGCAATCCTGCCATACCTCAGCCTCACATTTTAGGCAGGGTCTTACTCTGTTCCCCAAGCTGGAGGGCAGCGGCATAACCACAGCTCACTGTAGTCTCAACCTCCTCAAGCAGTCCTCCTGCCTTAACCTGCCAAGTAGCTGGGACTATAGGCATGCACCACCATAGCCAGCTAATTTTTAAAATTTTTTGTGGAGACAAGGTCTCCCTGTTTCCCAAGTTGGTTTCAAACTCCCGGACTCAAGCAATCCTCTCACCTCAGACTCCCAAAGTGCTGGGGTTGCAAGTGTAAGCCATGGCACCTGGCTACAATGTCTAATAAAAAGAGTATTGTTGGCTGGGCGTGGTGGCTCCTGTAATCCCAGCACTTTGGGAGGCTGAGGTGGGTGGATCACAAGGCCCTTAGTTCCAGACCAAACTGAACAGCATGGTGAAAACCTGTCTCTACTAAAAATACAAAAATTAGCCAGGCATGGTGATGCATGCCTGTAATCCCAGCTACTTGGAAGGCTGAGGCAGGAGAATCTCTTGAACCTGGGAAGTGAAGGTTGTAGTGAGCTGAGATCAAGCCACTGCACTCCAGCCTAGGTGACAGAGACTCCATCTAAAAAAAAAATAAAAGATACTGTGCTATTGTTACCTTCTGCTATACTCATGGCTTTTCTCGGCTGGAATACAGTGGCCTGATAACAGCTCACTGCAGCCTGGAACTCTTAGGCTCAAGCGTCCTCCTGCCTTAGCCTCCTGAGTAGCTGGGACTATAGGTACAGGTGTGTACCACCACATCCCGCTAATTTTGTTTATTTTTGGTAGAGATGGAGTCTTGTTATGTTGCCCAAGCTTGCTTTTTTTTTTTTAATAAACTTTTTATTTTTTAATAGATTTATGGAAAAGTTGAAATTATGGTACAGAGAATTCCTGCATGCTTTAGTTTCTTCCTAATGTTATCTTACATTACCATGGTACTTTTATCAAAACTAAGAAACCAAGAATTCATTCATGGCTATTGATGAGTGAAACTCTAATTTGCTTGGATTTCATTAGTTTTTTATTTTTTAAGATCCAGTATTCATAAATATGATAAAAAGTTTCTTTTCTTTACAGTCTTTACATCAATGTCCTACCCTTCAGCATAGATTTGTCCTATTATTTATCTAAGGTTACTTCCTAAGTCTGCATAATATTTGGGTACAAATGTGTATACTTACCCATTATAAATTGTATGTACCTGTCCCCACAGATAAAGCTACTTCATGTTAGATAGACACTTTGTTTTATTTTCTCCTGGATTTCCTGTCATTCAAAAAGCAAATATGGCTGGACATGGTGGCTCACACCTGTAATCTTGGCACTTAGGGAGTCCAAGGAAGCAGATAAGGAGGTAAAGAGATCAAGACCATCCTGGCCGACATGGTGAAATGCTGTCTCTACTAAAATACAAAAAATAGCTGGGGGTGATGGCAGGCACCTGTAGTCCTAGCTGCTCAGGAGACTGAGGCAGGAGAATCGCTTGAACCCGGGAGGCAGAGGTTGAAGTCAGCCGAGATCTCGCCACTGCACTCCAGCCTGGCAACAGACCGAGACTCTGTCTCAAAAAAAAAAAAAAATATATATATATAGCTGTGTTTGTATCTGAACCTTCTCTCTGCCTTTCACTGTTTTTTGTTTGTTTGTTTGTTTTTGAGACAAGAGTTTCGCTTTTTTTGCCCAGGCTGGAGTGCAATGGCACTATCTCGGCTCACTGCATCCTCTGCCTCCCTGGTTCAAGCAATTATCTCACCTCATCCCCCCAAGTAGCTAGGATTAGAGGCGCTCACCACCATGTCCAGCTATTTTTTGTATTTTTAGTAGAGAAAGAGTTTCACCATGTTGGCCAGGATGGTCTTAAACTCCTGACCCCAGGTGATCCTCCCCCCACCTCAGCCTCCCAAAGTACTGGGATATCAGGCATGAGCCACCATGCCCAGCCACTTTTTTTTCTTTTAACTCGTTCTGATGGTTAATTCATTTGATATGATTTCTTGAAAACTGCACATTACTCTTTATCAATTATCACCCTGTATTGGAGTTGGGGAGGATGATACCTCTCTTCATAGTTAGATCCTGCTTACTTTGAACAGCTGGTAGCCTCAGGCAGAGTTCTTACAATCCAAGAAACTCACAGGTCCAGAAAAGGCAAGCATAAAGGAAACTATAAATAATGCATTTGAAAACTAACCCAGGAAATCAATGATTATTTCCCCCAAGGCTACCCAGTGTCTTAAAAAACAGGTTAATTGGCCGGGCGCGGTGGCTCAAGCCTGTAATCCCAGCACTTTGGGAGGCCGAGGCGGGTGGATCACAAGGTCGAGATCGAGACCATCCTGGTCAACATGGTGAAACCCCATCTCTACTAAAAATACAAAAAAAATAGCTGGGCATGGTGGTGCGTGCCTGTAATCCAAGCTACTCAGGAGGCTGAGGCAGGAGAATTGCCTGAACCCAGGAGGCGGAGGTTGCGGTGAGCCGAGATCGCGCCATTGCACTCCAGCCTGGGTAACAAGAGCGAAACTCCGTCTCAAAAAAAAAAAAAAAAAACAGGTTAATTAATACAATCTTTTGTTTCAATTTTCTACCTAAATTTATGACCTTTAGCTTTTCTAATAAAAGCTCAAAATGAATTACAGTCATCAGGGACTTTTTAATGAATAGAAGACATTTGCAACTTTTAACTATTTGTTTTTACTTATTAAATATTTCTGCCTTGGCCGGACATGATGGCTCACACCTGTAATCCCAGCACTTGAGCTCAAGAGTTTGAGACCAGGGTAGGTATGGTGGCTCATGCCTATAATCCCAGCACTTTGGGAGGCCAAGGCTGGTGGATCAGCCGAGGTCAGGAGTTCAAGACCAGCCTGCAACATGGTGAAACCCCGTTTCTACAAAAAAAAATTAAAAAATTAGCTGAGGGTGGTGGCAGGCACCTATTATCCCAGCTTCTCAGGAGGCTACAGCAGGAGAATTACTTGAACCTGGAGGTGGAGTTTGCAGTGAGCCGAGATCACACCACTGTACTCCAGCCTGGGTGACAGAGCAAGACTTCATCTCAAGAAAAAAAGAGTTTGAGACCACCCTGGTCAACATAACAAGACCCCATCTCTTAAAAAAATAAAATAAATAAATAACTTCTGCCTTTAAGATACTTCCTAGAGGCAATGACACAGTGATACATTTGGAGGAATTCATATATATATATATATATATATATCACTTTGGGAGGCTGAAGCAGGTCAATCACCTGAAATCAGGAGTTTGAGACCAGCCTGACTAACATGGTGAAACCCCATCTCTACTAAAAATACAAAGCAAAATTAGCTGGACATGGTAGTGGGCGCCTGTAATCCCAGCTGATAAGGAGGCTGAGGCAGGAGAATCGCTTGAACGCGGGAGGTAGAGGTTGCAGTGAATCGAGATTGCACTCCAGCTTGGGTGACAGAGTGAGAATTCATCTCAAAAAAAAAAAAAAGAATGAAGTAATATGCCAGAATTTTGCCTTCAGTATGTTTTGTGTTTTTTCCTTTCTTGTGCCATTTCATCTTCAGTTCCATGTATTACTTAAGATTTCTTATCAACCAGCACCTTGGGTTTTTGTTTTTTTTTTTTTTGTATGTGTTTGTTTAGGGGTTTATTTATTTGGTTTTCTTTTTCTTTTTTTCCAGTAATTGAAAATGTGAAGTAAAAATGTCACCTGTTTTTTCTTTCTCATCTGACACTCTTGTCTTGTTTACCCCCCACATGCAGAAGCTGAAACCTCATCTTACAGTCTTTGATGTGGAGGCAGTGGAGATATAGAAAAGAATATACTTTGTGCTTTCCAGTACTCTTTCTTTCCTATTATCTCAGGGGATTTGGGCATAATTATGTTGCTACAGAGATAAAAATTTCATATATATATATATATATATATATATATATATATAAAATTCAGGGCCAAGGAATGCACATTTTTTTTCAGTCTTGTCTCAGCTAGGTGTCTTTATTTACCCTGTCTTAAAGTTTTCCTTTTATTATCATTATTATTATTATTTTTATTATTTTTTTTTCTTTTGAGACAGAGTTTTGCTCTTGTTACCCAGGCTGGAGTGCAATGGCGCGATCTCAGCTCACCGCAACCTCCGCCTCCTGGGTTCAAGCAATTCTCCTGCCTCAGCCTCCTGAGTAGCTGGGATTACAGGCACACGCCACCATGCCCAGCTAATTTTTAGTGTTTTTAGTAGAGACGGGGTTTCACCATGTTGACCAGGATGGTCTCGATCTCTTAACCTCGTGATCCACCCGCCTCGGCCTCCCAAAGTGCTGGGATTACAGGCTTGAGTCACCGCGCCTGACCTATCATTATTATTTTTTAATCATTGAGTTCCATTTGATGCTGGCATGTCTGTTGCATTACTTATGTTTATAAAATTCTGCCTGATATACTTGTTTAAAAACCAGTTTGTGTATTACAGATTGATGCTTTTGAAAAAATCAAAATTCTAACCTGAATTATCACTATCAAGACAAAGCAGTAAAGTAGATTTGTTTTCTCATTCCATTTAAAGCAGTATTAACTTCACAGAAAAATAGTGAATATCGTATAAGCCAGAATCCAGAAGGCCTTTCTGCTGACAAGCTTGAGGTGTCTCCAGATAGTTCTACCAGTAAAAATAAAGAACCAGGAGTGGAAAGGTAAGAAACATCAATGCAAAGATGTTGTGATATCTGACATCTTTATTTATATTGAACTCTTACTGTTAATTTTTTTCACCATACTTTCTCCAGTTTTTTGTATACGGACATTTATAACCTTTCATTGCTCTAGGATACTTCTTTTGTTTGATTGTATGTAGGCTTTTTGGACCTATAACATAAGCTACAACGTAAGAAATGTGTAGTTAGGTAGATGTGTCCCTTCTGAAGGCCAGAAAAAAATATAATGGAACTAAAACCTGAACAAGCTTGAAAGTTGATGGTAGGGATGTCTCTTCAAGACAGCCCTTACCCTAATTGAAATTCTTTCTAGAAAAAGTCTAGCTGTTGATTTACCACAGAAAGTAATTATTATTTTTTGAGATAGGGTATTTATCTATCACCTAGGTTGGGGTGTAGTGGTGCAATCATGTCTCACTGCATCCTCTGTTTTTCAGGCTCAAGCAAAGCAATCCTCCCACCTTAGCCTCCTGAGTAGCTGGGTCCACAAAACCATGCCCAGCTGAGTTTTTGTATTTTTGGTAGTGATAGAGTTTTACCTTGTTGCCCAGGCTGGTCTCAAATTCCTGAACTCACATAGTCTGCCTGCCTTGGCCTCCCAAAGCCAGAAAACATTTAGAATATCTTTAAGAGATGTGTATTTATACCACTATTGATACAGGTCTGTATAGCAATACCACTTTATTTCAGTTTAGTTTATTTTTTTCCTATTTTGTTTTGTAGAGATAGGGGGGCTTGCTGTGTTGACCAGACTAGTCTCAAACTCCTGAGCCTCCCATGTAAGATGGGGTCTTGCTATGTTGACCAGACTGGTCTCAAAGTGCTAGGATTACAGGCATGAGCTACCATGCCTGGCCAGCACTTTATGTTTTTTTAAATACTTTATCTATTTCCTCCTAAGATCCTTTTAATAAGATTGCTATTAAAAGGACAAGTTCAAGACTATTGTTAATTCTGTTTCGTAATTCAGGAAAGAGAGACATAGAGCTATTAGATTCACGCATTTTACCATTCTAGTAAGGTAAAGAAACTCATGTTTCTTAGCTGGGCGGGGTGGTTCACGCCTGTAATCCCAGCACTTTGGGAGGCTGAGGCAGGCGGATCACCTGAGGTCGGGGGTTCGAGATCAGCCTGACTAACATGGGGAAATCGCGTCTGTACAAAAATACAAAATTAACCAGGCATGGTGGCACATGCCTGTAATCTCAGCTACTTGGGAGGCTGAGGCAGGAGAATCATTTGAACCCAGGAGGCAGAGGTTGCGGTGAGCCAAGATCATGCCTTTGCCCTCCAGCCTGGGCAGCAAGAATGAAACTCTTTCCAAAAAAAAAAAAGAGAAACTCGTGTTCTCATGTTTCTTCTTGAGTTCCTACTACATGTATATATTTTTCTACTTATCTTTTTGGGAATGGTGGCAGGTTGTCAATAATATCATTACACCATCTTTTTCAAGCCCCTTGGACTTGACTGAGAATATATTTTTGAGGCTTGGGTACTGTGGCTATGACAGAGAATGAAAAGATCTAGCTTCAGTTGTCACTAAAGCCATGTGCAGAGGTAATGACCTTATGAGCATGCTTTTACCAAATAAGCTACTTCTCCATTTAATATTCAGACCAAATATTCCTGCTCTTCCTCATTCTAGAGATACTCTACAGAGATTTCTGTCATACAACCTACACATTGATCAAACTTGCTCCCTCTATTAGATTACTTCAGAGCAGTAATTCAGGTCTCACTCATCTTCAATCCACGGGGCCTAGCCTTAGTATTTGACCCATAGTAAGCACCTAATATTGTTTAAATTAATTAATTAACCTCTGAGGCTCTTTTTTTTTTTTTTTTTTTTTTTTGAGATGGAGTTTCACTCTTGTTACCCAGGCTGGAGTGCAATGGCGCGATCTCGGCTCACCGCAACCTCCACCTCCCGGGTTCAAGCAATTCTCCTGCCTCAGCCTCCTGAGTAGCTGGGACTACAGGCACGTGCCACCATGCCCAGCTAATTTTTTTTTTGTATCTTTAGCAGAGACAGGGTTTCACCATGTTGACCAGGATGGTCTCGATCTCTTGACCTTGTGATCCACCCGCCTCAGCCTCCCAAAGTGCTGGGATTACAGGCTTGAGCCACCGCGCCCGGCGAGGCTCTTTAAATCTATTGATAAGTATCTTATTTTGCAAAGTCCTAATAAACACTTGGAAAAGTACACATACTGGTTGTATATGCTTTTCTAACAACATGGCTTTTGTTTTTAGAATGAATTTGGGGCCGGGTGCGTTGGCTTACACTTGTAACCCCGGCACTTTGGGAGGCCAAGGCAGGTAGATCACAAGGTCAAGAGTTCAAGACCAGCCTGGCCAACACAATGAAACCCCATCTCTACTGATTAGCTGGTTGTGGTGATAGGTACTTATAATCCCAGCTACTAGGGAGGCTGAGGCAGGCGAATCGCTTGAACCTAGGAGGCAGAAGTTGCAGTGACCCGAGATAGTGTCACTGCACTCTAGCCTGGGCAACACAGCTAGACTCCATTTCAAAAAAAAAACAAAACAAAAGAATGAATTTGAACATTGAAAAGTCAGGGAATAGGGATGATTCTATAAATTCTTCTAAAACTGAGTAGAAAGAATGAGTGTAGAGATGTCAACATTGATCAGCTTTCTATGTTCATAAGAGATACGATTCTAACATACCCATTTAGACTCAAGTAGAATATTCTGTCTAGAGTGAGTGGCAGTGAGTACTTTCGTAAAAATTTGCTGACCTGCTTTTATTCTTTCTCTTTCTCTTTTCTTTTTCTTTTTGGTGGCCGAGGGGAGCAGAGTCTAGCTCTGTTGCCCAAGAGGGAGTACAGTGGTGCAATCTCAGCTCACTGCAACCTCCGCCTCCCAGGTTCAAGCATTTCTCCTGCTTCAGCCTCCCGAGTAGCTGGGATTGCAGGCACAAGCCACCACACCCAGCAACTGACCTGCTTTTAAACAGCTAGCAGATACAGTGCCTCAGACCAACCCAACCCCTAGGGGAGATGTTATATGTCAACTCTGACATATTGGCAGGCAACATGAATCCAGACTTCTAGGCTGTCATGTGGGCTCTTTTTTGCCAGTCATTTCTGATCTCTCTGACACGAGCTATTTCATTTATGCTTTGGCTGCCCAGGAAGTATGATTTGTCCTTTCACAGTTGGTGGTGATGGTTTTCTCCTTCCATTCATCTTTCTAGGTCATCCCCTTCCAAATGCCAGTCATTAGATGATAGGTGGTGCATGCACAGTTGCTCTGGGAGTCTTCAGAATGGAAACTACCCATCTCAAGAGGAGCTTATTAAGGTTGATATGGAGGAGCAACAACTGGAAAAGTCTGGGCCACATGATTTAATGGAACCATCTTACTTGCCAAGGCACGATCTAGGTAATATTTCATCTGCTCTAGTGGAACAAACACTTTGATTTTACTCTCAATCCTACATAAAGATATTCTAGTTAACCAACTTTTAGATGTACTAGTCTATCACGGATACTTTTGTTATACTTAAGCCCATTTTAGAAAAATAACTCAAGTGTTAATCCAGGTTTACTTCAAAATTATTGGAGCTGTTAATCCATCTGTATTTTAATTAACGTTTTAACTAATAATTTTGAGGACAAAGGAGTCTTGTGCTCTAAATATTTCAGCTAAGGTGGGTGGATCACTTGAGGTCAGGAGTTCAATACCAGCCTCGCCAACATGGTGAGACCCTGTCTCTACTAAAAATATAAAATAATTAACTGGGTGTGGTAGTGTATGCCTGTAATCCTAGCCACTTGGGAGACCGAGGCAGGAGAATCACTTGAACCTGTGAGGTAGAGGTTGTGGTGAGCCAAGATCACACCACTGCACTCCAGTCTGGGCGACAGAGTAAGACTCCATTCTTAAAAATACATTTTTTTTTTTTTTTTTAAATTTCAACTGTTAGACAAGAGTCCTAAGGCCGTATTTAGGCTGGTCCTTTATTGGAAAATGAGTCAAATCCCAAAGCAATCTTTTTTATGAGTTAATGAATATAAATGACTATATATTTTATGCCTTATAAATCACTTTTAACGAATGGTGTTTTATGGCTTGTAAATCAAAGTTTTAATCAGTAAAGAAAGTTTTTAATTAATCCTCAAAAACACATTATTATAAAAGGCACTCTCTGACATCAAATGTGGTATTTGGCCATGCTCATTAGGGTCATTTTAGGCATCTCATACATTCTACTTAGCTGTGCTTAATTCCTGATAGCATGACATTTTCTGAAATGTTTGGAGGTCTCTGCTCTTCTTAATTTGGTAATTATATCTGTTGATTTATTAAGTGAAAAAAGTAATGGTGTCATTACCTTGGATGAAGAAACAAAAATAAAGTATTTACATTATTCAACTTTTTTTTTCCCTTTCTTACAAAATTGCTATATGCTCATTGCCCCCAAATTGGACAATATAGGGAATAAAGAAGATAATTTGGGGTGGGGATTAGAGATGGGGTCTTGCTATGTTGCCCAGGCTGGTCTCTAACTGCTGGCCTCATGCGGTCTCCCTGCCTCAGCCTCCCAAAATGCTGGGATTACAGGCGTAAGCCACTTTACCAAACTAAGATGCTACCTCTTAAAAGATAAAATAAGGGCCGGGCGCGGTGGCTCAAGCCTGTAATCCCAGCACTTTGGGAGGCCGAGGCAGGTGGATCACAAGGTCAAGAGATCGAAACCATCCTGGTCAACATGGTGAAACCCCGTCTCTACTAAAATTACAAAAAATTAGCTGGGCATGGTGGTTCGTGCCTGTAATCCCAGCTACTCAGGAGGCTGAGGCAGGAGAATTGCCTGAACCCAGGAGGCAGAGGTTGCAGTGAGCCAAAGATCACGCCATTGCACTCCAGCCTGGGTAACAAGAGCGAAACTCCACCTCAAAAAAAAAAAAAGATAAAATAAGGCCAGGTGCAGTGGCTCATGCCTGTAATCCCAATACTTTGGGAGGCCAAGGTGGGAGGACTGCTCAAGGCCAAGAGTTTAAGACCAGCCAAGGCAATGAAATGAGACCTGATCTCTACAGAAAGTTAAAAAATTAAGCCAGGCACAGTGGCTCACGCCTATAATCCCAGCACTTTGGGAGACTGAGGCAGGCGGATCACAAGGTCAGGAGATCAAGACCATCCTGGCTAACACGGTGAAACCCCTTCCCTACTAAAAATGCAAAAAAATTAGCTGGGCATGATGGCAGGTGCCTGTAGTCCCAGCTACTCGGGAGGCTGAGACAGGAGAATCGCTGGAACCAGGGAGGCAGAGGTTGCAGTGAGCCGAGATCGCTCCACTGCACTCCAGCCCGGGCAACAGAAGGAGAATCTGTCTTTTTTTTTTTTTTTTAAAAAAAAAAAAAAAAAGGTTAAAATTAGCTGGAAGGCAGACACCTGTGGTCCCAGCTACTCAGGAGGCTGAGGCAGGAAGATCACTTGAGTCCAGGAGGTCAAGGCTGCAGGTGAGCCATATTTGTGCCCCTGCACTCTAGCCTGGGTGACAGACCAAGACTCTGTCTCAAAAAAATAAAATAAAATTACCTGTACTCTTATTCTTTCATAATAAAATATCGATGTGTTTCTTCAGTCATTTTACGTAAACTTCTATTTTTTTTTTTTTTTTTGAGACGGGGTTTCGCTCTTGTTACCCAGGCTGGAGTGCAATGGCACGATCTCGGCTCACCGCAACCTCCGCCTCCTGGGTTCAAGCAAGTCTCCTGCCTCAGCCTCCCTAGTAGCTGGGACGACAGGCACGTGCCACCATGCCCAGCTAATTTTTGTATTTTTAGTAGAGACGGTGTTTCACCATGTTGACCAGGATGGTCTCGATCGCTTGACCTCGTGATCCACCCGCCTCGGCCTCCCAAAGTGCTGGGATTACAGGCGTGAGCCACCGCGCCCGGCCTGTAAACTTCTATTTTTAAAATAATGTCATGATAATAATATTGCTTAGGTATCTACTTTAATAGTAACATTTCTGTTTTATTGTACATCAACTTTTATATTCAAACTAATGGGTGAAGAGTATTCCATTGGACTAGATATATCATAATTTCATGTCCTATTGTTGGACATTCAGATTGTTTCTAAAATTATACTATTATAAGCGGTGTTATCGTGAACATTCCTATGACTACACCTTTGCGTACATCTTTTCTATCCCTGAGATATATTTCTAAAACTAGCATTGTTACCTGGCAGTGCAATCACATGTTAAGGTTTTTGGTACATAATGCCGTATTTCCTTTTTAGGAAATTAAGCTACTTTGCATTTCCACCAACATTGTATTCATGTACCCATTTTTCTCTTAATCTAACTTAATTGGTCTTTTTAATTCTTAGCAGGGAACAGAACTTTGTAATTCAACATTCATTGTTGTGTAAATTAAACTTCTCCCATTTCTTTCAGAGGGAACCCCTTACCTAGAATCTGGAATCAGCCTCTTCTCTGATGACCCTGAATCTGATCCTTCTGAAGACAGAGCCCCAGAATCATCTCATGCTGGCAGCATACCATCTTCAACCTCTGCATTGAAAGTACCCCAGTTTCAAGTTGCAGAATGTGCCAAGAGTCTAGCTGCTGCTCATACTACTAATACTGCTGGGTGTAATGCAGTGGATGAAAGTGTGAGCAGGAAGAAGCCAGAACTGGCAGCTTCAACAGAAAGGGTCAACAAAAGAATGTCCATGGTAGTGTCAGGCTTGACCCCAGAAGAATTTGTGAGTATATCCATATGTATTATTAAATATTGGCGGAAAAGCTATACTTTGGGTATGATATAGGACTTTTGAATTTGAGTTTTCATTTTTATCTATAAAAGCAAGTAGGTATAGCTTCATTCCCCAGAAGGCATCTTTTTTTCCCCCTTGGCTCACTTCTAAGTGAACTTACCAGCATGTTTAACTAAATTCAGACTGGTTCCAAACGTACTGCCAGACAGTAGCATTTCTCTAGTATTTGTTTTTATCTTGGCTTGTAAGACAGTTATTCAATAGCCTGACCTGTCACTTCTGCTCTGCAACACCCCTTGCTATTAGGATTTTAGCATCACCTTGGGCCCTTAATGCCAGAATGGGAATTACTTCACAATGTGGAAAAATACTCATTAAGATATTAAGACCAGTAACACCAGCCAGGCGCGATGGCTCATGCCTATAATCCCAGCACTTTGGGAGGCTGAGGTGGGCGGATGACTAGGTCAAGAGATCAAGACCACCCTGGCCAATATAGTGAAACCCCGTCTCTACTAAAATACAAAAATTAGCTGAGCATGGTGGCACGTGCCTGTAGTCTCAGCTATTCGGGAGGCTGAGGCAGGAGAATTGCTTGAAGCCAGGAAGCGGAGCATGCAGTGAGCCGAGATCACACCACTGCACTCCAGCCTGGCACCTGGCGAAAGAGCAAAGAGCGAGACTCTGTCTCAAAAAAAAAAAAAAAAAAAAACCAGAAAACCAGTAACACCTCCTTTCTGCTTGCGCTCTTTGTAGATTTCAGACATCCTGAGATGTTTACCACTATTAATTGTCATTGGCATTACTTCATTAAAAAAAAATTACATGAATATTTCTTTAAAACTAAAAAAAAAAAAAAAAAAAAAAACTACGGTGAGATAACATACCAGAGTATCAAATGGATTCAGTAGTGGGTGTCATTTATTGCACACTGAGAGATGACCAAGTCATTCTGAAATATCTTTCTTAATATATCCTTCCTGGAATTCTTCATAGATAGTGACTTAGCATAACATCTCTGTGGCCAGTTGTATCCCACCACTAAAAGGGTAAAGCAAGCTGTGGCTGCCCTGGTAGATACAAGTAAGTGCACAGTGATGGCTATAAATGTTTTCATCTCATAGTCCCATGTCCAGACCAACAACTTTCTCTGAAAGCTCTTACCTGTGTCTGTTTCAGTGGCTCTTGATCACTTACAGAATTCTGTATGTATTCATTGAAAATTAGCATTCTTTATCCCTTTGTTTTGCAAGCTCAGCTTTTAAGAAATGTCTGAAATGGTCTAATCTTTTTTGCCAAGGGCAATTCTGAGCTGAAGATTAGACTACAAGTGGCTTGGGTACATGTTGTCTTTAAACAAGCAAAGAGGAAAATTTTGAGCTCTATTCAGACTTGGTGAAGTGTGGTAAATTTATGATGAAAGCCACTGACTGTATTACACATGATTAATTCTGAAGCCCATATTAAGATGATCTTTCAGCGTTCAGCATTGCTCTAACTGAACACTGTTTCAAGGCTGAGATTTCAGCAATTAATCAGGTCAGAATTGCTAATGATCCTGGCAGAGGGTGGTGGCAAAAGAGGAGGATGTCATTAACTTCTCTAGCCTGCATTATTTCAGTGCCCTGTGGCAGTATGGAGTGAGGCAACATGAAAGAAAGATGGCCTGACCTTCATGGCAGTATTGTGCAGAACGTAAACACTGGTGTGGGTAGCTATGGCTAGTAAATGATGGCCCTTGGTAAACAAAGTTATTTATCAGACAATACCTACCAGTTAGGTCACTGTGCCCATAATGGATCTGGTTAATTTTTTTTTGCTGCCTATTGATTTTTATTTGGTTGATAGATAATAGCTAGAGGACTCTAAATTTCTTTTGGGAAGAATGTGAACCCCTTCAAAGCCTTCTCCTTACGAGAGAATGATAGCTTTTGCACTGACTTTTAGTAACATCTTGATTTCAGTGTTTTGTAATTGTCAGAGGGTTGAGTCTTGGTTTTAAGCCATATGTGTCTGTAGCATAACTTTTTGTGTAGACTATTACCTCTCAACTTATAAAATGTAAGCGAATACATTTATAGTAGAGTGTCACTATGCAAAGAAACTGTCTTAGGGAATCAAATGATATCTGCTATTAAAGAAAAATTAATACATATTTTTTCTTTTTACTTTTTTTTTTTTTTTTTGAGACGGAGTTTCACTCTTGTTACCCAGGCTGGAGTGCAATGGCGCGATCTCGGCTCACCACAACCTCTGCCTCCCGGGTTCAGGCAATTCTCCTGCCTCAGCCTCCTGAGTAGCTGGGATTACAGGCACGTGCCACCATGCCCAGCCAATTTTTTGTATTTTTAGTAGAGACGGGGTTTCACCATGTTGACCAGGATGGTCTCGATCTCTTGACCTCGTGATCCACCCGCCTCGTCCTCCCAAGGTGCTGGGATTACAGGCTTGAGCCACCGCACCCTGCCCTTACTTTTTTTTTTTTTTTTTTGAGACAGGGTTTTGCTCTTGTTACCCAGGCTGGAGTGCAATGGCACGATCTTGGCTCACCGCAACCTCCGCCCCCTGGGTTCAAGCAATTCTCCTGCCTCAGCCTCCCTAGTAGCTGGGACTACAGGCGTGCGCCACCATGCCCAGCTAATTTTTGTATTTTTAGTAGAGACGGGGTTTCACCATGTTGACCAGGATGGTCTCGATCTCTTGACCTCGTGATCCACCCGCCTCGGCCTCCCAAAAGTGCTGGTATTACAGGCTTGAGCTACCGCGCCCGGCTTTTTTTTTTTTTAAAGACATGAGATCTCAATGTATTGCCCAGGCTGAGCTTGGTCTCAAACTCCTGGGCTCAAGCAGTCCTCCCACCTCAACTTCCCAAAGTCCCAAAGTGCTGGAATTACAGGCCTGAGCCACCATGTCCAGCCCAATATATATTTTTTTTGTTTTAAGTTTTGTGGTACATAGTAGGTGTATAATATTATTTTGAACACTTAGCTGTAATTCTACATCTGCTGATATGTACATAATTTTTATTAAACTATTTGAGACTTCAAGCATCTTAGAATTTTTTAAATATACCCTTTCTGAGAAAAATGAAGACTAAAAGCTAGGATAATTAGTGGTTTTTTTTTTTTACTTTAAGTTCGGGATATATGTGCCAAATGTGCAGGTTTATTACATAGGTAAACGTGTGCTATGGTAGGATGATGAATATTCTAAGCTGTGTACTAGAGGTAACTTATGATAACAGAATATTTGATTTAATTTCAGGTGCTCGTGTACAAGTTTGCCAGAAAACACCACATCACTTTAACTAATCAAATTACTGAAGAGACTACTCATGTTGTTATGAAAACAGGTATACCAAGAACTATAACAAAATACTTTGTATCTGCTGTATAAAACCACATGAAAAAATTAGAATAGTTGTTAAGCATAGCATGGATGATAGTCTTCTTTTTTTTTTTTTTTTTTTTTTTTTTTTGAGACAGAGTTTCGCTCTTGTTACCCAGGCTGGAGTGCAATGGCGCGACCTCGGCTCACCGCAACCTCCGCCTCCTGGGTTCAGGCAATTCTCCTGCCTCAGCCTCCTGAGTAGCTGGGATTACAGGCACGTACCACCATGCCCAGCTAATTTTTTTGTATTTTTAGTAGAGACGAGGTTTCACCATGTTGACCAGGATGGTCTCGATCTCTCGACCTCGTGATCCACCCGCCTCGGCCTCCCAAAGTGCTGGGATTACAGGCTTGAGCCACCGCGCCCGGCCGGATGATAGTCTTCTAATAGTCAGTCAATTACTTTATGAAAGACAAATAATGGTTTTGCTGTTTCCTTACCCTTTTCTGTTTTGGGTTAAGATTTGGAGGGTAGGCTGGGTGCAGTGGCTCACCCATGTAATCCCAGCACTTTGGGAGGCCAAGGCAGGTAGATCTTGAGGTCAGGAGTTCAAGATCAGCCTGACCAATATGGTGAAACTCTGTCTCTACTAAAAATACAAAAATTAGCCAGATGTGGTGGCACAGGACTATAACTCAAGCTAGTCAGGAGGCTGAGGCAGGAGAATTGCTTGAACCTGGGAGGCAGATGTTGCAGTGAGCCGAGATCGCACCACTGCACTCCAGCCTGGGTGAAAGAAAAAAAAAATAGAGGCAAGGCATGGTGGCTCACGCCTATAATCCCAGCATTTTGGGAGGCTGAGGCAGGCGGATCACAAGGTCATGAGATCGAGACCATCCTGGTTAACCCCATCTCTACTAAAATTACAAAAAATTAGTCGAGCGTGATGGCATGCACCTGTACTCCCAGCTACTCAGGCGGCTGAGGCAGGAGAAACACTTGAAGCCGGGAGGCAGAGGTTGCAGTGAGCTGAGATTGTGCCATTGCACTCCAGCTTGGGGGACAGAGCAAGACTCCGTCTCAAGAAAGAAAAAAAGAAAACTTTAAAATGCAAACTAAATCTAAAGTAGTTCAGTCTTTAAACTTAAAGGCAATATAACATTTGCTACTTTTGAACTAAAAATGAGCTAAATTTTTAAGTTTAATATATATTGTGGGGTGCGGTGGCTCACATCTGTAATCCCAGCACTTTGGGAGGCCGAGGTGAGCAGATCACAAGGTCAGGAGATTGAGACCATCCTGGCCAATATTATGAAACCCCATCTCTACTAAAAATACAAAAAATTAGCTGGGAATAGTGGCACGTGCCTGTAGTCCCAGCTACTCAGGAAGCTGAGGCAGGAGAATCACTTGAACCCAGGAGGCGGAGGGTGCAGTGAGCCAAAATAGTGCCACCGTACTCCAGCCTGGCGACAGACCAAGACTTCGTCTCTCTCTCTCTCTCTCTCTCTCTCTCTCTATATATATATATATATATATATGCATACACACACATATTATTAAATCGAATTTTATAGCAGTTAAACAAAAAAACTTCAAAAATTGTAGGAATTCTGTGAGGGAGAATGGCTGCTGCTAATGCTTGCAGATAGCCTACTGTGTTCAGGATTGAGTTAAATACATTTCTCCTGTTTAAAATTAAATGGTCTTTCCTTAGTTTGCTTAGTTCTTCAGAAGGACCTTTAAAACACTGGGAAATAAACAAGTGATTCTTTAGCTACTGCTTTCTAAAATACTTTTACAGAAGCTCTGAAAACGCTATATTCTCCTATCCCTCTCAGGGGAATATTAGAGGGTTAGGACTCCCCAGATTGGACATTCTAGGGGTAAAAATTTGTCATTACATTGATATTTCAGCTTTAGGTTTTCAACAATACTGTTTTCTTCTCCTTTTACATATTACCATCTAGTAATACAGATGTTCTCCATCCACATTAATCAAAACTATTGACATGGATAATTCCTAATTCCTTGAACACTACAATGGCAATCTATAGCTAGCCTTAGCATCTAGAAGATGGGTGTTGGGGAGAGGGCGTTGATAGATGTTTCTTCTGGTCTTCATATCAGCCTCTCCTAGGCTTCCAAAGATCCACACCTGCTGGTTATAATTAGTGGTGTTTTCAGTTTCTGGTTCTGTCACCAGGATTTTAGAATCATGAATCCAGATTGATCTTGGGAGCTGCTTTTTTTTTTTTTTTTTTAAAGCCGGGGTTTCACCATGTTGGTCGGGCTGGTCTTGAACTCCCGACCTCAGGTAATCCACCCGCCTTGGCCTCCAAAGTGCTTGGAGGCACTTTAGCTTCTTAGGACAGCACTTCCTGAATGTGTTTTCAACTTCTAATCCTTTGGATGTTTTTCATTCTGCAGATGCCGAGTTTGTGTGTGAACGGACACTGAAATATTTTCTGGGAATTGCAGGAGGAAAATGGGTAGTTAGCTATTTCTGTAAGTACAAAACTGTTTCTCTCCTCCTCCCTTTAACACCTCATGAATTGCATTTTTACACCTAACATTTTAACACCTAAGGTTTTTGCTGATGCTGAGACTCAATTACCAAAAGGTCTTTAATGGTAACACAAAACTACCTTTATCCTTAATACGTATCACTTTGTTCACATAAGCTGGTGATGCTGGGAAAATGGGTCCCTTTTATAACTAATAGGACCTAATCTGCTTCTAGCAATGTTAGCATAGGAACTAGGGACTTATTTAATAGTCGGCAGGAATCCATGTGCAGCAGCCAAACTTACAATGTTTAAATTAAACATCAACTGTGTCTCCAGAAGGAAACTGCTGCTAGAAGCCTTATTAAAGGGCTGTGGCTTTCGAAGGAAAGGACCTCTGTCATTCTTTTGTGAATCACTGACCTCTCCATCTCCATGAAAAGAGCACATTCTTCTGCTGTATGTAACCTGTCTTTTCTGTGATCTCCTTAGGGGTGACCCAGTCTATTAAAGAAAGAAAAATGCTGAATGAGGTAAGTACTTGATGTTACAAACTAATCAGAGACATGGTGTCATTGAGTCACATAGTTAAAAATGTATTTGCTTCCGCGCCGGGCGCGGTGGCTCAAGCCTGTAATCCCAGCACTTTGGGAGGCCGAGGCGGGTGGATCACGAGGTCAAGAGATCGAGACCATCCTGGTCAACATGGTGAAACCCCGTCTCTACTAAAGGTGCAAAAAATTAGCTGGGCATGGTGGCGCGTGCCTGTAATCCCAGCTACTCCGGAGGCTGAGGCAGGAGAATTGCCTGAACCCAGGAGGCGGAGGTTGCGGTGAGCCGAGATCGCGCCATTGCACTCCAGCCTGGGTAACAAGAGCGAAACTCCGTCTCAAAAAAAAAAAAAAATGTATTTGCTTCCTTCCATCAATGCACCACTTTCCTTGATAATGCAGAAATTTTCTTTGATTATGGGGATCATCAATAATTATTTGGAGCAAACCAGGATATTCTGTGTTCTCATTTGTTCTAGATTTCTTTTTTTTTTTTTGAGACAGAGTTTCTCTCTTGTTGCCCAGGCTGGAGTGGGTTCAGGCAATTCTCCTGCCTCAGCCTCCTGAGTAGCTGGGATTACAGGCACGTGCCACCATGCCCAGCTAATTTTTTGTATTTTTAGTAGAGACGGGGTTTCACCATGTTGACCAGGATGGTCTGGATCTCTTGACCTCGTGATCCACCCGCCTCGGCCTCCCAAAGTGCTGGGATTACAGGCTTGAGCCACCGCGCCCAGCACATTTGTTCTAGATTTCAAAAGAAACAGTCCTTTCTTTGGGGAAAAGGGAAGGGGGAAAAAAAAGATTCATAAGGACAAGAAGTGGGCCCACTTACATATACCTTTGTAGAAAACAAACCATTCACTGTTGAAGAAAAATGCTTCATATTAATATGCAGTCCAGGTGCAGTGCCTTACACTTATATCAGCACTTTGGGAGGCTGCGACAGGAGGACTGCTAGAGGCCAGGAGTTTGGAACCAGCCTGGGCAACAGAGTGAGACTCTGTCTACACACACAAAAATTTTTTTTAATTAGCAAGGCATGGAAGTGTGCACCTGTAGTCTTAGCTACTGAGGAAGCTAAACTGGGAAAATCACTTGAGCCCAGGAGTTCAAGGCTGCAGTGAGCTGTGATCATGCCACTGCACTCTAGCCTGGGTGACAGAACAAGACCCTATCTCTTTAAAAAGAAAAAAAAGGTGTGCTTGTGTGTACACATATGCATATTTACGTATATATACATGCAAATGTATCTGTTTAGAATTCAGATTACTTCAAAAAGATGTTGCACTTTATGATGCTGAGAACAGTGAGAGGTAAATAAGATAGAGTGTAGGAGGAGGAATAATTTTAGAACAGCCATCTGAGAGCTTCTCTAACAACAGATCAGGCGAAATAAAATGTGAAAATAATTTTATAAACTATTATACACAATTCAATATATTCATAATTAATTAAATGATTTTTGTGTTGGTTTTAACTTTTATTCAGTGGCTATTTATGTGAGCCTACTATGTGCTAGGCACTAGGAATGCAGCAGTAAACAAGACTAACCAAGTCCCTGGTAGGATTCAGGTTCTATTGAGGGGAGATACACAATAAAGATGAATTAGATAGCAATAAAGGTTGTTGATTACTTTCTTTTAAGGAGGCCAGGGAAGGCCTTTCTGAAAAGATTGAGCTGAGACCTAAATAACAAGAAAGAATTGTCCTTGAAAACTGGAGGGAATATATGTTATAGGCAGAGGAATAGCAAACATAAAGGTCTTGTGATAATAAGCTTGGCTTTTTTATTTTTGCTTTTTTTTTTTTTTTTTTTTTTTTTTTGAGACAGAGTCTCACTGTATACCCCAAGCTGGAGTGCAGTGGCACAATCTTGACTTGCTGCAAACTCTGCCTCCTGGGTTCAAGCGATTCTCCTGCCTTGGTCTCCCGAGTAGCTGGGATTACAGGCACGTGCCACCATGCCCGGCTAGTTGTTTATATTTTTGGTAGAGGTGGGGTTTTACCCTATTGGCCAGCCTGGTCTGAAACGCCTGACCTCAAGTGATCCGGCTGCCTCAGCCTCCCAAAGTCCTGGGATTACAGGCATGAGCCACTGCCACGCCCGGCCAGAGCTTGATTTATTTTTAAAAGATAGGCCAGTGTTGGCCAGGCATGGTAGCTCATGCTACCACCTCTACCAGAAAGATAAAAAAAAAGTAGGCCAGGTGCCGTGGCTCATGCCTGTAATCCCAGCACTTTGGGAGGCCAAGATGGGCAGATCACAAGGTCAGGATATCAAGATCATCCTGGCTAACACGGTAAAACCCTGTCTCTACTAAAAATACAAAAAATTAGCCAGGTGTGGTGGCACGAGCCTATAGTCCCAGCTACTCGGAAGGCTGAGGCAGGAGAATCACTTGAACTTAGGAGGCGGAGGCTAGAGTGAGCTGAGATCACGCCACTGCATTCCAGCCTGGGTGCCAGAGCAAGACTGTCTCAAAAAAAAAAACAAACTAGCCAGGCATGGTGGCATGTGGCTGTTATCCCAGCTACTCCAGAGGCCAAGGCAGGAGAATTGCTTGAACCTGTCAGGGGGGAGGCTGCAGTGATCCAGGATTGCACTGCACTCCAGCCTGGACGACAGCAAGACTCCCATCTCAAATAATAATAAAAGGGCCAGGCATGGTGGCTCATGTCTGCAATCCCAGCACTCTGGGAGGCTGAGGCAGGCGGATCACCTGAGGTCAGGAGCTCGAGACTAGCCGCGCCAACATAACAAAACTCCATATCTTTTTAAAAATGCAAAAATTGGCCAGGCACTGTGGCTCACACCTGTAATCCCAGCACTTTGGGAGTCCGAGGCGGGCAGATCATGAGGTTAAGAGATCGAGACCATCCTGGCCAACATGGTGAAACCCTGTCTCTGCTAAAAAAAAATACAAAATTAGCCGGGTATGGTGGCATGCGTCAGTAATCCCAACTACTCGGGAGGCTGAGTCAGGAGAATTGCTTGAACCCACGAGGTGGAGGTTGCAGTGAGCCGAGATCGTACCACTGCACTCCAGCCTGGCACCTGGCAACAAAGCGAGACTCTGTCTCAAAAAAAAAAAAAAAAAAAAAAAAAATTGCAAAAATTAGGCTGGGCGGTGTCTCACACCTGTAATCCCAACACTTTGGGAGGCTGAGGCAGGCAGATCGCAAAGTCAGGAATTTGAGAACAGCCTGGCCAATATGATGAAACCCCATCTCTACTAAAAATACAAAAATCAGTCAGACATGGTGGGCATCTGTAGTCCCAGCTACTCGGGAGGCTAAGGCAGAACTGCTTGAACCTGTGAGGCAGAGGTTGCAAAGAGCTATCATGCCACTGCACTCCAGCCTGGGCAACAGAGTGAGACTGTCTCAAAAAAAAAAAAAATGCAAAAATTAGCTCGGGGTGGTGGCACAAGCCTGTAATCCCAGCTACTTGGGCAGCTGAAGCAGGAGAATCACTTGAACCCGGGAGGTAGATTATAGTGAGCCAAGATGGCGCTACTGCACTCCATCCAGCCTGGGTGACAGAGCAAGACTCCGTCTCAAAAAATAATAATAATAATAATAAAAGATAGGCCAGTGTAGCTGAAGAGTAGTAATTGGCAAATTATGTATGGAGGCAGAAATTAGACAAGGAATGGGAGAAGATCATAGATGACGGCCAAATCACATAGTTGGTGGTGGGGAGAAGGTTTTAAAAAAAGCAGGTTGGTTTGGGATAGGTTTGAAGATAGGACTTGCTAATGGATTAAATTTGGACAATAAGGTAAAGAGAAATTGAAGGGGGGTGACATTTGAGTTTTGGCCTGATCTTGTTAGTAAATGTTAAATTAGATAAGGAAGACATGGTAGGGAATTTGGGGGAGTGGGAAGGGCAGAAAGCAGGAGTGGAATCAGGAACTCTGTTTTAGATCCATGAATTTTTATTTTATCTTTTTTTTTTTCTTGGCAATGGAGTCTCATTCTGTTAACCAGGCTAGAGCCTCTGCCTCCCAGGTTCGAGCAGTTCTGCCTCAGCCTCTTGAGTAGCTGGGATTACAGGCACCCACCATAACACCTGGCTAATATTTATATTTTTAGTAGAGAAGGGGTTTCACCATATTAGCCAAGCTGGTCTCAAACTCCTGACCTTGGGTGATCCACCCACCTTGACCTCCCAAAGTGCTGGGATTACAGGTGTGAGCCACTATGCCCAGCCAGATGCGTGAATTTTGAGATATATACTAGACATCTGGATGGAGAGGTTAAATCGGCAGTTGGACACATTGTATGAAGCGGATACAATCAGAACTATAAACATGGGAGTCTTCAAATAAATGACAAATTTATCACTAGACTCCTCATTCAAGTAACTAGGAAACATCAGGTATTCTTCCCCTAGTAATAGCTGGTGGTTATACTCTTGCCTTTATTTTTCTTCACAAAACTCTTGGCAACACATGTGGCCTTCCCTACAATCTGAGTTTCAGTCAGAATTGTTTCTAAGCATTCTTCCTCAAATTTCTCCCCAGTCTCATTATTCTTCATTCTCATGTCCATGACCGGTCATAATAGTGATTATGAAAAACCTCTAACTTTCTTCAGTATATTAATTGTATATTTTATCATTTTGGTTCCATTTACTGTGTAAATCTCTCAGTGGAAATTTGAAAAGCCTATGTTTCTTTAAATGATAATATTACAGTTGATATAGAAGATAGGGAATTTATCTGTTATCTTTATAACAGCACTGTATTAGCAGTTTAATCTAAATGCTAAGTGAATGTTTTGAGAAGAGATAGACATTGAAAATTAAAATACGTTAAGTCCCAGTGAGGTGAAAAGCCAGTTGTTAATTTCTGCACACTAAGATACGCTTCAGTGAGTGATTTCAACAGCCAAGCTCCTGGTCATTTCACCTGGTCTACCAATAGAATGATTTTACTTGCTTTTGGTCAAATCTCTGCCCAGCAAAATTCTTTTTCTTTTTTTATTTTGAGATGGAGTTTCTCACTCTTATCACCCAGGGCATTTTCTCAGCTTGCTGCAACCTCCACCTCTTGGTTTCAAGTGATTCTCCTGCCTCAGCCTCCATTACAGGTGCCCACCACCAGGCCTGGATAATTTTTAGTAGAGTCAGGGTTTCACCATGTTGGGCAGACTGGTCTCGAACTCCTGACCTCAGGTGATCTGCCTGCCTCGGCCTCCCAACATGCTGGGATTATAGGATTGAACCACCACACCCAGCCCTCTCTTTTTCTCTCTTCCTTTCTTCCTTTCTTTTCTTTCCCTCCTTTTTTTTTTTTTTTAAGCAGGGTCTCACTTTGTTACCCAGTCGGGAGTGAGGTGGTGTGATCATAATTCACTGCAGCCTCCAACTCTTGGGCTCGAGTGATCCTCCAGCCTCAGCTTCCCAAGAAATTGGGACTATAGGCACACACAACTTTGCCTAGTTAAAGTTTTATATATCTTTTGTAGAGAAGGGGTCTCACTGTGTTGCCCAGATGGGTCTCAAGCTATCCTCCTGCCTCAGCTTCCCAAGTAGATGGGATTATAGGCACATGCTACAATGCCCAGCTAATTTTTGCATTTTCAGTAGAGACAGGGTTTCACCATGTCGGCCAGACTGGTCTTGAACCCCTGACCTTGTGATCTGCCCACCTCACCCTCCCAAAGTGCCTTACCCGGCCTAATTTATTTATTTTTTTGAGACAGAGTCTCACTCTGTCACCCAGGCTGCAGTGCAGTGGAGAGATCTCGGCTCATTGCCACCTCCACCTCCCAGGTTCAAGCAATTCTCCTGCCTCAGCCTTCCGAGTAGCTGGGATTACAGACACCCACCACCACGCCCAGCTAATTTTTTGTATTTTAGTAGAGACAAGTTTCGCCATGTTGGCCAGGCTGGTCTTGAACTCCTGACCTCAAATGATCCACCTGCCTCAGCCTTCCAAAGTGCTAGGATTATAGGCTTGAGCCACCGTGCCCAGCCTTGGATTTTTTTTTAGTAGAGATGGGGTTTCACCATGTTGGCTAGGTTGGTCTCAAACACCTGACCTCGAGTGATCCACCCACCTTGGCTAGGTTGGTCTCAAACACCTGACCTCGAGTGATCCACCCACCTTGGCCTCACAAAGTGCTGGGATTACAGGTCGTGAGCCACCACACCAAGCTTGAATGCCTTGAATATGACGAGTCTGCTCCACTTCCATTGAGGAAGCTTCTCTTTCTCTGATCCTGATGGTTTGTGTTTGTTTTCTTTCAGCATGATTTTGAAGTCAGAGGAGATGTGGTCAATGGAAGAAACCACCAAGGTCCAAGGCGAGCAAGAGAATCCCAGGGCAAAAAGGTAAAGCTTCCTCCCTCAAGTTGACAAAAATCTTATCCTACCACTCTGTATTCCAATCCCCTTTCTTGAGATGGTTCAGTTCATCTTGTAAGGCTTGTTACATACATACACACTGCTAGGTACTTTCACACAGGTTATTTTTTCCACATAAATAAGTATTGTCTCTACTTTATGAATGATAGAACTAAGAGATTTAGAGAGGCTGTGTAATTTGGATTCCTATCTGGTGTTCCGATCTCAGCTGATAAGTAGAAGAGCTGGGACTTTAAGCCGATGGGAATCTAAAGCCTTTGCTCTTTTCACTTCATGAGGGTATCTTTCTCTCTCTCTCTCTTTTTTTTCCCCCGAGATGGGGTCTTGCTCTGTCACCCAGTCTGGAGTGCAGCAGCATGATCTCAGCTCACTGAAAACTCCACTTCCCAGGTTCAAGCAATTCTCCTGCCTCAACCTCTCGAGTAGCTGGGATTACAGGCATGTACCACCACACTGGGCTAATTTTTCATATTTTTAGTAGAGACAGGGTTTCACTGTGTTGGCCAGGCTGATCTTGAACTCCTGACCTCAGGTGATCCCCCCACCTCTGCCTCCCTAAGTGCTACGATTACAGGCATGAGCCACCATGCCCGGCCCGGGATGTCTTTCTCTAAAACAGTATGGTAAATGCTGTAAGCAGGGCATGCACAGTGCTGGGATGTTCTGAAATGTCTGGTAGTGCACACGTGAAAAAGGAAGAAAAGCAGACTGGGAACACAGCACCTAGTCAGTGAGCTGAGAAAGTAGCCAGCTCAGGCCTGATAGGTAGGTGAAAAATCTTGCACAGAGTTCTCCCTGAGAGGAAGTTATAGTTCTGCCTGCGTCATCTGCTACAATGTGATCTGGAGAAAGTCACTGAGTCTTCTTGGGTCTCATTTCCAAAGTTGTTAAAATGCTCTATTTTTTTTCTTCTGTGAAGTCCTTCAACAACTTTTCAAGAAACTATGGTATTATCATTAAGAGTTTAGACTTGGAGGCTGGGTGCAGTGGCTCATGCACTTTGGGAGCCCAAGGCAAGTGGATCACTTGAGACTAGGAGTTCAAGATCAGCCTGGCCGACAGGGCAAAACCTCCTCTCTAATAAAAATATAAAAAATAAGGCCAGGCGCGGTGGCTCGCCCCTGCTATTCTAGCACTTTGAGAGGCTGAGGCAGACAGATCAGCTGAGGTTAGGAATTCGAGACCAGCCTGGTCAACGTGGTGAAACCCTGTCTCTACTAAAATTACCAAAAAAGTAATCCCAGCTACTTAGGAGGCTGAGGCACTTTGGGAGGCCAAGCACTTTGGGAGGCCAAGACAGAAGGATCCGTTGAGCCCAGGAGTTCAAGACTAGCCTGGGTACCATAGTGAGACCTTGTCTCTACAAAAAAATTTAAAATTAATGTTGTGGCACATTCCTGTGTTCCCAGCTACTCAGGAGGCTAAGGTGAGAATGCTTGAGTCTGGGAGGTCGAGGCTGTAATGAGCCATGATCGTGCTACTGCACTCCAGCCTGGGCAGCATTGTGAGACCTTGTCTCAAAACAAAATGAAACATCTTTCTACCAAGTACTTTCCGTCCCTTCATAGCAACTTAAGAGGGAAGGAGTAGAGGTAATTTCCTAAGGAAAACTGCTTTGGGCATGATCACAAATCAAGCCTGGCGTTTTGAACCCTTGAGGTCAGCCTGTTCTTGTCTTCTGAGCCTATCAAGTAATTGTTCCAGATGCCAAGAAAAGCTGCTGGCCTTATTACTGCTTCTCGTTTACCACAGGGGAGTTCCATGTGAGCCGGTCCTCTGTTTTTACTCCGCTGTATGCTGTGCAGTATTAGCA
This sequence comes from Saimiri boliviensis, assembly GCF_048565385.1. Classification (NCBI taxonomy): domain Eukaryota; kingdom Metazoa; phylum Chordata; class Mammalia; order Primates; family Cebidae; genus Saimiri; species Saimiri boliviensis. Next base: position 48,520,999 of record NC_133465.1, on the reverse strand, counting down.
CCGGATTCTTCCCTTCTTTAAAAAGAAAATCTAGTGCTTTGGATTTTTTTTTTTTTTTTGAGACGGAGTTTCGCTCTTGTTACCCAGGCTGGAGTGCAATGGCACGATCTCGGCTCACCGCAACCTCCGCCTCCTGGGTTCAAGCAATTCTCCTGCCTCAGCCTCCTGAGTAGCTGGGATTACAGGCACACGCCACCATGCCCAGCTAATTTTTTGTATTTTTAGTAGAGGCGGGGTTTCACAATGTTGACCAGGATGGTCTCAATCTCTTGACCTCGTGATCCACCCGCCTCAGCCTCCCAAAGTGCTGGGATTACAGGCTTGAGCCACCGCGCCCGGCCGCTTTGGATTTTTTCCTCCATGCAGAATAGCAATAATGGAAAGTATGTGGTCAAAGTAATGACATTCTGAAGATACGAAATGTCACCATAGTATTTTCCTCTGGAAGAGAAACGTGTATGTAGAGGTGAAACTTCAAATTTCTTATCTCATAACTAGACATCCTCATCACTGAGTGTTAGCCTGGATACACTCCTAATTTTTTGAACCTTTTTTTTTTTTTTTTTTTTTTTTTTTGAGACAGTCTCACTTTGTCACCAGGCTGGAGTGCAGTGGTGTGATCTCGGCTTACTGCAACCTCAGCCTCCTGGGTTCAAGTGATTCTCCTGCCTCAGCCTCCTGAATTGCTGGGATTAAAGGCGTGTGCCCCCATGCCCAGCTAATTTTTGTATTTTTAGTAGAGACGGGGTTTCACCGTGTTGACCAGGATGGTCCCTATCTTTCGACTTCATGATTCGCCTGCTTCAGCCTACCAAAGTGCTTGAATTACAGGTGTGAGCCACTGCACCCAGACTCTTTTATACTTTTCATGTCACCATTTGGCTCCAGCTAGCTGCCAAGGGAGAACTTCTAGCATTAGGAGCATGCAGGTCCTGTCCACAGTTTGGGGGTACAGTTTATTCATACAGATAGTGAGAGTGGCACAGATGGATGCTGTCCTTTCATACAAACAGATTTGTCCTGCTCTCCTTTCTTTTCCCTCTGGCTGTAAAGTGTATGTGTGTCTATCAGTGGGGAAGGTGACCACTTTCTAAGAAGCCATCCGTGTATTTTTTTTACCTTCCTGATTTTTCTCTATCGCAGTCTCTTTGAGGCCAGCTGAATTTTAGGCCTTGGCAATTTTGTTTTTATTGAAATGGAAAGGTAGGAAGAGGGTCAAGAGACTGAGAGTTACCCAAAACATATCCATCCAAATGATACAAATATAGGGTTTATTGAGGTTTTTTGTTTTTTGTTTTTGTTTTGTTTTTGAGACGGAGTTTCATACTTGTTGCCCAGGCTAGAGGGCAATGGCGTGAAATCGTCTCACCCCAACCTCTGCCTCCTGGGTTCAAGCAATTCTTCTGCCTCAGCCTCCCCAGTAGCTGGGATTACAAGCATGTGCCACCACGCCTGACTAATTTTGTGTTTTTAGTAGAGACGGGGTTTCTCCATATTGGTCAGGCTGGTCTCGAACTTCTGACCTCAGGTCATCTGTCTGCCTTGGCCTCCCAACATGCTGGGATTACAGATGTGGGCTACCACAGCCAGCAGGGTTTATTTTTAAGTGATACCCAAGTTCTTTGCTAAGAACTTATCCCAATGTATGTATGAGAATTTGCACTGTCCCACACTGTTGCCACCAGCCACACGGGACTGTAAATTTAAATTTTTACAAATCAGCCAGTCGTGGTATGCACCTGTAGTCCCAGGTACTTAGAAGGCTGAGGTGGGAGGATTACTTGGGCCCAGGAGTTCAGTGCTGTAGCAATCTATAGTCATGCCGCTGTACTCCAGCCTGAGTGACAGAATGAGACCTCATCTTGTCAAAGAAAAGAAAATGTGAAGTTTAGTTCCTCGTTCACCCTGACCACATCTCCAGTGCTCAATAACTCTATGTGACTCATTGCTACCTTATTAGCACAGATACAGAACATTTTGACTATCACAGAAAGTTCTTTAGAACAGTGTTGCCAAGCCCTGCAAGTGGAAAAGGAGCTGTGATGTGATCTGTGTCTTCAGGAAACCAGGCAGTCAGACCAGTTCAATGAGGAGAGGCAGAACCTGGCTTCACTTCTAGTTTTAAAACTGCTTAGGTGGCCTAAAGATGCAATGGCCATTCTCAGAGTATTGTGAAGAACAGGTGTTTGAGGGGCTAGAAGAAAAGTCAGGAGACAAGGAGCATGTACATCTAAAATCAACATAGACTCCTCTGCTGATGGCATCATGGTGAGTATTGAGGTACTAAGTCTGGATGAACATCAAACTTCAGCCACTAGCTTTGAATTTCTAGCCATCCAAGCCTTTTATTAAACATACAGAAGGACCTTATTTTTCTTTTGCATCTAACAAGTAAAAGCACCTGCAGAGATCATTAGGGAGGAGCCTGGGCCTGACTGGTGACTACGTGAGATGCTCAGTCCTTGAATGACAAAGAATGCTGGTAGAGTGCAGGTCAACTACGTTGCACTTCAAAAAGGTCTTCTGAAATCCCTTAGTGTTCTGGACATTGGACTGCTTGTCCCTGGGAAGTAACAGCAGAAATCATCAGGTGGTGAACCAAAGAAAAAGAAAAGCTCTTCCTTTATGAAAGTCTGTTTTTTGAATAAAAGCCAATTCTTTTATAACTAAATTTTCTTTCCATTTCCCTGTCAATCTCTCTTCCTCTCTTTCAGATCTTCAGGGGCCTAGAAATCTGTTGTTATGGGCCCTTTACCAACATGCCCACAGGTAAGAGTCTGGGAGAACTGCAGAGTTCCAGCACTAGCCTTTGTCTTACATAGTGGAGTGTTAAAAGCAAGATTCCCCCAATGAGGGTTCCTCAGATTGGTGAAATCTACACAGTCTGTTCTGATTTCTGTTCTCCTGAGTATACGGATTCCAGCTCAGCATATAACCTTTCTCCGCTGAGTCTCTAACCAGGATGATGTGTATTTTTTTTTTGACTGGATGAATTATCTTCCCATCTCTTGACATTTACAGTAATTGTCACCAAGTATGATATTTTCAGTGGCCGTGATTATCAATTACCAACACAGAATTAGGAGGCAGGGAGGAAGGGAGGAAAAGAAGGTGAGTGTTTTTTCATAGTGTCTTAGCCAGCAACTTAGCAAATTAATGGAAATTAGATCTTCAATCTTTTTTTTTTCTTTCAAGTATTTTATTTGAGAGACTATCAGACCTTATCTACCAAGTGGCCTTATGGAGACTGATAACCAGAGTATGCAGCATATCAGTGGCAAATTGATTTAAAATCCATACCCCTACTATTTTTAAGACTGTAGTCCTTTGAAGCAGAGAGACAGACTCTCCCAGTGAGAGGTCTTGCTATAAGCCTTCACCCAGAGAGTGTAGGGCAGAGGGCCTGTGTTAAGTACACAGATTACTGTGGTGATTTTATATCTAAATGTCCTGTTCAGATCAACTGGAGTGGATGGTGCAGCTGTGTGGGGCTTCTGTGGTGAAGGAGCTTTCGTCATTCACCCTTGGCACAGTAAGTACTGGGGGTGCCCTGTCAGAGAGGAAGGACACAATGTTCTCTCCTGTGATTGAGCAAGACTGGCACCTATCAGTCCCTATGGATGCCCCTACTGTAGCCTCAGAAGCCTTCTCTCCCCACATAACCTGTGCCAGAAGTATATTTAATATGTGCAGTTCTCAAGTCTGTAAGGGATGCGTACAGACTTGAGAGCTGCACATACTAAATATAGTGAGGGAAGGCCCTTTCCCTCTAACTCTTTTTGCCATATCCCCCTCCTACTCTTCTCTCTACTCCCCCAGCATACCATGTTTCAACAAATAATCAAGAAATGATGGGCTGGATGCCGGGCATGGTGGCTCATGCCTGTAATCCCAGCACTTTGGGAGGCCAAGGCAGGTGGATCACTTGAGGTCAGGAGTTTTAGACCAGCCTTGCCAACATGGTGAAACCCCGTCTCTACTAAAAAAATACAAAAATTAGCTGGGTCTGGTGGAGCATGCCTGTAATCCCAGCTACTTGGGAGGCAGAGGCATGAGAATTGCTTGAACCTGGAAGACAGAGGTTGCAGTAAGCCAAGATTGCACCACTGCACTCCAGCCTGGGTGATAGAGTGAGACTTCATCTAAAAAAAAGAGAGAGAAAAAAAATGATGGGCTGGGCTCAGTGCCTCACACCTATAATCCCAACACTTTGGGAGGCCAAGGTAGGAGAATCACTTAAGCCTAGGAGCTCAAGACCAGCTTGGGCAACATGGCAAAACCCCATCTCTATCAAAAATACAAAAAAATTGCTGAGCGCTGTGGCTCACGCCTGTAATCCCAGCACTTTGGGAGGCTGAGGCAGGTGGATCACAAGGTCAGGAGATCAAGACCATCCTGGCCAACATGGTGAAACCCCATCTCTAAAAAAATAAAATAAAATAAAATAATCCAGGGGTAGTGGCACGCACCTGTAGTCCCAGCTACTTGGGAGGCTGAGGTAGAAGGATTGCTTAAGCCTAGGAGGCAGAGGTTGCAGTGAGCTGACGATCATACCACTGCACTCCAGCCTGGACAACAGAGCAAGACCCTGTCTCAAAAAAAATGATGAAGTGACAGTTCCAGTAGTCCTGCTCTGACACTTCAATGCCGTTTCCTTCCTGGGGATGCAGGGTATCCGTGCAGTTGTGGTTGTGCAGCCAGATGCCTGGACAGAGGACAGTGGCTTCCATGGTAAGGTGGTTGCATGTACCTGTGTTACAGGGGGTCCTTTTGCATGGGTTTGGTTTGCCACTCATTACCTGGTGCTTGAATAGCACAGTTCTTGGCACATTTTAAATATTTGCCTAATGAACGGCTAAAATGTCTTGTTGGCATTTTAATTGTTTTACATTGTAAAAGTAATACATTAACTGTTTCTATGGGGTGGGGGTTCGATATGAATGTTCATCACAGAAAATATAAATCAAGGCCAGGCATGGTGGATCACGCCTATAATCCCAGCACTTTGGGAGGCCAATGTGGAGGCCAAGAAGCCTAGGAGTTCAGGACCAGCCTGGGCAACATAGGGAGACTTCATCTCTACAAAAAATTTAAAAACTAGCTGGGTGTGATGGTACATGCCTGTAGTTTCAGCTACTTGGGAAGCTGAGGTGGGAGGATCCCTTGAGCCCAAAAGGTCAGTGCTGCAGTGAGCCATGATCACACCACTACACTCCAGCCTGGGTGACAGAGTGGGACCGTGTCTCAGAAAGAAAAAAGAAAGCCGGGCGCGGTGGCTCAAGCCTGTAATCCCAGCACTTTGGGAGGTCGAGGCGGGTGGATCACGAGGTCAAGAGATCGAGACCATCCTGGTCAACATGGTGAAACCCCGTCTCTACTAAAAATACAAAAAAATTAGCTGGGCATGGTGGCACGTGCCTGTAATCCCAGCTACTCAGGAAGCTGAGGCAGCAGAATTGCTTGAACCCAGGAGGTGGAGGTTGCAGTGAGCCGAGACCGCGCCATTGCACTCCAGCCTGGGTAACAAGAGTGAAACTCCGTCTCAAAAAAAAAAAACAAAAAAGTTAAAAAGAGATCGAGACCATCCTAGTCAACATGGTGAAACTCTGTCTCTACTAAAAATACAAAAATTAGCTGGGCATGGTGGCGCGTGCCTGTAATCGCAGCTACTCAGGAGGCTGAGGCAGGAGAATTGCCTGAACCCAGGAGGCAGAGGTTGCAGTGAGCCAAGATCGCGCCATTGCACTCCAGCCTGGGTAACGAGTGAAACTCCGTCTCAAAAAAAAAAAAAAAAAAAAAACAAGGAAGTATAAATGTTACAGCTCTTTTAGAATTTGTCTAGCAGGCTTTCCGGTTTTTGCCGGAAAGCCCCTTTCACTAAAAAAAAAAAAAAAGAATAAATTTGCACAAAAACGATAAAATAATCCCAGTAATTCCACCACTTAGAGATGATCACCATAAAATTCTACCAGGTAAGCCGGGTGCGGTGGCTCAAGCCTGTAATCCCAGCACTTTGGGAGGCCGAGGCGGGTGGATCACGAGGTCGAGAGATCGAGACCATCCTGGTCAACATGGTGAAACCCCGTCTCTACTAAAAATACAAAAAATTAGCTGGGCATGGTGGCTCATGCCTGTAATCCCAGCTACTCAGGAGGCTGAGGCAGGAGAATTGCCTGAACCCAGGAGGCGGAGGTTGCGGTGAGCCGAGATCGCGCCATTGCACTTCAGCCTGGGTAACAAGAGCGAAACTCCGTCTCAAAAAAAAAAAAAAAAAATTCTACCAGGTATATGTGCCTATATATATATATACATGTGTATTTTATAAAATGTGATAATTACACTGTTTTGCTTTTTGCCTTAAGATATTACATATATTTTTCCACATCATTAAATTACATTGCTGTTTTCCTGGTGGCTTTCCTTTAACAGATTGAAGTTCATGTTAATACAGTTGTCAGAGGTTGTGGGCCTTCACCAGTGTCATTCCTTGGGCTTCAGAGTCTCACTCTGTTACCCAGGCTGGAGTAATCTGGCTCACTGTAACCTCTGCCTTCTGGGTTCAGTGGATTCTCCTGCCTCAGCTTCAGGGTGGATCCCCTGAGGTCAGGAGTTTGAGATCAGCCTGGCTAACATGGCAAAACCCCATCTCTACTAAAAAATACCAAAAAAAAAAAAAAAAAAAGTGAGCCGAGCATGGTGGCTGGTGCCTGTAATCCCCACTACTTGGGAAGCTGAGGCAGGGGAATCGCTTGAACCCAGGAGGTGGAGGTTGCAGTGAGCCAAAATTGCACCATTGCACTCCAGACTGAGTGACAAGAGTGAGACTCCATCTAAAAAAAAAAAAAAAAAAAAAAAATTTGGCTTCTACCTCATGAATCCTAAGAACTCATACAACCAGGACCCTAGAGTAGATTGATTAGAGCCTGGTCCAGGAGAATGTGAATTGACACTAATCTTTGCTTGTGTTCTCTGTCCCCAGCAATTGGGCAGATGTGTGAAGCACCTGTGGTAACTCGAGAGTGGGTGTTGGACAGTGTAGCACTCTACCAGTGCCAGGAGCTGGACACCTACCTGATACCCCAGATCCCTCACAGCCACTACTGATTGCAGCCAGCCACAGGTACAGAGCCACAGGGCCCCAAGAATGAGCTTACAAAGTGGCCTTTCCAGGCCCTGGGAGCGCTTCTCACTCTTCAGTCCTTCCACTGTCCTGGCTACTAAATATTTTATGTACATCAGCCTGAAAAGGGCTTCTGGCTGTGCAATGTTCCCTTAAAGATTTTCTGCCTCAAGTCTCCCTTTGAAATCTGCCATGAGCACAAAATTATGGTAATTTTTTACCTGAGAAAATTTTAAAACCATTTAACCACCACCAATTGAGCAAGATGCTGATTCATTATTTATCAACCGTATTATTTCTATTAGGGCTGTTGGCTTAGGGCTGGAGGCACAGAGTGGCTTGAGAGAATAGCTGGTTTCCCTAAGTTTGCTTCTCTTTAAAAAACCCTGTGTTCACAAAGGCAGGGAGTCAGACCCTTCAGTGGAAGGAGAGTACTTGGGATCAAATATGTGACTTAAAATCAGAATTGTCCTTGGGCAGTTCTCAAATGTTGGAGTGGAGCACTGGGGAGAAAATTCTGAGGCAGGTATTAGATATGAAAATGAAACTTGAGGGCCAGGCATGGTGGCTCACGCCTGTAATCCCAGCATTTTGGGAGGCCGAGGCAGGCAGATCACTGGAGGTCAGGAGTTTGAAACCAGCCTGGGCAACAGAGATGGTGAAACCCCATCTCTATTAAAAATACAAAAATTAGCGCCGGGCGCGGTGGCTCAAGCCTGTAATCCCAGCACTTTGGGAGGCCGAGGCGGGTGGATCACAAGGTCGAGAGATCGAGACCATCCTGGTCAACATGGTGAAACCCCGTCTCTACTAAAAGTGCAAAAAATTAGCTGGGCATGGTGGCACGTGCCTGTAATCCCAGCTACTCAGGAGGCTGAGGCAGGAGAATTGCCTGAGCCCAGGAGGCGGAGGTTGCGGTGAGCCGAGATCGCGCCATTGCACTCCAGCCTGGGTAACAAGGGCGAAACTCCGTCTCAAAAAAAAAAAAAAAAATACAAAAATTAGCCAGGTGTGGTTGTGGACGCCTGTAATCCCAGCTACTTGAGAGGCTGAGGCAGGAGAATCAATTGAGCCTGGGAGGCAGGGGTTGCAGTGAGCCAAGATGATGCCACTGCACTCCAGCCTTGGCAACAGAGTAAGACTGTGACTCCAAAAAAAAAAAAAAAGAAAAGTAAATGAAACTTGAGGGTTAAATAGAAGAGATTTCTAAAAGTCTGAGTTACATTTGCTAGATTTCTAAAGAATGTGTTCTAAAACAGCCGAAGATTTTCAAGAACCAGTTTCCAAAGACAGTCTTCTAATTCCTCATTAGTAATAAATAAAATGTTTATTGTTGTAGCTCTGGTATGTAACCCATTCCTCTTAAAATATAAGATCTCTTAGCGTGTACCTCATACAGGAAAAAGAAAATATATATATAAGATCTCTGGCATGAATATTTCATGTCTGTAAAATGACAGATCCCACCAGGAAAAGAGCTGTTGCTTTCTTTGAGGCATTTTTTTTCCCTTTGCTCTCTATTGCTGAACCATACAGCTTCATAAATAATTTTGCTTGCTGAAGGAAGAAAAGATGTTTTTCAGAAACTCATTATCCAGTACTGCTTATAGCTGTTGGAAGGACTGTGTCTTCCCTAGCCCCCCAGTGTGCAAGGGCAGTGATGACTTGATTGTACAAAATGCGTTTTGTAAATGTTGTGCTGTTAACACTGCAAATAAACTTGGTAGCAAACACTTCCGCCATGAATGACTGTTCCTGAGACAGGCCAGCAGACCTTCTCAGAGCCTGTTCACTGTGCTTCAGTCTCTTCCTCTGTAAAATGGGGGTAATCATAGTATCTACCTCCTAGGGTTTATTGAGGCAGCTTAAATACCTTTTGTATTTCCTACTGCTGCCAAAACAAATTGTCACAAGGTCAGAAGTCTGAGGTGGCTCACCTGTTTCTTTGTTTCAGGTTTCATAAGGCTAAAATAAATGTGTTGGCAGGGTGGTGCTTCTTTCTAGAGGCTCTAGGGATAAACATTCATGTTGTTGGCTGAATTGTTCCTTGCAATTTTAGGACTAAGATTGCTGTTTCCCACCGCTGTTGGCCAAGCATCATTCTCAGCTTCTTGAGGCTCCTAACGTTCCTAGGTTTCTGGCCCTTCTGCCTCCATCTTCAAAACCAGCAGCAGGGGGTCAAGTTTTTCCTCACATTGAATCTTTCTGACTATTACATCTTTCTAACTCCTGCAGAGACATTTCAGTTTCTAAGGGCTCAAGTGATTAGATTGCACCCACCAGATTATCCAAAGTGATCTCCGTATCTTAAGGTCCATAGCCTTAATTATAGCTGCAAAGTCCCTTCAGAGCAGTACCTAGATTAGTGTTGGATTGAATAACCAGAAGATAGCAATCAAGGGAGGATGTCATTAGAAATCTGCCTACCAAAAAAAAAAAAAAAAAAGAAAGAAATCTGCCTACCACTTCTATTTAACATACTTTTTTTTTTTCTTTTTTCTCAAGATGGAGTCTCACTCTGTCGCCCAGGCTGGAGTGCAGTGGTGCAATCTCGGCTCACTGCAACCTCCACCTCCCGGGTTCAAGCAATTCTCTGCCTCAGCCTCCCAAGTAGCTGGGATTATAGGTGGCCGCCACCACACCCAGCTAATTTTTGGATTTTTAGTAGAGATGGGGTTTCACCATCTTGGCCAGGCTGGTCTTGAACTCCTGACCTTATGATCCACCTGCCTTGGCCTCCCAAAGTGCTGGGATTACAGGTGTGAGTCACTGCACAAGGCTATTTAGCATACTTAATCTACAGATGACATTGTGTACCATTATTTCCTAGTCCTCACACTGCTCAGGGATTGGAATCTTTTTTTTTTTTTTTTTCTTTTTTTTTTTTTTTTGTATTTTTAGTAGAGACAGGGTTTCACCATGTTGACCAGGACGGTCTCGATCTGTTGACCTCGTGATCCACCCGCTTCGGCCTCCCAAAGTGCTGGGATTACAGGCTTGAGCCACTGCGCCCGGCCTGGAATCTTTTTTGAGCAGAGAATGATGTCATCACACAATTCAGTACTGCTGTATTTGGTGGGGACAGTGAAGGAAGATAGAGAAAATGGAGCTAACCGCCATTATTACATTTTATTACAGTTAGTCTTCATCACAGCTCTACGAAGTGGGTATTTGTTACCTCATTTGAAGAACTGGAGTTGAATCTCAAGTTCCTTATAAGATTTTACTCAGAATTGTCAGCTAATAAATGACTACATGGAGATCCAAAGCCATCTTTCTATTCCCATCATCAGTTTTCCATCTGCTTCTGTCACTGACCTCAGGATGGAAGGTTCAAGCCTTAAGGGAATTTTGGGAGAGAAGTAGATTGTGAGGGGAACTAGCACTCATTTCCTTTTTGGGGCCATGGTAGGAGACAGTAAAAGCAGCCCCATGTCAGACAAAGGGTCTTGCAGGAGTGGATCATGGCTACTATTTCCACTCCTCTCTGGCCTCCCAGCTTATGACTGTGTATCTTAGTTGTCAAAGCCTTCCAGTTCATCCTCACCTACAGCTTGACTTCCCTAGGGCCCATGCCAGCTCTCTGTCTACCTGCCAGTAAGTTGATGGGTCTCAGTGTTAGCAGTAAAGGCAGGCAGGAAGCAAGCAGAAGTGCTACTGGGCCTTGCGGGTGAGCCAGGCCTCAGGCCCCCATCACTGACGGGTTAATAGCAAAAGCAATATCTATCTAGTACAGCCTGCCTTTTCAAGAATAGTGAGTGAAGGCAAAGATGACTAAAACACATTAAATTTTCTATAATTGTCTCTAAGGTCTTCCAACAAGTACACACAACATCTGTTTTAAGCTCTACATAACCTTTCCCAGAAGTCAAGTTCAGTCCCTGGCCTCATGATACCTGACCCAGGTTAAGAGTCCTGTCTGACGATGGAGTTAATCCGCGTTCCTTTGACCTCTGACTGTAGGATGTCCTCCCACTTTTCCACCCCACAATCTCTAGCCCTCTCTGGGCACAGCGGCACTTGGGAACTAGTTCCTATACTGCCTTTATCTCATTTTACAAAACAAACTTCTACAAAGAAGCTGGAAAGGAAGGAGGAGAAAGGATTATCAGGCAGGCACAGGGAGGGGGCCTAGAGAAGAACTCTGGCAGATTATCTCCCTCCTAAAATATCCAACCAGAATCGTCAACAAAGTATCGCCTCAAAAACACGCAGGAGAAAAGAAAGGAATCCGTGTTGGGGTGGTCAGAGTGGAAGGAGCCAAGCTGCCCGGAATGTGTCCTCTGAAGGCTGTGAGGAGCAGATAAGGTCAACCCCAGAGGCAGATGGCACACAGAGAATGGCAGGATGAGGGGGAGCTACAGTCTACCCAAAGAAGCCCTAGAGAATGGGGCCTGCTGCCCAGGGAATGTGGGGGCTCACTTATCAAAGACTACTGGAAAATGGCTGAGCCAGCAGCCCCCTCCACCATACTTCAGTGAGGCCTAGTTCCTTTGAACAGCCTGTAACTCTGCCTGTAACAGGGAGAAAATTAAACAAATCTGGCCAAATAGAAAGTGAAGGAAAGCTAGAAACAGCTCCTCTGTGGAGCAGGGATTGGGGAGGTGTAGCAGCAGCTGATCCTGAATGTCTGGAGGATCAGGAAAATGTAAGTTATTTAGGGACTAGAAGAGATCAAGATCTGGAGCGACTTCCCCCCTCAACTCTGGTGGCTGGGGAATATGAACTCTGGAGAGCTGGTTTCAAGGACTCAGACTGATATGACAGCTTAACATTACAGTTCAGTGCCGAGGTTCCCAAAGCATGATCCCCTGGTGGGAGTGTGAGAGGGCAACAGCATCACCTAGGAATTTGTTATTTATGCAAATTCCCAGACCCACTGAATCCCAAACTTAGGTGGGACCAGCAACCTGTGATTCTGTAACAGGCTCAAGTTTGAGAACCAATGGCTTCGTGTAAGCGCTGCTAATTGGTAGAAAATGTTACCTGTGGTCTATTTTGTAAGGGCTTGTTCAGGATAAATAAGGATTGCAGGCTGGTAAGTGGTTCTTATCTACAAGGTTGCAACAGCTGGCTTCAGTTAACTTCAAAAAGGCCCTTTAGGCCGGGCGCGGTGGCTCATGCCTGTAATCCCAGCACTTTGGGAGGCCGAGGCGGGTGGATCACGAGGTCGAGAGATCGAGACCATCCTGGTCAACATGGTGAAACCCCGTCTCTACTAAACATACAAAAAATTAGCTGGGCATGGTTGCGCGTGCCTATAATCCCAGCTACTCAGGAGGCTGAGGCAGGAGAATTGCCTGAACCCAGGAGGCGGAGGTTGCGGTGAGCCGAGATCGCGCCATTGCACTCCAGCCTGGGTAACAAGAGCGAAACTCCGTCTCAAAAAAAAAAAAAAAAAGGCCCTTTAAGCAAAGGCTGTAGTCCCCCCACTTATCCATGGTTTGGATTTCAGTTGCCTGTGGTCACCATGGTCCAAATATATTAAAAGGAAAATTCCAGAAACAAACCAGTCATACATTTTAAATTGTACACCATTTTGAGTATTGTTCGACTTGTTCTATTTTACTATTATTGTTAATCTCTTACCGTGCCTAATTTATGAATTAAATTTGATCATGGGTATGTATGTATGGGGTGAAACATAGTTATATATAGGGTCTGGTACTATCCGAGGTTTCAGGCATCCATTTGTGGTCTTGGAACATGTCCCCCACAGATAAGGGGGGACTGCTGAACAATCCAAAGGACAAAGATTATATTAGCAATCTAGGAGCAGAGGGCCAGGTTGCTTTTTTAAAAAACAGCTAAAGATTTAGGAGGTTTTATTAATATTTAAATTGTATTGAAACCACAGCTGCAGCCTTTGACTCCAGCATAGAGATAAGAAAATGTGGCTTTCAAGAGAAAGGCAATTTCAGACAGCCCTCAAGGTAACAAGAACAAATAAAACAAATGATTTTGTAATTTATCTTTATTGACTGATGGTGCGCAAGGCACAGACAGCCCATACCCTGTGAGAGTCAGCAACAGCCGAGCTCTGAGAGAAGAGAAAGCCAGCCTGGAGGGAGAGAAGCAGGCAGACCAGAGACTGGTGACAGGAAAGACACAGAGAAAACAAAACAGAGCAGGCAGGTGGGAAGAGAAGAAAATTAAATTAAAAGAGAAGGAAAATGAAAACCCAGCCCTGGGTCCTGTCGACCATCTGATCTTGCCGGCTCTCAGCAGCAACAACAATCACCGTTAATGACTATCATTTGCCACACTCCTACTAAGTGCCAGGCACTATTCACCACATACAAATGAGGAAAATGAAGTTTTGAGAGGTCAAGCCACTTATGCAAGGTCATACAACAAAAGGAAGGGGCAGAGCCCAGATTCAAACAAAGATTTGTGTGAGACTAAAGCCCTGTGCTCTTTCCAGTGCATTATGCTGAGAACCACTCCTGGGAGGTGGTGAGTAACAAGGTTAATGATTGAGGGGACACTTTGTGCCCAGTTCTGTTGTGTTGTGTATGGCATGCATGTGTCTATGTGTGCGTGTATGTGTGCAGCTGTGCGAAAGAGGGTGAAAAACTCAATTTCTGGCCTTCAGATTGGTTACTATTCAATGGTCAAGGCAAGAAAAGAAAGCCAGAGAAGGCCGGGCAGTGGCTCACGCCCATAATTCCACCACTTTGGGAAGCCAAGGTGGGCGGATCACCTGAGGTGAGGAGTTCAAGACCAGCCTGGCCAGCTGGTGAAACCCCATCTCTACTAAAAATACAAAAATTAGCTGGGCATGGTGGCACATGCCTGTAGTCCCAGCTACTCGGGAGGCTGAGGCAGGAGAATAGCTTAAACCCAGGAGGCGGAGGTTGCAGTGAGCCGAGACTGTGCCACTGCACTCCAGTTTGGGTGACAGAGTGGGACTCCATCTCAAAAAACAAAAAGCTAAAGAACATTTGCAGAATTCTGGTACAAAAGTTTTTTGGGGGCCTGTGTGGTAGGGTCAGGCCCTGCGTGTTGCAGGAGACTTCTGGCAGAGGCATCTCAACTGGGCCTTGGGTCTTAGGTAAGATTTAGCCAGATGAAAAGGAAAACGGAAGATTCCACAGGCCCAGGTGAGAGCCTCCAGCTAGAATTGGAGGAAGGAGCACTGATCGAAAGAGATAAGACGAGAGTCCTGAAAGGGTAAATATTTCTGACCCTTAATACCCACCCAGTCTCCCCAGACCTTTCATCCCAAACCCAAACCCAACCTCTCCAATTCTTTATCCACTATTCTTTTCAGGCACCCTGGCCATCAAATATGGGAACCCATAAATTTTGCTCATACTCTCATGTTCTTCTAGTCAAGTCCTGATCTGTCCTGATTAAGGCCTGTAGAGACAGGCCTTAATCCTGCCCCTCACTCCTACAGAACCTTCCCCAGGTTTTCTAGGCCAGAATCTCTCCCCATGTAGAATACTCCAGAAGTTTTGCTTTATTTGTGACACTTTATTCAGTTGAAGTTATTTGTGTGCGTATTTTATCCTCTTTATTTGACTAGAAGGCCCTTATAATCCCTTACGACCGTAATTATTTTATCTTTGGTATAACCCAGCTCTATAACTAGCAGATACTTTGTTAGGCACCCAATGAGTTTTTCCTAAATGAATGGATGGACTCAGTGCATTGAAGGGCTTATCCAACTACTGGTTCCACTCTTAAGAACTTTGGAAGGCCAGGCGTGGTGGCTTACGCCTGTAATCCCAGCACTTTGGGAGGCCGAGGTGGGTGGATCACGAGGTCAAGAGATCGAGACCATCCTGGTCAACATGGTGAAACCCCGTCTCTACTAAAAATATAAAAATTAGCTGGGCATGGTGGCACATGCCTGTAATCCCAGCTACCGGGAGGCTGAGGCAGGAGAATTGCTTGAACCCAGGAGGCGGAGGTTGCGGTGAGCCGAGATCGCGCCATTGCACTTCAGCCTGGGTAACGAGCAAAACTCCGTCTCAAAAAAAAAGGTGGGGGGGAACTTTGGAAAACTAGCCATGTTCTGGAATGCTAATTCTCTTCAATGCCTTTCATCCGTTTTTCTATGATCCAGATTTATTCCAAAAACAATATAAGGGATCTAAGTGTCCAAGAATGACTCCTAAACCCACGCCTAAGGATTGTCTCTTTGGTTCTCTTTTTTTTTTTTTTTTTTTTTGAGACGGGGCTTTGCTCTTGTTGCCCAGGCTGTAGTGCAATGGCGCAGTCTTGGCTCACTGCAATCTCCACCTCCTGGGTTCAAGCGATTTTCCTGCCTCAGCCTCCCAAGTAGCTGAGACTACAGGCGCCTGCTACCATGCCTGGCTAATTGTTGTATTTTTAGTAGAGACAGGGTTTCACCATGTTGGCAGGCTGTTCTCGAACTCCTGACCTCAGGTGATTCACCCACATCAGCCTCCCAAAGTGCTAGGATTACAGGAATAAGCCACCACACCCGGCCTCTTTGATTCTCTTTTGCGTATCATGAAGACTACTGCTTTGTAATTAATCAGACCAACATCCACCCACACAGAATAACATTTTCCCCTATCCATCTGAGCTTTTCTCCACGCTGGCCATTCAAGGCAGACAGAGAGACTGCTGCTGCCGTCACTAGGGAAATAATTATGGTGTTCATGATGATTTCTTTGCAAGTACAAAGCACTAGCCCAGCCATTATCTCTCCCACTTCACTAGGATAAAGATTGCTAACCCCACTTTATAGGTGCCAAAACAGGTCCAGGGCCTTGTCAAAGGTCACTCAGTGAGCTGGTGGCAGACCTGGAAATAAGTAGCCCAGGAGCCCCTATTCATTAGGCCACAGATGGAAATGCCTTCATTATGTTTTCTGGGATGTGTCTAGGAAAGAGTCAACTACCTGCACTCCAGCTGAATGGAGATAAGCACTGGGGAAGATAAGAGAAAGTGTGTGACTATGGAATTTTTTTTTCTCTGCAGTGCTGCAGCAGTTGGCACTGGTTAATTCCAGAGGGGGTGCGTGTGTATGTGTGTGTGTGCAAAATCGCATGTCCTAGATGAGGGAAGAGAGGGTGAATCCAAGGTAACACAGACACAGGTAAGCAGATGTTGCCATCTTCTCTTGAAAGTCATCTCAAACCAAATGGTAGCGTATATTAGCAGGAGAAACTCAACTTAGGAGGTTCTCCCCAGCTGTTACGCTATACGACTCTGGAATAAGCTAGTACAAATTAGGTAGAAAGTCTTCCCTTGGTAAACCCTGTTCCTGGAGCTTGGCGGAGGGAGGTCTTTCCTGGAGGTAAAGGACTGTAGAGCTGTCTCAGGGCCTTCTGCAGCTGTTAAAGTGAGAAAGCTGCTAATAGGATCATCTCCAAGCCCACAGAAGCTCTGAAAGCTATGGAAACCAAGATCTGTACAGAAGCCACTTCTGGTTTCTAATGCCTGAGAAATTAAGATGAAAAAGAAAATCCCCATGGAAATTCAAGACTGTTCTGAGGCGGGGCATGGTGGCTTATGCCTGTAATCCCAGCACTTTGGGAGGCCGAGGTGGGCAGATCATGTAAGGTCAGGAGTTCAAGACCAGCCTGGTCAAAATGGTGAAACTCTGTCTCTACTAAAAATACAAAATTAGCTGGACATGGTGGTGTACACCTGTAACCCCAGCTACTCAGGAGGCTGAGACGGGAGAATCACTTGAATCTGTGAGGCAAAGGTTGCAGTGAGCTGAGATCGCACCACTGCACTCCAGCCCTGGCAACAAGAGCAAAACTCTGTCTCCAAAAAAAATAATAATAAGGCCGGGCACAGTGGCTCACGCCTGTAATCCCAACACTGGAAGGCCAAGACAGGTGGATCATGAGGTCAAGAGATCGAGACCATCCTGGTCAACATAGTGAAACCCCGTCTCTACTAAAAATACAAAAATTAGGTGAGCATGGTGGCGCATGCCTGTAGTCCCAGCTACTTGGGAGACTGAGGCAGGAGAATTGCTTGAACCCAGAAGACGGAGGTTGCAGTGAGCCGGGATTGCGCCATTGCATTCCAGCCTGGGTAACAAGCGAAACTCCGTCTCAAAAAAAACTGTTCTATGACATGGCCATAGGACTGCTGGCTAGGGCAGTGATGTCCCCTTCCCACCAAAGCCCAAGCCTCTAGCACCATCCTAAAGCGTGGGGATAACCTCTTCACCTCAGGCCAGCTCTGGGCTGTTCTCAGCCTATACACCAGCCTCCATTAGTCTTCAACTCTGCTGAGGCCTCAGCAGCTTCCCAGTCCCACTGATGGCTGTGGGGCATAGAATGAGCAGGGGGCATAAAACCTGAGTCCAGAGAAGTGGTGGTTGCACAACATTGTGAATGCACTAAATGCCCCTGAGTTGTACACTTAAAATGGCTAATTGTGTGTTAAGTGAATTTCAATCCATTTAAAAAAAAAAAAAAAAAAGAGCCACCTTTGAGGGTAGGGAGAGGAGCTAGGCCATGAGGATTGGAACTCCTTACAGGGAGTGGCAGTGAACAATGGGGAGGCAAGTCTGGCAGTCTGGGCCTCCCCATTCCTCCTCTAGGACCAGATGGGAACTGGGGCTAGGAAGAAAGGCCCAACTGGGGCGGCGCCACGCCGGGCTCTGGGCAGAAGAGAAGCACTCAGTGAATGTGAGGAGGCTGCAGCCGTCGGCTCATTTGCATCATAAGTGATTGGTTTTCCCTGCTCGTCCCTCATTAGGACACAATGGACAGTTGTTTGCTGGCGCAGCAGATCCATTTACCAAGGCGGAGAGAAGACAGCACAAGTGACCGATGGGTAATGGTGTCGAAGGGTGGACAGCCGCCTCCCCTCCCCTGTGCTCCCAGGCCACTGGGACTCTTGTTCTCACACAATGAGAAGGGACCTTAGAGAGAAAATCACCCCTTCACTTCACAGAAGAAGAGACTGAGGTGCTGAGAGAGGGTGAGACTTGCTGTGGGCAACAGGGAGAACATGGTAAAACTAAGCGTTTCAGACTAACCTCTGGATCCTTTTTCTTTGAGACAAGGACTGGCTCTGTCACCCAGGTTGGAGTAGTACAGTGGCACAATCTCAGCTCACTTCAACCTCTCCTTCCCAGGCTCAAGTGATCCTCCCACCTCAGCCTTTTGTGGGCCACCATACCCAGTTAATTTTTTGTAGAGACAAGGTCTCACTGTGTTGCCTGTGCTGGTCTCAAACTTGTGGGCTCAAGTGATCTTCCAGCCTTGGTCTCCCAAAGTGCTAGTATTGCAGGTGTGAGCCACAGCACTGGGCCTTTTTTTTTTTTTTTTTTTTTTTTTTTTTTTTTTTTTTTGAGATAGGGTTCTACTCTGTCACCTAGGCTGGAAGGCAGTGGTGTGATCGCTGCTCACTACAGCCTGGAACTCCTGGTTCAAGTGATCCTCCCACCTCAGCCTCCTGAGTAACTAGGACTGTAAGCACATGCCACTATACTTAGCTAATTTTTTTCTTTTCTTTTCTTTTCTTTTTTTTTAATTATTTTGTAGAGACAGGGTTTTACCATGTTGGTCAGGTTGGTCTTGAACTCCTGACCTTGTGGTCCACCTGCCTTGGCCTCTCAAAGTGCTGAGATTACAGGCACCCAGCCTCCTTTTGGTTTGAGATGGAGTTTCACTCTTGTTGCACAGGGTAGAGCACAATTGCGAGATCTCAGGTCACACGGCAACCTCCACCTAACTCCACCTCCCAGGTTCAAGCTATTCTCTTGCCTCAGCCTCCCTAGTAGCTGGAATTACAGGCATGTGCACCACCACATCAGCTAATTTTGTATTTTTAGTAGAGACGGGGTTTGTCTACGTTGGTCAGGCTGGTCTAAAACTCCCGACCTGAGGTGATCTGCCTGTCTCAGCCTCCCAAAGTGCTGGGATTACAGGCTTGAGCCACCGCACCAGCCTCTCTTTTATTTTTGTCTATAAATAGTGTCTCCCTGTGTTGCCCAGGCTGGTCTCAAACTCCTGAGTTCAAGTGATTCTCCCACCTCAGCCTCCAGAGTAGCTGAGATTACAGGTATGAGCCTGCACCGGGCCTGGATTCTAAACTGTCTTCGGAAGGCTCACTTTGTTCCCCACAATATCTTCTCCATGCCCCGATTTATGTGTGTGGTCTCTCTCCTGTCCCAGGGCCTTCGTTTCCATCATTCTGTCCCTGTGTCTCCTTCTTTTTCTCTGTTTCTGTTCCCCTCTATCTTTTCCTCTTGGTTTCCAGGCAGCTAGTATAATTACTAGACTTGTAATTAACCCCTGGCCTAACAAAGATGGATCTGGCAGGAAAGGCGGCAATTTAGCAAGTGTCTTGGTTTGTTTTGGGGATAGGTGGGGAGAGAAAAATATGTGTTGGGGCCTATTATAAACCAGGCACTAAGACACATGACACATTTCATCCTTTCAATCTTGCAAGGAAGGTGTTCTTAGAGACAAAAAGGGTGAGGCTCAGAGAGGTTAAGTAACTTGTGCAAGGGCACTCAGCTAGCAAATTGTGATTACCTGACTCTGAAACCTCTATTCTTCCACGTCACACCCTGGTCTAACACAAGGTAAGGGGCTAATTGATTCCAGACTCAAGTGAGGCACAACGTTGCTGAAGGAGGCCACTGTTTTGTTGCTCTCCTCTAGGCAGTGGCTGCCTCCCCTCCCCAGAACCCCCTCCTCTTCTGGGCCCCTTCTGCAGGTGTCGAAGTCTCACCCAATGTAAGCTTTCACCTCTGGGGAGATGGGAAGACAGTGATCAAGAGAGAAACCTGACAAACCCAGACCAACCATGGGGGTCTCCCTCCTGCTAACACCCCTCCCGGTGGTTCCCCGTCTGCCCCTCCCCGTTGTGGGTCAAGCCTGCCAGCGTCTGTGTCTGTTTCATTGTGATGTGGGGGAAGGGGAGAGTCAGGGGTGAGTGGGTGTCTGTGTGCATGAACATAAGCCCTCTGAGTTCATTCTGACACTGAATGAAAAACTCACCAATTATTCGTCCAATCTCATTAATATGCAGACAGACATCTGTTATTTAGAAGTCAACAACAAAGGCATTTTCTTGTGGGGAGGGCCACTAGTGTACATGGCTCTCTTGTCTCTTGGCTTCTGGAGAGTAGCTACTCCGGACCTGGAGCCTCCCCTCTCTCTGACCCTCACTCACAGCCTTGAGGAAAGCAACTAAAGGACTGACCAGAAGAGAGCAAGTAAAGGATTGACCAGAGATGGCTGGAGGTCCGGGAACCCCACTGGAAGGAAAGAAGCTGGAGAGGAGCTGCCTTGTGTAGAAGAAACTGAGAACAAAACGCTAAACCCTTTCCTGGGGAAGATAATGTGGATTGGGGGAGGCAGCTGTGCCAGGATTGCCTGACCCACTGGGAATCTCAGGGACATGACCCCTCCCCCGCACTTTCCCAGCCTGCGAGACGAGTCTGAGTGCATCTGAAGCAGGGAGAGGGTCACTATGGCAACATGAGGTCCTCACCCAGAGACTGCAGAAAAAGTAATGAGAGGAGTTCAGAAAAATGGAGACCAAGGGACCCCAATCTTTGGAGGAGTCACTAAAGACCTTCAGGCCCCAAGATAGGTATGGGAACAAGACATAACCACCTCCTGCTTCCTGTCTTCTGTCTTCCTCCAGCCTTCCAGTCCCAGCACAAAATATCCCTGCAAGAAGCCTTTCCTGATTCCCTCAGGCCCAGCTTACAAGCACTAAAGACTTGGTGTGGTAGTTGTAAAGAACAAAGATTGGCATCAGCTCAGCAACACAATGAGGTAGATGTGGTGATCAGATCAGCCCCCTTTCTTTCTTTTTTCCTTTTTTTTTTTTTCCTGAGACGGAGTCTTGCTCTGTCACCCAGGCTGTAGTGCAGTGGGACGATCTCGGTTCACAGCATCCTCTTGAACCTGGGTTCAAGCGATTCACCCGCCTGCCTCAGCCTCCTGAGTAGCTGAGGTTTCACCATGTTGGCCAGGATGGTCTCGATCTGCTGACCTCATGATCTGCCCACCCTGGCCTCCCAAAGTGCTGGGATTACAGCCGGGCACGGTGATGAGCCACCTTTTCTAGGTACAAAAACAGGTTCAGAGAGGTGCTGGGCTTCACCAGAAGCTCCCCAGGGAAAAAGCAGTGGAGCTCAACCCAGGCTCTGGGACTTCTGCCTCCCAATCTGAAGCTCTTCCTATGATCGTCCCTCCTAGGAGAGCCAGAGTCACAAGGGGAGGACCTTTGTCAGCTGAAGGGTTTCTGGGGTTCAACTGAGTCCTCTGTTCCCCGTTTACCCTGTCCTTCCCCCTCCTCCCTCCTAGGCAGGCTGATTGGCTAGGTTAAGAAACACTAGCCTGGGTGCAGTGGCTCACATCTGTAATCCCAGAATTTTGGGAGGCTGAGGTATATGGATCACCTGAGGGCAGGAGTTCAAGACCAGCCTGGCCAACATGATGAAACCCCATCTCTACTAAAAATACAAAAATTAGGCCAGGCATGCTGGCTCATACCTGCAATCTCAACACTTTAGGAGGCCAAGGCGGGTAGATCATGAAGTCAAGAGATGGAAACCATCCTGGCCAACAACATGGTGAAACTCCGTTTCTACTAAAAATACAAAAATATGCTGGGCAAGGTGGCATGTGCCTATAGTCCCAGCTACTCAGGAGGCTGAGGCAGGAGAATGGCTTGAACCTGGGAGGCGGAAGTTGCAGTGAGCCAAGATCATGCCACTGCACTGGTGACAGAGCGAGACTCCATCTCAAAAGAAAAATTAGCTGGGTGTGGTGGCACGCGCCAGTAATCCCAGATACATGAGAGGCTGAGGCAGGAGAATGGCTTGAACCCGGGAGGCGGAGGTTATGGTGAGCTGAGATCGCACCACTGTACTCCAGCCTGAATGGCAGAGCGAGACTCCATCTCAAAAAAAAAAAAAAAAAAACCAAAACAGAAACACTGGCATCACAGTGTGATTAGTTGTTTATTTCATTAAATGATTAACGAGGCTACATTGTTTCCCAAACCAGTGTCTAATTTGTGGGGAAACAGCTGTGGAGAAGGAAGCTGGGTGACTCCTGCATCTGTGGTAGTGGAGGGAGTAAGGTCCCCTCTCTCCAGCCTACAGAGGGCTTTGGGGATCAGGAACAGTCCCATTTCCTCCTCCCACCCACTGAGCTCCTCAGCCCAGAGCCCTCCTCCCCAGAAATAAAACATCTGGTAACCGAGACCAGCAGAATGGGACCAAAAATCCATTCCTGATGGTATTGAAAAGGTATTAAACTTTGAGGGTTCCTCCAGCTGATTGATCTTTCTAATTATGTTTGCTTTAGGGGGATATTGAAATGCATTTGCATTCCCTGAGCTCACATGGCAGGAGATGGAGGTTGGAGGAAAGAGAGGACACAAACCCTCCACTCTCTACACTTTGGTGGTTGCAGGCTTGAACCTGCTATGCACTGAGAAGCCCAAAGTGGAAAAGAGAAGCCATTCAGCTAAAAACCACAAGTCGGTTTTTATGGCAGGTCCTGGTAGGGAAAGGGTCAGTCCTCAGAGACAGATGGAGATCCACCTCACTGGGCCTGGAGCCCTGCCCTCTCCTGTACCTTTAGCCCAGGACTCGGGGGTCCTTGAGTCAGTCCCTAACCAGGTCTCAGTTTGAAGGAGTGGTTATCCAAGAGCACTTAATTTCAAATGTCATTGAAGTTTCCTAGACTTTCAGACTGGCTGAGATGGACCAGTCCCATAAGAGAGGTTGGGATAGGGGTATCTGATGAGCCAGGGAGTGGCGGGTAGGGATTTCCTTTTCTCTCAAGACTAGAACCTGGTATAAGGGAAAGGAGAAGCTATTTTTTATTTTTTTATTTTTTTTTAGAGACAGGGTCTCATTCTGACACTCAGGCTGGAAGACAATGGCATGATCATAGCTCACTGCAGCCTCGAATTCCTGGCCTCAAGCCATCCTCCCAGCTTGGCCTCCCAAACTGCTGGGATTATAGGTGTGAGCCACCACCGAGAAGCTATTTTAAACGGCACATCTCAGAGCCAAATCTCCCAGCCCCAATACCTCATCCAGATAACCATCTATCCAAAAAACAAATCTGATCACCTCACTCTCTGCCTGAAATTCCTGGTGGCTCCTCACATCCTCAGAATGAAACCCTGGTTCCTTTTCCCAGCCTTGTCTTCTACTCTCCCTGCCATGGGAGCCCCAACAGTGCCATGCTCCTTCTCATCCCCACGTGTTTACACATGCTATACCCTCTGCTCAGAGTGCCTTTCCTACGCCTTCCCCACGTGGCAAACTCCTCTTCAACCCTCAGGCCCTGGCTCACAGGACTGACTTCTCAGGCTGCAAAAGAGCTCCCATAGCACCCCATACATGTACAAATATTCCTCAGCCTCCATACCCAGAGCTGTTAAACGAAATTTGAATTAAAAAAAAATCCCTAAGCCATGGCACCTTCACACCTGAGGTACTGCTCTTCCACATTGGGCTGGCCTCCAGAAGCTGAGAGACTGGTCCTTGCAATCTCCCAAGCCAGTGTGTGACACACAGTTGGTGTTCAGTACATATTTGCTGAATGAAGGAAGAATGGGCTATAAATTTGGGTGGGATCCCACAGATAGTCCCATAAGGTCAGTGTTCTCTTCAGTGTCTGGAAGAACTGGCTGGGGCTAGGGCAGGGGGTGGAGCTGGGGGAGGGAAGGGCCAGGGATGGTTCCTGGGGGAGAATGTCACCGAAAAGAGGCCAGTGGGACCAGAGCCAGGGAGGGAATACAGGACAATCTGAAACCAGACTCCCGAGAAAACAGACCAGCACTGTCTTTCCTGACAACAGGCGCTCAGCAGTCCCCTCCACCATCTTTCCTTTAAGAGACAGGGTAAGGGTGACTCTAACACACAGTTGATGCTCCCCTGAAAGTCATCAAGGAACTCAGCATGGAAGGAGAGAAAGGTCCCTGGCCTGAGCACCTAAGGAGACCCCAGAATCAAACTACTGACCCCTTGGGGGAAACTGCATGCTGTACAGGGTTAGCTTCTGTGACGTAGTGGAGACTTTTGATGCCTCCCTACCCCTGCAACCCCCAGGGCACCAGCAGGCTCCAAGCCAGGGGTACTGATGATGAGCAGGACCCCTCCCACTAGCAGCAGGCCTGGCTGGGCTGAGAAATGCTGACTAATTGCATGTCAGCTGCTCTAAAACCCCCAAATGGCCTGAGAATTGCCCACTTCATTAACTGGGATGAACAATCCCAGCATGTCTCCTTCTCCCAATTCTGACTCCTAAAAGGACACTAATGATCCAACCTATGGCTTTGTCCTCTGTTCCACCTGTGGACATGGACAGGAAAGTTCCCCTACTGAGGTCTAACTTTCCCTCCTACTGCTAGAGATTGGTAGATGGATTTTTTTTAAAGCAACGAAACTAAAGCCACAGCCGTTTTCCATGGACGTGGGCTTTATTGGGTGACTATTGGGGCAAGGGAGGTTCTAAGGCTGGTGGACTGATGGGGGGAGGGGCTTCTCCTTGCTTTTGAATTTAGTGCATGTTTCCTAGAGGTTAAGATGTGTGAGAACAGCTGCACAAGTGAGAGGAAAGAAAAGAGAAGGTCACAGAATGAACATTTTCCTTGGGTCTGAATCAGGATATGGAGGGTGGGGGTAGAGAGAGAGGGTACCCTTCACATAGGAGACTCCACTGAGGTCACTGTTTGATACCAGCTTCCCTAACCCCCACCTGCCCCATCCCAGTTCATGCCCCAGATGCCAGCCCTGTTAGCTCCCTCAACATCCACTGGAGAAGAGGAAGGAGGAGGATATGAGAAATGATACCCTTCTGCCCTCCAGCTCCCCTGCCTGAAGAATTGCTTGCTCTGCCTGCCCAGACTTCCCAGACAGGCTCAGGAGGTCAGGAAGCCTGGGTGCAGGCAGGGAAACACTTGTGTCCCTCACCACCCGCTTCACACCCTGCGCCCTCCTAGCCCCTCACATGAGGTTGCAGCTCTTGGCTCGATCCTTATGTATCTCGCCCTCATTCCCTCGGTCTGGCCGTCCTGACAGCTGAGTGGATCGCTGCATTCCCCGGCGTGAGTCAGTTCGGCGCAGCTGCCTATGGCCACGGCCAAGGGAGGCCACTGTGGCCACATGGAAGACATCCCTGACGCTGCGCTCAGAAGACCGGGAGGAGCACTCCACGTAGGACACAGCCCCCACCTGCTTGGCCAGCACAGTGCCCTGGAAAAGGAGCGCATGGGAGAAAGTTATACGTCTTAGCCTGAAGCTTAGAAAGGGTCATGGAGGCTGAGGGCTGAGGTTGAAGGTCACGGCTGGGGGCGACCAAGGGATCAGGTCAGAGGTGACAGGCCAGGACAAGGGATGATCCAGGTAGGGTGTTTTCAAATCAGAAACTGAAGGGGGTAGAGGTGACAGGTCTAGGCTGTCAGAGATCAGAGGTCAAGGGTCCCACCTGCTCATGTGTGACAGGGATAAGCCTCTGCTTGGACAGCTCCCTCAGTGTGGCCAGGTCAGTCCGCATGTCCAGTTTACAGCCAACCAGCACAACCTTGGCATTGGGGCAAAACTCTTGAGTCTCTCCTTGCCACTATGTAGGAGAAGAAAAGAGAATTGTGGAGGGGTAGAGGGAGGCACAGGGTGAGCCCCTGCTCCATGCCAGCAGTGTGCCCTCTCTTCCTCACAGCACACAGAAACCATGTATCCCTCTGGACTCTCCATATGAGGAAGGAGGTGAGAATGCTAGGCGTGGGTTGAGAGCAGGATGGGGTGAGGGAAGCAGGGAGAGGAGAGGGCTGGTGTGGGCCTGCGGACTCTTCTCCCACGGTGGCTGTGAAGGGTCTGCCAGCCTGGAACCTTCCCATTCCCACTCGCCTTTCCCATACTCTCTTTCCTGGGAATAAACTTATCCTACCCTCCCCTCCCCCACCTGGGAACTGGGGCTGCCCTAGCTGACTTCTGTCCATTCACCACCAGCTTTTCTCATGGAAATAGGGGCCTGAGAGGAGGCCACAGGGCTTTCCTGAGCTCCAGGATCAGCATTCCCACCCATCCCCTCCATCTGGGGCTCCCAACCCCAAGCAGTTGGGAAGAACAGAGGAGGAACCCTGTGAGTGCTTCTCCCTTCACTCCCCCACCTCCATTAGCTGCTGTATCCAGCTCTGAGGACTTTCAGAAAGGGGGTGGCTGGGAGGGATGGGGTCTGGAGGGGTGGCAGGGATGAGAACTTCACCTGCTAACCAGCTGATGGCCATACCCCAGCCATCACTCCCTCCTCCTGGCCCATCGTGTGTCAGGACGATGGTGTCTGGTCCCCCTTGGTCTAGCTGCCCTATTTCCCCAGGCTCCCACCTTCTTGAGAACACTGTCCAGTGTTTCTGGTCGGCTAATGTCGAAGCAGATGAGCACAGCATCAGAATCAGGATAGGCCAGAGGCCGGACGTTATCATAGTAAGAAGAACCTGAAGGAAGACAGGGCATGAGGGGCCTGAGTGGGTGGGAGGCCTGGAAGGGAATGGGAGACCTTAGAGAGCCTGGTCAAGGGATGCTGGGAGCAAAGAGTGGAAAAGAGCAATCACTGATACTCATCATAGAGTCTATGTTTCCCAAGCAAGGGAGCAGGCAGAAGGGAGGTGAGATGGTGGGAAATGGCTGTTTCCCTAGGGGTTTAAAAAGTAATAATTTTTAATCTTAACTGAGGTTTGGACCCCTTTGAGAAGCTCAGGAAATCTACAGACATTCTCATGAAATGTTGCATGTTCTTTCTGGGCTTTGGCAACCGAAGCCCTGAAGGGAACTCTTGTAGAAATAAAAACCCTCCCTGCACCAGGTGGAGAAAAAGCAGTGGCGGGGAAAGTACTCCCATCCTCCTGGGACTTGACCTCAGATTTCTAGTTCAGTTGAGATAAATAGTCCCCCTGCCTGCCCTTCACTCAAGACATTCTAAATGTCTTCTGTCTCTCTCTCTTTTTTTTTTTTTTTTGAGACAGTCTTGCTCTGTTACCCAGCCTGGAGTGCAGTGGCTGGATCTTGGCTCACTGAAGCCTCTGCCTCCCAGGTTTCGGTGATTCTCCTGCCTCAGCCTCCTGGGTAGCTGAGATTACAAGCACACACCATACAACTGGCTAATTTTTTTGGGTTTCACCATGTTGGCCAGTCTTGAACTCCTGACCTCAGGTAATCTGCCCACCTTGGCCTCTCAAAGTGCTAGGATTACAGGTGTGAGCCACCGCTAAATGTCTTTTCTAAACCCAGTCTTATCTCCTAAGAAACATGTTCCAAATTAAAAGCCATTCCTTCCCAACTTTCCCAGGTAGGCAAAACCCAGTTGAGGGGCTCAGATCCTAGGCTTTTTCCTTCAGGACATGGTTTCTGTCAGGCTCTGCAAGTTCTGCCTTGGTTTCCCTGGCTTTAAGCAGAAAATTGACTTTTCCTTCCTGCTGGAATTGGATTGATGGGCTGGGCTGACCTGGAACCTAAGGATCTAGCCAAGGGAGGGGACAGAGTGGGCCACCTTGGAAGTCAGGGTGACCCCCAGGGACTTGGCTACCTGAAGTGTCCCACATGTTGAGCTCAATGCGGCGCTTGTCGATCTCAAAGCTCGCGGTGTAGTTCTCAAACACGGTGGGGACATAACTCTGCAGACACGGATGGATCCAAATGAGATCCTCTCTCCAGGTCCTCACCACAGACAAATGCCCTCCTCACTCCCACACCCGGTCCAGCCCTGCTCCTGGACACAAGTTGGTCTGGGATTGGGCAAAGGGGAGATCCCAGGAGTTCCTGCACCCCCGCAGAATCTCTGCTAAGCTCCCAGACCTCCTCCTGGTCCTTTCTCGTACCTTCAGCCCCCTAGTTCTTCCCCGCTCTATTGCCCAGGACCTCCGACATTCCCCTCGCCCTCCCTCCCGGATGCTCTGGTTCTCCCAAACCCCAACCATCTCACCCTGCTCCCTAATTCCTCCCACCCCAATCCTCTGCAGTCCTTCCTGAGCCCCCAACGTCTCCCCCTCGTCCTCCGAGGCCCCGTCTCTTGTCTCTGGTTACCCGAGTACCCGTTCCCAACCGTCCCCAGGGCCCCTGTCACCCACCCCCAGCAGCCTTAGCGCCCCCCTCCCAAGACACCGGTCCCTCACCCCGGGATAGGCGTCCTTGGCGAACACCTGCAGCAGCGCCGTCTTGCCGCACTCCGCGTCTCCCACCACCACGATCTTGCAGCGGCCGCTCTGCCCCTCCATGGTCCCGGCTACGCGCCGGTCCCCCACGCCACCCCCCTCCCGGGCCCCGCCGCCGCCTCTGCCACCGCCTCTGCCACCGCCTCCCCCGCCGCTGCAGCTGCAGCCGCTCGGGCAGCCGACACCGGCATCTCGCGGGCTCGCGCCGAGCCCCCGCCCCGGGACTGCGGCCCCCCCTCCGCCCCGCCCCCAGCCCGGCGGCCGCGCCCCCGGCCCCGCCTCCCACTCGCGCAGCCAGGGGGCGGGACCCAGCAGATCTGGGCGGAGCCCTAGGAACATAGGCCTCAGAGCCGGGGTCCAGCGCGCCAGCGTGGTCTGAGGGGCCCCTGCCGGTTTGGGATCTGCCGAACAGGGCTTATAGGACTTCCTCGGAGATTAGGGCAGGGCAGAGTTCAGGCGAAGTTCTTAGGTTAGAATGTGAGCGGCACACGCGCGAAGCTGGGGCCTGCTGTGTACCCACGCGTGCACGCAGGTGTGCCAGTGCGGACAGCGCGGCGACAGCCATCCACTTCCTGAAGACGGCGGGAGAAAGATGCTAGGGGAAGAAGGGAGCCTTTTTGGTTTTCTCTCCCGCCTCCGCTCATGTCCCGGCAGAAGGTCTTGGGGAAATGGGAGGGTGAACCCCAGCACACCCACCCGGACGGTGGTGACGTCATAGCTTTCCGTCCCCATGGCAACGGGCAGCCGGGTCTCGGGTTTCGTTGACTTAACCGCGGGCCTAGACCAGCAGAGAAACATGGACTGAGTTCCTCCAGCCAAGCACTGTGTGCAAAGTTTTGGGGGCGCTGCGTCCTCTGGTGGATGTTTGGGAGATGAGGAGGAAGGAGATGGGGAGGAAGAGAAATAACCGCCACAGTGACAGCCCTGCTCTGCTGGAGCCAGAGCTAAGTCCAAAAGTCAGGCTGGATTCAGAGTCTAACAATAATCAAACCACAGATAAGCATTTGCATGGCATTTTTTAATCTTTTATTTTATTTATTTGTTTATTTCTTTTGAGACGAGTCTCGCTCTGTTGCCCAGGCTGGAGTGCAGTGGTGCAATCTCAACTCACTGCAACCTTCGACTGCCGAGTTCAAGCAATTCTCCTGCCTCAGCCTCCTGAGTAGCTGGGACTACAGACGCGCGCCACCATGCCCTACTAATTTTTGTAGACTTTACCTTTTAAAACTGCTTTTGGCCGGGCGTGGTGGCTGACACCTGTAATGCCAGCACTTTGGGAGGCCAAGGTGGGTGGATCACGAGGTCAGGAGTTTGAGACCAGCCTGGCCAATATGGTGAAAAATACAAAATTACAATACGGTGAAAAACACAAAAATTAGCTGGGCGTGGTGGCACGCGCCTGTAGTCCCAGCTACGTGAGGCTGAGGCAGAAGAATTGCTTGAAGCTGGGAGGTGGAGGCTGCAGTGAGCCGAGATCCCACCACTGCACTCCAGCCTGGCACCTGTCGACAGAGCAAGACTCTGTCTCAAAAAAAAAAAAAAAAAAAAAAAGTGCTCTTTTGGCCGGATGCAGTGGCTCATGCCTGTAATCCCGGTACTTTGGGAGGTAGAGACAGGCGGAATATGAGGTCAGGAGTTCGAGACCAGCCTGGCCAAAATAGTGAAACCTCTTCTCTACCAAAAATACAAAAATTAGGCCGGGCGCGGTGGCTCAAGCCTGTAATCCCAGCACTTTGGGAGGCCGAGGCAGGTGGATCACGAGGTCAAGAGATCGAGACCATCCTGGTGAACATGGTGAAACCCCGTCTCTACTAAAAATACAAAAAATTAGCTGGGCATGGTGGCGCATGCCTGTAATCCCAGCTACTCAGGAGGCTGAGGCAGGAGAATTGCCTGAACCGAGGAGGCGGAGGTTGTGGTGAGCCGAGATCCTGCCATTGCACTCCAGCCTGGGTAACAAGAGTGAAACTCCGTCTCAAAACAAAAACAAAAACAAAAACAAAAAAACCCAAAAATTATCCGGGCATGGTGGCGCGTGCCTGTAGTCCCAGCTACTGGGGAGGCTGAGGCAATAACTAGAAGTCGGACGCGGTAGCATACGCCTGTAATCTCAGCACTTTGGGAGGCGTGCTTACATGCAGGAGTTCAAGACCATCCTGGGCAACCTAGTGAGACCCTGTCTCTAGAAAAAAAAATTAAAAATTATCCGGGTTTGACCACTCTAGGCACACTGCCTATGGGGTAGCCCTGCTCTGCAAAGAGTAATGAAAAATAAAATTAGCCGGGCGTGGCGGCACACGCCTGTGTTCCTAGCTATTCAGGAGGCTGAGGTGGGAAGATTGCTTGAGCCCGGGAGTTTCACGCTGCAGGGAGCCGTGATCGCACCACCTCGTCAGCGTGGGTGACAGAGTGAGACCCTGTATTAAAAATAAATAAATAAAAAATAAAAACATGCCAGGCGCGGTGGCTCAAGCCTGTAATCCCAGCACTTTAGGAGGCCGAGGCGGGTGGATCACGAAGCCAAGAGATCGAGACCATCCTGGTCAACAAGGTGAAACCCCGTCTCTACTAAAAATACAAAAAATTAGCTGGGCATGGTGGCGCGTGCCTGTAATCCCAGCCACTCGGGAGGCTGAGGCAGGAGAATTGCCTGAACCCAGGAGGCGGAGGTTGCGGTGAGCCGAGATCGCGCCATTGCACTCCAGCCTGGGTAACAAGAGCGAAACTCCGTCTCAAAATAAAATAAAATAAAATAAAATAAAAATAAAATAAAATAATAAATAAAAACATAACCAGAGCACATAGCATCATCGTTATTTTACAGAAGGAAACTGAGGAACAGAACATTAACAACAAAGTCAGAAAGTTTTAAAGGCTTTGTCTCCATGCCCCTACTTTGCCTTTTCAAGACCAGAGTGAGTGAAGTCTTATCCCTACCTGGGTTACCTAAAGGTAGAGTCAAAGCCTGAGACACAATTTAGTTGGGCTCCAGTCCACAGGTGGCTGACTCGCCAAATATGAAATCTGATGTAAGTTCAAGTTTTGGGACTGCTCCTTAACTTTGTTCTTGAGACAGAATCTCACTCTATTGCCCAGACTGGAGTGGCGCAATCTCTGCTCACCGTAACCTCCGCCTCCCACGCTCAAGCGATTCTCCTGCCTCAGCCTCCCGAGTAGCTGGGATTACAGGCTCCCACCACTACTGCCCGGCTAATTTCTGTATTTTTAGTAAAGACGGGAGTTTCACCATGCTGGCCAGGCTGGTCTTGAACTCCTGACCTCAAATGATCCACCGGCCTTAGCCTCCCAAAGTGCTGGGATTACAGGCATGAGCCGCCGTGCCCGGCCTATCCCTTAACATAGTTTTTAATTTGAATAAGGTTGAATATGAATAAATAAATCGCGGCCTGCTTGATCCCAAGACCACCGACGTTCCTTGTTCCCCTTTTCGTGCCCTCCCAGCTCGCGCCGCTGTAGCCCTGGCCCTTTAAGTCTGAGCGCGAGGCTCCGCCCCCTCCTGGCACCACCCCCGCCCCGCCCCTCCCGCTGGAGCTCGCTGCCGCGGCTCTTCTCGGCGCGCCCCGCCCTCCCCAGCTGTGTACTCTCAGTCCAGCTGTGCTCTCTCGTCGGGAGTCCCAGCCATGTCCGCCGAGAGAGAGGTAGCCGAGGCGGCCACCGTGGTGGCGGCGGCCGAGGCAGGGGTCGGGGAAGACGCCTCTTCACCGCCCCCGAAAGCCGAGGCAGCGAGCGACCCCCAGCAGCCGGCAGCCTCTGAAGGGGCCGCCGCCGCCGCCTCGCCGCCACCGCTGCGCTGCCTGGTTCTCACGGGCTTTGGAGGCTACGACAAGGTGAAGCTGCAGAGCCGGCCGGCCGCGCCCCCGGCCCCCGGGCCCGGCCAGCTGACCCTGCGCGTGCGGGCCTGCGGGCTCAACTTCGCAGACCTCATGGCCAGGCAGGGGCTTTACGACCGGCTCCCGCCGCTGCCCGTCACTCCGGGTATGGAGGGCGCGGGCGTCGTGATCGCTGTGGGCGAGGGAGTCAGCGACCGCAAGGTGAGCGGGCTGCGCAGGGCAGGGCTGCGGAGGCCAAGGGGCAGTGGGTCACCAGTGGGCGGGCGCTGGGGGTGTGGCAGGGCGGGAAGACTGGCGCGGACTTGGGTGCACGAGCGTGGAAAGTGTAGGAAAGGAACTTGTGTTTTGGGGCTCCTGGAGAACCGCATTTATGTGGGGAGGGGAGACGGAATTATCGTCCCCTCCCCAACCATTGTAATTGTGGCCGCCGCCCATAAGCGGTGCTGGTGGGGGGGAAAAAAACAATAAGGCGCCCTTGCGCATGCGCACAACGACTCTACGGTCCCTACCGCCCCCCGCCCCCATTAAAACCACACCTGTACCCCTGCCCACCAAACACTCACCCCCTGGATAATTGCAGTCTGTGACTGTGAGTGACGGTTAGTGCCACTTTTCCCCGAGGGAGCTTGAGTGGCTCTGCCATCGGGGTTGGGCGGGGGCACTGCGGCCGTGCCAGAACCCTGGTCACATGCAGCCCCGTGGTCTGTGGGGGTGTGAGGCGGCCCCTCCCAGAGCAAGGCCAAAGAGGCGAGACACGCCCATCATGGAGGAGAGAGAGCCTTGCTCCCCCACCGCCACCAGCCTCACACCGCCGATCTGGTTTTGGGGTGGGGTAGGCGGGATTGGGCCACCCGATCTTTGTCTTGGGCTCTGTGTCTCTCGTGACTGCAGTATCTCCTCCTCCTGTGACTCAGCCATCGGGCCACGACCCGGGGCTGCCCTTGGGAACGCCCAGTGCAGGGAGTGGGGGTGGGGACCCGCCTCTGCCTTCCCTCTGCGGAGGACCCCCACTTCAGAAACCCCGGTGCCAAGAGTTCGGACTGGAACGGAGAGGTGTGGCTCCTTGAACAGGTTGGCCAAGTCTGCAGGCCTGTTTCTTCTTCTCATTTATCATTAATCTTGGTCACAACCCTGGACACCGGAGAACTCAAAATGATCAGCTTTTTGAGAGACCTGGGATGAGGCCTCAGCAAGCCATTTGTTTAGGGGTTTATGTGTGTGGGGGTGGGGGGTGGGGGTGTGTTTTGAGACGGAATTTTGCTCTTGTTGCCCAGGCTGGAGTGCAATGGCATGATCTCGGCTCACTGCAACTTCCGACTCCCTGGTTCAAGTGATTCTCCTGCCTCAGCCTCCTGAGTAGCTGGGATTACAGGCATGAGCCATCATGCCCGGCTAATTTTGTATTTTTTAGTAGAGAGGGGGTTTCTCCATGTTGGTCAGGCTGGTCTCTAACACCTGATTTCAGGTGATCCACCTGCCTCGGCCTCCCAAAGTGCTGGAATTGATGACAGGCATGAGCACCGAGCCCGGCCAGGGGTTTCTTTTTAAAGCAGACCCTGCAAAGAGAGGCTCCTCAGATGCAGCCTCTTTGCAGACCTGCCAGCCCCAGAAATCAGAGCCAGGTTTGTTGGATTCATCCTGTAAGCAAACAGCTGCTGCTGCTTCTTTTTTTTTGAGAAGGAGTTTCACTCTTGCTTGTTGCCCAGGCTGGAGTGCAATGGCGCGATCTCGGCTCACCGAAACCTCTGCCTCCTGGGTTCAAGCAATTCTCCTGCTTCAGCCTCCTGAGTAGCTGGGACTACAGGCATGTGCCACCATGCCCAGCTAATTTTTGTATTTTTAGTAGAGACGGGGTTTCACCATGTTGACTAGGATGGTCTCGATCTCTTGACCTCATTATCTACCCTCCTTGGCCCCCCAAGCAAACAGCTTCTTTTTTTTTTTTTTTTTTTTTTTTTTGAGACGGAGTTTCACTCTTGTTACCCAGGCTGGAGTGCAATGGCGCGATCTCGGCTCACCGCAACCTCCGCCTCCTGGGTTCAGGCAATTCTCCTGCCTCAGCCTCCTGAGTAGCTGGGATTACAGGCACGCGCCACCACGCCCAGCTAGTTTTTTGTATTTTTAGTAGAGACGGGGTTTCACCATGTTGACCAGGATGGTCTCGATCTCTTGACCTCGTGATCCACCCGCCTTGGCCTCCCAAAGTGCTGGGATTACAGGCTTGAGCCACCGCACCCGGCGCAAACAGCTTCTTAAAGGCTTCCCTGCCGGGCACGGTGGCTCAAGCCTGTAATCCCAGCACTTTGGGAGGCCGAGGTGGGTGGATCACGAGGTCAAGAGATCGAGACCATCCTGGTCAACATGGTGAAACCCCGTCTCTACTAAAGGTGCAAAAAATTAGCTGGGCATGGTGGCGCGTGCCTGTAATCCCAGCTACTCCGGAGGCTGAGGCAGGAGAATTGCCTGAACCCAGGAGGCGGAGGTTGCGGTGAGCCGAGATCGCGCCATTGCACTCCAGCCTGGGTAACAAGAGTGAAACTCCGTCTCAAAAAAAAAAAAAAAAAAAAAAAAAGGCTTCCCTGTGAATTCAGCTCTGGCCCCACCCTCAAACTGACTTCTGAATGATCCCACTCTTGAGAAGGTGCTACGAGGAATGTTTTTTAGGGGTAGTTGCAGTTCATGTTACTGCTGAAGGCCACCCACCTCACCTCCCCTCCCCACACTTTCCGCCTGGTAAATACAGGATATCCTGTCCAGGGCAAGAATCTGATGTAAGAGCCTGGATTCTGCAGGAACGGTCTCTCTCTCTCTCTCTCTCTCTCTCTCTCTCTCTCTCTCTCTCTCTCTCCCTCCCTCCCTCCCTCCCTCCCTCCCTCCCTCCTCCTCCCTCCTGGTATCTGGACTGGGGAGGGTCATGGCCCTGATCTGGATGGGCTGAGGGTTAGCATGAGACAGGGTGAGACTTGTTCTGGGCCAAATCTGGGACTGGCCACGACCCCAAATGAGCAGTGCAGTCCTCAGAGCTCTCCTGCTTGTTCTGTGTCTACTGGTCCTGAGTCCCTGGATGGCAGACTTCCATTGTTCTCGTTCTCCAGACCTCAACTCAGGCCAGAACCTGGAAGGAAAGACCCCAGCATCCCTCAGTTCTCTTCAGTGGAGTGTGGGGGCTTGAGGACATAAAAAAGGGCATATGTAGCCAGGCGCAGTGGCTCACACCTATAATCCCAGCACTTTGGGAGGCCGAGGCAGGTGGATCACGAGGTCAGAAGTTCAAGACCAGCCTGGCCAAGATGGTGAAACCTGGTCTCTACCAAAAAATACAAAAATTAGCCTGGCGCAGTGGCAGGAGGCTGAGGGAAGAGAATCGCTTGAACCCAGGAGGCGGAGGTTGCAGTAAGCCGAGATCACGCCACTGTACTCTAACCTGGGTGACAGAGCAAGACTCCGTCTCAAAAAAAAACAAAAATTGCTTATGTGGGAGTCCCATCCCCCTTTCCCATGGACCCTAACTCTTGTTAATATACAGGATTGCCAGCCGGGCGCGGTGGCTCAAGCCTGTAATCCCAGCACTTTGGGAGGCCGAGGCGGGTGGATCACAAGGTCGAGAGATCGAGACCAACCTGGTCAACATGGTGAAACCCCGTCTCTACTAAAAATACAAAAAAATTAGCTGGGCATGGTGGCGCGTGCCTATAATCCCAGCTACTCAGGAGGCTGAGGCAGAATTGCCTGAGCCCAGGAGGTGGAGGTTGCGGTGAGCCGAGATCACGCCATTGCACTCCAGCCTGGGTAACAAGAGTGAAACTCCGTCTCAAAAAAAAAAAAAAAAAAAAAAAAAAAAATACAGAATTGCCATCATTCCTCAAAGGGATCAAGACAAACCTGGATTGTCCCAGAACAGCACCCACACCTCCCTCTCCATGCTCTTCAGAGAGCGCAGAGAGGTCTTTTCTCCTGACACTCTCTCCTTTTCCCTTCCCTTCCCTTGACTTCACTGCTAACCTGGAGGCACAGGTTCTGTTATCTTTGCCCCCTTTCCCTCCTGCATAGAGGCTCTGGTGAGGGGAAAAAGCCTTTTACTGCTGCGTAGGCCTGTGTAGCCCTCGTCTGTCACCCCTCCTGCACCATCTCTGAGTGGACGTGTTTTCTGTGCTCTCAGTGCTGGCTCAAACACACTTCTCCCGAGGTGATCACACCCTGCTGTAAGTGCTCAGAGAACTTTATCTGCACTTTGGTAGCAGATGAAGCTCACCATACCACCTGATCATAAAGTGCCATCTTATTTTGGTTGTTTGTGTGACTTCCTTGCTATTATATTATTATTATTATTATTATTATTATTATTATGGCTAACATTACTAAATGCTTATGTGCCAGACATTGTGCTGAAAATGGTGGTTGTTTTTTTTCCATTTGGTCCTGATAGTGTTCTAATTGACAGATAAGAAAACTGGAGCTCCACCGGGCATCATGGTCACACCTGTAATCCCAGCACTTTGGGATGCCAAGGCGGGCAGATCATGAGGTCAAGAGATGGAGACCATCCTGGCCAACATGGCGAAACCCCATCTCTACTAAAAATACACAAAAAAAAAGCCGGGCATGGTGGTGCATACCTCTAGTCCCAGCTACTCAGGAGGAGAATTGCTTGAAACCAGAAAACGGAAGTTGCAGTGAGTCAGGATCGTGCCACTGCACTCTTGCCTGGCGCTAGAGCCAGACTCTGTCTCAAAACAAACAAACAAAAAACTGGAGCTCAAAAAAATTAAGTTACTTTTATTCGTTCAAAGTCACACAGTAAACAGTGGAGACCACTTTTGTAATCACAGCAGTTTGATCTCTTCCACGATACTTCATGCTGCCCTAACTGTAAGCTTCTTGCATTCGGGGATCTTACGCAATAGTGACATGTAAGCTCTGTAAAAAGGTGATAAGGATAGTATCTACCTCAAAGAGCTGATGCAAGGATTAATTGAGCGTTTTATATAAAGCACTTGAAATCAGGCTGGGCCCTCAGTCAGCACTGAGTAAAGGTGAGTTTTTTTTTTCTTTTTTTAAATTCGGAGTCTCGCTCTGTCGCCTAGGCTTGAGTGCAGTGGCATGATCTCAGCTCACTGCAACCTCTGCCTCTGATTCTCCTGTCTCAGCCTCCTGGGATTACAGGTGTGTGCCATCATGCCTGGCTAATTTTTGTATTTTTAGTAGAGACGAGGTTTCACCATGTTGGTCAGGCTGGTCTCGAACTCCTGACCTCATGCCTCACCCTCCCAAAGTGCTGGGATTACAGGTGTGAGCCACCGTGCCCAGCCAAAGGTGAGTTGTTATTGCTGTTGGTGATGAGGTTATTATTATTATTATTATTACCATGACTACTTTGCTGCTTCTCCTGCTACTTCGTCTGGAAGAAGGTGGACTTATACCTAGGGGAAAATCAGTAAATATCCTGGGGGTGAATGAATGAGTGATTGAATAATGCTCTTCTTCTCTTCTTCAAGGTAGGAGACCGGGTGATGGTGTTGAACCGATCAGGGATGTGGCAGGAGGAGGTGACTGTGCCCTCGCTCCATACCTTCCTGATGCCTGAGGCCATGACCTTTGAGGAAGCCGCTGCCTTGCTCGTCAATTACATTACAGCCTATATGGTCCTCTTTGACTTCGGCAACCTACGGCCTGGCCACAGCGTCTTGGTACACATGGCTGCAGGTGACAGGGGGCCTCCCTTTATCACTCCTTACCCCACCCAGATTTCCTTCCAGACCCCTTCCCTGCAGCCTCTCTGGACTGTTGTCATGGCAACACCAGGCTGCCTTGGCCTGTGGCACCCAGAGGCCTCTGCAGTAGAGTTGCCGTGGTAACATTCAGACACCAGGTCTAGTCTGGTGTGTTATCCTTAGCAACATGCCCTCACCCCACACCCCCACCTCTCTAGCCACCCTCTCCATCACTTCTCAGTCATGGAAATTGGACATGAACCCTAAAATGAGCCTAGGCAAAGCGAAGGTGACGGGCTGAGTCCTTGGGAGGCTACAATGGAGTGGTTGGTGGCCAGGGCAACTCCATATCCCCTGCTTACGGGTGTCTTGCTTGCAGGTGGTGTGGGTATGGCTGCCGTGCAGCTGTGCCGTACAGTGGAGAATGTGACAGTGTTCGGAACAGCCTCGGCCAGCAAGCATGAGGCACTGAAGGAGAATGGGGTCACACATCCCATCGACTATCACACGACTGACTACGTGGATGAGATCAAGAAGATTTCCCCTAAAGGTTGGGGGCAGAACATGGGAGGGGCTAGGGAGGGACAGGACAGGGAGGGGAGCTGCAGATCTGTGGATCCTAATGTTGTTCTTGGGTTCCTCTTTTCTGTGACAGGAGTGGACATCGTCATGGACCCTCTGGGCGGATCAGATACTGCCAAGGGCTACAACCTCCTCAAACCCATGGGCAAAGTCGTCACCTATGGTGAGTTAGTGGGTCATGGATGGAGACAGCATGTTAGGGCAGGAGGGAGGGTCTAAAGAGTGGGACATAGGGGTCCAGGGCTTTGGAATGAAGGGGTAGGGACTCAGGTGCTCTGTAGACGAGCAGGGTTAAGAATGGTCCTGTATGTTGCATTCAGATTGCTGATTCCTGGGTGCCAGCTCTTTTCATTCTCTGTCAAAACTTATCATGTGAGTCATAGTAAATTCTACATTCTTTGAGATGGAGTTTTGCTTTTGTTGCTTGGCTCACTGCACCCTCCGCCTCCTGGGATCAAGTGATTCTCCTGTCTCAGCCTCCTGAGTAGCTGGGATTACAGGCATGCGCCACTACACCTGACTATTTTTTTTTTTTTTTAGTAGAGATGGGGTTTCTCCATGTTGGTCAGGCTGGTCTCAAACTCCCAACCTCAGGTGATCTGCCCACCTGGGCCTCCCAAAGTGCTGGGATCACAGGTCTGAGCCACCGTGCCCAGCCTTACATTCTGTTTTTTGAGACAGAGTTTTGCTTTTGTCACCAGGCTAGAGTGCAATGGCACGATCTCAGCTCATTGCAACCTCCACCTCTCGGGTTCAAGTGATTCTCCTGCCTCACCCTCCCAAGTAGCTGGAATTACAGGTGTCCACCACCATGCCCAGCT
The DNA here is from genome assembly GCF_048565385.1 of Saimiri boliviensis. Taxonomy (NCBI): domain Eukaryota; kingdom Metazoa; phylum Chordata; class Mammalia; order Primates; family Cebidae; genus Saimiri; species Saimiri boliviensis. The sequence continues at coordinate 48,481,773 of NC_133465.1, read as the reverse complement.
AATTTATTTTTAGTAGAGGTGTGGTTTCACCATGTTGGCCCGGCTTGAACTTCTGACTTCAGGTGATCCAGCTGCCTCAGCCTCCCAAAGTGCTGGGATTACAGTTGTGAGCCACCGTGCCTGGCCCAATTCTGCATTTTTGTTTGGGGATTTGTTCTTGAACAACCAGCCTGCCTTCTTTCTGTCCTGCCTCCCTGAGTTGTCTTAGGCAAGGTACATTTTCATTTAAAAAAGTACTTCATACAACAAAATAAGCCAAGCATGGTGGCTTATGCCTGTAATCCCAGCACTTTGGGAGGCCAGGGCAGGTGGAGCGCTTGAGCCTAGGAGTTTAAGACCAGCCTGGGCAACATGATGCAACCTCATCTCTACAAAAAAATACAAAAATTAGCCAGGCACAGTAGCACTGTACTCCCGCCTGGGCAACAGAGTGAGACCCTGACTCAAACAAACAAACAAATACAAGAAGATTAGAGCTTTTTTTTTTTTTTTTTTTTTTGAGAGAGGGTTTCAGTCTGTCACCCATCCTGGAGCACAGTGGCATGATCTTGGCTCACTGCAACATCCACCTCCCTGATTCAAGCAATTCTACCTCAGTCTCCTGAGTAGCTGGGATTACAGGCGCCCGTCTCCACGCCTGGCTAATTTTTTTTTTTTTTTTTTTTTTTGAGACGGAGTTTCGCTCTTGTTACCCAGGCTGGAGTGCAATGGCGCGATCTCGGCTCACCGCAACCTCCGCCTCCTGGGTTCAGGCAATTCTCCTGCCTCAGCCTCCTGAGTAGCTGGGATTACAGGCACACGCCACCGTGCCCAGCTAATTTTTTGTATTTTTAGTAGAGACGGGGTTTCACCAAGTTGACCAGGATGGTCTCGATCTCTTGACCTTGTGATCCACCTGCCTCGGCCTCCCAAAGTGCTGGGATTACAAGCTTGAGCCACCGCGCCCGGCCGGCTAATTTTTTTTTTAAGACCAAGTCTCACTCTGTCACCCAGGCTGGAGTGCAATGGCACAATCTCAGCCCACTGCATCCTCTACCTCCTGGGTTCAAGCAATTCTTCTGCCTCAGCCTCCCGAGTAGCTAGGACTACAGGAGCATGCCACTGTGCCCGGCTAATTTTAGAATTTTTAGTAGAAACAAGGTTTCACCATGTTGGCCAGGCTGGTCTTGAACTCCTGACCTCAAGTGATTCTCTTACCTCGGCCTCCCAAACTGCTGGGATTACAGGTGTGAATCACAGTGCCTGGCCCCTAGAGCAATTTTAAGTCAGCCAGGGTTGGTTTGGGCCTGGTAACCAGCAGTTTGAGAATTAGCCTATCACCCCCTGGTGCAAGTACAGAGAATCACAAGGGGATGACAGGGAACAGAGAGCACAGAGTCAGGCACACAGGGATGTGCCTGGCGCCTCGGTTCACAGGCCATATCACCTTGTCCCTCAGGAATGGCCAACCTGCTGACGGGCCCCAAACGGAACCTGATGGCCCTGGCCCGCACATGGTGGAATCAGTTCAGCGTGACAGCTCTGCAGCTGCTTCAGGCCAACCGGGCTGTGTGTGGCTTCCACCTGGGCTACCTGGAGGGTGAAATGGAGCTGGTCGGTGGCGTGGTGACCCGCCTCCTGGCTCTGTACAACCAGGGCCACATCAAGCCCCGCATTGACTCGGTCTGGCCCTTCGAGAAGGTGAATTGTGAGGACTTTGCCGGGAGGGCTTGGGTAGGGCTCATGCAGGCTGGGGTCCCGAGGGGCTGATTCTTGGGGAAGAGGAGGGCTGCCTGCATCGAATTGGCGCTTGTTGCCCGGGGGCTGGATAGCACTGGGAGCCGAAGCTTTCCTTCCTCCCCAGGTGGCTGATGCCATGAAGCAGATGCAAGAGAAGAAGAATGTGGGCAAGGTCCTCCTGGTTCCAGGGCCAGAGAAGAACTAGGCGAAGGGGCTGTGAGACCCTCGAGACCAGTGAAGGGAGAAGTCAGGAAGCTGCATTCTGCTGACCACCAGACTTGCATTTCAGCCTCTCATAGTGCTCTGCCCTCCCTCCCCCGAAGGTCTCTGTGGTGATGACCGTGCTCCCCTGCCCCTCCCTGCTTCCTGACCTCTGAAGAGGTTGGGAAGTGACCATTTGGATGTCTGGGCCCTGCCAAGGGGACAGGGAGGGTCAGAGGGAGGCTGGCTGCTTCCTGCCCCCACCCTTTCCCCGGGCCTGCTGTGCTGCTTTTGTGCCAAGATTCGCCAGTCCTCACTGTTGTGTTCTGTGAGCTTCCACCTCTGCCTCATCTTCCCTCCCACCCTGCCCCGCCGCCTCCCCAGAGAATAGAAATGTCAGCTCAGGATATGGGGCCAATCTCTGTGAGTCCAGCATGTACCTGTCTCTCCCTAGTGTCCCTTCAGCCTGGGCCAACCAGCGCCCACCTCTGGGCTTGACCAGTCCCCACTTTGTCCTCTGTTCCCAACTTCTTAAGCACAATTGGGCTTCTTCCATCTCCAGGTTTTCTGCCATTCTTAACCAAGGCTGCCTCTTAACAACAGGGCAGGAATCTGACCTACTCCCCTAGGTCACAACTCTAGGAGGGATACAGAGCCCCCACCCTTCACTGAGTTCTCTGGATTTGTTCTCAGTGCCTTAGCAATGAAAACCTGTGCTTGTGCGTGTGTGGTGGGGCGGAGGGAGGACCCTGTCTCCCACCTCCTTCTCCACCCCTGTTCTCCCCAGTGCCTTCCTTGTTCTGGTGGAGCTGGGGTTTCACTCCTCCCCAGTCCCACAACACTGCCAAAAATCTGTGTGCCATTGGGTGGGGGCAGCCCCGAGCCTCCTGGGGAGCAGGGCAAAAACAGGTGCCCTCATCGAGGTCTGTGCCGTGTCCTGTCTGCGTGGTGGTTGAGGAGAAAGGCGGGGAAGCTTCCTCAGCCTTGCAGATATGTGTGGCATTTGCCAGCCAGAGGTCTGAAAGGCAGTGCTGTCTGTTTCTTGTTCTGGGACCAAAGTAAAAATCCAAGCACATTCCCCTTGCAGTTAGGGGAGGCCCCACTGCCTTCTCAAAACAGAGGCAGCTTATCAAACTCAGCCCAAAACTTTTGTTTACATGGGTGGGGAGATGGAGCAGGGGAGTGCAGAGGGGGATGGTCAGGACCTGGGCCACTGTGACCAAAATGGGGACTTCCTGGGTAGGGAGGTCACTCCCTCTGCTCACTGAGCTAGGATTAGGGAGAGTTATCGCCCCAACCACTGCAATGGGAGGTGGGGGGACAGGCTCAGCCTCCTCATTGTCTAAATGAGGACTAAATGTGTGAAGTGCGATCTCGGCTTTTGTGTACCCCACCCCATTACCACAGCTGCCTTTGTGTTTGTGTCAATAAAAAGCCAAACCCTGGCTCCTGCTGTTTACCTCTGAGAGTGGAGGGCAAGGTGAGCTCCTGGAAGGCAGCGGTGCTGGCGGAAGATCTGGGCTTCTTCCCATCCCCCTGCCTCCTTCCCATCCCCCTGCCTCCTTCCATTCCCAAACCAGGTTTCCTTTCATGAGTGAAATGAGGAAGAACGTCATGCCATGCTGGCTTTTTACTGTTCTCAGCGGTGTTTTGCAATGTGGAATCCCTCCCCGCTGTTGGTGAATGGAAAGACCTCCTACATAGGTACCCAAGTCCAGCCTGGCATGAGAACCTTGGGAGGGGGCAGGGAGGATGAGAAGGGAGGCCCTAGCCTGACTCCGAAGTGAAGACTGCTAGGCCCTGCTGTCCTTGGGGTATGACTGTCAGGGCTTCTACCTCCCCGCCCCCCCGCGTGGGCTTCTGGAAGTGGATCTCCAGGACGTCATGCAGCTCCGGGCCATCCAGGACATCAGGAATGTTGAGCACCAGCACAGAGCGGGACACTGGCTTCAACCTGATCTGGAAAAGTAGCCAAGAGATGGCAAAGGTCATGGGAGTAAGGCGTGGGGGGTAGGGGGCAGGGCAGGCAGTGGGTAGGTCAGTGGGGTTTGGGGTCTCTGATCCTTCATTGGGCAAGTTCCTGACAGGCAAACAGGTTACCCAGCCCAGACCCTGTTAACCACCTTCCTACTTACCTCAGCCTTCTGGATCTCCCCATTCATGCAGGGAGAGACTCTCAGAGGGACTTCCTGCCCACCCAGTGGCACTCTGAATTGGCCAATCTGGCACAGGCGCTGGGCCACTGTGGGGAACAAGGAGGGGTGGACCTTTAGCATCAAGCTCTCTCCACTCCCTGAACCCTCATTTTCTGCACCCTGTACCCTCATTTCCCCTGCAGGAGGTCGGCATGACCCTTACCTCCATCCTTAGCAAAGTCCAGCGTGACACTCCCTTGCAGCAGCTCCCGAACCTCCACATCGCCACCCCCGTTCTTAGTCTTGCCAAAGAAGATTTCTAGCTTGTCCAACAGCTCCTCCTCACTCAGACTGAGGGTGGCAGGAAATCCACTGACTAACACCCTCTGGCTCCTCATCTGGCTGGACACCTAGCAGGAGACAGCAAGGGGTGGTCCCAGACACAGCTCCACTTCCCCAGCCCGAGGTGCATGGCACCCTTTGCATGTCCCAGGATTCTGCCATTCTGTCACCTGGATGGTGGTGACCATGGGCAGCTCCAAGGGCTGGACCTGCACCCGCAGCCGGCACTCCTCCATGTCGATCGTGTGCTCCTTTTGCTGCAGCACCTGCTCAGCCACTGGGTGGTGGGGAAACAGGGTCAGTACTGGGAATCCTCCCCACCTGTCTCCTGACACTCCCCAAGAGCTCACCTTTGGGGTCATCAAAGGTGACCAGAGCAGAGCCTGCAGGCAGAGGGCAGTGGATCCTCAAATTGGAAATTAAAGACTTAGGCATTTCGCTGTCCTGCTGGGTGTGTCCTCGGAATACCAAGGGGATCTTCGGCACTGAAAATAAGACCTGGAAGTGGGGAGGGGAGTAGGAGTGTTTCTCATTCCCACCTAGGAGGAAGGCATCCCCAATTCCATTCCATTGATAACTGAGTGCTGGGGATAAATACATTTACTGAAAGAAAAGCCAGATAAATGAGTGGATGAGGCCCAGGCAGGGTGGCTCACCTCTGTAATTCCAGTACTTTGGGAGGCCAAGGCAGGAGGATCACCCGAGGTCAGGAGTTCGAGACCAGCCAGACCAACATGATGAGATCCCATCTCTACTAAAAACACAAACTTAGCCAGGCATGGTGGCGCGCGCCTGTAATCTCAGCTAGCCTGGAGCTGAGGCAGGAGATTCACTTGAATCTGAGACGCAGAGGTTGCAGTGAGCCAAGATCACACCATTGCATTCCAGCCTAGGCAACAAGAGCAAAACTGTCTTTATTTTTTTTATTATTTATTTATTTATTTATTTATTTATTTTGAGACAGAGTTTCGCTCTTGTTACCCAGGCTGGAGTGCAATGGCGCGATCTCAGCTCACCGCAACCTCCGCCTCCTGGGCTCAGGTAATTCTCCTGCCTCAGCCTCCTGAGTAGCTGGGATTACAGGCACGCGCCACCACGCCCAGCTAGTTTTTTGTATTTTTTAGTAGAGACGGGGTTTCACCATGTTGACCAGGATGGTCTCGATCTCTCAACCTCGTGATCCACCCGCCTCGGCCTCCCAAAGTGCTGGGATTACAGGCTTGAGCCACCGCGCCCGGCCAAAAACTGTCTTTAAAAAAAAAAAGAAGAGTGGTCTGGTCCATACCGGGCAATTTACATACAACATCTTAATTTGTCCTGGGAGGCTCATGGCTATAATCCCAACACTTTGGGAGGCCAAGACAGGTGGATCACCTGAGGTCAAAAGTTCGAGACCAGTCTGACCAACATGGAGAAACCCCGTCTCTACTAAAAAAAAAATATAACTCAGGAGGGACTATAGGCATGAGCCACTGCGCCCAGCCTAATTGTTGTATTTTTAGTAGAGACAGGGTTTCACCACGTTGGTCAGGCTGGTCTCCAACTCCTAACCCCAAGTGGTCAGCCCACCATGGCCTACCAAAGTGCTGGGATTATAGGTTACCGGTGTGAGCTATCATGCCCGGCCTCACCAGCTCCTTTTTACCGAACCCCACCAGGTCTCCCACCTTACCTTGTCTCTGGGGGAGTCCCCGACCTCCTTTCTCTGCTGCTGCAGCTCCTGCAGCCTCATCTTGAGTCTGGCCTGCTCTTCCAGAAGGGCATGGAGGGCCTGCTGGAACAGAAGGAAACAACCAGACTTCTACCTGCCCTTCCAGAGGAGACTCCACAAGCCCAGGGGAATGGGGGCCTATCCTGGACTCTCCAGAAGCAAAGTTGATGCGAAGCTCCAGTACAACCCAACCCCCTTATGCTGCCCTGGGCTGGTCCTGACCCCCTCCACTCAGGGCTCAGTTGGCATCATCTCAGCTGTTCTTGAAAGGGCAGGAGCCTTTGCAGCAGCCATGACTTGTTCCTGATCACAGATCTAGAGTTCAACACACACTGAGCTCCTGCTAGGAAGTGCTGGGCACTGACGGGGCAGTGGAAGATAAGCGTACATAGTCCTCAGGCTGGCCAAACAGTGCTCAAGGTAGTCAACAATCACATGCCTGATTGTGAAGGGCAGCCAGAGTTTGGAGGAGAGACAATCCAAAGGGGTTAACCCAATTAGGGACACCTCCAAGAGGAGCAGAGACTAGTTGCAAAATGTCATACAGTAATACTGTTAACATTTGCTAAGTACTTACTATATGCCAGGCACTGTGCTAAACCCTCTGATGAATTATTTCATTCCATTCTCACATTTTATTTATTTTATTATTATTATTATTATTATTATTATTATTATTATTATTATTTTTAATGGAGTCTCAGTTGCCCAGGCTGGAGTGCAATGGTTGGATCTTGGCTCACTGGAACCTCCACCTCCTGGGTTCAAGTGATTCTCCTGCCTCAGCTTCCTGAGTAGCTGTGATTACAGGCATGCACCACGACACCCAGCTAAGTTTTGTATTTTTAGTGAGGACGGGGTTTCACCATGTTGGGCAGGCTGGTCTCGAACTCCTGACTTTGAGATCCACCTGCCTGGGCCTCCCAAAGTGCTGGGATTACAGGCGTGAGCCCCATGCCCCGCCCATTTGTGTGTGTGTGTGTGTGTGTGTGTGTGTGTGTGTGTGTGTGTGTGAGATGGAGTCTTGCTTTGTCTCCCAGGCTGCAGTGCAATGACATGATCTTAGCTCACTGCAGCCTCCACCTCCTAGGTTCAAGCAAATCTCGTGCCTCAGCCTCCCGAGTAGTTGGGATTACAGGCACCCACCAACATGCCTGGCTAATTTTTGTATTTTTAGTAGAAGCAGGTTTTCACCATGTTGGCCAGGCTGGTCTCAAACTCCTGACCTCAGATGATCCACCCACCTCAGTCTCCTAAAGGGCTGGGATTACAGATGTAATCCACCACACCCAACCAATCCTTATTTTATAGATGAGGAAATTAAAGCTCAGAAAGGTTAAATGACTTGCCCAAAGTCATGTGGTCCTAGGCTATCTGACTCCAGAGCCCACCCTGCTGGCCTGTGCTTTACAGTGAAGACATGAAGCCCAGGGTGGGGAGGTAGCTTACTCATCTTCTAGTTTGTCCATTGACTGCCCCACTTTCCACTGTACACCAAGCAGCCCTTTAGGCTGGGTGTGATCTGGAGTGGGTCCAGAGAGAGCTGACATCATAGGCAGGGAAGTGACACCAGGGATACCAATAAATGCACCTTTGTTTGCGATATGGAGCAGAGCTCACCTTGTGGTTAGGAATCCTGATAAATAAGGTCAGCTCAGAGAAGCATGAGGTCCTTGGAAAGACAGGACTCTGTTCTGACCATCTCTGTATTCCCAGTGTCCAGCAAGGTCACTGGCACAAAAGATGTCTCTAGTACAAGTGTGTCGAATGAATAAATGAAGTGAATGAATGACAGCAAAGGAGCACGTTACAGAGGGCACCAAAGAAATTCAGTGTGAGTTTGTTCTATTTTTAGCAGAGGAAAACTAGAGCTTGACCAAATTATGCTGGTTTATGAAGACCCTTAGTTATTCGTATTTCTGTAAATCAGAGAGTGCCAACACAGTGCCTTTAAGGGTCAGTTAGATGACATCAATGAGTTAATAGAGCCATGTAGGAGGACAGAGAGTGGTGGGGACTCTGATGCACTGGAGAGACCAGGTCCCTGCTAAAGTAAATCTCTCCTGGCTGGGTATGATGGCTCACGCCTGTAATCTCAGCACTTTGGGAGGCTGAGGCGGTCTGACCACCTGAGGTCGGGAGTTTGAGACCAGCCTGACTAATATGAAGAAACCCCACCTCTACGAAAAAACCCCTGCATGTTGTTGCTTGAAAAAAACAAAAAGAAAAAAAAAATACAAAATTAGCCGGGCATGGTGGCGCGTGCCTGTAGTCCCAGCTACTTGGGAGGCTGAGGCAGTAGAATCGCTTGAACTCAGGAGGTGGAAGTTGCAGTGAGCTGAGACTGTGCCACTGCACTCCAGCCTGGGCAACAAGAGCAAAATTCCTTCTCAAAAAAAAAAAAAAAAACCCAACCAAGTTTTGCCCTATGCAAATCTACCCATGTTTTTGTTTTGTTTCATTTTTTGAGACAAAGTCTCAATGTCACCCAGGCTGGAGTACAGTTACTCGACCATGACTCACTGCAGCTTCAACTTCTCAGAATCAATCGATCCTCTCATCTATCTCAGCCTCCCAAGTAGCTAACAGGCATGTGCCATCATGCTGGCTTTTTTTCCCCCCCCCTCTTCTTTTTTTTTTTTGAGACGGAGTTTCGCTCTTGTTGCCCAGGCTGGAGTGCAATGGCGCGATCTCGGCTCACCGCAACCTCCACTCACCGCAACCTCCGCCTCCTGGGCTCAGGCAATTCTCCTGTCTCAGCCTCCTGAGTAGCTGGGATTACAGGCACGCGCCACCATGCCCAGCTAATTTTTTTGTATTTTTAGTAGAGACGGGGTTTCACCATGTTGACTAGGATGGTCTCGATCTCTCGACCTTGTGATCCACCCGCCTCGGCCTCCCAAAGTGCTGGGATTACAGGCTTGAGCCACCGCGCCCGGCTGTTTTTTTTTTTTTTTTTTTGAGACAGAGTTTCGCTCTTGTTACCCAGGCTGGAGTGCAATGGCGCGATCTTGGCTCACCGCAACCTCCGCCTCCTGGGTTCAGGCAATTCTCCTGCCTCAGCCTCCTGAGTAGCTGGGATTACAGGCACCCGCCACCATGCCCAGCTAATTTTTTTTTGTATTTTTAGTAGAGATGGGGTTTCACCATGTTGACCAGGATGGTCTCGATCTCTTGACCTCGTGATCCACCCGCCTCAGCCTCCCAAAGTGCTGGGATTACAGGCGTGAGCCACCGCGCCCGGCCTCTCCCCCCTCTTCTAAGATGGAGTCTCTCCCTGTTGCTCAGGCTGGAGAACAGTGGCGTGATCTTGGTTCACAGCAACCTCCGCTTCCTGGGTTAAAGATTCTCCTGCCTCAGCCTCCCAAGTAGCTGGGATTACAGGTACCTGTCATCATGCCTGGCCTTTTTTTTTGGAGACAGGGTCTCACTCTGTTGCCAGGCTGGAGTGCAGTGGCGCAATCTCGGCTCACTGCAACCTCTGCCTCCTGGGTTCAAGCAATTCTCCTGCCTCAGCCTCCCATCCACTTTGCCTGGCCTTTCAAAGGGCTGGAATTTTATAGGCATGAGTTACTGTGCCCAGCCTTTTTTTTTTTTTTTTTTTTTCCTTCGGTTTGAGACAGAGTCTTGCTCTGTTGCTCATGCTGGAGTGCAGTGGCACAATCTCAGCTCACTGCAACTTCTGCCTCCTGGGTTCAAATGATTCTGCTGCCTCAGCCTCCCAAGTAGCTGGGACTATAGGCACATGCCACCACACCTAGCTAATTTTTGTATTTTTACTAGAGACAGGGTTTCACCATATTGGCCAGGCTTTTCTTGAACTCCTTATCTTGTGAGTCGCCCACCTTGGCCTCCCAAAGTGCTGGGATTATAGGCATGAGCCACTGCACCCGTTTTTGTTTTTTTGTTTTTTTCTTCTTTTCAGATGAATTCTCACTCTGTTGCCCAAGCTAGAGTGCAGTGGCAGGATCTCTGCTCACCGCAACCTCTACCTCCCAGATTCAAGTGATTCTCCTGCCTCAGCCTCCTGCGTAGTTGGGACTACAAGCACATGCCACCATTTCTTGGCCAATTTTTGTATTTTAGTAGAGATGGGATTTCACTATGTTGGCTGGACTGGTCTTGAACTCCTGACCTTGTGATCTCCCCGCCCCAGCCTCCCAAAGTGCAGGGATTACAGGCGTTATCCACTGTGCCTGGCTATTTTGTGCAATTTTTTTTAGAAAAATACAATTTTCAGCCGGACGCGGTGGCTCAAGCCTGTAATCCCAGCACTTTGGGAGGCCGAGGCGGGTGGATCACAAGGTCAGGAGATCGAGACCATCCTGGTCAAGATGGTGAAACCCCGCCTCTATTAAAAATACAAAAAATTAGCTGGGCATGGTGGCGCGTGCCTGTAATCCCAGCTACTCAGGAGGCTGAGGCAGGAGAATTGCCTGAACCCAGGAGGCGGAGGTTGCGGTGAGCCGAGATCGCGCCATTGCACTCCAGCCTGGGTAACAAGAGTGAAACTCCGTCTCAAAAAAAAAAAAAAAAAAAAGAAAAATACAATTTTCTGGCCAGCGTCTTTCCTTCATTTCTCCCTTCCTTTTAATATACAAAGGCCATTTAAGAGGGCCATGTATGTAATCCCAGCACTTTGGGAAGCCAAGGCAGAGGATCACTTGAGGTCAAGAGTTTAAGACCAGCCCGGGCAACATGTTGAAGAACTATCTCTACAAAGAAAAAAAATTTTTTTTTTTTTTTGAGACGGAGTTTCGCTCTTGTTACCCAGGCTGGAGTGCAATGGCACGATCTCGGCTCACCACAACCTCCGCCTCCTGGGTTCAAGAAATTCTCCTGCCTCAGCCTCAGCCTCCTGAGTAGCTGGGATTACAGGCACGTGCCACCATGCCCAGCTAATGTTTTGTATTTTTAGTAGAGACGGGGTTTCACCATGTTCACCACGATGGTCTCGATCTCTCGACCTCGTGATTCACCCGCCTCGGCCTCCCAAAGTGCTGGGATTACAGGCTTGAGCCACCGTGCCCGGCCAGAAAATTTTTTTTTTTTTTTTTTGAGATGGAGTTTCGCCCTTGTGACCCAGGCTGGAGTGCAATGGCGCGATCTCGGCTCACCGCAACCTCTGCCTCCTGGGCTCAGGCAATTCTCCTGCCTCAGCCTCCTGAGTAGCTGGGATTACAGGCACGTGCCACCATGCCCAGCTAATTTTTTGCACTTTTAGTAGAGACGGGGTTTCACCATGTTGACCAGGATGGTCTCGATCTCTCGACCTCGTGATCCACCCGCCTCGGCCTCCCAAAGTGCTGGGATTACAGGCTTGAGCCACCGCGCCCGGCTAGAAAATTTTAATAAAATTGGCCAGGCATGGTGGTGCCTGCCTACAGTCTTAGCTACTTGGAAGGCTGAGTTGGGAGGATCTCTTGAACACTGGAGTTCAAGATTGTACTGTACTCCAGTCTGGAAGAATGAGAACCGGATTAAAACAAAAAACAAACAAACAAAAAAAACCCAGCAGTTTTAGCAGAGAGGTAGGAGTGTGTGGGTGAATTAAGATTGTCCTTGGGGGCCAGGCTTGGTGGCCTATGCCTGAAATCCCAGCACTTTGGGAGGCTGAGGTGGGTGCATCACGAGGTCAGGAGTTGGAGACCAGCCTGACCAACATGGTGAAACCCCACCTCTACTAAAAATACAAAAATTAGCTGGGTGTGGTGGTATACGCCTGTAATCCCAGCTACTCAGGAGGCTGAGGCAGGAGAATTGCTTGAAGCCGGGAGGCAGAGGTTGTGGTGAGCTGAGATCAAGCCACTGCCCTCCAGCCTGGGCAACAGAGCAAGACTCCGTCTCAAAAAAAAAAACAAAAAAAAAAAAACAGATTGTCCTTGGGGAATTGGAGTTCTGAAAAGGTTGGCAATAATATTAATAATAAGAAACACATATTGAATGCTCAGTAGGTGTTAAACAGTGCAATGAGTTGTTTTTTTTTTTTTGTGGCGCGTGCCTGTGGTCCCAGGTACTCGGGAGGCCGAGGTGGGAGGATCGCTTGAGCCCAGGAGTTCTGGGCTGCAGTGCGCTATGCCATTCGGGTGTCCGCACTAAGTTCGGCATCAATATGGTGACGTCCTGGGAGCGGGGGAACACCAGGTTGCCTAAGGAGGGGTGAACCAGCCCAGGTTGGAAACGGAGCGGGTCAAAACTCCAGTGCTTATCAATAGTGGGATCGTGCCTGTGAATAGCCACTGCACTCCAGCCTGGGCAACACGCCGAGACCCTGTTTAAAAAAAAAAAAAAAAAAAAAAAAAAAAAAAAAAAAAAAAAATGGCTAATGATTTCCCTGCACTACGCAATGGAATAAAGCAGGATTTGAAAAGAGGCAGGATAGCTCCTTTTTTTTTTTGTCTTAGACATGGGAGCGGGGGTGGGGGGGTGGGGAGGGTGTCTTGCTGTCACCCAGGCTGGAGTGCAGTGGTGTGAACATGGCTCACTGCAGCCTTGACCTCCTGGGTACAAGCTATTCTCCTGCCTCAGCCCCCTAAGTAGCTGGGACTACAAGTGGGCACCAGCACACCTGGCTAATGTTTGTATTTTTTGTAGAGACGGTGTTTCACCATGTTGCCCAGGCTGGTCTTGAACCCCTGAGCTCAGGCAATCTGCCCACCTTGGCCTCCCAAAGTGCTGGGATTACAGGTATGGGCCACCATAACTGGCTCGGGGATCTTATTATACTTGAGGGGCAAATGAAACATTTCCTGGTGAGGGATCTGTGTGTTTGTGACAGCGTGGTATCAGGGAGGGATAGGCTGAAGAAAGTGGAGAGAGGATGAGATTCATTTATTCAACAGTGTTTACTGAGTGCCTGCAGCATGCCAGGAAACATGCAGGGTGTATATGCCAGGCACTGTGCTGGGCACTGGGGATGAGTGATGAGCAGGGTAGACAGGGCACCAGTCCTCCTAGAGCTTAGTCTAGCACAGGAAGGGACATTTATGTCAGGAAAGGGTAGACCAAGGGAGAGGGAAGTTTAGCTCCCAGAGGAGGAAAACTTCTTCCTGAACCTGGAGAGGGCCCAAGGTTAAGATGAGATGGAATTATCAGGAGGAGGAGAATTTTGGTAGACGGGAGACCTCAGGAGGGGATAAGGATGTGTTAAGTTACTAGAACAATTTTTTTTTTTTGAGATGGAGTCTCACTCTGTTATCCAGGCTGGAGTGCCATGGTGCAATCTGGGCTCACTGCAACCTCCACCTCCCAGGTTCAAGCAATTCTCCTGTCTCAGCCTCCCAAGTAGCCAGAATTACAGAAGCATGCCGCCACACCCAGCTAATTTTTTGTATTTTAGTACAGACAGGGTTTTACAGTGTTGCCCAGGTATCCCAAAGTGCTAGGATTACAGGCGTGAGCCACCACGCCCTGCCTAGAACAATTCTTATTTGGGTCACAGAACCCTTTGAGTATCTGATGGAAACTACAATTCTCTCTCCAGAGAAGTGCACACAGACACAGGATTTAATGAGCTCCTGCTGTCCGAGGCAATAGGTTAGGGGACCAACTGCATAGTGGGGAGGTCATTCCGGCCTCGCGTTTCTCCCCAGCCGTTGAGCCGGTCTCAGATGAGCAGGGAGAGGCTTGGCCACCAGGCCCTGAGATACCTGCGGGTTCCTAGCCAAGAGGATCGCTCCTGTTTCCCCACCTCCCAACTCCCTTCTCCTCACTTACGCCATCCTTCGGGGCTGACATAGGTCTCCAGTCTGTTTGGCAAGAGCTGAGGCTTCAGAGCTGGGCACAGTGGCAGAATCCACCACAGCTGAACTCCTGTTTGTACCTTCTGAAGGGCTTTTGGTGTCTCCCAGCCCCAGCCAGACCCGAAATGGTTTTGCTCGAAGGCTGTTTGCTTCCGCTTTCATTTCAGTGAAATCCCTGCCCTCTGGTGCTCACATGCCGCCCCCTGCCGAGGTTTCTCCACCCCTGGGAGGAGCATTCTTGGTCATCAAAGCCGACTTCACTCAGCTGTGCTCTCTCAAGGGCAGCCACCTCACAGCAACTGCAAACTGGTCCCAGTCAACCATTCCCAGGCAATCAATCTCCAAGAAGCACATTGGTAAACCCTGCTTTGTCGATAGATTATTGCTGTAGAGCTTAGAATAATGCTGCGCATATTCCACATTGGTAAAGTAATTGCTGAATGAGCTGGAGTGGTGGCTCACACCTGTAATCCCAGCACTTCGGGAGGCCCAGGCGGGCAGATTACCTGAGGTCAGGAGTTAGAGACCAGCCTGGGCAACATGGTGAAATCTGGTCTCTACTAAAAAAATACAAACATTATTGGGACAAGGTGGTGCATTCCTGTAATCCCAGCTACTTGGGAGGCTGAGGCAGAATAGCTGGAACCCGGGAGGCAAAGGTTGCAGTGAGCCAAGATCACGCCATGGCACTCCAGTCTGGGCGACAGTGCAAGACTCTTATTTCGAAATAATAATAATAATAATAATGATGATGAATGAATGAGAAACATATTCAGGACAGATAAAGCCCATAGTTCAAGTTCACAAAACTGTAACAGTGGCTAGCACAGAGAGCTATTATGTGCCCAAAAACCTTCTGTTTTACATAAATTAACTCTTCAAAACAATGCTATGGCCGAGTATGGTGGCTCACACCTATAATCCCAGCATGTTGGGACGCGGAGTCGGGCAGAACATGAGGTCAGGAGGTTGAGACCAGCCTGACCAATATGGTGAAACCCTATCTCTACTAAAAATATAAAAATTATCGAGGCATGATGGCATGCACCTGTAGTCCCAGCTGCTGGTGAGGCTGAGGCAGAATTGCTTGAACTTGGGAGTCTGGGCAACAGTGCAAGACTCTGTCTCAAAAAAAAAAAAAAAAAAAAAGCCATGAAGTGGTTTCTATTTTCTTCACTTTACAGATGAGAAAATTGAGGCACAGATAATTTAAAACTTGCCCAAGGTCACAGGGCAAGGAATCAGAGAAGCATGGATCCAAAACTGGTAGGAATAGTATTTGAACTTGGGCTTTGAGGTACAATGGAGAAAACTTGCTGTATTTTTAGTTAAGTGTTTTAAATTCAGCCCAATTTCTGTGACCCTGAGTAAGCTACTTAATAGGACTCTGTCTCAATAAAGATGCCTCAATACTTAGGTGTGAGAAAATTGTTTGTTTGTTTGTTTGTTTTTTTGAGACGGAGTTTCGCTCTTGTTACCCGGGCTCGAGTGCAACAGCACAATCTTGGCTCACCGCAACCTCTGCCTCCTGAGTTCAGGCAATTCTCCTGCCTCAGCCTCCTGAGTAGCTGGGATTACAGGCACGCGCCACCATGCCCAGCTAATTTTTTGTATTTTTAGTAGAGACGGGGTTTCACCATGTTGACCAGGATGGTCTCGATCTCTTGACCTCGTGATCCACCCGCCTTGGCCTCCCAAAGTGCTGGGATTACAGGCTTGAGCCACCGCACCCGGCGAGAAAATCTTTTTTTTTTTTTTGAAAAGATTCAAGTTAAAAAGTTTCCTGGCCAGGCGTGGTGGCTCACACCTGTAATCCCAGCACTTTGGGAGGCCGAGGCGGGTGGATCACCTGAGGTCAGGAGTTCAAGACCAGTCTGACCAATATGGTGAAACCCCATCTCTAAAATAAATAAATAAATAAATAAATAAAAAGAAATGGAGACCATCCTGGCCAACATGGTGAAACCCTGTTTCTCCTAAAAATACAAAAATTAGCTGGGCGCGGTGGCACATACCTGTGGTCCCAGCTACTCCGGAGACTGAGGCAGAAGAATTGCTTGAACCAGGGAGGTGGAGGTTGCAGTGAGCCGAGATCATGCCACTGCACTCCAGCCTGGTGCCTGGTGATGCAGCAAGACTGTCTCAAAAAAAAAAAAAAAAAAAAAAAAAAATTTCCTAATGAGGCCGGGCGTGGTGGCTCACACCTGTAATACCAGCAGTTTGGGAGGCCGAGGCAGGTGGATCATGAGGTCAGGAGTTCAAGACCAGCCTGGCCAAGCTGGTGAAACCCCGTTTCTACTTAAAAAAAAAAAAAAAAGAATTAACCAGAGGCCTGTAATCACAGCTACTCAGGAGGCTGAGGCAGGAGAATCACTTGAACCCAGGAGGCAGAGGTTGCAGTGAGCTGAGATTGTGCCACTGCACTCCAGCCTGGGTGACAGAGCAAGACTCCAACTCAGGAACTAGTAACAACAAAAATAAAGCTGGGTGTAGTGGTTCAGGCCTGTAATCCCAGCACTTTGGGAGGTCGAGGAAGGCAGATCACGAGGTCAGGAGATCGAGACTATCCTGGCCAACACAGTGAAGTCCTGTCTCTACTAATGTACACAAAATTAGCTGGGTGTGGTGGCATGCACTTGTAGTCCCAGTTGCTTGGGAGGCTGAGGCAGGGGAATCACTTGAACCTGGGAGGTGAAGACTGCAGTGAGCCAAGATTGCACCACTTCACTCCAGCCTGACAACAGAGCGAGACTCCGTCAAAAAAAACAAATTAAAGGCCGGGCACGGTGGCTCAAGCCTGTAATCCTAGCACTTTGGGAGGCCGAGGCGGGTGGATCACGAGGTCAAAAGATCGAGACCATCCTGGTCAACATGGTGAAACCCCGTCTCTACTAAAAATAACAAAAAGTTAGCTGGGCATGGTGGCACATGCCTGTAATCCCAGCTACTCAGGAGGCTGAGGCAGGAGAATTGCCTGAATTCAGGAGGCAGAGGTTGCGGTGAGCCGAGATCGCGCCATTGCACTCCAGCCTGGGTAACAGGAGCGAAACTCCATCTCAAAAACAAACAAACAAAAAAACAAATTAAAAAACCCAACAGTGTCCTAATGGCCAGGCATGGTGGCTGACGTCTGTAATCCTAGCAGTTTGGGAGACCAAGGTGGGTGGATTACCTGAGGTTAGGAGTTCAAGACCAGCCTGACCAACATGGTGAAAACCCATCTGTATTAAAAATACAAATTAGGCTGGGCGCGGTGGCTCACGCCTGTAATCCCAGCACTTTGGGAGGCCAAGGCGGGCAGACCATGAGGTCAAGAGATTGAGACCATCCTAACATGGTGAAACCTCATCTCTACTAAAACTACAAAAAAATCAGCCGGGCATGGTGGTGGGTGCCTGCAGTCCCAGCTAACTTGGGAGGCTGAGACAGAAAACTTGCTTGAAACCAAATGGGAAGTTGCAGAGAGCCAGGACCACTCCACTGCACTCCAACCTGGTAACAGAACAAGACTGTCTCAAAAAAATAAAAAATACAAATTAGCCAGGCATCTATTATCCCAGCTACTTGGGAGGCCTGTTAGGAAAGTCACTTGAACCCTGGGGCGGAGGTGAGGAGAGATTGTACCACTTCACTTCAGACTGCGTGGGCGAAAGAGAACTCCCATCTCAGAAAAGCTTCCTGGCCAGGCTCGGTGGCTCACCGGCTCACCTGTAATCCTAGCACTTTCGGAGGCTGAATCAGGTGGATCATGAGGTCAGGAGTTAATAACCAGCCTGTCCAAGATGGTGAAACCTCATCTCCACTAAAAATGGAAAAATTAGTTGGGTGTGGTGAGAGCACCTGTAATCCCAGCTACCTGGGAGGCTGAGGCAGAAAACTGGCCAAGATCACAGCACTGCACTCCAGCCTGGACAACTGGAGTTTTTTTTTTTTTTAAAAGACAGAGCAAGACTCTGTCTTTAAAAAAGTTCCTTAATAATCTAGTCCAAGGTTTTTTCTTTACTCACCAATCCTACTTTCGGCCCCTTCCAGCCACTCCTGATCCCTCCAGTTCCCAAATAGCAAGTGTGGTATCCAGCAGATTTGGCAAACTGGCCTGTTTGAATCTTAGTTCCCCCTAGTGACAGAACGAATTCAGATGGAGCACCTATTTCATCCATACGGCTACTGATACACTGAGGTAAAATGCCAGATCCTAAGGGCCAAATGTCTCTACTACACAGTAATGGCACAACCCAATGCCCAAGCCCCTCTGATCACTTTCTTTCAAGTCTCTGGCCATTTGAGGAGCGCTCCTTTGTCCTATTCAACAGCTGTTCTAGGCTCAGGGCTTCACCACTGGCATCTGTGGTCCCCATCTCACCTGCACTAGTACCAGAGTCACCTGAAAACTTGCTAGAAACACTCAGACCTACTGCATCAGTCTGAGGCGGCATCTGTGGTTTAACAAACCATCCAGGTGACCTCTATCTGTGCTAAGGTTGGAGAATTCGGGGTTAGTGGTTCTCAATCAAAAATACCCAATCGCCACCACTCAGGGGCTTTTGGTTGTCACAAGGAGGGGCAGAGTGTGGCAGAGGCTCTCCTGGCGTGCAATGGGTAGAAGCCAGGCACGCTACACAATTCTTCATAGGGATTATCAGGCTAAGGACAAAGGCAGTATAAATCTCATTAAGGCAGATTTAACTTTTGTATTTTCTCAGCCCCTCATCCATCACCCAGTGTCTCTTATTCAATAATGTTCTCTGTTTTCCAGTCTGGTAACACACACAGCAGGCAGACACAGGCTTTTTTTTTTTTTTTTTTAATTTTTTAATGACCAAAACAAAGCATCTAAAACCGCAGCTTCTGGAAGAACCACTTGTTCTTGCCTGTCTTGTATCTAGAAGGGAATAAAGGACACGAATGAGGAGAGGAATGGACATAGTGAAATCATACTCAACCACTCACTGCCGAAGCCTACTCACCTCTCCTCAAACTTGACCTTGGCCTCTCGTCGGGCCTTACGTTTAAGGGCAGGATCTCTGAAGACATCCTTATTGACGACAGTTTTGTCCAAGGGGATGTCCACAGAGTACCTGGGGACAAAGGTGGAGAGGAGAGAGAGGATTGGCCCACACACAGCCCAAATCTTTGCGGTACACTAGGGAAGCAGGGTCTGCCTCCTGAGACGCAATCGTCAAAGTCACGTCCTGGCCGGGCGCGGTGGCTCAAGCCTGTAATCCCAGCACTTTGGGAGGCTGAGGCGGGTGGATCACGAGGTCAAGAGATCGAGACCATCCTGGTCAACATGGTGAAACCCCGTCTCTACTAAAGATACAAAAAATTAGCTGGGCATGGTGGCACATGCCTGTAATCCCAGCCACTCAGGAGGCTGAAGCAGGAGAACTGCCTGAATCCAGGAGGCGGAGGTTGCAGTGAGCCGAGATCGCGCCATTGCACTCCAGCCTGGGTAACAAGAGCGAAACTCCGTCTCAAAAAAAAAAAAAAAAAAAAGTCATGTCCTGATGACATTATTTGAAAATCTACACTTGTAACATTTACTGGATTCAAGTCAACAAAATGTAAAATCTCATGTTTCATTCTCAATTCCCACTACTTTACTTTTCTAACTAAGAATCATCAAATCAGGCCTTTTTGACTTTCATTATGGGAGTCTGCTAACTTTCTACTTGAAACTATTTCCTTATCGTTCAAGTTCTGCCAATGCAGTCACTCTTGTGACCGCACAAAAACTAGCTGCCTCAACCTCACCACATCCTAGCACCCAAGAAACAGCCCTTTCTGCCCTTTTATGTTTTGAGATGGACTCTTGCTCTGTCACCCAGGCTGAAGTGCAATGAATGGTACAATCTCTCACTGCAGCCTCTGCCTCCCAAGCTCAAGCGAGTCTCCCACCTCAGCCTCCAGAATAGCTGGGATTACAGTTGTCAGCCACACCAGCACTTTGGAAGGCCAAGGTGGACAGATGACCCAAGGCCAGGAGTTAGAAACCAGCCTGGCCATCATGGCAAAACCTGCCTCTACTAAAAATACAAAAACTAGGCAGGTGCGGTGGGTGCCTGTAATCCCAGCTACTTGGGAGGCTGAGGCACAGAATTACTTGAACCCAGGAGGCAGGGGTTGCAGGTTGCAGTCAGCCACAATCACATCACTGCACTCCAGTCTGGGTGAGTGAGACTCTGTCTCAAAACAGCCTGGATGACAGGGTAAGTCTGTCTCAAAAAAAAAAAAAAAAAAAAAAAAAAAAAAAAAAAATGGGGGGAGAAAGATGGATGAAAGGCAGAACTGGAAACCATGGCCACTTATGAGCTGAGGACAAAGAATTTGAAAACGATGTCAGTTCCTGGTGTTAGAATGGCTGCAAGGTTTGTCTCCTTATTCAACAGAGAGGAAGAAGTTTAAAAAATTCTAGTTCTTGAAATGCTCACCTTGTGGGCATCAGGTGATTGTAGTTATAAACTTTCACAAAAGACTTGATCTTTGACCTCTTGGCGATCTTCTTCTTGCCCATGGCAGCTGTCACTTTGCGGGGATATCGGTCAATTCCAGCCACCAAAGCATGGCTGTAGGGGCGATCTGAGGTGCCATCATCAATGTTCTAAATGAACAAGAATTACATTTGGTATTCACTGAGGGTCTATTTAGGCCCTGTGCTAGAGGTAGGGCAGTGTCAAAAAAATATTCCCACCCTCAGGTCTTCAAGACCCATCATTATAAAAAGAAAAATCACAGAAAACTATGCAAAACGGCAAAAGAGAAACTAAACAGTTTATTCCACTAGAAAGCAAATGGAAAGGCTTATTAGAAGCAAGGTATTTAAAAGTAACAATAGCCGGGCGGGGTGGCTCAAGCCTGTAATCCCAGCACTTTGGGAGGCCGAGGCGGGTGGATCACGAGGTCAAGAGATCGAGACCATCCTGGTCAACATGGTGAAACCCCGTCTCTACTAAAAATACAAAAAATTAGCTGGGCATGGTGGCGCGTGCCTGTAATCCCAGCTACTCAGGAGGCTGAGGTAGGAGAATTGCCTGAACCCAGGAGGCAGAGGTTGCGGTGAGCTGAGATCGCGCCATTGCACTCCAGCCTGGGTAACAAGAGCGAAACTCCGTCTCAAAAAAAAAAAAAAAAAGGAACAATAGTTAACATTTAAGAAGTACTGGCTATATGCCAAGCACTGCTCACGGGACTTGATGTCTATTCACTCCCTCCACTGCTAGTAAAGTGTACAGCCAAGGCTAAGACACCAGAGCCTCACTTCAGAGGCCAGTCTCGGGTAGACGAGAGAGGGGAAACCAGGGGTATCCAGTGTCCCCACAACAGCAAAACGCAGTGGTGTTTTGCCAGAGCCGAGGGAAACCTCTCAAGAAGCTACAAAAACATGGATAGGAGGAAAACAGCGATGGGCTACAATACCCACATGATCGTTCTGTCTAAAAGCAACTTTCTCTTCTTACAGATTCCCAGCTGCAGCACCTCAGGTAACAGAACACCTCTAAACCTTAGCAACAGGAAGGAACCCCCTATAGATGGGCATGGTGGCACACGCCTGTAAGTCCCAGCTACTTGGGAGGCTGAGATGAGAGGATCGCTTGAGCCCAGGAGGTTGAGGCTGCAGAGATCGCGCCAACGGACTCCAGCCTGGACAGACCCCATCTCAAAAAAAAAGAAAAAAAAAAAAAAAAAAAGATATCCTCTATGATTATTTCAAGGATTGCACATGACAATACCTGAAAGGCAGTGGGAGCACCTAGCAAGCATGCAGTAAATGTCAGACACTATTACTCCATATTTAAAGCCTCTGGTGGAGAAGGCGTTATGCGTTAGAAACCCAGTTCACCTCACATTTGCTTTTACTGGCATTTGCTTTTGCTGTGCTCTTCCTCTCTGAAAAGCTCTCCTTCATTCACCATTCCCCCCACCGTGCTCAGTGGCTACTGCCCCAGAAGCAGGCCCTGAACTTCAACTCTGTCCGCCCCGCCGCAGCCGGCCTGGACCCGGGATGCAAGAAGGCAGAGACCGCGAGGCTGATACCTTCACGATGACGGCTTTGCGTCCAGAGTAGCGTCCAGCCAGCACAAGCACCACCTTCCCGGGTTTCATGAACTTGCCCATTTCTGCAGAGAATAAGGAGAAAGGGCCGTTTTAAAATCCGTAAAGCCAAAGACGCCCAGAGCCGACTCCTGCCAGCAAGCCCAGGTCTTGGGCCGGAACTTCAGACTGTGTTCACTGCTCCCTTGGCCCAGGCCGCCCACGGGCCCTCCTCGCAGGACAGTATCGGCTACGCAGCCGCCAGAGACATAGGAAAAGAACACACCCGGCGCCGCCCTGGCCCTCGACCCCCAAGCCGCGGATGGCGGCAGATTGAAAGATTCAACACAAGCTTCTACTCACCGGCAGCACCCACTCGGGCCTACGGCAAAAAGGAAAGGAGAACACTTCCGCTAACCTTTCACCCCGGGGAGGAGTGACCTCACTTCCTGTCCCGCCCTTCAGGCCTTGCCACGGTACTTGCGTGGTGCCGCGTCTAGTGTTGCGGGCGGAAGAAGCCCATGAGGGGAACGCAGGGCGGGGTGACTCAAGTATTTGAATCAAGCTTTATTAGCAGCTCCAGCAGTAGATAAGAGCAAAGGCGACTCGTCCTGGAGGACGGAAGAGCTGCGGGGGTGAATGTGCGCGCGCTCTCTGGACTCAGCGGCGAGGCTTTGTTGTAATTCCTTTCTCTGGCGCTAGGAAGGGGAACACAATCTGAAATTTACTTTTTCATCTTGGGGAAAAAAAAATAGGACATTTATTGGTGCCGACCGTGCGCACTGTTAGCTACAGAGGGAGAGACAAAGATCAGACAAAGGTGGCTGGTCCGATGGTAGTGGGTTATCAGAACGTATCAACATTAGGTGTTGAGAAATGCTGAGTGATTACTGTTTGCTAAGAAGAACGACGGCAAGGAAAACCTAGCCGCCGCCACCACCCCCGCGATTCTAAAGTAGCAAAACAGGGTATCATACACCAGTTAAAACAATTCTTAAAGCGCGGATATGTGACCTGCCCCCGCGGCTCCCTCGTGGAGAATACAATCTAGTCTGTCCTTGATCAGTGGTAAGCAGACATCAGCTGCCTACCTAGTTTATTTTTGTTCTATGAGAAAACACAGAACACCTGTTTGTTAACAATAACCACCTGTTCAGAGAGACTAAATACGTGGGTCAGAGTCTGCCCGAGGCCTGCAGCCCCGAATGCTGTCAGTCCCTCTGAGGCTCTCAGCTCCGAAGGCAGCTGGAGCTGGCCTCGGTAGTTAGGGTCACTATTATACAACCCCCTACACTGCTAAATTTGCCTTAAAAAAAAAAAAAAAAAAAAAAGGATATTTGCCACTAACAGAGTCTAGTGGTGTCACTGACATTACCAACTAGAATAAGCATGAGGGAGGTAGAGGAGGAGGAATAGGAGGATGGCAGCTGCTTACCCTGTGCCAGGCCAGGTTAATCTACTTATGCACATAATCTGATCTGGTCCTCATAACACTGGGAGATAGGTGCCATTATCTCCTCCATTCTAGAGTCCAGGAAACTGGCTTAGACAGATTTGCCCAAAGTCTATAGTGCGTAAGCGGTGGAGCTAGGGCTGTCTCAAGCAGTTCAGCTCCTGAGCCCATCCTGTTTACCATTTCACCATCCCAAACACCAATTCCCTCCCAGGCAAGATGTGAGCATTTATATAAGCCGGCAGCCTGTTTAATCCTCACAATTCTGCATCTTGGGGAGTCTTCCATTTAGCCATGAGGAATTGCAATTCGGAGAGGATAAATTGCCTGAGGTTAATCCTAATCAGTGGCATAGATGGGATTCAAATCTAGGTCTGAATCTAGATCTAGTTGGCTCTCATATGGAATTATTTCCCGTCACTCACCCGAAGTGTTTTCAGATGGTACCTTATATGCTGAGGGAAAGACAAACTATCTCAGTTTTTGCTTATCTGAACCTATAGGATTTGTCCTGGGCAAGACGTTGGTTGGAACAATCAGGATTTCATCAGTTGTCTTCCGAGGCTGTCCAGTGAGATACAATTTTCCCTGAATCTCTCAGGATCCCTTTCCAATGGCTTGTGTGTGTGTGTATATATATATATATATATATATACACACTTTTTTTTTTTTGAGAGACAGGGTCTCACTCTGTCACCCAGGTGACAATCATGGCACAATCATGGCTCACTGCAGCCTCAGCCTTCTGGGCTCAGGTGATCCTCCCACCTCAGCCTCCTGAGTAGTAGGACTTCATGCATGTGCCATCATGACCATGTAATTTTCAAAAAAAAAAAAAAATTAAAAACCTTATTTTTAAATTTGCTTGTTTTGGGTAGAGTTGAGGTCTCACTATATTGCTCAGGCTGGGCTCAAGCTCAAGTGATCTTCCTGTCTGAGCCTCCCAGTGTTGGGATTACAGGTGAGCCACTGTGCCTGGCCCCATCATAGTTTTTTTTTTTCCTCAGGAGTCTCACTCTGTCACCCCAGCCGGAGTACACTGGCACAATCTTGGCTCACTGCAACCTCCACTTCTTGGGTTTAAGTGATTCTCCTGCCTCAGCCACTTGAGTAGCTGGGACTATAGGCTCCCGCCACCACACCTGGCTAATTTTTGTATTTTTTGTAGAGATGGGGTTCTGCCATGTTGGCCAGGCTACTCTCAAACTCCTGGCCTCAAGTCATCTGCCTGCCTCAAACTGGCATGAGCCACCATGGCTAGCTTCCAGTGGTTTTTAAAATGTCTTTTTCTTATATATTTCATTTTTTAAGAAGATGAGGTCTTGCTATATTGCTGGGCTTGAATGTAGTGGCTATTGACAGGTGTGATGCAGCTTCAAACTCCTAGCCTCAAGCGATCCTCCTGTTTCAGCTTCCCAAATAGCTGGGACTAAGCCACCTCACCCTCCAAATCAAATTGGTAAAATCCTATGAATTTTGATGTATTTTTTGAGACAGAGTCTTGCTCTGTCACCCAGGCTGGAGTGCAGTGGTGTGATCTGTGCTTACTGCAACCTCTGCTCTCCGAGCTCAAGCAATTCTCCTGCCTCAGCCTCCCGAGTAACTGGGACTACAGGTGCCCATCCACCACACCCGGCTAATTTTTCTATTTTTAGTAGAGACAGGGAGGGTTTCACCATGTTGGCCAGGCTGGTCTCAAACTCCTGACCTCAGGTGATCTGCCCACCTCGGCCTCCCAAAGTGCTGGGATTACAGGTGTTGAGCCACAGTGCCTGGCCGGGATGCTTATTAAGGAAGTGTCTCCAACCTCAGAGATTGTAATTCTGGTCTGGAGTGGAGACATGTGATCTATAGATCTTATTTTGAGCAACAGGTCTGACAACTTTTTCTTGAAATGTCTTTCACTTTTCTTAAAATCCATTGTTGGCTGTTTATTCAAAAATGTGAACTTTCACTCCTTTCCTTCCTTACTACCCTACCTGCAACCTACAGTCCTGACTCCCCCAACCTTCACATACCCCCTCAGCTGTTCCTTGTATCTTCTTCTCCAAGTAGCCAGGCAAAATCCTATTCATATTCTATCCATCCTTCAAGGTTAGTGCAGAATTCTCCCAGGCAGACTTAATCTTTCCTTTCTCTGGGCTCTCTCAGCAATCCAATCCGTACTTAACCTTTATTACAGAACATATCTTAGTTTGGACCGAAGTAGTTCCCAGAGTTGCAGTATCACCAAAACCCTGGCACTTGTTAGAAACCAAATTCTCAGGCTGCACCCCAGAACAACCAAATGAAAAACTCTGGGGATGGGACCCAGCAATCTACATTTTAACAATCTCACTCAGCACGGTGGCTCATGCCTGTAATCCCTGCATTTTGGGAGGCTGAGGTGGGTGGATCACGAGGTCAGGAGATTGAGACCATCCTGGCTAACATGGTGAAACTCCATCTCTCTACTAAAAATACAAAAAAAAATAAAAATAAAAAAAATTAAAAAAAAAAAAAAAATGCCGGGCATGGTGACATGCACCTGTAGTTCCAGATACTTAGGAGGCTGAGGCAGGAGAATCTCTTGAACTCCAGATGTGGAGGTTGCAGTGAGCCTGGATTGTGCCACTGCACTCCAGCCTGGAAAGAGACTTTTTTTAAAAAAAAAAAAAACAAACAAAAAACGATCTCCCCAAATCCCCAATGGGATGGTATGTCCTTTGCTAGACTGTTTGTTGAAGGAACAGGGTAGGTTTTACTTACCTCTTTCCTTAGATCTAGCCTGGGGCAAACAGTTGGTAAGTGATCAATAGTGAATGAATGATTGAAGAGCACCTTAGACATTTTTAACAATTTTTTTTTTTTTTTTAAGATGGGGTTTCACCAAGATGGCCAGGCTGGTCTTGAACTCCTGACCTCAGGTGATCCACCCACCTCGGCCTCCCAAAGTGCTACGATTACAGGTGTGAGCCACGGCACCCAGCCCATTTTTAACAATTCTTTGCAGATCATACTTGCACAACAGATCCTACACTTTCACTACATACATATCCACAGCTCTTCCCTTCCATTCTTGCACAACCTTGGATCTGGGTTGACTGGTTTGCCTCTCCTCCCTTGTCCTGTCTCACCTAAGCCAAGGACAGAGCTCTGTTCTCAGAAATGACAGATGATATCAGAGATTAGCAGATATCCAAGTGTATGGATGCTGATGAGAGTGCTGGGATTGTCTCAGTTGATACACACATGTAGGTTTCAAGAAGAATTTGGCCATGAAAGCCATGGCTGCCTGCCTATCTCCCTGCAGCCTAGTCCTTTGGCAGCTGAAATTTCTGGCAGTTGTGTGGAAAAATAACTTCTCCTCCCCAAAGTGAGGGCAGGAGTGAGGGGGTGGATAAAGGAGAAAGAGGAACAAAAGATCTAGAAACCAGGATACAATGAGGAAACACGATAAACTATGGGCTTTGGATTCAGGAAACTTGACTCCAAATCTCAGGTCTTCCATCATTATGTAAACTGTGACAAAACATTTAACCTCTCTGCAGTTCAGTTTCCTTAGCTGTAAAGTAGGGATAATACTGTCCCACCTTGTAAGTAGTAAGAATTAAATTAGAATGAGACAAACGAAAATGCTTCCTGTAATGCTAGCACAAAGCCTCAATGTGAATTTGTTTTTTTGAGTATATGAAAAATATAATACTGGCTGATCGCTGGACTATGCCATATGGCCATACCAGTTGCCACTCACCCTAAGTGATATCCAGACAAGTAGATTTAAAAGTGCCAATCCCCATCAGAGCGTGGTGGCTCAAATCTGTAATCTCAGCACTCTGGGAGGTTGAGGCAGGTGGATCATGAGCTCAGGAGATCGAGACCATCCTGGCTATCATGGTGAAACCCCATGTCTACTAAAAATACAAAAAATTAGCTGGGCGTGGTGGCACATGCCTGTAGTCCCAGCTACCCTGGAGGTTGAGGCAGGAGAATCACTTGAATCTGGGAGATGGAAGTTGCAGTGAGCCAAGATTGCACCAATTGCACCACTACACTCCAGCCTGGGCGACAGAGTGAGAGACTCTATCTCAAAAAAAAAAAAAAAAAAAAAAGGCCAATCCTGGCAGGGTACGGTGGCTCATGCTTGTAATCCCAGCATTCTGGGAGGCTGAGGTGGGTGGATCACCTGAGCTCGGGAGTTTGAGACCAGCCTAACCAACATGGAGAAACCCTGTCTCTACTAAGAACGCAAAATTAGCCAGGTGTGGTGATACGCCTGTAATCCCAGCTACTAAGGCAGGAGAATCGCTTAAACCTAGGAGGTGGAGGTTGCAGCGAGCCGAGATTGGGCCACTGCACTCCAGCCTGGGCAACGAGAGTGAAACTCCCATCTTCAAAACAAAACAAAAGTGCCAATTCCAAAAGCAGCATGTGTGATGACATCTGTTGTGGGGAGGGACTGTAGGCCCGGGCAAGAGGGGATGGTCATGCCAAGTACACTTTTTAGTGCATTTTTTCAGGCAAAAAACCCCTACCACCACTACCATCACTACCAAAGCTGGGTTGATCCAAGGCAGGCAGAGGACAGAGGATGCAGGCAGCTTTTGAAAAAAAAAAAAAAATTCATCTGGATCAGATGGGCTGATAATGCCAAAACACTTATAAACCAAAGCTGCAGGTCTCTAAGGTCTTCAGAGAAGCTACACAAAATACTATGATTTCAATAGCAACCACGTATGTACCATTTTCCACAACATTTTACAATTATCTCCTTTCACATGGAAGGCAAACTAATAAAATATCAACAATGTATCTTAAATAAGTAACATCTTGCTGAAAAAATATTAAGTTAAAATGCACTACATAATAGTGCAGAAACAAAGTGCAGATGGCAATTTAAGACATGAAGACAATGCTGAATCGGTAGTGTCTGGAGTGATACATTTTGCCCATCTTTGGCCAGTCCTAGAGCAGTACTCACAAGCTGTAGGACAAATGTGACTAATGAGGCTAAAATACTGAAGACCAAATAAAACCACTCTAGAGTCTATTTCACAATGAAATGCTCCTCCCCCTGGTCTGGAAACAGTGATTTGCTGTAGCTCCTAACCTGCTGTGGCATCTATCCCTGCTGCAGGACCTATGACCAGATCAGGTGTCCTCCATCATCCAGCCTCCAGGACAAGTAGCGCTCAGTGAGTCACAACCTGAGGTACACCTGCTGGTTACTGATTTGTACTTGACTTGGGTGGCAAGGATTTTCTTGTTTCTC
This sequence comes from Saimiri boliviensis, assembly GCF_048565385.1. Classification (NCBI taxonomy): domain Eukaryota; kingdom Metazoa; phylum Chordata; class Mammalia; order Primates; family Cebidae; genus Saimiri; species Saimiri boliviensis. The sequence goes on along the minus strand of NC_133465.1, from coordinate 48,453,188 downwards.
TTGAATATATTTACTTTTAAAAAGACTGTGTTAGTCTTGCTGGGAGGTGAGCAGGGAAATATGAGTTGCTATAGAACATAGTAACAAACATGGGTTCTTGCTCCTCATAAACAGAAAGCCCATTGTCCGTGCCATGAGAAGAGGCCTGCCTTATCAGGAAGATCTCACTTCTTACCTCTACAAGAGAAAGGGCTCATATTAAAATCAACCTGTGGTTGCCTCCCTTAGAAATGTTGTTTTCAGATATTCCTATTCCTAGTCTTAGAGGCAGCCATGGAATATAATCTCTCCTTGGGGTCAGGAAGAAAGGGAAATCTATTCATAAAACGAATTTAAATTCTGGCCCTGGCCTCTCAAACCTGCTTCATGTGAAAGAAGATAGCTCAACCAACAGGAGCCTCGAGTTGAGTATCTTTTTTTTTTGAGATGGAGTCTCTGTGTCACCCAGGTTGGAGTACAGTGGCATGATCTCGGCTCACTGCAACCTCCACCTCCCAGGCTCAAGGGATTCTCCTGCCTCAACCTCCCAAGTAGCTGGATAGGCGTGTGACCCCACACCCAGCTAATTTTAGCATCTGTAGTAGAGAGAGGGTTTCACCATGTTGGCCAGGCTGCTCTTGAACTCCTGATCTCAGGTGATCTGCTCACCTTGGCCTCCCAGTGCTGAGATTACAAGTTCATACTTGCCACCGTACCCAACCTGATTCCTCTAATACAGGCTCAAGCACATATGCCCTCACATATACTGGGGGAGAACATTTTAAGAGGAGGAACTCGAGCACATCTTTCCAAGATGCTAAGTTGGTGGGGAAAATAGACTTTGCACTCACTTGGCTGACTACCTGAGCGGGGTCTGGGAAAAATGCCTTTAACCCCACCTTTGATTCCTCCCTCCTATGCTAGAAGACTAATACATCTATCCCTAGCGAACAAGGAGCTGGACTGGGTCAGGGCATTCTCATCAAAAGGCATCTTTGATGTTTTTGAGCTGGCGCACAGCCAGATCTACAGGGAGGCTAAACTTGAGGCTGCTGAGGCGACTGAGCAGGTTGAGGGCACTCTCGAAGCCTGTGTGTGCCATGTAGCTCCAAGGCTGGTAGTGAGGCTCGATGAGCGACCCAGACTTGCAGATGAGGTTCACCCAGGACACCAGACGCTGCTCATTCAGTGCCATGCACACCAAGGCCTTCAATTCTGAGTCTGCGCTGCGCTTAAAAGGGTCGTGCTCTGTCAGCACCACGTGAATGGCTGTCAGTAGGCTCTGTTTGGGGGTCACAACAGTGCCTCCTGTAACAGGAAGGGCGAAAGACTGGGAGAGCTTCCGGGCTGGGGATTCCACATAAGCACGGCCGTTCTTGGCATGGTAGTACTTTACAAAGAGCTCCCAGGGGTGCATGGCCTCAGGGGCTGAGGAGAAGGCTGGCAGCAAGCAAGCAATAGGCGCCATGACAAGGCTCATCCCTGGGGAGGAGGCATACAGTCCGTGGGCCAGCAGGTCCCTCACAGCCACTGTCAGCTCCTTCCGCACAGCCGTGGTCAGCTCATCCTTGCCTCCCAGAGAGAGGTCCTGGAGGTTGGCAGAGGTGATGACATGGTCGTGTGGCTGGTGCCTCAAAGCTAGCTGCTTCACTCTGTCCACTGACACCTCCAGCCTCTTCAGCAAGGGAGAGTAGTCTCTGTCAGCCTGGCCCCTCTGCCACAGGGTTGGAGGGATCTGGCCTGTGGCACAACCAAATTGGCTAACAGCAAAGATCTGGAGCACTGCCAGCGCTCGCCGCATCAGGTGCAGCCCTGTCTCCCGGACCTTCTTGACATCCTCTGCCTTTGCTGCTTAGAAAAGACAATAGGTCATCAGTGAGAGGCCATGATAGCACAGAGCTACACTTAACAAATCACAGGCCGAGATCAGTCTTGCTTCTGAGCCACATTATGGGTCTCACATGAAGGCAAAAGCCACCCAGGATGTAGCTGGACTTCCTTTTTTTGGTTAATAATAGCTGTACTGAGATATAATTTACAGACCATATGATTGGCCCATTTAAGGTATTGAATTCAGTGGTTTTTAGTATATTCAGATTTGTGTAACTGTCACTGCAATCAATCTGAGAATATTTTATCATCCCCAAAAGCAACCCCATACCATCAGCATTTCTCATTCCCCACTCCTCCTCAACACACTGAAGCCCTAGGCAAACACTGATGTATTTTCTGTCTCTGTAGATTTGCCTGTTCTGGAAACTGCACTTACTTTTGGGGTTTCCTGGAGGTGGTCTGCTGCTGCCTGTTCTGGTGCAACCATTGCCTGCCTTCCCACTGGCCTTGCACTCACAGTGTCCACCCCCTGTCTGCAAGGGGCTTCCCACTTCATCTGGAATCAGAAATTAGACAAGAGACACTTATTAGCCCCTTTATGACAGATCGTTAAGGGAAAAATAATATTTAATGGTGTCTATTACATGCAAGAATTTCACAAAATCTTGTCCTATTTAACTGTGTAAAATGATGACTGGCATACAGTAATTGGCTCAATAAATATTTGCTAAGTGAATGAACCATGAATCATTTTATGGATGAGAAGAGTTAGATTGATGAGGTTCGTAACATGCTCAAGGACATAAAGCCAATGAGCAGCAGAGCGAGGATTTTAACTATCTGATTCTGAAACCCATGTTCTTTCTCCTCTGCCATGCTGCCTCCCCTACTAAGCAATCAAGCCTCTTAAATAGTACATGAAGAATTGGCACCTTTTGGTGCCTGTAGTCTCAGCACTTTGGGAGGCTGAGGCAGGCGGATCACTTGAGGTCAGGAGTATGAGACCAGCCTGGCCAACATGCCAAAACCCCATTCATCTCTAATGAAAATATAAACATTAACCAGGCATGGTGGCAGACGCCTGTAATTCCAGCTTCTTGGGAGGCTGAAGTTGGGAAGATCCGTTGAATCTGGGAGGCAGAGGTTGCAGTAGGCCAAGATCATGCCACTGTACTCCAGCCTAGGTGACAGAGCAAGACTTGGTCTCAAAAAAAAAAAAGAAAGAAAGAAAAAAATTGGCACCTTTTTACCAGTACTCAAAATAAATATAATTATGATGATGGCTGGGCGTGGTGGTTCATGCCTGTAATCCCAGCACTTTGGGAGGCTGAGGCAGGCAGATCAGGAGGTCAGGGATTCGATACCAGACTGACTGGCCAACATGGTAAAACCCTATCTCTACTAAACATAGAAAAATTAGCTGGGTGTGGTGGTGCACGCCTGTAATCCCAGCTACTCAGGAGGCTGAGGCAGGAGAATTGCTTGAACCCTGTAGGCAGAGGTTGCAGTGAGCTGAGACCATGCCACTACACTCCAGCCTGGGTGACAGAGCGAGACTCCATCACAAAAAAAAAAAAAAAAAAAATTATTATGACACTTGTCCACTCTTCTCATCCCATCCCCTCCTCTAACCTTGGATGAAGTTGATGAACATCTCAAGGTCTCGGATTTGAGTTTTCAGTTGCTCAACCAATTGTTCTTTGACTCGGGCTGGGTTCACGATCTGAGCCACTGCTGCATCTACACGTTGACGAAGCTCTTCAGTGGACAGGGAACTGATGTCTTCATTCAGATTCATGTCCAATTTCTTTATTAGCTCATCTATGATCACCTATCAAGATCACAAGCAATGAGCATACCCTTTGAAATTTTTAGGGAGAGGGTAGGGAGGAGAAGCTAAATATGTCTTCTGCCCATAAATGGAAATAAAAAACAGACTGCTAAATTTGTGAAAGAAAATGACTTAACTGCTGATTGATCAACGTGAGGACACAGACTCTCTACTTTTAAAGTGAAAAGAACCCTCAGTTCTCTGATAAAAATGGCTCCTCCCACGCACTGTAAATTTTCTACCAGGCCAGTCCAATTTCACTCAGGAGAACAGTATGAAAAGTCCAAAGTGGCTGATGATCCAACAAGCCTCATATGTAGTTGTTCTAAAGGCTTCAAGGAGAATATGTGCTGATTTTTCTTTTTCTTTAAGAGACAGGGTCGGCCGGGCGCGGTGGCTCAAGCCTATAATCCCAGCACTTTGGGAGGCCGAGGCGGGTGGATCACGAGGTCGAGAGATCGAGACCATCCTGGTCAACATGGTGAAACCCCGTCTCTGCTAAAAATACAAAAAAGTAGCTGGGCATGGTGGCGCTTGCCTGTAATCCCAGCTACTCAGGAGGCTGAGGCAGGAGAATTGCTTGAACCCAGGAGGCGGAGGTTGCAGTGAGCCAAGATCGCGCCATTGCACTCCAGCCTGGGTAGCAAGAGTGAAACTCCGTCTCAAAAAAAAAAAAAAAAAAAAAAAAAAAAGAGACAGGGTCTCGCTCTGTCACCCAGGCTAGGGTCCAGTAGTGTGATCATAGCTCACTGTAACCTCAGACTCCTACGCTCCAGCAATCTTCCTGCCTCAGTTTCCCCAACAGCTGGGACTATAGACACATGCTACCACCTGGTTAATTTTTAAATTTTTTGTAGAGATAGGGTCTCGTTATGTTGCCCAGGCTGGTCTCAAACTCCTGGCCTCAAAGGATTCTCTCACCTCAGCATCCCAAAGAACTGGGATTATAGGCATGAGCCATTGCACCTGACCTTATTTTTCCTAATTTCTAATCCTTCTTACCCCTTCTTGCCCTATTGTAGGCAACTAAAGAAAAATCTCTGCTGGGCACGGTGGCTCATGCCTGTAATCCCAGCACTTAGGGAGGCTGAGGCGGGTGGATTATGAGGTCAGGAGCTTCAAACCAGCCTGACCAACATGGTGAAACCGTGTCTCTACTAAAGACAAAAAAAAAAATTAGGCTAGTGTGCTGGTGTATGCCTGTAATCCCAGCTACTCGGGAGACTGAGGCAGGAATCGCTTGAACCTGAGGTGGAGGTTGCAGTGAGCCAAGATTGCACCACTGTTCTCCAGCCTGGGCCACAAAGCAAGACTTTGTCTCAAAAAAAAAAAAAAAAAAAAAGTTAACAAAAACTCCAGCTCAGCTAGAAAAACAGCCACAGCACAGGGCTAGAGAAACATGCAGAGGTTATAACTGTATTGTAACTCTATCTCCAGGGAGGTGGAGGTTTCAGTGAGCCAACATCACGTCATTGCACCCCAGCTTGGGCAACAAAAGCAAAACTCTGTCTCAAAAAAAAAAAAAAAAAAGAAAGAAAAGAAAAATCTCTATAAAATATCAAGGTGTACTATAGTCAAAATATCCTAGTGACATTATTAGGAACAATTTAAAATTATGATAACAGGCCAGGTACAGTGGCTCACACCTGTAATCCCAGCACTTTGGGAGGCTAAGGTAAGCAGATCATTTTAGAGGTCAAGAGCTTGAGACTAGCCTGGCCAACATGGTGAAATACCGTTTCTACTAAAAATATAAAAATTAGCCAGTCATGGTGGTCGGTGCCTGTAATCCCAGCTACTCGGGAGGCTAAGGCAGGAAATCCCTTCAACCTGAGGTGGAGGTTGCAGTGAGCCAAGATTGCACCACTGTACTCCAGCCTGGGCCACAAAGCAAGACTTTGTTTCGAAAAAAAAAAAAAAAAAAAAAAAAAAAGAAAAGGTTAACATAAACTCCAGCTCAGTTAGAAAAACAGCCATAGCACAGGGCTAGAGAAACATGCAGAGGAGGTTGTAACTGTATTGTAACTTTATCTCTACCAGCAGATATTTACCTGTCTACCCAGGTCTTACATAAATACAATATTAAAGTTAGTCTGGATTCCTGGCATATTTATCAAAAGGTGATGAGATGTAGGGAAAAAACTAGATTACACTGTATGATGGGCCCAAGTAGAATGTTTTCCAGTGCTCAAATGAAGAAATTATTGTTATATTCTTACTTCTCAATTATTGTTATATTCTTACTTCTCAATGATTGTATCACAAAACTTTGGAACCTGTTTTTTCCATGTATGAGCAAAGAATGGCTCCTTATAGTAGTTCCCTTTTATTTGGGCCAGCAGAGGGATTCTCAGTAAGGCCAAAGGAGAAGTGAGAGAAGATGCCCTGTGAATGCTGGAAGGGACAAGTTAACCTGGGGCAGTGGTAGAGGTGCCCCTGGGCTCTGCTTACCCGCTGCCTTTCCAACACCACAGACTGTGGCAGGGAGTCGTAACTGCCCTCTTGATAGGCAAACGTTTCCAGGTCATCTAGCTGGGTCTTGAGCTGCAGTATCAGTTCTTTCTGCTTCTCCCTTTGGGTTTCCAGACGCTCTTGTTTTTCCTGCTCACTCTAAAGCAAGAAGATAACTGAGTCTATTACACAGAAAAGGAAGAACTCAGGGCACATTAGGAAGCTGCTCGAGCCAGTAATGACCAATAAAATATAAGATGTTTCCCATAATCCAAATGAAATACACAATTCATATGATAGGTTCAAAAGAATAATAATTATTTCATCCTTGGCAATTTGTTAAATGGGTGTTTTCTTTAACAAACTATCTGCCCCTCACTGGAATTAGCATATGAATATAATGAGACTTTTTGTTAAGACTGCCTTTTTGCCCCCCCTCAAAGGTCTAGTTAGGGTAGAGACAACCTATTTCAGCCAAGATAGCCTCCTAGGAATTAGACATGCCATCCTCTGCAGCCAGTTACCATAACTCCTGATTACTTTGTGCAGCCAAATTTTGCAAAAGAATCTGGGGTAAGGGTGTGGAGAGAGGCTTTAAAACTCACAACCAGCTTTCCTAATGTTCACCGAAGCCCCTATGATGGATGATAGACCACTTCTGCAAAATCAAAAGCATCAAACGCACCAGGAGTGGAGCCTCACACCTGTAATCGCAGCACTCTGAGAGGCCAAGGCAAGAGGATTCCTTGAGCCCAGGAGTTTTGAGACCACTCTGGGCAACATAGTGAGATCTCATCTCCACAATTTTTATTTTTATTTTTTTGAGATGGAGTCTTGCACTGTCACCTGGGCCGGAGTGCAGTTATGCGATCTCCGCTCACTGTAACCTCTGCCTCCCAGGTTCAAGCGATTTTCCTGCCTCAGCCTTCCCAGTAGCTGGGATTACAGGCACCTGCCACCACGCCTTACCACCTGGTGAGACGGGGTTTCACCAGGTTAGCCAGGCTGGTTTTGAACGCCTGACCTCGTGATTTGCCCACCTTTGCCTCCCAAAGTGCTGGGATTATACACAGGCCCAGCTCCACAAAAAATTTTTAAAAATTAGCTGGGCATTTGAGAAATAGGATTTGAGGAAGGATAGTTAAAAAAAAAAAAAAAATTAGCTGGGCATGGTGTTGCATGCCTATAGTCCCAGCTACTTGGCTGAGGTGGGAGTATTGCTTAAGCCTAGAAGTCAAGGCTTCGCAAGACCCTGTCTCAAAAAAAAAAAAGAAAAAATTAAGCCGGTGTGGTGGCACGTGCCTGTGGTCCCAGCCACATAAGCAACTGGGAAAAAGATGATCGAATGAGTCTAGGAGGTTGTTTTCACCACTGCACTCCAGCCTTGGCAATACGGCAAGACTCTGTCTCAAAAAACCAAAACCAAAAACAAAACAATAAAAGGCAAGTGCCTGGGGCAGTGAAAAAAATCCAAAAGCCACATAACTGGGTTGGGAAGGTAACAATGTTTTTTTAAAAACTATCTGGGCTGGGTGTGGTGGCTCACGCCTGTAGTCCCAGCACTTTGGGAGGCCGAGGTGGGCGGATCATGAAGTCAAGATATTGATACCATCCTGGCCAACATGGTGAAACCCCGTCTCTACTAAAAAATACAAAAATTCGCTGGGTGTGGTGGCATGCACCTGTAGCCCCAGCTACTTGGGAGGCTGAGGCAGGAGAACTGCTTGACTCGGGGAGGTGGAGGTTGCAGTGAGCCGAGATGGCACCACTGCACCCCAGCCTGGTGCCTGGCAACACAGCGAGACTCCGTCTCAAAACAAAAAAGGAAAAAGAAAAGAAACGTATCTATAAGTTTCTCTGACTAGTGACTCCTTTTCCAACTGTTGGTCACCAGTAGTTTCTGCATTTAAATTAATAAAAACACTTCAGGTTGGTAAAGTCTTGCCAATGTATTCTCTGTTAAACACTGGTTCTTGCTTGTCTTTCTTGAGTCTCAAAAACGAAAAGCAAAACCAGCAAATCATCTGTAGGGGTAAGGCTGCGTCTTAAACTAGAAGTCTACAGGGTATTACATTTAACCTTAAAAACGGTACTTACCAGGCCCTCCAGAAATAATGAGAGAGAAGAAATGAAAAAAAAAGAGAAAACAACAAATTAACTTTTCGTTTAAGTATTTAAAAAGCAATCCACTTGGTTTAGCTTTGTTCAACATGAAAGCAAGCCTTTTCTCAGGACAGTCCCTCTGTAATCCTTTCAAAGTGCTGCTGCATTTTGTTAGAACCCTGTTCCCCTTCCGCATTCGGTGAAGGCCTAATTTTCCTTTAAGAGGTTTCCTGATTTCCCCAGACATAACTAATCATTTCCTCTAGAGTTTGTACACACTTCTATTCTAGCTGTTATCACATTATTTAGGATTCTGTCTCTTCTAATCTACGAACTTCTTAAGGACAAAGGTTTTGACTTTGAACCACAAATGCCAGGCACAGTGTCTGACACAAGATAAGCTCTCAACATGCATCTGTTGTATGTTTGTTACTGAACTGAATTAAGAAAAGTATGGCCGGCCGGGCGCGGTGGCTCAAGCCTGTAATCCTAGCACTTTGGGAGGCTGAGGCGGGTGGATCATGAGGTCAAGAGATCGAGACCATCCTGGTCAACAAGGTGAAACCCCGTCTCTACAAAAAATTAGCTGGGCATGGTGGCTCGTGCCTGTAATCCTAGCTACTCAGGAGGCTGGGGCAGGAGAATTGCCTGAGCCCAGGAGGCGGAGGTTGCGGTGAGCCGAGATCGCGCCATTGCACTCCAGCCTGGGTAACGAGCGAAACTCCGTCTCAAAAAAAAAAAAAAAGAAAGAAAAGTATGGCCGGCGTTACGGCTCATGCCTATAATCCTAGCACTTTGGGAGGTCGAGGCAGGTGGATCACGAGGTCAGGAATTCAAGACCAGCCTGACCAACATGGTGAAACCCTGTCTCACTAAAAATACAAAAATTAGCTACTGGGTATGGTGGCACACACCTGTAATCCCAGCTACTCAAGAGGCTAAGGCAGGAGAATCACTTGAACCCAGGAGGTGGAGGTTGCAGTGAACCAAGATCACACCACTGTACTCCAGCCTGGAAGACTGAGCGAGACTCTATCTCAAAAAAAAAAAAAAAAAAAAAAAAAGAAAAAAAAAAAGGAAGGCCGGGCGCGGTGGCTCAAGCCTGTAATCCCAGCACTTTGGGAGGCCGAGGCGGGTGGATCACGAGGTCGAGAGATCAAGACCATCCTGGTCAACATGGTGAAACCCCGTCTCTACTAAAGATACAAAAATTAGCTGGGCATGGTGGCGCGTGCCTGTAATCCCAGCTACTCAGGAGGCTGAGGCAGGAGAATTGCCTGAACCCGGGAGGCGGAGGTTGCGGTGAGCCGAGATCGCGCCATTGCACTCCAGCCTGGGTAACAAGAGCAAAACTCCGTCTCAAAAAAAAAAAAAAAGGAAAAGTATGGCTGAGCACTGTGGCTCATGCCTGTAATCCCAGCACTTTGGAAGGCTGAGGCAAGCAGATCACCTGAGGTCAGGAGTTTAAAACCAGCCTGGCCAACACAGCGAAACCCTCCCTGTCTTTACTAAAAATACAAAATTAGCTGGGCATGGTGGCAAGCACTCATATTCCCAGTTGCTTGGGAGGCTGAGGCAGGAGAATCACCTGAACCCAGGAGGTGGAGGTTGCAGTGAGTCAAGAGTCAAGATGCTACTGCACTCCAGCCTGGGTGACAGAGTGAGACTCTGTCCCCCCACCCCCCCAAAAAAAGGCTGGTTACAGTGGTTCATGCCTGTAATCCAGTACTTTAAATGGCCAAGTTAAGTGGACTGCTTGAGCCCAGGAGTTCAAGACTATCTTGAGGAATATGGTGAAACCCCATCTCTAGAAAAAATACAAAAATTAGCTGAGTGTGGTGGTGCTCCCCTGTGGTTCCAATGACTTGAGACACTGAGGTAGGAGCATCTAGTGAGCCTGGGAGTCAAGGCTGCAATGAGCCCTGATCATACCAGTGCACTCTAGCCTGGGCAACACAGTGAGACCCTGTCTCAAAGAAAGAAAGAGATAAAAACAGTAAGCGGTAAGAAGTAAATCATTCAGTTCAAACATATCCCCTACTCTAGTCCTACCTGTTTGCCTGTCTGTCAATGTATAAATACAAGATTACAACTTGTAGGTAGATTGAGCGCTTTTGTTTTGTTTTGTTTTGTTTTAAGGTGGTAGAATGTTTCTTTTTTCCTTTTGAGACCCCCAAACACAGACTACTGACAGCCATCCACATGGTACTGACAGAGCATGACCCTTTTAAGCGCAGTGCAGACTCAGAATTGAAGGCCTTGGTGTGCATGGCACTGGTCTTGCTCTGTCATTCAGGCTGGAGTGCAGTGGTATGATCATAGCTCACTGCAGCCTTGAACTCCTGGGCTCAAGTGATCCTCCTCCAGCCTTCGCTTCCCAAAGTGTTGGGATTACAGTCATGAGCCACTGCAGGCAGTCTACTTTTTAAAATTTTAGTTTTTAATTTTTATGGGTACATAGTATGCTTGTATATTTAAAAGGTACATGAAATGTTGCACACTGCATGTTTATGACATGATTATGACACACTGCATGCTTGTAATCACACAGCATGGAAAATGGGGTTGGCCTACTGTTTCTGAAGGTGAAAATGAACAACAGACGGAGTTTCTTAGCACATAGAACCTTTAGTGCTGTCTATTCCTTTCTAGCCCTTAAATCTGCCAGTTTGAGGTGGCTGCTCCTTGTGTAAGGAGTTGTGGGTATGTGGAGAAGGGTGGAACAGTAAACATGGGATTGTACTGGGAACAGTTCAGATTAAAATAAACAAATCATTATCGGCTGCTGAGAAATCCTCTTGGCTAAAACCAATGTAAGTGGGAAGAAAGCCACATGTGGGATGTAGCTTGAAAAATAAAAAGGTGAAAAGGGACCGGGCATGGTGGCTCACACCTATAATACCAGCACTTTGGTAGGCTGAGGAGGGCAGATTGTTTGAGCTCAGGAGTTTGAGACCAGCCTGGGCAGCATGGTGAAACCCCATCTCTATAAAAAATAAACAAAATTAACTGGCCATGGTGGCACACATATGTAGTCTCAAGATACTGGGGAAGCTGAGGCAGGAGGACTGCTTGAGCCCAGGAGACAGAGGTTGCAGTAAGCCAAAATTGTATCACTGCACTCTGGCCTAGGTCTCAAAACTTCCAATAAAGCCTGCGGTTTGTGCACTTCCAGAGATGCAAAGCTTCTGGAAACGTTCACCTGGGTCTTATACACAGTTTCACTACTTTTGGGGTAGGCACACTGAATCGACCTTGTGACAGTTACCAGAGGACCTCATTCAGAATACCTAATGATTAAGCAGGATGGAGGAAGAGTTTAAAAATTCCAACATTACAGCCTGCACAGTGGCGCATGCCTGTAGTCCTGCAGCTGAGGAGGGAGGATGGCTTGAGACCAGGAGTTCGAGACCAGCCTGGGCAACACAGTGAGATTCCCCTCTTAAAAATCAAAAATTCCGGGCCGGGTGCAGTGGCTCAAGCCTGTAATCCCAGCACTTTGGGAGGCCGAGGCGGGTGGATCACGAGGTCAAGAGATCGAGACCATCCTGGTCAATATGGTGAAACCCCATCTCTACTAAAAATACAAAAAATTAGCTGGGCATGGTGGCACATGCCTGTAATCCGAGCTAGTCAGGAGGCTGAGGCAGGAGAATTGCCTGAACCCAGGAGGCGGAGGTTGCGGTGAGCCGAGATCGCGCCATTGCACTTCAGCCTGGGTAACAAGAGCGAAACTCCGTCTTAAAAAAAAAAAAAAATCAAAAATTCCGCCGGGCGCAGTGGCTCACGCCTGTAATCCCAGCACTTTGGGAGGCCAAGGCGGGTGGATCACGAGGCCAAGAGATCGAGACCATCCTGGTCAACATGGTGAAACCCCGTCTCTACTAAAAATACAAAAATTAGCTGGGCATGGTGGCGCACGCCTGTAGTCCCAGCTACTAGGGAGGCTGAGGCAGGAGAATTGCCTGAACCCAGGAGGCGGAGGTTGCGGTGAGCCAAGATCGCGCCATTGCACTCCAGCCTGGGTAACAAGAGTGAAACTCGTCTCAAAAAAAAAAAAAAAAAAAAAGAGATCAAGACTATCCTGGTCAACATGGTAAAACCCCATCTCTACTAAAAATACAAAAATTAGCTGGGCGTGGTGGCAGGTGCCTGAAGTCCCAGCTACTCGGGAGGCTGAGGCAGGAGAACTGCGTGAACCCGGGAGGCGGAGGTTGCAGTGAGCCGAGGTCTTGCTGCTGCAGTCCAGCCTGGCTCCCAGCGACGGAGCGAGAGTCTGTCTCAAAAAAAAAAAAAAAAAAAAGAAAGAAAGAAAAAGAAAAAGGAAAAGGAAAAGAAAAGAGAAAAGAAAAGAAAAATTCCTCATTAAAAAAAAAAAAAAAAAAGGCCAGGCGTGGTGGTTCACGCCTGTTATCCCAGCACTTTGGGAGGCCGAGGCGGATGGATCACGAGGTCAAGAGATCGAGACCATCCTGGTCAACATGGTGAAACCCCGTCTCTACCAAAAACACAAAACATTAGCTGGGCATGGTGGTGCGTGCCTGTAATCCCAGCTACTCAGGAGGCTGAGGCAGGAGAATTGCTTGAGCCCAGGAGGCGGAACAAGAGTGAAACTCCGTCTTAAAACAACAACAACAACAAAAAACACAACTTCTTGGAGACTTTGTTCATTAAAAAAAAAAAAAAATTAAAAATTCCAGTATTAGGAAATTTATATAATCCAGAGTTGTGTTTCTTTCAATTACTAACAGACTCTGCTATTACTAAAACTCTCACCCAGAGAAGTGTGAAGACTTTGCTTAGATTTTAGGAAAGCAGGGACAGGGAGTTAACCTAAATTTCCACGGATTCCAATTCACTTTTCTTTCATTTGCCAGTTTTCCCAATCTCCAGAGTCGGGGTCCTCTAGCAGCAAAAGTGCTCAAGACTTAGGTACGTGAGGGAAAGTTGAGTGGGGTTGCTCTGCGGCCCTCCCAATGACTCACTTCACTCACCGCTCCTCTGCCCCTCACGTCATCACACACCGGCCTCTCTCCAAGTCCTCCGCGCACACCGCTCAGGTTCCCAAGCCTCTGTGCTCTTGCCCTTCAGCCGGCCCCGCACTCCAGTCTCCTCGTCTCCGACCCACTGACTCACCCGACAGAGTCGGCGAGGCTTCTCCCCCTCATGCACCATCATCCGGGTCTGCATCGCCACCCACACGACCTCCCATTCCCATATCCCTCGCGGCCCGGCTCCAGCCACCCACCTGGTCCTCGCCCCGCAATCGTGGCCGGTCCCCCGGCAGCCCATCGCCTTCATCGCTGGCGGGGCCCCCGGACCCCTCGTAACCCAGGACGTGAGGGCAGCCGCGGAAGGCGAAATCTTCGAGCTCCCGCAGAAGGCGCTGTTGCTCCGCCGGCGCCCCGCGCACCACCTGGCGCAAACGGAACTGCACCTGCGCGAAGTGCGAGGACAGCGCCAGCAGCGCCGAGTCCAGCCGCCGCCGCTCGGCTCGCAGCCGTCGCAGCGTCCGGCCCGGCGAATCCGGCGGAGAGCCCGGGGCCGCGCCAGGCTCCTCGGCCGCCGCCTCTTCCAGAAACGCGGTTGCCCCAGGCCGGGCCTCCGCCACAGCCCCCACTGGGGCCCAGCGCACCGCCTCACACGGTGGCAGCGGCTCCTCTTCCTCCTCCTCTTCGTCTTTCGCCTTTGGCTCAACAGCCGCCACCACCACTCGCTCCGCAGCCGCTTCGACAGCCGCCATCTTTCCGGAAACGCCGCTGCACGTCAGCCGCGCCCCCCTGCTGCCATGGCAACGGTGCGGCGGCCTGGAACCCCGGAAGAGCGGCGGGGGGGGCCTGAAGTTCCGAAGTCCCAAAGGCGCGGCTTCCTTCGGGATTTAATTCAGGCCAATAATGTTTTATTGAGCGCCTATTGTGAATCGGGCACTGAGCGCTAAGCCTGGGAGAAACAGGTGAATGTAACTGGGGAAAAGTCATTCCCAGTGGCGTCTAGGGCAGCCTTTGACCTGGTTCCAGCAGGTGGGTTGTCTGTTCCTAGTCTGTGCATTTCTGAAGACCCCAGGGTGAAGGGCTGCAAGGATTAAGCTCTCCCAGAATATCTCCAGAATGCAGATCCCTTGGCTGTCAGGTCACTTTCTCCCTTCCTCTCAGCTGTTCTCCCCACCATATAAGGAGAGGCAGCTGCTGGGGGCGTCCCTAGGATCTAAAGATAGCGGCCCTTGCCCAGAACTCTAAATGCCACCCTGGAGCGGGAGCCGCAATGGCACGGTGAGTGTTTCCAGCTCCGGTGCTCCCCCTGGCCCTTTTCCCTGGACAGTCCCTGCTCCAGGTCTTCTCCTGGGCGCTCCAGGTTCTGTGAGGCTCTATGGGAACCCCAGACCCCTGGTCTCTGTAACTGTGGGGTGAGGGGAGGTATGACCTGTATGTTCTCCCTGACGCCCTACTTCCCTAGTCTTGCACTTTATATTCTTCTCAGGTTCACATTCACCACACCCACCCACTCCCGTCTTTCCCTTCCCTCCCCGCCCCCACCTTATTTAGGTCCACTTTGAAAAAACTGTGGCATCCCCGGGCACGATGCCACGTGCCTGTAGTCCCAGCCACTCTGGAGGCTGAGGTGGGAGGATCGCTTGAGCCCAGGAATTCTGGGCTGTAGAGCACTATGCTGATCCATCGGGTGTCCGCACTAAGTTCAGCATCAATATGGTGACCTCCCCGGAGCGGGGGACCACCAGGTTGCCTAAGGAGGGGTGAACCGGCCCAGGTTGGAAACGGAACAGGTCAAAACTCCCGTGCTGATCATTAGTGGGATCGCACCTGTGAATAGCCACTGCCCTCCAGCCTGGGCAACATAGCAAGACCCCATCTCTTAAAAAATAGTTAAATTTAATTTTTAAAAAAGAAAAAACTGTGGTATCAAACGTTCCTGGGTAGTCTCCTCCCTCCATCTTTCCCAAATGCCCTCAGTCTTCCCTCTCCACCTCAACGTCTTTTCAGGCAGCATGCCCGGACCCTGTGGTACGACAGGCCCAAGTATGTATTCATGGAGTTTTGTGTTGAGGACAGCACGGATGTCCACGTGCTTATTGAGGATCACCGCATTGTGTTCAGGTAGTGGCCCTCCCCTCTGAGGGCCTGCCTTCCCGGGAACCTCCCTCTTCTCCTGATGCCCCCACACAGAGTATTCTGCATCTTCTCAGCTTCATTATCTCCTCAGCTGCAAGAATGCCGATGGAATGGAATTGTACAATGAGATTGAGCTCTATGCCAAAGTGAACTCCAAGGTAAGGGTGAGAAGGGACAGTACGGTCTGGATGGAAACTGAGCTGCCCAGGAAAACTGGAGATTAATACTAAACCTCAGACCCTAAGAATGAGGCTCTTTATCTGGCAGGACTCCCAGGATAAGCGCTCTTCCCGCTCTATTACCTGCTTTGTGAGGAAATGGAAGGAAAAGGTGGCCTGGCCCCGGCTTACCAAGGAGGATATCAAGGTGGGTGTGGAAAGTGGCCTGCTCCTTCTCTCTGTACCCAGGTTAGAGCCAGGATTGGCCTTTTCTTCTTGCCTTCTTTCCAGCCAACATTCAGTCATTCACCAAGTCTTGCCTAAATGTTTTTTATTTTTTTCTGACTGTATTAGTCTCTCTTATTTTTTTTTTTTTTTTTTGAGACAGAGTTTCGCTCTTGTTACCCAGGCTGGAGTGCAATGGCGCGATCTCGGCTCACCGCAACCTCCGCCTCCTGGGCTCAGGCAATTCTCCTGTCTCGGCCTCCTGAGTAGCTGGGATTACAGGCACGCGCCACCATGCCCAGCTAATTTTTTGTATTTTTAGTAGAGACGGGGTTTCACTATGTTGACCAGGATGGTCTCGATCTCTTGACCTCGTGATCCACCCGCATCGGCCTCCCAAAGTGCTGGGATTACAGGCTTGAGCCACCGCGCCCGGCCTTAGTCTCTCTTATTTTTATTTATATTCATTCATTTATTTATTTTTTGAGTTGGAGTTTCACTCTTGTTGCCCAAGCTGGAGTGCAATGGCGTGATCTCAGCTCATTGCAACCTCCACCTCCCTGGTTCAAGCAATTCTCCTGCCTCAGCTTCCCGAGTAGCTGGGATTACAGGCATGTGCCACCACACCTGGTTAATTTTGTATTTTTAGTAGAGACGGGGTTTCTCCATGTTGGTCAGGCTGGTCTTGAACTCCTGACCTTAGGTGATCCACCAGCCTTGGCCTCCCAAGGTGCTGGGATTATGGGCATTAGCCACTGAACCTGACTTATTTTTTTACTTTAAATTCTGGGATACATGTGCAGAATGTGCAGGTTCAGGTTTGTTACATAGGTATACATGTGCCACAGTGGTTTGCTGCATTTATCAACCTGTCACCTAGGTTTTAACCCCTGCATATATTAGCTATTTGTCCTGGGTCTCTTTTTATTCTCTTGGTAATCTCTCCCAGTTAACTGCTTCCATTGTAGGCGCTTAAATGGGTAAGACTTCATTTCAGACGTTGGCGCTGCTATGAACGTGGTCTTTCCCTTTACTGGAACTCACAATCAAAACCTTTGATTCTTGGTTGTTTTTGAGATGAAGTCTCACTACTGTGGCACAGGCCGGAGTGCAGTGGTGAGATCTCGGCTCACTGCAACCTCCACCTCTCAGGCTGAAGCAATTCTCCTTCCTCAGTCTCCCGAATAGTGTATCACCACACCCAGCTAATTTTTGTATTTTTAGTAGAGATGGGGTTTCGCCATGTTGGCCAGGCTGGTCTTGAACTCCTGACCTCAGGTGATCCATCCACCTCAGCCTCCCAAAGTGTTAGGATTACAGGCGTGAGCCACCACACCTGGGCTATTCTTGCTTTGTTGTTGTTGTTGTTGTTGTTTTGAGACAGAGTCTCGCTCTGTTGCCCAGGCTACAGTGCAGTGGCGTGATCTCGGCTCACTGCAACCTCCGCCTCCTGGGTTCTGGCGATTCTCTTGCATCAGACTCCCGAGTAGGTGGGATTACAGGTGTGTGCCGCCACACCCAGCTGATTTTTGCATTTTTAGTAGAGACAGGGTTTCACCATATTGGCCAGGCTGGTCTTGAACTCCTGACCTCATGATCCACCGACCTCTGCCTCCCAAAGCGCTGGGATTACAAGCATGAACCACCATGCCTGGCCCCTGATTCTTGTTTTTTTTATATCGCAGTCCCAGAAGTAGTTTCCGCTATAGAAGTTGATTGATGAGTCTTATTTTTTCTTTCTTATTTATTTATTTTAAGATGGGGTTTCACCATATTGGTTAGGCTGGTTTCAAACTCCTGACCTCAGGTGATCCGCCTGCCTCAGCCTCCCAAAGTCCTGGGATTACAGGCGTGTATTTATTTTTTTAATTTTAATTTTTTTTTAGGTGGAGTCTTGCTCTATCACCAGGCTGGAGTGCAGTGGTGGGATCCTGGCTCACTGAAACTTCTGTTTTCCAGTTTCAAGCAATTCTCCTGTCTCAGCCTCCCAAGTAGTTGGGATTACAGGCACGCACCACCATGCCTGGATAATTTTTGTATTTTTAGTAGAGATGGGGTTTCACCATGTTGGCCCAGATGGTCTTGATCCTTGACCCCATGATCTGCCCACCTCGGCCTCCCAAAGTGCTGGGATTACAGGCATGAACCACTGTGCCCGGCCTGATGAGTTTTATTCTTTCTTCTGTTTTTTGAGACTGAGTGTCTCTCTTGTTGCTCAGGCTGGAGTGCAATGCCGCAATCTCAGCTCACTGTAGCCTCCACCTCCCAGGTTCAAGTGGTTCTCCTGATTCTCCAGGTTCAAGTGGTTCTCAGCCTCCCAAATACTTGGGATTACAGGTGCCCACCACCACGCCCAGCTAATTTTTTGTATTTTTAGTAGAGACAGGGTTTCGCCATGTTGCCCAGGCTGGTTTCAAACTTCAGACTTCAAGTGATCTTCCTGCCTCAGCCTCCCAGAGTGCTGGGATTACAGGCATGGGCTATTGTATACAGCCCTTTTGAATCCTATTTTTTCTCATAGTGGCTTACAACCAGGATTTACTGACCTCCTAAATATTATTGAATTCACTACTTAATTTCTTCCTTGTTCAAGCCTTATCCATCATAGGGTGAGAAGTTTG
Source organism: Saimiri boliviensis (assembly GCF_048565385.1). Lineage (NCBI taxonomy): Eukaryota > Metazoa > Chordata > Mammalia > Primates > Cebidae > Saimiri > Saimiri boliviensis. The sequence continues at coordinate 48,434,860 of NC_133465.1, read as the reverse complement.
TTGCATATTTTCAGCCCCATTTTCAATGCATCCTCTGCATTGTCCCCAGCATGGTCTGTGTAAAACACACATTTGACCCTGACACTCTCCCACACAAGGCCCACCAATGGCTCCTTCCATAAAGGTTGAAAACTGACTGCCTGATGGCTGGATCTGGCTCTCAGATTTTTTTTTTTTTTTTTTTTTTTTGAGACGGAGTTTCGCTCTTGTTACCCAGGCTGGAATGCAATGGCGCGATCTCGGCTCACCGCAACCTCCGCCTCCTGGGTTCAGGCAATTCTCCTGCCTCAGCCTCCTGAGTAGCTGAGATTACAGGCACGTGCCACCATGCCCAGCTAATTTTTTGTATTTTTAGTAGAGACGGGGTTTCACCATGTTGACCAGGATGGTCTCGATCTCTCGACCTCGTGATCCACCCGCCTCGGCCTCCCAAAGTGCTGGGATTACAGGCTTGAGCCACCGCGCCCGGCCTGTTTTTTTTTTTTTTGAGACGGAATTTCACTCTTGTTACCCAGGCTGGAGTGCAATGGCGCGATCTCAGCTCACTGCAACCTCTGCCTCCTGGGTTCAGGCAATTCTCCTGCCTCAGCCTCCTGAGTAGCTGGGATTACAGGCACGCACCACCATGCCCAGCTAATTTTTTGTATTTTTAGTAGAGACAGGGTTTCACCATGTTGACCAGGATGGTCTCGATCTCTTGACCTTGTGATCCGCCCACCTCGGCCTCCCAAAGTGCTGGGATTACAGGCTTGAGCCACCGTGCCCAGCCCCCCCCCTTTTTTTTTTTTTTGTGGCAGAGCCTAGCTCTATTGCCCAGGCTGGAGTGCAATGGTACAATCTCAGCTCACTGCAACTTCTACCTGCAGAGTTCAAGCTATTCTCCTGCCTCAGCCTCCCAAGCAGCTAGGATTACAGGCATGCGCCACCATGCCCAGCTAATTTTGTGGGGTTTTTTTTTGTTTTTTTTTTTGAGACGGAGTTTCACTCATGTTATTCAGGCTGGAGTGCAATGGCATTCTGCTAATTTTTTGTATTTTTAGTAGAGACAGGGTTTCACCATGTTGACCAGGATGGTCTTGATCTCTTGACCTCGTGATTCACCCGCCTCGGCCTCCCAAAGTGCTGGGATTACAGGCTTGAGCCACCGCGCCTGGCCTAATTTTGTATTTTTAGTAGAGAGAGAGATTTACCATGTTGGCCAGTCTGGTCTCGAACTCCTGACCTCAGATGATCCACCTGCCTTGGCCTCCCAAAGTGCTGGGATGACAGATGTGAGCTGCCATGCCCAGCCACAGCTTGTCTGTCTTGTTGGTTGACTCCTATGTTGCTTTATGATACAGTTATCTTTCCAGATGTGTTGTCACAGTCAATCTGCTCCTGGAAGGTAGACCTTTTTTTTTTTTTTTTTTGAGATGGAGTCTTGCTCTGTTGCCCAGGCTGGAGTGCAGTGGCACAATCTTGGCTCACTGCAACCTCTGCCTTCCCTGGTTCAACAGATTCTCATGCCTCAGCCCTCCGAGTAGCTGGGACTACAGGCACCCGCCACTAGGCCCTGCTAATTTTTGTATTTTTAGTAGAGATGGGGTTTCACCATATTGGCCAGGCTGGTCTTGACTCCTGACCTCATTATCTGCCTGCCTCAGCCTCCCAAAGTGCTGGGATTACAGGCATGAGCTACCGCTCCTGGCAGGAGGGTAGGACTTCTGAGATTTTCAGACCCTATGATGCCTAGCATTGTGTGGAGATTAGCAGGTTCCTGGTAAATCTTTGTGGGTGATGATGATAACATGGCAGCCTAGAGGGGGCTGGTCAAAGGGGTGCAGTTGAGAGGACTATGCACCTACTGACCCTCTTTTTCCCATGCATGCTGGCATGCATATGCCCACACTCTCCCACACTCTCCTGCTCCTGCTCTCCTGGCCTGTGACTCTTGGTGCTTCTTCTTGCAGCCAGTGTGGCTGTCTGTGGACTTTGATAACTGGAGAGACTGGGAAGGGGATGAAGAGGTGGAGCTGGCTCATGTGGAACATTATGCAGAGGTGAGAGAGAGACAGCACGTGCTGTGTTCTGCACATTTGCTCATTCTTTGTGTTTCTCTGCACACACGTCTCCGCACACATGTCACTGGGGCCAGGCAGAGATATGCAAGCTCTCTAGGCAGGTTACTAATTGATGCTGATATTCTTTATGTATTTCGTGCAATGTTTATTTAATAGGGATGAGAGGAAAGAATATTATTGAAATTATATACGTAGATCCACTTACTTTTCACAGTGTACAGCCTATGTTTTTTTTTGAGACAGAGTCTTGCTCTGTTGCCCAGGCTGGAGTGAGGTGGCGTGACCAATCTCAGCTCACTGCAACCTCTCCCTCCTGGGTTCAAGTGATTCTCCTGCCTCAGCCTCCCAAGCAGCTGGGACTACAGGCATGTGCCACCATGCCAGGCTAATTTTTTGTATTTTCAGTAGAAACAGTGTTTCACCGTGTTAGCCAGGATGGTTTCAATCTCCTGACCTTGTGATCCGCCTGCCTTGGCCTCCCAAAGTGCTGGGATTACAGGCCTGAGCCAATGTGCCCAGCCTAGAACCTCTATTCTGAAGACGTTTGACAAAACCTTTTCTACTTTTCTGTAATTCTTGTTCTCCTGTTTTCTCTGTCTCTCTCTCTCTCTCTCTCTCTGTTTCTCTCTCTCTCTCTTTGTGTGTGTGTGTGTGTGTGTGGTTTTTTTTTCAGAGACAAAGTTTCACGCTTGTCGCCCAGGCTGGAGTGCAATTGTATGATCTCAGCTCACTGCAACCTCCACCTCCGGGTTCAAGTGATTCTCCTGACTCAGCCTCCCGAGTAGCTGGGATTACAGGCACCCACCACCACGTCTGGCTACTTTTTTTTTTTGAGACAGAGTTTTGCTCTTGTGGCCCAGGCTAGAGTGCAATGAAGCGATCTCGGCTCATTGCCACCTCTGCCTCCTGGGTTTTAAGCAATTCTCCTGCCTCAGCCTCCTGAGTAGCTGGGATTACAGCCATGCACCACTATGCCTGGCTAATTTTTTGTATTTTTGGTAGAGATGGGGTTTCTCCATGTTGGTCATGCTGGTCTCGAACTCCCGAACTTAGGTGATCTGCCTGCCTCAGCCTTCCAAAGTGCTGGGATTACAGGCATGAGCTACCACTCCTGGCCGATTCTTTTTTTTTTTTTTTTTTTTTGAGATGGAGTTTCGCTCTTGTTACCCAGGCTGGAGTGCAATGGCACGATCTCGGCTCACCGCAACCTCCGCCTCCTGGGTTCAGGCAATTCTCCTGCCTCAGCCTCCTGAGTAGCTGGGATTATAGGCACACGCCACCATGCCCAGCTAATTTTTTGTATTTTTATTAGAGATGGGGTTTCACCATGTTGACCAGGTTGGTCTCGATCTCTCGACCTTGTGATCCACCCACCTTGGCCTCCCAAAGTGCTGGGATTACAGGCTTGAGCCACCGCGCCCGGCCTCCTGGCCGATTCTTAATTTTTTTTTTTTTTTTTTTTTTTTTTTTGTGAGATGGAGTTTTGCTCTGTTGCCCAGGCTGGAGTGCAGTGGCATGATCTCAACTCACTGCAACCTCTGCCTCCCAGGTTCAAGTGATTCTCCTGCCTCAGACTCCTGAGTAGCTGGGATTACAGGCACGTGCCACTATGCCTGGTTAATTTTTTGTATTTTAGTAGAGAACAGTTTCTACATGTTGGTCAGGCTGGTCTCAAACACCTGATCTCAGGTGATCTGCCCGCATTGGCCTCCCAAAGTGTTGGGATTACAGGCATGAGCCATTGTGCCTGGCCTTTGCATGTGGTTTTCTTTTTGAGACAGAGTCTTGCTCTGTCTCCTAAGCTAGAGTGCAGTGACTCACTGCAACTTCCACCTCCCAGGTTCAAGCGATTCTTATGCCTCAGCCACCCAAGTAGCTGGGATTACATGCCACCCCTATGGCTAATTTTTTTGTATTTTTGGTAGAGATGGGGTTTCATCATATTGGCCAGGCTAGTCTTGAACTCCTGGCCTCAAGTAATCTGTCTGTCTCAGCTTCCGAAGTGCTGAGATCATGTGAGCCACCACACCCGGCCTGTGCGGGTGTGTGTGTATGCGTTTCTTGAACCAGACAATTTCATGGGAAGTTAAAACTAGCAGTATAAAAATTCATATTATAAATCATTGGCTCCCAATAAATCACACCCTGTCATTATATTATTAGGTTTCAGTTATAAAAACACTAAATTCCAATCTGGATTTGTAAGGAGGATGCTCTGTGTGTGTTTACATTTTCTTTTAAAAAGGGGATCAATTTACTTTTCTCAAATTAATTTTTAAAGTGATGTTTTAAAGATGGGAGCAATTGCCTAACCGGTTCTGGCTGGGACCATTCTTCTATGGCCCATCAATGTGCAGATTGCTCTTCCCTCACTCCCTTCTCTCTTATGATTATTTTCTCTTCCCACTAGCTTTTGAAGAAGGTCAGCACCAAGAGACCTCCACCTGCCATGGATGACCTGGATGTAAGTACAGCCTTCCCCTCAACCCTTCAGTTTCTTTGTAGCCTTTAAAAATAACCTACTAGAAAGCTCCTATCCCAGTTCCTAGCACAGAGTAGTTCTCAGTGCATGTTAACCAAATTTGAATTTGATCAAAGAGGGCTAATTTTTTTTTTTTTTTGGTGGGCAGGGGGAGGAGTTTCACTTTTTCACCTAGGCTAGAGTGCAGTGGTGTGATCTTGGCTCACTGCAACCTCTGCCTCCCCAGTTAAAGCGATTCTCCTGCCTCAGCCTCTTGAGTAGCTGGGATTACATGCACCTGCCACCATGCCTGGCTAATTTTATATTTTTAGTAGAGACAGGGTTTTGCCATGTTGGCCAGGCTGGTCTCTAACTCTTGACCTCAGGTGATCCACCCACCTCAGCCTTTCAAAGTGTTAGGATTACAGGCGTGAGCCACTGCGCCCAGCCCAAGAGGGCTAATATTCTTCTCCAGGCTTTAGAAAACCCTAGCAAGACCCTCCTGCTTTCCATCTCCCCCTCCGTTTCTCCATCCTAGAGCAGACCTGGCCCTGCCAAGTGTCTTTAGAACTGTAATGAATAATAGCATTAATTAAAATTCTAAAGCTAGGCCCAGTGTGGTGGCTCATGCCTGTAATACCAGCACTTTGGGAGACTGAGGCAGGTGGATTGCTTGTGTTCAGCAGTTCAAGACCAGCCTGGGCAACAGGCCAAAACCCTGTCTCTACCAAAAATACAAAAATTAGCCAGGCGTGGTAGCCTATAATCCCAGCTACTCAAGAGGCTGAGATGGCAGGATGGCTTGAGACTGTGAGGCACAGGTTGCAGTGAGCTGAGATCATGCCACTGCACTGCAGCCTGGGTGATGAAGCAAGACCCTGTCTCAAAACCACAACCACAACAACAGACAACAAAAATCCCGAAACAATGATGTATGACAAAGTAGCATTTTTTTTTACTTATTGTCCAAAGTAAGTTAAAAGCTTTCCATATTGGTCCCCTAAATTGGGTGGTTTAGGAAATCACAAAAAGAAACTAGGCGAGCAGGAGGGAGGGAGCAGTATTTGTGAACACAATGTTCCTGCTTTGCAGTCTACACATGCTTTGTCTTTTTTTTTTTTTTTTTTTTCCCTAGGATGATTCTGACAGTGCAGATGCAACAAGTAATTAACCTTCTGTGATGGCAAAGCTGGAAGATGCCTGTGGCTATCTTCCAGTTGTTCTGGAAAGCTAGCGGCCTAGGCCTTTATCAGCGCTTTGGCTGTGCACCAAGTTCCTCCAGGATCTCTGAACTTTCCTAGAAGCTCTTCATTAAGGTTCTTCCTTCATGCTTGTCTTCCTCCTAGGTGCTTGACTGTGGCTCCAAATCGGGTAGGGTCAGGGAGGAGTAGACTCATAGGGCTTTTGATTTCTTACTGATTGGTTTCTAACCTCTCTATTTAGGCCACTTGATTATTTGAGTACATGTGTATGTGTTGAAACAAAAGCTAAAGAAGAAGCATGCAGATTACAGAAATCTCTAGTTTGTGCGCATATGGGGCAAAGCAAACAGCCAAAGAAGAAAGAGAGATTATATAATAAATCTCTAGGAACTGTTCTGTCTGTCTCTTTGTACTTCTTCCTCCTGGTGGCAAGCCTCTTCTCCCTTTAGTAAACAAGCGGAGGTGCTTCCTCTTGTGCAGATTTGTGCTCTGATTTGTTACAGCCAATTCTGTCATCCCTAGAACTAGCCACTTCAGCTTTCTGCACACTCTAGAAACCTCTTTATACTTTTTTATTTTTGAGATGGAGTCTCACTCTGTCGCTCAGGCTGGAGTGCAGTGGCATGATCTCGGCTCACTGCAACCTCTGCCTCCCAGGTTCAAGCAATTCTCCTGCCTCAGTCTTCCAAGTATCTAGGACTGCAGACATGCAGCACCACGCCCAGCTAATTTTTGTATTTTTAGCAAAGATGGGGTTTTACCATGTTGGCTGGTCTCGAACTCCTGACCTCAAGTGATCCACCCACTTCAACCTCCCAAAATGCTAGAATTAACACGTGTGAGCCACCACACCCGGCCCTCTTTATGCTTTTAAAACTGTTACTCTAGTTAATATGTATGTTTACTTGTCCATTCAATGGCTATTCCATTTGTCTGTAAATATTTTCTGAGTTCCTAATAGGTACAAATGACTGTAACTTAAAATAAATGCATTGGCCACAGGCTTTGCTCTTGAACTCATGGTGAACTATTAGGATTTACTTAAAAAGTAAACTTTATTTATTTATTTATTTATTTTTGAGATTGAGTCTTGCTCTGTTGCCCAGGCTGGCATACAGTGGGGCATTCATTGTTCACCTCAGCCTTGACTTTCTGGGCTCAAGTAATCCTCCTGCCTCAGCCTCCTGGGTAGCTAGGACTACACCACACCTGACTAAGTGAAAATATATTTTTGTAAAGACAGGGTCTTTCTATGTTGCCCAGGCTGGTCTCGAACTCCTGGCCTTAAGCCTCCTGCCCAGCCTCCCAAAGTGCTGGGATTACAGGCCTGAGCCACCATCCCTGGCCCCATACTGCATTATAAATACTATAATACCTATAATTTATTTTATACTATGTAGTTTTAAGGTATAATTACATAAGATACAAAACAGTACATAACATGGAACATAAACATAAATCGTATGTATTGTTTATATGCAGTATATTAAAATTTAATCATAATTATCAGCAAATGTGATGTGTGTGTGTACACAACTGGAATCATACCATGCAAACCTTGCACTGTGCCCTTTTTCACTTTATATATTGGAGATCTTTACAAGTCAGCACATATATATCTAACTCTCTTTTTTTCATGGCTACCTGGTATTCCATTGAATGTATTTTTTGTAATTTCACAGGTTCCTTATTGAAGGACAGTTAGGTCATTAGTCTTTTACCATTTGCAAACAATGTTGCAATCAACATTTTAAAATGTGGATTAAAAAAAATCCTAAATCTTTTGGGTAGTAAAAATAAATAAATAAATAAATAAAAATGTGGATCTTTTATGAAAACAGACTAATACAGTTAATTGGAAGAGAAAAGAAAAAAAAATGTGGATCTTTACATATGTTTGCCAGAATATCTGTAGGGTACATTTCTAGAAGTGGAATTGCTAGGTCAGAGAGTAGATAAAATACATTTAAATATTTTGATAGCCTTTACCAAGTTGCTCTTTGATGAAATCGTACCAGTTCTCACTCCTACCAACAATGAGAGTGTTACATTCTGTAAAACTTTTCAGATATTTGACAAAATAAAAATTAGTACCTGGTTTAATTTGCTTTTATTTATTTATTTATTTTTTGAGAGGGAGTCTTGCTCTGTCACCCAGGCTGGAGTGCGGTAGTGGGATCTCAGCTCACAGCAACCTCCGCTTCCTGGGTTCAAGTGATTCTCCGGCTTTAGCCTCCCAAGTAGCTGGGACTACATGTACCTGCCACCATACCCAGCTAATTTTTGTATTTTTAGTACAGACAAGGTTTTGCCATGTTGGTCAGGCTGGTCTCAAACTCCTGGCCTCAACTGATCCAGGGACCCTGGCCTACCAAACTGCTGGGATTGCGGGTGTGAGCCACTGCGCCCAGCCCAAATTGGTTTTCTTTCTTTCTTTCTTTTTTTTTTTTTTTTTTGAGACGGAGTTTCGCTCTTGTTACCCAGGCTGGAGTGCAATGGCGCGATCTCGGCTCACCGCAACCTCCGCCTCCTGGGTTCAGGCAATTCTCCTGCCTCAGCCTCCTGAGTAGCTGGGATTACAGGCACACGCCACCATGCCCAGCTGATTTTTTGTATTTTTAGTAGAGATGGGGTTTCATCATGTCGACCAGGATGGTCTCGAACTCTCGACCTCATGATCCACCCGCCTCGGCCTCCCAAAGTGCTGGGATTACAGGCTTGAGCCACTGCGCCCGGCGGTTTTCTTTCTTTTTGAGACAGAGTCTCACTCTGGAGTGCATTGGTGTGATCTTGGCTGACTGCAACCTCCTCCTGGGTTCAAGTGATTCTCCTGCCTCAGCCTCCCAAATAGCTGGGATTACAAGTGTGTGCCATCATGCCCAACTAATATTTTTGTATGTTTAGAGACAGGATTTCACCATGTTGGACAGGCTGGCCAAATTGTTTACTTTAAAAAAATTAATTTGATTAATTACTTAATTTATTTTTGATGGAGTTTTGTTCTTGTTGCCCAGGCTGGAGTGCAATGGCATGATCTCAGCTCACTGCAACCTCTGCCTCCTGGATTCAAGTTATTCTCCTGCCTCAGCCTCCCAAGTAGCTGGGATTACAGGCATGCGCTACCATGCCTCGATAAATTTTTTGTATTTTTAGTAGAGAGAGTTTCTCCATGTTGGTCAGGCTGGTCTTGAACTCCCGATCTCAGGTATCTGCCCACCTTGGCCTCCCAAAGTGTTGGGATTACAGGCGTGAGCCACCATGCCCAGCCAGTCTTCTTCTTAAAAATTTTTATTTTTGGTGACAGGGGTCTTACTCTATCACCCAGGCTGGAATGCAGTGGCAGGATCTTGGCTCACTGCAACCTCTGCCTGCTGGGCTCAAGCCATCCTTCTGCTTCAGCCTCCTGAGTAGCTGAGACTACAGGCATGCTCCACCATGCCTCAATAATCTTTGTATTTTTTTTGCAGAAAGGGAGTTTCACCATGTTGCTCAAGCTGGTCTCTAACTCTAGAACTCATGTGATCTGCCCGTCTTGGCTTCCCAAAGTGCTGAGAATTATAGGCGTGAACCACGGGACCCAGAAGCTCCCAGCGGTCTGAAAACTTTTTTTTAAAAAAAAACTGATAATACAAAGCTATATTACTATCATGTTTTACAACTTACTTGGTATTTATATATGATTTCATGAAAAAATGAAAGTAGGTCTTTTCTTCATAGGTGATGAAACAGGTCATAATAAATGGCAGAGTTGAGACTTGAACCTTTAAAGCACATTATCTCTTTATCTACAATTCTGAAAACCAAAAGTTTTTTTTGTTGTTGTTGTTGTTGTTTTTTTTTTTTTTTAGATGGAGTTTTATTCTTGTTGCCCAGGCTGAAGTGCAATGGTGGGGTCTTGGCTCACTGCAACATCCGGGTTCAAGCGATTCTCCTGCCTCAGCCTCCGGAGTAGCTGATATTACAGGCGCCCATCACTACACCCGGCTAATTTTTGTATTTTTAGTAGAGAGGTAGTTTCGCTATGTTGGCCAGGCTGGTCTCGAACTTCTGGCCTCAGGTGATCCACCTGCCTCGGCCTCTTAAAATGCTGGGATTAGAGGCGTGAGCCATCGCCCCCAGCCGCTTGCATTCTGTTTTTACTGGGCAGTGCTGCTCAGTAACCACGCCAGCTAGTGCCTCTAAGCAGGTGGATTCCGCAGCCAGAATACTTACATCCCTGGGGCCCAAAGGGGCTCATTAAACCACGTGCCTTGTCCAGGCCGCGTTTTTTTGTAATTTTGTATTTTTTTTTGTCTCCTGGTCTTGTCCTTTGTGAAGCCTCAGAACAGTCGCTAAACAACCCAGCAAATCGGCAATTCGTGTTTTCAGTAAATTTACCCAAATCGCATTCCATTCTTGACCCTCCTGCTTCTGCGCAGACATGCGCCCTTAATGACGTTTGTCCCAAGTCGCTCTCCGTTCGCTCACAGGCTTCTTCGCGCGTGCGCTTCCCCATTGGCCTGCAGCAATGGCGTTCCGGTGTCAGCGTGACAGTTATGCCCGAGAGGTGCTGCGTCGTGGGCGAGGCACTTGAGACTGTTGGGCCGACAAGGCGGTTTGGGGAAGAGGGCGCCACGTAGAGGGAGTGTCAACATGGGATTCAGTCCCGGTGTGGAGAGGGCTGGGATCGGGGCTTATTCTCTCACCTCTCTCTGTTCAGTTCACCACCACCGTGGTCTCCTGCCATCCCGCGGAGCTGCAGACTGAAGGGAGCAACGGCAAGAAGGAAGTGCTGAGCGGTTTCCAAGTGGTGCTGGAAGACACACTGCTTTTCCCGGAGGGCGGGGGACAGGTAAAAGCCGCTCTCTTCCCAGGAAGCCCTCAAATTTCTTTGTGCTCAGGCAGAAAATGTTCTCCTGCCCTTTTTCTCAGCCATTACGAATTCAGATGAGCTTTAGTTTAATTCGTTTTGTTGTTCACTTAAGTATCTAAATGCTTATCTAAACGTAACATATGCTAGATATGATTCCAGGCTGCAAGGATAACAGGTGAACAACGCTGTGCCTTTATATACGTGGAATATTTATTGAAGACAACTGTGTGTGCTAGGTATAACAAGTATCAAATAAAAACCGAGTAAAGGGAAAGACCGATGGGATGCTTGTCTAGATGAAGGATAAGTTATTTCAGTAGAGACCTAAATGAAGTGAAGGGCTGAGTCTTTGCAATTATCTAGTGGTGCTGGCGGCAGGGGGCGCATTCAGGCAGATCGAATAGCGCATGCATACAAAGGCTCAGAATTAGTTTCTGGTCTTTGTTAAGGACTAAAAAAGGTGTCACTGGAGGAGTTAGGATGAGATAGACGGTTTAGCAGAGAGGATACTTAATCAGTGCTTTGATGAGGACTAGGTGCAACATGAGTGCAAATGAGGTACATTGTGAACATGGAAGAGGAGGATAATAACAAAGGTAGACTTTATGAGAAAGGCTTTTTTTTTTTTTTCTTTTTTTTTTTAAAGATGGGAGCCAGGTGCGGTGGCTCAAGCCTGTAATCCCAGCACTTTGGGAGGCCGAGGCGGGTGGATCACGAGGTCAAGAGATTGAGACCATCCCGGTCAACATAGTGAAACCCCGTCTCTACTAAAAATACAAAAAATTAGCTGGGCATGGTGGCACGTGCCTGTAATCCCAGCTACTCAGGAGGCTGAGGCAGGAGAATTGCCTGAACCCAGGAGGCGGAGGTTGCGGTGAGCCGAGATCGTGCCATTGCACTCCAGCCTGGGTAACAAGAGCGAAACTTGTCTCAAAAAAAAAAAAAAAAAAAAAAAAGATGGGGTTTCACCATGTTGGTCAGGCTGGTCTTGAACTCCTGACCTCAGATGATCTGCCCACCTTGGCCTCCAAAGTGCTTGGATTACAGGCGTGAGCTACCACGCCCGGCCAAGAAAGGCATTTTTTTTTTTTTTTTTTTTTTAGATGGAGTTTCACTCTGTTGCCAGGCTGGAGTGCAGTGACACAATCTGGCTGACTACAACCTCTGCCTCCTGGGGTAAAGTGATTCTCCTGCCTCAGCCTACTGAGTAGCTGGGACTACAGGTGCATGCCACCACACCCAGCTAATTTGTGTGTGTGTGTGTGTGTGTGTGTGTGTGTGTGTGTTTAATAGAGATGTGGTTTCACCATATTCGTCAGGCTAGTCTTGGACTCCTGACCTCAGGTGATCCACCTGCCTCGGCCTCCCAAAGTGCTGGGATTACAGGCGTGAGCCACCATGCCCAGCTAGAAAGGCTTTTCTAGCAGAGATAATAATAATAGCACAAAGGCAGAAAAGGCTGAAAGAATCTGACAAGCCTAGTTAACTAAATAGTCCAGTATAGTTGGAGCCCATCATGTGTGTTGATGACAGGCTGGCGATCACATCCCCAGTTACTGGGGGCCAGTGTAGAGGGCCTTGAAGAATGTGTTGGCTAGGCATGGTGACTCACGCCTGTAATGCCAGCACTTTGGGAGGCTGAGGTGGGCGGATCACTTGAGGGCAGGAGTTTGAGGCCAGCCTGGCCAACATGATGAAACCCTATCTCTACTAAAAAATATAAAAATTAACCAGGCATACTGGCAGATGCCTGTAGTCCCAGCTACTTGGGATGCTGAAGCATGAAAATTGCTTGAACCCAGGAGGCGGAGGTTGCAGTGAGCCAAGATTGCACCGCTACACTTCAGCTTGGGGGACACAGCAAGACTCCATCTTAAAAAAAAAAAAAAAAAAAAAAAAAAAGATGTGTTAAGGTGTGTGGGCTTCATTCAGGAAACTGCAGTGAATTATGCAGGTTTATTTATTTATTTTTTTGAGATGGAGTCTTGCTCTGTTGCCCACACTGGAGTGCAGTGGCCTCGGCTCACCGCAACCTCTGCCTCCCAGATTCAAGCAATTCTCCTGTCTCAGCCTCCTGAGTAGCTGGGATTACAGGCGCATGCCACCACACCTGGCTAATATTTGTATATTTAGTAGAGATGGGGTTTCACCATGCTGGTTGCAAACTCCTAACTTTGTGATCTGCCTGCCTTGGCCTCCCAAAGTGCTGAGATTATAAGCATGAGCCACTGCGCCCAGCCTATTCATGTTTTTTTTTTTTTGAGACGAAATTCACTCTGTCGCCCAGGCTGGAGTACAATTATGTGACCTCGGCTCATTGCAGCTTCTGCCTCCCAGGTTCAAGTGATTCTCCTGCCTCAGCCTCCTGAGTAGCTGGGGTTATAGGCACATACTACCATGCCCAGCTATTTCTTTTTTATTTTTATTTTTTTAAAGACGGGGTTTTACCATGTTGGTCCGGCTGGTCTTGAACTCTCGACCTCAGGTGATCCGCCCACCTTGGCCTCCAAAGTGTTTGGATTACAGGCGTGAGCCACCACGCCCGGCCTCTTTTTTATTTTTAAGAGACAGGATCTTGCTATGTCACCCAAGCTGGAGTGCAGTAAAATGATCCTAGTTCACTGCAGTCTTTTTTTTTTTTTTTGAGACGGAGTTTCGCTCTTGTTACCCCAGGCTGGAGTGCAATGGCGCGATCTCGGCTCACCGCAACCTCCGCCTCCTGGGTTCAGGCAATTCTCCTGCCTCAGCCTCCTGAGTAGCTGGGATTACAGGCACGTGCCACCATGCCCAGCTAATTTTTTTGTATTTTTAGTAGAGACGGGGTTTCACCGTGTTGACCGGGATGGTCTCGATCTCTTGACCTCGTGATCCACCCGCCTCGGCCTCCCAAAGTGCTGGGATTACAGGCTGAGCCACTGCGCCCGGCCTTCACTGCAGTCTTGAACTGCTAGGCTCAAGCAATCCTCCTGTTTTAGCCTCTCCAGTAGTCAGGACTACAGGCGCACACCACCATGCTTGGCTGATTTTTTTGAAGAGATGAGGTCTCGCTTTGTTGCCCAGGCTGATCTTGAACTCCTGGCCTCAAACAGTCCTCCCACCTTGGCCTCCCAAAGTGCTGGGCTTACAGGTGTGAGCCACTGCTGTGGCCTCCATCCAGGTTCTTCAGCAAAGAAGTGATAAGAGAGAACATGTTCAGCAGACTTGGTACAGAGAAAGTTCCGATTGCGTATCAGTCATTGTTACAATGATTCTCCCAACATGAAGATTTCTGTGATCTGCTGAAGGAAAACCCGTGACCTCAGGTATCCATAGAAGGTCTCCTTTTAGATATCATTTCTTTCAGGAAGTCTTTTCTGATTCCCCAAGACTATTAGGTCTCTTTCTTTTGAGGTGCTCTAGTATCATATACTTTTTCATATTATGGCATGTTATAGGTCATATTGCAATTGCCTGTTTTCCAGCCTGTGTTCTCTAGACTCTTAAGTTCCATGAGGCACCATATCTTGTTTATATTGTGTTCTTGAGGTGGCACAGTGTCTTGTAAGCAGTTGGCACTTGAAACTTTTAAAAATGAATAAATAAACTTTTTTTTTCTCTTTTTAAGGGACAGTGTCTCACTCTGTCACCCAGGCTGGAGTGCAGTGGTGCAATCATAGCTCACTGAAGCCTCAACCTTTTGGGTTCAAGTGATTCTCCCACCTCAGCCTCCCAAGTAGCAGAAAGTATCATGGCCTGCTAATTTTTTACTTTTACGTAGAGGCAGGGTCTCACTATGTTGTCCAGTCTGGTCTCAAGGGATCCTCTTGCCTTGGCCTTCCAAAGTGGTGGGATTACAGGAATAAGCCACCATGCCCAGCCTATATGAACATTTTTGAATCTAATTCTAGTAGCAGTGCAAGAGAATGGAGTAGCGGGAGGGAGGAAAATTCAGATCATTTTAGAGACTACTAAAGATGAAAATCTAGGCTAAGGCAATGAGCATTGAGGATTAAGGTTCTTTGGGTTGTACTAAAATTTTTGTTGCTATAGTTACAATCTGTTTTTGTTTTAATTCTGTTATTCTGAAGGTCACAACACATAGATGTTTAGAATGAAAAGGACTGAGAATCCTCTCATGGAACAAAGTGGACTCATCTCAGTTGGCATTGCCTTCTCCCACTCCCTTAGGGAGCCCAAATTCTGGTTCTGTCTCTCATCCTAGAGAGTCTCTGTACCTAGGAGTTAAGATGAGCCCTGCCTTGCCATTGATTACCTTTACTTATTTCCACCAGCCTGATGACCGTGGTACAATCAATGACATCCCTGTGCTGAGAGTGACTCGCCGTGGGGAACAGGCTGATCATTTCACACAGACGCCGCTGGATCCAGGAAGCCAGGTTCTGGTCCAGGTAGACTGGGAGCGGAGGTTTGACCACATGCAACAGCATTCAGGTAAGGGCTGGGATGGGGGACATAACACTGCGGCAGTTGCCATGTATGGGGATGCTGTGATAACTGAGATGTGGTTTGGGTTCTCTAGGAGTTAACCATTTAAAAGAGACAGATTGTTCGAATCAGCTGTGATTCAGAAAGGATATGCTAAATGTTATAACAGCAACATGAACAACCGAAGTGAAAAAAGATATTAGAATAACTGCTGGATTTAGGTATTATCAACTGGATCTAGGTTGATAAAATTAGGTATTATCAACAATTATCACTTGATGGCTCCATCTGGGTGTCTCACAGCCTTTTCACACTCAAAATGTCCAGAATGAAATGAAAAGCCTTCCCCTCCCTCCTGGTCTTTCATTAGCATCTTGTGTGTTCATGGCAGGGTATCAGCATACACCCTGTCACTCAAGTTCTGGAAGGCGTTTCAGATACCTCTTCAGGCAGAGATAGCCAGCCAGTCACTGAGTCCTGTTGGTTTGTTTTCTTTTTTTTTTTTTCTTTTTTTTTAATTTTTATTTTATAAGATGGGGTTTCACCATGAATGGCCAGGCTGGTCTTGAACTCCTGACCTCAGGTGATCCACCCACCTTGGCCTCCCAAAGTGCCAGGATTACAGGCGTGAGCCACCGCGCCCAGCCCTGTTGGTTTGTTTTCTAAGTGTTTGTCCACTTCTTTCCACTGTCACTGTCATCCGAGTCCCAGCTCCCAACTGTCTTTCTTCTGGACCTCTCTAACAGTTTCCTAGTTGATTACCCCACATTCAGTCTTGCTCCTCTGGAGCCCATTCTCCACATAGCACCAGAACAGTCTTTTTTTTGTTTTTGAGACAGAGTCTTGCTCTGTTGCCCAGGCTAGAGTGCAATGACACAATCTTGGCTCAATGTAACCTTGCCTCCCAGGTTCAAGTGATTCTCCTGCCTCGGCCTCCTAAGTAGCTGGGATTACAGGAGTGTGCCACCACACCTGCCTAATTTTTGTGTTTTTAGTAGAGACAAGGTTTCACCACATTGGCCAGACTGGTCTCGAACTCCTGACCTCATAATCCGTTCACCTCAGCCTCCCAATGTGCTGGGATTACAGGTGTGAGCTACAGTGCCCAGCTGAAGAATCTTAAAAATGAAAATATGGGCCGGGCGCGGTGGCTCAAGCCTGTAATCCCAGCACTTTGGGAGGCCGAGGCGGGTGGATCACGAGGTCAAGAGATCGAGACCATCTTGGTCAACATGGTGAAACCCCGTCTCTACTAAAAATACAAAAAAATTAGCTGGGCATGGTGGCGTGTGCCTGTAATCCCAGCTACTCAGGAGGCTGAGGCAGGAGAATCGCCTGAACCCAGGAGGCGGAGGTTGCGGTGAGCCGAGATCGCGCCATTGCACTCCAGCCTGGGTAACAAGAGCGAAACTCCGTCTCAAAAAAAAAAAAAAAAAAAAAAAAAAAAATGAAAATATGGCTGGGCGCTGTGGCTCACTGCTGTAATCCTAGCACTTTGGGAGGCTGAGACGAAGGATCACTTGAGGCTAGGTGTTCTACACCAACCTGGACAAGATAGTGAGACCCTGTCTCAAAAAATAAATATAGGCCTGATGCAGTGGCTCATGCCTGTAATCCCAGCATTTTTGGAGGCTGAGGTGGGCGGATCACTTGAAGTCAGGAGTTGAGACCAGCCTGGTCAACATGGTGAAACCCCATCTCTAAAAATATAAAAATTAGCTGGGCATGGTTGTACACATCTGTATTGCCAGCTATTTGGGAGGCTGAGGCAGGAGAATCACTTGAACCTAGGAGCTGGAGGTGGCAGTGAGCTGAGATGGCACCACTGCATGCCAGCCTCGGCGACAGAGCAAGACTCTGTCTCAAAAAAAAAAAAAAAAAAAACCCAAAACATAAAGTAGAAATGTAAACAAGAAAAATAAAAACAAAAAAATAATATTTAAAATGAAATAAATTTTAAAAAGTGAAAATATTATTTCACTTCTCTGCTTAAAGCTCTTCAGAGGCTTCCTGTAGGTCCTTGTGTAAAGCCAAACTTTTTACCGTGGTGTACAAGCTGTATCTGGGTAGCTCTTGTCTACTGCTCTAGCCTCATCCAGTGCCCCTTCACCTCTTGCTGGCTGCATCCTGGCTGTGCTGGCTGTGTCTTGATTCCTTTGACATACTCTGTTTCTTTCTTCCTTGAGGCCTTTGGCTGTCTTGTTTCCTCTTCCTTGATAGTCAGTTCCTCCTCTTTCTCCTTTTCTTCCTCCTCCTCTTCATCACTCTTGTCAATCAGGGATGCTGCTCTATCTCTGATGTCAAGCCTTGTGCCTTGCATGTTGTTGGTATTCTAAATACTTGTTGAATGAATGAATGCTGCATATTGGAACTTAAGTTCAGCCAGGTGTGGTGGCTCACACCCATAATCCCAGCACTTTGGGAGGCCAGAGAATGTGGATCACTTGATGTCAAGAGTCCAAGACCAGCCTGACCAACTTGGTGAAACTCCGTCTCTACTAAAAGTACAAAAATTAGCTGGGCGTGGTGGCGCACGTCTGTAATCTCAGCTACTTGGGAGGCTGAGGCATGAGAATTGATTGATCCTGGGAGATGGAGGCTGTATTGAGCCACTGCACTCCAGCCTGAGCAACAGAATGATACTCTGTCTCAAAAAAAAAAAAAAAGGAACTTAAGTTCAAGTCCAACCTCTTAAAAGTTATTTGATCTCTCTAGGCTTTAATTTCCTCATCTGTGAAATGGTATCATAAGGCCTCTTGCAGAATTCTCATTGCGATTTTCAATAAAGTATCTAAAGTGCCTAGCAGCTCTTCAACAAGGAGAATTTCTATGCTTTTATCATCGTGGCTCTGTTTTATCACTGTGAGAATATGTAGGCTTCTCACTTTTCTCCTGCCTCTTGCTCTCTGCTTAGGGCAGCATCTCATCACAGCGGTTGCTGACCATCTATTTAAGCTGAAGACAACATCATGGTGAGTGGGAGGCACAAGACTAACTGTAGGCAGGCCCATCCCAGCACTGGGAGGGAGGCTGTGGTGGGAGGATCTCTTGAGCCTGGGAGGTCAAGGCTGTGGTAAGCTGTGATTGCCACCAAATTGCAGCCTTGGTGACAGAGCGAGCCTGACTCAAAAAAAAAAAAAAAAAAGTGGTGAGAGGGTATGCTTGTTCCAGTTTTTAGAGGAAAAGCTTTCAGCCTCTTGTTCAGTAAGATGTTATCTGTGGCCACTCTACTTCTGATAGGGAGTTAGGGAGATTTCGGAGTGTGATTGAGCTGGACAGCCCCTCTGTGACTGCAGAGCAAGTAGCTGCCATTGAGCAGAGCGTCAATGAAAAAATCAGAGATCGGCTGCCCGTGACTGTCCAAGAACTGAGCCTGGATGATCCTGAAGTGGAGCAGGTCAGGGTAGAGCCAGGGGGTGGCTTCTGCAGAATGGCTCTCCAAGGGATCCTCATCAGATTCAGACAGCCCCTCCCCTCTCGTTGAGTCCAGGTAAGAGGCCGGGGTTTGCCGGATGATCATGCTGGGCCCATTCGGGTTGTTACCATCAAGGGCATTGATTCCAACATGTGCTGTGGGACCCATGTGAGCAATCTCAGTGACCTTCAGGTAAGTGAGGAAGGGCTGTGGAGTGGTTCAGAAGAGGGGTTGGGGGAGAGGGGATCACATGGGGCTGGGAGTGGCAGAGGGGGATAATCGAGGACTCCTAAGTGATAGGTTTCTCCTGCCCTCAGGTTCTAGGATCCACTGTGGTTTATGTATGCACATGTGTATGTGTGTTACCCCCTTACCTCATGTAGGTCATTAAAATGCTGGGCACTGAGAAGGGGAAAAAGAACAAAACCAACCTGATATTTCTGGCTGGGAACCGGGTGCTGAAGTGGATGGGGAGAAGTCATGGAACTGAGAAAGCACTGACTGCTCTGCTGAAGTATGCCTCTTCCAGCCCCTTCACCTGCCTCCCATTTCTGAGATTTGGGACATAATCTCTTACCTCTGAGAGACAAGATGCAATCATAAATGATAAAGTGCTTTGGATAGTAAATCAGAACCACAAAAAATGGTTAATTTCTTTGTATCTTTTCTCCCAGTTGCCTGAAAGCCCTCCTCAGAATATCTCCTGCAGGGAGGCACCCTAGCAAGAAGGGAATTATTGATTTATGCCCCCAACATCAGAAACAACTGAGAGGCTGGGCAGGTCTCCACTGACCTTTCTCTTGCAGATGTGGAGCAGAGGATCACGTGGAAGCAGTGAAAAAGCTCCAGAACTCCACCAAGCTCCTGCAGAAGGTGATTTATTTCATGGAGGGTGGAGAGGGCATGGGCTCTGGCTAGAATAGGCTCTCCAGACTTGGTCTTCTGCCTAGGCAGATGTGTACTTTGTCAAAGTGGGAGTAAGGGGATAATGAGGTGGAGGGAAGCTGATACTCTCTGTTGTTATCCTTTCCACTTACCTACTGAGTTATCATATCTATTTCAGAATAACCTGACTCTGCTCAGAGACCTGGCTGTGCACATTGCCCAAAGCCTCAGGAACAGCCCAGATTGGGGAGGTGTAGTTGTATTACACAGGTGAGAAATTAGGGGCTACAGACAAGGAAGGGGGGCTGTGTTGGGCTTAGGGCTTAGTGTTTTCTCTATATGCAATGTACAGTGGGAGGTAGGTATCACACTGGTATTCTTAAGGTTGAGTAGATCCTAAGAAATATGTTGCCTCCCAGGTTTCCTGGGTTTGATTTGATATTAACATCTTTACTGTAACTCTGTATCTTTCTTCCTTTACTGTAACTCTGTTTCTTTGTTTCTTTCTTTCTTTTTTTTTTTTTTGAAATGGAGTCTTACTGTGTCTGGAGTGCAGTGTCATGATCTTGGCTCACTGTCACCTCTGCCTCCTGGGTTCAAGCAATTCTCATGTTTCAGCTTCTTTTTTTTTTTTTTTGAGACGGTGTTTCGCTCTTGTTACCCAGGCTGGAGTGCAATGGCGCGATCTCGGCTCACCGCAACCTCCGCCTCCTGGGTTCAGGCAATTCTCCTGCCTCAGCCTCCTGAGTAGCTGGGATTACAGGCACGCACCACATGCCCAGCTAGTTTTTGTATTTTTAGTAGAGACGGGGTTTCACCATGTTGACCAGGATGGTCTCGATCTCTTGACCTCGTGATCCACCCGCCTCGGCCTCCCAAAGTGCTGGGATTACAGGCTTGAGCCACCGCGCCCGGCATTGTTTCAGCTTCTTGAGTAGCTGGGATCACAGGCATGTGCCACCACACGTGGCTAACTTTTGTATTTTTAGTAGAGATGGGGGTTTTGCTGTGTTGGCCAGGTTGGTCTCAAACTCCTGACCTCAAACAATCCATTTGCCTCAGCTTCCCAAAGTGCTGGGATTACAGGTGTGAGCCACCGTGCTCTGCCTATCTTTCTTTAGCACTAATCCTTACCTCCTTTTACTCACTAACAGATTTCTGCTTATCCTGGTGAATCCTATTTAAGGGAGATGGAAAGAAACCCAATTGCTGAGAGCCAGCAAGCTGCCCTCTTAGCCAGTACTCTCTCTTGGCATATGTGCACAAATAGGCAGCAGCAAGACCAGCCTCAGAAGGAGGGGCCAGGCTTCCTGCAGTGTCACAGCCACCACTCCAACCTGGGTCTAATGTCTGTGTCCTTTGTTGTAGGAAGGAGGGTGATTCAGAGTTCATGAATATCATTGCCAATGAGATTGGGTCAGAGGTAAGAGGAGCATGAGGTCTGGGTAGAGACCTAGGGAGACATATGTGAGGGGCGTGGGTTTAGCTGAAGTCCCTCCACGTGAACACATAAGGAGTAGGGAATAGCAATTCATTCAATACTGTTTTCTTAGCACTAGCTGTGCGCCAAGCTCTCTTTCAGGTGTTGAGCTAGATCTATGCTATTGCTCTTTCTAGGGGTGTGATGTTTATCAGCTTCTGAGCTCTTTTTATCAGAGCTCTAGCTCCTCAAAGCCATTCAGGTTTATATGTGCTGAGGATCCAATATTAGAAATACAGGAGTTTGGTGGGTGTAGTGGCCCACACCTCTAATCCCAGCACTTTGGGAGGCCAAGGTGGGTAGATCACTTGAGGTCAGGAGTTCAAGACCAGCCTGGCCAATATGGTGAAACCCCATCTCTACTAAAAATATAAAAATTAGGCTGGGCATGGTGGCTTATGCCTATAATCCCAGCACTCTGGAAGGCCAAAATGGGTCAATTGCCTGAGTCAGGAGTTTGAGACCACCCTGGGGCAACATGGCGAAACCCCGTCT
Source organism: Saimiri boliviensis (assembly GCF_048565385.1). Lineage (NCBI taxonomy): Eukaryota > Metazoa > Chordata > Mammalia > Primates > Cebidae > Saimiri > Saimiri boliviensis. Next base: position 48,413,585 of record NC_133465.1, on the reverse strand, counting down.
CTACTAAAATACAAAAAATTAGCCAGGTGTGGTGGCGTGTGCCTGTAGTCCCAGCTACTCGGGAGGCTGAGGCATGAGATCTCTTGACCCCAGTAGGTGGAGGTTGTGGTGAGCTGAGATTGCTCCACAGCACTCCAGCTTGGCCTACAGAGTGAGACTCTGTCTCAAAACAAAATGAAACAAAAGTTGGCTGGGCGTTGTGGTGAGCACCTATAGTCCCAGCTACTCAGTAGATTGAGGCAAAAGAATTGCTTGAACCCAGGTGGCTGAGGTGCAGTGAGCCCAGATTGCACCACTGCACTTCAGCCTGGGTGACACAGATTCTGTCTCAAAAAGAAAAAAAAAGCAGCTGGGTGCGGTCACTCATGCCTGTTAATCCCAGCACTTTGGGGAGGCTAAGGCGGGAGGATTACCTGAGGTCAGAAGTTCGAGACCAGCCTGACCAACATGGAGAAACCTTGTCTCTACTAAAAATACAAAATTAGCCAGGTGTGGTGGCACATACCTGTAATCCCAGCTAATTGGGAGGCTGAGGCAGGAGAATGCCTTGAACTTGGGAGGCAGAGGTAGCAGTGAGCCAAGATTACGCCATTGTCTTCCAGCTTGGGAAACAAGAGGGAAACTCTTGTCTCAAAAAAAAAAAAAAAAAAAAAAAAAAAGGAAATACAGGAGTGGGCAAGCCTCTTTGAAAGCCGTCCCATGCATTTTCCTCTTCCCTCTGGCTTTACTTACTCTTCCCATTCCTGATAGTCTCTAGCCTAGAGATTTCCAGGTCTCTCTTTTTTTTGGTTTGTTTTTAAGAGACAGAGTCTTGCTCTGTTGCCCAGGCTGGAGTACAGTGGTGTGATTATGGCTTACTACAGTCTCAAACTCCTGGGCTCAAGCAGCTCTCCCGCTTCAGCCTCCTGAGTAGTTGGGACTACAAGCATGAGCCACAGTCCCCCACTGTCTCTTTTGTGTTTACTCCAGAACCCTTCTTTGGAATGCCTACTCTGGATAAAGCATTGTGCATCTCTTTTTCATAATTCTTTTGTATAGACAGAGCTGATTTTCAAAGAGCTCATGTTCTAGTCTGGCAGACAAATATGTGTGTTGACATTTATAATTTAGAGTGATAGAGTGATGCTAGAGGTGGAGGACCATATTACCTGAAGGATAGGGAGGTTTCAGGGGAGGGGCCTTAAAAACTGCTTAGAGTTCATCCAGACAAGGGGCAGAGGCAGCCAGGCAGAGGGAAACCTGGTGGTTTAGGCAGTGGCAAGCATAGGATGCATGGTGGGGAAAAGTTTGCAAGAGTGAAACCGTGAAAGGCATTTCGTGCTTAGCCAGGACCAGCAGTCTTCTGCCACCTTCTTAGTGCCTCAAGTTCCTGTAGTTGCTCTCAAAAAGTTTCTTGGCCCAGGTGGGCCAGGGTGGAGGGACTCTATCATCATTTATCAGGAGTGTCACTTGGTGGTTTGGGAGAAATACCTGTTCTTAAGATTGAAGAGTGTGCAGGGTTTAGGGGGGTTGACTCTACATCCTTAATTATCAGGGTTTACCTCCTTGTTTTACCTCCTAGGAGACCCTCCTGTTCTTAACTGTGGGCGATGAGAAAGGTGCTGGACTCTTCTTACTGGCAGGGCCACCTGCGGCTGTGGAGACCCTGGGGCCCAGGTAATCCTGTGTGGACTCTCGCACATGTGGTAGAGCCTGTATCTTACAAATACATTCCTTTACTGATTCAAAGGATCATCACATCTGTGATCTCATTTCATTCACATCATGGGGATGTGCATTAAATGAGATCTCAGACGTGATGGTCCTTTGGGTTTGAGCAATTTTCCTGCCTCAGCCACTCAAGTGCATACCACCACACCCAGCCAATTTTTTGTATTGGTTTTTTTTTTTTTTTGAGATGGAGTTTCGCTCATTACCCAGGCTGGAGTGCAATGGCGCGATCTCGGCTCACCGCAACCTCCGCCTCCTGGGTTCAGGCAATTCTCCTGCCTCAGCCTCCTGAGTAGCTGGGATTACAGGCACGTGCCACCATGCCCAGTTAATTTTTTGTATTTTTAGTAGAGATAGGGTTTCACCATGTTGACCAGGATGGTCTCGATCTGTTGACCTTGTGATCCACCCGCCTCGGCCTCCCAAAGTGCTGGGATTACAGGCTTGAGCCACCGCGCCCGGCCAATTTTTTGTATTTTTAGTACAGATGGGGTTTCACCATGTTGGCCAGGCTGGTCTTGAACTCCTGACCTCAAGTGATCCCGCCTGCCTTGGCCTCCCAAAGTGCTGGGATTACAGATGCTCACCCTGCTCCCTGGAGATTAACATAATTTAGCCCAGTTCATAGACACTGATGTTGTTTCCAGTTATTCACTCTTATGTGATCATGGTACATCTTTGTGCACATGGGCAAGTGGTTTTTTCTTTTTTTTTTTTTCTTTTTTTTTTTTGAGACGATGTTTCGCTGTTGTTACCCAGGCTGGAGTACAATGGCACAATCTCGGCTCACTGCAACCTCCGCCTCCTGGGTTCAAGCAATTCTCCTGCCTCAGCCTCCCGAGTAGCTGGGACTACAGGCACGCACCACCATGCCCGGCTAATTTTTGTATTTTTAGTAGAGACGGGGTTTCACCTTGCTGACCAAGATGGTCTCGATCTCTTGACCTCGTGATCCACCCGCCTCGGCCTCCCAGAGTGCTGGGATTATAGGTGTGAGCCACCGCGCCCGGCCTTTTTTTTTTTTTTTTTTTTAAGATGGAGTTTCGCTCTTGTTGCCCCAACTAGAGTACAGAGGCGCTATCTAGGCTCCCTGCAACCTCTGCCTCCAGGGTTCAAGCGATTATCCTGTCTCAGCCTCCAGAGTAGCTGGGATTACAGATGTGTGTAACCACACCGGCTAATTTTTATATTTTTAGTAGAGACAGGATTTCATCATATTGGTCAGGCTGGTCTCGAACTCCTGACCTCAGGTGATCTGGCTGCCTTGGCCTCCCAAAGTGCTGGGATTACAGGCATGAGCCACCAAGCCTGGCCTATGACCAAGTGTTTTTAAGAAAGATTCCTAGAAGTCATCTACTCTTATCCCTCCTCCAGTCCCTAGAAAAAGACTCAGGGCTGTCCTTGAGTTTTTTGGTGACTTTTCCCTCAGAGTCTTCCTGACTACATCTCTGTTCTCCAGGGTGGCTGAGGTCCTGGAAGGCAAAGGAGCAGGCAAGAAAGGCCGTTTTCAGGGCAAGGCCACGAAGATGAGCCGGCGGCCCGAGGCGCAGGCGCTTCTCCAGGACTGCATCAGCACGCAGAGTACCAAGGAGTGAGGACTTAGGGTGTTCACCTCCTGTCTCCACAGGAATCTTTTGTTCAATAAAATCGTTTGACCCAGAATGGTTGTGATACCGCTTATATTTATATGATTAATTCATACAGTATACTCAAGTGTGCTTGTGTGGTTACTTTCTGTTTGTAAATAGATAATTTTCTTTTTTTTTTTTTTGAGACGGAGTTTCGCTCTTGTTACCCAGGCTGGAGTGCAATGGCGCGATCTCGGCTCACTGCAACCTCCGCCTCCTGGGTTCAGGCAATTCTCCTGCCTCAGCCTCCTAAGTAGCTGGGATTACAGGCACGCACCACCATGCCCAGCTATTTTTTTTGTATTTTTAGTAGAGACGGGGTTTCACCATGTTGACCAAGATGGTCTCGATCTCTTGACCTCGTGATCCACCCGCCTCGGCCTCCCAAAGTGCTGGGATTACAGGCTTGAGCTACCGCGCCCGGCCTAAAATAACATTTTTTTTTTAAATTTTTTTTTTTGAGACGGAGTTTCGCTCTGGTTACCCAGGCTGGAGTGCAATGGCGTGATCTCGGCTCACCGCAACCTCCGCCTCCTGGGTTCAGGCAATTCTCCTGCCTCAGCCTCCTGAGTAGCTGCGATTACAGGCACGCGCCACCATGCCCAGCTAATTTTTTGTATTTTTAGTAGAGACGGGGTTTCACTATGTTGACCAGGATGGTCTCAATCTCTTGACCTCGTGATCCACCCGCCTCGGCCTCCCAAAGTGCTGGGATTACAGGCTTGAGCCACCGCGCCCTGCCCTAGATAATTTTCTAATTTAGTTCCTGCAGGGCATGGCCTACATGAGGAGTGGGCATTATGTTGACGAAATATACTCATTTATCTAAACTCAGCTGAAACATTTCTTCAGTTGCCTAAGGGGAGTGAAGTTTAGTCCAGAGTCTTGACCTAGGTAGGGATCAACCTATTAAAATCTCCTTGTTTTCTTCTTTTTTTTCCCCCTATTTCTTTTACCAGTCTTATTTTTCAATGACTTTGTAAATAGGTCAGGAAGCCACAAAAGTATATGGTAGAAAGATGCCGGCTGGTTATGGTGGCTTACCCCTGTAATCCCAGTACTTTGGGAGCCTGGGTTGGGTGGATCATCTGAGGTCAGGGGTTCAAGACTAGCCTGACCAACATGGTGAAACCTTGTCTCTACTTATAGCCAGGCATGGTGGTGCACACCTGTAATCCTAGCTGCTTGGGAGGCTGAGGCAGGAGAATTGCTTGAACCCGGAAGGCAGAGGTTGTAGTGAGCTGAGATTGCGCCACTGCACTCCAGCCTGGGTGGCAAAGTGAAACTCTGTCTCAAAAAGAAAAAAAAAAAGGGAAGATGCCCAAGTCTGAAGCAGTCAAAAGATGGAAAAGATAAACTATGTTGGTCTCAAGCTCCTGACCTCGTGATCTGCCTGCCGACCTCCCAAACAAAGCTGGTGTGGTAATCTTAATAATATCAGACAAATTGGACCTTAACCCTCTTCCCACTTGAAAAAATAGGGCAACTCGTTGCCAGTGTTCATTTAATTTTACATGAACACACTATTGGAGGTTGAAGCAAATCTGATTTTTCAATGTGAAAATAAAATATAAACACTGTTCTTGGAGTTATTTCTAAACAGAACTAATCCTAATGTAACAGAAATGTTTATGATGACCAGTACCTAATAATTTTTTCCCATGTGGTAAATTTCTTTTTTTTTTTTTTTTGAGACGGAGTTTCGCTCTTGTTACCCAGGCTGGAGTGCAATGGCGCGATCTCGGCTCACCACAACCTCCGCCTCCTGGGTTCAGGCAATTCTCCTACCTCAGCCTCCTGAGTAGCTGGGATTACAGGCATGAGCCACCATGCCCAGCTAATTTTTTGTATTTTTAGTAGAGACGGGGCTTCACCATGTTGACGAGGATGGTCTCGATCTCTCGACCTCGTGATCCACCCGCCTCGGCCTCCCAAAGTGCTGGGATTACAGGCTTGAGCCACCGTGCCCGGCTCCCATGTGGTAAATTTCAAAGCATGGAACAGCACAAAGTGGAGCATCACATTCCGCACAAAAATACTGCATTTCGACTGGGCGCGGTGGCTCACGCCTGTAATCCTAGCACTTTGGGAGGCCCAGGCCGGTGGATCACAAGGTCAAGAGATCAAGACCATCCTGGCCAACATGGTGAAACCCCGTCTCTACTAAAAATAGAAAAAAATTAGCCGGGCATGGTGGTGGGTGCCTTTAATCCCACCTACTGGGGAGTCTGAGGCAGGAGAATCGCTTGAACCCGGTAGGCAAAGTTTACAGTGAGCTAAGATCATGCCACTGGATTCCAGTCTGGGTGACAGAGTGAGACTCCGTCTCAAAAAAAAAAAAATGTTAAAACAGTTTCCTTCAACCCTGCCACTTGGTTTACCCAATTTCTCTCTCTAGAACCAATCACTTATTTTTTATTTTTTGAGACATAGTCTCACTCTGTTGCCCAGGCTCTAGTACAGTGGCACAATCATGGCTCACTACAGCCTCAACCTCCCAGGCACAGGTGATCCTCCCACCTTAGCTCTCCGAGTAGCTGGGACTAGAGGTGTGTACCTCCACACCAGGCTAATTGTTTGTATTTTTTGTGGAGACTGTGCTTTGCCATGTTGCCGACACCGGTCTTGAACTCCTGGGCTCTAGCAGTTTGTCTACCTCGGCTTCCCAAAGTGCTGGGATTACAGGTGTGAGCCAGCAGCCTTTTATCAATTTCTTATATATCCTTCTGGTAGTATTTTAAAAAATACATGTATATAAATCTTCCCTCTTTTGAAACATAAATGGTAGCACACTGTAAATTCTTCTGCATCTTGCTTTTCTCAGAGTGCTATGTTTTAGATAAAACCATAGTTTAAGATTCATACTATACAAAATGGGCCAATTAGTGGGAAAAAGGGAAATATTTGCTTCACAGAAGTTTCCTTACTTTAGTAGAACTCAGGCAGGATTCCCTTGAACAGAGACTCAGGTGAATTTATCTCTCTCTGTGTGTGAAATCTCTGTCTTTGTTTCATTAGGGTGTGCCTTAGTCTGATCTGACTGCTATAAGAAAATACAAAACCTAGGTAGCTTATAAACAACAAAGTATTTCTCCCAGTTCTTGAGGCTGGGAAGTCCAAGATCAAGGAGCTGGCAAATTCAGTGTCTGGTGTGAAGGTTCAAATACTGGTTCATGGACAGCCATCTTTTCCTCACGTAGTGAAAAGGGTAAGGAGTCTTTCTTCGGCCTCTTTTATAATGCACTCATCTCATTCATGAAGACTCTGCCCCCGTGATCTAATCACCTCCCAAAGGGCCCGCCTCCTAGAATCACTTAGTGATTTAGGATTTCAACGTATGAATTTTTAGGAGTACACAAACATTCAGAACACAGCAGGGTGCAACAGTGAGCTGGGAGGCCATGCTTGCTCGACACCACTCAGGTAGGTTCTAGTCACTTGGATCTAGAGTGACCATATAATTTTATTATCCAAAGTCAGGCAAACCTCCTGCCAGAACACCAGTCATAAACTCAGACTGTGTTAGGGTAGCCTGGATGTTTGGTCTCCCTGCTGAGACTCTCTGAGCTTCAGTTTCTTTTTTTTTTTTTTTTGAGACGGAGTTTCGCTCTTGTTACCCAGGCTGGAGTGCAATGGCGCGATCTCGGCTCACCGCAACCTCCGCCTCCTGGGTTCAGGCAATTCTCCTGCCTCAGCCTCCTGAGTAGCTGGGATTACAGGCACGCGCCACCATGCCCAGCTAGTTTTTTGTATTTTTAGTAGAGACGGGGTTTCACCATGTTGACCAGGATGGTCTCGATCTCTCGACCTCGTGATCCACCCGCCTCGGCCTCCCAAAGTGCTGGGATTACAGGCTTGAGCCACCGCGCCCGGCCAGCTTCAGTTTCTTGATCTGAAAATGAGGATGTGAGCTGGGTGTCCTAAGAAAGAAGGAGCCATGTGAAATAACTAATCTTATAAGAAAAGGCATAAACATGCAGGGTGCCGTGGCTCACACCTGTAATCCCAGCTCTTAGGGAGGCAGAGGCGGGAGGATAGCTTGAGCCCAGGAGTTCGAGACCTGCCTGGGCAATATCGTGAGACCCCGTTCTCCACAAAAAATAAAGAAAAAAGGAAAGGCATAAACACTTGAGCCAGTTATGTGAAAATAGTAATTGGTTGTATAAAGAAAGGGAAAATAAAGCAGCAGTTTTTGAACTGGTGATGTCATTCTTGCCTGTCACTGAGGCCCTAATTCAGTGCCCCAGGGAGATGGGGAGAAGAACAACTTGTTTTCAGGGGAAGGGGTGGATTTTCTTGTATGAGGTTCACCAGGAGATAAAATGAGTTCATTGACTGGAGTAACAGAGTTTTAGGCACACACACACAGGTTATATATTCGGAATATTGCTATAACCTACTTTATGGCATAGAAATAGTAAGGGGGACTCCTTGGCTTCTAAGGAAATTTTTTTTACACACGTACCCATAAATTGCTGAAGATGTAGCTGCTGTGGGTTCCACTCAGGTGAAGCATGTAGGTACTGGAACAGAGGTTAGTATGAAAGATGAAAGGTGGCAGGTGGAAGAGACCCAGAGCAGTAGACAGACTGAATTCAGGAAGGCATTGTGCCCATGTCCCGTGCTCCACCCTGCCCTGGAGTCCTGAGTGGAAACCAGTGAGTCGGCCAAGCTATGCTAGAATGCCAGGTCTTTCCCTGAATGAGAACTTAAATAAACGTCAGGGCCCCACCTGGTACCAGCGGGAAAACAGTGTGTGCTCTAACGAAAAAACTCTTTTTCAGAAAGCGTCTGTGTCTCCCATTCCTTTCCAGAATTTGATCCAAACTATGACTAAAGTGTTCTCAACAGAGGGCAACCAGGGATATTTGGGAACGAGTGATGGCAGAGTTTCCTTCTTTCTCTGGAAAGGTCTGTAGCTTCTGTGCAGAATACTGCAGGCAGAGTGCCAGGCTCCAAACTAAGGAATAAGCAGGACTTAGTTAACTGGCCTGGAGTTGTATCTGGAGCAGAAGAGGCTTGACTCACAGGGACAGCTTTCTGTCTCTTTTGCTGAGGCATAAACTCCCTGCAGAAGTTACCTGTGGCAGAGGCCTGTTAGTCAATATCCCTGTTCGTTTTAAAACACCAACTTCAAAGCCAGGAGTTGGGAGGAGGGAGAGGGATTGAGGAGTTGTTGGTCAAAGGATACACATTTTCAGTCAGGAGGAATAAGGTTTCTTTTTTTGTTGTTTTTTGTCTGCTTGTGGTCTTATTCTGTTTCCTGGGCTGGAGTGGAACAATCTTGGCTCACTGCAGCCTCAACTTTCCTGGGCTCAAGCAATCCTCCCACTTCAGCCTCCTGAGTAACTGGGACTACAGGTGTACACCACCACACCTGGCTACTCTTTTCCTATTTTTTGTGGAGACAGAGTCTTGCCATGTTGCCCAGGCTGGTCTTGAACTCTGAGTTCAAGTGATCTTCCTGCCTTGGCCTCCCCAAGTTCGGGGATTACAGGCATGAGCCACCTTGGTTGGCCAAGATAGGAGAAATAAATTTAAGAGAACTGTATTAGTACACAATGACTGTAGGTGTTTAATAACAGTGTATTAGGCCAGGAGTGGTGACTCATGCCTGTAATCCCAGCACAGTCTCACAAAAAAGAATAACCCTAATCCCTGCCTTTTCTTACACAAAAGATGACATCCGACAGGGTCAGTGATGATGCCTCTGTGATCTAGGACCAGAGGTACTCTGATACCCAAATCTTGCTGTGATTCTGTTTTCATGTAGTCTCAGCAAGTCTGATGGGATTTTGCACATATGGAACCTCTACCCCTGTACGTAAGCGGTGGTCTGATACACTGCCAGAGCCTGCTCCGAGGCTGGAGGCCTCAATCTATAGTGCTCAGTAAGACTTCTGAATAACATTTATTTATTTATTTATTTATTTGTTTATTTAGAGATGGAGTTTCACTCTTGTTGCCCAGGCTGAAGTGCAATGGTGTGATCTCAGCTCACCGCAACCTTCACCTCCCGGGTTCAAGGGATTCTCCTGCCTCAGCCTCCTCAGTAGCTGGGATTACAGGCACTTAGTAGCTGGGATTACAGTGCCGCCACGCCTGGTTAATTTTTCTGTTTTTAATAGAGACGGGGTTTCATCACGTTGACCCGGCTGGTCTCGATCTCCTGACCTCGTGATCCGCCCGCCTCAGCCTCCCAAAGTGCTGAGATTACAGGCGTGAGCCACCACGTCCAGCCTTGACTCCAGCTCTTTATTTTTTTTTATTTTTTATTTTTATTTTTATTTTTTGAGACGGAGTTTCGCTCTTGTTACCCAGGCTGGAGTGCAATGGCGCGATATCGGCTCACCGCAACCTCCGCCTCCCGGGTTCAGGCAATTCTCCTGCCTCGGCCTCCTGAGTAGCTGGGATTACAGGCATGCACCACCATGCCCAGCTAATTTTTTGTATTTTTAGCAGAGACGGGGTTTCACCATGTTGACCAGGATGGTCTCGATCTCTCGACCTCGTGATCCACCCGCCTCGGCCTCCCAAAGTGCTGGGATTACAGGCTTGAGCCACCGCGCCCGGCCGACTCCAGCTCTTTAGAGGATCTAAAGTGACCTTGATGGACCGTGGAAGAAATCACAACACAAATGGAATTCCTTGAATAAAAATTGATTGACTTAAAAAAAAAACCAGCACATAAATGATACATGGCTAATAGCTGTTTATAAACTGGATCTCTCAGGGTTAAATAAGTCATTTTAGGACTTGGGGCATTTAAGGAGATTGAGGCTATCTTGCACTTTTGGTAAGGAAAAATACCCAAATAAGCAAGTTATAAATAGAAGTGAAAACCTTCCACTGTAATGTTGTCAGGTCCTCTAGTTTTACTTCTGTTAGGGCAGGTAGGCGTATTAAAACACTGGAACTGAAAAGCTAGAGGTATGTTCTTTATGGCAAGCGTCCCCAAACTACCATGCGGCCCCCTGAGGCCATTTATCTGGCCCCCCGCCACACTTCAGGAAGGGGCACCTCTTTCATTGGTGGTCAGTGAGAGGAGCACAGTATGTGGCGGCCCTCCAACGGTCTGAGGGACAGTGAACTGGCCCCCTGTGTAAAAAGTTTGGGGACGCCTGCTTTATGGGGTCTGAAAGCTATGCCCCTAATCCCTTATATTTAATTCTAAGCCTATTTGTCTCCTTGTTTTTGTTACTCAGGGCTGACTTCGATGGAGATAGTATTGCATGAGTTTCACTAACACTGCTAGAAAGTGTGTTTTTCCTGTTTTTGGAATCTCTGTGTGAGTGAATTGGGGATTTCCACGCTTGGAAAAGGCTGAAAGTCTGCCTTGGTGAAAAGTTTAGCTGCATGATTTTTCTTTGCTTTATCATTGCTATCTGTCATCAGCAAAATTAACCCATCCTGAAGTTCTGCATGAAAACAATTTTTTAAAAATTAATCAGTTAAGAACATTAATTTTTTTCAATATGAGGTCTTGTCTGTCACCCAGGCTGGAGTGCAGTGACACAATCATAGCTCACTGTAACCTTGAACTCCTGGGCTCAATCTATCCTCCTGCCTCAGCCCCCAGAGTAGCTGAAACTATAGGCTCACATCACTATGTCCAGCTAATTTAAAAATATTTTTTTGTGGAGACAAGGTCTCTCTTTGTTGCCCAGGTTGGTCTCAAACTCCTGGCCTCGAGCAGTCCTCCTACCTCAGCCTCCCAAGGTGCTGGGATTACAGGCATAAGCCACTACACTCAGCCCCATATTTTCTTTTAGAGATGGAGTGTGCTATGTTGCCCAGGCTGGCCTCAAACTCCTGGGCTCAAGCGATCCTCCCACCTCAGCCCCTTGAGTAGCCCGGACTGTCATTGGGTGCCACCACATCTGGCTCTTTATTTACTTACTTATTTAGAGGCATTAAAACAATTTTGAATATCTTCTGCTCATGTAATTTGCTTCCTGCCCCAGACCAGAATCCTTTAGCAATGTGTCTCAAAACCCAGGCAGCATTCTTTGCAATTTAACAGCAGAGGGTGCTGTGAGCCTGTGGCTGCCAAGGCCTCTGCCAGAAGAAAGAAAAGGTGAAAGAGCCCCTCGTGCAGCCAGCCTGAAAGGAGGCTTCTGGTTGTCCTGTTCCTTTGTGGCTTCTAATGACCTTGCCCATGGGATGTGGAGTATGGCGTTCTCCAAAATGCAGGCAGGGAATCAAAGGACAAGCTGTGGCCTTTTGGAAATTATTTATCATCTCTGTTTTTGATGAGTTTCAATTCTTCTCCAACTAAATTGATGCTTGATATTTTGTGTATTTAACTCCATCATTCTAGCCGAACCAGATATTCCTTTTTTTTTTTCCCCTGAGACAGGGTCTTGCTCTGTCACCTAGTCTGGAGTGCAGTGGTGTGATCTCAATTCACTGCAACCTTCACCTCACAGGTTCAAGTGATTCTCAGTCTCCTGAGTAGCTGGGATTACAGGGTGTCCACCACCATGCCTGGCTAATTTTTGTATTTTTTATGTGGCACCTTTTATGTGGCAGCTAAAAGGAGACAAAGAATCAGACTGACATGAAACTTGATGGGAGACGGGAAATTCACCATGTTGGCCAGGCTGGTGTCGAGCTCCTGATCTCAAGTGATCTACCTGCCTCAGGCTCCCAAAGTGCTGGGGTTACAGGTGTGAGCCACCACACCCGGCCTTTTTTTTTTTTTAAGACAGGGTCTCACTCTGTCACCCAGGCTGGAGTGCAGTGGCATAATCTTGGCTCACTGCAATCCCTGCCTCCTGGGCTCAAGCAATCCTCCCATATCAGCCTCCAGAGTAGCTGGGACCACAGGTATGAACCATCATGCTCTGCTAATTTTTGTATTTTTTGGTGGAGATGAGTTCTGTCTGGGCTCAATCTATCCTCCTGCCATAGCCCCCGTAGTAGGCTCACATCAGTATGTCCAGCTAATTTTAAAATCAGCTGGGTGTGGTGGCATGCACCTATAGTCCCAGGTACTCTGGAGGCTGAGATGGGAGGATCACTTGAGCCTGGACTTGAGCAGTGAGCAGTGATTGCACCACCGCACTCCAGCTTGAATGACAGAGTGAGACCCCCCAAAAAGGGTGAGAATCAAAAAAAAAAGTGCCAGGTGCAGTGGCTCATGCCTGTAATCTCAGCACATTTGGGAGGGTGAGGTGGGCAGATCGCCTGAGGTCAGGAGTTTGAGACTAGCCTGGATGACAGCATGGTGAAACCCCATCTCTACTGAAAATACAAAAATTAGCCGGGCATGGTGGTGGGTGCCCGTAATCCCAGTTACTTGAGAGGCTGAGGAAGGAGAATCACCTGAACCTGGAGAAGGAGGTTGCAGTGAGCCAAGATCATGCCATTGCACTGCAGCCAGGGCAACAAGAGCAAAACTCCATTGAAAGAAAGAAAAAGAGAAAGAAGGAAAGAAAGAAAGAAGAAAGGAAGGAAGGAGAGAGAGAGGGAGGGAGGCAGGGAGGGAGGGGGATGGGAGGGAGAAGGGAGAAGGAGAGAGGAGGGAAGGAAAGGGGCGGGAAGGAGAGGGAGGGGAACTGAGAAATGAGCAAAGACTTGCTAGAGATGAGGGCATCAGACAAGCAGGTATCTGGGGGTAGAGCAATGGAGGGGTGGGCAATGCCAAGGCCCTATGCCTGGAGGGTACTTGGCCTGCTCCAGGGACCTCAGGGGCTGGAGGGGCTGAATGGGGGCTGCAGGGAAGTGGGAGGAGATGCAGTTAGAGAGAAAGGGGTCTTGTGAGTTCCTGTAAGGTTACAACTCTTACTCTGAGTGAGATCCCACCCATAAAGGGTTTTAAGCACAGGGCGAGTGTCTGACATTCACTTTAAAGTAAACAGCATGGCTGCTGTGTTGAGAGACTGTAGGGGGAGGTACAGGAGGGGGTAGAGGAGGGGGCGTCTGTTTGGAGGCTGATACTGTGATCCTGGTGAGAGGAGATGGAGACTCAGGTCTTGGGGAGGAGTGGGTTTGGACATACTTGATGATTGGATGGGGGAGAGAGGGAAAGAGAGGGGTGAAGGATGCTCTGCTGGGGCAGGAACAAGGATCTGGGGGTGCCTTGCTGGGCCCTTCATTGCTGTGGCAGTGTCGGGGGATGGGGAGGTGCTGTAAGCAGACAGGGAGAGTCTCCAGGGATTATAGGCGTTTAGTCAACTTGAGCAATCAGCCTGTTTTCCAGCCTCCTGCCCTGCAGCCTGTTTTCCCCTAAACCCTATGTGGAATGTGGGCCCCTTGTTGTTTGGAACCAGCCCCTAACAGACCCCAACTCATAGATGAACCAGAGTGAACGTTCCTCGGGACTGTGCTAGAGTCTGCGCCCCAGCAGGAGCACTGGCTTCATGACCATCACGTGTGACCTATGGGATGGCACGAGGCCTCACTGCATCTGGACAATTGGGACCCTTCCTCCACCAGCGATGACGCACCCTCTCCCGTTTCCATCACCCTGGAAAACCCTCCTGTCACTTTCCTTGGGGAGACACTGCTTCGGAGAACACACCCAGTATCCTCCTCACTAGTGCTGAGTAAAACTCCTATTGATCATAACCCGCTTTCTCCGGCAGTGGCTCACGCCTGTAATCCCAGCACTTCGGGAGGCCGAGGCCGATGGATCACCTGAGGTCAGGAGTAGGGAACCAGCCTGGCCAACATGGTGAAACCCCGTCTCTACTAAAAATACAAAAAATTAGCTGGGTTTGGTGGCATGCGTCTGTAATTTCAGTTACTCAGGAGGCTGAGGCAGGAGAATCGCTGGAACCTGGGAGGTAGAGGTTGCAGTGAGTCAAGATTGTGCCACTGCACTCTAGCCTGGGTGACAAAGTGAGACTGTCTAAAATAAAACACACACACACACACACACACACACGCGCGCGCACACACACAGAAAACAAACAACAACAACAATAAAACCCTGTGTTCTCATGGCAAGCCATTTGTTACTTGCCAGGAGAACCAACCCCATTCTTCTCGGGGTAAGTGCTGGCAGCAGGGGCCCTGGGGGGGCTCAGGAGCCCGTGTCTCTGTTCTGGTGCTTGGAGACTGATTGCAGCGCTGGACGTTGTGATTATAGCTCAGTCTTTACTTACTCATTTCTCTTTTTTTTTAAAAAAAAAAAAAAAAAAAAAAAAGGTTTTTTGCCCCCTTCTGCGAGGTCACATGGAGCCATTGCCCGAGTCTGGAAACGGGCCGCAGACCCTCAGCTCCACCCACCGCCTCCCGACCATGGACCCCCGCAAAGTGAACGAGCTTTGGGCCTTTGTGAAGATGTGTAAGCAGGATCCAAGCGTTCAGCACACCGAGGAAATGCGCTTCGGGCGTGGGTGGAGAGTTTGGGGGGTAAAATACCACCTGCTACTCAGAAAGCTAAATTGGAAGAAAATATCAAGGAAGAAAAACCTGATAGTAAGAAGGTAGAGGAAGACTTAAAGGCAGACGAACCATCACGTGAGGAAAGTGATCTAGAAACTGATAATGAAGGTGTGATTGAACCAGACACTTATGCCCCTCAAGAAACGGGAGACGAGGATGCAGAGATAACAGAGGAGATGACGGATCACGAAATCGATAAGAAAGTGGCTGCTATTGAAGCCCTAAATGATAGTGAATTGCAGAAAGCCACTGACTTATATTCACAGATGCCATCAAGCTGAATCCTCGCTTGGCCATTTTGTACGCCAAGAGGGCCAGCCAGTGTCTTCGTCAAATTACAGAAGCCAAATGCTGCCATCTGACTCTGTGACAGAGCCATTGAAATAAGTCCTGATTCAGCTCAGCCTTACAAGCGGCGAGGGGAAGCACAGACTTCTAGGCCTCTGGGAGGAAGCAGCCCATGATCTTGCCCTTGCCTGTAAATTGGATTATGATGAAGACGCGAGTGCAATGCTGAAAATAGTTCAATCTCGGGCACAGAAAATTGCAGAACATCGGAGAAAGTATGAGCGAAAATGTGAAGAGCGAGAGATCAAAGAAAGAATAGAAAGAGCATGAGATTGCCCAGAGGGGGGAAGAAGCCAGATGACAGCCAGGAAGGAGCTCAGGATGACTC
This sequence comes from Saimiri boliviensis, assembly GCF_048565385.1. Classification (NCBI taxonomy): domain Eukaryota; kingdom Metazoa; phylum Chordata; class Mammalia; order Primates; family Cebidae; genus Saimiri; species Saimiri boliviensis. Next base: position 48,398,177 of record NC_133465.1, on the reverse strand, counting down.
TTTTCCAGGTGGCTTTCCTGGGGGAATGCCTGGTGGTTTTCCCGGAGAAATGCCTGGAATGGGAGGGGGCATGCCTGGAATGGCCAAAATGCCCGGACTCAATGAAATTCTTAGTGATCCAGAGGTTCTTGCAGCCATGCAGGATCCAGAAGTTATGATGGGCTTCCAGGATGTGGCTCAGAACCCAGCAAATATGTCAAAATATCTGAGCAACCCAAAGGTTCTGAATCTTATCAGCAAATTGTCAGCCAAATTTGGAGGTCAAGCGTAATGCCCTTCTGATAAATAAAGACTTTGCTGAAGGAAAAGCAACCTAGATCACCTTATGGATGTCACAGTAATACAAACCAGTGTATCTCTGACCTTCTCATCAAGAGAGCTGGATGCTTTGAAGATAATCCCTACTCCTCTCCCCAAATGCAGCTGAAGCAGTTTACGGTGGTTTGCCATGAGGATATTCATTCAGATAATGTTTTCCTACTAGGAATTACAAACTTTAAACACTTTTTAACCTTAAAAATATTTAAAACAAATTTAAAGCATTGTTAATTCTTATATTTTTCTTTTTTTTTTTTTTTTTTGAGACGGAGTTTTGCTCTTGTTACCCAGGCTGGAGTGCAATGGTGCGATCTTCACTCACCGTAACCTCTGCCTCCTGGGTTCAAGCAATTCTCCTGCCTCAGCCTCCCAAGTAGCTGGGACTACAGGCGTATGCCACCATGCCCAGGTAATTTTTTCTTTGTATTTTTAGTAGAGATGGGGTTTCACCATGTTGACCAGGATGGTCTTGATCTCTTGGTCTCGTGATCCACCCGCCTCGGTCTCCCAAAGTGCTGGAATTACAGGCGTGAGCCACCGCGTCTGGCCATATTTTTCCTTACTAATCATTTTGGATTTTTTTCTTTGAATTATTGGGCAGGGAAGATACTTAATGTATAGAAGATTTTTGCTCTATTTTGAGTGAAATAAAAGTTTATTAGTGCAAGGCAAACATAACTCATTTGAGGATAAAGTCTGTGTTGAATATGTGGTTCCTGAAGCATTTTGAGTTGTCTTTTTAAATGCTTTATCTTTTTCTTTAAAGGTTTATTTCAATAAAACTAATCGGGACCACCAGTATTTCAGTAGGGCTTGGTTAGGGACTGGAAGTGCTTGGCAGGGCGGCAGCAATCTTGCTGTGTTTTATATAACATGCACCCTTGGGCAGGTTGCCCTTAAATCTTACGCTGTAGTGAAGGGATGATTTTTTTTGTAATGCTGCAGTGGAGTTGGAGTACTTAGTTCTGTTCTTGTCTAGTGTATCAAATAAATATATCATATTACTTCCACATAGGGGAAATAAGGGATTACTTTTCTTTTTATATTTCTATGCTTCAAATTCTCTTTCCTAGTCAAAAAATGCCCAACTCTGTGTCTGCTTTCTGCTTGTTAGTTTTTCTCCCTGACTTTTCTTGGGCTAAAGACAGGATTTTCCCACCAATATCATCACTGCTATCATCATTAACAGCATAATTATACAAGAATATTTAATGCTGAGTTTAATTTAATATGTAATACATATGGTAATTGTAGGGTAATACCCACAACAACTGTAGTTTCTTACTTGGCCATGAGAATGCTTATTTAAGTTCCACTCTGGCAAAATCTTGTCATATCGAAAGACACTGGAAAGAAGGATTCCCTTTGGTGTCTGGTCTTCTACTTAGAAAATACCTATTGCATATTTGCAAAGGTATATGCCACAACTGAGGAAATAAAATCCTGTGATTTTTGTGTAGAAAAAATAATTTTTAAAAAATTAATAAAAGGGAGGAAAAAAAGAAAAAGAAAATACCTATTGCAGTTAGAGTTTATCTTGTAGTATTCATCTTTGTATTTTGAAGATAATAAGGTTTGAATTAAATTGATATGCACAGAGGGGAACCAATTTTTTTTTATCCAGTGTAAATTATAAATGAGATAATCGACAGTTATTCATTGTGGCGTTGTTGAGACTATGAAAGACTCATTGTCTTTGTATCCAGCTCTTCCTTAAATAGTGTAACCATACTCCCACCTCTGCTTGCTTGCTTTCCCTTCCCTCCAATGATAAAGAAAATGATAACTTTTCTGTTGTGCATTCAATTCTTATTTTAAATAAGACTAAGTATAGGCATCCTGACATTGCTACGTTTCTACCGATGTTTCAACTTAAAGTGCTAGTGTTTAAAAACATTTTCAAGGGATAAGACCTTCCGGTACTTTGCTTATTTGAAGAATCAGTGGTAGGAGCAGTGAAGTCAATCCTGTGGAGCACATTTCTGAAATAGCACATTTCTGAAATCATAAATGAGTTGATTCATGTTCTAACCCTTTGCTGTACACAAGCAGACAGAAATGCATCTGTTACGTAAATGAGAAAAGGCTATTATGCTGATGGAGCATGCTTTTTAAATCCTTTAAAAACATAATATAAACTTGCATTTGAGCTTGGAAAAGAAAAAAAGGTGTTTTGATTGTTTAGTTAGGCAGCAGAGGGGTCTTCTGATTTTTATGGGGTGGTTGGCTAAGTTTAACCACCCAGAAACAAATGTTTCTCATTAAGAAACATTAGGCTGGTCCGATGGTAGTGGGTTATCAGAAATTATTAACATTAGTGTCACTAAAGTTGGCTTACAACCCCCCGCTGCTAAATTTCACTGGCTTAAGAAAAAAAGAAATGTTAGTCAAAAATAAAACAAAACATACTTACCCCCTAAAAAAAGAAAAAAACAAATTAGGGAAAGCATGAGCTTTGCAGCCCACAGTTTTTACCCTGCCATTTTGATTATTAGGGTGTTTTAACTTAGGTGACATTTTCTCGTAAATACATTGAAATCAGAATTCTACCAACACTGATGACTTTTCATTAAAACTCTGTAAATTGTGGATTAAAATGGAAAACCGGCTGGGTGCATTGGCTCACGCCTGTAATCCCAGCACTTTGGGAGGCCGAGGCAGGCGGATCATGAGGTCCGGAGATCAAGACCATTCTGGCCAACATGGTGAGACCCCGTCTCTACTAAAAATACACAAATTAGCTGAGCGTGGTGGTATGTGCCTGTAATCCCAGCTACTTGGGAGGCTGAGGCAGAAGAATCGCTTGAACCAGGGAGTCAGAGGTTGTAGTGAATGGGAGATTGCCACTGCACTCCAGCCTGGGGACAGAGAGAGACTCCGTCTCAAAAAATAAATGAACAAACAAAACACAAAACCACAAAGCAGAATAGTACAACTGACTTTTTTTTAATTTTTTTTTTTTTTTTTTTTAAATTTAAACAGCGTCTCTTTGTCCTGTTGCCCAGGCTGGAGTGCAGTAGCGCTATTGTAACCTCCAACTTCTGGGATCAAGGGGTCCTTCTGCCTCAGCCTCTCGAGTAGCTGGGATTGTAGGAGCAAGCCACCACACCCAGACATTGACTCTTAATATTTCTCACATTTTTTTAACCTTTAGAGAAATCTCTGATGTATCTGATGAAATATTTGTCTGAAGTTCAATAGCTCTTTCAGTTTCATACTGATTTTTGATACTCTCTTCAAGAGGCATTGATGGATCTAGGATTTAAAAAAGGTTTCTCAGCCGGGCGCGGTGGCTCAAGCCTGTAATCCCAGCACTTTGGGAGGCTGAGGCAGGTGGATCACGAGGTCAAGAGATCGAGACCATCCTGGTCAACATGGTGAAACCCCGTCTCTACTAAAAATACAAAAAATTAGCTGGGCATGGTGGCGCATGCCTGTAATCCCAGCTACTCAGGAGGCTGAGGCAGGAGAATTGCCTGAACCCAGGAGGCGGAGGTTGCGGTGAGCCGAGATCACGCCATTGCACTCCAGCCTGGGTAACAAGAGCGAAACTCCGTCTCAAACAAACAAACAAACAAACACACAAAAAAATAAAAATAAAAAATGTCTCTCATATTCTCAGTACTTCTTTTTTCCAAATGTTAGCATCAGTTATTTCTGCTTTGCTTTTGTCTTTTTTTATTTTAGTTTTTTGTAGAGATGGAGTCTCCCTATATTGCCCAGGCAGGTCTTATGTTCCTGGGCTCAAGTGATTTTCCTGCCTCAGCCTCCCATAGTGAGCCACTGAGACTTAGTCCTCAGTTATTTCTCAATGATGAGATTGGAGTGATTTTTATTTTCATCTTTATACTTTTCAGTATTTTCCAGCATTTCTGAAAGAAATGGTCTTCTTTGTAATTCCTTTGTGTGATATTTTTCTAATCACAAAAAGCAGGATAAAGAGCCAGGTGTGGGGATATGCACCTATGTAATCCTAGATGCTCAGGAGGCTGCAGCAGGAGGATCGCTTGAACTCAGGAGTTCGAGAGCAGCCTGAGTAGCATAGCCAGACTGTGCCTCAGCAACAACAACAAGTTAAAATACTCCGTCAGAGCAACAAAAACCTTAAACTTCCAAATGTCAACTCAGTAAAACACAAAACAACCAAGTTCCCTGAAACTCTCAATTATGATTTTACTACCAAAGCAGTCACTGCCTTGGAAGGATGACTGGCTCTCAGGAGGCTGCCTCAAACGATGCACGTGAAATTCACATGGGCTTCTGATGTGTGGTATATGTATGTTTTGAGATTGTGTTTCCTGCTGTTTATAGCAGGAGGCTAGGCCAGGCGGGGTGGCTCCTGCTTGTAATCCCAGTACTTTGGAAGGCCGAAGTGGGCGGATCACCTGAAGTTGGAAGTTCAAGACCAGCCTGACCAACATGAAGAAACCCCATCTCTACTAAAACTACAAAATTAGTTGGGCATGGTGGCACGTGCCTGTAATCCCAGCTACTCGGGAGGCTGAGGCAGGAGAATCTCTTGAACCCGGGAGGCGGAGGTTGTAGTGAGCCAAGATTACACCGTTGCACTCCAGCCTGGGCAAAAAGAGCGGAAACTCCATCTAAAAAAAAAAAAACCACGAAAATCAGGAGGATAGTCTGGTCAACCACAACAAGGAGACCAAGCCAGCAGCCATCATCAGCAAAGGGGTGGAATTAATGGCTGTTGGCAAGGCAAATGAGGACTAGTAAAGGAAATGCAATTACAATGAGGGCGACGATTAAATCTCTATGCAGGAATATTGCAGGTAAAATCAATGCTGCTTCTTTTTTCTTTTATAGAGACAGGGCTACACTATGTTGCCCAGGCTGGTCTTGAACTCTGGGCCTCAAGCAATTCTCCTGTCTTGCCTCTTAGTGTTGGGATTACAGGCATGAGCCACCAGGCCTGTCCTGAAAATATTTTATATTGAAAAAGTTACAACGTAGAGTTGAATTGGAAACATTATTGTGAACTCATAACCTTTAAGATAAATGTAATTTCCTGGTTTTGACCCTAAAATACAGTTAATTAACAGCATTTCTTTTCTGTCTTTCTATTTTTTTGAGATGGAATCTCTCTCTGTTGCCCAGGCTGGAGTGCAGTAGCAGGCACAACCTTGGCTCCACCTCCTGAGTTCAAGTGATTCTCCTGCCTCAGCCCTGGAGTAGCTGGGACTACTGGCACACACCACTGTGCCTAATTTTTGTATTTTTAGTAGAGATGGGGTTTCACCATGTTGGCCAGGCTGGTCACAAACTCCTGACCTCAGGTAATCTGCCTGCCTCGGCCTCCCAAAGTGCTGGGATTACAGGCGTGAGTCACCGCGTCTGGTTCATCAATAGCATTTCTTCCACCAACCCCCACTCTCGTGCACCCGTCAAAAGGAAACAAGACTTCTTAGTGGGTGGCTGATTCTGTGTTTTGGAACAAGGAAAATTTAGAAAGGGCCTAGAACATAAGGATTTTAGGCCGGTAAAGGTAGAAGGATAAGAAAGCCACTGACCAAATTGTAGCAATTTCACATCCAAAAAGGAACACAGTAATTATGTTTATTTATAACTACCAATTACGATTAAAATAAGTTCAGGGTATGAAAAATCTCAAAACAAAAAATTGACATAAGATTTTCTGATAATATGACATATAATTTTTCTCTGCTTTTGTGATACTTGAAGCACCATAAAGGCGACAGGGAGCTGGAGTGTCACAGAGACTGAGGCAAAGTAATTGGTTAAGCCACCAGCAGGGTGTTCGATCACCAACAAAAAGAAAAAGTCCTATCCTGAAGGCCCATAGGGCTGAAGCAGGATTTGGTTCCCTCTAGAACTTCTGAGAGTCAGTCTGTATCTTGATACACAGCAGCAGAGCTTGGTCATGTCTTTCTAGTCATTGGCTGCTCACGGAGGTGGGGAACAGCCACCTCCTGGGGAAACGTTCCTGGGAAGAGGCCAATGTTTCCATCTAAGCCTGACCCATCCTGTGAATTTCCAACCTTCTTCTCATTTCAAGTTGGGAGTCCCTACGAACATTTTTTTGCTGTTGTTAAGCCATTTGTGGAGCTCTCTAATTGTTGACTCTATCATCTGTTTTCCAAGTTGGGAAGCAAACAGTAATATATTGCTTCATTCATGACTCAACCAAGATTGCTGGAGGCCTCCTCATGTGTCAGGCCAGGGCGAGGCACAGGGCGAGCAAAGCAGGCATGGAGCTGCCCTCATGGGGCCAAGTCCAGTGGGGAAGATGGACCTGATTCAAATGATCACAAAGTGACGCTTGGGAGAGAGCAAAGTGAAAGGGGTGCTTTGGCGGGCTCAGAAGAAGAACCTGATCACGACTCAGGGTGGGTGGGCAGGGAGGCTTCCTTGAGAAAGTGCTATCGATGTGGAGAGTGAATTATGTGAAGAGGCAGGAGAGTGTTCTGAGAAGAGGGGTGTGTGAAACCCTCAGCTCGGAGGAGGGTTGGAGTGTGTTGCACCGGGGGAACCAAGAGGGCATTGGCTGCGCTTTGTGGAATGAGGTGAAGGTGGCCAGGTCAGGTGTGGTAGACAAGGTCCGGTTGGAGTAGGCTTTGGAGGCTATATAAAGGTTTTGTTTTGTTTTGGTAAGAGCATTATTGAGATATAATTTACATACCACAAATTCATCCATTTAAAATGTACAGTTTGAGGCCGGGCGTGGTGGCTCAAGCCTGTAATCCCAGCACTTCGGGAGGCCGAGGCGGGTGGATCACGAGGTCAAGAGATCGAGACCATCCCGGTCAACATAGTGAAACCCCGTCTCTGCCAAAAAATACAAAAAATTAGCTGGGCATGGTGGTATGTGTCTGTAATCCCAGCTACTCAGGAGGCTGAGGCAGGAGAATTGCCTGAACCCAGGAGGCGGAGGTTGCGGTGAGCCGAGATCGCGCCATTGCACTCCAGCCTGGGTCACAAGAGCGAAACTCTGTCACACACACACACACCCACACACACACACACACAAAAGTACAGTTTGGTAGCTGGTTAAGGTGGTTCACGCCTGTAATTCCAGCATTTTGGGAGACAGAGGCAGGTGGATCACTTGAGGCCAGGAGTTTGAGACCAGCCTGGTCAACATAGTGAAACCTCATCTCTATTAAAAATACAAACAATTAGCTGGGCGTGGTGTCAGACACATGTAATCCTAGATACTCAGGAGGCTGAGGCAGGAGAATTGCTTGAATCCAGCAGGTAGAGGTCGCAATAAGCTGAGATCCCGCCACTGCACTCCTGCCTGGGTGACAGAGCAAGACTTCATCTCAAAAAACAAACAGGCGGGGCACAGTGGCTCATGCCTATAATCACAGCACTTTGGGAAGCTGAGGTGGGTGGACCACCTGAGGTCGCAGTTCAAGATCAGCTTGACCAACATGGAGAAACCCCGTCTCTACTAAAAGTGTAAAATTAGCCAGAGGTGGTGGCGCATGCCTGTAGTCCCAGCTACTCAGAAGGCTGAGGCAGGAGAATTGCTTGAACTCGGGAGGTGGAGGCTGCAGTGAGCTGAGATCACACCATTTCTCTCCGGCCTGGGATAGAGTGAGACTCCGTCTCAAAATAAATAAATAAATAAAATAAAATAAATAAAAGGCCAGGTGCGGTGGCTCATGCCTGTACTCCCAATACTTTGGGAGGCCGAGGCTGGCGGATCACAAGGTCGGGAGCTCGAGACCAGCCTGGCCAACATGCTGAACCCCTGTCTCTACTAAAAATACAAAAATTACCCGGGCATGGTGGCGTGTGCCTGTAGTCCCAGCTACTCAGAAGGCTAAGGCAGGATAGTCGCTTGAACTCAGGAGGCAGAGGTTGCAGTGATCCAAGATCATGCTACTGCACTCCAGCCTGGGACAGAGCAAGACTCGATCTAAATAAATAAATAAATAAAAGTAAAATTAAAAATAAAAGGCAGGGGGAGGGGGTGGGTCATGCCTGTAATCCTAACATTTTGGGAGGCCGAGGTGGGCGGATCACTTGAAGTCAGGAATTTGAGATTAGCCTCGCCAACATGGTGAAACCCTGTTTCTACTAAAAATACAAAAATTAGACAGGTGTGGTGGCATGTGTCTGTAATCCCAGCTACTTGAGAGTATGAGGCAGGAGAATCGCTTGGACCTAGGAGGTGGAGGTTGCAGTGAGCTGAGATCGTGCCATTGCACTCCAGCCTGGCGGACAAGAGCGAAACTCCGTCTCAAAAATGAAAGGAAGAAAGTAAAATTCGGCAGAGCATGGTGGCTCATGCCTGTAATCCCAGCACTTTGGGAGGCAAAGGTGGGGGGATTGCTTGAGGCCAGGAGTTTGAGACCAGCCTGGGCAACATAGTGCAACTTCATCTCTCCCCCCAACAAAAAAAAGCTAGCCAAGGATGGTGGTATGTGCCTGTATTCCCTGCCACTCTGGAGGCTAAGTTGGGAGGATCTCTTGAGCCCAAGCGGTTGAGGCTGCAGTGAGCTATGATCATGCCACTGTACTCCAGCCTGGGAGACAGAGTGAGACCTTGTCTCAGAAAAAAAAAAAAAAAAAAAAAAAAAATTCATGCTGTAAAAACAAAAATGAAATAAAAAAAGAAAAAATACAATTCGTTGGTTTTTAGTATATTCACAGTTGTACAGTAACCAGAGTCAATTTTAGAACATTTTCATCACCCTAAAAAGAAACCCTGCAGCCTTCAGCAGTCATTCTCCATTTCCCCCAGACATCTAGCCTTAGGCAACCACCAATCCACTTTCTGTCGCTATGGATTTACCTGGTCTGGACGTTTTTATAAATGGAATTATATGGTATGCGATCTTTCGTGCTTTGCTTCTTTCATTTAGTATAATGTTTTCAAGGTTCATCCACACTCTAGCAGGTATTCGGACTTCATTCCTTCCGTGGCCAAATAATATTGCACTGTATGGCTGGACTATTTTTTGTTTATCATCTGTTGATGGACATTCAGGTTGTTTCTGCTTTTTAGCTATTATGAATAATCTTGCTCCGAATATTCATGTACAAGTGTTTCTTTCCTTTTTAAAATTTATGTATATATAAATTATATATATATATTTTTTAATTAAAAAATGGATATGGGTAGAAAATAAAAAACTAAAAAAACTAAAACAAAAAAAAGAAGAAAAAAGATACAAAAAGAAATGAGGCCGGGCACAGTGGCTCGCACCTGTAATCCCAGTACTTTGGGAGGCTGAGGCAGGTGGATCACTTGAGGTCAGAAGTTGGAGACCAGCCTGATCAACATGATGAAATCCCATCTCTACTAAAAATATAAAAATTAGCCAGGTGTGGTGGTGTGCGCCTGTGATCCCCACTACTCAGGAGGCTGAGGTAGAAGAATTGCTTGAACCCAGGAGGCAGAGGTTTCAGTGAGTCGAGATTGAGGCACTGCACTCCTTCTAGGGCAACAGAGCAAGACTCCATCTTAAAAAAAAAAAAAAACAACAAGGCCGGGCGCGGTGGCTCACGCCTGTAATCCCAGCACTTTGGGAGGCCGAGGCGGGTGGAACACTAGGTCAAGAGATCGAGACCATCCTGGTCAACATGGTGAAACCCCGTCTCTACTAAAAATACAAAAATTAGCTGGGCATGGTGGCGCACGCCTGTAGTCCCAGCTACTCGGGAAGCTGAGGTAGGAGAATTGCTTGAACCCAGGAGGCAGAGGTTGCGGTGAGCCGAGATTGCGCCATTGCACTCCAGCCTGGGTAACAAGAGCGAAACTCTGTCTCAAAAAAAAAAAAAAGAAAACAAAAAAACAGAAATGAAATAACACATAAAAAAGAAAAAAAGTAAAGACAGGTTCTCACTATGTTGCCCAGGCTGGTCTAAAACTCCTGGACTCAAACAACCCTACATCTTCGGCCTTCTAAAGTGCTAGAATTACAAGCATGAGCCACAGTGCCTGGCCAAGTGTTTCATAATAAAGATTTACATCCTGTGAACAGTAATATCCATTAAAAAGTTTCAGGCTAGAGTGTGATACCAGATTTTGTGTTTAAAAAGATCACTGTCAGTCTCCTGGTGAATGGATATGAAAAGGGGGAGTGAATGTGGGGACCAGTTAGAAGGCCATGGCAGGCCATTGCCATCGATGGTGGCGACTTTGACCGGGGGTATGCAGCACCAGACATGGCAAGAAATGGCAGATTTTAGAGATATTTAAGGGGTAAAAGTAAGAGGATTTGATAGATTGGGAAGGAGGAAGATGGCAGGTGGATGGATGGACTTACCGTTCACTGAGACACACAATTCTAGAGATGACCAGGTTTGGGGTATAATATTAAGAACCTAACTGGGCGTGGTGGCTTATGCCTGGAATCCTAGCACTTTGGGAGGCTGAGGCATAAGGATCATTTGAGTCTAGGGGTTTGAGACCAGCCTGGGCAACATAGAGAGACCTTGTCTTTTTTTTGAGATGGAGTCTCGCTCTGTCATCAGGATGGAGTGCAGTGGCATGATCTTGGCTCACTGCAATCTCTGCCTCCTGGGTTCAAGCAATTCTCCTGCCTCAGCCTCCGCAGTAGCTGGGACTACAGGTGCACACCACCATGCCTGGCTAATTTTTGTATTTTTGGTAGAGACAGTTTTCGCCATTTTGGCCAGGATGGTCTCAATCTCTTGATCTCGTGATCTGCCCGCCTCAGCCTCCCAAAGTGCTGGGATTACAGGTGTGAGCCACCACACCCAGTTTCTTCCCTTCTAGGAAAGTGAACAAGTTGACTATTTAATTAACAAAACACTTAGATTACTGTCAACTTAAAGTTAACATCTTTATTTGGGCAGAGATAGAGGGAGGCAGAGGTTGCAGTGAGCAGAGATCATGTCACTGCACTCCAGCCTGGGCAACAGAGTGACATGTCTACTCAAAACAAACAAACAAACAAACAAAACAGAGAAGGAAGGAAATGAAATGTATAGATTGGCACTAAGATATCCAAAGCCCTAGCAGGAAGCTGAGGCTCAGCAGAGCCAAGGAGTCACAGGTTTTCTGGAAGGTTCCCCAGCAGGGATGGGCCACAGCTTGTGGGTTTGGATGAGCGGCAGGCAGGGCAGGTGAGCTTCAGTGAGCAAGGAGGTCTTTGAACTCAGAGTGCAAGGTATTGAAACAGAAAATATTTAATTTGCCTCAGTTTATTTTTAATTTTCTTTTCTTTCTTTTTTTTTTTTTTTTTTTTTTTGAGACAGAGTTTCGCTCTTGTTACCCAGGCTGGAGTGCAATGGCGCCATCTCGGCTCACCGCAACCTCCGCCTCCTGGGTTCAGGCAATTCTCCTGCCTCAGCCTCCTGAGTAGCTGGGATTACAGGCACGTGCCACCATGCCCAGCTAATTTTTTGTATTTTGAGTAGAGACGGGGTTTCACCATGTTGACCAGGATGGTCTCGATCTCTTGACCTCGTGATCCACCCACCTCGGCCTCCCAAAGTGCTGGGATTACAGGCTTGAGCCACCGCGCCCGGCCTATTTTTAATTTTTTAAAAAATTAAACTGTGGTTTTTTGAAACCGAGGTTCCTTTATTGTGGCTATGTAGGAAAACATCCTTGCTGGCCAGGCACGGTGGCTCATGCCCGTAATCCTAGCCCTTTGGGGCACTGAGGTGGTAGATCATGAAGTCAATAAACCAAGATGATCCTGGCCAACACGGTGAAACCCGTTCTCTACTAAAAATACGAACATTAGCTGGGCATGGTGGCGCACATCTGTAATCCTAGCTACTTGGGAGGTTGAGGCATGAGAATGGCTTGATCCTGGGAGGTGGAGGCTGCATTGAGCCACTGCACTCCAGCCTGAGCGACAGCTCCATCGCTTATTTGGCTTTATCAGACTTTGTGCGGCAGGGCACGGTGGCTCTCAGCTCAATCACAGCACTTTGGGAGGCCGAGGCGGGTGGATAATCTGAGGTGAGGAGTTCAAGACCAGCGTGGCCAATGTGGTGAAACGCTGTCTCTACTAAAAATACAAAAAAATTGTCCAGGCGCAGTGGCGCATGCCTGTAATCCTAGCTGCTCAGGAGGCTGAGGCAGGAGAATTGTTTGAACACGAGAGGCGGAGGTTGCGGTGAGCCAAGATCGTGCCACTGCACTCCAGCCTGGGTGATAAGAGCAAGATTCTGTCTCAAAAAAAAAAAAAAAAAAAAAAAAAAGGGCAAGAAATTGTTCTTGCTTTTGGAAGACACTGAAGTTATTTTAGAAGTAAAGGGGCAAAAAAAGTAACAAAAAAGAAAAAAAAAGAAAAAAGAAGTAAAGGGGCTATGATGACTGTAAATTTTGCTGAAACAAATGATCAAAAACCAAGAATAGGTACACATACATAGGGAGAGAGAGTGACAGAGCAATGTGGCAAAATGTGGATACTGTAGTTGGTGATTTGCATGAAGAATATACAGAAATTAATTGCTTTTTTTGTTGTTGTTGTTTTGAAACAGTGTCTCACTCTGTTGCCCATACTGGAGTGCAGTGGAATGATCTCAGCTCACTGCAACCTCTGCCTCCCTGGTTCAAGTGATTCTCCTGCCTCAGCCAATGGAGTAGCTGGGATTACAGGCCCAGCTAATTTTTTGTATTTTAAGTAGAGATGGGGTTTCACTATGTTGCCCAGGCTGATTGCAAACAATTGCAATTTTTAAATTTGATATTTTTTTTCAAAATTACAAGTAGAGGCCGGGCGTGGTGGCTCACATCCGTAAATCCAGCACTTTAGGAGGCTGAGGCTAGCACATTGCCTGAGCTCAGGAGTTTGAGACCAGCCTGGGCAACATGGTGAAACCCTGTCTCTACTAAAATACAAAAAATCAGCTGGGCATGGAGGCGTGTGCCTGTAGTCCCAGCTATCCTGGAGGCTGAGGCAGGAGAATTGCTTGAATCCGAGAGGCAGAGGTTGCAGTGAGTTGAGATCATGTCACTGTACTCCAGCCTGGGAGACAGAGCGAGACTCCATCTCAAAAACAAACAAACAAAACAAACAAACAAAAAAACCCAGTATGGTGGCACGTGCATGTGGTGCCAGCGACTTGGGAGGTTAAGGTGGGAGGAACCCTTGAGCTCAGGAGGTGGAGCTGCAGTAAGCCATGATTGCACCACTGCACTCCAACCTGGGTGACGGAGTAAGACCCTATCTCAATAAAATAAAACAGCCGGGCGCGGTGGCTCAAGCCTGTAATCCCAGCACTTTGGGAGGCCGAGGTGGGTGAATCACGAGGTTGAGAGATTGAGACCATCCTGGTCAACATGGTGAAACCCCGTCTCTACTAAAAATACAAAAAATTAGCTGGGCATGGTGGCTCGTGCCTGTAATCCCAGCTACTTAGGAGGCTGAGGCAGGAGAATTGCCTGAACCCAGGAGGCGGAGGTTGTGGTGAGCTGAGATTGCGCCATTGCACTCCAGCCTGGGTAACAAGAGCAAAACTCCGTCTCAAAAAAATAAAATAAAATAAAACCAAAACCAAAACCAAAAAGTCCTTCCAGTTCTTAAGCCGAGGAGAGCAAGGTCTGCAAGCATTCACAATCCTTAGAAGTCACCTACAGAAAATGGATAACCTGCATCTGAAAGGCATGGAGTCTTTATTTTTCTCTCTGCTGGGGACATTACCCTAAGGGTAGCTGAGCAAAGAGAATACAACCTTTCTTATTATTTTCAGCTTCCTTACCCACTCTTCTTAAGTTTTCCTGATCGCTTGCCACTGGAAGGGTTTAAATTCTCCCTAAAACGATCTCAGTCTCAGATCTTCATCAGCTGACATTACAATCAAACCAGCCCCAAAGGGCTCCTCTCTGGCTACAGAAAGCACTTTTTCGTCTTTGTTTTTATTTTGTTTTGAAATTTTGCAATTCCTTCCCTCATGAAGATTATGGAAGAATCAGAAAAGATGATGGTTAATATTATTTTATATTGTGGGAAACCTCCTTAAACATTTGAAATGCTCAAATATGCCGCAATCTGCCTGGGGAACATTCTGGCAGTGGGTAAAAAGAGCTATGAAACTTTGCAAACCTTTGACCCAGCAATACCAGTTTTGGGAATATACCCCAAGGAAATAACCCAAAAAGGAAAAAATGTAATTTGTGCAAAAATGTTCATGTGCTGCTATTTATAGGGGTGAAGAATTGGAAATAATCCAAATACCAAATAAGGAAATAACTCAGCAAATTATGGTATAGCGGCCTAAGAAAAACACCAGCAAATGATTTTAAATGACAGGAATATATCCTCTGCCCGTTCTAGGGAATGTGTAGATTAATTATTTTAAGTGACAAAAAACCCCGAAACAAAATAAAATACCAAATGGAAAGGTTACAACTGTGAAAAATGCGTACTGTGAAAAATGCGTGCTGTGAAAAAAAGTTTAGAAGTGACTCTTGAGGAAAGGAAAACATGGTTTAGAGTCAGGTTTGGGTACTTTGTCTGTAAAGTTGCTTGTGAATTGCAGTATCTACTGCAGTATGTTCCAGGCCTGACCATTTTGATCCTAAACACAGCTATTTGAGTATATAAAGTAGATAGCAGTTACAAGGTAGACCAGCCAATGGGTTTTTGTTTGGCAGCAAAAAGTCTTTGTCATTTTGTCCCCATGCACTGGAAAATGTGAACGCTAGCAGCATCAGAGTTTGCTGTGGAGTCTGGAGACTCTGAGGACTGGAGAGCTGCAAAGACATGCTGGTGCTAAAATCTTCCTGGAATCGGTCCACTGTCTGCTGGAAGATCAATCTCCAGACATTGCTCAGGGCTCACCACAACGAACTGAGTGGAAGGAACCTACTTTTTCAGAGGAGAGAGAGGAAGAAATTAAATTTTAGAAGCCAAATAAATCAGAGATGGCCAAGAAACATTTACAGAAAAGTAGCACTGGCTCTTAAATTACTAATACAGAGTCAGGCCTACAGAAGACTCATACTTCTTCTTTTTTTTTTTTTTTAATACGGAACACAAGAATTCAGAATACGAAACTGAACAGTCAGATCAAGAAACTAAGAGGATATTGCATCGAGGAACTGTAAGAAATAGGAAGGAGGTGGATAGATATTTGTAGCAAGCTTTAGGGGCTATATAGTATTTTTAAAATAATATATCCTGGATGTAAATTAATATTTAACAACCGGTAAGCAAGAAAACACACAATGGAATGAACTATTATTAAAGTTTACACATTATTTAAAATTCACTTTTCTAGTGAATTCTTACCTTAACAGCCTCATCAGAGGCCAGGCGCGGTGGCTCACTCCTGTAATCCCAGCACTTTAGGAGGCTGAGGCGGGCAGATCACCTGAGGTTAGAAGTTCGAGACCAGCCTGGCCAACCTGGTGAAATCCCGTTTCTACTAAAAATACAAAAAATAGCCAGGTGGGGTGGTGGGCACTTGTAATCCCAGCTATGTGGGAGGCTGGGGTGAGAGAATCACTTGAACCAGGGAGGCAGAGGTTGCAGTGAGCTGAGTTTGCACCACTGCACTCCAGCCTGGGCAAGAGAGTGAGACTCCCTGTCTCAAAACAAAAACGAAACAACCTCATCAGAAGGCTATTTGGCCTGGGATTTTTTTTTTTCCTTTCTCAACCTTAACTTGGACAGTAAGAAACAATTAAATCAGGATCTTTTTTATTAGTAACGAACAAAAATTAAAACGGGAGTATGTACCAACAGTATTGGACATGAATTTTACAGCAATGAGACAACAGAGAAGTATGTCATCTCTTCCACCTTCTCCAAAGAAGTCGAATCCAAGCAGAGAATCATTCAGCACCAGAGTTAGCCAGAGTTTGTCTTAACTATGTTCTTTGTTCATCTGAGAATGTGTTTTGTTCTACTCTTTCCTCTCCCTGGTGATTTAACAACAATGTGAAGTACACCCAGAGCCTTTCTTAGGGAGAGCAGTTTATTTACCAAACTTACAATAGGTGGCTCTCTGCCAACCCTGCCCATTTCCCCCTCACTCTTCGGCCAAGACTCTCAGTCTGGCTCCACATTTTATCCTGTATTTAACGATGTGCACATCTGTGGGTACCTAGTAACATATTCAGCTCAAGGTCTCTACAAGAGGCCTGGAGCCAAGAGTCATTTTACTTATGTGAACTCATGTGACAACTCCAGTTGTTTTAAAAAGTAGACCTGATGGTAGGGAAAGATTTTGGAGTTTAGAGTGACAAATCTACTTAATATAGACCTGAGCTGGGTGCAGTGGCTCATGCCTGTAATCCCAGCATTTTGGGAGGCTGAGGTGGGAGGATTGCTTGAGCCCAGGAGTTTGAGACCAACTTGAGCAACAGAAGGAAACCTTATTTCTACAAATACATACAAAAAACCCTTCAAAATTAGCTGGGCATGGTGGCCTGCACCTGTAGTCCCAGCTACTTGGGAGGTGAGGTGGGAGGATCACGTGAGCTTGGGAGGTGGAGGCTGCAGCGAGCCGTGATTGGGCCACTGCACTCCAGCCTGGGAAAGAGAGTGAGACCCCCGTGTCAGCCAACAGCAACAAAACAGGTTGAGTTCAGCTATTTCCTAACTAGAGCATAAATTAACTCTCCAGTTGATGAAATCATTATGTTTGGGATCATTTACACTTTGGAAGTTCCTAGAGGCGTATCTCACATCTGTGCTGAGCACCGAAGGTGAAAAATGGGAGAGGGCAGAGTTCTAGAGATAACAGTTGTCGGCCACTGTAGCTAGCGAGCCTGCTGACAAAGCTCAGAGAGCCAGATCAAAGACCAAGGCTGCTATGTCAGCTTCTCCCTGATCAGCCCTAGTACCCATCAGGAGTCAGGGCCCTACCTAAGGCTCCTACACCAAGGAGCCCTTTGGAGGCTTTGGTGCAGGGGTTGTCCCTAGTGGTCTCACAACAGTCTGCAAGGAGAGACAACGCCCCTGTCATTCCATTGCAGTCACTGTGGAGGGAAAAAACGGACTGGCAGGAAACTTTGGTAGCTTAAAGATCTAAGTAAAGAAACTGACTTATGCCACCTACCTTATTAAATCAATTAAGCCAAATTACATCTCTCAAAAGGCTCATTTGAGTTAATGGCCAGGGTGGATCAAGCAGGGATCAGTGGCAGCATTGCCAATCAGCTGGGGTAGAAGGAGATTAGAATAAAAGATGGGGTCGAAAAGATGACATTCCTGCCCTCAAAGGTGACACGCCTCTGTCAAGAATCCCAAAACAGTTCACAATGGAGGGAAAGAAATTTGATTTTCATTCTTTTTTTCCACAAATTTCTTTCTTTTTTTTTCTTTTTTTTTTTTTTAACTGCTTGACATCTCAGAATTTTTTTTTTTTTTTTTTTTTTTTTTTTTTTTTTTTTTTTTTTAAGACAGACTCTCACTCTGCCTCCCAGGCTGGACTGCAGTGGTACAGTCTCAGCTCACTGCAACCTGCATCTCCTGGGTTCAAGCAGTTCTCCTGCCTCAGCCTCTTGAGTAGCTGGGATTACAGGCATGTGCTGCCACACCCGGCTAATTTTTGTATTTTTAGTAGAGATGGGGTTTTGCCATGTTGGCCAGGCTGGTCCTGAACTTCTCACCTCAAGTGATCCATCTGCCTCGGGCTCCCAAAATGTTGGGATTACAAGCATGAGCCACTGCGTCTGGCCCCAGTTTTCATTCTTTTTGCCTCTGGAAAGAGAGGAAGGAGCACAGAATAATAAAAGATTAGAATCTCCAGTTCTGTGATGGAGCAGAATGATACCATTCCAGTGTTGAAGTTGAGTTGAACTGATGTGAGGGCAGTGACTATGGAAAGCAAAGAGCAGAATAAGAAAGAGGGAAGGTAGCAGAAAGGAAAGTACTGAAAATTTGCTGGCTGAAAGACCAGCTTCTTGCTAAAAAAAACCCCAAACCCCATAAAAACACCCAGCTGTTCCTAGTTGTAGTTAGTTATTATTCTTGTATCCTGGGGAGATTTACGAAAGTAAAAGAAGAAAGAAACCCATAATATAATTAGGAGAAGGCCATTTCAAACACAATTATTCTAGCTGTGCCTTTAATTTGGTTAACAAGCCCTCAGTCTGGCTCCAATAATCTGGCTCTACTGTTTACAGATGTCTTTTACTTCTGTTTCAACAGCTGCAGGTTGACACGGCAGCCAAATACACGCAGGAGACTGGCAGAGAGGAGACGTCTCTTTGCTAAGAGTCAGGAGACCTGTGGACACGTTAGTTACGTGACTTGGATGCACCATTTCACCTCTCTTGGCCTTCTTTTCTATATCCATGAAATGAAAAAAAATTTTGAGTAGAATTTATAGTAAGCAACTTTCTTTTTTGAAATAAAGACCAACTCAGGAGAAGCAAAAAATATTTATAGACTTCTTTCTTTTATTGAGAAAGGCAGCCCAGATGCAGCTTTATTTTTAGTTATTTATTTTTTTAGAGGCAGGGTCTTGCTTTGTCACCCAGGCTGGAGTGCAGTGGCACAATCATGGCTTACTGCAGCTTCACCCTCCCAGGCTCAAGCAATCTTCCCAGCTCTGCTTTCGGAGGAGCTGGGACTATAGGAGCTGGGACCATAATGCCCGGCTAATTTTATTTAAAAAAATTGTTTTTTTGGTAGATATAGGGTCTTGCCATGTTGCCCAGGCTGGTCTTGAACTCCTGGCTTCAAGCAATCCTCCTGCGTGGGCCTCCCAAAGTCCTGGGATTACAGGCATGAGCCACCATGCCCAGTCCAGATGCAGCTTTGTATTTTTAATTTTTTATTTATTTTTAATTATTTATTATTATTTTAGATTGAGTCTCACTCTGTCGCCAGGCTGGAGTGCAGTGGCACCATCTCAGCTCACTGCAACTTCCCGGGTTCAAGTGATTCTTTTGCCTCATCCTCCTGAGTAGCTGGGACTACATGCATGTGCCACCACGCCTGGCTAATTTTTGTATTTTTAGTAGAGACGGGGTTTCACCATGTTGGCCAGACTTGTCTCGAACCCCTGGCCTCAGGTGATCCTCCTGCTTCAGCCTCCCAAAATGCTGGGATTACAGGTGTCCGCCACCATACCTGGCTGGATGCATCTTTTTAATCATTCTCCCTGAAATTAGACTTTGAGCTTTGAGCTTTCCCTCTGGATTAATGAAGGTCTTAGTTCTTTGCTGGAAGTGACTTTTGTTGTCTGCTTCTGCGTGCCACTTCTAGTCAATTATTTCCTTGACCACATAACCAGAAGACTATTTAGCCAGAGTGTTTTCTATTCTCAAGAGGCTCTTGAAAAACTTTTGCATACAAATGATACAGTCCTATCTTATTTACACATACAGGCCTTAAAACCTAACTCAGCAGTTACTAAGGAGTGAAGTCAATAAATATTAGCAATTCAGCAGCTGCAGTCATGGTTTTCAGAAAACAAGTCAGCAAATTTTGACAGGTTGCAAACAATGAGTCAATTGATTAGGGCTGGAATTTCAGACATACAGATATGTCTTCAAATGAACTGTTCCCAGAATGCCTGTCGGAACAACAAAGTCACTGGCAGCAAAAGCGGAGGAGCGCACCGATAGTTCCTCAGTAAAATCTGACCACCTGGCCACCGTCACACAAAATCTCACACTTGAAATCCCTGCTCTTTGGGAGGCTAAGGTGAGAGGATCGCTTGAGCCCAGGAATTGGAGACCAGCCTGGGCAGCATAGTGAGACCTCGTCTCTTAAAAAAAAAAAAAATAGCCGGGTGTGGTGGTTCTTCCAGCTACACGGGAGTCTGAGGCAGAAGGATCGCTTCAGCCTGGGAGGTCAAGGCTGCAGTGAGCAGTCATGGTGCCACTACACTCCAGTCTGGGCAACAGAGAGAGACTCTGTCTATAAAAAAAAAAAAAAAAAAAAAAAAAAAAGCAAAAGAACAATCTGACCACCTAATTGGTCTTGCTTTAAAACCCTTCCAAACCGTAGAAGTAGACAAAATTATGACAAAGGGTATAATCCTAGGAAATCAAAAGAGACGACAAAACCAAAATACTGTAAAACTTTTCCTAACTAAGCCTTCAGGAAAACAGTCTGGCAGTTCCTAAAAAGGTTAAATATAGAGTTCCCACATCTCCCAGCAATTCCACTCCTAGGAATGTACCCAAGAGAAATGAAACCAGACATCCACACAATAACTTGCACACAAATGTTCGTAGCACTGTTATTCATAATAACCAAAAAGTGAAAACAATCCAGTTATCCATCAACTGATTAACACGTTTATTTATTTATTCATTCATCCATTAGTTTATTATTTGGAGAGAGTTTGGCTCTGTTGCCCAGACTGGAGTGCAGTGGCTTACTGCAGCCTCCGTCTCCCAGGCTCAAGGTATCCTCCTACCTGAGTAGCTGAGACTACAGGCATGTGCCACCATGCTCAGCTAATCTTTTATTATTTGTAGACATGGTATCTCCCTGTGTTGCCAGGCTGGTTTTGAACTCCTAGGCTCAAGTAATCATCCTGCCTCAGCCTCCCAAAGTGCTGGGATTACAGATGTGAGTCACCATGCCCGGCCTGATGAACAGATAAACAAAATATGTTTTTTTTGTTTTTGTTTTTTTTTGTTTTTTTTTTTTTGAGACAGAGTCTCACTCTGTAGCCCAGGCTGGAGTGCAGCCTGGCTTGGCTCACTTAACCTTTGCCTCCTGGGTCCTGGTTCAAGCAATTCTCCTGCCTTAGCCTCCTGAGTAGCTGGGATTTCAGGGATGCACCATCATGACCAGCTAATTTTTGCATTTTTTTAGTAGAAATGGGGTTTCACCACGTTGGCCAGGCTGGTCTTGAACTCTTGGTCTTGTGATCCACCCACCTTGGCCTCCCAAAGTTCTGGGATTACAGGCATGAGCCACTGTGCCCAGCTACACATTTTTTTAAAGGTGTTATAATTTTGTTAAAAATCAAAAACATGGCTAGGTACGGTGGCTCATGCCTGTAATCCCAGCACTTTGGGAGGCTAAAGTGGGAGGGGTGTGTGTGTGTGTGTGTGTGTGTGTGTGTGTGTGTGTGTATGTGATCCTTAAGCCTACCACCTGAAAACTGATACACTACTAGAGCATTTTACCAAATTATGCTATGACATGACACGGATCTTGCTTTAAAACTGTCATTGGTTACTTAAACTTGCCTCACAAGCCATTTCTAAAGTGGACATTAATCTACAACTTGGGGAACAGACGAGGGATCAAAATCTTCTGTCTAATAAGCTAGCTATATTACAAAATGATCATTTTGTATCACTTTGTATCTGGGATTACAGGCTTGAGCCACAGTGCCCAGCCCAGACTGCCTTTCTCTCTCTCTCTCTCTCTCTCTCTCTGAGACAGGGTCTCAGTCTGTCTCCCTGTCACCCAGGCTGGAGTGCAGTGGCATAACCTCGGCTCACTGCAACCTCTGCCTCTTGAACTCAAGTAATCCTTCCACCTCAGTCTCCTGCGTAGTTGGGCCACAGGCATACATCACTATGCTCCGCTAATGTTTTATATTTTTGGTAGAGATGGAATCTCACCATGTTGCCCAGGCTGGTCTTGAACTCCTGAGCTCAGGAGGTCTGCCACCTTGGCCTCCCAAAGTGCTGGGGTTACAGGTGTGAGCCACCATGCCCAGCCCAGACTCCCTGGTCCTTAACCTGGTTCCACATTCTGGACAAGATGCCTAACCCCTCCGGCCTATTTGCATGTAATATGAGGATAAATGATGGTAGCCAACTCACAGAGATGTTGGGAGAACTAAGTGAGTTAGTTGTGTAAATAAAGTACATAGAACAGAGCCTGGCATAAAGTTAGCACTCAATAAACTTTATCTGTTATTATGTTTCCTTATCAATCTCATAAACTTCAGGGAGTGGGGGCACTATTTACTTTTTGCCAGATCTCTCTCATAGGGATCTCGGACTTGGTCCCTGGGAGCAAATAAATCATAAAGGATGGGGCTGTGCCTAAGCAGTGGGGTTCAATTCAGACAGATCAAAACCATTTCTGGCCAAGTGCAGTGGCTCACACTGTGCTCCCAGCACTTTGGGAGGCTGAGGCAGGAGGATCACTTGAACCCATGTGTTCAAGGCCAGCCTGGGCAACATAATGAGATCCCCATCTCTATTTAAAAAAAAAAAAAAAAGATGATTTTCTTTCTCCCTGGGTGGGACCATTTGATTTTGCGAGGGGCCTAGTTCCCCCAACACCCTCTACGAGCCCAAATCCAGTAGTAGAATGCAATCTTCCCTGAAGATACACTCCAGAGTTGTGGTGTGAAATAGCAGATCTCACCCTTAGGAAATCCAGGGATATGGTGATGAGTTGAGACACCTTTGAAGGTAGAACCCTGCACACCGGATGAAATAAATCTCTTAGCGGAGAAACCTGCAATAGCTTCCCTAAGCATTCCTTGGTGCTATGACTGGCTCTGGTTAGACTTTCTTGAACTATCACCCAAAATCTTGCTGACATTGAGTTATCGGATTCCAGAGCTGGCCTAGTCTTGTTGGGTAACTGCAACCTGTGTGCCCTGATTGCTTAGCTTGATAGTGACCCTGCCTGTCTGCTACAAGCTGCAATTTGATACCATAGAGCAACTCATGCTGACTTGTGGTCTAGTAGCAACGTTCTGTCTTGGCCAACTCTGGATCTTTCTGGTTCTATGCTGATTTTGTGCCTCCGTTTATGTGCTCAACTCTGCCTGTGCCCCTGTGGATGCATTATAAGTCTCCCTAACCCTGATGGGACTCTTGGTCAACTCAAGACAGAGTGCTTTCCTTCTCCAAAGGGAAAATGCAGGCACAGAGAAACCACACTATTTGCTTAGAGAAACAGAGAGCTAGAAATTTAGTTGGGCCAGAATTAGAAACTTCCGATCACACTGCATCTAAAATACAGTAATTAACAAGACTTCATTCTTAAATAAAATGTTGCTTTAATAAAATACTGCACATAGGTATTTTTCTTTTCAAAGATGTTATGAGCAGGATGGTTGTTTTGGATGATAATGTATGGTATACTATATAATTAGTAGCAAAAACAAGGACTTTCAAATAAATAGGCTTCTGTTTTTTTTTGTTTTTTTGTTTTTGTTTTTTTTGAGGATACTCTGCAAATCAGCTGAGATTGAAAAACAGGCAAGGAGGGCCGGGTGCAGTGCCTCACGCCTGTAATCCTAGCACCTTGGGGGACCCGAGGTGGGCGGATCACTTGAGGTCAGGAGTTTGAGACCAGCCTGGCCAACGTGACGAAATCCCATCTATACTAAAAATATAAAACTTGGCCTGGCATGGTGGTGTACATTGGTAGTTCCAGCTACTGGGGAGGCTGAGGCATGAGAATCGCTTGAATTGGGAGGAAGAGGTTGGTTGCCTTGAGCCAAGATCGTGCCACTGCACTCCAGCCTGGGTGACAAAGTGAGACTCCCTCTCAAAAAAAGGAAAGAAAAGGAAAACAGGAAAGAAGGAGCTGGCTAGCTAAGCATAGTGGCTTGCACCTGTAGTCCCAGCTACACGGGAGGCTGTGGTATGGTGGGAGGATCGCTTGAGCCCAGGAGTTCAGAGCAGCCTGGGCAACATAGTGAGACTCTGTCTCAAAAAAAAAAAAAAAAATAGAGAAGGCGTTGACTTTTCCTCTAAGAATGTGCTCTTGGTTGGCTTGCAATAGAGAAAGGAGTCACATTTACCCTCTACACTGGAGTGACCTTCTGAGAGAGGAATCCTGGCCCTCTCCTTTTCATTTTGCCCAAGATTTCAGAATTGAATCGAAACATACAAAAGCACCACCAGAGTCGCCCTCTAGCCATCCGAAGATCCAGCGGGGTGGATGTGGAGCCAGTAGAAAAATCTGTGAAAAGCAGGGCTGGGCTTATAAAGAGGAATATGTGATGTGACAGAGGAGATGTCAGCTATACCTGAATGTTCTGACCTAGTACAATGTCTGGGTCACTCCAGCCATTCAGAAATCCAGGGAAATACGATGACCATGTATACACAGTAAAAAAAAATACTAGAAGCAGAATTACCTCACCAACCACCTATTAATTATACTTCAGCTGCACCCTGTTACTGAGAGTGCATTATTATATAATTAAAGCCATTTAGACATGGCTTAGCATAGCATTTGCCTGATACACCACATACTAAAAACTCCTTAAACAGTCTTCTTTTCCTATCAGCTTCAGTGCTCCTTTCTCCTTTTCTTTGGTAAAGATGAGCACAGGTAGAAAATTCTCATTTAGGAACTCCAGCCTGGGCTTGTGAGCTGGCCCTACCTGGAACTCTTGCTTTTGTATATCTGACAAAAGAACAAGGGAAAATCCAGAACAACCCAACTTCTAGTCTCAAGTCTTTCTCAATAGCTTCATTAGCTTTTCAACACCAATATGATTAGAATTGTAAAAGGGGGAGAGGGCCACTTGAGCTGACAGAACCTCTGGCCTCAACATGGGCTGGCAGAACACCATTCAAAGATAAAATGGGCTGTTACAGTGGGAGTGAGCTCCCCACCTCTGAGAGTATTCAACTAGAGAGGGGAGGACCCCTGGCGGGAAACTTGCATGTGGTGGGAGGGTGTATGTGATATGGCACTTCCATCTGAAAGAGGCTGGAGTCACACATGGGAATAAGCCAGGCGACCCTCCAATCTGCCATCTGTGATTTAATTCCACAATGGCAGAATGGATGGCATGTCACTTGCTCCAAACACTGGAGCCATTGCTTCAGATACTAGTTCTCCTCAATCCCTGGCATAGTTGTTGACTTTAGATACTGACGACTCCACATCCCTTACAAAGACTTCCTGTGCGGCTGGCCCAGGACCTGGGCGAGGCAGTAGGGGATGACACTGACGGATGCCAGGGGCACTGCTGCACTCTTGCAGAAGGACAAGATGTAGAAGACCAGCTCAACTTGGGCGGGGGGTTTCAAGGAGTCAAAGAGGTGCAGGAGGACGAGCGAGGCTGCAATGCAGCTGAGGCGGAATGGGAACCACCTGCTGAGTTTGCCCTTGCAGCTCTCCCTGTACATGCTGGAGTTGAGAGCCAGCCCCAGGCCAAAGAGCGTGCCCACGTTCTTGAGGAGGCTGGCAAAGGGCGTGGTGTCAATGTGGATCCATTCTGGCCGCTCACACCACCTCTGGGCTTTCTCTATAGTCCACAGGAGGTCTACACCCAGCCCCTTGAGCAGCAGATAAAATCCGATGGCGAAGCTCAACAGGAAGAAGGTGGTGAGGAGATATTTCTTGAGGCTGGCATTATAGATGCCATGGATGTGGCTGAAGGTTTCTGCAACAGCAATTCCTGAGTGGAAGAAATAATGACTGTGAGAGACAGGAAGGATCTGGGACCTTTGCTAAAGGTGGGTTTGGAGCAATGGGTGACATGCCATCCATTTGTGGAATTACACGTCTGTGACTGTGAAATTAAATCACAGGTGGCAGATTGGAGGGTCGCCTGGCTTATTCCGATGTGTGACTCCAGCCTGCCCTCAGTATAGACTCTTTCAGATGGAAGTGTCATATTGCACAAATCCTCCCACCATAGGCAGGTTTCCTACCAGGAAGTCCTCCTAGCTCTGCTTGAATACTCTCAGAGGTAGGGAGTTCACTCCCACTAGAACAGTCCATTTTATCTTTGAATGGCAATAATTGCTGACTGGTTCTTCCTTGTGCTGTGTGAAATTGGTCCCCCTCTAATACTATCTATTTTTCTCAGTTCTTTCTGCGGTAATTAGTAAGTGGTGAATCTAGTCCCTCTGTTACACATTTGAACATAGTTATTCTCTTCAACCTAAACATTCCCAGATTTTTCATGTAATATGGCTTCCAGGTTCTTTCTCAAACATGGAAGCCAGTACTAAATGCTGTGTTACTTTTGTGATTACCATGAAACCATTATCTCTCTTGTTCTCAGCATTCTTCTTTGAATGCTGCTGTGTTCGGCTCTTTCAAATCTCCAGGGAAGAAAGGCCACAATTTTGTTAAGTCTTTTTTTTTTTTTTTTTAGACGGAGTTTTGGACTTGTCACCCAGGCTGGAGTGCAATGGCGCAATCTCAGCTCACCGCAACCTCTGCATCCTGGGTTCAAGAGATTCTTCTGCCTCAGTCTCCTGAGTAGCTAGGATTGCACGCATGTGCCACCATGCCCAGTTAATTTTGTATTTTTAGTAGAGACGGGGTTTCTCCATGTTGGTCAGGCCAGTCTCGAACTCCCAACCTCAGGTGATCTGCCCACTTTGGCCTCCCACAGTACTGGGATTACAAGTGTGAGCCACCGCACCTGGCTTAAGGTCGGTCTTACAGTCCAGTGCCTCCCGCAAAGTCTATTCTTCCTTCCCTCCTTCCCTCCCTCCCTCTTTTCCTTCCTTGCTTCCTTTTCTTTCTTTCTTTCTGAGATGGAGTCTTGCTCTGTCACCAGGGCTGGAGTGCAGTGGCGTGATCTTGGCTCACTGCAACCTCCGCGTCCCAGGTTCAAGCAATTCTCCTGCCTCAGCCTCCCCAGTAGCTGGTACTGCAGGCGCATACTACCATGCCTGGCTAATTTTTGTAATTTTAGTAGAGACAGGGTTTCACTGTGTTAGCCAGGATGGCCTTAATCTCCTGACCTTGTGATCCCCCTGCCTCAGCCTCTCAAAGTGCTGGAATTACAAGCGTGAGCCACCGCACCTGGCCAAAATCTTTCTTATGTTTAGCCTAAATCTTGTCTTATCCTTGTTAACTGGATCTAAGAAAACACAGATATTTAAGATCTCTATGAAAGAGATCAACTGCAGATACCTATTTGGTTTGCAAATGAATGCATTGAGATAAAGAGCTTTCCTAGGACACCGTGTTAATTTGCTAAATTTGGCAGATTCCCTGAAAAGTAAATTAGGGCCTGTTGAAGATGAGTAAGAAATAAAGATTGTAAAAAGCTCTGACATGTCAAGCTCATTCAACTTGGTGAGTTAATCTGTTGTATGGTAACTTCTGCATCATTCATTCTGTAGATCTGGGCACTCCTCTAGAAATTAATCATTTCAAGTTGCTTAGCCTTGACTTTCAACCCGCAGAAATGCTAACAGTACTGATTACACACAGGACGTGGCTGGAATGCTGGGATTTTTGTCCTGATTAGGGGGAGAAATGGACTAGGGTTGGGGGGAGGAGGAAGAGAGTCAGATCAGCTGATACCTGACAGGACTCCGGCGACAACTTGATGAGGAAAATGAGCAGCAAGGTAGATTCGTGACAGACAGACGTTCAGCTGCACGGCCCAGAATCCCAACCACAAAATGACGTTCAGGCACCTGCAGTGGAAGAGGTGACCGTAACGAGGGCAGGTGCAGCTCCTTTAGCAAATAAAACAGCCCCGGCAGGAATATTGGAGCCTGGCAAACTTACGTGCTTTCAGTGGAATTTTTGCAAATTGAAGCCGTACTCAAAAGCCCAAAGATGCCTGCTGGGGGCTGGGTGCAATGGCTCAGGCCTGTAACCCCAATACATTGGGAGGCCGAGGTGAGAGGATCATTTGAGGCCAGGAGTTTAAGACCAGTCTGGGCAATGTAGCAAGACCCCCATCTCATTAAAATTGGCTGGGTACAGTGGCTCATGCCTGTAATTCCAGCACTTTGGGAGGCTGAGGCGGGTAGCTCAGGAGTTTGAGACCAGCCTGATCAACAGGTGAAACCCTGTCTCTAGTTAAAAAAAAAATGCAAAATTTTCCAGGTGTGTTAGCCCACACCTGTAATCCCAGCTACTTGGGAGGCTGAGGCAGGAGAATTGCTTGAATCCAGGAAGTCGCAGTAAGCTGAGAGCTTGCTATTGCACTCCAGCCTGGGCAACAGGAGCGAAACTTTGTCTCAACAACAACAACAAAATTAAGATTAAAAAAAGATTAAAAAAGATAAAAATAAGACCGGGCGCAATGGCTCATGCCTGTAATCCCAGCACGTTGGGAGGCTGATGCGGCGGATCACTTGAGGTCAGGAGTACGAGACCAGCATGGCCAACATGGTGAAACCTCATCTTTACAAAAGATACAAAAATTAGCTGGGCGTGGTGGCACGTGCCTGTAATCTCAGCTACTTGAGAGGCTGAGGCAGGAGAATCACTTGAACCTGGGAGTTGGAGGTTGTGCCATGACACTCCAGCCTGGGCAACAAGAGCAAAAACTCCATCTCAAAAAAAAAAAAAAAAAATGATTTGCACTGTGGCTGCACATCGAATTCTCTGTAGCAGAAATGTCTTCTGTTTTTCTGGTTATTTTAACCTGGATGGGCAACTCTATGATTGGTGCAGACATGGGTTTTTATTTAAGCCCTGCTGCTACCTCACTACCTGATCTTCTAACTCCCTTCATGGCGTCAGGCCTTGTTTCCTTATCTGTAAAACAAGGGATTGCACCACTGGATCCCTTTCAGCCCAAACATTCCGTGACTCTGAGGCTTACCTTTAACCAAACTGCCACAACTCTAATCAGTGCCTGCCCAAGGAGTGGGAGCGGGCTAGGGGAATGTGAGGAAGAGCACATGGTGTGCCAGCTACAGAGAGAGCCGTCTCCTGCCCTCCACCGCCGACACCCCCGTGCTGAGGTCTCACCGAAATCTGTAGGTCGGCTTTTTCTTTCCCCGGAAGATGGAGAGAATAGATGTGACCATCACGTAGTATACACCTGCTGTACCCATGGCATGGCCAGAGGGACTCCCTAAAGGGCAGGAAAGAGAATAAAGGTACAAAGGCCTTCATCCAGGAGACTGCCAGGGGGCATTATCTACCCAGCCACCCAGCCATTCACCCATCTACCCATTCATCCATCCATTCACCCCCCCATCCATCCACCCATCTTACCATTCATTCGTTATCCATAACTCAAATATATTTAACAAATATCCATCTACTATGCACCAAGCATTGTGCAAGGCTCTGGGAATACAATGGTGAGCAAATTAAGAGAGAGTCCCTGTTCTTGCAGTTAAATACAGTTGGGAGATTACACAAAGAATTGGCATACTGGGTGTACGGCGCTCTCCACATCTCTTCCTTCTCTCCTTGCACACTCTGTTGTAGCTACGCTGGCCTCATTGCTTTCCTTTAAACACACCAAATACCTTCCCACCTCGGGGCTTCTGCATTGCAATCCTCTCTGAGCAGGTGACTCTTCACAGCTCTTCTGCCAGAAACTTACTTCCTCATATTCTTTAAGACTTGACTCAGATCTCACTTTCTCAGTGAGTCCTACTCTGCTATTTAACCCTGCATGCAACTGGTTCCTTTCTTTCTTTCTTTCTTTCTTTTTTTTTTAAAGAGACGGGGTCTTGCTCTGTCTCCCAGGCTGCAATGATCATAGTGGCATGATCAAAGCTCACTGGAGCCTCTACCGCCTGGGCTCAAGCAGGCCTCCTGCCTCTGCCTCCTGAGTAGCTGGGACCATAGGTGCACACCATCAAACCCAGCAAGTTTTTATTTTTTATCTTTTTGCCAGGCTGGTTTTGAACTCCTGGGCTCAAGCAATTCTCCCACCCTTGGCCTCCCAAAGTGTTGGGATTACAGATGTGAGCCACAATGCCCAGCCTGGTTCCCATCCCATTCTTAATTCCTCTACCCTGAGAGACACAGGGTCCTGAGATGTGCCCCCCAGACCTCCCTCCTGAACTGCAGAACTTATTTCGTAGCTGTTGATGGTGTGATGGCAGATGACTCTCTGCTCTCAGCCTTCTCCGGGCATTGCTCTGGGCTAAGGAGAATCACCTTGATCAAGGTTATGCTCTCCCTGGGGTCTGATTCCCTTGATCCAAGTCTGAAGAGCCATCCCCAGCTTCAGAGATCCCTGTGGGGTTGGACGAGGCAGACTCACAACCGGGCTTCTCCTGCCATGTTGGTTCCTGTTCCCTCCCTTTTACAAGTATAGTTCCCCAGAGTATCAAAACTCCTGCAGGTGAGTCTCCACTTCAGCCTGCTTTCCAGGGAAGCCCATCGATAAATAAAGGCTTTCTTCCCTCCCTGCTTCCCAGCCTCCCTCGCTTCCTCCCTTCCTTCTTTCTTTCCTTCCTTCGTCCTTCACTCCCTTCCTTCCTCCCGCCCTTCCTCCTTCCCTTCTTCCCTTGAACGCTAATTATATACTTTGGGTAATTCATTTAAACTTTCTGGACCTTAGCTACTCCACCTAAGCAGCAGAGATAGTAATTTGCTTTCGTAAAGACAGAGGACTAAATCAAACAACTTCTAAAGCCCCTTTCAACTTTCCAGTTTGTGCCTCTGTTAATTTCAGGGAGAAATTCATCCTTGATAATAAGCTATTATGATGAAAGCAAGCATCTTTCTACCAAAGATGTTTGGTCCTTCTTTCCTTCTCCTTTTTTTTCTTTTTGCCTATAAACAATCATTTTCTAATATCCTATATATTTTTTTCTTTCTTTCTTTTTTTTTTTTTCATATTGAGTCTCACTCTGTTGCCCAGGCTGGAGTGCAATGGTGTGACCTTCGCTCACTGCCTCCGAGACTCAAGTGATTCTCCTGCCTCAGTCTCCTGAGTAGCTGGGATTACAGGCATGTGCCAAGATGCCCGGCTAATTTTTGTATTTTTAGTAGAGACAGGGTCTTGCCATGTTGGTCAGGCTGGTCTCGAACTCCTGAATTCAGGCGATCCACACGTCTTGGCCTTCCAAAGTGCTGGGATTACAGGCATGAGCCACTGTACCTGGCCTATCCTATATATTAATTGTTTTGTTTTGTTTTGTTTTGTTTTGTTTTGTTTTGAGACAGTCTCATTCTGTCACTTAGGCTGGACTGCAATGGCACAATCTCGGCTTACTGCAACCTCTGACTCCCAGGTTCAAGCAATTCTCCTGCCTCAGCCTCCTGTGTAGCTGAGACTACAGGTATGCACCACCATGCCTGGCCAATTTTTGTATTTTCAGTAGAGACAGTATTTCTCCATGTTGGCCAGGCTGGTCTTGAACTCCCAACCTCAGGTGATCTACCTGCCTTGGCTTTCCAAAGTGCTGGGATTACAGGCGTGAGACACTGCGCTTGGCCTAGTTCACTTATTTATTATGATTTTTGTATATTTCACCTCCTCTATTCAGATTTCAGCTCCATAAGGGCAGGGATCTTTGTGTCTGTGTTGTTCACTGACAGAGGCATCCCTAGCACATAGAACAGGGTATAGCTCCCAGCAGGTGCTTGATAAGTAATAGCTGAATGAGTGAATATGCTCTGAGGTGAATGAGTGGTCTGTGAGAGCGAATAACTAAGGAATCTTCCCTAGTTTTGAGGCAGGGAAAGGGTCTCTGAGGAAGGGATGCTAGTTCCTTAGAGGATACTAGTTTTAGAGGGCAGCTTAGACCTTAGGGTGAGGGAGGGGGCTTCCTATTACACACTGAAAATGAAATCTATCATTTGATCTGACAGTACCCATCTGGCTGTAACCAATAAAATGTAGGCACAGCGAGGGATTGGATGGTCAGCTCAGGAGGGCACATCCAGTGGGCCAGGCCATTGGGAAGGATCCCCCAGGACTCAGGCTTCTGCCCTTTCCTTTATCAGGACACAGGGCTGCAGGGTGGTGACTCTCAAAAGCTCTTTGCCTCTGGGTGCCCATGCCTCTCCGGACTCCATCCAGGTTCTGCAACAGGCAGATTTCCAATACCATTGTGCTATTCAGGAAAACATTGCTGAAGTGAATTAATTTGTGCAAATTGTAGAGCATAATAAAAGTACAAAGGAATGGCCCTCCTCATGTCCCCTCAAGGTCAGTTTCATCCATAACAGATGAGCGAGGTCCACCCAGCCTCCGCCTCTACAGGGGCTGGGACACTCACCTGGTCCAGTCTCACAGGTGACCGGGAACTGCTTTATCAGAGGCACGGAGGTGTTGCTGTAGTAGTCACTGTCCAAAACCCACCAGTATGGACGCTGACCGAAGAGAATCCTGTGGAAAACCAGAACCAGTTTCTGGGGTTACTGAATGAATGCTTTGGCCCAAAGCCCACACCTTCAAGAAAAGTGTAGCTTGAGAAGGATTTCACATGTTGCCTGCAGAAGGGAGAACTGGGTGGCTGGGGAGAAGTATGAGAGGGACATGCTTTATGACACATATTTATGTATGTAACTTTTGCATTGAGAACTGTTTGAATGTATTATCTTTTTTTTTTTTTTTTGAGACAGGATTTGGCTTTGTAACCCAGCTTGGAGTGCAGTGGCACAATCTTGGCTCATTGCAACCTCTATCTCCTGGGCTCCTCCCACCTCAGCCTCCTGAGTAGCTGGGACTATAGATGCATGCCATCACATCCAGCTAATTTTCATATTTTTAGTAGAGACAGGGTTTCACCATGTTGCCCAGGCTGGTCTCAATCTCCTGAGCTCAGGCAATCCTCCCACCTTGGCCTCCCAAAGTGCTGGGATTACAGGCATGAGCCACCTTGCCTGGCCTTATGATTTATTTAAACACAAATAATGAAGCCCAAGATTCTGAACTCTGGCCAGTCATGGTGGTTCACACCTGTAATCCCAGCACTTTGGGAGGCCAAGGTGGGAGGATTGCCTGAGCTCAGGAGATTGAGACCAGCCAGGGCAACATGGTGAAACCCTGTCTCTACCAAAAATATAAAGATTTAACCAGGTGTGGTGGCACATGATTGTAATCCCAGCTACTTAGGAGGCTAAGGCAGGAGAATCGCTTGAACCTGAGAGGTGGAGGTTGCGGTGAGCCAAGATTGTGCCACTGCACTCCAGGCTAGAGACAGAGCAAGACTCTGTCAAAAAGAAAAGAAAAGAAAAGAAAAATCCTGAAATCCATATAATGGCAGCTATGTGACTTTTTTTTTCTTTACCTCCAGAAGTATTTGCCCTGGAACTACAGTTTTCTACTTGGATGTGCATATACCATGGGTTCCCTTTTCTTTCTTCAGGCCTCAGGGAATCTTACATTTCCTCTGACATCAAAGAATGCTCTCTATCCCCTAGGACAAGCCCCTCCAGGAAACATGGCCTGCATTTCCATCAGAATTGCTCTCTGTAAGGATGTATATAGCTTCAGATGCTTGTTCTGTATTCTCTCTGCTTTGAAACAGAGTATCTTAGACAAACCACTTTCCCTTTAAACTTATTAGATACATTTTTCACTGTGGAAACAGATGTCAAGTGTCAGTCAGGATGCCTTTTTTCCCTTGTGATGAAGGTATAGTGATTTCTCACCGAAATCAGGGAGAACCACTAACTCTGACCCCTACCAACCCAGAGAGATTGCATGGTTCTTCAATGGAGATCTGATGTTGGAATAACACTTCATCTTTTCTATCTTTCTTTCTTTCTTTTTCTTTCTTTCTCTTTCTTTCTTTCTTCCTTCCTTCCTTCTTACTTTCTTTCTTTTTTTGAGATGGGAGTCTTGCTCTGTCGCCAGGCTGGAGTGCAGTGCCGCAATCTCGGCTCACTGCAACCTCCAACTCCCTGGTTCAAACCATTCTCCTGCCTCACCCTCCCGAGCAGCCGGGATTACAGGCACATGCCACCACGCCCAGTTAATTTTTGTATTTTTTGTTTCTTTTTTTAGTAGAGATGGGGTTTCACCATGTTGGCCAGGATGGTCTCTATCTCCTGACCTCGTGATCTGCCTGCCTCGGCCTCCCAAAGTGCTGGGATTACAGGCGTGAGCCACTGCACCTGGCCAACACTTCACCTTTTTATTTTTTAGAATTATGCTGCTGAAGGAGACACTGCAAACAAAATTTAGTAGCTTTTTCAACAGTGGTTTCAGGAATCTTATCAATCTACCTGGGGCTCCAGAAACTAATATATTTTTTCCCCTATGCTAAAGGACTTTAATTGTTATAGCAAAAGAATATTAGAGCTAGAAGAGATCTTAAGAATCGCCCGATCAGAGGTTGCAGTGAGCTGAGACCATGCCATTGCACTCCAGCCTGGGCAACGAGAGTGAAACTCCGCCCTCCCCCCTTAAAAAAAATATATATATAGGTGTGGTAGCTCACGCCTGTAATCCCAGCACTTTTGGAGGCTGAGGCAGGCAGATCAACTGAGGTCAGGAGTTCGAGACCAGCCTGGCCAACATGGTGAAAACTTTTCTGTACTAAAAACACAAAAATTAGCTGGGCATGATGGTGGGTGCCTGTAATTCAAGCTATTTGGGAGGCTGAGACGTGAGAATTGCTTGAACCTGAGAGGCAGAGGTTGCAGTAAGCCAATATCACACCACTGCACTCCAACCTGGGTGACAAAGCAAGTCTCAAAAAATAAATAAATAAATAAATAAATAAATAAAATTGCCTGATGACCAGCCTGAGCAACATAGTGAGACCCTGTCTTAAAAAAAAAAAAAAAAAAAAAATTAGCTGAGCAGCCTGGGTGCTGTGGCTCATGCCTGTAATCCCAGCACTTTGGGAGGCTGAGGCAGGCAAATAACAAGGTCAGGAAATCAAGACCATTCTGACTAACATGGTGAAACCCCATCTCTACTAAAAATACAAAATATTAGCCAGGCATGGTGGCACATGCCTATAGTCCCAGCTACTTGGGAGGCTGAGGCAGGAGAACCACTTGAACCTGGTAGTACGAGACTCCGTCTCAAAAAAAATAAATAAATAAAAATAGCTAGGCATGGTGGTGCGCACCTGCAGTCCTAGCTGCTTGGAAGATTGAGAAGGGAGGATAGCTTGAGCCTTGGTGTTTGAGGCTGCAGTGAGCTAAGATTATGCCTGCTACTGTATTCCAGCTTGGGTGACAGAGCAAGACCTTGTCTTGAACGATCAAACAAAAAAGAATCAGCTGGTGGTAGGTAGTTTTGAGGATGGTAAAAATCTTAGAAGACAGCTGATCCCCTTCATTTTCTAGATGAGAACATAGAGGCCAAAGCAGTAGTGTGCTAGAGTCCTCCGGAGCTGGCCAAGAAGAGTCAATGATTAAATATCAGGAATTTTGCAAGCAGGAACCAACCGTAGCTTGAAAGTGGCCATAACACAAAAATTAGCCAGGCGTGGTGGCAGGCGTCTGTAATTCCAGCTACTCCGGAGGCTGAGGCAGAAGAATTGCTTGAACCTGGGAGGTGGATGTTGCAGTGAGCCAATTCATGCCATTGTACTTCAGCCTGGGGGATAGAGTGAGACTCTGTCTCAAACAAACAAGCAAAAAGAAAGTGGCCATAATGGGAATGTTTGCATGGTAGAAACTGGCAAATCAGCACTGGATGTAACATAATTCTTCTTCCTCTTCTTTTTTGTCTCGTTCTGTTGCCAGGCTGGAGTGCAGTAGCACAATCTCAGCTCACTGCAACCTCTGCCTCCCAGGTTCAAGCGATTCCCCTGCCTCAGCCTCCCAAGTAGCTGGGATAACAGGCGTGTACCACTACACCCTGACTATAACATAGTTTTTAAGAGCATTGCCTCAGAAGCCAGCCTGCCAGATTCCATCCTGACTCAGCATATACTAACCATGTTAGCCTAATCATTTAACTCAGCACCTTGGTCTCTGCATCTACTCTTTCTAAATAGCAGCAACTCTCTCACAGAAAAGCACACAGCTCATGGCCTGGCACACACTAAGTGTTTAATAAATGTTAACCCTGATTATTATTAAGCTGCCAGAGATAACCTATTTGTAGATTATAAAACAGAAACTCAGAGAACTGATGACTTGCCAAGGACATGTAGTTGGTGGGTGGCAGAACGAGGGCTGGAGCCCAGTTCTCAGGCTGACTTTTCATTACCCCACAAAACAGGCTTTTGAATCATATGTGTGTTTCTTTTTTTTCATACAGCAAACATCATCTATCTTTTTTTTTTTTTTGCAACGGTCTTACTCTGTTGCCCAGGCTGGAGGGCAGTGGCACAATCTCAGCTTACTGCAACCTCCTCTGCCTCTCACTTCAGCCTCGTGAGTAGCTGGGACTACAGGTGCATGCCATCATGACCAGCTATTTTTCCTAATGTTTTTGTAGAGATGGAGTTTCGCCATGTTGCCCAGGCTGGTCTTGAACTCCTGAGCTGACAGGATTTGCCCACTTTGGCTTTCCAAAGTGCTGGGATTATAGGCTTGAGCCACCATGCCTGGCCCCATACATCTATCTTTATTTTACCTATTCTGCTTCATAGTAATAAAACTCTTTTCTCAAAGTCTATATAAATCAGACTTATCAGGAAATTCAACTGTTCTACCCTTTAACCCATAGGAAATTGGCTTTCCCGTATTTTCAACTCACTGGTAGGATTTTTTTCTGTCTTCCCTCTTTATGTAGATGATCCAAAATCAGAGAGAGGGGTTGGGAGTATGAGTAGCCCGTGGCTTCCTGAATAGCCTGGGAAAAGCAACTTCGGACGGACAGACATTTCCAGAGTGAATGCCAGCCTCTTTCCTTGTGGATCTCCTCTCTATAGGTTCTTACCACTTAAAGACGAGGTTGAGCCAGTCTCCAATCACAGCTACCCAGAGGAGTTTAATGCCCACAGCTTCTTGAAGATGAAACCAGATGGGGAAGAGGACGTAGAAGGCATTCCTGAGGTCTGCGATCACAGACACCAAGATGAACCAGTCCTGGGAGTCTTGGTAATTCACCTGGAGGTAGCGTGTTGACTGGATCCCAAAGTCATGGAGAACATTCATTCCTTCCTCCATCCTCATTTCTTTGGCACCTTAGGAAGCCGTCAGCAGAGCCCTTGCACTTCTTCCAGGCTTGGTGGTGATTGTTCTGCTATCAGTCTGTGCCTTGCCCCTGTTTTATATGCCCTGTATCCAGTATTCAGGTCAACCCAGCCCTGATCTTTGGACTCAAAAACCACTTTTGTCTAAAATATATTGATCAAAGGTGCATCACCAGTAGGTTGATGCAGACGTGTTCAGGATGATTTACGTAAAATAGAAAACAGGCACACAAAAACAGCCTGATCGGCCATGTACTCAGCAGGGCAAATGATTAACTTTGGCATGCTTCTTGGCAGTGCAAGGGGCTGCCTTCCAGGTCCCCGAAACCAAGCCAGAGATAGGACAGAGTCTACCTCCACCATGATTCTTGCAAAGATGTCAGATTTTCTATGTCTGCAACAGTACTTATTTGGGGACAAAGAAAAATCTTGGCGCTCCAGCTACTCAAGTTTTAAGTTCCTAATTTTAAAATTAGTAAGTTCTGGCTGGTTGTGGTGGCTCACACTCATAATCCCAACAATTTGGGAGGCTGAGGTGAGAGGATCCCTTGAAGCCAGGAGTTGGAGCCCAGTCTGGGCAACAAAGCAAAACTCTCATCCCTACGCAAAAATTAAAAAAAAAATTTTTGGGCTGGGTGCGGTGGCTCACACCTGTAATCCCAGCACTTTGGGAGGCCGAGGTGGGCAGATCATGAGGCCAGGAGTTCAAGACCAGCCTGGCCAACCTGGTGAAACCCTGTCTCTACTAAAAATACAAAAATTACCTGGGCGTGGTGGTGTACTTCTGTCATCTCAGCTGCTCGGGAGGCTGAGGCAGGAGTATTGCTTGAACCCAGGAGGCGGAGGTTGCAGTGAGCCAAGATTGCGCCACTGCATTCCAGCCTGGGCAACACAGCACGACTCCAAGTAAAAAAAAAAAAAGGTTGGTGTGTGTGGTAGTGTATACTTGTAGTCCCAGCTATTCAGGAAGCTGAGGCAGGAGGATTGCTTGAACCCAGGAGTTGAAGGCTGAAGTGAGGTATTGTCCCACCACTGCACTCCAGCCTGGGCAACTGAGCAAGACCCCTGTCTCTAAAAAAACAAAACAAAAGAAAAACAACAAATAAAATATAGTAACTTCTATTGTATTAGGGACTGCCATCTTGCTGGTGTTTCCTTAACTGTATTAGAGTCTCCAGTCTGCCTCTGGTTTGGGAGATTAAGCCCCTTCCTGGTATTGGCTTCACATCTCTTAGGGCCAGAAAGTAATCATTTTTGAATGCAGTGATTAATTCATTTAATGATCTTAAAGTTACAGCCCTTGGTGGTGGAGTTGTTGTTGTTGTTGTTTTTGAGAGAGTCTTGCTCTGTTGCTAGGCGCCAGGCTGGAGTGCAGTGGTGCAATCTCGGCTCACTGCAATCTCCGCCTCCTGGGTTGAAGCCATTCTCCTGCCTCAGCCTCCTGAGTATCTGGAACTACAGGTGTGCACCACCACACCCAGCTAATTTTTGTATTTTTTAGTAGAGATGGGGTTTCACCATGTTGGCCAGGATGGTCTCAATCTCTTGAGCTTGTGATCCACCCACCTCAGCCTCCCAAAGTACTGGGATTACAGGTGTGAGCCACTGAGCCTGGCCTGGTTTTTTTTTTTTTTTTTTTCTTTTTTAACTTTCTCTCTCTCTCTTTTTTTTTTTTTTTTTTGAGACAGTGTCTCTCTGTGTCACCCAGGCTGGAGAGCAGTGGCATAATCAAGGCTCACTGCAGCCTCAACCTCCTGGGTCCACATGATCCTCCCACCTCAGCCTCCTGAGTATCTAGGACCATAGGCACATGCCATCATGCCCTGCTAATTTTTGTATCTTTTGTAGAGATAGGATTTTGCCACGTTGCCCAGGCTGGTCTTGAACCCCTGAGCTCAAGCCATCTGCCAGCCTTGGCTTCTCAAAGCTCTGGGATTACAGGTGTGAACCACCATGCTTGGCCAAGTGTTTTAATTCATACGTTTAAGCAATAGAATGAATGTATAGTTATATTGTACAACAATATGATGAATATATGGTTCTAAATAAGCATACTAGCAAATTGGTTACTGAAGACTTAAAAGAGTTTGAAACTTTTAGTTAATTTTGAAAAAGGGCTTCTGTGTCTTGAGTTTCTTGTATATATTGTATACGTACAAAAGAAAGCTTAAGATACATCCTGTGTGTGTATGTGTGTATACTACATATCAGCCTGCAAATAGCAGAGTGACCAAAACCCTCACACTTTGGTCACAGAGGACTGTGAAAGGAATCAGGGAATGAATTAGGTAATGAATTCATGTATTTTTAAAAATAGGGCTATTTAATCATGCTTCATATCACTATTATTTATTATTTATTTATTTGTTTATTTTTCTGGAGACAGGGTCTCACCATGCTGCCCAGACTGGTCTCAGATTCCTGGCTTCAAGTGATCCTCCCGCCTCAACTTCGCAAAGTGTTGGGATTACAGCTAGGAGCCACTGCCTCCAAATTCACTCATTTTTGAGAATCAGAGTTCGAGGGAATAATGCGTTTAAAAACCTGCCTCAATTTTCCTTCATGAAGTCTATATTGACATATAAGGGATAGCTCGGGACAGAGAAAAGAAACTCGGACCTAATGAATCTGTGGCAAAGGTTAACAGCATTCCATGCTGGAAATGATTAAAACATCCTCAAGGAGGTATGACCTGAATTCTCCTCCCCACCCCACCAAGGGCTCCCACCCAGCTCATGCTGACTCCAATTGCCCTTGACCGCATGGTTTCTGCTGGTCCAAGCAACGTTCTCCTGCCACATCTAACCTCGGAGAGCAGGTAATGTGGTGGTGATTGTGGGCGGGTGCAAAGAAAGCCCATGTGTACAGTGTTGGGGCACGGGGTGTATGTGATTTGCACTGTCAGGATGGCTGAGCCACAGGTAGGGAGCCTCTCTCTACCCAGATAAGCCTCTCTTGTGGAGTGACTATTGCAGTGACCTCTGGGATTAGAGTTTCTATGGTCTGAGGTGAGGCAAGGTGAGTCTAAAAAAATATCCAAAGGCCGCCGTCTGGGTCATGGCAGGGCAGCTAGGAGCCAGGGTCTCTGAGTCAGGAGGGGTTCTATCATGTGCTCAGCATATGGGGAGCCAATGGAGGGTCCTGTTTTCTGAGGAGCCCCAGGGAGAATGCCCCTGTGGATAAGGACTTCATAAGTGACAGAGCTGGCATCCCGCTCTGGGCATCCAGGGGCAGTGGGAGTCTTCCTGGCAGGTGCCTGCCAGGCAGCGGGACCCTCTGGGTCAGAGCAACCTCACAGGCATGAGATGATGAGCAAGTCCTCACCTGTCTACCTTCCAGCCCCTTTCTGCTTCCTCCAGCATGTTTTTATCTGTGGGAAAACAGGTGAGGCCCCAAAGGACCTGAACTTGTTAGAAAGCTGACTGCATCGAGACGCTGTGGATTCTCAAAGCTCCTGTGGCTACAGGAGGTGAGTGGCTAGGA
The DNA here is from genome assembly GCF_048565385.1 of Saimiri boliviensis. Classification (NCBI taxonomy): domain Eukaryota; kingdom Metazoa; phylum Chordata; class Mammalia; order Primates; family Cebidae; genus Saimiri; species Saimiri boliviensis. The sequence goes on along the minus strand of NC_133465.1, from coordinate 48,357,823 downwards.
AGTTTTGCTGAGAATCCACTCACTGATGTGTTTATTTATTTGAGATGAGGTCTCACTCTGTTGCCCAGGCTGGAGTGCAGTGGCACCATCACAGCTCACTGCAGCCTCAATCTCCCAGGCTTAAGGGATCCTCTTGCCTCAGCTTCTGGGTAGCTGGGACTACAGGCACATACCACCAAACCCGGCTAATATTTTATTTTTTGTGGAAATGGAGGTCTCACTATGTTGCCCAAACTGGTCTTGAACTCCAGGCCTCAGATGATCCTCCTGCCTTGGCCTCCCAAAATGCTGGGATTACAGGTATGAGCAACAGTGCCCTGCAGAATCCACTCATATAAAGAACTATCTTCAGAGAGGGCTTCCTGCCATCTCCCTCTAACTCTTGTTATTTTCCCTTTTCAAGATTGCTCTAGTTTAATTCAACCAACACTTCCTGAGCAAAGCACCATGCCTGGCTCTCTGAGGAATTAAAAGTTAAATCCCAGGCCAGGCATGGTGGCTCACACCTGTAAACCCAGCACTTTGGGAAGCTGCAGTGGGCAGATCACCTGAGGTCAAGAATTCAAGACCAGACTGGCCAACAAGGCAAAACCTCGTTTCTATTAAAATATGAAAATTAGCTGGGTGTGGTGGTAGCCACCTGTAGTCCCAGCTACTCAGGAGACTGAGGCAGGAGAATCACTTAAACCCGGGAGGCAGAGGTTGCAGTGAGTAGAGATTGCGCCACTGCACTCCAACCTTAGTGACAGAGAAAGACTCCGTATCAAAAAAAAAAAAAAAAAGTTAAATCCCAGCTGTCCTCCAGGACCTTGGCAGTCTAGTGGGACAGGGTGGCCTGACATTTACAAAACTATGTAAACTAGAGGATTCTTATGTGGGTGACAAGGTGCAAGTTCGCTGAAAAATCACTGACATAAGGCAGATTGATTAATAGGAGAAAAGGCATACAAATGTATTTAACATGTGTACATGGGAGGCTTCAGAATGAAGATCCAACTTCCCAATGAGGTATGGAAGCTTATCTACCATCTTGAGGTTACAGAAAGAATGGGGGCTTGGATTCTCACAAAAACAGGTTATGGGAGTGGGGGAGAAAAGTAATTCTATCAAAGGGCAGAGGGAGAATGATTGAATCCAGGAACAGAAGTTAACTTGTAAATATTTCTCCCTGGATTTTAAATGATCCCCAGAGACAGTCATTATTGTGAAAAAGGGTCTGTTGAGACCCGTTTTATGGTTAGATTTTTGGTCTTCTTTTTTGTACTGGATAATTGGATAAAGGAAGAAGAAGAAAAGTTGTTTTTGTGTGTCAGTCCTTTTTTTTTTTTTTTTTTTGAGATGGAGTTTAGAGTTTTGCTGTTGTTGCCCAGGCTGGAGTGCAGTGGCACGATTTTGACTCACTGCAACCTCTGCCTCCTGGGTTCAAGCAGTTCTCCTGCCTCAGACTCCCCAGTAGCTGAGATTACAGACGCATGCCACCATGTCTGGCCAATTTTTTAATTCTAGTAGAGATGGGGGTTTCACCATGTTGGCCAGACTGGTCTTGAACTTCTGACTTCAGGTGATCCACCCGCCTCGGCCTCCCAAAGTGCTGGGATTATAGGCATGAGCCACCATGCCTGGCTAGTCCTATTGTGGTTTTTTGTTTTGTTTTGTTTTTGTTTTTTGAGGTAGAGTCTCACTCTGTCACCAGGCACCAGGCTGGAGTGCAGTGGTGCGATCTTGGCTCACTGCAACCTCCACCTCCCGGGCTCAAGCAATTCTCCCGCTTCAGCCTCCCGAGTAGCTGGGACTACAGGCGCATACCACCATGTCCGGCTAATTTTTGTATTTTAGTGGAGACAGGGTTTCACTATGTTGTCCAGGATGGTCTTGATCTCTTGACCTCATGATCTGCCCGCCACAGCCTCCCAAAGTGCTCGGATTACAGGCATGAACCACCACGCCCAGCTAGTCCTATCTTTATAGGTCAAAGATAGGGGAAAAAAATCTCTTCCAGTCTCCCAAGGGTTAAAAAAAAAAAAAAAAAAAAAAAAAAACCTCCCAAGGGTCTTTTATTTAGTATAGTCATGGCTTACAGTCATGCCGTTGCACTCCAGATGACTCACACCTGTAAACCCAGCACTTTGGGAGGCTGAGGTGTGCAGAACACTTGAGCTTAGGAGTTTGAGACCAGCCTGGCCAACATGGTGAAACCCCATCTCTATAAAAAATATAAAAATTAGCATGGTGCGATGGCAGGAGCCTATAATCCCAGCTACTCAGGAGGCTGAGGTGGGAGGATCACTTGAACCGGGAGATACAGTGAGCCGTGATCAGGCCACTGTACTCCTGCCAGAGCAACAGAGGGAGGTCCTGTCACAAACAAACAAAGTACTTATTGTACTGGGGAGCCATAGTTTGGGGTGAAATATTTTGATTTCCTTTGTAGAAATATCAGTAAGTTCCCTATTATTTTATCCTCAGTGGAGAAGATGGTTAATCCTCTTTGGGAAAATGGCCAGCCGAGTTGGGGAAGGAATGAAGATGGATAATCATTCAGGCTCGTCTTTGGTAGGTGCCCAAGCAAGCCACTCCTCAGGCATTTTCCCCACAGCTAGAAATCTGGAGGCTTTGGATCTGGAGAACATGAGGGAAAGGTGCCAGGGAGTACAGTCTGGTTGGCTGATAAATAAGGGCAGCTGGGTCCAGGGCCCTGGCACCTTCTTCCAGGCCAAGGTTGACTCATTCACTCAAACAAGTTTATTTGCAGACGAGAACGCAAAGAGGAAAAAGGAGCTGTAACTTACCACACACCTCATCCAAAAATTGCATTTACTCCCAAAAAAAAAGTCTGATTTTACCTGAAGCCGAATCTTCTATTCTGGGTGGGGGCTCTGGATTCTGTTAAGAAAGGAACCACCGTTCCTTTACTCAGTTATCATCCCACAATGGTTCGTTTTTTTTTTGAGACAGGGTCTCACGCTGTTGCCCAGGTTGGAGTGCAGTGGTCCCGTAATGGCTCACTGCAGCCTCAACCTCCTGAGTCTCAAGTGATCCTCCCAGCTCAGCCTCTCCAGTAGCTGAGACTACAGGCCCACGTCACCATGCCTGGCTAATTTTTTGTATTTTTTGTAGAAACAAGGTTTCACTTTGTTGCCCAGGCTTGTCTGTAACTCCTGGGCTCAAGCGTCCTCCTGTGTCAGCCTCCCAGAGTGTTGGGATTATAGGCATGAGCCCCTGCGCCTGGTCTAGAATCGATGTTGTCTACATACTATAGATGGTATTCAAAACCTAGCTCCAGCTGGGTGCAGTGGCGCTTGCCTGTAGTCCCAGCTACTTGGGAGGCTGAGGTGGGAGGATCGTTTGAGCCCAGGAGTTCTGGGCTGCAGTCCACTATGCCGATTGGGTGTCCACACTAAGTTCGGCATCAATATGGTGACCTGGGAGCGGGGACCTCCAGGTTACCTAAGGAGGGATGAACTGGCCCAGGTCGGAAACGTAGCAGGTCAAAACTCCCGTGCTGATCAGTAGTGGGATCTCGCCTGTGAATAGCCACTGCACTCCAGTCTGGGCAACATAGCAAGACCCCGTCTCTTTGAAATAAACTATAAAAAACCTCCTCCCCTCCAAAAAAAACCTAGCTCTAGTCCACAGCTTAATCCGAGCAGCAGGGTAGATTTCTCTGAAGGGATACAGCCCAAACTGCAAAATGTACAGTTTTATTATTTTTTGATTACTTTTCTTTTGTATGCTTTTTTTTCACCTACCAAGTGATCAGTGGAGGAAGTGTTTCACGGTGGACTTGGGAAACTGGCCAGATCAACACTCACCTTCTAAGTGAGTGACCCAGTTTATGTTTTAGAAAAACATGTTGAGAAAAACAGGCGGAGGGAGAGGTGGGTTAATTATTGTTTGCCGGTGCAAAGGGCTGGCTTCTCTCTGGCACAGTGAGAAAGTTCAGCTTCAGGACCTTGACCCGTGCTTCTGCTGACCAGGTAGGGGAAGCATGCAGCATGTCTCAGGATGGCTGCACATTGTGTCCACAGAAGAAAACCTGAAGGCATTTGCTGCATTGTAAACAGGTCAGAACAACCCACTCGATACCTTCCCCCTGCCATCATCCCAGGGCCTGCCTTCTTCCAGAGTCACATGAGTCACTAGAACCTTTACAGGAAGCACGGCCTGCCCTTCCTCTCCTTCTCCTCCCTCTTCCTTAGGCCCCTTTCCCAAAAGAAGCTGTTGTTCCCTCCAGGAAGTAACCTGTTTCCACAAACATTCAACCAGTTCCCTCACAAACAGATGGTAGACTCTTCTCCTGTTCATTTTTCTTTTTTTTTTTTTTTTGAGACAATCTTGCTCTGTCACCCAGGCTGCAGCGCAGTGGTACGATCTCAGCTCACTGCAACCTCCGCCTTCCAGGCTCCAGCAATTGTCCTGCCTCAGCCTGTAATTGAAGAGCCTGTAACTGAAATTACAGACTCACACCACCATACCCGGATAATTTTTTGTATTTTTAGCAGAGACTGGGGTTTCACCATGTTGGCCAGGCTGGTCTCAAACTCTTGACCTCTAGTGATCCACCCGCCTCAGCCTCCCAAAGTGCTGGGATTACAGGCGTGTGCCACCATGCCCAACCTCTTCTCCCATTCTTTTTTTTTTTTTTTTTTTTTTTGAGATGGAGTCTCACACTGTTGCCCAGGCACTAGTGCAGTGGCGTGATCTTGGCTCACTGCAATCTCCGCCTCCTGGGTTCAAGCAATTCTCCTTTCTCAGCCTCCTGAGTAGCTGGTACTACAGGCATGCTCCACCATGTCCAGCTAATGTTTTTGTATTTTTAGTAGAGACGAGGTTTCACCATGTTGGCCAGGATGGCCTCCATCTCCTGACCTCGTGATCTGCCCGCCTCAGCCTCCTAAAGTGCTGGGATTACAGGCGTGAGCCACCGTGCCCAGTCTCTTCTTCCATTCTTAATCAACGCTTTGCAGTGTCAAACCACCTTTGCAGTTAGAAAACATTTTTGTTGGCCAGGTGCAGTGGCTCATGCCTGTAATCCCAGCACTTTGGGAGGGGGAAGGATCACGAGGTCAGGCAAGTTGAGACTAGCCTGACTAACATAGTGAAACCCCATCTCCACTAAAAATAAAATAAAAAATTAGCCAGGTGTGATGGCGCACACCTGTAATCTCAGCTACTCAAGAGGCCGAGGCAGGAGAATCGCTTGAACCTGGGAGGTGGAGGTTGCGGTGAACCACGATTGCGCCCCTGCACTCTAGCCTGGGCGACAGAGTGAGACTCCGTCTTAAAAAAAAAAAAAAAAAAAAAAAAAGCATTTTTGCTGTCAAATTTCATCCTTTCTGCCAGGAGTTAAACTTTGTTGATGGCGAACTACAGAGGTAGAGGCAAGGGAAGGAAGCCTGCAAAAGTGTGGTCAGGACTATTTTTAAAAGGCTGACTTTCGCCTTGGTCCTGGTCTGTATCCCAGAGGGAAAAAGGGCTATTTGAGGAGAGAAGGGAAGTGTGACTTGACCTAAGCCCAAACTGCTGTTCCTCCTTGCTTCAATCCAAGGATTCTTTGGAAGCATTGAGACGGACTGAAAAAGGAGGGAAGAAAAACCAGGTCATCAATTGCACAGCCCTTGCTCAGGCTGGATGTAGATGGGAGAGAGGTTGGGAGTGGTGGGTAGGAGGTGGGCAGGGGCCAGAAGGTGCTTCTTCCTTTTCCTTAGAAGACAAGCAGAAACACTCTCAGGCTGGGCACAGTGGCTCCCACCAGTAATCCCAGCACTTTGGGAGGCCGAGGCAGACGGAGCACCTGAGGTTGGGAGTTTGAGACCAGCCTGACCAACACGGAGGAACCCCCGTCTCTACTAAAAATACAAAATTAGCCGAGCGTCGCGGCACATGCCTGTAATCCCAGCTACTCGGGAGGCTGAGGCAGGAGAATCACTTGAACCAGGAGGCAGAGGTTGTGGTGAGCCGAGATTGTGCCGTTGTATTCCAGCCTGGGCAACAGACTGAAACTGTCTCAAAAAAAAAAAAAAAAAGAAAGAAAGAAAAAAGAAACACTCTCAAGGATCCTGCAGGCAGGCCAGGAAACCATCCCTCCCTCATGGCCATCACCAGAGTTTTAAAAACAAAGTAAATAAAATTAAAGAGCTGTGCAACCTTGGCCAAGTCACTGGAGTCTCTGGGTTTTGCTTTTGTCAACTGTAAAATAAGACCCTCACCCTCTGTTCAGCTTTGATATTCTGAGTGGTGGCAGTCCTTTGAATGAAGCTCCAATGAAGGGATGCCTGGCTTTGAATTATCTAACAGAAGTAAAAGATTAATGATTCTCAGAAAGAAAGATAAATGTGGTCATATTTTAAAAATTAAAATATTTTCTTTCTTTCTTTTTTTTTTTTTTTAGAGACAGGGTCTCTCTCTGTTGCCCAGGCTTGAGTGCAGTGGCAAGATCTCGGCTCACTGCAACCTCTGCCTCCTGGGTTCAAGCAACTCTCCTGCCTCAGCCTCCCGAGTAGTTGGGATTACAAGCATGTGCCACCATGACCAGCTAATTTTTTGTATTTTTAGTAGAGATAGGGTGTTACTATGTTGCCCAGGCTGGTCTCGAACTCTTGAGCTCAGATGATCCACTCACCTTGGCCTCCCAAAGTGCTGGGATTATAGGCATGAGCCACTGTGCCCAGCCTCTTTATTTATTTATTTATTTTGAGTCAGGGTCCTGCTCTGTAGCCCAGGCTGAAGTGCAGTGGCACGATCTTGGCTGACTGCAATCTCCTGCTCTCTGGTTCAAGCAATTCTTGTGCCTCAGCCACTCGAGTAGCTGGGATTACAGGCATATGCCACCATGGCCCCACTAATTTTTTTTTTTTTTTTTTTTTTTTTTTTTTTTTTTTAGTAGAGATGGGGTTTTACTATTTTGGCCAGGCTGATCTTGAACTCCCGATCTCAGGTGATCTACCTGCCTCAGCCTCCCAGAGTTCTAGGATTACAGAGTGTGAACCTAAAATATTTTCAAAAGTAACTCGCTCACATCGTTAAAAAAAATTGTAGTTTGAAAGAGTATTCTGTGAAGCCAGTCTTCCTCCTACCCGCGATTCCTTCTAAACATCAGGCAGCCAGAACCCAGCCTGACCTGAGAGGCACCATGAGTCAGAGAAGCCCCCAGCATTCTCTAGTGAAAGCTTTCGGCACAGAACCTGCTGCAATCCAGACTGGAGTCATCCCTTCTATGCTCTTTCGTTCCCTTGTTTTCTTCCCCCTCCCCTCCTCCCACCCCACCTCGGCCCTGGCCATGCAGTCCTTCAATCACCTCTTTCATTACTAGCTGGGGAAATTCCATCCCAACTGAAACGCCGGTGTTGCACAGTCAGTTATTAGTCTTCCCCCTTCCCGCGCCAGCTGGGAGAGATAATTAGGAAATTAGTAGTCTTGGCCCCTTGAACCCACACCATACCCCCTCTGAGAGTTCTCAGATGAGGACCTTGACTCAGAGAAGGGAAGAGGTGAGACCCAGAATTGTCATGAAAACAAACAGTGAGGCTCCTAGATCCCCGAGCCTGGGGATGGCTATGGAGCTATTCTGGGCTGTGAAAATACAGCAGTGCTCTGCTAACAAGTAAACAGCCTCCTGTCCCGACAGCATCTGTCTCCCTGACGGTGCCTGATCTCCAGCCAGCAGGCCAGAGAGACCGGGAGAGGGGCAGGGAGAGTCTAGCGTGCCTCCCTCCTTTAGGGTGGGAGGGAACAGCAGTGTTTGTTTTATTTTTAACATTTCATTCACTCTAGTGGGTGGAAAGACAGGCCAGCACCAGGGTCATGTAAGTCCAGGGGATCTCTCCAGCCTTGCATCCCAGAGAGCAAAATGCCTGTTGCTCCTTCTTGGGGACTGCAGTGATCGCTTCGGCAGCACAGAGACTAAAACTGCAGCAGCAAAGGGAGGATGAGCATGGGCCCTGCACAAGGATGACATGGAAATTCGTGAAGCATTCCAATAAAAATTAAATAAGAAATAATAAAATCTAAAAAGTAAAGCTTGGAGGGCCGGGCACGGTGGCTCACACCTGTAATCCCAGCACTTTGGGAGGCTGAGGCTGGTGGATCACCTGAGGTTAGGAGTTCGAGACCAGCCTGGCCAACATGATAAAACTTCGTCTCTACTAAAAATACAAAACATTAGCCAGGCGTGGTGGCAGGCGCCTGTAATCCCAGCTACTCGGGAGGCTGAGGCAGGAGAATAGCTTGAATCTGGGAGGCGGAGGTTGCAATGAGCAGAGGTTGTGCCACTGCACTCCACCTTCGGTAACAGAGCAAGACTCCGTCTCAAAAAAAAAAAAAAAATTTAAATCCCAGCCCCAGTCCACATGGGTGATCCATGGAGTGATCCCAGGAGAATTTGGCATAACTGCCCACAGAGCCTGGGCCAGATTGCTGACCTACAGAATTGTGAGCAAGGCATTGATGTATTGTTTTAAGCCACTGTGTTTTATGGTGGTTTCCTTTTTCTTTTCTTTTCTTTTCTTTTTTTTTTTTAAGACAGTGTTTTGCTCTGCCGCTCAGGTCAGCGTGCAGGGGTGCAATCGTCATAGCTTACTGCAGCCCTGAACTCCTGGGCTCAAGGAATCTTCCTGCCTCAGCCTCCCAAGTAGCTAGAACTATGAGTGCTTCCTATCACACCTGGCTAACTTAAAAAAATATATATTTTTTGTTTTTTGAGACAGAGTCTCCCTCTGTCACCAGGCTAGAGTTCAGAGGCAAGATCTCAGCTCATTGCAACCTCCAACTCCCTGGTTCAAGCAATTTTCCCACTTCAGCCTCTGGAGTAGCTGGGATTTACAGGCACGTGCCACCAGGCCCAGCTATTTTTTGTATTTTTTTTTTTTTTTTTAGTAGAGACATGGTTTCACCATGTTGGCCAGGATGGTCTCGAGCTCTTGACCTTGTGATCCATCCACCTCAGCCTCCAAAAGTGTTGGGATTACAGGCGTGAGCCACAGCAACTGGCCATGACTTTTTTTTTTTTTTTTTTTTTTTTTTTAAGAAACAGGGTCTTGCTGTTGTGCCCAAGCTGGTCTTGAACTCCTGGGCTCAAGGGAATCCTCCTGCGTCAGCCTCCCAAAGTATGGGCATTACAGATGTAAGCCACGTGGTTTCCTTACACAGTCACTGAAACACCTCATAGATGCTAGTTAATAAAATATTAAATAATAGCTCACATTCACTGAGCATTTACTATAAGCCAGGGACTTGTTTTGAAAAATTACATGGATTTACTAATTTAATTTTCATAAAAATCCTGAGGTAGATTTTATTACTGTTCCCCTTTTGCAAGTGAGGAAAGTAAAATACAAAGTTAAATAACTCTTTTTTTTTTTTTTTTTTGGCAGCCCTGGGGCTAGTTTGCAGGCAAGGGGCCTGCCACCTGGGGGTTAAATAACTCTTTCAAGGTTGGCAGGGCACAGTGTCTCACACCTGTAATCCCAGCACTTTGGGAGGCCAAGGTGGGTGGATCACCTGAGGTTGGGAGTTTGAGACCAGCCTGGCCAATGTGAAGAAACCCCGTCTCTACTAAAAATACAAAATTAACTGGGCATGGTGGTACGTGCCTGTAATCTCAGCTACTCTGTAGGCTGAGGCAGGAGAATTTCTTGAACCCCAGAGGCAGAGGTTGCAGTGAGCTGAGACTGCACCATTGCACTCTAGCCTGAGCTACAAGAGCAAAACTCCATCTCAAAAAAAAAAAAAAAAAAAAAAAAAGAAACAATTTGTTCAAGGTCACATGTGCTGAATTCAAACCCCAGGAATCTAGTTCCAGAAGCCACACTGTAAACCACTATACCGCATTGCCTCTGCTTACCCAGATTGAGGAAAACATTAATTTATTGATTTGCAGCCTCCAAAACACCCCTCTCCACCCACATGTCAAATTCTATATTTGTGGTCCAATTTCTAGCCTATGCTTCTTTCTAATCTTCCCACACCCTGCCCTTTTGGGTCTACCTCCAGGCTCTGGGTTACTCCCGGGCTGTTTCAGTGACAGCCCAGTGTGGGGAATTGATTTATAGATCTGCCAGCTACCACCTGCCCAGAAACCCTTTGGCCCCGTCTCCCCCTTCCTGCTGCCTCTGCTGTGTTACTGGTCCAGGTGGTCAGGTCTCATCTGGAAAGGAGACGCCTGGGCTCAGTGTGTTGCTGCTGCCCTTTGGCCCTGTGTCCTGGCCCGACCCGTGCAGCCAGGGTTTTTTCACTTAGGATCTTTGGATGTTTCTAGATCTTCTCTTTTGAAGTAGTCCAATGAGAAAATGGATATGTGGCTTTTTTTTTTTTTTTTTTTTTTTTTTTTTTTTTGAGACAGAGTCTTGCTCTGTCACCCAGGCTGGAGTGCAATGGCATGATCTCCACTCACTACAACCTGCATTTCCTGGGTTCAAGAGATTCTCCTGACTCAGCCTTAGAATAGCTGGGATTACAGGCATGAACCATTGTGCCCGACTAATTTTCGTTGTATTTTTAGTAGAGATGGGGTTTCACCATGTTGGCCAGGCTGGTCTCAAACTCCTGACTTCGTGATCCACCCGCCTTGGCCTCCCACAGTGCTGGGATTACAGGTGTGAGTCACCACACCCAACCATGATGTGGCTTTTTTTTTCTTTCTTTCTTTTTTTTTTTTGAGACGGAGTTTCACTCTTGTTACCCAGGCTAGAGTGCAATGGCGCGATCTTGGCTCACTGCAACCTCCGCCTCCTGGGTTCAGGCAATTCTCCTGCCTCAACCTCCCGAGTAGCTGGGATTACAGGCACACGCCATCATGCCCAGCTAATGTTTTATGTTGACCAGGATGGTCTCGATCTCTTGACTTCGTGATCCACCCGCCTCGACCTCCCAAAGTGCTGGGATTACAGGCTTGAGCCACCGCATTCGGCGATGTGGCTTTTAAAGAGAAAAAATGACTCCTATGTAACAATGTTTGCTGTTTATTCAAATTTCAAAATGTATTTAAGCACCCACACATGGGTAAGACACCATGCTGGGCACCAGGACAAAGCCAGTTTCAGTGTGGGGAGTGAGGCGAGGACACACGTGGTCAAGGAGGTAGAGTTCAGTGTGTGAACCTCCGTGGCAGAGTTCTGTCCAAAGTACTGTGGGAGCAGAGAGAACAAAGCAAATAATGCTATTCAGGGAAAGGTAGAGAGAGTGGTATTCAAGTTCAGTTTCAGAGGAGGATGAATAAGCTGTCACTAGATGAAGAAGGAAGAGGAAGGAGGAAGGAAGCAGAGGAAAGAAGAGAGGGCGAAATCAGAGCACATGGGCAGAGCCTTAGCTGGTGGGAATGGCCTGTTTGAAGGAGGAGGCACGGTCTGGGGTGTCTGGGGTGTGAGCATCAGGATGACCGCAGTGTAGGGACTGAACCCAGGTATGTGAACAACCTAATATTCCTTGCAGAGAGTGAGAAGCTATGCAGATTTATAAGAGGGATGTTGGCCAGGGAAAAACTAGAGGAGGGGGCCAGGCACAGTGGCTCACACCTATTAATCCCAGCACTTTGGGAGGCCAAGGTAGGAAGACCCATTAAGCTCAAGGTTCAAGACCAGCCTGGGCAACATAGGGAGACTCTGTCTCTACAAAAAATTTAAAAATTAGCTGGGTATGGTGGTGTAAACTTGTAATCCCAGCTACTCAGAAGGCTGAGGCAGGAGGATTGCTTGGGCATGGGAGGCCGTGGCTGTAGTGAGCTGTAATTGCACCACTACACTCCAGCCTGAGTGACAGAGCAAGACCCTGTCGCAAAAAAAAAAGAGAAAAAAAAATTAGCTGGTGGTAGTGGCATGTGCCTATAGTCCCAGCTACTCAGGACGCCGAGTTGGGAGGATCACTTGAGCTCAAGAGGTTTAGGCTGAATTTTTTAAAGAGGAAAAAATGACTCCTATGTAACAATGCTTGCTGTTTATTCAAATTTCAAAGATGTATTTAAGCATCCACACATGGGCGTGACACCACACTGGGCACCAGGCCACCAAAGCCGGGTTCAGTGTGGGGAATGAGGGGAGGTCACACGTAGTCAAGGAAATAGAATTCAGTGTGTGAACCGAGATTGAGCCACTGCACTCCAGCCTGGGTGACAGAGCAAGACCTCATCTCAGAAAACAAACAAAAATACAGAAAGCCAGAAATATAGGAGAGGAGGGAAGGAGGGGAGGAATTTGCTTACATGGAGTTTCTGCTCTGAAAGTTGGATGTGAAGTCCCTGGCTAGGCTGGTTGCTTCAGAGGAGGCTGGCTGGCATCTCCCAGGATACCTCAAGATGGTTTCTTGGTGAATTCACCCCAGCCCAAGGTAGAAGCCTGAATCAGAAACCAGATTCCTCGGCTCAGCTCACCAAGGGGAATTGCCTTTCAGGGAAGGTCTATATTTACCAAAATTACACCTGAAGGTCCATCTGTTGATTTACTTTAACTGTCAAAGCAAAAGTAATTCTTCTTAGGCTGCCAATTAGTTCATTTACAATAAGATATGTAAGTGATGTGTCCATTTTCTCCCATCGCCATGATGTGGTGGGAAGCTGGCCTGTCGAGCTGGGAATTAGAACCAGCAGTTGGTCACAAGACAGCTTCAATAGGGCTGGGTGCCTCCATCTGCATGGCTAAAGTGCCTTTAGGATGGGATGTGTCCTGGCTCTGGTCAGGTCCTCGGCTCCAGATGTGGCTGATTGTCACTTTCAGGACAGGCTTTGTGATGCTCCCTTTCTGAGGGACACAGGGTCTTCTCACTCTGTCACCCAGGCTGGAGTGCAGTGGCATGATCTTGGCTCACTGCAGCCTCTGCCTCTCAGGCTCAAGTGATTCTCCCACCTCAGCCTCCTTAGTAGCTGGGACCACAGGTGCATGTCACCATACTGGCTAACTTTTTTTTTTTTGGTATTTTTGTAGAAACAGGGTTTTGCTATGTTGCCCAGGCTGGTCTCCTGGACTCAAGTAATCTGCCTACTTCAGCTTCCTGAAGTGCTGGGATTATAGGTGTGAGACCCTGTGCCCGGCCCCTTTCTGTGCCTTCTGATGGACGCAGTCTTTATGTCTTAGACTCTTTAGTGGGCCTCCTCTTGGGAGGCTTGGAACTGAACTACTGTCTCCAGAGTTCTCCCAACCTTGGCTATACAGTAGAATCAGAATCATTTAGGGAAAGTTTTTTTTTTTTTTTTTTTGAGATGGAGTTTCGCTCTTATTGCTCAGACTAGAGTGCAGTGTTGTGATCTCAGCTCACTGCAACCTCCATCTCCCAGATTCAAGCAATTCTCCTGCCTCAGCCTCCTGAGTAGTGGGATTACAGGCAGGCACCACGACACCCAGCTAATTTTGTATTTTTTGTAGAGACAGCATTTCTTCATGTTGGCCGGGCTGGTCTTGAACTCTTAACCTCAGGTGATCCACTCGCCTTGGCCTCTTAAAGTGTTGGGATTACAGGGACGAGCCACCGTACCCAGCCTCACCTGGGAAAATTTAAAAGCCAGTCATGTCTGAATTTTGCCCCCAGAGGCTCTGATCTTATTAAGCTGAGGTGCAGTCTGGGTATGTTGAGTTTTACAAGCTTTCCAGGTGATTTCAATGTGCAGTAAAGGTTGAGTGCCTTTGTGAAAAGCAACTGTGCATATATTTTTTTTAAGTGTTAGAATTAATGATTTATTGTCACCCAGATGGCAATTGGATTTACAGTCTTTCTATTTTTTGTAAATCAAAAAAAAGCAAGTTTTTTTTTTTTTTTTTTTTTTTTTTGAGACGGAGTTTCGCTCTTGTTGCCCAGGCTGGAGTGCAATGGCGCGATCTCGGCTCACCGCAACCTCCGCCTCCTGGGTTCAGGCAATTCTCCTGCCTCAGCCTCCTGTGTAGCTGGGATTACAGGCACGCGCCACCATGCCCAGCTAATTTTTGTATTTTTAGTAAAGACGGGGTTTCACCATGTTGACCAGGATGGTCTCGATCTCTTGACCTCATGATCCACCCACCTCGGCCTCCCAAAGTGCTGGGATTACAGGCTTGAGCCACCGCGCCCGGCCAAAAAAGACGGTTATATTTTCAGAAAACATGCTTAGACTAATTCATTAATGGTGGCTTCAAGCTTTTCCTTGTTGGCTCCAGAAAATTCACCCACCTTTTGTCCCTTCTTAAAAAACTGGAATGTTGGCATGCATTTGACTTCATACTCTGAAGTGACATCCTGACGGTCATCCACATCTACTTCAAGGAATACCACGTTGGATACTTTTCAGAGAGGGAATGAAAACAAGGCTTGATCATTTTGCAAGGCCCACACCACCTGGCTGAGAAGTCAGCTCCTGCACGTTTATTGCCTGCAGTGTGCAGGGCTTCCTGAAAAGCAACCCTGCTGTCGATCTGCTTCACCATCTTGGCTGCTAGGATAGCTGTAAGGACCGATGGACAAGGATCCAAAGCACTAGACTGAGCTTGGAGAAGACTTGCTGCTGGCTCTCCCTTTATAGGCGGGCACGCCCGGCATGCCCTGTGCGTGTTTCTGCCCTTGCCCTTTGAGTGTTGGCTTTGCTCTGAGAGGGTCACTTAACATGGATCACATGCCAAGGGCTTCTCAAGCATTACCTTGTTTCATTCTTTTTTTTTTTTTTCCTTTCTTACAAGTCTGATACCTTGTTTAACTCTTCAAACAGGCCTACCAGGCAGTGAAAAAGAGCCACGGCCCAGGAAAGGCAGTGAGGTGTAATTCTGCAAAGATCTGGGTTCATTCCCAGCCCTACCTTTTACCAGCCAGGTGATTTGGGCATGTTTCCTAATCTCTCTGAATTGTAGTTTCTGCATCTGTGAAATGGGTGTAATTAACATTTGCCTTTCAAGGTCGTTCTGAGGATTAAGTAAAGCAAAGATGGAAATCATCTGGCTCGGAGTAGTCTGTCCTGTACCGGCTTCTCCTTCTGTTTTTTTTTTTTTTTTTAATTTTTCTTTTAAGTGAAAATACATTCACATGGTATCTCCTTCTCAATGGGAGAATTGGGAGCAACTGAGACATCACATTCCTTGGCGGTCTTCAGGAAAGGAGAGTTCCCTATCATATTCTGACCCAGAGATAGAAAGTTAAGGGGCATAAGGGGCCGGGCACTGTGGCTCACACCTGTAATCCCAGCACTTTGGGAAGCTGAGGGGGGCGGATCACGAGGTCAGGAGAAGGAGGTCATCCTGGCCAATGTGGTGAAATCCCATCTCTACTAAAAATACAAAAAATTAGATGGGCATGGTGGCACGTGCCTGTGGTCCCAGCCACTCAGGAGGCTGAGGCCGGAGAACAGCTGGAACCTGGGAGGTGGAGGTTGTAGTGAGCCGAGATCGCACCACTGCGCTCCAGCCTGGGCGACACAGTGAGACTCCATTCCCTCCTATTAAAAAAAAGAGGCATAAGGGGCTGGGCACTGTGGCTCATGCCTGTAATCCTAGCACTTTGGGAGGCTGAGGCAGATGGGATGCGTGAGCTCAGGAGTTCGAGACCAGCCTGGGCAACATGGTGAAACCCCGTCTCTACTAAAACTACAAAAATTAGCTGGGCATGGTGGTGCATGCCTGTAGTCCCAGCAACTTGGGAGGCTGAGGCTTGAGATCGCTTAATCCCGAGAAGCAGAGGTTGTAGTAAGCTGAGATCATGGTATTGCACTCCAGCCTGGGCAACAGAGCAAGACTCTGTCTCAAAAAAAAAAAAAAAGGTAGAAGAGACATGCAGCAGGGAGGTGTTTGAGACCCCGTCCGTATTGAGAATGCTACACTCTCTTTCCCTTCATATGACGAGGTCTCTGTGGCAGCTACAGGGAAGATGGGGCCAGATAGTCTGGATGAAGAAGAGCAGCCTCTGGGAGCAGAAGAGGGGCAGATGGAGGACCAGGGGCCAGCTCCCACTTCCAAGAACCATTAGAGAGGTTTTCTTGTTCCAGCAGCATCTCCCCTGGGCCAAGCCAGTCAGTGGGCCATGTCTGTCTGTCTGGGACCCACTAACCCCCTGCCAGCACCTAGCACAGTACCTAGCAGACAAATTCTTTTTTTTTTTTGAGACGGAGTTTTGCTCTTGTTGCCCAGGCTGGAATACAATGGTGCAATCTCAGCTCACTGCAATCTCTACCTCCTGGGTTGAAGCGATTCTTTTGCCTCAGCCTCCCAAGTAGCTGAGATTATAGGTGTCTGCCACCATGCCCAGCTAATTGTTTGTATTTTTAGTAGATATAGATTTCATCATGTTGGCCAGGCTAGTCTCAAACTTCTGACTTCAGGTGATTCACCCACCTCAGCCTCCCAAAGTGCTGGGATTACAGGGGTGAGCCATTGCGCCCGGCCCCTAGATGACAAATGCTACCACTGGTGTCAAAGAAAATTGAATTCCAGCCTCAGCACTGCTGCAGGCAGCCCTGGGTGTTTCCTCTTGAGCCTTCAGAGTTCATCTGCCCCAGATCCTCCTACCTCAAGCTTCCCAAGTAGCTAAAACTATAGGCATGCGTCACCATGCTCGGCTAATTTTTTTTTTTTTTTTTTTTTTTTTTTGAGACAGAGTTTCGCTCTTGTTACCCAGGCTGTAGTGCAATGGCGCGATCTCGGCTCACTGCAACCTCCGCCTCCTGGATTCAGGCAATTCTCCTCCCTCAACCTCCTGAGTAGCTGGGATTACAGGCACGCGCCACCAAGCCCAGCTGATTTTTTATATTTTTAGTAGAGACAGGGTTTCACCATGTTAACCAGGATGGTCTCGATCTCTTGACCTCGCGATCCACCCGCCTCGGCCTCCCAAAGTGCTGGGATTACAGGCGTGAGCCACCGCGCCCGGCTAATTTTTTATTTTTATTTTTTGAGACGGAGTCTCTCTCTGTCGCCCAGGCTGGAGTACGGTGGCTCAATCTTGGCTCACTGCAACCTCTGCCCCCTGGGTTCAAGTGATTCTCCTGCCTCAGCCTCCTGAGTAGCTGGGACTACTGGCACATGGCACCACACCTGGCTAATTTTTTGTATTTTTAGTAGAGATGGGGTTTCACTGTGTTAGCCAGCATGCTTCAATCTCCTGACCTCATGATCTGCCCGCCTGGGCCTCAGAAAGTGCTGGGATTACAGGCGTGAGGCACTGTGCCCGACCAGCTCAGCTAATTTTAAACATTTTTTGTAGAGACAGAATCTTGCTCTATTGTTCAGGCTGGTCTCAAACTCCTGGCCTCAAGCAATCCTCCTGCCCCAGCCTCCCAAAGTGCTGGGATTACAGGCATGAGCCACTCTACCTGGCCAGGACCCCAGTGTCTTCAAATAGTTTCTTTGATACATAGGAAGTATACAGGTAGGCTGGGGACGGACCTTCCAGTGGCAGAGAAATCTACCAAGGCCTAAAAAGCTTTTAGTGATTGAAATACATTATCATTTTCCAGATAAAGAAATGGGTTCAGATGGGGTGCTTACTCACAACCACAGAAGCCCTAAGGATGAACCCAGATGACCCCCTGAGTCCCTCTTAGCTCTGAGCCTGTGAGTTGGTCATGTAAAGGCCATTGTCCAAAGCCAAGATCCATTTGGGTCATTCTCCCTCTGGATAGCAAACGGGAACCAACCCAATTGTCCAATGGGGAATGATTTGTTTACCGTCAACTTAATAGAGTACCTCTTATCCTTTAAAAACCACCCATTTGGCTGGAAGCCGTGGGTCACGCCTGTAATCCTAGCAATTGGAGAAGCCAAGGCAGGTGGATCACCTGAGGTCAGGAGTTTGAGACCAGCCTGGCCAACATGGGAAAACCCCGTCTCTACTAAAAATACAAAAATTAGCCAGGTGCGATGCCAGGCACCTGTAGTCCCAGCTACTTGGGAGGCTGAGGCAGGAGAATCACTTGAACCCAGGAGACAGAGGCTGCAGTGAGCCGAGATTGCACCACTGCACTCCAGCCTAGGTGACAGCAAAATTTCCTCTCAGGAAAAAAAAAAAAAAAAAAAAAAAATATATATATATATATATATATATATATATATATATATATCTCCACTGGATGAAGTGGATTACTGCAGCACTTTGGGAGGTCAAGGCAGGCGGATCATGAGGTCAGGAGTTCAAGACCAGCCTCGTCAACATAGTGAAACCCCGTCTCTACTAAAAATACAAAAATTAGCCCGGCTTGGTGGCAGGCACCTGTAATCCCAGCTACTCAGGAGGCTGAGGCAGGAGAATCACTTGAACCCAGGAGATGGAGGTTGCAGTGAGCTGAGATCATGCCACTGCACTCCAGCCTAAGCAACAGAGTGAGACTTCGTCTCAAAAAAAAAAAAAAAATCCATTTGAATACTACATGACAACCTATAAAAATGCTTCTGATTAATATTAAACAGAAAAAGTAGACTACGAAAGTGTATTTAGACTATACTTACCTAACTAGGTGAACGCATGAGTGTTAGAGACAAGAGCTGCAGTTTAAATTACATGAATGACAACGGGATGTTGGAGGGAGATTTGGGTGTTTTAAAATTATTGTCACATTGTTATTCATGCAGTTTAAAAGTCTGGGTCATCATTGCTTACAGATAAAGTACAGACTGCCTTGCATGGCCTCCAAAGCTCTGCCCACCCAGTCCCAGTCAGCCTTTGCCATTCTGCTGCCCTCACCCCATGCTCCAGCCATAGGGGCATTCACCGAACCACGAGCCTTGGTGCCTGTGTCACTGCC
Organism: Saimiri boliviensis; assembly: GCF_048565385.1. Taxonomy (NCBI): domain Eukaryota; kingdom Metazoa; phylum Chordata; class Mammalia; order Primates; family Cebidae; genus Saimiri; species Saimiri boliviensis. The sequence goes on along the minus strand of NC_133465.1, from coordinate 48,339,147 downwards.
AGAACACTGTGTTCACGGTCTACTACTTGACTAAATTCAGCTCATTCGCCACTTCAAAAGTCACTTCTGACTCCCAACGAAAAAGACACAGAAGAAACTCACTGCATTACTTGATTTCAGGGAGGGACTAGAATCAGATGTGGGATGCAGACACAAACCCTTTTCTAAAATACAATTTTATTGAGCTATAAGTCACATACTGTATCATTCTCCCATTTAAAGTGCCTAATTCAATGGTTTCCATGGTTTTTGGTACATTCACAGAATTGTGCAACCAACACCAGACACAAGTTCTTTTGTGCCTTTAGGATTTTGAACATGTGAATGTATCACTAATTGAAATAAATCAACGAATACAATTAAACACACATATCCATCACCTCCTCTCTCAAGTCCTCCCAGACTCCCGCCAGTGACAGATGGCTCCTCTTTCTGTGCTCCACTTGTCTGTCATAGTTATTATGTCAGTGTTTTTATTTTTGTTGTTGTTTGTTTGTTTGTTTTGAGAGAGAGTCGTGCTCTGTCGCCCAGGCTGGAATCCAGTGGTGCAGTCTCGGCTCACTGCAACCTCTGCCTCTGGGGTTCTAGTGATTCTCCTGCCTCAGTCTCCCAAGTAGCTGGGACTACAGGTATGCGCCACCATGCCTGGATAATTTTTGTATTTTTAATAGAGATGGAGTTTCACTATGTTGGCCAGGCTTGTCTCAAACTCCTGACCTCATATTATCCACCTGCCTTGGCCTCCCAAAGTGCTAGGATTATAGGTTTGAGCCACCATGCCTGGCTAGTGTTTTTGTTTATAAAAAGAGCTCTCCGAAGCCCAGACTGTGAGCTCTTTGAAGGCAAGTATGGAGAGAGTCATTTTTCTGTACCAATACAAGTCTGGCATTCAGGAAGAGTCCCAGAAACATTCGATGAGTGAATGAAGTTTTCTTTGCATCTGTGTAGATGGGCATGGTACGAGAGGCCAGAGGATGACCCAACCTTCCTCACTTTCATCTTCGTCTCCACTCCAACTCTACCTTTCCCCTTCCTCGTCTTGTTCCTTATCCTGTCCCCTCCCCATCACTGACCTCCCCGCAACCCCTCTCTCACTTCCATCCTACTCTGTCCCCACCCTCACTCTGTTCTCCAAATCCTTTTCCATTTTGACCTCCATCCATCCTTATTTCTTGACTAGACCCAGTTTTCTGAAATGCAAAGACATATTGATAGCCTCTTAGAAGTAGCATTTCTAAGGGGCTAAGTGTGGTGGCTCACACTTGTAATCCCAGCACTTTGGGAGGCTAAGGTAGGTGGATTACCTGAGGACAAGAGTTCGAGACCAGCCTGGCCAACATGGTGAAACCCTGTCTCTATTAAAAATACAAATATTATTAATTCCAAGTTCTCTAAGGGGTTCTAGAAAGAAAAAGAAAAAAGAAAAAGAAAATAAAAAAATATATATACAAAAATTAGCTGGGATCCCTCTCTCTTCTTGATCTTACTCCCAGGAAAAGACACTGACAGAGCAGAGGTGTGGATGTCACGTACTGCATAAGTTTCTCTGGCCTTGACACACCTCAGAAAGTTTGATGTTTGAACCCTACCTTACTCCCACCCCCAAATATCCCTTCCTGCAAATTGTCCCAGTTCTTTTTTTTTTTTTTTTTTGGAGACAAAGTTTTGCTCTTGTTGCCCACGATGGAGTACAGTGGTATGATCTTGGCTCACCATAACTTCTGCCTCCTGGGTTCAAGCAATTCTCCTGCCTCAGCCTCCCGAGTAGCTGGGATTACAGGTGCCTGACACCATGCCCAGCTAATTTCTGTATTTTTAGTAGAGACAGGGTTTCTCCACGTTGATCAGGCTGGTCTTGAACTCCTGACCTCAGGTGATCAGCCCGCCTCAGCCTCCCCAAGTGCTGGGATTACAGACATGAGCCACCACTGTGCCCGGTGTCCTGGTTCTCATTTATGCTCATCCAAAGTCCACAGCCCACAAGGGCCAGCCCTTGAGGCTGCTGCCTTCACCTGGCCTCCGGTCCCTGCTGGGAAGCACCTGGCTCATTTGCATGCCCTCTCCTGATTGGCCAGCTCCCCACCCGGCTGCCGGAGCTCTTGAGGCTTTTTAGTGCCTACCCTTGGTGACATTCTGGCCACCTACACTGGCTGCTGCAGATTAACAGAGGCTACTGTCACCAGGGCCCTGGGACCAGATGACCCTCCATCTTTTTCATCCTTCCACCCACAACCCCCCTAGGCTGCTGCTGACACTTGACCATTCTTCCCCCTCACACATGCATACTCTGCATGGCCTGTGTAAATGCAGGAACTCGTAAGAGGATTATTTGTCAGTGTAGGCAGATGACAAGATGACAGGAGAAACATTTTTTATGACAATGAAAGGCAGACAGACAAGACGAAGAAAGCTGTTCAGAGACATGGGTCTCCCACAAGGAGATAACCAAGCGCTGTCCTTCTTCAAACAAGACAGTCCCTGCAGATCCAAGGCTTCCCCAGCCCAGGGACAGTGGAGGCCACCAGAACTGAAGAGTGCAGGAAGGAACCGCAAGACCTGAGGCAGCAGGGACACTCCCACACGACCTCCGCTAGAAACAGCAGGAAACAGGCTGGGCAGTGGCTCAACCCTGTAATCCCAGCACTTTGGGAGGCTGAGGCGGGCGGATCACTTAAGGTCAGGAGTTTGAGACCAGCCTGGCCAAATGGTGAAACCCCATCTTTACAAAAAAATACAAAAAGTAGCCAAGTGTGGTGATGCACTCCTGTAGTCTCAGCTACTCTAGAGGCTTAGGCAGGAGAATCACTTGAACCTGAGAGGTGGAGGTTGTAGTGAGCCGAGATCACACCACTGCACTTCAGCCTAAGACTCCGTCTCAAACCAAAAACAAAACCCAGTAGGGAATGGAAGCTGAAGTAGCAGAAAGACCAGGAAGAGGAGGACTTTGTCAGCGTAAGAGGGAACAGACAGAGAGAAGGACCAGCTGTCTAAGGCCTGAAACTGAGATGCACCTCTACTGGGGAACTTGCCCTGAGGCTTTGGGAGAACAGTCTGGTCTCTAGAGGCTTCCTATTCACCTTTAAGACCCAGGGCAGGCTGGGCATGGTGGCTCACACCTGTAATCCCAGCACTTTGGGAGGTCTAGGTGGGTGGATCACCTGATGTCAGGAGTTTGAGACCAGCCTGGTCAACATGGCGAAATCCCGTCTCTACTAAAAATACAAAAAAAATTAGCAGGGTGTGGTGGTGCACGCCTGTAATCTCAGCACTTCGGGAGGCCAAGGCAGGCGGATCACTTGAGGTCAGCAGTTTGAGACCAGCTTGGCCAACATGATGAAAGCTCGACTCCACTAAAACACAAAAATTAGCCAGGCATGGTGGCAGGCACCTGTAATCCCAGCCACCTCGGAGGCTGAGGCGGCAGAATCAGCTGAATCCAAGAGGCAAAGGTTGCAGTCAGCAGAGATTCCACCATTGCACTCCAGCCTGGGTGACAGAGCGAGACTCCATCTCAAGAGAAAAAAAACAGGTGCAGGGTTTCCTTCTGGGGTGATAAAAATGTTCTCGAATTAGTAGCAATGGAACTGTCTCAAAAAACAAAACAAAACATGAAATTGTATGCTTTAAAGGGATGAATTTTATGGTAAGTAAATTATGTCTCATTAGAAAAAAAAAAAGAAAACTGTTAAGAAAACCAGGAGTGGTCTAGGGAAACACTTAGCCAAGGCTCCAGGCTCCAGGCTGGGCCATGCCTCGCCTCTCTGGACGGGAACTCAGCACGGCTGGCATCCACAAGGCTGAGTGTCCCCTGTGGCAGCCATCGCAGGCTCAGGAGGCTCCTGGCATAGAGGAGGTGCGAGGGAGGGCAGTAGAAGAAAGAGTCCTGGTGCAGGGGAGAGGACATCAGGCTGCCGGCCTAGTGCCCAGCTGCTCCCCATCCCTCACGCCCTGGCCCTGGAGCCCTTGGCCATGTGCCCCATCCCAGGCACGGCCTAGTTGTGAGAGAAGCCCCCGTGGGAGAAGACAGGGAGGTCAGGGGCACAGGCAGCAGCCTGGGGCAGGCAAGCCAGGGGGTTGACCTCACAGGCCCCGGCATCCTGGTCCTCTCGGAAGTAGATGGAGTCGGCAGAGTAGAAGGAGGGGTCTTCGTCAAAGAAGTTGTAGGGTCGGAGGAAGAAGCCCACGCCGTTGCCCACAGTCACTGTGTTAGGAATGTCCTCTGCATGTGGGATGTGCAGAAAACCAGCTGTCACCCAGGCCACCAAGTCCTAGCAGGGGAGAAGGAAGAGGATCACGAGCTCTGGTTTTGCTGAGGATGTGCCCTGCCTCCCACAGTGACCCTGTAGACAGGGAGTCAGCTCACCTACCTACATGTTCTTAGTTCATCAGGAAAAATGTGAAATCATAAAGTTTTTTTTTTCTTTTTTTCCTTTCTTTTCTTTTCTTTTTTGACAGAGTCTTGCTCTATCACCCAGTCTGGAGTGCAGTGGGATGATCTCAACTCACTACAATTACCACCTCCTGGGTTCAAGCCTCAGCCACCCGAATAGCTGGAATTACAGGTGTGTCCTGCCACATCCTGCTAGTTTTTGTTTGTTTGTTTTGAGATGGAGTTTAGATCACGACATTGTCCAGGCTGGAGTGCAATAGCGTGATCTGGGCTCACCAGAACCTCCACCTACTGGGTTCAAGCAATTCTCCAGCCTCAGCCTCCTGAGGGATTACAGGTATGTGCCACCATGCCCAGATAATTTTTGTATTTTTAGTAGAGATGGGGTTTCTCCATGTTGGTCAGGCTGGTCTCGAACTCCCAACCTCAGGTGATCCGCCCACCTCAGCCTCCCAAGGTGTTGGGATTATAGGTGTGAGCCAACATGCCCTGCCTCTTTTTTGTATTTTTAGTAGAGACAGGGTTTCACCATGTTAGTCAGGCTGGTCTTGAATTCCTGACCTCAAGAGATCCACCTGCCTCAGCCTCCTGAAGTGCTAGGGGTCCACCTCCTTCAGCCTCCTAAAGTGCTGGGATTACAGGCATGAGCCACTGCACCCGGTCAAAGTTTCATTCTTAGTGGATTCTGGAGATCCCCGAGGAATCTGGCTTCGGAGGTAGTGAAGGGGCTCATCTGGTTCCCCTGACTCCTCCCCTCTCCCACCCCCAACTCCCTGTTCACCACTGCATGCAACTGACCTGCCCTGCAATGGTCTCATTGTTGATGAAGTCAGTGAAGTCCACAGTGGGTGTCCAAGGGTCATTCAAATTGTAGATGCTGGTGCTACTGGGCTCCTCTTCCTTCCTCTGGGTTACTGCCAACTGGTACCTATAGGAGTTTTTTATTAGAGCTACAAGGTCATCAACTGTGCCACTGCCTGAAGCTGCACCAAAGAGTGAACACAAGTGGGAAATGGGCCCCAAAGTCTTGGAGTCTTGAGCCTCTGGATCATTCTCTGTCCACTTCTCATTGCCTGTCTCTGTCTCTCTCTCTCTCTCTCCTCTGTAGAGTTTCCCCATTTATCCTCTCTCCTGTACCTTAAACATCAACTGGCCCAGAAGACTTCAGGCAGGAATGTTGCTCATCCATCCATCTGGATCAGAGCATGATGCTGAGCCTTGGCCTTGGAACCAGACATATGGACATGGCCTGTTTCCCATCTTAGGTCAAGCTCAGTACCTCAAATGCCTCGATTTTGGGGAATCCTCCCTCCAATCTGTGTCGCTAGCTCACTGTGTTTTTCTTCCAACCTTTCATGTGAACGTTTTTTTTTTTGAGACGGAGTTTCGCTCTTGTTACCCAGGCTGGAGTGCAATGGCGCGATCTCGGCTCACTGCAACCTCCGCCTCCTGGGCTCAGGCAATTCTCCTGCCTCAGCCTCCTGAGTAGCTGGGATTACAGGCACGCGCCACCACGCCCAGCTAATTTTTTGTATTTTTAGTAGAGACAGGGTTTCACCATGTTGACCAGGATGGTCTCTATCTCTCGACCTCGGTGATCCACCCGCCTCGGCCTCCCAAAGTGCTGGGATTACAGGCTTGAGCCACCATGCCCGGCTCATGTGAACGTTTTTGTTTGTTTGTTTGTTTTGGAGATGGACTTTCACTCTTGTCACCCAGGCTGGAGTGAAATGGCACGATCTCAGCTCACCACAACCTCCACCTTCTGGGTTCAAGCGATTCTTCTGCCTCAGCCCCCCAAGCAGCTGGGATTACAGACATGCATCACCACCCCCGGCTAATTTTTGTATTTTTAGTAGAGACCAGGTTTCTCCATGTTGGTCAGGCTGGTCTTGAACACCCAATCTCAGGTGACCTGCCTGCCACAGCCTCCCAGAGTGTTGGGATTACAGGTGTGACCCACCGAACTCGGCCCAGTGAATGTTTTAAACATACAGAAAAGTTGGAAGAATTCTATGGTGAACATAAACATACTCACAGTCTAGAGTCTACCACTAATATTTTCCTAGATTTCCTTCAATATCTCATATCTTGGCATTCCTCCACCCACCCATTAGGCTTTGTTTTGAGTGGCTACAGATTGTGGCCATAGGAATGTGTATGTGTGTTTGTGTGTACCTGTAGGAGGTAGAGCAGTGTGGAGCACTTCATCCAGTCTGCCTGCCCCACTCCCTCCTGACTGCCGACCACTCACCTCTCCCAGCTGAAGCCTCTCTCCATGGAGCTGTTCTGTGGCAGCGGCTCTCCAGAAAAGCTGTGCACCTGGATGCGGTAGCCCCGAGGGTGACCCCACTTGTTGCTGTGGTTGCTGGCCAGGTACAGGTAGCGAGGGGTGGCACCTCCCACAGGGAAGGCGGCCTGCTCCTCCGTCTCCAGCAGCTTCCGGGTCACCTGCAGCCTCTGCATCTGGTGCTCAGGGCTCCAGGGCACAGCCATGGGGACAAAGGCCATATCCTCGGCCCAGACCCAGTTCTCCAGTCCTGCTCGGGGTAGGATGGGGGAGGGCCTGTCATGCAACTGCCCTTGCTCCTCTGGACTCTGCCCCCACCTCGCTTGAAAGTGGGAGCCAAAGAGCAGCTTAGAACTCAGTGTGCCCTGCTTCTCTTCCCTCTCCCTGAGATAGCCCCAGTCCAGGGATTTGAAGGAGGTGTTTCTCTCTAGTGTCTTCTCATAATGATTCCAGATGCCTTCCACCAGCCTCCTGCCTCTGACGGGCTGCAAGGGAGGCTGTTTACCTGAGGTTAGAACAACCTCATGGGCAATGGGCCGGGTGGCATTCCCTCTAACCTGAAGCCTTCCCCTCACATCTGAAGCTCTGTGACATCGCCAGGACTGCCTTATCATGAAAATAAGTCTCACATTGACTGAGCCTGATGGAGCTGTGCAGGCAGCATGCAGAGTGCCTTCTGTGTGTTAATGCTTTCACTTCTACAACAATCTCATAAAGGAGGAACTATAATCGTCTTCATTTTACAGATAGGACAACTGAGGCTGAGAAAACTCAATAATGTACCTTGGTTGGTCAATAAGGAGACATGGTTAATACCATGGCAGTGCTGGAGAACTGGGTCTTAGTCTGGCCTTACACTGCCCACACATCAGCACATAGGGGAAGACCGACCGCATAGAGAGACCCCACAACACAGGAATAGCAGACGTGGGGACCAAAGAGAAAGAAAACCAACACTGGGCCTGATGCTGCTGGGGCTTGGAGGGAGCTTTTGCAGCTTCAAACTAGGCAGGGAGCTGGGAGCAGGGTTTAAGACACAATCTGTTCCCTGAACTTTTGGAGTCTGAATGATTTTGAGCCTAACTAGGTCCTATATTAGGAGTCAAGTTAAGTGATCTGAGACAAGGAACAATAAATCAAACCCTGCTGGTAGCTCCCTCTGCACCTTACAAGGACCAGGAGAGAGAAGAGACTGATTCAGCAAACACTTAGTTTCCTTTTGTAGGTTCATTGCCCGTAATCCATATCCCAGTGTTTCCACCCTTAGGTGAGAATTGCAGACTAACAGGTTTTTGTTGTTGTTGTTGTTTTTGAGATGAAGTTTCTCTCTTGTCACCCAGGCTACAGTACAGTGGCATGATCTTGGCTCACTGCAATTTCTGCCTCCTGAGTTCAAGTGATTCTCCTGCCTCAGCCTCCAGAGTAGCTACGATTACAGGTGTACATTACCATGCCCAGCTGATTTTTGTATTTTTAGTAGAGACAGGGTTTGCCATGTTGGCCAGGCTGGTCTTGAACTCCTAACCTCAGGTGATTCACCTGCCTCGGCCTCTCACAGTGCTGGGATTACAGATGTGAGCCACTGTACCCGGCCACAGACTAAGAGTTCTTTATGGTCCGTGCACACAAGTAGGCTCATGTGGCTAATCACAACAATAGCTATTATTTCTCAAGGGCTCACTATGTGTCAGGGACTGTTCCAAGTGCTTTAAAAGTTGTCATCATTTAGATACAGAGATAAAGATAGATGTGTGTGTATGGGTTGGTTAGATATATGCTTAAATTTTCTAGCTAAGTCCACTGAGAGGGCCTAAAAGCAATGACGTTCCAGCAATAATGAGCACACTTGATGCCCAGATCTTGGTTTCTAAATACCATTCACCAGTAAAATGAATCTGATCTCCTTGGAGACAGGTTAATTCTAGGGTAGGAGCAGGGAAAATGCCAGATGAAACTGAAACGTTTTTGGGTGCCAGAAAGCAAGGAAGTGCTCAAAAAAGTGTGGAGGCATGTGCAAAGGACAAAGGAACTAATCTGAAGGACCTCCCAATGGCCAAAGTTGGAAAAATGTAAGGAACAAAATAAATGATAGTACTGGGTTGTAACCCTTAGAGTATAGTAAAAAGCTATGAATCTATACAATTTGAATAAATAATTGAAAACACAAATAAGTGAAAAAGGAAGGACAACTCTTCCTTACAGAAAATCCCAATCAATAAATGTATAAGGAGTAAGGAAAAAAAAATTTAAGGATAAAGAAAATATTATATATATACATAATGAAATACTCTTCAGCCTTAAAAGAAGATCTCATTGCAACAACATGGATGAACCTAGGGGTTCAGTGAAATAAGTCAGACACAGAAGGACAATACTGTATGATCTCACTTATAGGTGAAATCTAAAAAATGTTGAACTCATAGCAGTAGAGAGTAGAATGGAGTTACCAGGGGCTTAAGGAGGGCGAGGTTGGGAAGATGTAGCTCAATGGATACAAAATTTCAGACGTTCAAGAGATCTTTTGGACTGGGCATGGTGGCTCATGCCTTTAATCCCAGCACTTTGGGAGGCTGAGGAGGGAGAATCACTTGAGCCCAGGAGTTCAAGACCAGCCTGGGCAATACAGCAAGATCCTCATCTCTATAAAAAAATTTTTTTTTTAAATTAGCCAAGCAACAGGGCACAGTGGCTCATGCCTATAATCTCAGCACTTTGGGAGGCTGACACAGGCAGATCATGAGGTCAGGAGTTTGAGACCAGCCTGGCCAAGACAGTGAAAACCCGTCTCTACTGAAGATATAAGAATTAGTTGGGTGTGGTGGCATGCGCCTGTAGTCCCAGCTACTTGGGAAGCTGGGGTGGAAGAATCACTTGAATCTGGGAGGCAGAGGTTGCAGTGAGCCAAGACCGCACCACTGCACGCCAGCCTGGGTGACAGAGACTTTGTCTCAAAAAAAAAAAAAAAAAAAAAATTAGCCAAGCATGATGGTATGTACCCACAGTCCCAGCTACTTAGGAGGCTGAAGTGGGAGGATTGCTTGAGGCCAGGAAGTTGAGGCTGCAGTGAACCATAATCACGCCACTGCACTCCAGCCTGCGTGACAGAGTAAGACCGTGTTTCAAACAACAACAAAAACCCCAAAGAGATCTATTGTACAGTATGGTAATTATAGTTAATAACAATGTATTATATTCTTGAAAATTGCTAAGAGTAGATTTTAAGTGCTGTCACCACCAAAAAATGATAAGGGCTGAGCATGGTGGTTCAAACCTATAATCCCAGCATTTTGGGAGATTGAGGTGGGAGGATCACATAAGCCTAGGAGTTGGAGGTTGAAATGAGCTATAATCACACTACTGCATTCCAGCCTGGGTGACAGAGTGAGACCCTGTCTCAAAAAAGAAAAAGAAATGAAAAAAAAAAAAAAAGAATGTAAACCACCTGGGAACAACAATGTTGTTTCTTTTGTTAACTTGCATAATGGGGTGCTTGGTGCAAGTGTGCATTCACACATTTTCGTTACTTGTTTGAATGATGTTGTTATGTGAGAAAACAGAAGTGGCAAAACATAGGTACATTATGATAACATTTGAGTAATAGAAATCTAAATACTTATATCAGTATATCATATTTGTACATAGTATACAATATAATAAATTCTATAAAAGTAGAGGTAGTATTTTTTTTTGAGATAGAGTCTCACTTTGCCACCCAGGCTGGAGTGCAGTTGCACAATCTCGGCTCACTGCAATCTCTGCCTCCTGGGTTCAAGCAACTCTCCTGCCTCAGCCTCCCAAGTAGCTGGGATTATAGGCATGCCCCACCGTGTCCTGCTAATTTTTGTATTTTTAGTAGAGATGGGGTTTCACCAAGTTGGCCAGGCTGGTCTCAAACTACTGACCCGGCCTCCCAGAGTGCTGGGATTACAGGCATGAGCCACCATGGCCGGCCTCAAAGAGGTAATATTTTTAAAGTATTGAAGACTTTTTTTTTTTTGGCAACAAAGTCTGGCTCTGTCACACAGGATAGGGTGCAGTGGCATGATCTCAGCTCAGTGCAACCTGTGACTCCCAGGTTCAAGTGCTTCTCCTGCCTCAGCCTCCTGAGTAGCTAGGATTGTAAGTGTGCCCATGCTCAGCTAATTTTTGTATTTTTAGTAGAGACAGGATTTCTCCATGTTGGCCAGGCTGGTTTCGAACTTCTGACCTCAAGTGATCCACCCGCCTTGGCTTCCCAAAGTGCTGGGATTATAGGCATGAGCCACTGCACCCAGCCCAGTGAAAACTTTTAAAGCTAGGCATGGAGACTTCAGCTCATGCCTCTCACCCCCCCGCACCTTTGCCTCTGCCAGGATGCCTTACCTGCTACATCCAGATCCACCTTGAAGTGGGCACTGTGGGTGTGGACTGTGCCCAGGGTGTGCTGTGAAACTTTGTTCCCATACTTCCGGGCAGCACCAAAGGGAAATGCTGAGCTGATGTAGCCGGTGGCGTGGAGTCTGATTTCTATGGCCCCATTAGGGTGGAAGACTGTATCCCACACATAGTCATAGTTGAGCATGGTGGACACAGATCTGACGACCAGCACCGTTTCCGCAAGGCCCCCAAAGTAATGAGAGTAGAGATCTGAGTGGTGTCGCCGCAGGGGGAGGCCCTGGTTCTGCTCAAACACACAAAAGGCATCGCGTATTGTCTTGGGGGCCTGGGACTCCAAAAGGAAGTGCCAGTCCACGTAGGTGGCCAGGTAGGGGCAGTCCACCCCACGGGTCAGGGGCGTGGAAAAGTGGCCCAAGCCAAAGCCACTGTCTATGTACCGGCTTCGTACAGCAGAAGGAGAATTGCCTCCGTAGATGGCCAAGGCCTCCTGGACGCTGACTTCATAGGCCACCCTCTCCCCTTGGAAGCGGACATCAAAGATCCTTGGGCCACTGTATGCTCCGAGGCCAAAGGAGAAAGTCCACAGTGAGGAGGTCACTCGACTTCCCTGGACACTGAAGCGGGGACCCTGGGGATAGAACTGCAGAGGGGGAGCCGGACCCGGGGGCACAGGGGGCTTCAGGGACCAGGACCCACCTGTGCCATTGTCTGGGATCAGCACCACGTTCACCAGGCCGGCCTCAAACTGGGCCTCCAGCTGGGCCAGGCTGTCATAGTAGCGGCCTTGATAGAACACCTTCTGGATGCGCCAGCGGGCAGGGTCCAGGGCCTTGTGGTCCACCAGCAGCTCCAAGCCTACATGGTGGAGGAAGATCCCAGCCCCTGAGATGTTGTAGTAGAGGCCAAACCAGGTGGCCCGGTCCCCTGACTGTAGACCACGGGGAGCTGTGTTCATTGTCACCAGGTTCCGTCCCCGGGGCTTGTAGAAGCAACAGTGGTGCAGAAGCCCAGAAGCCTGGGGCAACTCTCTGTCGAAGATCATCTGGTCTATGTCCAGGTACTCTCGGAATAGCACGGGGCGGCGGTGATAGGGCAGGGGGCCTCCATGACGCTCCACGGTCACGTCCCGCATGTAGGAGGGGTGAGGCAGCGGCCCCACCACCAGCTCACTCACGTTGGGCTGGGGTTGTCCACCAAAGAGGACGATGGCCAGTGCCTCCCGGGCAGGTGGGGGGCTCCCCCTGTCCAGGTGGGCCAGGGCTGCCGCCTTGGGAGGCAGCTGCAGCTCCACTGAGAAGACACAGTTGTCCGAGGGCCGGGCCTGGGCTGCATCCACCAGCCCTGGCCCCAGCCGCTGGGTCAGAAAGCGCATCACAGCTGTCAGCTCCTCTGGGCTCAGGTCTGCAAACAGCTGGCTCTGGCCAGGGTGTGGCCAAGGCTGGGCACTAGGAGATATGGAGGGGCAGCGGGGAAGCTGGTTCAGCTGACATTCCCTCTCACCTCCTTTCTCACTCCCAGCCCGACCTTCACTCATGCCTGTCAGCAGAACACTAAATAGGGACAAAATAATGAAGACAGGCATAGCTAAAGCTCCTGGGTCGTCTTCAGGCTCTTGGTTGTGAAGACAAGAGTGCAAATAGACAGAACAATAAACAGACAGAGAGGACCTGGGTTGGGATGTTTCTCTCAGCCTCTGGAGGGTCCTGGTCTCTGTGTGGTGCTGCTGGTAAAGAGGAATAATGGATATTGTGAAAAACCCCAAGGGCAGAGGGGTCGGAGGTGGAGCTAGAGGGCACTAGGAATCAGGCCAGGTTCAGGAGGTGGGGCAGAATTAGAAACTTTGACTTTAAAAGGCCCATGTGAGCCTCTGTGCTCCTGTTCCAAATCAAACCACTCACTCTGGGTCAGGGTGAATGAACCAAGTGGGTGGAGAGGTGGGTTTGGAGATCAGAGCTGGGAAGGTGCAAGAGGAAGGCGAGGTGACCGTCCTCAGCTCTCCTTTCTCTTCCCTCCAGATGCAACTTTTCTCCTGGCTGCAAGACGGCAAGGGAGACTCACCTGGCCACCCCCCACAGCCAGATTCCCTCCTTCCCTCTTCTAGTTTTTATTTTGTTTTGCTTTTGAGACGGAGTACAGCTCTGTCGCCTAGGCTGGAGTGCAGTGGCACGATCTTGGCTCACAGCAACCTCCACCTCCCAGATTCAAGCGATTCTCCTGCCTCAGCCTCCCAAGTAGCTGGGATTACAGGCATGCGCCACCACGCCCAATTAATTTTTGTATTTTTAGTAGAGACGGGGTTTCACTGTATTGGCCAGGCTGGTCTCAAAAACCTGACCTTGTGATTTGCCCACTTCAGCTTCCCAAAGTGCTGGGATTACAGGTGTGAGCCATGGCTCCCAGCTTTTTTTTTTTTTTTTTTTTGAGATGGAGTCTCCCTCTTGTTGCCCAGGCTGGAGTGCAATGGGTCATTTCTTTCACAATGTCACCCCAGGTTCACACTTCCGACCTCAGAGGCATTAGTAAACGAATTAGATCACCTATGAATAACTACTACGGTTATGTTTCTAGTTACTTTCTTCTTCATTATTTATATGGAAATAGGCTGAGGCTTCTGGCTCCTGTCTCGCTACTTTTATGGGGTCTCCCCACTACATGAGCTGACCTTGAAGCTGATGCATTCACCTGGCAGAGAAGGGGAAGGGGATGTCCCAGCAAAGACACTGGAACCTGTAAAAGCTCAGCACAAGCGGGGAGCATCCAAGGATCAGCCTCTTTGGTGGGAGTTGGGGATGAGGATGGGAGTGGGCAGAGGAGGTAGGATCATCAAGTCTTGTGTGGCGCATGTTTTCAGCAAGGTTGTGGTTGCAGGAAGGCAGTGAGATAGGCACCTGGAAACCTGGAGAGTTTAACCAGATAAATCAACACCAGAAGGGTCAGGCTATCCAGAAATGTTTATGCCATTGGATGTATTTTGATAAGGAAACTTGCCTGGTTTTTCTGTCTCTTGTTTGCTCTTTCTCTTTCTTTTCTTTTCTCTTTCCTTTTTTCCTCTTTCTCTTTCTTTTTTTTTTTCAAGACAGTTTTACTCTGTTGCCCAGGCTGGAGTACAGTGGTACAATCTCGGCTCACTGCAACCTCCACCTCCCAGGTTCAAGCAATTCTCCTGCCTCAGCCTTCAGAGTAGCTGGGACTACAGGCACATGCCACCATACCCTAGGCTAATTTTTGTATTTTTAGTAGAGACGAGGTTTCACCATGTTGACCAGGCTGGTCTCCTGACCTTGTAATTACAGTCTCCAGCCTCGGCCTCCCAAAATGTTGAGATTACAGGCGTGAGCCACTGCGCCTAGCCTCTTTCTCTTATTCTTTAAAGCTGTAGAACTTTTCATCTCAAGGCTGTGAGAAAAGTAGGTTCCCCTTGTCCTCAGGATGAAATTTCAACATAACTCCCCTCTCCAGTCAGGCGAGCCCTCCTTGTCCTCAGGGAAACCAAGAACCACATTTTCTCTTGCTGAGCTGGTTTTCATGTTCTGTAAAAGCTCTTCATGAAAAAGCTATTTTAAAAAGACTTTTTTTTTGGAGACGTGGTCTTGCCCTGTCACCCAGGCTGGAGTGAATGGAGTGCAGTGATGTCATCACACAGCTCATGGCAATCTCCAATTCCTGGGCTTTTGTGCTGCAGCCTCCCTAAATGCTTGGATTACAGATGACAGCTCCCTGGATCAACGTGGGAAGCAGAAAGGTTTTTGAGAGGTACCCTACCGAGGGCAGGTCTTTGGGGAATTTTGTGAGATTCACAAGTAGGGAGTGAGTGTGTGTGAGAGAGAGAGAGAGAGAGTGAGTGTGTGTGTGTGTGTGTGTGTGTGTGTGTGTGTGTGTGTTGAGGGAAAGAGGCTAGAGCCCACTCTCCCACCCAAACAAGGCCTTAGGGAAGTGACAGCCTCAGAGAGGAACTCATGCCCAGGCCCCTCCTCTGTCTTCACCTTGGCAAGGGCAGTGCAAAGTGAGTTTAACAGTAGTGATCATTGTCCACTGAAGACTAGCAGAGAGTCCTGGAAAATCCCAGATTCCAGAGTCTGACCTAAACCTAAAGATGAGCACCCTCAACAAACATGCCTGGAGTTTAATTTCTTTTCTTCTTCTTCTTTTTTTTTTTTTTTTGAGACGGAGTTTCGCTCTTGTTACCCAGGCTGGAGTGAAATGGCGCAATCTCGGTTCCGCCTCCTGGATTCAAGCAATTCTCCTGCCTCAGCCTCCTGAGTAGCTGGGATTACAGGCGCGTGACACCATACCCTGGATCAATGTGGGAAGCTAATTTTTTGTATTTTTAGTAGAGACGGGGTTTCACCATGTTGACCAGGATGTTCTCAATCTCTTGACCTCGTGATCCACCCGCCTCGGCCTCCCAAAGTGCTGGGATTACAGGCGTGAGCCACCATGCCCGGCCCTAATTTCTAAGGTCATAGAGCTGGCTATCTAATATAAAAAAAAAAAAATAAGGCCAGGCAAGGTGGCTCATGCCTGTAATCTCAGCACTTTGGGAGGTTGAGGCAGGTGGATCACTTGAGATCGGGAGTTCGAGACCAGCCTGGCCAGCATGGTGAAACCCCATCTCTACAAAAGATACAAAAATTAGATGGACGTGGTGGTGTACGTCTGTAATCCCAGCTACTTGGGAGGCTGACACACAAGAATCACTTGAACCTGGGAGGCAGAGGTTGCAGTGAGCCAAGATTGTGCCACTACACTCCAGCTTGTGTGACATAGCAAGACTCCATCTCAGGAAAAAAAGTAAGAAGAAGGAAGGAAAGAAGAAAGGAAGGAAGGAAAGAAGGGAGGGAGGGCGAGAGGGAGGAAGGGAAGGAGGGAGAGGGAGGGGAGAAAAGAAAAGGAAGGAAAGGGAAGGACAGGGAATGAAGGAAGAGAGAGAAAGAAGGAAAAGAAAGAAAGAAAGAAAGGTAACTGGGCATGGTGGCTCATGTCTGTAATCCCAGCACTTTGGGATGCTGAGGCAGGAGGATTGCTTGAGCCCAGAAGTTTGAGATCAGCCTGGGCAACATAGTGAGACCCACATCTCTACAAAAAAGTGAAAAAAAAATTAGCTGCTATTACACTTCAGCCTGGGGAACACAGCAACATACTATCTCAGAAAAATAAACAAAAAGAAAAGTAGGTCAGGTGCGGTGGCTCAGGCCTGTAATACCAGCACTTTGGGAGGGCGAAGTGGGCAGATTGTCTGAGCTCAGGAGTTCAAGACCAGCCTGACCAACATGGAGAAACCCCATGTCTACTAAAAATACAAAAGTAGCTGGGTGTGGTGGCAGGCGCCTCTAATCCCAGCTACTTGGGAGGCTGAGGCAGGAGACTCGCTTGAACCTGGGAAACGGAGGTTGCAGTGAGCCGAGATGGTGCCATTGCACTTCAGCCTGGGAGACAAGAGTGAAACTCCATCTCAAAAACAAAAGAGGTGAGGAAAGTGGCCACATCTCAGGTCCTCACAGGGGGTTGCCATGTCCACATTCCTGGAGAAGTCCCAGTCATGCCCTGTGACCCAAGCCTTAGGGATTTCCTTGTCGAGCTCCTTCATCTCAGGCCACTGGGTCCCAGGTCCTAAAGATCTGAGCCTTCGTGGCACCAGTTCCTTCAGAACCTGCCATCCTCAGCCAGTAATCACTCTTAGACAATTGACCACAAGTCTGAGGCCAAGACTCCAGACAAATTCTGTGGTCTGAGAGACTGAATTGGGGCATGTGGCTTGGGGGTTCAGCTTGCGGCCCTCCTGACCTGAGCTTAACTGATGCTCTAAGAATCTAGATGTCCATTCTGCCTCCCCTCATCTGGGGTCTGGAGCAGATGGCATCATCACCATGCTGAGATGTAAGGAGGCAGACACAACAGGTCACGTTTTCATTTAAAAGTGTGTGACAGTTGACACACAATTACACACACACCACATATACTCATGATCTTTGGTCTGAAGATGGGGTTCAAGGCAACTAAATTCAAGTGAACAAGATGCTGAGTGGGTGGGGGTGGATATCTGAATTTCTTTGCTCCCCCTCCCCCAGCACTGACAATGATGCAAGTAGACATTAGAAGGAGCTGTAAGGAGGTGGGGACAACAGTATATGCATTGAAAGGAGAAGTTCAGCCCAGGCATGGTGGCTCACACCTGTAATCCCAACACTTTGGGAGGCTGAGGCGGGCGGATTACCTAAGGTCAGGAGTTCAAGACCAACCTGGCCATCATAGTGAAACCCCATCTCTACTAAAAATACAAAATTAGCTGGGCATGGTGGTGCACGCCTGTAATCCCAGCTACTCAGGAGGTTAAGGCAGGAGAATTGCTTGAACCTGAGAGGCGGAGGTTGCAGAGAGCCGAGATTGCACCATTGCACTCCAGTCTGAGCAACAGAGCAAGACTCTGTCTCAGAAAAAAAAAAAAAAAAAAAAAAAGATGTACAAACATGAGAAGGCAAAAGGAGTTACTAGAGGCCACACCTGCTTCTCTGGCTCTCAGGAACTTGAGAAAATTTCATCCCAGATCCCATTCCTTAACCCACTTTACCCTATCCCCAACCTGCTTCAAAAAAAAAAAATGTAATTAAAAAAAAGTCTTGGGAGGCTGAGGCCGGTGGATCATGAGGTCAAGAGATCGAGACCATCCTGGTCAACATGGTGAAACCCTGTCTCTACTAAAAATTTACAAATTAGCTGGGCATGATGGTGCACACCTGTAATCCCAGCTACTCAGAAGGCTGAGGCAGGAGAATTGCTTGAACCCAGGAGGCAGAGGTTGTGCTGAGCTGAGATTGTGCCATGACACTCCAGCCTGGGTAACAAGAGTGAAACTCCATCTCAAAAAAAAAAAAAAAGTCAATCCTGTTTGGGCCCATTTATTGTTTATTTTGAATAGATAATACAGTCACATGTTTCAAAATTCAAAATGTACAAAAGGGCGTAAGTGCTAAGAGCCTTCCGTCCCCTGCCCTCAACCTCCTGGTTCCCCTCCCAGAAGTAATCAGTGTTATCCATCTCTGCTGAATGAATAGACATACATAAGCAAACATGTATTTATACTCTCCTCCTTTCTAAAACACAAATGGGAAGTGCGCTATACACATTTCTGTGCCTTGCTTTTTTCACTTGAAGATTATTACATATTAGTATATAAAGACATACAATTATTTTTTAGCTGCATAGTATTGTAAGGCTGTATGAGAATTGATTTAACCAATCCTTCAGGGAGAAACATTTCTGTTGTTTCTCAACTCTTTCTATTTCTTTGTTCCCATCCCCAATCCAGACCTCAGGAGGGATAGCAGTGATGCGGGGAGCCCAAGCCTGGAAAAGGCCAGGCCCCTTCCCATTAGGCCAGGCCCCTCCCCCCCACCACCCAGGGCCCCGCTCATTTGCATGCCTGAATGTGACTGGACAGCCCCTGGCTGAGTGGCTGGAGTTCTAGGGGCTTTGGCTTCTCACCTTTGATGCTCACCCTTCATTTCCAGCCTCCCAAACAGGCTGTTGCAGAATACAGAGCCCAGGCACAAAATGACTATTCTTCATTATCATTGAACCCACAAAACCACTTGAAATGCTAACTTGAGCTGCTTCTGTCACGATGACCATCCTCCTCTAGAGAGCACAAGGCAGGCAGACACAAATGTGCAGAGGGAGCTGTCCTGAAGCACACCCTGCCCCAGGACAGAGGTGGGAGCAACTCCTACTCCCAATAAGCAACAGACACAAGGGACACACAAGGATTGGCCACTCCAATTAGGTGTCCCATTGCATCTTTGAGACTTCCACAGGGCTGGAGAGGAGACTGAAGCTATTAAGAACTTAGGGCTGGGGGAGCACCAGGGGCTGGGAGGTACGAATATCATGTCAGGCTTCAGGAAAAATTACAGGATGGAAGAGAAGGCAGGAACAGGAGGAGGAGGAAGTAGGTAAGAGAGAGGAAGAGAAGGAACCTGGATGAGAGGGAATGTGAGCAGAAGCATCCCTTCCAGCTCAGTATGGACTTGCAGGACTGGTAACCCTACCATGGGGTCTCCAGGGAATCATCCCCCTTTAGAGTCCTTGGAAGTGGCCTAAAAAGATTTGGGAAAGCCAGATAGCAAAAAAAGGGAATTATCTAGGGAAGCCCTCGGTCACAGCTCCAGGCTCCAGGCTGGACCATGCCTCGCCTCTCTGGATGGGAACTCAGCACGGCTGGCATCCACAAGGCTGAGTGTCCCCTGTGGCAGCCATCGCAGGCTCAGGAGGCTCCTGGCATAGAGGGGGATGTGAGGGAGGGCAGTAGAAGAAAGAGTCCTGGTGCAGGGGAGAGGACATCAGGCTGCCGGCCCAGTGCCCAGCTGCTCCCCATCCCTCACGCCCTGGCCCTGGAGCCCTTGGCCACGTGCCCCATCCCAGGCACGGCCTAGTTGTGAGAGAAGCCCCCGTGGGAGAAGACAGGGAGGTCAGGGGCACAGGCAGCAGCCTGGGGCAGGCAAGCCAGGGGGTTGACCTCACAGGCCCCGGCATCCTGGTCCTCTCGGAAGTAGATGGAGTCGGCAGAGTAGAAGGAGGGGTCTTCGTCAAAGAAGTTGTAGGGTCGGAGGAAGAAGCCCACGCTGTTCCCCACAGTCACCGTGTTAGGAATGTCCTCTGCATGTGGGATGTGCAGAAAACCAGCTGTCACCCAGGCCACCAAGTCCTAGCAGGGGTGAAGGAAGAGGATCACGAGGTCTGGCTTTGCTGAGGACATTTCCTGACAGGGATTCAGCTACCAAGGAGTCTGGAGTCTTTAAACATTTTTTCCTACTGGATGGAAGTCAAAGCATAAGCAGTCCATTTCATATTAGGAACACCTGCCTTCTTGCCCCCGGCCTGCAGCCTCCATCTCTGACATTTCCCATTATATTGCCCTCTGCCTACCTACCCCCACAGGGTGAAACCCACAGGCTACTTCAGCTCCTCTTTCCCTAACTCTCTAACAGTTCCCCACAACTGAGGGAAGAAGGGTGGAGGAGTGAGAACCACAGCTGGGAAGCAGAAACAGGCCAACATTGTGAAATTCATCAAGTCAGGAATGAGAGAAGCTTCAGATACAGGAGATGTCATTTTCCCTGGTAACTTCCATCCCTCCTTGAGTCCTGGAGCCTGGAAAGGATTCAGTCCATGAAACTGGAACTACAAGGGCTCTAGGATCTCAGTCCCAGAGCCTCACTTACTGTCTGCATATGGACACCTAGCTCAGGATGATTCCCTCAAAGGATAATAATCAGATCCCCTGAAGTGCAGAAGGCAGGAGACAGCACCCCTGAGGAAAGCAGGTGGTTTTCAGGGACCCTCCCAAGAGAAAGTAAGGCTCCTCCCATGTCCCCCACCCTGGCCAGCTGACCTTTCCAGCAATGGTCTCATTGTTGATGAAGTCATTGAAATCCACAGTGGGGGCCCAAGGGTCATTCTGATTGAAGACGCTGCTGCTACTGGGCTCCTCCTCCTTCCGCTGGGTCACGGCCAGCTGGTACCTAGGGAGGCACTGG
This sequence comes from Saimiri boliviensis, assembly GCF_048565385.1. Taxonomy (NCBI): domain Eukaryota; kingdom Metazoa; phylum Chordata; class Mammalia; order Primates; family Cebidae; genus Saimiri; species Saimiri boliviensis. The sequence continues at coordinate 48,318,557 of NC_133465.1, read as the reverse complement.
TCAGGCCTCCATGGCCATTGACCCCATCTTGCTGTCTGATTATGATGAAAGAGAGCTGAGTGCTCAGAGTTCAGCTTCCCCAGTTGCATTCACACAACCGACTCAGTGCTACAGAATCCCTGACGACACCCTAAGAGGAGTCTGGTCCTCCTTTTATCCCCAGCCATTTCACAGCACAACCCCTCTCACATCCAAAACAGAAGAGTTCTCACTACTGGGCTTTAGCCTTCAAGGGGAAAACCTGCCCACCATGGTGCCTTTGGATAACTAGAAAAGCCTTTGGCTAGGCATAGTGGCTCACACCTGTAATCCCAGCACTTTGGGAGGCTGAGGCGGGTGGATCATAAGGTCAGGAGTTCAAGACCAGCCTGGCACACCACCATGCCTGGCTAATTTTTGTGTTTTTAGTAGAGACTGGTGAAACCCTGTCTTTACTAAAAATACAAAAATTAGCCAGGCGTGGTGGTGTGCACCTGTAATCCCAGCTACTAGGGAGGCTGAAGAAGGAGAATCGCTTGAACCTGGGAGGCGAAGGTTGCAGTGAGACTGTACCACTGCACTACAGCCTGGGCAACAGAGCAAGACTCCGTTTCAAAAAAAAAAAAAAAAGGAAAAGCCTTCCTGAGAGATCTCTCCCTTCCCATACAGTGTGAGCTGAATGTCCTCCAACGCTCCTTTCCCACTCTGATCGCCCCCTTCCTTTCTGACTGCTGACCACTCACCTCTCCCAGCTGAAGCCTCTCTCCATGGAGCTGTTCTGTGGCAGCGGCTCTCCAGAAAAGCTGTGCACCTGGATGCGGTAGCCCCGAGGGTGACCCCACTTGTTGCTGTGGTTGCTGGCCAGGTACAGGTAGCGAGGAGTGGCACCTCCCACAGGGAAGGCGGCCTGCTCCTCCGTCTCCAGCAGCTTCCGGGTCACCTGCAGCCTCTGCATCTGGTGCTCAGGGCTCCAGGGCACAGCCATGGGGACAAAGGCCATATCCTCGGCCCAGACCCAGTTCTCCAGTCCTGCTCGGGGTAGGATGGGGGAGGGCCTGTCATGCAACTGCCCTTGCTCCTCTGGACTCTGCCCCCACCTGGCTTCAGAGTGGGGGCCAAAGAGCAGCTCAGAACGCAGTGTGCCCTGCTTCTCTTCCCCCTCCCCAAGATACCTGCAATCCTTCAGCCAAAGCTGTTGACCTATAAATTAAAATATTTCATTCAATTTCACTCATTCATTCTTTCAGCATTCATTAGCAGAGAGGACTGTACTCGCCCCCGGAGACAGAGATGAATGAGCATCATCCTTACCCTCTCGCTTTCCATGCAGACAGGCAAACCACTGACTGGCCTGTCCTGTGAGAGGAGCATGGCCTAGGCAGCTTCCGGGTCAGAGGAATACAGGTGCAGGCAGGAAATGGGGGCCCTTCTGGGCCACTTTTCAGCCTGGCCTTAAAGGACATTACCAAAAGAGATGCCATGGAAGGACATTCTAAGGAGAAACAAAGCATAAGGAAAAACGAGGATGCCTGATTGTAACGTGTCCAGGGATGTGGAGTGTCGGGGCGCAGCTGCGCGGAGCACGGCCAGGCAGGTTGGAGCCGCACTGTGGAGGACAGAGTGTTGAGGGGGTTCTGTGGATGGGATCCCCACAGGCAAGGAGGAAAGTGAGAACTGAGTGCAGGGCAGGCTGCTGTGCATGGGAAGTCCTCTGGGTGCAGAGTGGCTCTTGGATCCGAGAGCAAGAACAGTGGAAACAGCAGAGAGAGGGCATGCAGGGCATGGCAGTGTGATCCGGTGAGATACTGCAGGTGCAAAACGGAGGAAAATTTAAAAAAAAACCACCTGATGATGGACTCAATGTGGGGCAGGACAGTGAAATGACAAAGATGAAGACTCCAAGCCATCATGTAGCCTTGCCTCTCCCTGTGACCAGACTCCAGGATCTATCTAGAATGCTCGACAGGATCCATGCAACCCCTCACACTTAAGTGAATTGTGCCCAGAGAAAGAAGGAAAATCAGAGAGGAGGGTCCATCTCCAAAGGAAATGTGCAACCTGGAATGTTCCATGTCTGACCTGCACATGCCAGGGACTTGGTAGAATACAAAGAGATCCTCCAACACACCAGCACCACAGGCCAGACACAGAAACGAGCTGAGAAGCGGAGGGCTGCCTCCCAGCAGCGGAGCCCAGATCAGTATAAGGGAGGGAAGAGGGCAATGGGGACCCTGTTAGCCCAGATCCTGCTTCCTCCCTCAGCTTGGCCATTTCCCAAGATCTTCTGATGAGATCACGTGGAGGAAGGCTGCAGCTTTGCACCCAGCCAGTGAGCTAAGATCCAAATAAAACTCAGCAGCCAACTCTCTCTCATCCAGCAAAAGGGGAAGCACAAAAAATCCACATCTTCCTTTCTGGGATATATATAAAACCAGAGCAAATGGAAACAACTTGCCAGCCCTTCTTCCAGAAGTCTTCTCCCCACCAAAATGCCTTACCTGCTACATCCAGATCCACCTTGAAGTGGGCGCTATGGGTGTGGACTGTACCCAGGGTGTGCTCTGCAACTTGGTTTCCGTACTTCCCAGTAGCACCAAAGAGGAATGCTGAGCTGATGTAGCCTGTGGCGTGGAATCTGATTTCTATGGCCCCACTGGGGTGGAAGACCATATCCCACACGTAGTCATAGTTGAGCAAGGTGGACACAGATCTGATGACCAGCACCGTTTCTGCAAGGCCTCCAAAGTAGTAGGAGTAGAGATCTGAGTGGTGCCGCCGCAGGGGGAGGCCCTGGTTTTGCTCAAACACACAAAAGGCATCGCGTATTGTCTTGGGGGCCTGGGACTCCAAAAGGAAGTGCCAGTCCACGTAGGTGGCCAGGTAGGGGCAGTCCACCCCACGGGTCAGGGGCGTGGAGTACTTGCCCATGCCAAAGCTTCCATCCACATAGCGGGTCACCATTGCTGCTGGGGAATTTCCACCATAGATGGCCAAGGCCTCTTGGAGGCTGATCTCATAAGCTAGTCGTTCTCCCTGGAAGCGAACGTCAAAGATCCTTGGGCCACTGTATGCTCCGAGGCCAAAGGAGAAAGTCCACAGTGAGGAGGTCACTCGACTTCCCTGGACACTGAAGCGGGGACCCTGGGGATAGAACTGCAGAGGGGGAGCCGGACCCGGGGGCACAGGGGACTTCAGGGACCAGGACCCACCTGTGCCATTGTCTGGGATCAGCACCACGTTCACCAGGCCGGCCTCAAACTGGGCCTCCAGCTGGGCCAGGCTGTCATAGTAGCGGCCTTGATAGAACACCTTCTGGATGCGCCAGCGGGCAGGGTCCAGGGCCTTGTGGTCCACCAGCAGCTCCAAGCCCACATGGTGGAGGAAGATCCCAGCCCCTGAGATGTTGTAGTAGAGGCCAAACCAGGTGGCCCGGTCCCCTGACTGTAGACCACGGGGAGCCGTGGTCATTGTCACCAGGTTCCGTCCCCCGGGCTTGTAGAAGCAACAGTGGTGCAGAAGCCCAGAAGCCTGGGGCAACTCTCTGTCGAAGATCATCTGGTCTATGTCCAGGTACTCTCGGAATAGCACGGGGCGGCGGTGATAGGGCAGGGGGCCTCCATGACGCTCCACGGTCACGTCCCGCATGTAGGAGGGGTGAGGCAGCGGCCCCACCACCAGCTCACTCACGTTGGGCTGGGGTTGTCCACCAAAGAGGACGATGGCCAGTGCCTCCCGGGCAGGTGGGGGGCTCCCCCTGTCCAGGTGGGCCAGGGCTGCCACCTTGGGAGGCAGCTGCAGCTCCACTGAGAAGACACAGTTGTCCGAGGGCCGGGCCTGGGCTGCATCCACCAGCCCTGGCCCCAGCCGCTGGGTCAGAAAGCGCATCACAGCTGTCAGCTCCTCTGGGCTCAGGTCTGCAAACAGCTGGCTCTGGCCAGGGTGTGGCCAAGGCTGGGCACTGGGAGATACGGAGGGGCAGCGGGGAAGCTGGCTGGGTTCACCCTCATCTCCACCCCTGCGCACTAGCAGGACACAAACCAAAGCAAAGATGGTGATGACAGCCAGAGCGAGGAGCGCCAGAATGGTCTTCTGGTTCATTTTCCCATGAAGAGGGATAGCAGATTCAACCAAAGGAGAGCAATGTATTCTCAGGCCAGCAAGACGGGGGCTCTGATGGTGGCGGGGGGCACTCCTGGACTCTGGCTGAGGTTCCCAGTAGTCAGATGCCTGGGACTAAGGGTGGGAAGGACACAGGGAGGCTCGGGCAAGGGGGCGGGGTGGCCGGAGCTGGAGGCGGGTCTGAGCAGCTGTGATTTCCACAGACCTTACATGGTTTTGTCTTCCACGCTCCAAATCAGATTCTACGTTCTGGGTCAGGGTTGGAGTTGGGGAGAGTTGAGGCTTGGGGGAAGGGGAAGGAAAATTTCAAGATAATGCAGCCAGCCAAGCTGAGCATGAAAATGCAGCTCATCCCGGGAAGGGAGGGGATCTGTGCAGAGCGGCCTCGCTTGCCCTCAGCCCAGCTTCTTTCCCAACCCCCGACTTAGTCAGGGCCAGATGTTCTTTCCTGTAACTTCACACTATTGTTCTCCTTCCAAAGACCCCCACCCCCTGCCCCTTTCGCTTTCCAAACAACATTCCTTGGCCAGGTCTATCCCCCTACCCTCTGTCTTCCGTCGCTAAGTTCCCTGGCCAGAGTCCTTAGTATTCTCTGGAAAACCCTAGATACTTAAAATGTCAAACAATAAATTCAAGTAAAATTCCTCTCATATTTTTTATTATAAATTACATATAACATGTTCTCCAAAATTCTATCTGCTTTTCTTTTTGAACGCACATGCATAAAGAAATGTCTACTATAATGTGAACACCAGCTCTTTCTGAGTAGTAAGAGTTGTGGTATTTTTGCCTGAATATTTTAAAATCATTTTTTTATTTTTATTAATATTATTTTTTTTTCGAGACGGAGTTTCGCTCTTGTTACCCAGGCTGGAGTGCAATGGCGCGATCTCGGCTCACCGCAACCTCCGCCTCCTGGGTTCAGGCAATTCTCCTGCCTCAGCCTCCTGAGTAGCTGGGATTACAGGCACGTGCCACCATGCCCAGCTAATTTTTAGCATTTTTAGTAGAGACGGGGTTTCATCATGTTGACCAGGATGGTCTCGATCTCTTGACCTCGTGATCCACCCGCCTCAGCCTCCCAAAGTGCTGGGATTACAGGCTTGAGCCACCGCGCCCGGCTTTAAATCATTTTTATAACTTAAAATTTTAGAAATGAACAGGAAGAATGAATTAACCAAAGGGACGGATGGGGGTTTAGTGTGAGAGGAACATTGAGAGGGTGGGAATATGGGCAGTAGGTGTAATAAAAGCACATGGAACAGAAAGTGGAAACAGAGAAAGGTACCTGTGCCTAACCACGGCCCCCACCACACCCTCAGGATTAGAAGCCATGGTAGGAGAAAGGGGGCAAGTCTGGGACACAGGCTGCCAGGTCGGGGAGGCAGGCCACGGGATTGACGCTGCAGAGCCCAGAGTCCTGGCCCCTCTCAAAGTAGACGCTGCCAGGGGAGAAGATGGAGGGGTCCTCATCAAAGAAGTTATAGGGTCGGAGCAAGAAGCCAACTCTGTTCCCCAGAGTCACTGTGTTGGGGATGTCCTCGGCATGGGGAATGTGCAGGAAGCTGGCTGTGACCCAAGCCACCAGATCCTGCAGGAAGAGGGAGGAGCTGGAAGACTATGGAAGCAAGACCCAAAGAACCACCCTTCAGCCACAATCCCAGCCTCCAGCCTCAGCCTGGCTTCCACTCCGCCCCGGCTTGTGCCTATACAAGAGGAGCAATCAATGTAAGCAGCTGTGCAGGGAGCCAGGGAGCCAGTGTCCCAGAGCTAATCTCACCCCAGGAGGGATGACCTGTGTTGGTCATCAGAAAACTGCATGGCCTGTGAACCTATGAACTGGAAATCAGCCATTCCTCCTAACCTATAGCCAGAGGCCGGATAGCCAAGATGCCATGCCCACGGGTGTCCCTTTCCTCCATCCCTAGGGCAACCAACCTCTCCTAAGAGGGTTTCATTGTTGATGAAGTCAGCAAAGGCAACTGTGGGTGTCCAGATGTCATTCTGGTGATAGATGCTACTGCTCTGTGACTCCTCCTCCTTTCTCTGGGTCACCACAAGCTGGTATCTGACCAGGAATCATTGTCAAGAAGGTGGTGTTGGAAAATGCCAAGTGCCTTTACTGGCCCCAGAAGTCCCTTACATCAGATTCTGTGTGAGACCACTTCCCACTGTGTATCTAACTTGGGTGTGAGGGGAGGTACAGGGATGAATGGTAGCCGTGGACAGGGAGTTGGGAGTCTCCAAGGGCTGGGGTGGGGGAGAAACAGTCCTTCCCTTCCACCCAGTCCAGGGCCCTCCTCACCTCCCCCAGCTGAGGGCCCTCTCCATGTCACTCTCCAGGGGCATGTGTACGCCAAGGGGGCTGTGGATCTGGATTCGGTACCCACGCTGGTGACTCCACGCATTAGTCTGGTTGCTAGCCAGGTAGAGGTAGCGGGGTAGGGGACTTCCCAAGGAAAAAGCTGCCAGGTCCTCCTTTCCCAGCACCTGCCGAGTCAGCTGTGGGCGCTGTAGCCGGTGCTCTGGGTTCCAGGGGGCGGCCACAGGTTTAAACACCACGTCTTCAGCTACCACCCAGTTTTTCAGCCCTGCCAGGGTGAGGGAAGGAAGATGAGTTCCATACCAGGTAAGGTCTCTGGGCCAGATCCCTGTCTTTTCCATGATGTCCACTGCACTGGTGTGACAAAAGGTGGAGAGCATCAGAGCACACTGTGCTGGAAGCCGGGAGGTCTGGGCAAGCGGAAACTCCTATCTTCTTCCCACTTGCCTGTCCAATAGGGTAGCCACTAGCCATATGTGGCTATGAAAATTAAAATTCAGGGCCAGGTGAGGTGGCTCATACCTGCAATCCCAGCACTTTGGGAGGCTGAGGCAGGTGGATCATGTGAGCCCAGGAGTTTCAGACCAGTCTGTGCAACGTGGCGAAACCCTGACTCTACAAACAAAAAAAATCAGCCAGGTATGGAGGTGCATGCCTGTGGTCCCAGCCACTTGGGAAGCTGGGGTGGGAGGATCACTTGAGCCCAGGAGGTTGTAGCTACAGTGAGTTGAGTTCACACCACTGCACTCCAGCCTGGGCAACAGAGCAAGACCCTGTCTCAAAAAAATAAAATAAAAATGAAATAAAATAAATCCCTGAGACTAGCCACATTAAAAGCACCCAGTTGCCACACATGGATAGTGACTATTGTTGAGAGTCGTGGCACAAATATAGAACATTTCTATCCCTGCAGAAAGTTCTATTAGCAATGGACTACCAAACAGTCCCTAGACTAATTTGCTTCACAGATTCATTTTCTGAATCCCTACACTGGACATAATTAAAGCTGTTCTATGGCTGTCCCCAATAAATAGAAAGGCACATGCAGTTGACTGGTGACATTCTTTTAACTATGAAAGGGATAACAGTATTTGTCTTGGACAAGCTAGCTGAAAAACTGACTCCCGAGCCGGGTGTGGGGGCTTGTGACTCGGGAGGCTGGTGGCAGGGTGGTGCAGATCCTTTGAGCCCAGGTGCTGGAGACCAGCTGGGGTAACAGAATAAAACACTGCCTTAAAAAAAATAAAAAAGGCTGGGCATGGTAGCTCATAGTACTTTGGAAGGCTGAGGCGAGTGGATCACTTGAGACCAGGAGTTCAAGACCAGTCTGGTCAACATGGTGAAACCCCGTGTCTACTAACAAAATTAGCTGGGGTGGTGCATGCCTGTAATCCCAGCTATTCTGGAGGCTGAGGCACAAGAATCGCTTGAACCTGGAAAGCGGAGGTTGTGGTGAGCTGAGATTGTGCCACTGCACTCCAGCCTGTGTGACAGAGTTAGACTGTTTAAAAAATTAAAAAACAAACAAAAAAACTGGGCATGGTGGTGTGTGCCTGTTGTCCCAGCTACTCAGGAGGTTGAGGCAGGAGGATTGCTTTAGCCCAGGAGGTTGGGGCTGCAGTGAGCTGTGACAGCACCACTGCACTCCAGCCTGGGTGACAGTGAGACTCTGCCTCAAAAAAGAAAAGAAAATCCAATCCTTTCCCCTGGTCCCCCACATACTCCTCCCTGCTCTGACTTCACTTTTGATCTCAGCAAGGTAGGAAGTACTGTCGGTCTTTTTCAGAAGCGAGCACATTCACACCTTTGTCTGGGAGCTCCTGAGAATTCTACAGCATCCATAACCTGCGTCGCCTAACTCAGCACTTGGCCACACACTTTCTGCAGGTCTGGACTGTTAGTTCCTTTAAACGAGACCTATATGAAGGCACCTGGCACAGGAGACACTGTGCTGATGCTGGTGCCTCTGAAGCCATCCTGTGCACTGGTGCCTGACACAGCCTCTCTGGCCCACAGCCGCAGCCCATGCTGCACATGCTAGGGATCCAATAAATGTTACTTCCCAAAACCAGGCTCTTTGATGCTAAAGAAAAACTTCCAATCAGAAGACAGTCAAAATCCAAGTATGTCAAAGGATAATCTAGTTAATATGATCATTCCAATCATGCTATTAGTCCTCTCTGCCCTCCAGCCCACTGCGACCACAGTGCAAGTGCACGCATACAGACACACGCAGGCAGGCACATGTCATGAGGATGAGGAAACATCGCGCAAGAAATCCAAGTTGAGTTTACGTTGCACTATACTTTGGCAGTCACTTCCTGTCCCATCTCTCCCCACCTTCCTTAGTTTCCCTTAAAATGGAGAGGGTCCAGTGAGTTTAATTTTCTTTGTGAATCTAAACGTCTGTGATTCTGAAGTTTTTCTGTCCTTGACAAAGTCTTGCTGGAACAGCAAGTCCTCTGTGCTTTGAGCCCTTTGTGCTTGAAAAATCCCTTTCCATACCCGCACCAAGCTGTCTGCCATGTCACCAGTCAAGAGATGACAGGAATGAGATGGCCCTCCCAACCAGCAGTGGCCCTATCCTGGGGAACAACCCCAGCTATAGTACCCTCCCCTTCTCAAGCCTCCAGGTCCACCCCCACCCTGAAGACTCTAGATAGATCGCTCCCGACCTCAGCTCAGATCCCTGCTCTCCCCACCCCCACTGGCCCTCAGAAAGGAAGAAGCAAAGTGCTCCAACTCCAGCCCCATTGGGCCTCTGACAGGGCCCGTTCACCTACCCAGTGTCACTTGAGGCTAAGGCAATCATGCCCAGCATTACATTTAAACTAATTTCACAATCACAGCAAGTCCGAAGGGCTGGGCAGGGGAACACCTTTCACCTTTTGCCAGAGACCCAGTAGCCCAGTACCAGGCTGACTGCACTGAATATGCTCACAGTCCCTGCTCTGTTGCCACTGGAGCTGTGGTGCTGGAACACCTCACTCTTGCCACTCGAGATCTCAGCTTGACCTGAGAGATTCCCTTCCTTTCCCTCTGCCCACCCCACCCTACCCCCAACCTCCATCCTCATCCGCTCAGCACTCACCTGCCACATCCAGGTCCAGCTTGAAGTGGAAGGCATGTGTGTGCACCGCTCCCAGCACGTGCTCCCCCACACGGTTCCCAAACAGGAGACCCTGCTCTCCCCCTCTTAGGAAAGCGGTGTTGATATAGCCCGTAGCATGGACCCGCCCTTCAAGTGCCCCATTTGGGTAGAACGCAAAGTCCCAAATGTAGTCATAGTTGCCCACAGACGACACAGACCTGACCACAAGGGCTGAGCTGGCCAAACCACCGTAGAAATGATTTTCAAGGTAATTGTGGTGCCTTCGAAGAGGCAGTCCCTGGGCTTCCTCAAACACACACACAGCACCCGGGAGCAGCTGGACTGTCCCTTTGCCCACTAATACATGGATGTCCACCATTGTGGCTTGATAGGGGCAGTCCACTCCCCGCACCAAGCCTCGGCTGTTACGGCCAAGTCCATAGCTGCTATCCAGATAGCGAGTCACCATTGTCTTGGGTGAATCAGCACCATAGATAGACACGCACTCTTGGACACTGACTTCATAGGCCACTCGCTCACCCTGGAACCGAACATCAAAAACCCTCAGGCCACTGAACACCCCATGGCCAAAGGTAAATGACCAGAGGGAGGATACCACCAGATTTCCTTGTACACTGTATTGGGAACCCTGGGGTGAGAACTGAAGAGGGGGAGGAGGACCTGGGGAATTCTGAGGCCTCAGGGATGAAGCCCCATTTGGTGGGGGTAGAGGGACTCTAACCACTTCCAACCGGCCAGACTTAAACTCCTGTTCCAACTGGCCCAAGTCTGCATAGTAGCGCCCAAGGTAGAAGACCTGCTGGACAGCCCAGTGGGCAGGGTCCAGGGCCCCGTGGTCCAGTAGTAGCTCCAGCCCCACAGGGTGAAGGAAAATACCAACACCTGAGATGTTATGGTAGAGGGCTATCCAAGTAGCTCGGTCCCCCGAGCGCAAGCCCCGAGGGGTGGCATGCAGAACTGCCAAGGTAGAGCCATTGTAGTTGAAGGCGGAAGCCAGGAAGATGGGTGCCTTGGGTAGCTCCACCTCTTTCAGATGTGTCCACATCTGCATATACTCAGCTCTCAGCAGCGGGCGACGGTGATAGGGCAGGGGCCCACCGTGACGCTCCACAGTCACGTCCCGCATGTAGGAGGGGTGAGGCAGCGGCCCCACCACCAGCTCACTCACGTTGGGCTGGGGTTGTCCACCAAAGAGGACGATGGCCAGTGCCTCCCGGGCAGGTGGGGGGTTCCCCCTGTCCAGGTGGGCCAGGGCTGCCGCCTTGGGAGGCAGCTGCAGCTCCACTGAGAAGACACAGTTGTCCGAGGGCCGGGCCTGGGCTGCATCCACCAGCCCTGGCCCCAGCCGCTGGGTCAGAAAGCGCATCACAGCTGTCAGCTCCTCTGGGCTCAGGTCTGCAAACAGCTGGCTCTGGCCAGGGTGTGGCCAGGGCTGGGCCCTGTGGGATACAGAGGGGCAGCGGGGAGGCTGGCTGGAACCACCCGGGCTGGTCAGCAAAACATAGGCCAGGGCAAAGATGGTAATGAGCGACAGTGCCAGGAAAGCCAGGACTATCTTGAGATGCATGGCGGATGCTGAGAGTTGAAATCAGAGTTCTAACAGCTGCTCCTTCCAGTTACTGACATCAAGTCCAGGTTTATATTCACTAGGATGGAGAGAAATGGAGAAAACTCCACCCCATGGGTTGGACAGGAAATTTCTGACCTTGTTTTATGTAATTCTGTTCCAATTTTCTGTCCTGTGGTTTGGCCCAAGGCACTACTTCCACATGCACAGCCTCTTCCTCGCCCCTGAAGTCCCACTGGTAGCAGTCAGTACCAACTACTGATTTCCATCATTTAGACCAGATCAGAGGGAATCAGAGTTAACAATGCTGACCTCCAGTTTCCACCCGGAATGGGTCTCAGGAAGAGTACAAACCTCAGATGCCCAATTAAGTTCTGCAGCCTGCTTGCAAGCACTAAACTATCCATTTTCCTACCTCCTGGCAGGAGCTGCAACTCAAAGCTCCAGGATGTACTGCCTTGTTCAGCAGTAAGCACTCAATTCTGCCTGTGGCCTAACGCCAAGCCCTTAATTTGTAGTCTCAGGCCTTTTCCATCCAGTGGAGTGGTTGAGGGCCTGGCCTTAGTAATCAGGTTTGTCCACCAATCCCAGTTCCCTCAGCTGTGTAACCCTAGCGGGAATACTCATCCTGAGTCTCAGTGTCCTCATCTGTAACAAATGGATACAACTACTCTACATATTCCTTAAGATTAAATGTCATCATGCACATCAGGTACTTAACAGCCTGGCCCAGCGGGGGCACTCACAAACTGCTGGCTTTTGGTAGTCATCTCTGAAACACAACATAGCAGCTAGCTGCCCTTCCACTGCTCAAGACCTTAGACTCTTTTTACAGAGACCACGAGGGGATCACTGGAAACCAGAAGGCTACTTGCAAGGTGGAAGTTGAGGAAACTTTATTTCAGAGGGAGATAGATTCCTAGGCAGCCCTCCAAGGAATGTGAAAACCAAAACTAGAGTCTCCTCAAGAAACTTAAGACATTATTCAGGGAGGATTCATATAAGGTAAAGAAAATGACTGGGTAGGACATGCCTTGAACCAGTTCATTTCCTACACACGGAACTACAGCAGCCTCTACTGGCAGTTCATGGGTATCGCCGGGGAAGGAAGGAACAAGGATCTTCTGAAAGTAGGGAGAGAAGGCAGCTCAGGTCTGGGAAGAACTCACTTTCAGTAATTCAGAATGAACACAAATGAAGGACCCACCCTTGCTTGGTAGGCAGAAGCCTGAGTCTTTCCACTATACTGGGGAAAAGATTCAGCTTGACTGGCATCAGGACACACGACAGGATGGCTAGGTGTCCATGGAGGTGGGTGTCCGAACGTGCACACGTGAGCATGAGTACGTCCTGAGCCACCAGAGCATTGCACCAGGGTCTGCAGCTTTAGAAAGAGGTCAAAGTACCTGTATTTTTAATAATTTCTTGACATGGTAAAAGAATTTTACATTACGATCCAAGGGTGGTAGGGTGAGGAGGGGCGGCAGCGGAACAATCCAACAAAGAGAAAGGGAAACTGAGGAACACATGGTGGGAGGAGGGAAGGGTTTCAACTGGAAGCGATCTGGAGGGTGGGCGGGGGCACTGCCCAACTAAAATGCAATTGGTTTGTTACTGAGTACTATTCGTGGGAAGACAGCATCCTGACTCCTTCTCTACAGAATATTGGGAGTAAAAAAAGCCAGGTGGAAATATTATTGGGGGTTGGAAGACAGAGACAGGAAGAATAAAAGAAACAGACACTAAGAGTCACTGGCAGGCTGACTGCAGATATCAACTCTCCAGCAGTGGTGGAATAAAAGAGCTGGGGGCTGATGGGGATTAACACAAAAGCTGTTAACAATTAAGTGGTATCTCTGGAAGATTCAAGAGACAGGAGGCAACTCTTCTATAGTTTTCACTTGCCTAGCACATTTCCACATACACAAACATGTATATGCATGTGTGTGCATGCACACACACACACACACCCCAATGACTGCTTTCCCTGGAGTCCCAACACTATATATAAGAGAAGTATTTCCCAAAAGGAAAGCCCAACATGAGCAGCAGCATCCGGACCTCACACCTGCCGACACCTTCACCCCAACTGACAACTGCCTGGGAAAAGGCAAACAGGAGTCAAAAGGACCAGCTTTTGCAATAATGATAATAAGGACTGAGTCAGAGAGGGACAGGCCTTCTCCTAGTCCTCTGCTTCTCATCTCTGTGTTCTCCACCAACTCACCCTGGGTACCAACAGGCTACAGTATTAGGAGGGAGGACAGGCCCAAGATGTTTGTCTGGGTAGATGACAACTAAGACAACCATCACCTCCTGAAAGGTATGTGACAGGGATCATGGAAAGAGAGGGTATGTTAGGTAATGGAGTAGGAGGGTGTGTGCGCATGTCTGCATGGGTGTATACATGCATACACATATGTGCATGTGAAAACCCCCATTATAAAAACATCTGAAGGAGCTTGGGAATTGACTGAAGGCCTAAGGTGTTTCTCGTCATGATCAAGATTCAAGGTGGGATGTACACAGATGTGAAGCCCTAAGTCATCACCAGGGCAACTTGGGAGGATCCAATGCCCATAGAGGAAAGAGACAATAACCTCATGTGAGGAAGACTTGATCCCCCCTCCCCACCACCCCAGTTCCTAAAAAACACCTGGCACTTTCCCTCCAATTCCCTCAGCTTTTAACCAACTAATCATCAAAAGGAAGAAAACATAAAGCCCAAGACACAGGAGGGAGAGGAGAGTGGAAACACAAGTATTTTTGTGCCAACATCCTGCACACACAAACCTGGAGTTCTCCAGAAATTAGGACAGGTTGGGTGTGGGGTATTAGGGAAGGAAATAGAAGAGTTCCTGAGGCCTGAAAAAAGAGGTAAACACATCACAGAACTAGATGAGAGTTTCATTAGACTCTAACTAAAAACAGAGAGGTGTGATTACTATTTCCAGCCAGTTTCCCCATCACGATAGTCATGTAACAAACCAAGGCAATGTCGGTCTTGAGCCAGACTCACAGAGTCCCCTGGCCCTGGCCCTGGCCTCAGTACAGAGTCTCTGCATTGCTGCTCCGGGGCCGTTTGATCTTCTCGATATTTTTCAGGATCATGTCATGTAGAGTGACCTGGGAGAAGAGGAATCAGGAGAATCACACATCTGTACAAGCTTACCTCACCAAGAAAATGAGAGACCCCTCCACAAATCCCCAAGCAATCATTTGCATACAGTAAGTCCTTAATGTCATCAATAAGTTCTTAGCAACTTCGACTTTAAGCAAATCAACGTACAGCAGGTAAACAAACCAAGTACAGAAAGTCCCCAGATAACATGGTTTCGAACAATGTCACTTTGTTCAATGTCGTTTTGTTACAATGCTAATGAAAAAAATCTTGGTTTTGACATACATCATTTTTAAAGTCTCAGTTTCTAAGAGCCTATGGACAATGTTAAGTGAGGACTTCCTGTAATTCTAATCTCACTAGAGCCTGCATTCAGGGAGGCAGTGCCACCTCTCTTACACTACAACTGGGTGTAAATGGGTATTTCCAAGGCCCCAAGTGTCTAATAACAACTAACATGTATTGTGCCCTTAACATAGTGAGAATTGCACCAAGTCCTTTAATGTGTTATCTCACTTATTTAAAAAAACAAAACAAAACAATTTTGTGCAGCAGGTACTCTTCAGTCCCCCACACCCCTTATTAAAATCGGAGTTTCAGTATTGTTGCCCAGGCTGGAGTGCAGTGGTGCGATCTTGGTTCACTGCAACCTCTGCCTCCTGGGTTCAAGCGATTCTTCTGCCTCGGCCTCCGGAGTAGCTGGGATCACAGGTGTCTGCCACCATGCCTGGCTAATTCTTTTGTATTTTTAGTAGAGACAGGGTTTCACCATGTTGGCCAGGCTGGTCTTGAACTCCTAACCTTGTGATCCACCCACATCAGCCTCCCAAAGTGCTGCGATTACAGGTGTGAGCCACCGTGCCTGGCCTCTTCAGTCCCATTTTAAAGAAGAAATTGAAGTTTGAGCTTGAACAGTTTGTTCCAGGTCACACAATACAGGTAGACCCGGTTGCAAACCTAAGTCTGTCTGACTCTGACACCCGTATCTTAACCATACTATATTGCACACCCCTCCACTCAGGTAGAAAGCAGTGAGATATCCTGCTAGATGACTTCATGGTTGTCAACATTGAGTTGATGAACAGAATTTGCTCTACTCATTTTACCTCAGACCCTCATCTTAGCCCTTCAGAAAATTTCAATATTCTCAACTAAGAGAAACCACAGCAACTATGGACAAGGATTGAGGTTACTCACATATTGATTCCTCAGCTCTGATATGATGAGCCTAAGGCTGATATATTCTTTCTCATCGATCTCTGTCACGGTGCGGCGATAGTCCTCCTGCAAGGAGAGTAGAGGAAAAAGCTAAGTCCCCGAGGCCCAGCTGCTCCCAGACAGCTCCTTTCCAGTAGCAGTCACTCTTCACTATGCTGCCACCTCCACCCTCAGGCCACAAACCCCTTACTTACCACATGGGGATATTTAGCTATTTTAGAAACCAATTTGGCTCTTGTAATATAATATCTGGAAGGAGAGAGAAGAGGAGGAAGCTGCAGGAAACCCTTGATGATGCCCACCACCTCATCAGCCCCCAGTGCCTCGCCAAGCCCAAGCAGCCCTACCTAGAAATCTGATCCAGATAAGATGCAGCTTCACTCTCAACAGTTCTTAGTTCTGCAACTGTTTCCTCCTAAAACAAACAAACAAACAACAGGTGCATCAAAAGCCATGTCATCCATAGCAGCCCCAAAGAGAAAGGGAAGAAAGATAAGGCAGGAAAGATGAGAGCATCTCTCCCAAACCTCTCTTCCTAGTTCGTGATGCAGGTACATTACCTGAATGGACACCCCAAAGTTGTTTCCATCTTCTATCCTGGGAATCAGGAGCTGTACCCACATTTTCACCTGGATGCCAAAAAATATATGAAGACCTTTGCCTGAAGGCTGAAGCCATGAAGTACACAATTCAGACTGCTGGGACCAGAGCCAGGAACAGAGAAGTCAAAATACCTGGTCTGGCCAGGCATGGTGGCTCACGCCGGTAATCCCAACAAATTGGGAGGCCAAGGCGGGTGGATCACCTGAGGTCAAGAGTTTGAGACTAGCTCGGCCTACCATGTTAAAACCCCGTCTCTACTAAAAATACAGAAATTAGCTGGGTGTGTTGGCAGGTGCCTGTAATCCCAGCTACTCGGGGGGCTGAGGCGGGAGAATCCCTTGAACCCAGAAGGCAGAGGTTGCAGTGAGCCAAGATGGCTACACTGTAATCCAACCTGGGTGACAGAGCAAGACTCCATCTCAAAAAACACACACACACAAAACCTAGTCTGTCAATTCCCACACCACCCCTACACCTACTGTTTTTTGTACTTCAAGTGGGGTACTTGGGGCAGGCCCATAGGTCACTAGCCTGTGCCTCACCGTGTTACATTTTTCAATCAGCAGCCGGATCTCAGGTTTCACTTTCTCAATAATGTCTACCAGCTGCTGGTTGCTTTTCAGCATCCCATTGGGCATGACAAACACCTTGGTTCCTAGCAGAGATACAAAAGTCAAACGATCAGGGAAGAGGAAAGGACACAGCATCCCCTACTTTTCTCTCATTTTCCCTACACCTATCACATGCTATGAACTCTGCCTTCCATTTGTCACAATCCTACCATGACACCACTGTGAGAATCAACGAGAATGGATGAACAAAAGAACAACAGATGAGCATCTAAAATATGACAAAAGCCTTAAACTCTGTTTATTGGAAAACCAGATTTAGAGCACTAAATAATGAGCACGTTTGGAGGAGCTGGGAATGCTACTTCTGGGAAATAAGATTAGATCTTGCTTCCTGGTCAGGAGAACACTAGATCCATCCTGCTTCTCAGGGCTGCAAGTCAGGGGTGGGGTGAGGGGAGAGGAGGTAAGGGTGGCTCTTACCTTGGAAGGCTTCTTCACACTCATCCAACCTTCGCTTCTTATAAGTGGGCTATGGATACAAAGAGGCAGAAATAAGCCTGCTTTTGACACCCACATCTCCATCACAAGATACTTCAAACAAGTTTAATCCCTTCCTCAGCCTCATAGCTTGTGTTATTAATTTCTGTACAATTTCCTAAGTACATATAAAGCTTTAAGAAAAGGTTCCTGGAGGCTGGGCGCAGTGACTCACACGTGTAATCCCAGCTCCTTGGGAGGCCCAGGTGGGTGGATGACCTGAGACCAGCCTGGTAAACATGGTGAAATCCCATCTCTACCAAAAATACAAAAAATTAGCCGGGCGTGGTGGTAGGCACCTGTAATCCCAGCTACTTGGGAGGCTGAGGCAGGAGAATTGCTTGAACCTGGGAGGCAGAGGTTGCAGTGAGCTGAGATCACACCACTGCCCTCCAGCCTGAGTGACAAGAGCCAAACTCTTCTCAAAAAAAAAAAAAAAAAAAGAAAAAGAAAAAGAAAAAAGATTCTTGGGCTGGGCGCCGTGGCTTACGCCTGTAATCCCAGCACTTTGAGAGGCCGAGGCATGCGGATTGCTTGAGACAAGCCCAGGCAATGTAGGGAAACCCCATCTCCACAAAAATTACAAAAACTAGCTGGACATGATGGCACATGTGCCTCCAGTCCCAGCTATCTGAGAGGCTGAGGTAGGAGGATGGCTTCAGCCCAAGAGTTTGAGGCTGCAGTGAGCCGAGACTGTGCCACTGCACTCCAGCCTAGGTGACAGAGTGAGACTCTGTCCTCCCTCAAAAAAAGAAAGGGTTCTTGCCACAAAGCAAATTATGCTCTAGTTGGGAAGACCAATCTTTCCAGAAATACAAGACATTAAGTATTATAAAGAATAGGAAAAACGAACCAATCAAAGCAGGGAAGGCAATTAAGGGAATATGTACAAATCTGCTGGTTCCACAAAGGAGCACATTGTTCAGTCAACAAACATGTATTTAGCAACTGCCATAGACCAGGATCAACACTAGGTGCTGGGAATACAAAGATTAAGACAGTTCCTTCCAGCTGGACCACGGTGGCTCATGCCTGTAATCCCAGCACTTTGGGAGGCCAAGGTGGGCGGATCACTTGAGGTCAGGAGTTCGACACCAGTCTGGACAACATGGTGAAACCCTGCCACCACTAAAAATAAAAAAATTAGCCAGGCGTGTTGGTGTATACCTGTAATCCCACCTACGCAGGAGGCTGAGGAGGGAAAATCACTTGAACCTGGGAGGCAGAGGTTGCATTAAGTCAAGATCGTACCACTGCACTCTAGCCTAGGCAAGAGTGAGACTCTGTCTCAAAAAACAAACAAACAAAAAAGAAGATAGATTCTGCCTTCCAGATATACAAGTTCCATCAGTGACGCAGTACTACAGACAATAATACAGTATCATCAGTGTTCTAACAGCATGTGGACACATGACTGATAAGGACGAGGTGTTAAAAATGCAGAGCAAAGACTATGATTGCAGTTTTACAGCAAGAACAACTTTGTATTCCATAATACTACTCAGGACATAGTAAAAAGGTAAGTAAAGTCTTCTTCAGAGCTATGGGAAAATCCAGGTAACCTGATGAAGCCAGTTTTATTTGAAACTCACTCTAACACTGAGAGTAGCATTAGCATATTGACTTCATGTCACAAATGAAACTCAGGGTCTAAAAGGAATATACTAGAGGCCCCATGCAGTGGTTCACGCCTGTAATCCCAACTCTGGGAGGCCGAGGTGGGCTGATTGCTTGAGCTTAGGAGTTGAGACCAGCCTGGGCATCATGGTGAAACCCTGTCTCTACAAAAAATGCAAAAATCAGCTGGGCATGGTGGCGCACTCCTGTAGTCCCAGCTACTTGGGGGGCTGAGGAGAGAAAATCGCTTGAGTCTGGGAGGTCAAGGCTGCAGTGAGCAGTGCCTGAGCTGCCACACTCCAGCCCGGGGAAAAAAAAAAAACAGTGACACTCTTTCTCAAAAATAAATAAATAAATAAGAAATAAAAGGAGTACACTAGAGTCATCATGTCTATAACAGAGTCCTGGTTCCCAGGTCCAAATCCCACTGTTCCCTCTGTACATGTTAAACTGACAAGGAAAGAGAGGACAGAGGACCTACTGCTCAAGAACACAAAGATAAACATAGGACACTTACACCATCCAGTCCATCATGGCTATTGGTGAGAAGAATGGGGTCAGGGACTGGGAGATTCATGTCAGAGTGGATCTGAGTTAGGTCATGGATGTTTAAGATTGGTTCCTGAAAGACACCCACCCCAAAACATTAATCTTTTCAAGTTGAGCAAAGAAGTATTTGATTTGAAGGGCAAGAAATGAAAGTGCTTTTACAGTTTAAAAAAATAAAAAGAAGAATCAACACACAATTTGTCCCACTTGACAGTAGTACCAGGGCCAAAAATATTGGGGAATCTGAGGAAAGAAAAGGGTCTCTCACCTTCAGAAAACTATCAAGTTCTAATAACTTCTTTGGGAAAAAATTTGCCACCAAGTCTTCTGCCTAAAGAGGGAAAATACAGCTGAATTAGTATCTGTGGGAAGGTCTCTCTCTATATAGATATCTCCTCTTTGGGAAACTCTCAATTAACCAACACCTATTTTTCTATTTATTTCACTCACCTCACTTGTGATCCGCTCCCTGAAAGAATCAACCTAAAATTAACAAAGAGAGCAATTGAGTACCTGGTGACAGAGGTAAGAGCAGGATAGAGAATCCCAAATCCAACTGTCTTTCCCTCACCTTGTAACTGTAATAAGAAGCTGAGAGGCCCCCAGACTGCAAATACTTTATTTTTTTGAGGACCCATTTTTCCATCTCAGGAGAAGGACGCAGGGCTTGAGGGCAGCACCTGCTTGTCTCCTCTCCTCTCCCTCCCTGTGTCTGATGCTGTCTGAATTTCATAAGCAGACAAAAGATAGGTAGTTAGGGGAGATGTGAGCTCACAAACGTGCCAACCCCCACCCAGATCTGGCCTATGATACGAGGCAGACCAGCCACCAAGGGCAGGGGCAGTGCCCGGGTACGTTGCTGGGCTGGGGGATTTCCAGCTGTCACCGGCCTAAAGCCCTGAGTCCAACACGTGTTCGCGGAGGTGTCCCCCGCACTCTTCATCATCAGACGCGGTACAGAAAGCCATCCTATATTTTCTTCTCCCGCGAAGCCGACCCCGGGAGCTGGGGGCTGGGCTGAGCCGAGCGGAAGCTCAGAGCTGGTATCCCCAGGGAGACAAAGACGCCATGGGGGGTAGGAAGCCGTTCAGACTGCTGGGGGATCAAAGCGAGGGGCAAAAAGGCCGGACCGGTGCCGCTACCTTGAGCTTCACTTCCTGATCCACCTTCAGCAACGAGGCCATGGCCGAGCCGGGCCGTGTCCGATCCGCTGGACACCGGAGGCGCTGTGGACTCCGGGGAGGGGGCCAGAGGTACCTGCGGAATCTCGGCTGACCTCGGGACCCGGCCGCCCTCACTGGCTCACTCACTGCTCGCTTGTTCCCTCCCTCCGTGCCGTCCGCCCGCCCGCCGGCAGCCTGCTGCCTGGTCGCACTCTCGCTCGCCCTCCCGGCTTTCGCCGCTCACGCCGGAAATTGCGTCACAGCCAATCGCCGAGACTTCTGCGAGGTTGTGCACGTGCCCTGCGCAGCCGCGATGAGACTCGGCTTTGGACGTTCCGGGCGGGGTTCACAAGGTCCGGGGCAAGAGTCAGATAGGGTGAAGTAAAAGGGAGAGCGGTGGGCGATGGTGCACTGAGAACTGAGCTTCCGAGGGACTCGGAAACGGTGTGACCCTCTGTTGGCCCAGAGCTCGCCTTCACTGAATGGAATTTCTCAGCTGCTGCAGTCCCGAGGACAACGCCGTCGCGCCCCAGTGACGTAGGCTCGGGGAAGTCGCGGACCCGGGTACTGGGTTCTCGGGGTGTAGTCCCTGATTCCCGCTGGCTCCGCCGAGCGTCAAGTGTTTAGGCTAGAGCGGAAAAGACAAGTGCCGTTGTTATCAAGCTTTCCTGGTACATTTCTCTTCCACTGATTCTCGTAAGCTTCCAGACCTTAAATGGGCAAATTGTCTAATGGGCAAATTGACGGCCAGAGTAGGGTAGGGCTTGTCCAAGGCGTTTCCAGTACATCCTGAGCCAGAACCCGTATCTCCTAACTTCCACGGCAATGCTGTATCTATTTTTCTAATGGAAGCTTGAGACTCTACCTTTTCATTCACCCATTAATTCGACCTCTCGACATTGGATATTTCGTTCAATAAGATGGGCTAGGGCACTATCTCAGAACCTAGAAATATGTGAGTCACATACGTAGGCTGGAATCTTCTAGCAGCCACGATTAAAAAGTAAAAGAAACAACTGAACATTTTAGTTATGTATTTAACCCAGTTTATCCAAGTATTTCAACAAGTAATCAACATTTTAAAAATCCAGATCTTATGCATTCTTTTCTCATACCAAGTCTTCAAAATCCAGTGCATATTTTATACGTAACTGCACATCACAATAAGGCAACACCACATTTGCTGTCAGTGGTCAGTAGCCACATGTAGTTGGTGGCTTCTGTATTGAACAGCACAGCTCTGGGAAATCAAAGGCAAACAAGACTCAAGGTGGCTGGCTCCAATGGGGCATAATATTGGAAAAACACCAGAAAGTAAACTGACAAGTTAGCTGCAAAATTTGATAAATGTTAGGAAACAAGTGGCAGACATGAAAAATACCAGAGATATATTTTAGATAGAATGGCCAAGGAAGGCCTCTTTGAACAAGTGACAAGCTGTGATCTAAGGATATAAAGAGGTTAACATGGGAAGAGTGAGAAGAAACTTGAGAGGTCTAAGTGCAGCTCAGGTAAATGCTCTAGGGAAGGAAAGAGATTGTCTTGCTGTCTTGAAGACAAAGACCAGTGAGCTGGGGGTGAGGAGGGTTGTTAGTAAACAATCTAGATTAAGTGCAAAAAAGCTCATCAGATTTATATTTTGGGGTCGCTCTTGCTGTTGAACATTTATCCTAGTCTGCCCACTCTACTGTGCTATCCCCTGTCTTGAAATGAGGGAAATACACAATTAAATGTAATGAAGAACAGAACACTGACTATGGCCTTTGGAATCAGAGACCTGGGCTTCAGATCCCACCTCAGCTCCTCACTAACTGGATGGAATCTTGGGCAAATTATTGAAATGCTGAGTCTCAATTACCTAATCTGTAAAATGGAATTTTAATAATTAGTATATAATTTTGTAGTGGTGTGAATATTAGAAATAATATATGTATGGCCGGGCACGGTGGCTCAAGCCTGTAATCCTAGCACTTTGGGAGGCCGAGATGGGTGGATCACGAGGTCAAGAGATCGATACCATCCTGGCCAACATGGTGAAACCCCGTCTCTACTAAAAAAACACAAAAAATTAGCTGGGCATGGTGGCGCATGCCTGTAATCCCAGCTACTCAGGAGGCTGAGGCAGGAGAATTGCCTGAACCCAGGAGGCGGAGGTTGCGGTGAGCAGAGATCACGCCAGCCTGGGTAACAAGAGTGAAACTCCGTCTCAAAAAAAAAAAAAAGAAATAATATATGTAAAACAATTAGCACAGTGCTTAGATGCAAAATAGCCACTGTCAGATGAGTAAGTGATCTGTTAGTGCTTAGCATAAAGAGGTTACTCCTTAAATAACAGTAATTATGGCCAGGCATGGAGGCTTACGCCTGTTATCCCTGCACTTTAGGAGGCCGATGGGAGGCTGAGGCTGGTGGATCACCTGAAGTCAGGAGTTTGAGACCAACCTGGCCAACATGCTGAAACCCTGTCTCTACTAAAAATACAAAAAGTTAGCTGGGCATGGGGGCGGGTGCCTGTAATCCCAGCTACTTGAGAGGCCTAAGGCAGGAGAATCACTTGAACCCAGGAGGTGGAGGTTGCAGTGAGCTGAAATTGCGCCACTGCACTCCAGCAAGGGCAACAAGAGCAAAACTCCATCTCAGAAAAAAAAAAAAAAAAAAAAAAAAAAAAAATAGAGTAATTATCTTCATTCCTGCTTTCAAGCTCAAAGTCCTTTTCAGCTTATACAAGGCCACATATAACATAGCCCATACTATCCATCTTGCTCATAAACATCTAACAGTTTTCCCCCTTTTGCCTCTGTTTTTTGTTAACACATTTCCCTGGGAACTTTTGAGATCTGATTTGAAACTTAACTTCGGGAATTATTTCCCACATTAACTACATCCTATTTTAAGTATGCCACTATTCTGTATTTCTTTCAGAATTTGTAACTTCAACTGGAAAACTTAATGTTTGTGCCTGTTAAAATATGCTTTGTTCTCAAATAATTATGTTTTGTCTCCTTCAAGTAGGTTATAAGACAGATACACATTCTTTATTTCCCTTCCTCCTCCCCATCCAAATGTTTTATATAATACTCCATTCATTCACTTGTTTATTCAGTGAACAACTGGAGAGTACCACTCCATTTAACAATAACTATTTATTTCTTGGTGCTTACAAGTCACATGTGATCACTGATGACTGATCTAATTTTAAATTCATGTCCCCAAATCTCAAATGAGTGCACAACACTACCTGAGCTCCTACTACGTGGCTCCTGACACGTTTGCTCTCCCACCCTCCCAATGACTGTCATACTTTCTCATCTCCCTCAACCTCCAGTATTCCTTCTCTCCCACCTCCAATTTATGTTCTGAGCTGATTCCTTATTGAGAAACAGAAGCAAATGAGAGCTTCCTCATCATCTCACCACCAAATCTGCCAGTCTGCAAAATGCTTTCTGCTTTTCCTCCTCTTTCATTGAAGGAAGCGTACCTGTTCCCATCTCTTCCTTTTGTGCTTTGGATTCCATCTCCTTTCACTTTCTTAATGTCTGTGCCCATGATTAGCCCCTCTTTTTCCTACATCACATTTATCCTCTGCTGGGTCATTTCCAGACATGACCAATATCCCCTGTCTTGAGAAAAACCCTCCCCTGAACCCAGGTTCCTCTGTAGCTATCCCACCCTTTCTGTGCATTCCTTTCTGGCAAGACCTCATGCCCCATTACTCCATTCCTCTCTAATCAGACTTCCCAACCCTACTTTTTCACTGATACAGTTTTTGTTAGGTTATCAGTGACTTTCATGCTGACAGCATCAGTGATCACCTCTCTTCTTATTTGAACCTCTCAGTAGTACTCAACACATTAGCTACTCCCCTTCTTAAAATACACACAGCAACCTGTTCTGATCTTTGTAAAACCTCAACAGAGGTTTCCCCATTTCCTTTGCTGGGTCTTTCTCCTCTGCTCCACTTCTTTTTTTTTTTTTTTGAGACAGAGTCTCGCTCTGTTGCCCAAGCTGGAGTACAGCGGCGCAATCTTGGCTCACTGCAATCTCCACCTCCTCCCAGGTTCAAGCAATTCTCCTGCCTCATGTGCCCAAGGAGCTGGGATTACAGGCGTGTACCGCCATGCCCAGCTAATTTTTGTATTTTTAGTAGAAATGGGGTTTCACAATGTTGGTCAGGCTGTTCTCAAACACCTGACCTTATGATCCACCCACCTCAGCTTCCCAAAGTGCAGGGATTACAGGCGTAAGCCATCACATCCAGCCCTCTGCTCCACTTCTTAATGGTGGCATGCTCCAGGAGACTTATGTCCTTTATTCTCTGCTTACACTTTCTCCCTAAGAGGATCTGTGCTTGTTCATAGCTTTAAATGTCATCTGTATGCTGATTTGAGAGCCCCAAATTAATGTCTCCCATCCTGACATCTTCACTGAGTTACAACCATCTATTTGATATTTCTGCTTAGAAACCTAATGAGCATATCAAACTTAACATGGCCAAACCGGAATTCTTGATTCTCCCACACACCGGCGATTTTCCTATTCTTTTCCATCTCAGTAACTGACATAACTGTCCACCTGGTTGTTCAAACCAAAAACCTAACAGTCAACCTTGATTCCTCTCTTTCCCTCATGTCTCCACATTCAACCCATCAGCAGGTCCTATCAGCCTTCCCTGTGTGAGAGTGCTTTCCCCCATCTCTTCACTTGTTACCCTGGACAAAGCCACTGTCATCCTTTGCTGGGACTATTGCATTGGGCTCCTGTCTGGTCTCTCCACTCGTGCCACCCCCCAACAACTATTACATTCTATTCTTCACTCAGCACCCAAAATCTATCATTCATTCATTAATTGGCTGTTGCTCAAGTGATCCACCCGCCTCAGCCTGCTCAGGAGCTAGGATTACAGGTGCACATCAGGTCAGCTTTAAATAATCTTTTAATATGTCAATCACAGTTATGGTAGTATCTACTCAAGCTGAATATATATCTATATCTATCGATCTATATTCATAGACATATCGATGTAACTTGTCAGACCTGTGTTTCTGTCCTTATCTATGGAGCTAAATCTTGCCCATATTCTATGTATAGATAGATAGATAGATAGATATTCCAGAAACCTCACTCTAGAGACCTACCTAAGAGAAATGCATAAATATATTCACCAAAAGACATGAAAAAGAATGTTCATAGCAACACTATTCACAACAGCCCCCAACTGGAAACTACCCAGATACCTCTTAACAGCAAGAGAGATAACGACATTTTAATATAGTCACACAAGCCGGGCGCGGTGGATCAAGCCTGTAATCCCAGCACTTTGGGAGGCTGAGGTGGGTGGATCACGAGGTCAAGAGATCGAGACCATCCTGGTCAACATGGTGAAACCCTGTCTCTACTAAAGATACAAAAAATTAGCTGGGCATGGTGGCACGTGCCTGTAATCCCAGCTACTCAGGAGGCTGAGGCAGGAGAATTGCTTGAACCCAGGAGGCGGAGGTTGCGGTGAGCCGAGATCGCGCCATTGCACTCCAGCCTGGGTAACAAGGGCGAAACTCCGTCTCAAAAAAAAAAAAAAAAAAAAAAAAAAAAAAAAAATATATATATATATATATATATATATATATATATATATATATATATAGTCACACAATGGAGTACTACAAAGCATTGAGAATGTATGAACTAAAACTACACGAGATGGATGAATCTCATGATGAGTGAAAGAAAACAGAAACGAGTATGTCATGTATGATTCCATTTACATGGAATTCAGAAAACAGTTAAAACTGAATCTAGGGTGTTAGAATTGAGGATATTGTTTGCCCTTAGGGTGGTTGTCAACTAGAAGGAGGCATGGGAAAGGCAGTTGGGTACTGGTTACACTGATGTGTTCATTTTGTAAAAGTTCATCGAGGCTGGGTATGGTGGTTTATGCCTATAATCCCAACACTTTGGGAGGCTGAGGCGGGTGGATCATGAGATCAGGAAATGGAGACCCTCCTGGCTAACACGATGAAACCTCTCTACCAAAAATACAAAAAATTAGCCAGGTGTGGTAGCATGTGCCTGTATTCCCAGGTCCTCAGGATGGTGAAGCAGGAGAATTGCTTGAACCTGGGAGGTGGAGGTTGCAGTGAGCCAAGATTGTGCCACTGCCCTCCAGTCTGGACAACAAAGCAAGACTCTACCAAAAAAAAAAAAAAAAAAATTCATTGGAAATACACTTATGATTTCTGTCCTTTCCCCTATATGTTCTATCCATATTCTATCTCCCAGTAAATAGTTTTTTTTTTTTTTTAAAGTAAACCAGCCATGTCTCTTCCCTACTTATCACCCTCAGTGGTTTCCAGATAACACAGGCCTTCCTGAATCCCCCAGTGGAAGTAGCTACCCCCACTCTGCCCCAACTTATTCTCTATCACATCATCTTCTTACCTACTGTATTAGTTTTCTAGGGCTGCTGTAGCAAAGTACCGCAAAGTGGGTTGTTAGAACCAGAGAAATATATTGTCTCAGAGTTCTGGATGCTAGCAGTTCAACATTGATGTTCCTTCTAAAGGAGTCAGAGAAGTATCTGTTCCAGACCTCTCTCCTGGCTTCCAATAGCCTCAGGTCTTCCTTGGCTTAGAGATGACCCTGTGTGTCTCTTAACATCATCTTCTGTCAGACGCAGTACATGTCTTTCTGTGTGTCCAGATTGCCCCTATTTATAAGGAAACAGTCATATTGGTCTAGGGCTAACATTAAAGACCTCATCTGCAACAATCCTATTTCCAAAAAAGGTAACATTCACAGGCACTCATGCCCCATTTACTCCAGTCCACTCTAATGTGATTTCTCAACTTCAACATCTTTCGGGGGACAAAATTCAACCCATAGCATCTGCCATTATTTGAAATTATTAACCAAGTTATTAACCAAACATTGGTTACATGTTTATTGTCAAATTATCTCCTTGAGAATGTAAACTATTAGAACAGCTCACCAATATATCCTCTCAGACCTAGAATAGGGACTGACACATAACAGATCCTCAATAAACATCTGTTGAATTGATGATTTAGGATATGTTGTTGATTATTCACAATCCCTCAAGCACTACATGCAGTGACTATGTATACTTCCCAAGTGGGAGGGCACACACAGCATTTACAATGTGCCAGGCATTGCCCTCTGTTCATTTATCACACTACACTTTATAATATATACTACTGTATACTAAAATTCTGATTTTGTAAATGAGAAAACAAAGCCCAGAACAGTTGAATACATTGCACAATGGTTGGTGTATGGTAAAGAGCGAGGTGGTCTCAACTTCCAAATCCTCAGTTGTAACATGACCTCTCTAGAAGCGCCTTACTTCTCTATGCTTTTCTGAGATGGTGTTAGGGACAGCCAAATAGGAAGAAACCTAGGACTATGAGGCAGCCACACCACGACTAGGTGAGAATTCTCTGGGGATAATTCCAGTCACCACCCCACAGGGGCTTTCATGCTGAAAGAGCCAAGAGGAAGAAGAACTGTAAACACTATCTCTAACTAGTCACAAAGCCAAGAGAAAAATCAATTAGTTCCACATATCACATTCGATACCAACTATAAGAAGACCACATACGTTTAAAAGAAAAGAAAGACACTTCTGAAAGTGGGAATAACTTTCTAAGCAATATACATCAAGAAAAATGAGCAAATTTGACTTGAAAATTTGGAACTGTTTTGAACATCTGGAAAAAATGTTAAAGCATACATGAAAAATTACTAAAAATATTGAGAAAAGCCGGGTGCGATGGCTTACGCCTGTAATCCCAGCACTTTGGGAAGCTGAGGCTGGTGGATCGCCTCAGGTCAGGAGTTCGAGACCAGCCTGGCCAACATAGGGAAACCCCATCTCTACTAAAAATACAAAAAAATTCGCCTGGCATGGTGGTGGGCACTCTAGCCTGGGCAACAATAGCAAAACCTCATCTCAAAAAAACAAAAAAATTGAGAAAAATACTAAGAATCCAATAACTAAATAATCAAAGAAGGCAAACATAATTCATTAAAAAATAACTACTGCTTGAGCCCAGGAGGCAAGGGTTCCAGTGAGCCAAGACTGCACCACTGCACTCCAGCCTGAGTGACAGAGTGAGACCCTGTCTCTCTCTAAAAAAAAAAAAAAAAAAAAAAAAAAAAAAAAAAAAAGTAACTACAATAAGTAAGTATATGGCAAAAAGTTCAGCCTTACCAGTAATCAATGATGCTAATTAAAATAACAGAGGGGCAGGATGCAGTGGCTCACGCCTATAATCCCAGCACTTTGGGAGGCTGAGGCAGGCAGATCACCAGGTCAAGAGATTGAGATCATCCTGGCCAACATAGTGAAACCCTGTCACTACTAAAAATACACAAATTAGCTGGGTGTGGTGGCATGCGCCTGTAGTCCTACTACAGGAGGCTGAGGCAGGAGAATCACTTGAACCCAGGAGGTGGAGGTTGCAGGGAGCTGAGATCGCACCACTGCACTCCAGTATGGCAACAGAGTGAGACTCTGTCTCAAAAATAAAATAAAATAACAAGGAAGTGCCATTTTTTGCTTTTGTTCCCCAAGTATGTGATACCCAATACTGGCCAAGGCATTATGAAACAGGCTTCCTCATACATTACTGAGGCCAGAATATGATTATGTGCAAACACTGGAAAATAATTCCCAATGTTAAGCAAGAGACATTAAATAGCTGACACACTCTTAATTCTGTAATCCCAGTTGTAAGTAAGTAGCGCATCATTGCAGCATCATTGTAATCACCCAAAGGGGAAATAGAATTTCCAGCAGTAAAAAAATACACTCAGGTAGTACATTTAGTGTAGTATAATGTAGCCATGATAACTAAAAAACTGTGTATCAACATAGAAAAATGTTAAATTTAAAAAGCAGAAACCTGGGCAACAAAGTGAGACCACATCTCTGCAAAAAATACAAAAATTAGCTGGGCATGGTGGCAACCACCTGTGGTCCCTGATGCATGGGAGGTTGAAGCAAGAGGATTGCTTGAGCCAGGAAGTCAAAGCTACAGTGAACTGTGTTTGTTCATTCTGCTTCACTCCAGCCTGGGTGACAGAGTAAGACACTGTCTCAAAATAAAAATGAAATAGACAACACTACATATGATTTTGGGTTAG
Source organism: Saimiri boliviensis (assembly GCF_048565385.1). NCBI lineage: Eukaryota > Metazoa > Chordata > Mammalia > Primates > Cebidae > Saimiri > Saimiri boliviensis. The sequence goes on along the minus strand of NC_133465.1, from coordinate 48,288,915 downwards.
GCAATGGGTTCTTTTATACCAAAAGCACAAACATTGGACTTTATTGCAATAAATTGGACTTTATTGCACTTTTGGCCGGGCACATTGGCTCACACCTGTAATCTCAGCACTTTGGGAGGCCAAAGTCGGGGACTGCAAGGGGAGACAGGAAATGTTCTAAAATTGGATTAGGGTGATAGTTGTGCAACTCTGTAACTGTACTAAAATTCATTGAACTGTACATTTTAAAAGTGTGAGTCTTATGGTATGTAAATTATACCCCATAAAGTTGTTTTTAAAAATGAAATAAGTCCCTGTGTTCAAGACCTAGCCTTCTCATCTCATCTCATTCAAAGTGAAAGCCAGAGCTTCACAATCCCTATAAGAGCCTAGGCGGTAGATGGCTCAGCACCCTCACCCCATTTTCTATATCTCTTTTCCTTGCCCATCTCCTAGTCACACCAGTCTCTGCTAATCCCCAAACAGACACCCTCTGTGCTCTTGCTGTTCCCTAGGCCTAGAATAAGTTTCCTTCAGATGTATGCAAGAATTCCTTCCTCCCCTTCTTCAAGCCTTTATTTAAATAATATTTTCTTCGTTTTTTGTTTGTTTTGAGATGGAGTCTTGCTCTGGCTGGAGTGCAGTGGCCAGATCTCGGCTCACCACAACCTCCGCCTCCTGGGTTTAAGCGATTCTCCTGCCTCGGCCTCCCGAGTAGGTGCCCACCACTACACCTGGCTAATTTTTAAATTTTTGGTAAAGACAGGGTTTCACTATGTTGGGCAGGCTGGTCTCGAACTCCTGAGCTCAGTTGATCCACCCTCCTCGCCTCCCAAAGTTCTGGGATTACAAGCGTGAGCCACCGCGCCCGGCGCTCCTTGAATACAGAAAAATAGCGGAGCCTCCTCATTCTCTCGGTAGTTGGCGCCTACACTTCCCTTCGCAACCTTAGTCACCGGCTGAAGGCCACTGCTTTTTTCCCAGCCCGGCCTCTGGGGGCCGCCAGCGGGCCCGTGAGTCTGTGGACCAGGACTGCCTGCTGCCGCCGTGACGTCACGTCCGGTCTCGGGCGGAAGTTTTCCGCCGGCGGACCGGGAAGTCGCTGAAGATAGAGCGATGGCAGTTCTGGGGCCCTCGCTCCGGGGCCGACCCGAGGCCGCAGTGCCCCCGCGGTAGACCGGACTTGGGTGACGGGCTCCGGGTTCCCGAGGTGAAGAACGTCGGGGGCTGAAGTGGGACCTTAGAAGGGAGTCTGGCAACCCTCACGGCTCTTACTGGAGTCCCTTCCCTGTCCCTGGGCTCTAAACTGCCTGGAGCTCAGGCTGCCCCGGAAGCAGGTCCGCCTCGTATCATACCATTCCTAGAGGGAACGGCGCAGGCTGGGACTTCCCTTCCTTTACCATCGTCACCAAGGCAGGTGATAACCCCAGGCCGGAAGTTCAGGGTCGTCGATTCTTCCTAATGTTGCCTGTTTTCCACCGCCGCAGGGATGGAAGGGTCTAAGACGTCCAACAACAGCACCATGCAGGTGAGCTTCGTGTGCCAGCGCTGCAGCCAGCCCCTGAAACTGGACACGAGTTTCAAGATTCTGGATCGTGTCACCATCCAGGAACTCACAGGTCAGCGAGACCCTTGGAAAGAGGGTGGTCAAGAATGTGGAAGGTGGGCAGCTTTGGTGATACAGTTCTTAGTGGTGGCTGTGTAGTCTGCCACAAACTCATCGTGCGAACCTAGGAAAGACTTCATCTCTCTGGCTCCCTGTTTTCTCCTCGGGAATGTAAAGCATTCTGACACTGTAAGCTTCTGAGAGCTTTCCGTAGCAAAAGAAACGTCTTTATTTTCTGCTCCTGCTGTTTCAGAGAAAAGGAATATGTATATATAATAATGGTATTTGTTGAGGACTTACCATATATGAATACCAAGTGTTTTACGTGTATTACTTCATTTAGTCCCTGTAACAACCCCTATGGAGTATACCATCATTACATCATTTTACAGATGAAGAATTGAGGCACAGAGATGTTAAGTGACTTACCTAAGGTCCAACAGCTGGTAAATGGAGGAGTAGAGTCTTAAAGTCTGAAGAATTTCCTGGGCGTGGTGGTTCATGCCTGTAATCTCAGTGCTTTGGGAGGCTGAGGCAGGAGGATTGCTTAAGCTCAGGAGTTCAAGACCAATCTGAGCAACCTAGTGAGATCTTGTCTCTAAAATTGTTTTTTAAAAAATTGCCAGATGTGGTGGTGCACACCTGTAGTCCCAGCTACTCAGGAGTCTGAGGCAGGAGGATCACTTGAGCCCAAGAAGTCAAAACTGTGTGGGCTATGATGATGCTCACTGCATGCACTGCAGCTTGGACCACAGAGGAAGACCTTGTCTCAAAAAACAAACAACAACAACAAAAAAGGGCCAGGTGTGGTGGGTCACACCTGTAATCCCAGCACTTTGGGAGGCTGAGGTGGGTGGAGCACTTGAGCCCAGGAGTTCAAGACCAGCCTGGGCAACACAGTAAGACCCTGTTTCTATAATTTAAAAACCAAAACGAAACAAACCCCAAACCCCACAAAGTCAGAAGAATTCAAATTAAGTCAGGCAGTAAAAGAAAAGTCTGAATAGGCAGCTTACATAAGCTTATGGGCCTGTGGTCAGCTCACTTGGGTTTAAATCCTGGCTGTCATTTACAAGCTGAACGACTTTTTGCAAGTTACTTCGTATCTCCAAGCCTCGGCTTCTGATTTTTCTGTAAAATGTTAAACTGCCTCATAAAGAATTTACAAGATTCAAATATGACAAACCACAGAAACATTTAGGAATATGCTGGGCAAATAGTACGCAATAAATGTTAGCTGCTGTTATTACCCAGTTTCTCTTTTTTGAGGGAAAATTAACTCTTAACAATTTTTCACTTTTTATTATGGAAATACTTTATTATGGACATATATAGTCAAGAGAATAGCATAATGGCCTCCCTTTTATCCATCACCCAACTTCAACAATCATCTGTATGCTGACATGTTATCTACACTTCCACTCACCTCCCATCCCCTACTCAATTATTACGGTTTTCACACTTTTTTAGAAAAGTAAATTGTCTTGCCTTGAAATCTTAGCTGTCTTTTTTTTTTTTGAGACGGAGTTTCGCTCTTGTTACCCAGGCTGGAGTGCAATGGCGCGATCTCGGCTCACTGCAACCTCCGCCTCCTGGGTTCAGGCAATTCTCCTGCCTCAGCCTCCTGAGTAGCTGGGATTATAGGCACGCGCCACCATGCCCAGCTAATTTTTTGTATTTTTAGTAGAGACGGGGTTTCACCATGTTGACCAGGTTGGTCTCGATCTCTCGACCTTGTGATCCACCCGCCTCGGCCTCCCAAAGTGCTGGGATTACAGGCTTGAGCCACCGCGCCCGGCCAAGCTGTCTATTTTTGACAAATGGATACACTCATGTAATCTGAATGATTGCAGTTTAGCAATGTTTCACTTTCCCAGAGGGTTCCTCATGTTCCCTCCCTGCTATTCTGGGAGAAACAGGATGTGATGGAAAATTTTAGAGTATATCATTAACCTGTGTATACCATCACCTAGTTGCAACAATTATCAACACATATTTAATCATGCTTTGTGTATGGCCCCATCCATTTCTTCTCACCCTGAATTATTTTGAAGCAAATCCCAAACATAAATATTGTAAATATTTCTGTATTTTTGACAGATAAGGATTCTTTAAAATAATCATGTTACCATTATGCCTTAAAAAAATTGAACGTTTCCTTAATCTGATTTAATGGGGGTGAGGAAAACCACAGATTCTTTTTTGTGTAAATGGTACTTTAAGAAAAATTGGAGGTGAGGGTGGTGATGAGGATATTTCAGATTCTTTTCCCATACTTTCGGATGCCCTCCTGCTTTAATAAGACTGTTTCTGACCCACTATTTTCCTTGCCCTTAGCTCCATTACTTACCACAGCCCAGGCGAAACCAGGAGAGACCCAGGAGGAAGAGACTAACTCAGGAGAGGTAATAAAGTGCCCTCTCCCCTATCCTCCTCATGTAGTAAACATTCCAAATGGGAGATCTGATATGAAATCACAGGAATGCAGTCTTGGTTTCTGCAGGCTACTTGGTGCTTGAAGAGCCCCCAGACTTTTGGGGTCTCTGGGTAACGAGACATTCTATGTGATCAGGCTGCTCTGCGTCACTGGAGATACTGACCTGCACCTGAGGTCACAGGGTTACTGAATGAGCCGTTTAAAAATGTCGGAAAGGGCTTTTTATTTGAAGCAGAATTAGGAATTCTTACAGGTTGGAGGCGGGAGGCCCTGTGTGCCCAGGTTGTTCCAGAGCATTGATTTGCATCTGTTGTTCTAGCTAGTTGTTCATATCTGCTCCTCTCCATTTCAAAAGCATCCTGGTTAGGACAGCGACTTGCATATTACCCTGGACAGAAAGAATTGCCAGTGTTAGAGAAGATGTCATTTTAAACTGTGATATCATCAGTGATCCTGTGGAGCATCCGTGGAGCAACATCCTGTGAGATAGTGTTGAATATACACCTGAGATTTCTTCTCCTCAAGTAGCAAGGGAGCTGGAGTATTTATTTACCTGCTGCTGCCAGTCACTGGGGGAGGGCTGATGTGAGGTTGAGTAGGGGTTATTAATTTTGTCCAGTGCCCCCTGCAGGCAGTGAAGAGTCCAGGAGCCAGAGAAAGCCTTAAGCAAAGCAGCAAAGGGGTCTGGATTTGAAGTCAATAGATGTCGTAAGATTTTGATCACATACAAATAATCTCAAAATATTGAAAACATATAAATGATCTACTTTGTAATGTGACAGACTTCATTGCCGTCTGATCTGGCTTTTTCCTTGTACTGTGATTTAGGGCATTCTGTCTTCTACCCTTGACTGGTAAGTGTTGAGAAATGCAAGTGTAACCACAAATAGAGTATAACATAGTTAGGAAATGCTGTTCCCCACAAAAATCAAATGGGACTTGAGGTTTGTCTGTATCATGGGTCCTTTCTTAGTCCACATATATAAGGATTGCCTCAATAATACCCATTTTTTAAGTCTGTGTGGTTTATCAAATCTTGTGGTTACCAATCAAAACTAAAGCTATATAGTTCTCAGGCTGTTTGGGAAATGAACTCTACTTCTAAGCTGCCAGAATTCTAATGCTCTCTTATTTCTTTCCCAGGAGCCATTTGTTGAAACTCCTCGCCAGGATGGTGTCTCTCGCAGATTCATCCCCCCAGCCAGGTGCCTACTACTTCTCAGCCCCCATTCTTTGCCAAAGGCTAGTAGAATTTTAATTAAATCCAGGAATCAAGACCTGGAGCCAGGTGATGGAGATGCATCATCACATAACCTTTGGGCACTTTTGGAAAAGATGTATTCCCTATACCTGGCCCATCACCCAGTGCAGTATGGATTTTTTCCTGTAGCCATTCACACAATGGGAAAGATAGTAGCTCTAATGACAAAGTATTGAGAAAAATTGAGGGAGTGATTAATCACTAATAAAAGACATGGGCTCTTGAGACGTTTCAAAATAGCAAGTGTTGTTAGATGTGCAAGTCCTAGTTCTCATATCTGCAGGTAAAGAGGTTGCTGGCAAGGGGTTAATATTTTTTAAAATGGCTTTTCCTGATTCTCCCTTCTTTTCCACTTTAGTCATACACATACCAATTTATTTATGCCCCCTCTCCCTCCTTAGTCCATCCAGGCCAACCTTCGTGCTGAGTGTCCCTGTGGAAGACCAGCATGGCCTTCCTTTGGGAGAGAGGTACCCTTGGGAGGTCAGTCGGGCTAGGAGTGGGTCTGTGCCCTGAGGCCCCTCAGCTGGTGCTTGAGAGTCTCTGCCACTGGCATTGCAGTAGGTGGAGGAAGCCTCTCTGCTCCCTCATGTGGCCCGTGGGCGGGGGGCTATCTGCAGGATGATGTCCACAGAAAGCGCCAACAGCTTCACTCTGATTGGGGAGGCATCTGATGGCGGCACCATGGAGAACCTCAGCCGAAGACTGAAGGCAAGTCGGCCCCATTCCAGTGGCAAGCAGTAGGCCTGGCTGGGAGAGTGGGTGATTGAGCAGGTAGCATGGGGGAGGCCCTACCCTGATTCTCCCACACTTCCAGGTCACTGGGGACCTTTTTGACATCATGTCGGGCCAGACAGATGTGGATCACCCACTCTGTGAGGAATGCACAGATACTCTTTTAGACCAGCTGGACACTCAGCTCAATGTCACTGAAAATGAATGTCAGAACTACAAGTGAGTGTCTCCAGAGCCAGGGCTCAGAGCTATTACTGCTCTGGGACTGCTTGGCCCTTACCTAGGAGCTCTACTCCAAATGGAACTCTAGTAAGTATACTCTGCCTGTGTCTTTGGCAGACGCTGTTTGGAGATCTTAGAGCAAATGAATGAAGATGACAGTGAACAGCTACAGATGGAGCTAAAAGAGCTGGCGCTAGAGGAGGAGAGGCTGATCCAGGAGCTGGAAGATGTGGAAAAGAACCGCAAGATGGTGGCAGAAAATCTTGAGAAGGTCCAGGCTGAGGCTGAGAGACTGGATCAGGAGGAAGCTCAGTGAGTGCTTACCCTGTTCTATCTTCTCACACTTTTTTTTTTTTTTTAGATGGAGTTTCACTCTTGTTACCCAGGCTGGAGTGCAATGGCGCGATCTCGGCTCACCGCAACCTCCGCCTCCTGGGTTCAGGCAATTCTCCTGCCTCAGCCTCCTGAGTAGCTGGGATTACAGGCACGCGCCACCATGCCCAGCTAATTTTTTGTATTTTTAGTAAAGACGGGGTTTCACCATGTTGACCAGGATGGTCTCAATCTCTTGACCTCGTGACCCACCCACCTCAGCCTCCCAAAGTGCTGGGATTACAGGCTTGAGCCACTGTGCCCGGCCTATCTTCTCACACTTAAGGCTCCAGAAGAGGAAATGGCTTCCAGCTGAATGTGTCTGATTAGCTTGTAAACTATAGTCAGCTGTCAGTCAGCAGCATGTCTGCTCCAGACCCTGCATGTTGCTTCCGTGCCCTGTTTCTAGAGGTTTGTTGGGAGAGTTACGTATGAAGAGTCAACATGATTAAGTGAAAAAAAGGACGTTGGTTAAATAGAGAGTGCAGAAACCAGAGCTCTGTCTTGGCGCTGTCCTCTAGGGAATGGGCTCATTTGGATGAATCAGCCACTTTCTAGCCATCTTTATCTGAAAAGATGAGCAAATTAGCCTACATTTGTTCCCTCCAAGCTTAAAAATTTCACAGCGGGTGGGTGTGGTGGCTCACATCTGTAATTACAGCACCTTGGGGGGCCGAGGCAGGAGGATCACTTAAGGCCAGAAGTTTAATAAGACCATCTGGGGCAACATAGTGAGACCTTCATCTCTACAAAAATAAAAATTTAAAAAAATTAGGCTGGTGTGGTAGACCTGTACTCCTAGCAACTACTCAGGAGGCCGAAGTGCGGGATCACTTGAGCCCTGGAGTTCAAGGTTACAGTGTGCTGTGATCATATCACTGTACTCCAGCTTGGGCAACAGAGTGAGACCCTGTCTCATAAAATAAATTATGGATGTTCTTGACCTGAGAGAACCCTCTGTCTAGTGGAGGAGACACAGTGTCCATACTAACTAAAGTTGTGGAAATGAAGGACAGAGAAAAGTCTTTTTTCATACAGTAGTTTAACAAGTTTCACTGGAAGTTGGGTATACTAATTATTTAAAGGACAGTAAGTATATAGAAGTGAAACTTTAGAAGGCCAGTTATGGCCAGTTCACGGAAGAAGCCACTCTTTGTTTTTTGTTTTGTTTTTTTTTTAATAGAAACAGTCTTAACTCTGTCATCCAGGCTGAGTGCAGTTGTGTAGTCAAGACTCACTGCAGCCTCGACCTCCTCCACTCAAGCAATACTCCTGCCTCAGCCTCCCAAATGGCTGGAACTACAGGTGTGCACCACCCATACCTGGCTAATTTTTGTATTTTTTATAGAGACAGGGTTTCCCCATGTTGCTTAGGCTGGTCTTGAACTCCTGAGCTCAAGTGGTCCACCTGCCTCAGCCCCCCAAAGTCTTGTGATTACAGGCGTGAGCCACCATGCCCAGCTGGAAGATGCCATTCTTAAACCATTCACCTCTCTTCTGAAAAAAATCAGAAATAGCAAGAGGTTTTTTTTTGGCCTGGTTTGGGAGAATTATTTTTTTCTTCCACCTTTTTGCATGTGGGCAGCTGGGAATGTGAGACATTTCTGTTCCTCCCAGGCAACACAGCTAGGACACAGATGTTCTCTGAGTGGAATCTATGCCAAATGTAAAAGATGCTAGAGCTAGATGTAACCGATTACTAAATAATTGTGCATAGTGTGGGGAGAGAGAAACTTCAGCCCCCAAACTAATAGCCTTCAGTGGTCCTGTTGGCTGCTCACAGGTATCAGAGAGAATACAGTGAATTTAAACGACAACAGCTGGAGCTGGATGATGAGCTGAAGAGTGTTGAAAACCAGATGCGTTATGCCCAGATGCAGCTGGACAAGCTGAAGAAAACCAACGTCTTTAATGCAACCTTCCACATCTGGTAATGAGATCTGGGGGATGAGGAGCACTGCACATATCTGGACCTTAATTGTTGACCATTAAAACTGGGTGCCTACTGCCTACAAAAGAGGGACCGTAGGTTCTCTTCACCCAGCTAGGTTTCTTTAATTCATAGTGATGGGATAGGCACAGTAGGGATTGGAATTCTAGAGCTTGGTGACATTCACCCTTCTAAGGAAAGGAAAAGGCCTGAGGCCTTCAGCCACTTAAAAACCTAGTCAACTGCCTGGTACTGATTTGTCCCCAGGGTATTTGATGTTTTATCAATTTAACTAAAAACTGTTGAGCATCTACTCTGCCGTAGGCACTGTACTAAGTGCTAGGAGGACAATAGCAAAATAGTATGCAGTCAACTTTCTAGTTGGTTATACTCTGGTGGGAGGGATAAGTAACAAGCGGTTGTAATGCAGTGTGATGATGGTAAACCCAGGGTGCTGTGGGAACACATAAGGGCACTTGATCCAGTTTGGGGAGGCCACATGGAGAGTTTCCCCACAGGAGACTCACGTTTAAACTGAGAGGTAAAGTAGAAGTCTGCAAAGAGGGGGGTTGTTCCTAGCAGAGAGAACATCATGTGCAAAGAAACAGGAAAGAGGGAGTGGTGAATTCAGAGAACTAGAAGGAGCTTATTGTGACTGAAGATTGAGTGTATAGGGGAGAGTGACCGAATGTGAAACTGGAGAGTTACCAGTTCCTGAAGGGTCTCATAGGCCTTATTAAGAGGTTTGGAATTGATCCAAAAGGCAGTAGGAGACACTAAAGCATTTTAGCTGGGGAGGTGACATAATTTCACTTGTACTTGTGAACGATGGCTTTACCTGCAGGGTGGGGAATGACTTGGGATAAAGGGGTGGAATCGTTGGTGAGGATGCTCGTCATTAGGAATCTAAGGGAAAAGAGCAGTAGCATTGCATTTGGAGAAGAGTGGACAGATGTAAGAGATTTAGCAGGTAGAATCAGGAGAGTTTGGCAGTTTTGCAGGGAAGGAGCTGAGAGAGCATTGAAGGATACCACCCAGCTTTCTGCTTTGGCGTATGAGCAGCAGGGGAAAAGATGATGACACAAGTTTTGGACATATATTTAAAGTGCCAAGTACAGCTTGCATATACGAACTTGAAGATAGATTTAATCTGGGTTTGGGGTGAGAGTGGGCAATCTCAAAAGTTTGAAGTAATACCTGTATTTCTCTCCACCTTTCTGCCTTCCTCTGTAGGCACAGTGGACAGTTTGGCACAATCAATAACTTCAGGCTGGGTCGCCTGCCCAGTGTTCCTGTGGAATGGAATGAGATTAATGCTGCTTGGGGCCAAACTGTGTTGCTGCTCCATGCTCTGGCTAATAAGATGGGTCTGAAATTTCAGAGGTAGGAAGTGTAGCCCTTTCTTGGGGAGTGGTTTGTCTTTGATATAATCTGTATTTCCACTGGTACTGCTCTCCACCATGTCAGGACCCCTTGCTGCCCACAGACGGGGAGTTTTCTGTGGTTGGAGAGCTGTCAGCATCTGGTTTTCCCCCCATCACAGGGCCCTTTCCACTGAAGACAGTCACTGAGTTGCATGACCACAGTGTAGTTCCCAGCCTACAGGTCCCAGAAGCTTGGAGTTCCTCAGGATATTCAGATTTCGTTTCCTAAATCTAAACCAAAATACAACATTTGTCCATGGAAGGCCCCACCAAGCAATTATATAATAAATGTAGTCTGTTCGTTAAACAAAATCTTTTAACCATGGATCCAGTGGGGAGGTGGGAGAGGGAGTTAGAATAAAAGAAGCCCTTGGCTAGAATGAAGAGTGAAATCATTTGGCTATAACTTCCCAGTAATCTCTTTAGGAGTTCTGTATCCATCTCTGTCTGTGTCTCTATTTTAGGTATCGACTTGTTCCTTATGGAAACCATTCGTATCTGGAGTCTCTGACAGACAAATCTAAGGTATTCTGTGAAGTTCCATTTTCACTGGAATACAGAGTTCTTGTATCTGTTAACAAAGGTTTGCTTTGGCATTGGCATTCAGTTTCTTTTTTAGACTGAGATATATGAAAAGCCAGTGTATTGTTCAATATGTTGTCTAGTTCAGATTTAGTTTTGGGGGTCTTGTAGAGGAAAATTAGGTTTTGATAGTCTGTTGAGAAGGGATATGGGCAGGTCAGAGGAGGGTGTGTACACTAGCATAGGAAAAGAATCACCATGAGATGTTTACAGGGTGAGTATCCCTTGCTCAAAATGTTTGGGACCAGAAGTGTTTTAGATTTTGGATTTTTTCAGATTTTGGAATATTTGTGTATACATATTAAGATACCTTGGGAATGGGACCCAAGTCTGAACACAAAATTCATTTTTCTTTTTTCTTTCTTTTTTTTTTTTTTTTGGTGACAGAGTCTTTCTCTGTTGCCCAGGCTGGAGTATAATGGCATGATCTTGGCTCACTGTAATCTCCACCTCCCAGATTCAAGCAATTCTCCTGCCTCAGCCTCCTGAGTAGCTGGGACTACAGGTGCCTGCCACCACACCTGGTTAATTTTTGTATTTTTAGTAGAGACAGGGTTTTACCATGTTGGACCAGGCTGGTCTCAAATTCCTGACCTCAGGTGATCCACCCACCTCAGCCTCCCAAAGTACTAGGATTACAGGCGTGCGCCACCATGCCCGGCCTCTATGTTTTATATATACCTGATACATGTAGTCTGAAGGCAATTTCATACAATATTTTAAATAATTTTGTGCCTGAAACAAAGCTTGTGTTTCGTGATACATTGAATCATCAGAAAGCAAAGGTGTCAGTTGTGGAATTTATGGAATTTTCCACTTGTGGCATCATATTGATGCTCAAAAAGTTTCAGGTTTTGTAGCATTTTAAATTTATTTATATTTCTTTCCCCATCTACTCTTCCTGGAAAGGTTTTGTAGCATTTTAGATTTTTGGATTAGGGATGCTCAACCTATGGTACATTTTCACTGACGGTGAGACAGTTCTAAGTGCATTGTTATTTGCCCAAGGTTATTGTAGTTGTTCAAATCTATGGAAGATAAGAGTCTAGCCACAATATAAATTTCCAGTGGGATACAGACAGAAGATGACTTGAGACGTTGATAGGATTGGGAACAATCTCTGGAAGCTTGTCTTGGCGCCATATGCATAGCCAGTTTTCTCTTCTTGGGCAGGAGCTGCCGTTATACTGTTCTGGGGGGTTGCGGTTTTTCTGGGACAACAAGTTTGACCATGCAATGGTGGCTTTCCTGGACTGTGTGCAACAGTTCAAAGAAGAGGTTGAGAAAGGCGAGACACGTTTTTGTCTTCCCTACAGGTCAGTATACCCCTGTGCTGAGTGAACCTGTATAGGACCAAATTGAACAGAATTGAAGCAGCAGTAAGAATGGAGGCAAAACAGTATAAATGGTGGGAAAGCAAAAAATGGCACAGAATCACATGACATTGATGGGCAAAGACTGATCCAATACTGCAAGCAGGACAGCATGTGACCACCTAGTCTCTGGAATAGAAGGATGTTGCCTTAGGTTTAGGGGGTTTTCTTGGCACAGAGCTCAAGCCTGCTTTCCAGTTTCAAGAAGGTTTTTCCCTGAAGCCCTTGGAAATATACAGGAATGCTTCTTTTGGTCAAATTTTTTAGGATCCCAGTGGTGGATGGAAATTCTAGTTTTTACCTAGAGTAAGGCTGCTTCTATCATCCCAAAACAAAGCATTTCTTTTCTTCTGCCTCCTTTCTCCCCTGCCAAGTTCAGGGATGCCTAGGAAAACAGCAAGTACTGTAACCCTCACACACCCCTGCTCCCGGCTTCTCTTCTGTTTGGGTGTGTGTCCTGTCCCTGTACTTTGCAATGACAATGAGGCTCTTGTGACAGTCTTCTTGATTTTTGGCTTTCAAGCAATTCCAAAATACACTACCAGTCCTCACCAAGTGTTCTTTATTAGATAAAATGACGTGAATAGTCTCATGATCAAGTCCTGAACTGACTTAACTCAGATCTCAGTTACTAATGAGTTCTGCTTTGTCCATCTGCAGGATGGATGTGGAGAAAGGCAAGATTGAAGACACAGGAGGCAGCGGCGGCTCCTATTCCATCAAAACCCAGTTTAACTCTGAGGAGCAGTGGACAAAAGCTCTCAAGTTCATGCTGACGAATCTTAAGTGGGGTCTTGCTTGGGTATCCTCACAATTTTATAACAAATGACTTTTTTCCTTAGGGAGAGGTTTGCCTTAAAGGCTTTAAATTTTGTTTGCAAACATGTTTTAAATTAAATTCGGGTAATATTAAACAGCACATGTTTACAATACCAAAAAAAAAAAATCCACAAAAGCCACTTTATTTTAAAATATCATGTGACAGATAGTTTCCAGACCTACAACATGCCATGTATAGCTGCCAGCCCTTGTCATAATTTTGACTCTTAACTCCATGGACTCCTTTCCCCTTCTTCCCTGAAAACAACTAATTTAAATTTGCTTTTTTTTAAAAACTGAGTTGAATTGAGATTGATGTGTTTTCACTGGATTTTATCTCTCTCAGCTTCCTGCACTTAACAATATGAAACAGAAACTTTTGTCTCTACTGAGACGAGGATATGTTTGAGATGCACAGTTGGATAAGGTGGGAAAATGACATCCAAGCTTTAGCTGGTCACCATGCGATGTGATCAGACACTTGAAATTTAACACTTCTCACTCGGTTCTCATACTGAATGCCGACTCTGCTCTGTTAGAGATATGAAATAGTGTTTGATACTGTTTGAGACATTATGGAGAGATTTAATTATTTGTAATAAAAGATTTGCTACAGTCTGAAAACTGCCCAGAGTTGCACTGTGGGTTTTTCTTTAAAATAGAGTACTTTGTAGTCTGGGAGAATTGAGTTCTAATGCAGGTATGTGGAAATTCTGTTTAAATATGCCTAGAGTTAGTTTTAGTTTTAAAAAACTCTAGTAAAAATAGATAGCTGTTGAGGAAGCCCAGTTTGTGTAGATCTCAATAATGGAACGGAGATGTTAAACTAATTGGAAGGGGCAATAAAGTCCACCTCCTTGATGCTTAGTCAAGGTCACCCAGATAGTCTGTAAGCCCCTGATTAATACTAATCTCCATGCCTGATGTTCCTCTTAATGAAGTTAAAAGTATAAATATCTTGTTAAACAAAAATGCACCAACTTTATTAATTTCTCTCCACCTAGCTTTTATTTTCAGGCAGATAGGACAAAAAGGGCATGTTTGTCTGCCTTAACTCTCTCTGATAAAGAAAAAATAAGCATGAAATTGGCATAAAAATACAGTTGAAGAGAGACTTGGAACTTTTGTACCCTGAGTATGAAAGTAAACAGAGGGAGGCATGAGTGCAGTGATGGAAGGCTGTTTATATTTGGTGGATTCAGCCTGCTTCATGTGTTAGAGGAAGCAACAGTCTTCAGAGCTCTGGCTGCCAGGTGGGGAGGAATAGACTGCTGTCGCCCTGGAGTGTTGGCTCCCACGCTGTGAGTCAAGATTGCATAAGAGAACTCAGCAATGCTTGCCAAGGCAATACCAGTGATGCTCTGCAAATGCTCCACAACCTTCAGAAATAGAGACAGATTTCTTATTAGTAAAAAATCTCAACATATTTTAGTGCACAGACACACACATTACTTGGGATGTTTTCTCAAGGCAATTGTAAATTTTCATTTTTCTAAAATCCAGATTCTAGTGTTTGCCAATGGCCAGATTACATTAGGATACCTTTGCCCTGATAATGTTAGCATGGAAACTTTCTGCTAGACTTTATTTCCCTCTGCTGGAGATAAGTTTTGTGAAATGTAAGACCAATATTTGGGCCTTGGCATTTTCATTATTTGGGAGATACAGTTATTGGACTTTGTTTTGTTTTGAAACAGGGTCTCACTCTTGCCCAGGCTGCCAGGCTGCAGTGCAGAGGTGTGATTTTTGGCTCACTGCAACCTCTGCCTCCTTGGCTTAAATGATCCTCCCACTTCAGCCTCCTGAGTAGCTGGGACTACAGGCACAAGCCACCATGTCCAGCTAATTTTCTTTACTTTTTGTAGAGATGAGGTCTCACTGTGTTGTCCAGAATGGTCTCCCAACTCCTGGGCTGAAACAGTCCTCCTGCCTCAGCCTTCCAAAATGCTAGAGTTATAGGCGTGAACCACTGTGCCTGGCCTTTTTTTTTCTTTTGAGACGGTTTCATTGTCACCCAGGCTGGAGTACAGTGGCACAATCGTGGCTCAGTGCAGCCTCCAGCTCCTAGGCTCAAGTGATCCTCCCAAATAGTCCAAGTAATTGGGACTAGAGGCATGTACCACCATGCGCTGCTGATTTTTTTTTTTTTTTTTTTTGAAACAGGGTCTCACTCTTATCACCCAGGTTGGAGTGCAGTGGTGCAATCTTGGCTCACTGCAGCCTCCACCTCCCAGGCTCAAGCGATCCTTCTACCTCAGCCTCCTGAGTAGCTGGGACCACAGGCATGTGCCACCACACACAACTAATGTTTTAAAATTTTTTGGTAAAGACAGTTCTGCCATGTTGCACAGGCTGGTCTCCCAATTCCTGAGCTCAGGCGATTCACCTGCCTCGGCCTCCCAAAGTGCTGGGATATAGGCATGAGCCATTGCGCCCAGCCCTGACTGATTTTTAATTTTTGTAGTGACAAGGTCTTGCTATGGTGAACAGGCTGGTCTTGAACTCCTGGGCTCAAACTCCTCCTACCTTGACCTCCCAAAATGCTGGGATTACAGGCATGAGCTACCATGCCCAGCCTGGACTTTAACATAATAGCAGGTTATCATTATAAAGAGAAATGAACAAGCTGAACTCGGGCCTCCATTTCTAGTTTTATAAAAGGAAAACAAGGAAACATTTCAGTCCTATCCTACATTTTCCCCTCAAATCTTGCATACTCATCCTAATCCTTGGTCTTGGCACTTTAGGTTGTTTTCAGTTTAACTGATGGGTGAAATGTGTTCTGTTAAATGAATTCTCACCATGCTGATCCTGCTCAGTGGTCCCTACCTGGCTCCAACACTCATGGTTTTGGATGAAAGCACTTGCTGCAATGATTCCTACTGCCAACAGCATGAAGTCTTCCTTCACTGAAATAAACTTTTCCCTGAGTGATGAAAACCACATTAATTTTAGAGCTAGAATTGAACTTGATCTTCCAAATCATAGATAGGGTCATGGAAATTCAACTATGAATTATTTGTGTTGATCATCTTGGATTTTTTAGACATGGAAGGAAATGGTCAAGTAATAGCTCATTGACCTGCTCTCCCATTCTCTCCCAATTTAACGGGGATTAACATGAGCCTCATGTCTGAATGGTTTATAGGCCTTTTGTAGTTCCATCTGTCTCTCTAGCAATTGTAACTTGGGCTTTTAACCAGTCTGGCTTTACAGTAATCAAACACTTCTACCTGTGACTTTTTTTTTCTAAGTGACTGACCAAAGCAGTCCAGTAACATTGAGTTATATGCAACTATAAGGGAAGAACTAGGAAAGAAAATATGTTAATTACTTGAAGTAATTTAAATTTAAAAGTAAAAGCCTTTAGGGTTTTCCTGATAAGGCTCAGTCATCTGCATCCGAGCAACATATTGGAAGCTAATGAGAACCAGGTAAGCTCAGTAGGTTATCTGGGGACTAGATTCCTTGCTAGGTTAATTCCATTCCCCCAAGTTCTTGTGGTCTGTCTCCCACTCTCTTCCTGGAAGGAGCTTACCCTATAGGACTTGTCTTACCCTTGCAGCTGACTGGGAGTGGAGTTCTCAATTGAAGCCCTCAGTAGGCTCTCATATATGGGTGCATGCAGAAGATAGACCAGGTCAAGCAGTGTCAAGCAAGTTGCATGCAGCCTCATGGCTGGAACCAAACAGCCATTGTATCCTAGATAGAGTATGGGAATGATAGGAAGAATTTATTATCATATCTTCTCTGATCGTAACCACAGTTGTGACAAAGCTGTTGGGGTGCTAATGTACTTCCTGGTTGCTGTATTCTACTATAAGAAATCTGTTTAGCTGGAGATCAATTTTAAAGGACAAAGGTGAGGTAAAGAAACCTCCATTTGTGGCCGGGCGCAGTGGCTCACGCCTGTAATCCTAGCACTTTGGGAGGCCGAGGTGGGTGGATCACCTGAGGTCAGGAGTTCAAGACCAGCCTGGCCATCATGGTGAAACCCCATCTTAAAAAAAATAAAAAATAAACCTCCATTTGTAGTATACATACAATTATCATGTAGTTGTCCCTCTCTTATCTTATGCCTGTCTATAAAATCAACTCTTTGATCCTGCAATAAGTGACTAGTGAGTCCAAACAGAAACCAGTCACTAAGACCTCTGGGCTGCTTTCCCTGACAAGTGCCAGAGGAAACACCTTTTTCAGTCACCCAGAGACACCATCAAGCTTCCTACTATTCCTCATTGGCAGGTTTTGCTCACTGCTCCCAAACCTCTGTGCAAATTTTTTTTTTTGAGATGGAGGCCACTCTGTCACTCAGGCCGGAGTGCAGTGGTACAATCTCAGTTCACTGCAACTTCTTCCTCCCAGGGCCTCCCAAGTAGTTGGGATTACAGGCACCCACCACCATTCCCATCTAATTTCTTTTTGTTTGTTTGTTTTCTGAGATGGAGTCTTGCTCTGTCACCCAGGCTAGAGTGCAGTGGTGTGATCTCAGCTCACTGCAACCTCTGCCTCTTTGATTCAAACAATTCTCCTGCCTCAGCCTCCCGAGTAGTTGGAATTACAGGCACCTGCCACTGCACCTGGCTGATTTTGACGTTTTTTGATAGAGATGGGGTTTTACAATCTTGGCCAGGCCAGTCTTGAACTCCTGACCTCGTGATCCACCCACCTCAGCCTCCCAAAGTGCTGGGATTATAGGTGTGAGCCACTGTGCCTGGCCCTAATTTTTGTATTTTTAGTAGAGATGGGCTTTCACCAGGCTGATCTTGAACTTCTGGCCTGAAGTGATCCACATGCCTCGGCCTCCCAAAGGGCTGGGATTACAGGTGTGAGGCATTGCACCTGCCACTCGCTTCCTGTGCACACTTTGTATTGCCTTCTATGGAAGTCTCCAACCCATATTCCCTGACACACTTAATAAGATACCTAAAACCTCTAGGAGCATCTCCACATAAGCCAAGGGAGTGGGCAGATTAATTTGGAAGTTCAGGGACTTCAAAACATCAAGCTCTGACTCCAGCAATTCTTCTTTAGTGTGTAAATAGCCTAGACTCTGGAGGAAATTCAAGACTGTAACGTTGCTGATTATCTGAGCAAAGAAAAAACAGGGGGGGAAAGAAGAATGTTAGGATAAAGGTCATACATCTTGGCAGAGTGCACAAAGCCCTTTATAATCCAGCCCATTCCTTCATCTCCAGTCTTGTCTCTTGGTAATTCCCCCTCATACTCTGCTTGTCATTCAGAATTACTTGCAGTTCCCAAGTCCCCATGCTGTCCCTCTCCAAGCTACTACGCATGCTGTTTTCTATACCTGGATCCCCCTTCCTTTCCTCCCTTCCCCTCACTGCTCTCCCTAACTCCTCTCCCTCTTCTCTTAGGATCCACCCATCTCCCACCCCACCCATTTCAAGAAGTCATTTTCTGTAAATACACTTCCTTGATTCTCCAAGGCTGATGAGATACATATATAGCCCTCTGTATTTACATTAATCAGAGCATTTTTCACACTATTTGTATGTGTCTTTTCCCATTACATAATAGGTTCCTTGTGAGCATAGACAATATTTTTTTACTGTTGTAGCCATGGCACCTAGTATACCATCTGGCCATAGAATAAACTCAGTAAGTATTTATTGAATGAATGTGGAAACATTTTTTTTCCTTATAAATGTAGTAGTTTGCCTTTACTGCTGATAGGTATGCTGGCAATTCAGGAACCTTATGTAAACTGCCCTTGAGTCCAAGGGGAGGAAAGGTGACCGGTATGAATGATGGCATCTGTCCCAATTATACTTTGGGAACAGAACTTCAGGATATTTAACAACTGCCTCTGTGTGAGTGAGGGAGTGGCGGGGTGGGGGGAGGTGGAGAGAGTGAGCGAGGTGAGAGAGAGAGCAAGAAAGTGAGTGTGTATGTAGGAGGTATGCTTAGGAAGCATAATTACATTCTGGAATTTCCATGAGTTGTATCACCTAGCCTAGGAGTAGGTTTCTCACAGCTATCTTGTTTTTTGTTGTTGTTGGGTTTTTTCTTTTCTTTTCTTTTCTTTTTTTTTTTTTGAGACAGAGTCGCTCTGTTGCCCAGGCTGGAGTGCAACGGCACAATCTCAGGTCATTGCAACCTCCGCCTCCCAGGTTCAAGCAATTCTCCAGCCTCAGCCTCCCGAGGAGCTGGGATTACAAGCATGCACCACCACACCTGGGTAATTTTTGTATTTTTAGTAGATATGAGGTTTTACCAGGCTGGTCTTGAACTCCTGACCTCAGATGACCCACCCACCTTGGCCTTCTAAAGTGCTGGAATTACAGGCATGAGCCACCGCACCTGGCCCGTTGTTGTTTTTAATTTGTAATTTATTTATTTTCTTCTTGTCACTGACTTGAAGCTCATACAGCCCCCTTTGTATAAGCTGGTTTCTTCCTAACACTCAGGTGTCCATGAGCAACTCCAGCTCCTTACTTTGTTTTGGAAGGAAAGTTTGCTGGCCAACTGAACACATGACACAAGACGGAGAGTAAACTTGTTGAAAAGCTGCTCTTTCAGAGCCCTCCAATTCTGAAACTCTCTCTTATTATCTCTCAGCTGGATTCTGGCTTGCCTGCAGATGTTCTCTGCCTGTTTTACCATAAACCTATAAGGAAGGGAAGGAGAGAGTAAACAATCCACACTCAACACAAACTAAAGGGAGTTTAATTTGCTGGCTAAGAAATTTACATTTGAGGCTGAGCATGGTGGCTCATATCTGTAATCCCAGCACTTTGGGACCCCAAGGCAGACTGATCACTTGAGCCCAGGAGTTCAAGACCACCCTGGGCAACATGGCGAAAACCCGTCTCTACAAAAAAAAAAAAAAAAAAAAAAAAAAAAAAAAAAAAAAAATTAGCCAAGTGTGGAGGCACATGCCTGTAGTCCCAGCTACTCAGGAAGCTGAGGTGGGAGGATTGCTTGAGCCCAGGAGGTCAAGGGTGCAGTGAGCTGAGATCCTGCCACTGTACTCCAGCCTGGGTGACAGAGTGAGACCCTGTCTCAAAACAACAATAACAACAAAGACATTTACATTTGCAAGTTAAAGAGAGAGGGTGTAAAGCCAGGTGTCAGGGTACGAGGCAACTACTAGTACTTTATTAAAGATGTACGTACATTAGCCACTCTGAGAGGTGTGACTCACAAAGGCCTTATGCCAGGGCTTTACCTTTCTAGGATTTCTACAGCCTGGTAGCTCACAGATTTCTCCAAACACCATTGTTCAGACAGGAGAAAAACAAACTCTGCCAAAACAGGAAAAAAACAGCCTAATTCACAAGATGCAACCAAAACTACTCTGTGAACTCTTGGTGTTGTGTAAAAGCCATGATAGGGCCAAGGGAAGAGGGTCAGGAGGTGAGAAAGATGAGACTAAAACAACCAAAGCTGAGCTTAGTTTCCTTTGCTGCCAATAGGCAGATCAGAGGCATGAAAAGGAGGCAGACTGGGTGCCAAAGGCAAGGGCTTACCAAGCCCCCTCAGTGACCCTTGAGCCTTCCTGTGGGTCTCAGCTGATAAAAGGCTTGGCCAGTTACACACAAACATACCAGCTGGTCTAGGTGACCTCTACACCATGCTGGGAACCCCCCAGCTTCAAGGAAGATTCTTGGATGGATAAGAACCCTAACCCCTATATTCTGTTTTCTGTGGAATGTTGGCAGGAACAGAAAGGTCCCTCCTGGAGCTTCAATATTCTTTATGACACTGTTTGTTTAGTAACCACCCTCTGGAGAACTCCCATTGCTTTACAAACACAAGCCACCTTACAGCTGGACACCATCTCTCCACCACCAGTTTGTTGGGTAAATCTGTGGTGGCTGAGCCTCTCCCCAGGAGCAAGTGTGTTACTGTGAAGTGGCTTGTTTTGAAGAAACATCCCCTAAATCAGGGAACATAACCCAATTTTGGGGGAGGGAGTCACTGGGAAGGTGAGAAGGGTGAGATACCTTGGCAAGATTTTAGCCCGCCTCTGTTTCTCTTTGAAAGAATAGCTCCAGATAGAGTTCTATTTAGCTTGTAATATCATTAGAGGGTGGAAACAAGGATAAATATCAGTTCTCAACAAAGAAAAGCTCCTACAGACCAAGGACCTTTTAGCATTGATCAGTAGAGAATTACACATACAGTCAAATAATCGTATGTCTTCAGAAAAAAATTTAACTTTCTTAGAAAATGAAGTCAAGCTAGCACAAGACACTTTAACAATCTACTCAACACACATTACACATAGATATATGTACAAAACCTCATCATTACAGAGGCTACAGTTCGGCTAGCAATGTCCAATGCAGGACAGACTTAGTTGAAGCAACTCAGCAAAATACTCTGGAACACATAATTGTGTCTATTATTAGTCATTTTATTTGCTGGACTTTAGGCTTTCTTAGTTTTATTCTTTCTGTATGTGTGAGGTTGTTTAGTTTTGGTTTGGTTTTGCTCTGAATTATCTGGGCATTTGCTTCTGTTTTCCATTTTAATTTGCCAAGAAAACTGAGCTTGGATTCGGTGGAATGGATGAGGGTTATGCCCTCACTTACTACTGACCCCATCTCCTCGCTAACAAGCATACTCAGATCTGCATTAACTAAAAGACCCTCCCCTTCTAGCCTCTTAGGGAAGGGCTCCACCTCTCTACTTCCCATTGCTGTTGAATTTTTAAAAAATAAATTAAATGGCCGGGCGCGGTGGCTCAAGCCTGTAATCTCAGCACTTTGGGAGGCCGAGGCGGGTGGATCATGAGGTCAAGAGATCGAGACCATCCTGGTCAACATGGTGAAACCCCATCTCTACTAAAAATACAAAAAAATTAGCTGGGCATGGTGGCGCGTGCCTGTAATCCCAGCTACTCAGGAGGCTGAGGCAGGAGAATTGCCTGAACCCAGGAGGCAGAGGTTGCAGTGAGCCGAGATCGCGCCATTGCACTCCAGCCTGGGTAACAAGAGCGAAACTCCGTCTCAAAAAAAAATAATAATAATAATAATTAATAATAAATAGACGGGATCTTACTATATTGCCCAGGCTGGTCGCAAACTCCTGGGCTCAAGCCATACTCCCGTCTCAGCCTCGCTGTTGAATTACTTGAAAGCCTGGCTTACACACCTACTGCTGCCACTTCATTCACTCCCTAATGTTCTACGTTTTGGTTTCTACCTTTCCTAACTTGCTGAAATGATTCTCAGAAGATAATACCTACGTCCAAATTGTTAAATTTCATGACTTTTTAAAATCTTTAGTTCTGTTGATATCCCTAAAGCATCTGAAACTGCTGACCATCATCCTTTTCAAAGTCTCCTTTTGGCTTCCAAAAGTCCCTTTTGTTCTGTTCCTAGCTCCTCCTCTTCTTTCATAAGTCTTCTTACTCCAATCCCCTGAACACAAAGTGTTACCCAAGGAACTGTCCTTGACCTGCTTTTCTTTTCTCCTTCTAGGAGCTCATCCTCTGCCACAGTTTCAACAATATCATTGTGAAGATAACTTGAAAACTTTTATCTCCATTTCTGACCTCTCTTCTGACCTACTTTTTGAATAGTCTACAAGAACACTTGCTTTAGATGTTCTGCAAACACCGTAAACTTAGCAGATCCCAAACCAAAGCTATTATATATATATATATATATATATATATATATATATATATATTTTTTTTTTTTTTTTTTTTTTTTTTTTTTTTTTGAGAAAGGATCTCACTCTGTCATCCAGGCAGGATTGCAATGGCACGATCTTGGCTCACTGCAATCTCCACCTCCTGCATTCAAGCGATTCTTCTGACACTGCGCCTGGCTAATTTTTGCATTTTTAGTAGAGATGGAGTTTCACCATGTTGGCCAGACTCCAAAAAGCTATTATTATCTTTCCCGAACAACAGTCACTTTTCCTCCTGCTTTATTTGTGTAGTGTGTCTGTGTGTTTCTTTCTTTCTTTCTTTGTTTTTGAGACAAGAGTCTCACTCCGTTGACTAGGCTGGAGCGCAGTGGCGCAATCTTGGCTCACCGCAACCTGCACCTACCAGGTTCAAGCGATTCTCCTGCCTCAGCCTCTTGAGTAGCTGGCGCCCGCCACCATGCCTGGCTAATTTTTGTATTTTTTATTTTGTATTTTTTTTTTTTTTTTTTTTTTTTGAGACAGAGTTTCGCTCTTGTTACCCAGGCTGGAGTGCCATGGCGCGATCTCGGCTCACAGCAACCTCTGCCTCCTGGGTTCAGGCAATTCTCCTGCCTCAGCCTCCTGAGTAGCTGGGATTACAGGCACGCGCCGCCATGCCCAGCTAATTTTTTGTATTTTTAGTAGAGACGGGGTTTCACCATGTTGACCAGGATGGTTTCGATCTCTCGACCTCGTGATCCACCTGCCTCGGCCTCCCAAAGTGCTGGGATTACAAGCGTAAGCCACCGCACCCAGCCTATGTGTTTCTCTTAATAACCACTAAACTCCGAGTCTCTCAGGTTCTACCATTTGGCATAATCACCTTTTCCTCCTTCATTTCTTAAATGTATCCAAGGCAGAACCCTAGACTTTGCCTCTGGAATGTTTTTAATCCACTCTCCCTTGTCATTCCCTCTGCCCTATCACCTAGCCTAAAGACATTGACTCTACCTGTCTGCCTACCTCTATCTCCCTCTGGTTGAATCCATCCTTTACCTCCTTTACATCACTGCCAAAATAATGCTTACTAAGGCAGGGTTACTGTCATATCACTCCCTTATTTAAAAACCTTCAATATTTTGTTGGTTTCCTACTAACGCAGGCATAAACTCTCCCCCTTGGCGTTCAAACTTCCTCATGGAATGTCTCCAAACTACTTTTCTGGTCTTAATTTCAACTACCCTTCCACACTGGCCGACGTGGACTACACTGTACCCACATGCACCCTAAGCCCTCCAAGCACCCCATTTCCGTAGCTTTACTCATGCTACCCCTTTTTGGTAGAAACGCTGTCTCCTTCCTCCCCCTTCACCAACCCAATGTCGTCCTTCCTTCAAGGTCTGCCTGATCAGTTCCAATGACTGGGCCATCCCCTGAATTCTTCCTGTGACCCCATTGCTCCTCTCAATCCCCATAAACACTTGTTTCTCTCTCTCTCTCTCTCTCTTTCTCTCTGATGTCACTTATCTAACATAGTACCTAGTCACTGCATATTTGTCCTAATATTTCCCCCAAATTGCACATGGTTTGAAGGCAAGGCCTCTATCTCTTTTTCAACTTTCTTTCTTTTTTTTTTTTTGAGACAGCGTTTTGCTCTTGTTGCCCAGGCTGAAGTGCAATGGCACGATCTGGGGTCACTGCAGCCTCTGCCTCCTGGGTTCAAGTGATTCTCCGATGTCTCAGCCTCCCTAAGTGTGTGGCATTACATGCGTGGGCCACCACACCCGGCCCTCTATTTCATCTTTCTACCCAGGCAGTGCCATTAGTAAGTTACTCCATACACGTCAAAGAAATCAAGGGGAGACTGTTGCGTCTTGTCCATCACTATATCCGGGGTTTCACCATGTTGGTCAGGCTGGTCTTGAACTCCCAACCTCAGGTGATGCGCCCGCCTCGGCCTCCCAAAGTGCTGGGATTACAGGCGTGAGCCACCGTGCCCGGCCACCAAACATTTTCTGAATGAATAAAATCAACGGAATCTTAAGGTCCGTGCCTGAAAGACACGTGCCCCAGTCTCCCATGAACCCAGCTCCCCACCCACGATCCGGGGCTCCCTGAAGCTGCCCAGCCGCCCCGCGGCCTCCCGCACTGCTTGCTCGTTCTGCTGGGCCAAGTGAAGCAGGGCGTCTTCAATCGTCTCTGTGGCGACAACTCCAAACTGAAAGTCAACGAGGGAGGCCAGTCTTGGCCTCATGGTTCCGTCCATATTCACGAGCCTCTTGGGGCACCTGGACGGTCCCCGGGATCCATATACCGACCCCCTTAGCTCCTCTCCAGTCTTCCACCACACCCTGGATTCCTCGCGTGTGTCCTCGCCTCAAGTCTGAGGAAAACTCAATGCCCACCACAGCCTCAAACCCTCCGCAGCTTTTTCCCGCCCCAACGGCCGCGGACGCCTCAGCCAATCAGAAAGCACGTCCGCTTCTCACTTCTCGCGTCCATCCCCCTGTGCCCGAGAACCTTGGCTCTGCCCGGGAAAGGGCACGCGGACTACAACTCCCAGCGTCCACCGCAGCGGCCAAGGACTACTGTTCCCAGCGAGCCCCACGCGGCTGGACCGCAAAGGGAGGAGCGGCAACATGGCGGCGTCGGGCGGTGGTGACCCTCTGGATGCTAAGCCTGGAGAGGCCCAGTTCGCTCAGCGTATCGACCCGACTCGGGATAAGCTGACACCTGAGCAACTTCATTTCATGCGGCAGGTGCAGCTTGCCCAGTGGCAGAAGGCCCTACCACAGCGGCGGACCCGGAACATCGTGACCGGCCTAGGCTTCGGGGCCCTGGCGTTAGCTATTTGTATCCGCCCGTGTTGTAGACTCCAGGGGACCGTATATAGGGGAAGGGGCAAGGGAACAGAATGTGCAGGAAGGCCGAACCACCCGTTTAACTTTTGAGTAAAAGGGGATTAGTAGCTTCCCTTGTTATTCCTAAGGTACTCTTTTAATTTGATTTATTAATAATAACGGAGTTGGAGTTTAGTGCCTAGAAAGAGCAGCGGGCGGGAAGCTGGAATCACTGGAATCACTGATTTGGGAGAGTAACAAGAGTGGCAGAGCAAATTTAGCAAAGGGGAATGTACATATTCCAAGTGGTTTCCTGAACCTACCTCCCCAGATGGTTACACCTTCTACTCGGTTTCTCAGGAGCGTTTCCTAGATGAGCTAGAAGAAGAGGCCAAAGCTGCTCGAGCCCGAGCTCTGGCAAGGGCGTCAGGATCCTAATATGGATGCATATTGGACATCTCCAACCTGCTGGAACCCTTTCACGTGGTGAATGATGCCCCATGACCCTTACTAACCTTGGACCATGCTTGAGCTCAAGAAACCAGGGAGTTATGCATTTGGCCACTGTCAAAAGAACAGAACTTTGCCTGCAGCACATTTGCTGTGTACGGTGACTGAGCCCTTTCTTGTAGTTTGTTTCCTTGAGAAGTGTGCGTTTGACCTTGGCTTTTCCCAGAGTTTCTTTATGGTTTACCCCCTTCACCTTCCAGGGACACAACTGTTAATGGGGTTGGGCGTGGCAGCTCTGTGCAGTGTTGGAGCCTACAGTGGGATAGATAGGGTCAAGTTGAGAATAATAAACTGAATCATCTCTCCTGGAGTCATGTGAGTGTGGAGGCTGTGAGGCAGCATATGGCACTTCATGCTGGAAAGCTTCACAGGTGGTAGCTGCAGTGGTGGCATTGCCCCAGGGAGCTGTAAATGTTTAACTAGAATTACTTTTTCCATGAGATCTTTCCACCTGATTTAAGGGAGAGATCACTGGGCTGTTTTGAGACTGAACCCACATCTTAGGGGAAGGAAGGTCACTCTTCTGCCCTCTACCCACAAGAACATACTGTAACTTTCCCATCACCAGAGAGAGGGAGAGAGAGAGAGAGGTGGATGAATGGTGAGAGACAAGCAGCCTTCATTCTTTTAACTTTCCCTGGTACCTGCCTGTACAGGTCTACGGTGGGATCTGGAGGGGATCCTAACTTGGTCAAGTGGATCACTGACTTTGCAGTTTCCTCATTAACTGATGGCAGGAAGCCAGAGGGCTGGGCAGCTTCCACCCCTGCCTCCCATGGTGAAAAGAGAGTCCCTTTTAAATCCTCCCCTGCTTCATTCACCCCACAGGGCTTTGCCCATCCCCCACCACCACCCAGTTTCTAAGGCATGGCATATGGATCCACAATGTCCTTGTTTCCAGCATTTTTATTGGTTGCTGCTAATGTGGTGTGAGCATATCCCCTGCACTCTCCCAGCTGGGAGTGGGCCCCTTTAGAAGCATCTGGGATTGGGCGGGATTGCTTAGTGGTTGACTCTTGGCAGGGGAGGGGGTAGATGAAGATGGTAGGCTGTGGAACTGACACCTCCACACAGCAAACAGTTCAACATATGTTTGGCTCTTCACTATAATGGAGCTGCACTCTCCATGCCCCCCTGGCCCTCTACCGGCTCAGTGCTGGGATCTTCCTTGCTCAGTTGTGTTGGTCAGAAAAGCATCAGATTCTGAGAACACAGGCTCCATGGTGGGCCCTGGTGTGAGGGAGATACACGGCTTCTGTTCAGTATTCACTGGAGGGAAAAGAAAAGTGATGACGAACCTCCAAGGTGGGAAGAAGGCAAAGCTGCAGCCAGGTACCGTTCCCTGGGCTCTCCCTCCCTTGGGCCCGCCCTCACCATCCTGCCAACATCCCCGGCGAATGTCACCCCCTTGCTTGCCCGCTGCTCCTGGGAGCCGGTGCTGCTGCCACTCAGGGAGTTCCTTCGCATGATGCCTGGTAGCAGGATAGGGGAGGGAGAGCACTAAGTGAGGAAAAGGGAGGTGGGGAGAGGGGGGCTAGTCTCCCCCCGAGCAGACCCCCAGGGCCTGGAGAAAACTGAGTGGATAGGAAGGGGTCTCAGGGAAAAGATGGAAGCTGGGTGACTGCAGTCTCACCAGGGCCTGGGGGCTCAGAGCGCTGTAGGCTGTTGCGGCGGGAGGTGGGAAAGCTGCCCTTGGAGAGGCGGCGCTGGCGGCTGGACAGCATAGCAGCTGGGGCCACAATACCCGGTGGAGGCTGCTTCCCCAGTCGGCTGTACAAGTCTTCAATTTCCTTTTTCTGTAGGGTCTGTAGTGTTTCCACCTCTGATAAGTGCCTGAGGATGCATGGAAGGCAGGAAAGGGCTAGCCACACCCCTCGCTCTCCCAGGTTCACCTCTTGCTCCTCCATCCTCCCTGAACTCACTTCTGTCGAAGACTCTGCAGCTCAGCCCAGAACTCTTCATCTTCCCCGCTGCTTTCTGACTCCTCGCTGCTCAGACACAGGCGGCTGTAGGAGTAGTTCATCCACACAGGGCTGGGATGACTCAGGGGTGGGGGGCTGCCCCCACCTTGGGGTTCCTTCCCATCATCTCCTTCCTCCTCAGCTCCAGCCCCCAGACCCTCAGCTGCACGGTCGCTCTCAGCCAGAGCTTCCCTGGTCTCTGGCCCGCCTCCAGCACTGTCCTCTGTATCTGAGCTCTCTGAAGTGAGCTGAGGGGTTGAAGGTTTCGGAGAACCGGAGAGAGTGGGGGATGCTGGCTGCAGGGGAAGAGGCTCAGCCAGTTCCTTGGGTGACGTCACTTGGAAACGCCCAACAAGCTGTGGCTTTCCCTCTGTAGGGTGACAAGGAGGAAGCCATGAGGAAAGGAGAGCAGTCAGTGACAGGATAGACAGCAAGTAGGGATAATGGCGGGGGAAAGTCAGTGATCAGAGGCCTCACCTTCAGAGATGGGTGCCAGCCTGGCTTCACCTGGGAGGGGACGAGCAGGAGTTGGCAAGGCCTAGAAAGTGTAGGTCCATGAGAAGGGAGACGTGTAGGATGGAGTCTCCCTAATCATCCCTCTTCGTTTTCTACTCACCTCACTCTCCACCTCAGCTGTGTGGGGTGAAGGGCTCTCCTGGCCACAAGGAGCAAGGGGAGGGGGAAGTGGCAGGCTAGGGAGGGGACAAGGAGGGGCTGGAGGAGACTGGGAAAGGAGCCCGGGTGAGGGGGACAGCAGGGACTGGGCCACAGTCATCACAGCCAGTGAGAAGGCACTAGCCAGAGAGAGGAGAGGGGCTGCTGTGGTGGAGGGGAGGGAAGAAGTGGAGGGGCACAGGGGAACAAAAGGGGGACTAAGAGTGACCTGAGAACAACTGGGAGAGAATGCAGGTGGAGAACTCGGGAGAGAACTCTGGGGAAACTGAGAGGGTGGGACTGGAAACTCGGGGGCACTGGAGAACGGGAGTAGAGAGTTGGGGGGGTGTGGAAAGGGATTTGAGACCTGGGAAGAAATGGGGGCGAATGGGGAGGGGCTGGAATGACATAGGGGAGACGTGATGGGGAAGATGGGACCTGGGGAAATGGGGGTTCCAGGAGACAAAGGAGTTCCCGAAGATGAGGAGGTAGAGAAGCCTGCCCAGCTCCTGTGCTCCAGGGAGGTGCTGCTCTGGGGCTCTGCTGGGAAGGAGGGTATGTTGAGACGACAGTCCCACATGTCCTATGCCCTTCCCAGGAGCCACCCCAAGGGTTAGGATGAGCAAGGACACAACAGTACGTACCGTTGGATGAGTCTGGGAGCGGGGCGGGCAGGGCAGGTAATGGTGCTGGCTCCTCCTGAGGCAGAGAAAGAAGTCCATAGTCACAGTCGGGAATAGCAGTCTGAGATGGAAGGTTTCAGACCAGGGTTCCTAAGCTAGGACCCATGAACCTCCAGGAGTCCATACATGAGTTTCAAGGGATTCAGTAGCATATGTGCTGAAATGTAGGGGTAAAAGGGCATAATGTCTGCAACTTACTCTCAAGTGGTTCAGAAAAATATATTATGTGTGCACACATACAGAGAGGGGAGAGGAAGAGAGAATGATAATGCTAAGGTGGCCAAACACTAACAACTGGCAAATCTGGGCAAAGGGTGTCCAGGGGTTCTTTGTACAATTCTTGCAACTTCTCTCCACAAGTCT
Organism: Saimiri boliviensis; assembly: GCF_048565385.1. Lineage (NCBI taxonomy): Eukaryota > Metazoa > Chordata > Mammalia > Primates > Cebidae > Saimiri > Saimiri boliviensis. The sequence goes on along the minus strand of NC_133465.1, from coordinate 48,259,558 downwards.
GAAATTATTTCAAAATAATGAGTTAAAAGTATGCATTGAACAAGTTTTCTAGAACAAGAGTCCATGGCTTTCATCATATTCTCAAATGGGGTAAGGGCCACTGTTTTAGGGCCCGAGAGATGAAGAGGAGTTAGATCCAATTACTCTCTGCTGAAGGCAGAGAGTAATGAAGCCTGGAGCAGGGAGTTCATTTCCCCTGGAAGTGTCCAGAGGGGTCGGACCTGGGTACATAGGGTGTCTTCAGCAGCCTCCACAGGGCCAGTGTCTCTCTTCAACAGGGTCTCCACTCTCTGGATAATCTCCCGAATCCGTCTGAGAAATCCATCTCGCTCCGAGGGCAGAATGAACTCATTATACACCTGGTGAGGGTCAATAGGATGTGGGGGTAGAGTTTGTTATCTCACTCATCCCTCTCCCCCTGCTTCTGATCTTAAGAAATCAAGCAAGGCCCAATGGCTCACAGCTGTAATCCTAGCACTTTGGGAGGCTGAGGCGGGAAGATCACCTGAGGTCAGGAGTTTTAGACCAGCCTGGCCAAGGTTTCTACTAAAGGCCAACCTTTAGTAGAAACGCTTGTCTACTAAAATACAAAAATGAGCTGGGCATGATGCCAGACACCTGTAGTCCCAGTTACTTGGGAGGCTGAGGCAGGAGAATCTCTTGAACCCAGGAAGCAGAGGTTGCAGTGAACAGCAGTCACATCACTACACTCTAGCCTGGGTAGCTGAGAGAGATTTCATCTCAAAATAAATAAATAAATAAACTTTTTACTGCTTCTGCCAACCAGCAACCTAAAACAAGCAAATACCTATTGTGTTCTAGGCACTGTGTGGTGTAAGGAGAAATGCAGCCTAGAAGGAAAGGTTCTAACATTCTTAGGATGCATGTATATACCAGATACTTTGCATATATTATCACGATTAACACCACCAACTTTCTGGGGTCTATATTAACATTGCTGTGGTGCTGGGCGCTGTGGCTCATGCCTGCAATCCCAACTCTTCGGGAGGCAGAGGCAGGAGGATAGCTTGAGCCCAGGAGTTCAAGACCTGCCTGGGCAATATAACAAGACACCATTCTCCACAAAAAGGAGAAAAACAAAAAGACAAAAAAATTGCTGTGGTAGAATTAAGATAACCAATGCTCAAAGAGGTTAAGTTCAGTCTGCCTAAGGTCACAGGATTTAAACCCACATCTATCTAAATTTTTATATTTTTAGTAGAGAGAGGGCTTCACCGTGTTGGCCAGGCTGGTCTTGAACTCCTGACCGCAAGTGATTCACCTGCCTCGGCCCCCCAAAGTGCTGGGATTATAAGCGTGAGCCACCAAGCCTGGTCTATTCTTTTTTTTCCTTTTTTTTGGAGACAGTTTCACTCTGGTTGCCCAGGGTGGAGTGCAATGGCACGATCTTGGCTCACCACAACCTTTGCCTCCCGAATTCAAGTGATTCTCCTGCCTCAGCCTCCTGAGTAGCTAGGATTACAGGCATGCACCGCCATGCCCGGCTAATTTTGTATTTTTTACTAGAGACAGGGTTTCTCCATGTTGGCCAGGCTGGTCTCAAACTCCCGACCTCAGGTGATACGCCCGACTCAGCCTCCCAAAGTGCCAGGATTACAGGCATGAGCCACCACACCTGGTACGGCCTATTCTTAACATAGTGAGGACTCAAGTGTAGCTGAGTGTGCTGTGAATTTTAAAGGCCATACTTTGGAATTTGGACCTTACTCTAGAACCGCAAGTAGCCACTAAAGAATTTGGGGTGAAAAATCAACAGATCAGATCCAAGTCTCAGGAGAACTCTGCTGCAGAGGTGTGGAGGGTGGACTGGGTAAGGAGAGAAAAGGGGAAAGGACTCGGTGTGTGGGGTGGGGTCGCTTTGGCTGTGCGGGATCAGAAGGGGCTTGAGGCCCAATACAGAAGGCTCTCAGGGTGAGAGACCCTTCAGTAGATAAAGGCAGAGGCAGGAATGCACCCAGCCTCTTCAGAGGACCATTCTGAAACCAGTATGGCTTGGAGGGAAGACTCTGAAAGGGTCAAGTGGTTTGACAGGAGGTGATGAGCCTTGTGTGCCAGGTGAGATTGTGTCTTTGTCCTGGATACAAGGGGAATGACATGGTGGAGGAGAAGCTTTAGAGAGGGCTCCTGATGCCTTTCGTTTCTCCCACTCTCTCCCCTCCTTCACCCCAGGGGCTGGCATCCACCTCCTCTACTCCACTGAAACTGGTCTCCCACAAAGATGTTCTAACAAAAGCCAGTGTGGTCTTGCCTGAGGATTCACCTTAACACCACCTCCGTGAAACTCTCTCCTCACTCAGTTTTTACTCACATCCTCCTACCTCTCTGGCTTCATCTCTGTGTCCTTCCATGACCTATCCTCCTGCTTCCCATTCCAGAATGGATGGTATGCCCTGGGTCACACTCTCCAGCCCTCTATGTCTCTGGCTTTGCAGGCTCATCTCCCTTCACTCTCAACTCTGTGCTGACCACTCCTTAATCCACCTCTCTCCAGCCCTGCTGACCCATTTCCCATGGCTTGGGAGGATCTTGGTCTTGGCTTTTCCTTCTTCACTGAAGCTCATCAAGGCCCTTTAAAAAAAGACTTTCACTTCTAACTTCCTCTCTCCTTTGGTGGCCTACAAGTTGTCCTTGATATTTCTTCTCCCCAACTCCCTATCATATCAACTCAGCAAATATTTATTGAGCATCTACTGTGTACTAGGTACTACTGTATTACATCAATAAGCTACTGGATTACAGAGTAACTTATTTTCCCGAAACAACCCTCAAGTTCACCCTTTCTCCTCTTCCCTCCCATAAGCCACCCTCTTCTTTGTCCACATGTGGCTTCCTGGGCCTACCTCCCAGTTATTTTCCTTTCCTCTAACCCCCTTCCACATCCCATGGCAGATGGTCTTCACCAAGCCTACTGTCACCATGTTACACTCTGCCTAACTTTTTTTTATTTTTTGATACAAAGTCTCACTCTGCCTCCCAGGCTGGAGTGCAGTGGCATGATCACAGCTCACTGCAGCCTTGACCTCTCAGGCTCAAATGATCCTCCCAACTCAGCCTCCCAAGTAGTTGGGACTACAGGCATGTGCCACCACACATGGCTAATTTTAAAAATTTTTTGTAGAGATAGGGTCTTGCTATGTTTCCTAGGGTGGTCTTAAACTCCTGGGCTCAAGTGATCCTCCTATTTCATCCTCCCAGAGTGCTGGGATTACAGGTGTGAGCCACTGGACCCAGCCCACTCGGCCTAACTCTTTTTTTTTTTTTTTTTTTGAGATGGAGTTTCGCTTTTATTACCCAGGCTGGAGTGCAATGGCGCGATCTCGGCTCACCGCAACCTCCGCCTCCTGGGTTCAGGCAATTCTCCTGCCTCAGCCTCCTGAGTAGCTGGGATTACAGGCACGCGCTGCCATGCCCAGCTAATTTTTGGTATTTTTAGTAGAGACGGGGTTTCACCATGTTGACCAGGATGGTCTCGATCTTTTGACCTCGTGATCCACCCGCCTCGGCCTCCCAAAGTGCTGGGATTACAGGCTTGAGCCACCGCGCCCAGCTCAGCCTAACTCTTAACACTGTCTATCTTGTAATCTGGGCCCACGCTACCTACCCAGCTTCATTTCCCACAGTTCTATAGGAATCTTTACTTCCAATGACAGTGGTTTCCTCATGAAGCCCTCCCAGCCCCATATTCCAAGTCGTTCTCTACTTGGAATGCCTCTGCTTATGCTGTCCCTACATAGGGATGCCCTTTACAGCCTTTCTACCCTTCATGGCCTTTCTGGTCCATCCGCCAAGATCCTGGGTAAGCCCACTGCCCCTGCTGCCCAGCCCATCCTTCCCTCCAGCCACAGTATTGCACGTCTACCAGGCACTTACACGTAGCACTTGTGTGCACCTGGTCAATGTGAGTCTCAAATTGCTCCAGCTGAGAAGCCAAACCTCACTGGATAAACAGAAATCTCCCCAAAAACAAGGGCTGTGTTAAGTGTCAACCAGTGCTTTAAAAATGCTTGCTGTCGCCGGGTGTGGTGGCTCATGCCTGTTATCCCAGCACTTTGGGAGGCTGAGGTGGGTGGATCATCTGAGGTCAGGAGTTCGATTCCAGCCTGACCAACATAGTGAAACCTCATCTCTACTGAAAAACACAAAAATTAGCTGGACGTGGTGGTGGGTGCCTGTAATCCCAGCTATTCGGGAGGCTGAGGCAGGAGAATCGCCAGAACCCAGGATGCAGAGATTGCAGTGAGCCAAGATTTCGCCATTGCACCCCAGCCTGGGGGACATGGAGACTCCATGTCAAAAAAAAAAAAAAACCCTTGCTCTCGAATCAGTGGGTTTCAGCCCCAGCGGACATCAGGAGGGAGACTCTTGTTCCAGATCCAAACACTCTGTTCTCATCTCTCTCCCCCTCACCATGGCAGCTGCAATCTCTTCCGGGCTGTCCCCATCCAGATCAAATCGGAAGGTCACCATCTTGCTGTTGTGAGTCTGTAGCTGGCACTCAACCACTCTGTCATTCTGGTCTGAGACCTTCAGATTCAAAGTCAGCAGAGGGGAGGAGGTCAAGCCCTCTGTCATCATGCTGTGTCTCCACTCTACCCCAACCAAGTGACAGTAGCCAGACTGAACTTGGAGATAAGTAGACCCAACCCCTAAAGTCTGGTATTAAAAACTAGATTGGCTGCCTCTTGAGTACCAGTCACACACTGCTTCTCCCCTTTTCTGGTCGACCTCCCCCACATCCTGCTGACACTTCCCTCCTGGCCCTGTAGGTTACTCTCCATCTCCTGTGCCCCTTCCTTACACTAGTGACCCGCAGTCGGGATCGGGGTCTGCGCCGGAGATTCCTCCCAGGGGGTCTCCTCATTTGTCCCATCCCTTCTCCCACATCGCTAAGGCCTGATGCTGCATCTGAGGCATAGCTGGAAAAGGGAAAGGACATAGAATGACGGTCTGAGCAGACACTGGGACCCCAGTGACCCATGTGTCTCATCCCAGCACCCCAACTTACCCTAGAACATACCTGTCCCCAGGGGAAAAGTCACTTCCAGGGCCAGAACGTGGAATGGATAGGGCAAAAGCCTGAAACAGAATGAGGGCTCATGAGGTCAGGAAGATAACTGTTGCGATCTAGGGAGATGTTACCAAGGATGCTCGGAGGATATTAGGGAATTAAATGGAATTAGGGAAGAGGAGGACAAGAGTGGTGGATTCCCAGGGACATCAGGCTGGATCATGAGATTGGGTTTCTCAAGGAGGGAAGTAGGTCATAGGCTTGGAATGGCTGGGAGCCCCCCATGTGGCCCCCTCTCACCGAGGGCAGGCAGAGATGGGACTCAGCTGGGCTGGATGGCACCCCCCTAGGGGGCTGAAGGGCAGGGTCTGAGGCATCCAGGAAGCCGGACGAGCTGAGGTAGCCATCGGTCTCGCAATCCGCTGGTGAGGGAGGGGATCAAAAAAAGGGGAAATAAAAGGGAGTGGGAGAAGAAGGGGCCTGCCTAAGCAAGGGGGGCCTGGAGCTGTGGGAGAGTTCCTTCCAGGAGGGAGCTTCATGGCCACAGGTGGAAGGCAGGGTAAGTGACTGCTGCAGGGGTCGGATTTCTGGGTTGGGGACAGAGGCCAAGGTGTTTTGGGACCTATGTCTCAAGATCAGAGGAGACTTACAGGTGGTAGATGAGTAGCTTGCATGGCGGAAAAGGAAGGGCTGGTGCTGGTCTGCCTCTGGCTCCTCAGGCTCAGCAGGGAAGACACTGTGAGGATGGGGAGCCATGGGTGCAGTTGCTGGTGGAGGTCCTGGCTCCGGTGGGAGTGTCTCCAGTTCCCTAGCTTTACGAAGCTTCTCACGCTTTCGCTGGATGGCGGCAACCCGTTCTCGTACTGCACGGGCCACTGGCTGGTAATCGGCTTCACAGACCAAGCCCAGAGCCACCTGGAGTTGGGGTGGGGGTGAGGAACACAGCTTGGGTCCCCTCCTCAAAGATCCATCAGATCACTTCTTGGGACCTCCAGAATATGAGAGGAAGGAAACCAACACTTCCTGTTTACCCACTATGTCTGCTAACCGGCAGCTCCTTACATTATCATCACTAGATCCAACAACCTTGTGGGATTAATCTTACTATCCCATTTCAGAGATTAATGAAGTGGCCGGTTCATAGTCATACAGTAAGTCAGTGGTTTCCAATGGGGAGAAGAGACATTTGGCAGTATCTAGAGACATTTTTAGTTGTCAAAACTGGAGGGTAGGTGTTACTGAATCTAGTGAGTGGAAGCCAGGGGTTCTTTTCAACATCTTACAATGCACGGGACAGTCCCTAAAACAAAGATGTCAACAGTGCCAAGGCCAAGAATCCCTTGTCAGCAATGGATCAGATTTGATCTCAGGTCAGGTTGGGCAGTGCTATGGAGACTTACTCTAAATTTCTAACACATTCTCAGGTTCTTGACCCACCATAGGTGGTCTCCACCCTTGCAAGTGTCATCTCTGTATTAGAAATCCCATACTTGGGGCCAGGCGCAGTGGCTCACAGCTGTTATCCCAGCACTTTGGGAGGCCAAGGCAGGTAGATTACCTGAGGTCAGGAGTTCGAGACCAGCCTGGCTAACGTGGTGAAACCCTGTCTCGAAAAAAAAAAAAAATCCCATACTTGGGGCCGGGTGCAGTGGCTCACACCTGTAATCCCAGAACTTTGGGAGGCCAAGACAAGTAGATCACTTGAGGTCAGGAGTTTGAGACCAGCCTGGCCAGCATGGTGAAACCCTGTCTCTACTAAAAATACAATTAGCTTGGCATTGTGGCTTGTGCCTGTAATCCTAGCTACTCAGGAGGCTGAGGCAGGAGAATCGCTTGAACCCAGTAGGCAGAGGTTGCCATGAGTTGAGATAGCACCATTTCACTCCAGCCTGAGTGACAGCAAGACTCCCTCAAAAATCCCACAGTCCCTTCAGGACTTCCTAAGCCACCCCCAAGCTTCTGCCCTTGCCTCTTACATCTCTTCTCTTCTACCAGCTTCCATTCATCACCTCTTCATTCCTTTTAGCCACAAACTTTGATGAGTGAGTAAAGGAGGTGGAGCAGAGTAACCTGATTTAAAATCTGAACCACCTCAGTTTCAATCCAGCTGTTCCACTTAATTACTTACTTGAGGCTCTGGACAAGGTATGCAACCTCTCTGAATTTCCATTTCCTCATCAATAAGTTGACATAAAACTGCTCTGTATGCAGAATGGGTAGCAAAGCTCAAATGCATGTGAAAATGGTTGGTTTTTTTTTTTTTTTAGATGGAATTTTGCTCTTGTTGACCAGGTTGGAATGCAGTGACTTGATCTCAGCTCACTGCAGCCTCCGCTTCCTAGGTTCAAGCAATTCTGCCTCAGCCTCTGAGTAGCTAGGATTCCAGGTGCGTGCTACCATGCCCAACTAATTTTTTGTATTTTTAGTAGAGACAGGGTTTTATCATGTTGGCCAGGCTGGTCTCGAAATCCTGACCTCAGGTGATTCACCGGCCTCAGCCTCCCAAAGTGCAGGGATTACAGGCGTGAGCCACTGTGCCCGGCAAAAGTGCTTTAAGCCATGTACAGATATGGGCTATGACTGAGCTCTTACTATGTGCCAAGCATTGCCAGGGATAGGAGAATCAGTAAGACACAGTCTCTGTCCTCAGGGAGTTTATAGTCTAGTGGAGAAGAAAGATAGGAACTTATTCAGCTTTAAGACAGGCAGGACCCATGGTGATGAGTGCTGTAACCAAGAACCTGTTGAAGTAGAAAGGAGCATTTAAGTTGGACTCCAGAGGGGACGGCTTTCCAAAATTGATGGTTCTGATCATGTTGGAAGAAAAAGAAAAAGAACAAGAGGGAGGGAGGAAAGAGGGAAAAGATAAATTGGCAAGAAGGGCATTCCAGGAAGAACAGCTCAGCTGGAGGTAAAGCAGGGACGCTGGAGGACCCAAGGCTCCTCTTGTAAAGAAAAACTGGGTGTGCGTGCGCATGAATTAGGGCTGGAGAGGCAGGGAGATGCTGCAGGAGATCTTGTGAGCGGGGAAGTGGCCTGCCCCCATCGCTGCCACCCCTCCTGCACCCATCCCTGTTGCACTATCCCCTCTGGTCAACGCCCTTTACACGCCCAGTGGCAGTACCAGTCTGTCCTCCACTCACCATCTCCTGTGCCACCTCCTCGGCCACGTCCCGGCCCAGCTGGAACAGGAACTCGATGGCCTGGTTGTCCCGTGGGCGCCCCCCGCGCCTCGAGTCCTCCATGCGCAGCCAGAGCTTGAGGCCTGGCTTCTCGCCGTCGTCCTCCTCCGCTAGTTCCACGTGCACACCGCGCTCCTCACGGAAGAAGGCGTGGGCCAGGAGGTCCTGGATGGTGAACCTGAGGGTGAGGCGTGGGTGAGCCGAGCCCGCCGCAGCCCGGGCCCCTTACTACCCACGCTCTGCCCTTTCACCCCCACCTCTCGTTCTTATCCGTGCGTATGCAGCCTTCAATGATCTCCTTCACCTCGGGTATCTTCACCTTGTAGAAGCTGTTCGGCTTTGTGCCCTGTGGAGAGGGGTTGCATGACACCGCCCATCCTCTGACCCCCAGCTCTCGGCTTCACACCCCCCACCCTTTACTCCATTCCTGCCTTAGGCAGCTGCACGTGCAGCTGCAAAAGCCTGACTGCTACTGCAAGATTTGATTTCAAATCCCAGTCCCCCCAATCAACCCAAGTATTTACAGTGTGACCTTGAACAAGTCTCCCACTATTTGTTCATCTGTAAATTGCAGGGAGGAACATTTGCCCTGCTCACCTCGACGGGCAGCTGGAAGGATTGGATGTGAGACTGGATGCGAAATTGTGAACTCTTGGGAGCACCACACACATTATTATTCTAAATAGCGTGTACATCCTTCTGGGTTCACCAAGGTATCTCTGTCTAGCCTGTTTTCGTGCAGGCAAAGGGCATTGACTGTGGGCTGGCCGGGCAGGAAAATGGGAAGTGGTCCTAGAATTCCCATTCCTGCCAATCCCATCCCTCTCACCGAAGTGACCTTGCGGTAGATTTGCGCGGCATTCTGGCACTCGGAGTATGGGTACTCAGAGGTGGCCATCTCCAGCATGCACATGCCAAATGCGTACACGTCCACGGCCTCATCATACTTTTCCTCATACATCTCGGGGGCCATGAATTCCGGGGTCCCTGTAGGGTTCACAGCAGGGATCAGGTTGCTGGGCACTCTGGCCTCGTCCTGCTCCTTGGGCTAGGCAGCCCTGGGCAACCCTGCACATGCAAGTGACCTCAGCCCACAGTGGGGTTGAGGGGGGATGCCATAGATCTCCCCAGCTTCCCTGTGGTCTGGTAATTCTGTGGACCTCGAAGGGCCTTGCTGAGGGGAGGGCATCCCCACGTTCTCTTCTGAGGTGGGGGAGGAAGGACCTTCCTGGAGAGACCCACCAATGACACTCTTGGCAAAGGAGGCACGCTTGAGTGTGGCCAGGCCCAGGTCCCCGATTTTGACAGAGCCAGTAGGGCCTGTGATAAAGACATTGTCGCACTTGAGGTCCCGGTGCAGGATGGGAGGAACCCGAGAGTGTAGGAAATGAAGCCCCCGAAGGATTTGGCGGCTCCAGCGCTGAAGGACTCTGGGCTTCATCTCCCGAAACCGCCTCAGGTACCTGGGGGAGGGAGCATAGCCAGGGTCGGTGGGGGACACATCCTCGGGGGAGGAGCCCTCTACTGGGAAGCTCCCCACTGTGGCACCCTGCTGCCACCTCCTCATCTTCTGCCAGCATTCTCCTAGCCTATGTCTGCCCGGCCCCAGGGAGCAACTGAGTCAGGGGATGTGGTGGATAGACATGATGTTACCAAACGGGTTGGAAGGTAAATTGATAGATAGGGCCTCCGCGGAGGTGCTTTGGGAGTGCAGGAAGAGACGACTAACTGCCCCGAGCATGAGGGAGGGCTTCAGAGAGGAAATACTTTTGTATTGCATCTTGAATGATGAGTAGAAGCTCAAAGGTGAAAGGGGGAAGGGATGGAGACTTTCCAGGCAGACAGGACACCATGCTCAAAGGCACGGAAAAAGCCAGGGCAGGGCAGAGTGGGAGGAGGTCCCAGGAATTCAGTGTGTCTAGAACTTAGGCTGAAAGCGGGGCTGTATCCTAAGCTTGGCAAAGGAGGCACGCTTGAGCATGGCCAGTGTGAGCAGATGAGCCCGTGTGGGTTTTATCCCGAGGCCATGAGAAAACTTGAAGGGGTTTTAAGGAGAGGAGTGACAGTTCAGATTTTCGACTGGGAAAGATCCTCCAGGCTGCAGGAAGATAGGATCACTTAGAGGGTGGCAGAGTTTGAGAAGACCCTTTAGGGGGCTGCTGCAGGGCTGCAGATCAGCAAGGTGGCATTGCGGTGGTGCCATGGATGGAGCAGTGAAAGCCAGGTGGGGAGAGGTTAAGGAGAGACGTGGAGACAGACTGATGAGGGGGCAGGGCGGAAAGAGAGGAGTCTGGCTGGAGTGCTAGGTGGACATAGCCACTCACCAAGGGAGGGACACAGGTTGGGTAAAGGGAGATGGTGAGCCTGGTTTTACACCTGGATATAGACAGTCTGAGGAGCCTGGGAGTTCAGGAAGCAGTGGGCACACATCCCAGCCTCCCTCTCCCCACCCACTCATGTGCAGAGCTCACGTCTTGAGCGTGCCCGAGGTCATGAGTTCGGTGACCAGCACGATGCAAACCTGGCCCCTCAGCACCGACTTCCAGGAATCATAGAAGCGGACGATGTTGGGGTGCTGCAGCCCCTTGAGCATCTCCACCTCCTCTGAGAAGCGCTGCCGCTCGGCTCTAGACAGTTTCCGAGTCTGTGGGATGGGGGACTGGTGTCATGTCAGGTCCAGGACCCCCATAGAAAGGAAGAGGGACACCTGCAGTGGGGTTGGGGAAGAGGTGAGGGTTGGTTCCCACAGATGGGCTGGGAGTAGTGGGATCACTCGCCCAATGGGCTGCAGACCCAGAACTTTCCAACAGTACCCATGTAAGCCGCTCCAAGGACACAACCAACCTGGGCCTGGGGCAGCCCCCTAGACCCCCTGCTGGACACAAGCGCCTTTATGCAGCCCCGTCCGGGAGCCCTGAGCTCAATAGTGCCTTTGTGGCTGCCCAGACTGGCCATGGGGCGGGAGGGGGTGCCCGGGGGATGGCAGAGAGCAGGCAGCAGGCGGGCAGCAGGAGACTGCTGGCAGGGAATTGGGGCCGGCAAGGGGGTTGGCCCCAGAAACCGGGAACTGCTAGATCCAGACTGAAGGTGGGAGGGCTGTGGAGGGAGGTACAGAGAAAGAAAGAAAAGATCCAGGACTAGGCGCCAGGAAGCCACCCCCCGCCCCCCATAGTTATCCCGCCCCGACTCCTCTCCCTCCTCTCACCCCCCAGTTTGGCTGCCGCTCCTGGCCTGGCCTAGAGCCTGGGGCGCGGCACTGGCAGGCACAAGGGGCGAGCCCTGTGCCAGGGCCAGAGAGGGACCCTTCCCTTAGGCTTTGTCCCCTGATCTGAATCCAAAGCTTTGGGCCCCAAGTTGACTGGGTTCTCCTAACCCACACGTAGCATGGGAGCAATGGGAGGAAGGTCCTCCCTGAAGCCCATGGGCTTAGTGCCTTTAGGTCTGGGAAGGGAGAGCACAGGTAGGCAGTGGGATGAGGATCAGAACTGCACTTATTCGAGAGCTGGGGCTCCCTATGTCTCCCCCTCCTCGCAACTGTGGAGAAGTCCAGAAGTCTGACTGCTCCAGAAGGGCTAGGGGACCCCATTCCGCTACAACTTCCCTAAATCTTTTGGAGTTGGAGAGGACCCTTGCTCACCTCCTGGCTTCCCGTCTCCCAACCTCCTAGTCTGCAAATAGGTGGGGGATGGGGAGGAGTGAGGCGATCAAGAGGACCAGGATCATAACTGAGGATCTCAGGACTTAGGGGAGAGGAAGGGATTGTGGATACCTACCAGCAGGAAACTGACCTGAATTGGCTCCCCAACCCAACTTCCTAGTTTCCACCTCTCAGGGTTGAGTATGGAGACTTTAAAGTGAGAATGTTCATGCCCATGGGAGAGTCGCCAGACACCACCTGCCTCAGTTTCTCTTGCAGCTAGAGTCAGCCAGATCATTCAGGGCAAAGACAGCAGAGGTGTCTGGACATTTGATTGGAAAAATAAATCCTTCCCTTGACGCTGTCTCCCCCACCCTCTGTCTCTCATCCTAAGACCTCCAGAGTCCCATCCCAAGGTGCCACCGAAGAGGCGCCCAGCCGCACCTGCAGCTCACACCAGGCCACCTCCACTGTGGTGTCGGTGTCTAGCCCTCGATACACGGTCTTGAAGGAGCCACGTCCAATTTCGATGTCAAACTTGAGGTATCGGCCGTCGGGGGACGTAGCCACAGCCTGGGTCTCCATGTCCTCCTTTTCTTCCTGCTCCCGCCGCCGTTCTAGGGCGACAGCTTCAGGGACCCTCAGCGGCTCCCTGGACCCTGGACCCACTGCAGAACCTGGGAGCTCGGGACGCGCGGAGTCTGCAGCCTTCACAGGGGCTCCCTTGGCCCACGTGCCCCCAGGGGGTTCTTTGGAGCCAGGCGGTGGGCTCCTCGCGGGGCCAGGACCATCAGAGTCCGGAGGATCGGGGGGTTCCGGAGAGGGTGTGGCTGGCAGGGACCAAGAGCTCAGCAGCCCCAAGTCGACTGAGCTACGGCGGCTGAGACGAGAAGAGCGCGCCCGGGGCTCTGCCTTCCCGGAGAAGCGCCGCGCTCGGCGGGGATGGGGCCCGGGACGGGGCGGCCCCGTGGAGGCAAGAGGCTGCGGGGGCCGGAGGGCCAGGTCGGCCTCAGTCTGGGACATGGGGACGGCGGTCTCCGTGGCCGGGGGTGCCAACATGAGGAAGGGCAGAGCGCCGAAGGGTGGAAAGCCAGACGGTCGAAGAGGCGGCGGCCTGACAGGCGGACCCGCTGGGTGCGCAGTGCTCCGGCTGAGCCGCTGGGGCCCGAGCCCCTGGCTCGGCCCGGCCCCGGCTCCGCCCCCGCCCCGCCCCGCGGCCCGCCCTTGCCCCCCAAGGCCACCCCTCCGAGTGGCTCGCGGTGTGGATGAGCAGCCCCTCACCTTAGTCGCCGCCCCACCCAGCAGTTTCCCCTTATCTCCCGAGCCTCCCCGGCCAGTCTCACTCCAAGGCCAGAACTAAGTGCGAGACCGCGCTGGATCCTCCCGCACTAAGAGTGCGCAAACCTGTTTGTGCGCGGGGATCGGGGGGCAGGGGGAGTTGAGGGGGGAGACGACACCCAGACAGGAGAGGAAACGTGCCTGCGGCTCCCGGGCTCTAGTAGGGGGTTACTTAGAGGGAGACTACCACCGGCCTGCACACCCCAGATAAGGCAGCACCACCCCCTCCGAACCGTCCGGAGTAGCCCCAGGCCGACCATACAGAGGTCAGTGGAAAGATCCGACGTTGTCGTCCCTCTGGTCTGCATAGGGATGGGTGTGTGCTCCCCAGGATAAGTCCCTCCCCCAAACCGAGAGCCCGGTCGGTCATCCATCCCCTCCAGGCCACCTTGGCCGCAGCCTGGCCCTGGCCAGAGTGGCTGTTTTTGCTATGTGGGCTCTCCTTCCTCCCCTTCTGTTTGCCGAAGTCTCCAATAAACCAAAGTCCACATCCGGCTTACCCCCTCAGCTCCCCCTGGCCACAGGAACCCCACCCAGACCAGATGGGTGGAGGGAGGGGCTTCAGAGTAGTTCAGGACTTCCATGGGGGAGATGGTGAGGGAAGAGGGAGCCCTTAAGTGACTCCAATTCAGAGAGAAAGCAGTCTGTCCCCAAGCTGTGTTCCATCAGCACTCCTCCACACAGCCCACCCAGCAGATGTAAAACCACAGGCTCACTGGAGCCCGCAGGGCCCTGGAGGACCTTTTTTTCTACAAAAGCCATAGGCTTTCTTCTCTCTCCTCTCCTTGGCTGGGATTTACTCAGATGGTAACACTTCACAGCCCGCCTCATCCCCATTCCAGTACTGTAATAATTTAAGAGGCAGGCAGTGGGAGCTGAGATTTTAATATCAGAAATCAGTGTTGGGCCACACCTCTCACTGCCAGGCCCTTGGGTCTCCTATCTTCATAATGCCTGGAAGGCTGCCTGCAGCCAGGGCTTCCCCCATCCCCTAGGAAGGATCCAGCACCTGCCTGAGAAGGGAGGCAACAGCAGCTAAAGGGGTGGAAGGAGGAGGGGACAGAAGCATGTGCTGCAGGCTCATGTGTGTATGTACTAACACGTGTGAACAAATATAAAGTGTTAGGTTTACAGACCCTGGCTCAGGGACAGGCTAGGATGGGAGAGGAGGCAGGGCAAGAAGAAGCACATCTTTTCTCCCTGGTGCTTCGGCCTCACCCTATCCGAGGGATAGGGGTGTGAGAAACCCATCCCCAGGTCCCAGCCTTCAGGACTGGAGCCCTTTTGAGTCTGGTGGAGTCACAGATCCAGTCTTTAGGGGACACTGGGTCTGTCTCCTTTTGAAAGCCCTGGAAAGGTAGGAGGTAAGAAGTAAAGGGAGATAGATCTCTGCTAGAAGAACTTGACGCCTCGGCCATCGCTGACGGTGATGATCTCGGCCTTGTGCTCCTGCTGTAGGGCCTGCAGAGCCCGAAGTAGAGTTGCCTCATCCAGTCCATGGAACTCTGGACAGAGAGAGATGGGCAATCAGGGACAATCAGCTTCTTGGGGCCCAAGGCCTCTGAGGAGAGTGGTCTGGCTGGAGGCTGAGACCTCCCAGAGACAGGGTATGCATATGCCATCTATACTGCTCCAGCTGCCACCCACACTTCCCAAGCACTCCTTAGGAGTAAGGAGTGGAAGAAAGCCTGAGTCAGCATGAAATGAGTTTGCGCTTATTTCCCCCTTTCTGCTTCTCCTCTCAGACTCAACCTGCCCCACACCTCCCATGTGTGTCTGATGCACATGAATGACACTATCTGCTTTTGGGCCACAAAGGGGCCTTGGAAATCAGACCTAGGGAGGTCAGAGCCATTGTCACTAGACACTGACCCTAGATACTCATCTGTACAAATGGGAGGATCTATCATAACACAGAGTATAGCCAGTACCCCTGGCCAGGAGACTGTTAAACTCCAGCACTGACTGATTACCTCTGCCTGTTTCTAGTTAAAAGCTGGGAGCCCAGGCCAGGTGCAGTGGCTCACACCTGCAATTCCAGCACTTTGGGAGACCAAGGCAGGCAGATCACTTGAAATCAGAGTTCCAGATCAGCCTGGCCAACATGGCGAAACCCTGTCTCTAATAAAAATACAAAAAATTAGCTGGGCATGGTGGCGCATGCCTGTAATCCCAGCTACTCGGAAGGTTAAGGCAGGATAATTACTTGAACCCAGGAGGTGGAGGCTGCAGTAAGCCAAGATCGCGCAACTGCACTCCAGCCTGGGTGACAGAGCAAGACTCCGTCTCAAAAAAAAAAAAAAAAAAAAAAAACCTGGGAGCCAATGGCCAGCTGAGTATGTGGAGATATGGTAAGATACTGCAGGGAGATGTGGGAGGCAGCAAGCAAGCCCTAACAGGCTTGGTTACCTCACCCGCTGCGGGGGCTCAGCTAAGTCAGGGAGCTTGCTTTCTGAGGAAGCCTCCAGCTTTGCCCAGCCTGAGTGGTGGGCTGGGCAAGGCTACAGTGCTGAAATCATGGGGTGACGGTGGGAGTAGCAAGCAGAGACCTGCAGGACAGGAGGGGGAAGAGATGTAAACTCTGCTAGGGCAGCCAGAAAGAGGAGACACCCCCTGCTATCCCAGCTAAGATAGAAACTTGTGGTGATCCAGAGGATCAGAACATGGAGTCACAGAAAAAAGAACTAAGAGTGTTTACACTATGTAAAAATCCAACACTATACAAATCCTTGCCTGGCCAGGAACTAACAAATTTAAATGGGCTGGGGGTGGGGCTGGGGTGTTGGCCCAATCTCTTCAGCTGACACCCACAAATCTTGAGCCCTCTATAAGAAATAAAGGGTGAAAGAGAGCCTGAGTCAGCAAGGAATGAGATTTCAAGCTTAATCCCTTGCCCTTGTTCCTCATTTGGCATCTACAACAGATGCTGAATAAAGAAAGTTTATTTATAATATTTTAAATTGTTTTCTGAGACAGAGTCTCACTCTGTCATCCAGGATGAAGTGCAGTGGTAGCTCAGCTACTGCAACCTCTGTCTCCTGAATTCAAGTGATCCTCCTGCTGCAGCCTCCCAAGTAGCTGGGATTACAAGCATGTGCCACCACGCCCGGCTAATTTTTGTTTTTGTTTTTGTTTTTGAGACGGAGTTTCGCTCTTGTTACCTAGGCTGGAGTGCAATGGCGTGATCTCGGCTCACCGCAGCCTCTGCCTCCTGGGTTCAGGCAATTCTCCTGCCTCAGCCTCCTGAGTAGCCGGGATTACAGGCACGTGCCACCATGCCCAGCTTATTTTTTGTATTTTTAGTAGAGATGGGGTTACACCTTGTTGACCAGGATGGTCTCGATCTCTTGACCTTGTGATCCACCCGCCTCGGCCTCCCAAAGTGCTGGGATTACAGGCGTGAGCCACCGCATCCAGCCCTAATTTTTGTATTTTTAGTAGAGACGAGGTTTCACCATGTTGGCCAGGCTGGTCTGGAACACCTGACCTCAAGTGATCCACCCACCTCAGCATCCCAAAGTGCTGGGATTACAGGCCGAGCCACTGTGCCCAGCCTATTGTTATTTTTTGAGACAGTCTCACTCTGTCACCCAGGCTGGAGTGCAGTGGCATGATCATAGCTCACTGCACCTTGATCTCCTGGGCTCAAGCAATCCTCCCAACTAAACCTTCTGAGTAGCTGGGATTACTGGTGTACACCACCATGCCTAGCTGATTTTTAAATTTTTTGTAGAGACAGATCTCCCTATGTGGCCCAGGCTGGTCTCAAACTCCTGGCCGCAAGCAATCCTCCCGCCTTAGCCTCCCAAAGTGCTAGGATTACAGGCATAAGCCACTGCGCCCAGCTGAAAGTGAAATTCTTAACTTTTCATGGGTCACAGATGTCCTTGGAAATCTCGTAATATCTATCCCTAGAAAAATGCACATGCACCCACAAAAACAAAATCTGGGGTTTTTTTGCATGTGAATTCAGGTGGCTTATAGAATCCTTGGACATGGGTTAAGAACTTTTATATTATAGCACTTGGAATTCAGAGACAGAGAAATGGGAAGTCTGAGTATCAATTAAACCAAAATAGGAGAGAAGAGAATTCACATGACAAAAGTAGGGGGTGGCCAGGTACAGTGGTTCACACCTGTGATACCAGTGCTTTGGGAGGCTGAGTCAGGCAGAACATGAGGTCAGGAATTTTAGACAAGCCTGGCCAACATGGTAATCCCATCTCTACTCTACTAAAAATACAAAAAGTAGCTGGGTATGGTGGGGCATGCCTGTCATCCCAGCTACTGGGGAGACTGAGGCATGAGAATCACTTGAACCAAAGAGGTGGAGGTTGCAGTGAGCGAAGATCGCACCACTGCACTCCAGCCTGGTGACAGAGCAAGACTCCATCTCCAAAAAAAAAAGGAGGGATTGGCCAGATGCAGTGGCTCATGCCTGTAATCCCAGTACTCTGGGAAGCCAGGGCGGGCCGATCACCTGAGATCAAGAGTTCAAGACTAGCCTGGCCAGCATAGTGAAATCATATCTCTACCCAAAAAAAAGCAAAACTTAGCTGGGAATGGTAGTATGCAACTATAATCTGAGCTACTTGGGGAGGCTGAGGCATGAGACTCACTTGAACCTGGGAGGCGGAGGTTTTGCAGTGAGCAAAGATCGTGCTACTGCACTCCAGCCTGGGTGACAGAGTTAGTCTTTCTCAAAAAAAAAAAAAGAAAGAAAGAAAGAAAAAAAAAAAATAGGCGGAGCATCGTGTTTCATGTCTGTAATCCCAGCACTTTGGGAGACTGAGGTGGGTGGATCATGAGTTCAGGAGTTTGAGACCAGCCTGGCCAACATGATGAAACCCCATGTCTACTATAAATACAGAAAATTAGTCAGGCATGCTGGTGTGCACCTGTAATCCTAGCTACTCAGAAAGCTGAGGCAGGAGAATTGCTTGAACCCAGGAGGCAGAGGCTGCAGTGAGCTGAGATCATGCCACTGCACTCCAGCCTGGGTGACTGAGCAAGACTCCATCTCAGAAAAACAAAAACAAAACAAAACTAAACTAAAAAACAAAAAACAAACTGGGGGCGGGGGGAGTGAAAGGCATTACCCTCATCCTCTGTGTCTTCCCCATTAGTCAGTTCATACAGGGTAAAGACGGAGTTGTTCTGGCCGCTCCTGGAAACCTGTGAACACAGAAAATGAGGAGTGAATTAGAACCAAGAATCTCCTGGTAGACACTAAGTTCATCAACTCCACCCTTCTGATCCAGGAATCATAGCTATTCCCAAACCAGAGCTCACTACCACCTCTGCAGAATGGCCTAAAAACCATAAACCCTACAAGTGCTATATTTATATGTGTACACACTCGTTGGGAACCACTAAACCACAGGTCTTCACGTGTCTGAGGAGTGACCTCTCATTCTGGTTGTTTTCCTGTTCAGGAATGGGTGGTGTATATTTGCTATATTTAGAATATTGATGCTTCTTACCCTCTTCTCTTCCTTGGGAATGTTTGGGGCTGGTGGTGGCAAGGAATAGGGGGAAGACTATTCTGTCCCCACACTCACACTAGTTCAAAATATCTCATTCATATTGTGGACAGTCCCATAAGGGGGCAGTGGGGGAGGGGCCTCAGGTTTTTTTTCCCTTCCTTTCCCCATTTATCTCCTGTGGCCAGAGGCTCCAGCCAACAATAGCACTCAGGGTTCCTAGTTCTGCATTCTCCAAACATGGCCTCATATAGCCCCTCGCCTCCTACAGGCAAAGAAAGGGAGGTTCTCTGCAGCCAAAGACATTGAGTCACTGAAAGAGGTTTGCCTGGAAGGCCTACACTTCCTCTTTCTGCCCCCTCCCATTTTGCTCAGTCTGGACCTGGGAACACCAGGTATCTGCTAGGCTAATATAATTATCCTTTGCCAGGGGTAACTGTTGAATACTTGGCAGCAGGAGGATCTCACCCACTGATAGATGAGTTTCCCCCATTCTTCTGGCCTCCGCCACATGATCAGGAAGCTAGACTTGCTCTTATCCAACCACTCGAGGTTCCCTGTAAAACAGATACTTATGAAAGCATCACCAGGCTCAGTGGCTTACACCAGTAATCGCAGCACTTTGGGAGTCCAAAGCAGCAGGATCACTTGAACCCAGGAGTTCAAGACTCATCTGGGTAATGTGACAAGACTCTTTTTCTACAGAAAATACAAAAAATTAGCCATGTGTGTCATGACGCACGCCTGTGGTCTCAGCTACTCAGGAGGCCAAGGTGGGAGGACCACCTGAACCCAAGAAGTCGAGGCTACAGTGAGACATGACTGAGCCACTGCACTCCAGCCTGGATGACAGAGTGAGACCCTATCTCCAAAAAAAAAGGCATCATGATCTAGAAAGAAACAAAGAGGCAAATACCAAGAAGGGACAGAGTGGAAGAAACTCAGCTTTCAAAAAGAGAGATTCAATATTTATTTTACTCTTATTATCTACAAGGCACTCATTCTTCTTCCACTTCTCTTCAGGTTTAGGGCACAGACAGAGATTTCAATTTTGTATACAAAGAAGAAGAAAGGACTTGGGAATTGGGCTGCCTACTTTAAACTCTGACCTTCAAGCCAGGAGAGAGAAAAAAAGTTATTAAAAGGAAAAAGACTTATCCTAATTTGACCTTCAAGCCAGGAAAGAGAAAAAAGTTATTAAAGGGAAAAAAGACTTTTCCTAATTTGCCCTCAAGGAAACCCAACTGGGGGGGGGAACGGAACCCACCTTTCTTCCTCAGTTCCTCTAATACAATCTGGATCGATTCCACAGGAAGCTTTCCTGGTTTAGGTTAAGGGAATGGCATACACATGAATTGGGTGGGATAAAAATTCTCAGAGCTAGTCCCATGTTGAGAACCATCTGCCCCTTCCTCTCCAACACATACGTGTGCAATTTCCCAACATGATGTACCTATCCTCCTTGGATATTTGAGGGAGGAAGGTAAAGAGAAACTCTTCCAATTAAAATTAAAAAGAACTTTAAGTGACTGTACCACTGCATTCCAGCCTAAGCAAGAGAGCAAGACCCTGTCTCAAAAAAAAAAAAAAAAAAAAAAAAAAAAAGCGGAGGGGGGGGAACTTTAGAAAATGAAAGAAGGTACCCTCATTTCTCACCCTCTGCCTGTTGCCTTTCTTCGGCCTTTCTCCACAGATGTTTTAGGGATGAATCAGGCAGCGAAAACAAATGACCCTTACTTCCTGGCAGGAGAGGGGCGGCGAAAATAATTAAAGGTATTTACCCAAATCTCGGCCTCGCACAGAAAAGGATGGAAGATACAAATAGTCAAAAGGGCTTAGGTTAAAAAGTTTGGAACTTGGCTTCAGGGCAGAAATTCTAAGATCTCAGTGACGGCCGAATCTTCATTACTGCCAAGAACAAGAGGGTCTGGTACTGCATTTTCGGAAGTAAAATGTCAGCTACACATTTTCACTCTTTAAGTCCAGTTTGGGTGGGAATCTGCCTACCATGGGTAAAGAGGGGTTGGGCGGGGGGGGGGTGGTCTGGGCATGTGGGAGAGCGCAGAAGTGCATGTGTGTGGGCTGTGGAAGAGCTTGAGGGAGGATACGCTGTAGCTTGACGTTGTTGAAGAGTGGGCTCTCCTGAGCTTCCATCACCGTCATGCTGGACTGTTTGTGCAAGCGGCAGAAGGACAGGACCAGCGAGCACCAGGCGGCCAGCTGCTTCTGCCGAGTGTCGACGTTCGGCTGTAACCTGCCGGGTGAAGGGAGTGGGGCGCAGAATTAGAGGGCGAGAGGCAGCACTTGCCCGGGACACGTTTCGGGGAGAAAGTAAGGGACTAAGGGTGTTAGCGCCCGGGTCTTTTCTCCCCCTCCCCATGTGAAGCATCGGGGCTGAGCCCAGGGTCCGGGGGAGGGGAGGGAGGCACAGCGGGGCTTTTTGGGGTCTGAGCCTCACGTAAAGAAGGGTGGGAAGCGATACTGCCACGGCCACTCGAAACTCATCGCCATCGTAGTAGCCCAGGAAACCCGGAAGCTACCGGCTAAGGACTTCCGGCCTTCACTTCCGCACGGCGGGGCAGAAAGCAATGCAGAAAGGTTCCGGATGCCTCTCAGGCAAGAGGAAGACCGGCAGGAGTTCTCGTCATCAGCCAATCCCTAGCCGTTATCCCCAAAAGCCTTATCTTTTTGGAGCAGGCAATGTCATGGGACGTCTTCTGGTTCAACCCCAGAGAAAGACTGTGGCTTCCCCAAAGCGGCGAATTTTTGATGCTGAAGTGGAACGGCAGATAGAGCCCAGGTCTCCACATCCTAGCCTGCGTTTGTTTCCGCTATACTAGGTTTCTTATATTAACATTTCTGTGAATTACCATTTAATTTGATCAACTCACAATTACCCAAACTCCTCAAGTCCAGTGTTCTTTGTTTGATTTTATTTATTTATTTATTCGTCTTTGAGACAAGGTCTCCCTTTGTTGCCCAGGCTGGAGTGCAGTGGCACAATCAAAGCTCACTGCAACCTCTACCTCCCAAGCTCTAGCGATCGTCCGGCTTCAGTCTCAATAGCTGGGACTACAGGTGCACAGTACTGCACCCAGCTATTAAATAAATGTTGTGGTTGTTGTTGTTTTGGTACAAATGGTGGGGGGGTCTCATGGGTTGCCCAGGCTGGTCTCGAACTCTTGGTCTCAAGTGATACTTCTGCCTCAGCCTCCCAAAGTACTGGGAGACTACAGGCGTGAGCTACTTCTCCCAGCAACCTGGCAAATATTTTTTAGAAATGGGCACTCACTTTGTTGGCCCAGGTTGGTCTCAAACTCCTGGGCTCAAGTGATCTCCAGACCTCAGCCTCCCAAAGGGATAACAGGTGACCAGCTGGCCCTCCAATTTCTTTGACTCCACCATTCTTCAGCCTCCTGCAGCACCCATGGGAGCACACTTTGTAGCTTGTATCACCAGACACAGCTCTACTTCCACGATTCAGAGCTGTGGTCTTTGACCACAGCCACCTATCTCTCACATCCGTCATGACCTCACCTTTCTCGTCTCAAGACCTAGGACCCTTTTTGGTTTTATCTGACTGCTTACTCAGCCTAAACTACTCAGTTCTGTCCCCTTACCTACCTACCTACTGATCAGTTCCAAAACCAGTGATTGTCACTCCGTTTCCCCCACCTTTTTTTTTTTTCACTCCTGGATTCTGGAGTATTGCTGGAAGAAAAGTCACCAGAATGGAGGTTTCATTCTTCCGGCTTTGGAGGCCCCCTCCCTCCGTCTCTGTACAGGGGAGCTTCTTCCTTCTCCCTTCCTTCTTGCCTATTAAACTCTCCATTCCTTAAAACAAAACAAAACAAAACAACAACAACAACAACAAAAAATTCACCAGAACAGGTTTACCGAGCCCCAGATTCCCTGAATAGCTTCATGCTTGGTTCTAAGGGCAGCCCCGTGATCCTTTGTCTTTTTTTTTTTTTTAAATTCTTTTTCTTCCCAGAACTTGGTGCCAACCTTTATTTGTCTTTTATTGACTTCCTGTCACCTTCAAGATAACTATTCAAACTTTTCCAGGTTCATCAGGCCACTCCAACTGTCCCCATCTCTCCACTCTCTGCAGAATGCCTTTCCTTCCTCTTCGTTGAGATTGAGGCCATGCATGTGAACCCTTTAAGTTTTCCCTCTTGTCTGTCTCTATACTAGATTCATCACTCAAAAATTGTTTCCCACTTTTACTCCTTCCTTTTTTTCTTTCTGAGACAAAGTCTTACTCTGTCACCCAGGCTGGAGTGCCATGGGGCGATCTTGGCTCACTGCAACCTCCGCCTCTTGAGTTCAAGTGATTCTCCTGCCTCAGCCTCCCAAGTAGCTGGGATTACAGGCACGCGCCACCACACCCAGTTAATTTTTGTATTTTTAGTAAAGATGGTATTTCACCATGTTGGTCAGACTCTCGAATTCCTGACCTGATGATCTGCTCGCCTTGGCCTCCCAAAGTGCTGGGATTGCAGGCATGAGCCACGGTGCCCTGCCTACTCCTTCCTTTTGGACTCATAAGAAGAATTGTTGCACCCTTTGGTATATGTTCTTGCCTCTTTTTTTCAACTTCCTCCAGGACTTCTCTATCATCTTCCCTCTCTCCCTTGCCCTTGGTTCCTCTCCCTTATACTATAAACATGTGCAGGTCTTCCTTAATTAAAAATATTTACACCTCTTGGCATCACAGCAAGACTCCCATCTCTAAAAAAAAATTTTTTTTTTTTTTGAGTCAAAGTCTCATTCTGTCACCCAGGCTGGAGTGCAATGGCTCGATCTCAGCTCACCACAACCTCTGCCTCCCAGGTTCAAGTGATTCTCCTGCTTCAGCCTTCTGAGTAGTTGGGACTACAGACTCATGGCCCCAAGCCCGGCTAATTTTTTTTTTTTTTTTTTTTTGTATTTTTAGTAGAGATGGGGTTTCACCGTGTTAGCCAGGATGGTCTCGATCTCCTGACCTTATGATTTGCCAGCCTTAGCTTCCCAACATCCTGGGATTACCAGTGTGAGCCACCGTGCCTGGCCTCTACAAAAAATTTTAAAAATTAGCCAGGCATGGTGACACACTCCTGTAGTCCCAACACTTTGGGAGACTGAGACAGGAGGACTGCTTGAGGCCAGGAGTTTGAGGCTGCAGTGAGGTATGATCGAACCACTGCACTCCAGCCTAGATGACAGAGCACAATCCTTTCTCTTAAATAAGTAAATAAAGTATTGGCTGAGTGCAGTGGCTCACACCTGTAATCCCAGCACTTTGGAAAGCTGAGGCAGGTGGATCAGTTGAGGTCAGGAGTTTGTGAGCAGCCCGGGCAACATGGTGAAACCCTGTCTTTACTAAAAATACGAAAATTAGGCCGGGCGCAGTGGCTCAAGCCTGTAATTCCAGCACTTTGGGAGGCCGAGGCCGGTGGATCACGAGGTCAAGAGATCGAGACCATCCTGGTCAACATGGTGAAACCCCCGTCTCTACTAAAAATACAAAAAATTAGCTGGGCATGGTGGCGCGTGCCTGTAATCCCAGTTACTCAGGAGGCTGAGGCAGGAGAATTGCCTGAACCCAGGAGGCGGAGGTTGCGGTGAACTGAGATCGCGCCATTGCACTCCAGCCTGGGTAACAAGAGCGAAACTCCATCTCAAAAAAAAAAAAAAATACAAAAATTAGCTGGACATGGTGGTGCACACACCTGTAAACCCAGCTATACAGGAGTCTGAGGCAGGAGAATTGCTTGAACCCAGGAGGTGGAGGTTGCAGTGAGCCTAGATCCCACCACTGCACTCCAGCCTGGGAGACAAAATGAGACTCCGTGTCAAATAATAATAAAAATAAAAAGTACAACTCTTGACCCTGCCATCTCAATTTTCTGTCTGATTTCCAACCTTTCCTTCATCCAAATCTATCCTTCATGTGCACAGTTTCTATGGCCCTAGTCTATGGGTAAAAGAAAAAAAAGAAGAAGAAATGAAAGGCCGGCTGCAGTGGCTCACGCCTGTAATCCCAGCACTTTGAGAGGTCCAGGTGGGCAGATCGCTTGAGGTCAGGAATTCAAGACCAGCCTGGGCCAACATAGTGAAACCTCATCTCTACTAAAATTACAAAAAATTAGCTGGGCATGATGGGGCGTGTCTGTAATCCCAGCTACTTGGGTGGTTCAGGAAGGAGAATTGCTGGAACCCAGGAGGCTGAGGTTACAATGAGCTGAGATTGTGTCACTGCACTCCAGTCTGGGCGACAGAGCAAGACTCCAAGTCAAAAATACAAAGAAATTTTTTAAAAATTGCTTTGGAACAAAAGCAAACCAACAAACAGACAGACAAAAAACTGGAGATGAAAACACTGTGCCCTGCACTTGCTCCACAGAATGACCAACAAATATTTGTTAAGTGAATGAATGAATGAACCATTTGGTTGAAAATACCTTGTCAAAGCTCACCATTTCCTTTGCTTTTATGAGTCTTGCTCTGTAGCCCAGGCTGGAATGCAGTGGTGCAATCTGGGCTTACTGCAACCTCTGCCTCCTGGGTTCAAGCCATTCTCCCTGTCTTCAGCCTCTCAAGTAGCTGGGATTACAGGTGCTTGCCACCACTCCTGGCTCATTTTTGTATTTTTTAAGTAGAGATGGGGTTTCATCATATTGGCCAGGCTGGTCTTCAACTCCTGACTTCAGGTGTTCTGCCTGCCTCAACCTTCCAGAGTGCTGGGATAACAGGCATGAGCCACCACTCTCGGCTTTTGACGATCCTTTTTTCTTGTTCTGTTGCATCTCTGATCTTCCCTCTGTCCCTCTCTCTTTTCTCATTATTTATTTATTTGTTTGTTTGTTTTTTGAGACAGGATCTTACTCTCTTGCCCAGGCTGGAGAGTGCAGTGGTGTGATCTTGGTTCTGTGTAGCCTCAACCTCCCAGGCTCAAGCAATCCTTCAACCTCAGCCTTTTGAGTATCTGGGACTACAGGCACACACCACCATGTCTGGCTAATTTTTGAATTTTTTGTAGAGATAGGTTTTTGCCATGTTGCTCAGGCTGGTTCAAACTCCTAAGCTCAAGCAATCCTCCTGCCTCAGCCTCCTAATGCTGGGATGACAGGAGTGAACCACCGCACGCAGCCCTTTTCTCATTCATTCTTTCTTTAATTATTTTTTATTTATTTGTTTGTGTATTTATTTAGTTATTCGGAGATGGAGTCTTGCTCTGTCGCCAGGCTGGAGTGCAGTTGCACAATCTCCACTCACTGCAACCTCTGCCTCCTGGGGTCAAGCTATTCTCCTGCCTCGGCCTCCCAAGTAGCTGGAATTACAGGTGCGTGCCACCACGCTCACTTAATTTTTGTATTTTTAGTAGAGACAGGGTTTTAACATGTTGGCCAGGCTGGTCTTGAACGCTTGACCTTGTGATACACAGGCCTTGTGATACACCAGCCTCGGCCTCCCAAAGTGCTGGGATTACAGGCGTGAGTCACCACGCCCAGCCAGCCTTCCGCTTTTCAATGAATCATTCTGTCTTAGAGTTCTCATCCATCTAATGGCATTACGGTGCACTTCTGTGCAGAAGACTCCCACACCTATATTACCAGACCCAACCCCTTTCCACTCCCATCACCCCCATTTCTAACTCTCTGTGGAACATAACAGCTTGTTCCACTGTTACCTTATAATTGTACATTCTTTTCTTCAGGACGGTTCCTCCTCCTCAATGGCTCTTTTCTATTATTATTGCCATCATTGTCCTAGTAACTCAAGTCCAAAGCCTGAGTCACCCCTAACCTCTCCTCTCCCTCAGCCCTGGCCTCTCCCTCCTATTTTATCCAAGTCCTGCCAATTTCCTCCCTAGGGGAGAGAGAGGGAAGGGAGATGAATTAGAAAATTATTGAGATGCCGGGCGCGGTGGCTCAAGCCTGTAATCCCAGCACTTTGGGAGGCCGAGGCGGGTGGATCACGAGGTCAAGAGATCGAGACCATCCCGGTCAACATAGTGAAACCCCGTCTCTACTAAAAATACAAAAAATTAGCTGGGCATGGTGGCACGTGCCTGTAATCCCAGCTACTCAGGAGGCTGAGGCAGGAGAATTGCCTGAACCCAGGAGGCGGAGGTTGCGGTGAGCTGAGATCGCGCCATTGCACTCCAGCCTGGGTAACAAGAGCGAAACTCTGTCTCAAAAAAAAAAAAAAAAAAAAAAAAAAAAAAAAAAAAAAAGAAAATTATTGAGATAATCCAGGCTTGAGAAAATGAGGATGTGGAGCAAAGGAGTGTTGAATGGGGAAGTGGAAAATATTCCCTAAAAATATTTTGAGTTTTCACCTGAAATACAGGTTTGCTTTATTTCCATGAATGTGTCTGTCTTACCTAAAGGCATATCTACTCCCTTCGTGGCATGTGTTTGCCTTCCTGCATTTTATATACATGATATACATCAAGGGTCTGTTGGTATTTTATTTTATTTATTTGTTTATTTTTTCGAGATGGAGTTTCGCTCTTGTTGCCCAGGATGGAGTGCAATGGGGTGATCTCAGCTCACTGCAACCTCCACCTCCCAAATTCAAGCAATTCTCCTGCCTCAGCCTCCCGTGTAGCTGGGATTACAGGCATGTGCCACCATGCCCAGCTAATTTTATTTTGTATTTATTTTAGTAGAGACAGGGTTTCTCCATGTTGGTCAGGCTGGTCTTGAACTCCCGACCTCAGGTGATCCACCCACCTCAGCCTCCCAAAGTGCTGGGATTACAGGAGTGAGCCACCATGCCCCGCCAGTATTTTTTATTTTATTTTTTGTTTTTAGAGACAGGGTTGCCTGTGGTGGAGTGCAGTGGCCCAATTATACCTCACCATAACCTTGAACTCCTGATCCTCCCACCACAGCCTCCCAGGTAGCTGGAACTGCAGACGTGTGCCACTACACCTAGTTGAGTTTTTGTTTGTTTTTGAGACAGAGTCTCACTCTGTCACCCAGGCTGGAGTGCAGTGGCGTGATCTTGGCTCATTGCAACCTCCGCCTACCAGGTTCAAGCGATTCTCCTGCCTCAGCCTCCAGAGTAGCTGGGACTACAAGCATGTGCCACAACACCCAGCTAGTTTTTGTTTTTGTTTTTTCGAGACTGAATTTTATTCTGTCACCCAGGATGAAGTGCAATGGTGCAATCTCGGTTCACTGCAACCTCCTCCTCCCAGGTTCAAGTGATTCTCCTGCCTCAGCCTCCAGAGTAGCTGAGATTACAGGCATGCGCCACCATGCCTGGCTAATTTTTGTATTTTTAGTAGACACAGGGGTTCACCATGTTGACCAGGCTAGTCTCAAACTCCTGAGCTTAGGTGATATGCCCGCCTTGGCCTCCCAAAGTGCTGGGATTACAGGTGTGAACCACTGCACAGGCCTAATTTTTGTATTTTTAGTAGAGACAGGGTTTTGGGCTGAGCACAGTGGCTCACGCCTGTAATCCTAACACTTTGGGAGGCTGAGGCAGGTGGATCACCTAAGCTCAGGAGTTCGAGACCAGCCTGGTCAACATCAACATGGCAAAATTCTGTCTCTGCTACCAATATGAAAATTAGCCCGGCGTGGTGGCATGTGCCTGTAGTCCCAGCTACTTGGGAAGCTGAGGCATAAGAATCACTTGAACCTGGGACGCAGAGGTTGTGGTGAGCCAAAACTGCATCACTGTACCTCAGCCTGGGTGACAGAGCGACACTCTGTCTCCAAAAAAAAAAAAAAAAGACAGAGATGGTGTTTGGTGTTTCACCACATTGACCAGGCTGGTCTTGAACTCCTGACCTCAAGTAATCCACCCACCTCGACTTCCCAAAGTGCTGGGATTACAGGCATGAGCCACTGAGACTGGCTTGTTTTTTTGTGGAGACGTGGTCTCACTATGTTACCCTGACCAGTCTTAAATTCCTGACCTCAAGTGATCCTCCCACCTCAGCCTCCCAAAGTCTTGGGATTACAAGTATGAGCCACCACACCTGGCCCTTCCCTCCTGTTTTTAGTCATATCCTCTGCTTAATAGTTATTCTCCATTTCCCCATTCAACACTCCTTTTCTCCATGTCCTCATTTTCTCAGCCTGGATTATTGCAATAATTTTGTAATTTACCTCCCTTTCTACTCTCTCCCCTAGGCTAAGGCCTGGTCATCTACCAACTCTGCAATCACCCTCCTGTCATCACACCTCCCGGCATCTTCTCAGCCAGATATGATCCCTTCTTCCTTCGCACTCAGTTAACATTTGGTTTGTATCCCTAACGTGATTCTCATCACACACTTCTTTTTTTTTGTTTGTTAGTTTGTACAAATGTCAACTTCCTCACTAGATGAAAGCCACTGAGGGCAGAAAACCAGACTTTCTAACCTATCTTTCCAACATAATACATCACACACAGTGTCTTATACCAGCGGGTTCTTGATGTATATTAATAAAATGCATGAAGGCAAATACATGCCACAAAGCTAGTAGATATATATACTTAGAAGACAGCTTCCTTCATGGAAATAAAGCAAACCTGTATTTCAGGTGAAAACTCAATTTTTTTTTTTTTTGAGACTGAGTCACACTCTGTCACCCAGGCTGGAGTGCAGTGACACAATCTCAGCTTACTGCAACCTCTACCTCCTGGGTTCAAGCGATTCTCCTATTTCAGTCTCCCAAGTAGCTGGGACTACAGGCACACGCCCCCATGTCCAGCTAATTTTTATATTTTTATTAGACACAGGGTTTCACGATATTGGTCAGGCTGGTCTCAGACTCTGGACTTCAGGTGATCCACCTGCCTCAGCCTCCGGAAGTGCTGGGATTACAGGAGTGAGCCACTGCGCCCAGCCAACTCAAAATATTTTTAGGGAACATATGTGTGGCTAGAAAAACAGATGTGCCTGAGAGAAGTGTGTCTCAGAGAATGATTAGGCATGTTCCAGGAAGCATACAAGCATATATAGAATAGGCAGGGATACCCCAAGAAATGGACATGTGCCATTTCTGCCACTCAAGGTGGCAGATATTTCAACACAAGGAAAGTCCCTAAAGAGGCTCAGGGTGCCACAAGGAGTAAACAGGTGTATCCATGGAGGATAAAGTTGTTTTGTAGATGTTTTTGGAGACCTGGCAGTTGTGTCTGAGGGAGAGCTGGAGGTGTAGGTTACCAGGTGAGAACTGGGCCTCATTATCCAGGGGACATATAGGAGTGTTCATACACAACAATGGTGAGTTGTAGAGAGGGGCTGGGTATGACCTAGAAAGTAGGAAGGTATCTTTTTTTTTTGAGACGGAGTCTCGCTCTGTCGACCAGACTGGAGTGCAATGGCATGATCTTGGCCACCACGACCTTTGCCTCCTGGGTTCAAGCAATTCTCCTGTCTCAGCCTCCCAAGAAGCTGGGATTACAGGCTTGCACCACCATGCCCAGCTCATTTTTGTATTTTTAGCAGAGACGGGGTTTCTCCATATTGGTCAGGCTGGTCTTGAACTCCTGATTTTGTGATCCAGCTGCCTCAGCCTCCCAAAGTGCTGAAATTACAGGTGTGAGCCACCTCACCTGGCTAGGAAGTTATCTTAACAGAGTATTGTTTGTCTCAAGAAGCTGATAGAAGGGTCCAGCTAAGAACTAGTGTTTGTTCAGTGCAGCGGGCTCATACCTGTAATCCCAGCACTTTGGGAGACTGACTGGGGAGGATCACTTGAAGCCAGGTGTTCAAGATCACCCTGGGCAACACAGTGAGACCCCATCTGTACAAAAAATCCTTTTTTTAAAAAAAATAAGAGATGGAGTCTCGCTATGTTGCCCAGGCTGGAGTGCAGTGGCTATTCACAGGCATGATCCCACTACTGATTGGGACGGGAGTTTTGATCTGCTCCATTTCCGACCCGGGCTGGTTCACCCCTCCTTAGGCAACCTGGTGGTCCCCTGCTCCCGGGAGGTCACCATATTGATTCGGAACTTAATGCGGACACCCAATTGGCATATCACACTGCACCCAAGAACTCCTGGACTCAAGTGATCCTCCCACCTCAGCCTCCGGAGTAACTGGGACTACAGGCACGCGCCACCGCACCCGGCACAAAAAAAAAAAAAAACTTAAAAAAAAAAAATTAGCCTAGCATGGTGGCACATGCCTGTAGTCCCAGCTTAGAAGTCTGAGGTGGGAGGATCTTTGAGCCCAGGAGGTCGAGGGCAGTGAGCCATGTTTGTGCCACTGCACTCCAGCCTGGGTGACAGAGCAAGACCTTGTTTCAAAAAAACAAAAGCAAAAACAAGAGACCAGTGGTTGCTATGGAGATGGCAGTTTTCGGACCCAAGGGTCCAGTGCTCCTCAGCCTTGAGCTTCTTCCAGATCACAGACATCTCTGGTTGCTTGCTTTAGTGGACACCAGGGGGCAGTGTGTTGCTGGGCTGCAGGCCACACCCAGTCCAGGACAAAGTAAGATGAGGGCTGAGGACAGAGGGGAGTGGTGAACCTAGTAAGGGAAGCCCCCACTGCTTTCGCCCTCAATTGTGAGGTCCTTAGGGATGGATTCCTGTTGCTCAGTCAGGGTTCCTCTTCCCAGGCCCTGGGAGTAAACTGAGGCATGAAGAAGGGAACAGTCAGGGCCCCTTGGGCAGCCTCCTACCCCTCCTGCAGGAGTCACAAGCAGAGATTCCTCGCTTGCTCCTTCCCCCACACCTCCCCAGTCGCAGGCCCCCAGCTGCTGTCCAGACCGGAAGGGAGTCTCTTCCTGCTTGTTTCCTGGAGCCGAGTTTGGATAAGGGCAGGAAAGGCCCGCCTGGGAGCAAAGAATAGAGGGGTGTGACCTTCATGGAGGTCGGGAGCAGGGGGGCAGGTGAAATGAACAGAACAGTGGGCCATCCAGATTTTTCCGCTTCTGCTACCCAGAACTGAGAGCCTGTGGGAGTGGCAGGGAATGACACAGGTCCCACTGAAATGGGGAGAAGGGCATTGTACAAAAAAAAGTTTTATTTTGAAGATTACAGAACTTGTGCCATGACCCCACCCAGCTTCCATTTCCAGCATTCCAGGGATCTGTGTTGGGAGCAAGAGTGACAGAAGAGAGTAGAGATGGGAGGAGGGAGGCCTGGTGGGGGTGGGGAAGTGGAGTCAGATGGTTGTTGAGAAGCTTGCGGCCCCCTAAGCCTGGGCCTCACTGTCTTTACTCCTCCATACTACAAGAGTGATGAGGAAGGGGATGAGGCAGATGGGGGCTATGATCATGGCCAGGAGTACATCCTCCGGGGGGTCTGAGAAAGTGGGCTGCACCAGGGAGCAGTTGGCAAAGTGGATCTGGTGAGTCTCAAAGATGATCCTCTCTGCCAAGGGATTGGGGAAGCCCAGGCCAAACTCCTCCGCAGAGTGCTCCAAGCAATCTCGAAGGGTGCTATAAGGCCTAGGGGCAGGAGAGGACTTGAGTGAGTGAGGGGGTGGGCCCAGGGAGAGGAGTGCCCCACATTCACTCAAGGTCTACCTGCAATGAACAGGCCCAGCCCCGGGCCTGAGCCACCCTCCAGCACTGCCCCTACCTGCTAATCACGGCCCAGTCGCACCAATCCTTTTCGACAGAATCCATTTGATACTTATAATAATTCCAGCAAAATTGGACAGCTGCCTCATAGTTCTCCACCGTCTTCACTGTAGGTACACATGCTGCACAATGACCACAGCCCTGCCCCTCCCTCCAAACCCTCCTGCCCAGGTGCTTCCAGGGTGAACCGCCTGCCTTCAAACGGGGGAAGCCTTCAGAAAGTTTCCCTCGCAAGAAGTTCTGGCCGAGGACAGAGTCCCAGCTCAGGAATCCTGTAACGACTTCCCTGTGCTAAGCATTTTCCATCCCAGCCTGATAAGAACTTCCACATACACCTTTTCCTGTGGTCTTCTCACCCACCTGTGAGGTGGGCCAGTTCAGAGCTGTGAAGGGACTTTGTGGGAAGACAGGAAGAAAGACCACAAGGAACCCCAAGAGAGAACAGAGGGGAGTTTACTGGGCCATCAGTTGGGGTTGTGAGAGCCTCGTGGGAAAGGGACTCTCCCCACTGAATTTGCTCTCGTCCTTGTCCTCGGCCACCCTTCCACACCCTGGGTACCCACCTTCTGACCCCGGTGTGCTTGTGGTGGGAAGAGGCTGAGTCAGGGTCTCCTGGGGCTTCAGGACAGCTGTGGGGAGAAACAGGAGAGGAGGGTGGCATAGCGGGGACCCCAGAAGTGGGGTCTGCGAGGGAAGGTTGGGGGACTGAGACCCTCTGAAAGCAGGGCTACCATGGAAAAAAAAAAAAAAAAGAGGAATAATCTAGACTCCACGGACATCTCTGCTGGGGAGGGAGGGGCTGGCACTAGTTCCTTGTCACTGACACCCAGGCCCAAAGCCCCCTCCCCTCTGACCAGCTCCCGGCCTCCCAAGCCCTCTCCGCCGGGCCGGGGCCGGCCCTCCAGCTTTCCCCAGTGGGAAGCAGCTCGAGCTGCGCCCGCCCCGAGGTGAGGTCAGGGACCGTCCAAAGGCCAGTGCTGCTCTGTCCGTCGGTCCGCGCCGGAACCCCGGGGCCCGTTCCCGCCTCGCCCATCCAGCCCCTCTTCCATCTCCCCTCCGGGGCCTCCCGCGCCTCCCGTCCGGGCCTCGGGGCGCCGCGCTCACCGCCCAGCAGGAGGAGGAGGCGGAGCGCTGCCGGCCGCCCAGCGCGGGTTGCAGGGAGGCGGGGGTCGCCGGTGCGCTCCGCTCGGAGCAAGGCCATCGTGCAGCAAGGAGGCGAGGAGCTGCGGCGGCGCTGAGCCTTGCCCGGGCGTGGGGGCGCCTATATCCCCGGCCCGAGCCGCAGGAAGCCGCGCCGCTTCCTCGGAGGGGCTGGGACGGCGGCGGCCACGTGGGGGGCGGGGGCGACGCCCGGGGCCCGCGGCTGGAGGGGGAGTCGCCGCCGCACCCGCGCCTGGCGCCCGCGGCTCCCTCCGCCTCGCCAGCGTTGGCCCACCCTCTCTCGCAGCTCACCCCGCGGGGCTGGACAGCTCCCGGAACCCCGGAACCGGGATCTATTTCGGAGGCGCGGCCGCGTGGCGCGCAGGAATCTCCGGGGTCTCCAAGGAGCCGCTCCCGGACTCGAGTCGCCCCCTCTCTTTCCGGGCTGGAGGGGTAGACGAGCTGCTCTCCGAGACCCGGAGAAGAGGGAGGGGCTGGGAGCTCCAGCGGCCTCTCGACGCCGCTGCACCTAAGGGGCTGCCCTGGGCTGTGGGGGAAGGAGCTCCTGGAGCTGGGCCCGGCAGCTTAGGGTTCCTGATCCTTTCCCTGGGAACACCCGCTGTTGTCAGCCCGCCAGTCACCACCGGCGAGAAGCGGGAGTCGGCCCTCCAGAGTCGGGAGAAGGTCTGGGGAGTGGGGTAGACGGAAAACCGAAGTCCAGATACCCTCCCTTCAAGACACCTCCTGGGGCCCAGACCCCACAAAACTTTTGGGAGGAGGCAAAATACGATGACTACATTCCTGGGAGGGAGGTGCCGCAGCTCTTCAGGACCAAGGTTGGGAGAAAGGAGAAAGGGGTTTAGAACCTTCAATGTGGGACTTCATGTACGGGGTGAGTGCATTACTATCACCATTTTACAGAAACGCTAAAGCTCAGGGCCAACAGCCCGGGATTTGAATTCAAAAGCTCTGGGTTCTAATTCTGTCTTCCTCCTTCCCAGTTATAGAGCTCGCATGACGCGTTTACCTTCAGAACTTACGTAAAATGGGAACATCCCCCTCCTCACCAGTGAGGATGGCAGCTGAGAAAGAGCAGTGCACTCACTGAATGCTAGTTTCCTTTCCTCTTTTCCTAAGTGACTTGTCTAAGGTCACACTACTAAGGAAGCAGCAAGGCCGAGCCTGGGCCTCCTGGGGCCCTGACTTCAGCCACACCACAGCTGCCTCTTGTGTCCTGGGCCAGAGGTTCATTAGACTGAAGCAGCTGAGGAGCCCAGGAGCTGGTTTGGCCATGACGTTCAAGTCCCAGACACAGCTGTCAGCACCAAACTTTCCTAAATTACTCCCAGACACTGACCCTTGGACTCAGCTGCTGCTGTTGTCCCAGTTTACTGATTGCTGTCCACCACAAATTATCTGTCATGGTCTCTCTTGAGGTCTTCATCTCAGGATCTCAGGCTGTTGGATCAAGAGCACGGACAACGTGCTGTACTCCTCGGTGGTCAAGAGGCTGCTTTTGTAAGGAATCCAGTGGGAGAGGGTCAATGGCCTGCTTGACATGAACTCCAAAGTCCTCCTGGTAAGGATCATTTCTACAATGATGGAGAAAGGAGCCAGGCTGTCTGAATCTAGTCCTGCCTGTTTGCCCAGGATTGCTGTTTTCAAGAAGGAAGCATGGGAGATTTCTGGGTGAGAAGATGGGAGGAGGGAGCAAGGAGGTGCAGAAAGCAAAACAAGCCATTTTCACTGGGTTAGGGCTAGATTAAAGGAGCCCACTATGGGTTAGGACTGGGTTTGGGGTCAAGATTAAAGGGGACAAAGGCAAATGTTGGATTTAAAATAGAGCCTGGGCAATATAGTGAAACCCTGTCTCTACAAGAGAAAAAAAAAAGCCGGGCGCAGTGGCTCACGCCTGTAATCCCAACACTTTGGGAGGCCGAAGCCGGTGGATCATGAGGTCAAGAGATCGAGACCATCCTGGTCAACATGGTGAAACCCTGTCTCTACTAGAAATACAAAAAAACTAGCTGGGCATGGTGGCACACGCCTGTAATCCCAGCTACTCAGGAGGCTGAGGCAGGAGAATTGCCTGAACCCAGGAGGCGGAGGTTGCGGTTACCCGAGATCGCGCCATTGCACTCCAGCCTGGGTAACAAGAGCGAAACTCTGTCTCAAAAAAGAAAAAAAAGCTACAAAAAATTTTTAAAATTAACCTGACATAGTGGTGTGCACCTGTAGTGCCAGCTACTCGTGGGGTTGAGGCAGGCGGATCACTTGAGCTCCAGAGGTTGAGGCTGCAGAGAGCTGTGATTGTCTTCAAGAAAAATAAAAGGACAGTATAGCATTTTATAATAGATAAAAGAAGAAAAAATTGATGCAGATTCTGAAGGTAGGTTCTGCCTCTGTCTTACTGCACTTGGGCAGGATATTTCACATCACTGGAGCTTAACATTTTCATATATAAAATGACCTTAAGATCAAAAAAGAAAATATAGATACTTTGGTAGGAAGTTCCTATTTATTTTATTTTTATCTTATTTTACTTTTTAGGAACAGGGGCTCACTCTCTTGCCCACACTGGAGTGCAGTGGAGGTATCATGGCACACTGCAGTCTTGAGCTTCTGGGCTCAAGAGATACTCCTGCTTCAGTCTCCCCGGTAGCTAGGACAACAGGCATTTTTTTTTTTTTTTTTTATAGATATGGGGTTTTGTTTTGTTGCTGAAGCTGGTCTCAAACTCCTAGCTTCAAGCAATCTTCCTGCCTCAGGCTCTTAAAGTGTTGGGATTCCAGGTGTGAGCCCATTACACCTGGCCCTCAGGAAGCTTTTTTTCTGAGACGGAGTTTTGCTCTGTCACCAGGCTGGAGTGCAGTGGCATGATCTCAGCTCACTGCAACCTCTGCCTCCCAGGTTCAAGCGATTCTCCTGCCCCAGCCTCCCAAGTAGCTGGGATTACAGGCATTTGCCACCATACCTGGCTAATTTTTTGTATTTTTAGTAGAGACGGGATTTCACCATGTTGGCCAGGATGGTCTCCATTGCCTGACCTCGTGATCCGCCTGCCTCGGCTTCCCAAAATGCTGGGATTACAGGCATGAGCCGCTGTGCCCAGCCAGGAAGTTTTCTTTTTAGCCTAGGGTTGGGGTTGAATTTGCATCATGATGTGGAGACCTCCAAAGGAGAGCTTATTGTAGTCATTCCTGAGCTCGGGTATCTAAACTGTCTAGTTGGAGAATCTGGGAATTTTCTCTTGTTTTGATTTTCCTCTTCCACTTTTCCATGTGAGTTGGATGTTTGAATGTTTTTATTGGCCTCTGAGGGCATCCTGGTAACTGAGGGTCTTTAGGGTAACTGAGGGTCTTTTAGGTAACTGAGGTAACTTTAGGGGTCTTTGGAACTGAATAGGGACAGGAGAGCTCATCTTCCTTTTCCATGTAGCCATAGGAGATAGTCCCATGATCTGATGATCTGTAGCAATGGGTGGAGGAAGGGCTGTATTATGAACAGAGGCTGGTTTTGTCATGGGAAGTCCCTTGTTTTTCACTCCTGAGGGCCCTCACTTTCCCTTTTTAAATCCCTTTGTGCTTTTGCTATTAAAAAATGCACTTTTTTGGACCGGGTGTGGTGGCTCACACTTGTAATCCCAGCACTTTGGGAAGCCAAGGTGGGTGGTCAGATCAAGACCACCTTGGCCAACATGGTGAAACCCCGTCTCCACTAAAAATACAAAAATTAGCTGGGCATGGTGTCGCTTGCCGGTAGTCTAAGCAACTTGGGAGGCTGAGGCAGGAGAATCCTTGAACCTGGGAGGCAGAAGTTGCAGTGAGCCGAGATCATGCCACTGCATTCCAGCCTGGGTGACAGAGGAGACTCCGTCTAAAATATATATATACACTTTTTGTCTGGGCGCTGTGGCTCACACCTGTAATCTCAGCACTTTGGGAGTCCAAGGTGGGTGGATCACCTGAGGTCAGGAGTTCAAGACCATCCAGTTTGATTAACATGGTGAAACCCCATCTCTACTAAAATTACAAAAATGATCTGGGTGTGGTGGCACATGCCTATAATCCCAGCTACTTGGGAGGCTGAGGCAGGAGAATTGCTTGCACCTGGGAGGTGGAGGTTGCAGTGAGCCAAGATTGTGCCATTGCACTTCAGCCTGGGCAACAAGAGTGATACTCCGTTTTTAAAAATATATACACTTTTTATCCCAGCACTTTGGGAGGCCAAGGCTGGCGGATCACCTGAGGTCAGGAGTTAGAGAACCAGCCTGATCAGCCTGGAGAAACCCCATTTCTACAAAAATACCCAAACAATAAAAACACTTTTTTTTTTTTTTTTTTTGAGACAGAGTTTCGCTCTTGTTACCCAGGCTGGAGTGCAATGGCGCGATCTCGGCTCACCACAACCTCCACCTCCTGGGTTCAGGCAATTCTCCTGCCTCAGCCTCCTGAGTAGCTGGGATTACAGGCACGTGCCACCATGCCCAGCTAATTTTTTGTATCTTTAGTAGAGACGGGGTTTCACCATGTTGACCAGGATGGTCTCGATCTCTTGACCTCGTGATCCACCTGCCTCGGCCTCCCAAAGTGCTGGGATTACAGGCTTGAGCCACCGCGCCCGGCTAAAAACACTTTTTAAACCACAAGTATTAATAAGTATATACTAGTTGTGAAATATTTAACCCAGAAAACTTTGTATCCTCACTCCTAGCTCATTTCCCAAATATTTTGGATTTTTTTTAAAGCATAAATGTGATTTTATATCATTATTCAGTGACTTTTTTTCTTCTCTTGAGACAGAGTTTGGCTCTGTTGCCCTGGCTTGAGTACAGTGGAGCAATCTTGGCTCACTGCAACCTCCGCCTCCCAGGTTCAAGTGATTCTCCTGCCTCAACCTCCTGAGAAGCTGGGATTACAGGTGCACGCCACCATGCCCAGCTGATTTTTGTATTTTAGTAGAGACAGGGTTTCACCATGTTGGCCAGGCTGGCCTCGAACTCCTGATGTCAAGTGATCCACCTGCTTCGACCTCCCAAAGCACTGGGATTACAGTCATGAGCCACCACACCTGCCCTCAATGACTTTTAAAAACCGTGATACTATTGCTGGGTACGTAGCTCATGCCTGTAGTCCCAGTTACTCAGGAAACTTGAGCCCAGGAATTGGAGACTAGCCTGGTGATATAGCAAGACTCTGTCTAAAAAATTAATAATAACAACAAAAATAAAGACGCCAGGCACAGTGGCTCACACCTGTAAACCCAACACTTTGGGAGACTAAGGCAGGAGGATCACTTGAAGTCAGGAGTGCGAGAGCAGCCTGGGCAACATGGCAAGACCCTGTCTCTACAAAAAATAAAAATAAATTAGCCAGGCTTGGTGGCGCACATTTGTAGTCCCAGCTACAGCAAGCTGAGACAGGAGGATCCCTTGAGCCCAGAATTTCAATTGAGCCATAATCATTCCACTGCACTCCAGCAGGGGCTACAGAGTGAGATCTTGTCTCAAAATAGAAAAAGAAGAAAGAAAGGGGAAGGAAAAGCGGGGGGAAAGGAAGGAAGACTTAGTAACATGTCTTGGATATTTTTCCATGATACTATATATATATACATGCCTCTTTCTTTTTAACTGTACATAGTATTGCCTTTAGTCTTTTCTTCCTTATACCCAGTGAAATCTAATTTTTTTGTTATTTATTTATTTACTTATTTATTTTTGAGACAGAGTCTTGCTGTCACACAGGGTGAGGCACAGTGGTGTGATCTCAGCTCACTGCAACCTCTGCCTCCCAGGTTCACGTGATTCTCCCGCCTTAGCCTTAGCCTCCCAAGTAGCTGGGATTACAGGCGCCCCCCCACAAGGCCCAACCAATTTTTGTATTTTTAGTAGAGGCGGGGTTTCACCATGTTGGCCAGGCTGGTATCAAACTGCTAACCTCAAGTGATTCCCCCCACCTCGGCCTCCCAAAGTTCTGGGATTACAGGCATGAGCCACCACACCTGGTTCAGAAATCTAGTTTGGTTTTTTGTTTTTTGTAGTTTGTAGTTTTTTTTAGACAAGAGTTTTGCTTTTGTTGCCCACGCTGGAGTGCAATGGTGCTATCTTGGTTCACTGCAACCTCTGCCTCCCGGGTTCAAGCAATTCTCCTGCTTCAGCCTCCCGAGTAGCTGGGATTACAGGCACCCACCACCACGCCTGGCTAATTTTTATATTTTTAGTAGAAACAGAGTTTCACCATGTTGGTCAGGCTGGTCTCAAACTCCTGACCTCAAGTAACCCACCGGCCTTGGCCTCCCAAAATGCAGGGATTACAGGTGTGAGCCACTATGCCTAGCTGGAGATCTATCTAGTTTTTAAGGTTCTTACACATTTCCTTATTCTTCTGCCTCCACCACTTAGTGCTTGGAAAGAGAAGGATCGGTTCTTGTCCAGCTGGACATTGTCCTGAGACTTCTGGCCCCAAAGTAGGATAATTCCTCATGAGCAGGGATCCTACTACTGTCCTACTTCCATTTCCCTTCTTGCTACAGGGCCATCCTGCCTGGAGCAGGGCAACAGGTGACTTGACCCTTCGAAAGAGTGGCATCTCTAATCTTGAACCTCCACCCCTACCACACACACAAATTCAGAGCCACCCAGGAGGAAGAAAAAGTGCTAGGACCGTCTACATTCTGAAGCTATATGTGGGGCATCCTGGAATAAGCATCTCTGTGGTGCACCGACATTCATTCATGCTGGTTTCTCCCCCAGCTGTCTGAAAAATGAAGAGCAGAGCACAAAAGAAGATGTGAGAAAGAGTCAGGGTCGGGGAAGCCAGAAGTCCTGGCTGGTAGGGGCTGGTCCTTCCTAACTAGAGAGAAGAGACCGACTTCCTGAGAGGGAAAGGAGACAGCAGGGAGAACTAGAGGAGCTATAGCCATGGAGCCAGTGAAGGGAGAGAAGAGGAAGGATTGGAGTCACAACTGCTCCATCTGTCCCCAGACTCCCAATCTTCAGAGCCATCGCTCCCACACCTGGGAGGAGCCTGACTACATTTCAAGGGGGAAGATGATCACTGGGCCGGGAGTGGTGGCTCACGCCTGTCATCCCAGCACTTTGGGAGGCCCAGGCAGGTGAATCACCTGAGGTCAGGCATTCGAGACCAGCCAGACCAACATGATGAAAATCTCTACTCAAAATACAAAAAATTTGCTGGGTGTGGTGGCTGTGCCTGCCTGTAATCCAGCTACTTGGGGGGCTGAGGCAGGAGGAATCACTTGAACGCGGGAGGGAGAGGTTGCAGTGAGCCGAGATTGTGCCATTGCACTCCAGCCTAGGCAACAAGAGTGAAACTCTGTCAGAAAAAAAGGCCGTTGGAAAAAACAGGCTCTTTCCAGAGAAATTAATCAAGTCATATTACTCATCAGCTGCTGGGTATCTAACAGTCACTACCATTTATTGAACACTTACTACAGGCTACACAGTGTGTCTACTGACACGTGCTGAAAGCTTTGCATATCTCTTTTTTTTTTTTTTTTTTTTTTTTGAGACGGAGTTCCGCTCTTGTTACCCAGGCTGGAGTGCAATGGCGCGATCTCGGCTTACTGCAACCTCCGCCTCCTGGGTTCAGGCAGTTCTCCTGCCTCAGCCTCCTGAGTAGCTGGGATTACAGGCACATGCCACCATGCCCAGCTAATATTTGTATTTTTAGGAGAGACGGGGTTTCACCATGTTGACCTTGATGGTCTCGATCTCTTGACCTCGTGATCCACCGGCCTCGGCCTCCCAAAGTGCTGGGATTACAGGCTTGAGCCACCGCGCCCGGCCTGCATATATCTCTTAAAGCCACACCACTATAACATCAGAATTATCTTCTCCATGTGTGAAATGGGGAAACAGGTGGAGAAAGTTTTACGGTCCCAGAGCTAGTAATTGGCAGAGCCAGGGTTTAAACCCAGGATAGCTTGATGTTAAGGTTCATTTCTTAACCATTCTGATTTATTACCTCCTCTCACTCCAGATCAGAATACTAATTTCTTACTGGATCTGGAAAGGAGGAGAGAAGGATAGAGAGTTTCTCCCAGGACCAGATGGACTCCTTGACAAATAGGAAGATCCCCAGACTATGTGCACACACCCTTCTCCTCCTTCCTTCTCCAACCCTGGCTGGACCATGACATCACATGGCAGAGGCTGTTTTGAAAAAGAATCCAGGCCAGATTTACAAGAACGATGCTCAGGCAGTGTGACTGTCAAGGACCGTGGCCAAATGACCCACAGCACACACCCAGCAGTGCTGAGAACATAGCTAGTCCCTTGGCACCTAGGGCTGACTCATGGTTGCTGTAGGACCCAATGCCAGCTGCCAGGATTGCTTTCTTCCTCCATGTATTAGGACTGTCCTGTGAAACCCTCCTCAGGAACCTTTCTACCCCATCTCAGGACCCTAGGACCCTGGATACTGTATAGCACAGGGTACTCACGTTTTGTTTACCAAGCCTTGAAGATGACAAGCAATATGCTCATATGCTCAATGCATCAGACAAATTGTTTTATTTAAAACTGAAGTATTAAATTAAGTATTGGGCTGGGCACAGTGGCTCATGCCTGTAATCCCAGCACTTTGGGAGGCCAAGCGGGGTGGGGGGGGTGGATCACGAGGTCAGGAGTTCGAGACCAGTCTGACCAAAATGGTGAAACCCCCGTCTCTACTAAAAATACAAAAATTAGCTGGGTGTGGTGGCAGGTGTCTATAATCTCAGATACTCAGGAGGCTGGGGCAGAGAATTGCTTAAACCCTGGAGGTGGAGGTTGCAGTGAGCTGAGATTGTGCCACTACACTCCAGCCTGAGCGATAGAACGAGACTCAATCTAAAAAAAAAAAAAATTATTATTATAGCAACTCACTTTACAGACAGAAAACTGAGGCTCAAAGATTAAGGGCCAGACATGGTGGCTCACTCCTGTAATACCAACAGTTTGGGAGGCTGAGGTGAAAGGAGCATTGCTTAAGCCCAGGGGCTTGAGACCAGCCTAGGCAATATAGAGAGACCCCATCTCTACAAAAAATTATCTGGGCCCAGTGGTGTGTGCCTGTAGTCCCAGCTACTTGAGAGGCTGAGGTGGAAGGATTGCTCGAGCCCAGAAGTTGAGGCTGCAATGAGCATGATCATGCCATGGTACTCCAGCCTGGGCAGCAGAGCAAAACCCCACATCAAAAACAAACAGGACAGGTGTGATGGCTCACGCCTGTAACCCCAGCACTTTGGGAGGCCAAGGCAGGTGGATCACCTGAGATCAGGAGTTCCAGACCAGCTTGGCCAACATGGTGAAACTTAAAATACAAAAATTAAAAATTTTTGTATTTTACTAAATACAATTTTTGTATTCTACAATTTTTGTATTCTAGTAAAAATACAAAAATTAGCTGGGCGTCGTCGCAGGTACCTGTAATCCCAGCTACTTAGGAGGCTGAGGCAGGAGACTTGCTTGAACCCGGTAGGCGGAGGTTGCAGTGAGCTGAGATTGCGCCACTGCACTCCAGCTTGGGCCACAAGAGTGAGACTCCGTAGGGAAAAAAATGAAACAAAAAAACAAACAGAATTAAGTTAACCTCTTCACTGCATCCCGGAGGAAAATACATTTCTCTTGTGCTTGAACAGCCATCAATCAACCCACATTAAAAAAAAAATGAACACAAATCCCATAAGAAATTCTACTGAGGGCCTGGCGCAGTGGCTCAGGCCTGTAATCCCAGCACTTTGGGAGGCTGAGGCAGGTGGATCACCTGAGGTTAGGAGTTCAAGACCAGCCTGGCCAACATGGTGAAATTCTGCATCTACTAAAATACAAAAATTACCCAGGTATGGTGGTGCATGCCTATAATTCCAGCTACTTGAGAGGTTGAGGCAGGAAAATAGTTTGAAACCAGGAGGCGGAAGTTGCAGTGAGCCGAGATTGCACCACTGCACTCCAGCCTGAGTAAAAGAGCAAGACTCAGTCTCAAAAAAAAAAGAAAAGAAAGAAAGAAAAGAAAAAGACATTCTATTGAGAACCCTCTAACTGATAAGCCACCCGAGGACATTAAAAAAAAAAAAAAAAAAGAGGCTGGGCAAGGTGGCTCATGCCTGTAATCCCAGCACTTTGGGAGACCGAGGTGGGCAGATCATCTGAGGTCAGGAGTTTGAGAAAAGCCTGGCCAACATGGTGAAACCCTGTCTCTATATAAAAAAATAAAATAAAGATTAAGTAACTCATCCAAGCTAAAGCCTAAGCACCTAACCTCTGCTACACAATACCTGATAGAAGTCAACCTGCTAGAGAGAATTGAATAGGAAAGAAAAAGGAAGATTGGCCAGACAGGCAACCTGACAGGGCTCCTCATGGCACAGACAGCTTTCCCCATGCACTACTGCTCTCTCCTGATTATGCTTACTTTGTCTATAGACAGTACTTTTCCACATTCTTTCCTGCAAGACTCTAACACATTAGATGGACAGTTGAAAAAGTAATACATTATTTTCTAGCTCATAAGCAAGGATCTAACATGTTAAGCAAACATAGCACTAATAACACGTGTGTTTAATGTATGATGTCTGTAATATGAGCATAAGTAATACTATAAAAGGCAATATTTTTCTCATCTGGAAAACGGAGGTGATAATTTCTGTAAGTTACAAGATATAAAGCATAAAGCACTTAAAGCACAACTTGGCCCATAGTTAATACTACATTATTCCTTTTATTTTTAGATGGAGTTTTGCTCTTGTTGCCTAGGCTAACATGCAGTGGCACAATCTTGGCTCACTGCAACCTCCACCTCCCGGTTCAAGCGATTCTCCTGCCTCAGGCTCCCAAGTGGCTGAGATTACAGGCATGCACCACCACACCCAGCAAATTTTGTATTTTTAGTAAAGACGGGGTTTCTCCCGTTTTGGTCAGGATGGTCTCAAACTCCCAACCTCAGGTGATCCACCCACCTCAGCCTCCCAAGGTGCTGGGTGGGATTATAGGTGTGAGCCACCACATTTGACCAATGCTACATTATTCTTATTACTGCCTTAGTGCTTAGGAGCACACACTTTGGAGTCAAGTAAATCTGGGTCTGCATTCCAGCTCCATCGCTTATTTGGCTGTATCAGACTTTGTGCG
Source organism: Saimiri boliviensis (assembly GCF_048565385.1). NCBI lineage: Eukaryota > Metazoa > Chordata > Mammalia > Primates > Cebidae > Saimiri > Saimiri boliviensis. Next base: position 48,215,089 of record NC_133465.1, on the reverse strand, counting down.
GCCAGGCGAGGTGCCTCACACCTCAATCACAGCACTTTGGGAGGCCGAGGCAGGCAGATAATCCGAGGTGAGGAGTTCAAGACCAGCATGGTCAATGTGGTGTAATCCTGTCTCTACTAAAAATACAAAAAATTAGTCAGGAGCAGTGGCGCATGCCTGTAATCCCAGCTACTGGGAGGCTGAGGCAGGAGAATCACTTGAACCTGAGAGGCGGAGGTTGCAGTGAGCCAAAATTGCACTACTGCACTCCAGCTTGGGCGACAGAGTGAGACTTTGTATTAAAAAAAAAAAAAGCAAACTTTGGTGCACGTTACTTAACTCCTCTGAGCTTGGCTTCTTATCTGCAAAATGAGATTACTATCATGTATCTGGCTGAGCAGTAGAGAAAAAATACGTGAAGTATTTGGCCCAATGCCTGGCACTCCTAAGCATGCGATAAATGGAAGTTACTATCATATTATTATTATTATCATATTATTATGACAACTATATTTCCATGATATTCTGGGATCTTTACAGTTTCATAATTTTGCTCTTTTTACTATAAAACACTCCTTTTATTGAAAAGAACATAGACTTTGGAGTCAGACAGGCTTAGCCTGGATTTGAATTGCAGCTCTCCTTCTTACCAGCCTACGGCCATGGAAAATGTTGTCAATTTCCCTAAGCCTCAGTGTCCTTCTCTGTAAAGTGGGGATAATACCTGACTCCCAGGCATTTTGCCAGGATTACATGAGATTCCTACCCAGTGCAATGTCTAGCGATAATATAAATGCTAAAAGCCACTTGTTAAATGTATAGATATATGTGATTTATGTGATTTGGTTTTGTTCCTTTACATACAGTATCGTGGATATAGTTTGTAGATGTGTGTACTGTGAATACAATGGTCACTTCTCTTGTTCCCAAAGTATCTGTGTAGGCTGGTGTTTCAGCCTAGACACAGAAGGGTTCAAAAGGCCATAGCATCAGCAGCGTGGGACCCTGCTGATAGGGAAGAGAGAAAGGGAAGTCACAGAACCAGGGGAAACTCCCTTTTCCTGTCTGGCCGGGATTTGTTTGTCTTCCACACAGGCTGTATGTTCCCTGTTGATACGGGGGTCTGCCGAGTGTCCAGCTTTGATTGGCATCTCCAGTACAGAGAAAGTAAGGAGCCCCTTAACTTTCAGGAGTTCTTTTCCTCCTGACTTGCAGACTAGAGTCCCAAACACGTTCTCTTTCTGGCACCACTGGTGAGAGCAGAAAGCATTGGAGAAAATCCAGAATCATGATGTCAGAGCGAGAAGACCTCAGGGAAGAGAGGCGGTATAGAGGAGTGGTTCAGAGCATTGACTAGGGGGGTCAGAATGACCGAACCCAAATCCTGGCCATACCACTTACCAGCTGGATGACCTGGGGAAGGTTATAGGATCTCTCTAAACCTTAGTTTTCCCAGCTGTAAACGGGATAAGAACATTCCTGATTCATATGAAATCAGATGATTTGTATAAAGCTCTCAGGACAGTGTCAGGCACACAGTAAGTACTCAGTATTTGAAAGCCATTACCATTTTCTCTTGTTCTGCCAGTTCATTTTCACAGTTGAGGACCCTAATGGCCAGAAAGGAAGCACAGCTCATTAGCTGTCCACCCGATCAGAGCTACTTCCCAGGCAGGGCTGTGCCAAAGGCGTGTTCTGAGGGATCAAGACCCTGCATTAACTGTGCTGAGAGCAAGGACCGGCAGCACCACCCTAGCTGTGGGGTTGGAGCTTTGAGTGTATGTGCATTAATAGGCACATACCCCATGACTCCCACCCAAATGAGTGCCCAGAAGAGAAAGTCCCTTCCTGCTGGAATTATTTATTTTGTAATTCACAAAGACTAAGGAAGCCCTTTCTGATATTTTGGCTTGGAGGCTCAGAGTTTAAATTTGTAACAGCCATGGACAAGGGTTTATTGTGGGCCTGTTCTTACTTGCTGAATTGAATTCATTATTATGATCCCTAAGCAACTAGGGGTCAGGAGCTAAGTACCTAAGGCAGAAAGCTAGGATTTTGCGATCAGAGGACAAAGTGTCCAGGAATGGAGAGGCTTCAGAAACTGAGCCCTGTTTCCAGGCTCTGTTATGTCCAGACCTCAACTTGCTTTGGAGCCGCCTTCACCTCTAAGTGTTCAGGGAGGGGTCTGGCACTTCAACGGGCCCCACCAAATCCTGGGCAGCAGCCCCAGTTTCTGGTGACCTTCGTGCAGCTTTTGGGTTGTGCTTCGCTTTGTTTTCTTGTTTGTTTCTTCACGGCAGGGTGGCCTTTCCCTGCTTCTGGGTGGGAACTGGGGGGAGGGAGGATGGTTTGCTCCCATCTCCACAGCTGTGTTTACACTTCCCTATGAGGGACTGTCTGGGGCCCAGCCTTTCCTCAGTCCTCCGTGTCCCCTCCGAAAACTGCTATTTGATATCTCTGTGGGCATTACAAGGGAGAAGCACAACAGGCCAAGGGGTCACCATCCGAAGGGGGCTCAGGTTGGAAGGCGGGAATGCTAGTGCAGAGAGCTCTGTTTGAACTCTGAGAAGCATCATCTCCTTCCCTTTCTACCAGTGACCTGAGGACCAGCAGGGGCCGAAAGTACACTTAGAACTTGCCCGTCCCAGAAGGACTAGGACATGTGACCTGTTGTTTCTAATCATGGGCTTAAACAGAATCTTGCTTTGTGATGGGGATGTGAGTGCACAGAGCGGAGCGGCCTTCCCTAAGGCTTCGCTGGGGCCGGTGGTCAAAGATACAGCCTGTTAAAGCCAAGAAGATCATGCTAAAATATAAGCAAATTAAAAAGGATTTAAGAAAATGGTCAAGTAAATAATGCTCTTCTTCTCCAGGGACCAAGTTGAGCTGGTATTAATCAGTATACTAGGGTTGCTGGACTCTGGGCCAAGCCCAGGAGAGTAGCTGCCAGGGCAAATCAGGCATCGGGTTTCAAAAATTAAACACATAATTTTATTTTTCTGCAGTAGGGAACTTTCAGAAAAAGAACCAGCCCTATTAGGCTATTCAGCACACTTTGTCCAGTTGCTTTTAGCCCCAGAGGCCTCCAATTTAAGAGCAACATGAGCAACTGGAAGCCAGGAGTGACACAGTTATTCCCTTCTGCCATTAACTGCCTGGGGGCGGGGCCGGGAGGAGTGGGGCAGGGGTGGTTGTACTGTTTTTCAAAGGTCCAGTTGCTGACCACTTGCCAGCAGTTTTTCTACGAATTTACAGGACAAAGACCTGAAGGGCTGAAAAAAAAAAAAAAAAAAAAAAAAAGATTTGTAGAGGAAGAGCTAGCCAAAGGTTGGCTGGCAGTATCTCAGGAAATGTCAGCTAAGAAAGGGTCTGGTCTCAGGAAAAACTGTCCCATCACAATGAGGAAGAACCAACCGGCAAACAAATTTTCCTCCAAGAACCTCATGCTTATTGGTAATGTGAAAAGTTGTTATTATTATTATTGTTATTATTATTGAGACAGGTTCTTATTCTGTTGCCCAAGCTGGACTGCAGTGGTGCAATCACGGCTCACTGTAGCCTTGACTTCCCAGGCTCAGGCCCACGCAACCATGCCTGGTTAATTTTTTTGTATTCTTTGTAGAGATGGGATTTCACCATGTTGCCCAGGCTGGTCTCGAATTCCTGAGCTCAAGTGATCTGTCCGCCTAATTCTCCCAAAGTGCTGGGATTATAAGTGTGATCCACTGCACCCAGCCGAAAAAGTTGTGATTTTTGTTGTTGTTTTTGTTGTTGTTTTTGTTTTAGAGATGGGGTCTTGCTATGTTGCCCAGGCTGGAGTGCAGTGATTATTCATAGGTGCCATCCTACTACTGATCAGCACGGGAGTTTTGACCTGCTCCGATTCCGACCTGAGCTAGTTTACCCCTCCTTAGGCAACCTGATGGTCCCCTGCTCCCGGGAGGTCACCATGTTGATGCTGAACTTAGTGCGCCATAGCGCACTACAGCCCAGAACTCCTGGACTCAAGCAATCCTCCCACCTCAGCCTCCCAAGTAGCTGGGACTATGGGACTACAGGCATGTGCCACCACACCCGGCTTTTTTTTTTTTTTTTTTTGGAGACACAGTTTCACTCTTGTTACCCAGGCTGGAGTGCAATGGCATGATCTCGGCTCACCAAAATCTCTGCCTCCCGGGTTCAAGCGATTTTCCTGCCTGAGCCTCCCCAGTAGCTGGGGTTACAGGCATGTGCCACCATGCCTGGCTAATTTTTGTATTTTTAGTAGAGACAGGATTTCTCCATGTTGGTCAGGCTGGTCTCAAACTCCCACCTCAGGTGATCCCCCACACCTCAGCTTCCCAAATTGCTGGGATGATAGCCGTGAGTGACTGTGCCCAGCCCGGAAGTTGTTTTTATAATTCTTCAGTGAATGAGGGTTATGAAGCCCTGTGTGTAGTCCTATCATGGTGGAGGTGAAAGAGGTTTACAGTGTAGCAGTGAGTGTAAAGTGATACTGAAGTTGAAGGGCTGGGAAATCCAGGAGGGCTGGAAGGCTTAAAGAGGAGGGGGGGCTTAGGTTGGGCTGTACATCAGATTCTGATCTACAGCTTTAGCATAAACCCCTTCAACTTCCTTTCCACCTCAAAATATTTCTGGAACCAAACTTTGGTAGGTCAAAATGTCTTTGTGATTATTCTCTTGTTACTTGGCAACCTCTCTTAAGGCCGTGTTGTCCAATCCTGTGGCTTCAGTTACCATCAATATATTGATGGTTTCCAAATCTCTCACTAGTCTCTCTCCTGACATTCAGATCTTCTGAACATCTCTCCTTAGTTAAAACACTTTCTTTCTTGGGAGGCCGAGGCAGGTGGATCACGAGGTCAAGAGATCGAGACCATCCTGGTCAACATGGTGAAACCCCGTCTCTACTAAAAATACAAAAAGTTAGCTGGGCATGGCGGCGCGTGCCTGTAATCCTAGCTGCTCAGGAAGCTGAGGCAGGAGAATTGCCTGAACCCAGGAGGTGGAGGTTGCGGTGAGCCGAGATTGCGCCATTGCACTCCAGCCTGGGTAACAAGAGCGAAACTCCGTCTCAAAAAAAAAAAAAAAAAAAAAAAAAAACACATTCTTTCTTCCAACAACTATTAATATACAATGGCTCTCAAACTTCACTACACATTGTAATCACCTGGATGCTTTAAAAACTCTTGAAGTTTTGTACTGATCTGGCAAGAAAAACAAAAACAAAACAAAACAAAAAAACTCTTGAAGCTCAGGCCATGCCCTAGACCAATTAATCAGACTTTTGGGTGTAGGAAATGGGCATCAGTAGTTATTAAAGCTCCTCAAGCTCCCCAGTTGTGAGCCAAGTTTGAGAACGACTTATCTAGAAGGCAGTGGGAATAGAAAGGAATGTCACTGCAAATTCCAAGTATAAAGGAATATTTGCCTGACTTAGTAGTTAAATGGATAGCGGCAAGGGAAAAACAGCAAAGTTAAAGTTTTTTATAGGAGGGAAAAGAACACTAAATCTGGATGGAATCCAGCGACCTGAGTTTAAAACCTAACAGGATTATTCATCTGTGTAAGGCAAGTCTTTTTTTTTTTTTTTTTTTTTTTTTTTTTTTTTGTGACGGAGTTTAGCTCTTATTGCCCAGGCTGGAGTGCAATGGCGCAATCTTGGCTCACCGCAACATCTGCCTCCGCTTCCTGGGTTCAAGCAATTCTCCTGCCTCAGCTTCCCAAGTAGCTGAGACTACAGACGCCTGCCACCACGCCCAGTTAATTTTTGTATTTTTAGTAGAGACGGGGTTTCATCATGTTGGCCAGGCTGGTCTAGAACTCCTGACCTCAGGTGATCTGCCTGGGCCTCCCGAAGTGTGAGCCACCCACCACACCCGGCAAGACAAGTCTTTTAACTCCTTTATGCCAGAATAACCTTATGTGTAAACTGAAGTTGTCCTATGTATACTTCACAGGGTTGTTATGAAGATTACTTGAAAAAAATGAGTATTATAAGCTTTTCTAATTATACGCTTTGAGACAAAATCAAGATGTTATTTTGCATTTTTAATTTTTGATTGTAAAAATTTGTATTTTGAAATAATTTCAGATTTACTAGAGTTGCAAATATGGTAGCATTCCTATATGTCCATCAAACTTCCTGAATTACAATGATTAAAACCAGGAATAAGATTGATAAGATACTATTAACTAATCTAGGACTTTACTCTAATTTCATCAACTTATCCCACTGGTGTTCTTTTTCTCCACCAGGACTCAATCCAGGATCACACATTACATTTAGTTGTTATATCTCCTCAGCCTCCCAATCTGAGATGTTTCCTCACCCTTTGTCTTTCATGACCTTGACACTTGAAGATACTGGCCAGTTATTTTGTAGATTGTCACTCATTTTGAATTTGTCTGATGTTTCCTCATAATTAAATTAAGCTTATGCAGGCAGGGCATGATGGCTCATGCCTTTAATCCCAGCACTTTGGAAGGCTGAGGTGGGTAGATCACCTGAGGTCCAGAGTTCGAGACCAGCCTGGCCAACATGGAGAAACCCCATCTCTACTAAAAATACTGTTAGCCAGGTTTGGTGGTGCATGTCTGTAATCCCAGCTACTTGGGAGGCTGAGGCAGGAGAATTGCTTGAACCTGGGAGGCAGAGGTTGCTGTGAGCTGAGATTGCACCTTTGTACTCCAGCCTGGGCAACAAGAGTGAAACTCCGACTCAAAACAAACAAACAAACAAACAAAAAACAAAAAAAATCAGCTTATGCTTGTTTGTCAAGAATACCACAGAAATAATTTTGTGTGCTTCTCATTGCATCATGTTGAGAGGGTCCTGGTAAGAATACCTTTCAGCCGGGAGCAATGGCTCGTGACTGTAATCCTAGCACTTTGGGAAGCCAAGGCAGGAGGATGGCTTGAGCCCTGGCGTTCAAGACCAGCCTGGGCAACACAGCAAGACCCTGTCTCCTGAAAAAAGAAGAGGGAGGCGGGGCGTGGTTGCTCACACCTGCAATCTCAGCACTTTGGGAGGCCGAGGTGAGAGAATCACCTGAGGTCAGGAGTTCCAGAGCAGCCTGGCCAACTTGGTGAAACCACATCTCTACTAAAAATACAAAAATTAGTCTGGCGTGGTGGCATGGGCCTGTATTCTCAGCTACCCCAGAGGCTGAGGCAGGAGAATGGCTTGAGCCCAGAAGATGGAGGTTGCAGTGAGCCGAGATTGCACCACTGCACTCCAGCCTGGGCGACAGAGCTAGACTCTGTCCCCCGCCCCCCCTCCCCGCAAAAAAAAAGGAGAGGAAGAAGAAAACAGTACCTCTCACCATTAGTGATGTTAACTTTGATCACTTGGTTAAGGTGATGTCTTTTAACTAGTAGGTGTCTTGTGGGGATTTATTTTTATACAAGGCTATAATTTTGATTCTAAGTGACTAGAACAACTATGGACAGAAATAGGGAGATAAGACATAAATAAAGGACTTACAGCCCATAGGCCGGTGTCTGGGGAACTGGTAGGGGTGGAGCATTGGTATGAAGCGTCGGTATGAAGGTGCTCTAGGTTGGCGTCAAACGCTAGAGTGAGATGTGGCTTGTCACCAGCATGTGGGGATGGCGCATCTGCTGAATGGGGTCTTCCGGAAGATATTAATGCGAAAGTTTCCCCAGAGCCCTTCCTCTCCCCTCCCAGCGCCGTTTTGTAAGCCGTCGGGCTGGCTGAACCCGCCAAGACTCCTGAGTGCGGGTTTTTGGTGGCAAACGACAGACGTGCGTCCTCGTGGCACGAGTGGGTCAACGCGCACGCGCCGGGAGGAGGCGCGGGGCGGGGCGCGGCGCAGGGGTGGGAGCGCGGCGCGCATGCGTCTTAGCGGCGGGTCCCTGCGGCTCGGGATGGAGGGTGAGTGAGTAAACAAGCCTGGGCCGGGCGGTGGGGCCGGGCCTCCTCCCCTCGCCGCCCGGGGCCTGAGAGAGGGAGAGGCGGAGGGATCAAGGAATTGGAAGGAACCCGAAGGACACACTGCCTGCCTGGCCCGGGGTAGCAGGCGCCTCTCCCCGTTCCGAGGGCTGAGGGAATTGGGGGCGACAGGGCGAGGGAGCCCCAGGCGAGGACGGCGTCTGAGGCTGCGAGGGCTGTGTGCCCGGGAGGAGGAGCAGCGGGGGCGGGCTCCGGGACGGGGAATCCCGTTGGACAGCGGGGTGGGCCGGTGGGCGGGAGACCCAGCGCCCAAAGGGCGAGGGTGGGCGGTGGCACCTGCGGGGGCCTTTAATAGGGTGGACTCTGGGGACCTGGAGCTGCGCTTGGTGAGGGCTAGAGACCGGAACTGAGCTTGCGATGGCTTTCGGGGATGTTGAGGAAGGGGTAGTAGTAAAAACAGGGCCGGGACTAGGGCGAGGTGAGTAAGGCTCCCAAGGCACGAAGTGTAAAGGAGTACTGACTCAGGGTCGTGCTAGTGCAGTGAGCGCCTCCTCACGTGCGTCCTGGCCCTGAGCAAGAATCTCCTTCACTCCAGACTTTCGGTCTCACCCAATGATCGCTTATCCCCACCTTTCTCCCGAGATTCAAATGATATAAATAAAAGTGCCTTGAAGCAAAGACAAGGTGTTGTATTTGGGACAGCCTGTTAGGAAATGTGGGGCAAACTTTTATTTCAATAAAAAGTGACTACTGAGGAATTGTTTGTTGACCAGGGAAGGAAAGGGGTGCGGAAGGATATTAGTGCCCTCCGTGGAATGTGGAGGCATATGTAGGGTGAAATAGGGTTGTAAATGGTGTAGCCCAGCTCGGTAGGAACCTGAGGCTTGGCAGGGGGAGAAGGACGGCAGAGAACTCAGGTAGACTGGCAGTTAGCTGTGTGCAAGGATGGCGCTGAAAACGTGAGTCTCTTTCTCCATGTTTGCTGCCATGCTGCCGTTGAAAAGAAGAATTCCCACACCCAGTGCATTTTAAGTTTAGGAAACTGATATGGAAAGAGGTTTCCAGCCTGAGAAGGTGCTAATTCTATTAGAGGTTTCTATGAAAGCTTGTCTATTTTAAGCCCTGGAATCCCCAGATATGCCTTTAATAAAAGAGATTACTTACATAGGAGAGAGTGTGTGTTAATTAGGAGATAAGGACTTTAGGCTGGGCCTGGTGGCTCACATCTGTAATCTCAGCATTCAGGAGGTTGAGGCAGGAGAACAGCTTGGGCCCAGCAGTTTGGGACCAGCCCGGGCAACAATAGTGAGACCTCATTTCTACAAAAAAAAAAACTAGCCAGCAGTGGTGGTCTGCTTCTATAGTCCCAGATACTTGAGCCTGGGAGGTCAAGGTTGCAATGAGCTCTGATCCTGCCATTGCACTCCAGGCTGGGTGACAACTTGTGAGACTCTGTCTCAAGAAAAAAAAAAACCAAAAGCCCGGGAGCAGTGCTTCACGCCTGTAATCCCAGCACTTTGGGAGGTGGAGGTGGACGGATCACTTGAGGCCAGGAGTTTGAGACCAGCTTGGGCAACGTGGCAAAACTCCATCTCTACTAAAAATACAAAAATTAACCAAATGTAGTGGCACACGCCTGTAGTCCCAGCTACTCGGGAGGGCTGAGGTATAAGAAGCGCTTGAACCTGGGAGGTGGAGGTTGCAGTTAGCTGAGATTGCCCCACTGCACACCAGCCTGGGCAACAGAGTGAGATGCTGTCTTTAAGAAAAACAAAGAGGCCAGGTGTGGTGGCTCAGGCCTGTAATCCCGGCACTTTGAGAGGCCAAGGCAGGCAGATCACTTGAGGTCAGGAGTTCGAGACGAGTCTGGACAACATGGCGAAATTCATCTCTACAAAAAATACAAAAATTAACTGGGCATGGTGGTGGGCACCTGTAAGGCCAGCTACTCAGAGGGCTGAAGCATGAGAATCGCTTGAACTGGGGAGGCGGAGGTTGCAGTGAGCCCAGATTGCACCACTGCACTCCAGCCTGGGTGACAGAGCAAGACTCTGTCTCAAAAAAAAAAAAAAAAAGGTTGGGGTGTGGGAGAGAGAAGTACTTAAAAACACACATAGATAATAGGAGAAAGGTCCATGTATAAAACTGTAATAATGTTATCATTGTCAAGGTTTATGCTTAGTGTTGTATATCACAAACATAATGAATCAACTCCAAAGGCAGGGAGGTATGTTTTATTCACTGATGTACTCCAAACACCTAAAACAGTACCTAACACATAGTAGGTACTACTATTGAGTATAATAATAGGTGCTCAACATGTGTTAGTGGAATAAATAGTGGGGAAATTTCTGGCACTGGGAGTCAGGTGATTCAGATGCTAGTATTACCAGTAACTGGCAGAATACTTGTATGCCAATCATGGAACTTGATGCTAAGGCCCAGCTTAAACCTCCTTAAAGTGTAAATGACTTCTTCATTATGATGGTTACATTAGTGCTCTTTGAAACAGCACTAGAATAAGCAGGCTGGAACTAAAAATGAAATTTTACTCCCAAGAAGACATTTGGAGAAGGGAAAGGTGAGAAAAATGTAGTCGGGCTTGTTTCTTAGATATTTGCCTTTGAATTATGCCTTTAAACAACCAATTTAAGGCTGGGCACTGTGGTTTACGCCTGTAATCCCAGTACTTTGGGAGGCCAAGGTGGAAGGATCACTTGAGTTCAGGAGTTCAAGACCAGCCTGGCCAGCATGGCAAAACTCTGTCTCTACAAAAACATTAAAAAATTAGCTGGGCGTGGTGGTGTGGGCCTATAGTCCTAGCTACTCAGAAGGCTGAGTTGGGAGGATTGCTTAAGCCCAGGAGGCAGAGGTTGCAGTGAGCCAATATCAAGCCACTGCATTCTAGCCTGGGCAACAGAGCAAGACCCTGTCTTAAAAACAAAACAAAATAAAAACCTGATTAAGAATATTTTCTTTATTTTTAATTCTTTTTTTTTTTTTTTTTTTTTTTTTTTGAGACAGAGTCTTGCCTTATTGCCCAGTCTGGAGTGCAGTGGCACGATCTCAACTCACCACAGCCTCTGCCTCCCGGGTTCAAGTGATTTTCCTGCCTCAACCTCCTGAGTAGCTGGGACTACAGGCGTGTGTCACCATGCCTGGCTAATTTTTATATTTTTAGAGTAGAGATGAGGTTTCAGTATGTTGGCCAGGCTGGTCTCAAATTCCTGACCTCGTGATCCACCTGTCTTGGCCTCCCAAAGTGCTGGGATTACAGGTGTGAGCCACTGCGCCTGACCTATTTTTAATTCTTAGGATCTGAAACCTGGCTTCCTTGCTCCTTTACGTAGTAGTTCCTGCCCTTTGATTTGCTCTTTATATGAACATGTTGGCCAGGCGCTATAATCCCAGCACTCTGGGAGGCTGAGGCAGGTAGATCATGAGGTCAGGAGATCAAAACCATCCTGGTCAACAAGGTGAAACCCTGTCTCTACTAAAAATACAAAAATTGGCCGGGCGCGGTGGCTCAAGCCTGTAATCCCAGCACTTTGGGAGGCCGAGGCGGGTGGATCACAAGGTCGAGAGATCGAGACCATCCTGGTCAACATGGTGAAACCCCGTCTCTACTAAAAATACAAAAAATTCGCTGGGCATGGTGGCGCGTGCCTGCAATCCCAGCTACTCAGGAGGCTGAGGCAGGAGAATTGCCTGAACCCAGGAAGCAGAGGTTGCGGTGAGCCGAGATAGCGCCATTGCACTCCAGCCTGGGTAACAAGAGCAAAACTCCGTCTCAAAAAAAAAAAAAAAAAAAATTATCTGGGTGTGGTGGTGTGCACCGGTAGTACCAGCTACTTGGGAGGCTAAGGCAGGAGAATTTCTTGAACCCCAGAGGCGGAGGTTGCAGTGAGCTGAGATCATGCCACTGCACTCCAGCCTGGCAATAGAGTGAGACAATGTCTCAAAAAAGAAAAAAAAAAAATACCATGTAACAATTCATGTTATTAAGTATATCTTTTTCTAGTCTTGGATTAGGTTTAAAAAGTTTCCACTTTAGGCCCCTGTGCTGTGGCTCGCCTGTAATCCTAGCACTTTGGGAGGAGGCCAAGGGATGGATCACTTGAAGCCAGGAGTTCAGGACCAGCCTGGCCAACATGGTGAAACCCCATTTCTATTAAAAATACCAAAAAATTAGCCAGGCATAGTGGCACACCCCTGTCATCCCAGCTACTTGGGAGGCTGAGGAACGAGAATCTCTTTAACCTGGGAGGTAGAGGTTGCAGTGAGCCAAGATTGTCTAGCCTGGGCGACAAAGCAAGACTCTGTCTGAGAAAGAAAAGTTTCCACTTTGTTCACTATTTCTTTCTTTCTTTCTTTTTTTAAAGATGGGGTTTCACCATGTTGGTCAGGCTGGTTTTGAACTCCCAACCTCAGGTCATCTGCCCGCCTTGGCCTCCAAAGTGCTTGGGTTACAGGCATGAGCCACTACACCTGGCCTTGTTCACTATTTCTACTCTGTTCACTAGTAGCTTCCCAGAAAAGATTTGAGGTAGCAACACTAAAAACACACTAAGTCCATTTCTACATAGGATAAACTAAAGAGAAAAAGAAAAAGAACATGTGGAGAAAAGTGAAGATAATTATATCAGATAGGTTGGGATTGAGTGGGAGGGTTAAAAGTTAAAAAAAGAATTGTGCTTCTCCATTCTGGAAAGTCCCTCGCTTTTTTTTGTTTGTTTGTTTGTTTTATGTCCAAACTGTGTACACATTGGATTCTTCCCTACCTCTTTAGTCTGTCAGTCAGTCATCAGTTGGGACTTGAGTACACTACACCCTAAAGTCATGAGTTACTTAATGGGTAGTTGAGTTCACTACCTTTGGTGTGTTTTATTCTGTAACTCACCTACCCTAATAATCTGATTCAAAATAAACTAAAAAATCTATTTTTATTGGATGATATAAGCAGTCACTAAATACAGTACAGGATTAAACTTTGGGCTGACATAGTACAGAGCCAGTCAAGATAGGGCTCTGGCCTGTTGGGAGTTTGTTTTTACTCTTCTGAGCCGGCATTCTGGCTGGGCATAGTGGCTTACATCTGTAATCTCAATGCTTTGGGAGGCTAAGGGCAGGGGGATTGCTTCATGTCAGGAATTCAAGTCCAGCCTGGGAAACATAGCAAGATCTTGTCTCCACTAAAAATTTTAAAAATTAGCCAGGCATGGTGGCATGTGCTTGTAGTCCCAGCTACTAGGGAGGCTGGGACCAGAGGATCTCTTGAGGCTGGGAGGTCGAGGCTACAGAAAGCTATGATCATGCCATTGCACTCCAGCCTGGTCAGCACAGCGAGACCCTTTCTCAAAAAAAAGTATTAAAAAATTAAAAATTTTAAAAAATTAAACCAGCATTGTAAATCCTAGGAGCCAGCATTTTCCTCTGGGTCTCTTAAAAACTAATCTGTCTTCTCACATCAGCCTCCCAAGTAGCTGGGACTGGAGGCACACGCCACCACGCTCAACTCATTTTTGTCTTTTTTGTAGAAATGGGGGTCTCACCATGTTGCCCAGGCTGGTCTCAAACAACTGGGTCCAAGAGATCCACCTGCCTTGGCCTCCCGAAGTGTTGGGATTTCAGGCTTCAGCCACCATGCCTGTCCTAGATTTTAGATTTATTTTAAAAATTGTAAAGCTAGTATAGGGAGTTCCTATAAATCCACATCCAGTTTCCCCTATTAATAACATCTTATATTACTATACATGTAACATTTGTCACAGTTAATGAACTACTATTGATTATATTATTATACTTATTCTTAAGTCACTTGAGTTAAAAAAATAAAAAATTTAAAAAATTAAAAAAAAAAAAGGTGGAATTGCCTGCAGATTTTTCTTTCTTTTTTTTTTTTTTTTTTTTTGATTGAGACAGAGTCTCACTCTGTCGCCCAGGCTGGAGTACAGTGGTATGATCTCGGCTCACTATAACCTCTGCCTCCGTAACCTCTGCCTCCCAAGTTCAAGCAATTCTCCTGCCTGAGCCTCCTGAGTAGCTGGGATTACAGGCCCATCTCGGACTCTCAAAGTGCTGGGATTAAACGGGTGAGCCACTGCACCTGGCCCTCATTGTAATTTTCATCTGCATTTTTCCAGTGACTAATGGTATGGAACAACTTTCTATGTGCTCATTTGCCATTCCTGTTATCTTTTCTGGTGAAATATCTGTCCAAATTTCTGCTCACTTTTTATTGGTGGTTTATTTTACAGAGCTATAGGACTTGATTATATAAATTTTTTAATTTCTTGATCAAAACAGCATATGTTTTGGTGTTTATCTTCAATGTGTAAATGAACATGTTGAAAGGGTCGTAAGTACTAAGTACCTAAGTGGAATGTAAGTGCTGTTTTGCGTGTGTAAGCAACTAAGTAATAGATCTAGTAGAATTATAAAGTATTTTTTTTGCCCAACATGAATGAATTCATCTCTCCAAATCTGCTTGTTCTAGTGAATGCTGAGATATTTATTTGTTCACTTTCTTAAAAACTTTGAAATGATAATTGTTGGTTAGGATCCAGCTGCTGTGAAAACTCATCTTATGGCTGTGTTTCAGGCGTTTATTTTAATCATATCTGTCTGTTTCAAATAGTATTCTCATCTTTCTATGCACTCTGTGGGGACTGACCAACTGCCAAATAAACTTTTAGAGACATTGAAGACCCATAGAAAAGCCAAGTAAGATAAATATTGGCTCGTGGACAAATGAGAGTCAAATATCACTTTAACTGTAGAAGGAGGAAGTGTGGCTTACTTTACATTGTGATTGGTTAAAACTTAATGGCATTTTTGTGTATATGTATGTATTCCTCTGGCCAAATAAAACAGTTGAGTAAAACTAGAAATGGTGCCATTAATCATTGTATTATTATGATATGTTTAACTGTCATCTCTTGATAGTCGATAGATCATATTTCAGCTATAGCTCTTTAATTTAAAAAATATACATATTTTTGACTCTGCCTCCCAGTTTCAAGCAATTCTTCTGCCTCAGCCTCCCAAGTAATGGGATTTACAGGCATGTGCCACCACAACTGGCTAATTTTGTATTTTTAGTAGAGACCGGGTTTCTCCATGTTGGTCAGGCTGGTCTCAAACTCCCAACCTCAGGTGATCCACCCACCTTGGCCTCTCACAGTGCTGGATTACAGGTGTGAGCCACCATGCCTGGCCTTATTTATTTACTGTAGAGATGGTGTCTCACTTTGTTGCCCAGTCTGGTCTCAAAGTTCCAAAGTGTTGGAGTTATAGGCATGAGCCACTGAACCTGGCCTGATCATTTCATTTTCTTTTTCTTTTTCTTTGAGACAGGGTGTCACTCTGTTGCCCAGGCTGGAGTGAAGTAGTGAGATCTCAGTAGCTCACTGCAGCCTTGATCTCCTGGGCTCAAGTGATCCTCCTGCGTCAGCCTCTTGAGTAGGTAGAACTATAGGCACACACTACCATGCCCAGATGATGTTTTTGAATTTAAGTAGAAGTGAGGTCTCACTGTTACCCAGGCTTGTATCAAACTCCTGAGCGCAAGCTATCATCTCACCTTGGCCTCCCAAAGTGCTGAGATTATAGATGTGAGCCACTGCACCCAGCCTCTTTTCCTTTAAAAAATGATAACAACAACAAACTTTAAAATATACAGATAGGATCTCACTGTGTTGGCCAGTCTGATCTCAAACTCCTTGCCTCTTAGCAGTCCTCCCGCCTTGGCCTCCCATTGTGTTGGAATTACAGGCATGAACCACTACACAATGCCTGATCAGTTCTTTTTATTTTCTTTTCCTTTTGTTTTTGCTTTTGAGACAGGGTCTTTCTCTGTTGCTCAGGCTGGATGCAGTGGTGCGATCATGGCTCACTGCAGCCTCAATCTTCTGGGCTTAAGCGATCCTCTCACCTCAGGAAAAAAAAAAAATTTTTAGGAAAATTTTTAAAATAGGGTGTGAAACTTTAGTTTCTGTTTCACATTTTGGCTCTTTGTATTTCCTAGCAATGTTTTGTTTTGTTTTGTTTGAGGCAGAGTCTTACTCTTGTCGCCCAGACTGGAGTGCAATGGCATGATCTCGGCTCACTGCAACCTCTGTCTCCTGGGTTCAAGCAGTTCTCCTGCTTCAGCCTCCGAAGGAGCTGGGATTACAGGCGCACACCACTATGCCTGGATAATTTTTTTTTTTTTTTTTTTTTTTTTTTTTTTTTCAGTAGAGACAGGGTTTGACCATGTTGACTAGGCTCACCATGTTGACCAGGCTGATCTTGAACTCCTGACCTCCACCTCCCAAAGTGCTGGGTTTACAGGCATGAGCCACCGTGCCTGGCCAGCTCCTTGTAATGTTTTTAAAATTTTTTAATGTTAAATAGAACTAGTTATCTAAGACACGCAGGTAGTTATAGAGTAAAAGCATCCTCCTGTGGATTTTATTGAATTTTCACATGTATTTAGTGTTTGTTCTTTCTCTAAAATAATTGACAGCCCTGTTGGCTGAGCCTAGAAATTGTTTCAGAAAAGCATTATGGGCTGGATGCCATGGCACACACCTGTGACACCTGTAATCCCAGCACTTTGAGAGGCCGAGGCGGGTGGATCACTTGAGATCAGGAGTTCGAGACCAGCCTGGCCAACATGGTGAAACCTCGTCTCTACCACAAATACAAAAAAAATTGGCTGAGTATTCTGGTGTGTGCCTGTAATCCCAGCTACTTGGGAGGCTGAGGCAGGAGAATCGCTTGAACCCAGGAGGCAGAAGTTGCAGTGAGCCGAGATCGTGCCACTACACTCCAGATTGGGCAACAAATCTGTCTCAAAAAAGGAAAAAAAGCATCATGGGAAAATAGA
Organism: Saimiri boliviensis; assembly: GCF_048565385.1. Lineage (NCBI taxonomy): Eukaryota > Metazoa > Chordata > Mammalia > Primates > Cebidae > Saimiri > Saimiri boliviensis. The sequence goes on along the minus strand of NC_133465.1, from coordinate 48,198,326 downwards.
ATTTAGTAAAGTAAAGGCCTCTTCCCAATGGCATCAAGTATTATTGAGACCTAACTTAGACATGCAAAAATAGTGTAGGAGAGACCTTTAAGTTTTCCTGCCTTTGGGGAAAATCCTACTGAGGGTGTCAGGGTCTAACTTGCCACAGCAACTTGATGGAACCACTGTCTATTCTGTTTTGAAAAGCTGGACACCTGTTCTGCTGTTGTGTCTTGCCATTCTCCTGAAGAACAGAGGCACACCACAAAACCCAGTACTTCCCCTTGTGTTCTATGAGGTAGGTAAAGTATATTACAATACATACTGCTTTAAAATGTTGAGCCTTAATTCAAATACCAAGAAAGGGGGGATTTGCATTGTTATCAATTTTCATATGTCTTGCTGCTGACTTGGAGATAAAATTACGCTGCTGTCATATCCTACTTTTATTGCTAGGCATGTGGTAGATATAGGCAATTTGGCAGTATGATTTTGTAACATGGGTGGGTCTTTCCATGAAACCCTTGGATGCAAGTTGGTTCTTGCTGACCACTCTTCTTACTCAAAGTAAAGAGTAGAGTTCTGGCCAGGCGCATTGGCTCACATCTGTAATCCCAACACTTTGGGAGGCCAAGGCAGGCGGATCATGAGGTCAAGAGATCAAGACCATCCTGGCCATCATGCTGAAACCCTGTCTCTACTAAAAATAGAAAAATTAGCTGGGCATGGTGGCGTGCGCCTGTAATCCCAGCTACTCGGGAGGCTGAGGCAGGAGAGTTGCTTGAACCGAGGACTTGGAGGTTGCAGTGAGCTGAGATCGTGCCACTGCATGCAGCCTGGCAAAAGAGCAAGACTCTGTCTCAAAAAAAAAAAAAGAAAGACAAGAGTTCCATTTTCTTGGAAGTAATCCAAGTTCCTAGTACCTGTGGGAGAACTTCCTGAGTGCTAAATTAAAAACAAGTTACCACAGGAGGACAAAGGCTAAGCTTTTTGATAACTGGACCAGAAATTGCTAATGTGAAATTTTATTGTTGTTGTTTTGGGGTTTTGTTTTGTTTTGTTTTGTTTTTTGAGATGGAGCCTTGCTCAGTTGCAGTGGGCCGAGATCCCACCTCTTCACTCAGGTGCACACCACCACGCCCAGCTAATTTTTGTATTTTTAGTACAGACAGGGTTTCAGCATCTTGGGCAGGCTGGTCTTGAACTCCCTACCTTGTGATCCACCTTGGCCTCCCAAAGTGCTGGGATTACAGGTGTGATCCACGGTGCCTGGCCTTGTTGTGTTTTGTTTTGTTTGGTTTTGTTTTTTGAGACAAAGTCTCACTCTGCCACCCCAGCTGGAGTACAGTAGCATGGTCATGGCTCACTCACTGCAGCCCTGACCTCCTGGGCTCAAGCAATCCTCCCACATCAGCCTCTGAGTAGCTGGGACTACAGGTGCTTGCCAACACACCTGACTAATTTTTATATTTTCTGTAGAGACAGTGTTTCACCATGTTGCCCAAGCTGGGCCCAAACCCCTGGGCTCAAGTTGTGCTCCCACCTCAGCCTCCAAGTGTTGGGATTACAGGTGTAAGCCATAATGCCTAGCCTCTTTTTTTAAAATTGAAACTTTCTGTTGAACGCACACATTTGAGTTCATTAAATTTATATTTTGCCGGGCGCGGTGGCTCAAGCCTGTAATCCCAGCACTTTGGGAGGCCGAGGCGGGTGGATCATAAGGTCAAGAGATCGAGACCATCCTGGTCAACATGGTGAAACCCCGTCTCTACTAAAAATACAAAAAATTAGCTGGACATGGTGGCGCGTGCCTGTAATCCCAGCTACTCAGGAGGCTGAGGCAGGAGAATTGCCTGAACCCAGGAGGCGGAGGTTGCGGTGAGCCGATATCGCGCCATTGCACTCCAGCCTGGGTAACAAGAGCGAAACTCCGTCTCAAAAAAAAAAAAAAAAAAATTTATATTTTTATGAGTAAGTTTAATGAGAATGAAAGCACAATTGACCATTTTTTTTTATTTGAGGAGTGCTTCATTCCCAGGCAGTAAAATGCCATTTCTCATCTCTGTCTCTTTTTGATTACAGCAAGATGGAAATACCAAATCCCCCAACCTCCAAATGTATCACTTACTGGAAAAGAAAAGTGAAATCTGAATACATGCGACTTCGACAACTTAAACGACTTCAGGCAAATATGGGTGCAAAGGTAAAAAAAAATAATTCCCAAGTGAAAGTTTATATATTTCAATATACTGATCCAATGTAAAGGAGTTGGAATTTTTTTTTAACTTTTGTTTTGAAATCTTAACAGGGCTGGGCATGGTGGCTTACACTTGTAATCCCAGCACTTTGGGAGGCTGAGGCAGGTAGATCACCTGGGGTCAGGAGTTTGAGACCAGCCTGGCCAACATGGCAAAACCTGTCTCTACTAAAAATACAAAAATGAGCCAGGCCTTGTGTCACACACCTGTAATCCCAGCTACTCAGGAGTCTGAGGCAGGAGAATTGCTTGAACCCAAGAGGTGGAGATTGCAGTGAGCCGAGGTGATGTCACTGCACTCCAGCCTGGGTGATAGAGCAGGACTCCGTCTCAAAAAAAAAAAAAAAATCCAGGCACAGTGGTTAATGCCTGTAATCCCAGCACTTTGGGAGGCTGAGACGGGCAGATCACTTGAGGCCAGCAGTTTGAAACCAGCCTGGCCAATATGGTGAAACCCCATCTCTACCAAAAATACAAAAATTACCTGGGTGTGGTGGAGTTTGCCTGTAATCCCAGCTGCTTGGGAGGCTGAGGCAGGAGAATCACTTGAACCTGGGAGGCAGAGGTTGTGGTCAGCTGCCACTACTCTCCAGCCTGGGCAACAGAATGAGACTCTATCTCAAAAAAAATTTAATCAGTTAATTAAATCACGGTATATCTTAATCTTTCCCATGACTTTACTAGGCTCTGTATGTGGCAAATTTTGCCAAGGTTCAAGAAAAAACCCAGATCCTCAATGAAGAATGGAAGAAGCTTCGTGTCCAACCTGTTCAGTCGATGAAGCCTGTGAGTGGACACCCTTTTCTCAAAAAGGTACTTTGGGAAGTTTAAGCTCAGTCTTCCTCTCTTCTGTGGGCTTAAAGCTTTTTCATATATATATATATATATATATATATATATATATATTTTTTTTTTTTTTTCCTTCTTAATTTTCTTCTTCTTTTTATTTTTATTTTTTTATAGAGACAGGGTTTCCCAGTGTTGGCCAGGCTGGTCTCAAACTCCTGACCTCAGGTGATCCACCCGCCTTGGCCTCCCAAAGTGCTGGGACTACAGGCATGAGCCACCGAGCCCAGCCCAACTTTTTCCTATATTTGTGATGGAATAAGTAAGACAAGGTTTGGTGGCTTACACCAGTACTCCCAGCTATTTGGGAGGCTGAGGCGAGAAGATTGCTTGAGGTAAGGAGTTTGAGATCAGCCTGGGCAACATAGACCCTGTCTCTAAATTTTTTAAAAAATATTAGCCAGACATGGTGGTGTGCACATGTAGTCCCAGCTACTTGGGAGGCTAAGGCGGAAGGATTGCTTGAGCCCAGAAGTTCAAAGTTGAAATAAACTATTATTATACCACAACACTCCAGGCTGGGTGACAGAGCAAGACCCTGTCTCTAAAAACAAAAACAAAAAATTCCCTGCAACATGCATGAAAACAAAGGAAAGAAAATAAATAAGTAAGGTTAACAGATACAGCTATTTTAGTCAACTTTGAATAATTAAGATAGTAAATCTGCAGCTCCAAGAGTAATCTTGGGGCCAGGTGCAATGTCTCACAACTATAATCCCAGCACTTTGGGAGGCTAAGATGGCAAGATCACTTGAGGCTAGGAGTTAGAAACCAGCCTGGCCAACATAGTGAAATACCGTTTCTCCTAAAAATACAAAAGTTAGCCAGGTATGGTGGTGCACACCTATAATCCCAGCTACTTGGGAGGCTTAGGCCTGAGAATCTCTTGAACCTAGGAAGCAGAAGTTGCAGTGAGATCACACCACTGCACTCCAGCCTGGGAGAAAGAGTGAAACTCTGTCTCAAATAAATAAATAATAAAAGAGTGTTCCAGTTAAGAAACTTTGACTGGACATGGTGGCTCATGGCTATAATCCCAGCACTTTGGGAGGTTGTGGTGTGTGGATCACCTCAGGAGTTTGAGACCAGCCTGGCCAACATGGTGAAACCCCATCTCTACTAATAATACAAAAAAATTAGCCAGGCGTGTGGTGCACTTCTATCCTAGCTACTAGGGTGGCTGAGGCATGAGAATTGCTTGAATCAGTAGGTGGAGGTTGCCGTGAGCCAAGATTGTGCCGTTGCACTCCAGCCTGGGTGACGAGTGAAACACCGTCTCTGAAAGAAAAAAAAAAGAAACTTTCTGGAAAGAAATTATTATTATTATTATTTAGAGATAAGATCTCACTGTGTCACCCAGACTGGAGTATAGTGGCATGATCATAGCTTACTGCAACCTTCAACACCTGGGAAATAGATAATATTTTTAAAATATAAAAAGTAAATATTATCTAGGCATGGTAGTGCATGCCTATAATCCCAGCTACTCAGGAGGCTGAGTGGGGAGAACCACTTGAATCCAGGAGTTTGAGGCTACAGTAAGCTGTGATCTCCAGCCTGGGTGACAGGGTGAGACTCTGTCTCTTAAAAAAAAAAATTAAAAAAAGCAAATAGTGTATTGAGGGCAAATATCTTTGCTAAAGCAGAGTGTTACTAGAATTTCTATACCACTTTGCTTCTCCATGTACTATCTCTTATCACCTATGCAGCTAAGTTGATGTCCACTGTCCTAAAGTTTAGGTCTTCAGAAAACTTCTTCATCTCTTAGGACTTTTAGAGGCTCTTTACTGTTGTGTACAACTCAAGGAGAGACCAACAGTTTGAGTTGAAGTAAACATCAGTTGAGTATGGGAAGTACTGTGCTGAACTCTATAGAGGATACAAAGGTGAATAGGAGTCCCTGCTTTTGTCCAGGCATAGTGGCTCACAACTGTAATCTCAGCACTTTGAGAGGCCGAGGCAGGATGATTGCTTGAGTCCAGGAGTTGGAGACCAGTGTTGTCAACATAGCGAGACTCTGTCGTTACAAAAAGAAAAACAATTAGCTGGATGTAGTAGTACATGCCTGTAGTCCCAGCTACTCAGGAGGCTGAGGGTGGGAGGATGGCTTGAGCCTGGGATATAGAGGCTACAGTGAGCTGCGATTGTGCAGCTGCGCTCAGCCTGGGCAACAGAGTGAGATCCTGTCTCAAAAAAAAGAGTTCCTGCTTTCCACAAGTTTGCAGTCGAGGGATTCCTTTTAGGAGATGATGTTATAAAACCCTCAATTTATTAATTTGTTTAAAGTTTTTTTAATAATTTTAAATGCCATCTGAATTTTTAAATTTTAATGTATTAATTTGTAAGAACTAAAGGCTACTAGGATCATTTTTTTCTTTCTTTTTTTTTTCTTAAGACAGGGTCTGGCTTTGTCGCCCAGGCTGGAGTATAGTGGCTCACTCAACCTCCACCTCCCAGGTTCAAGTGATTCTCATGCTTCAGCCTCCCAAGTAGCTGGGATTACGGGTGTGCACCACCACGCCCAGCTAATTTTTGTATTATATTTTTGTAGAGATGCGGTTTTACCATGTTGGCCTGGCTGGTCTTGAACTGACCTCAAGTGATCTGCCTGTCTTGGCCTCCTAAAGTGCTGGGATTACAGGCGTGAGCCACTGTGCCCGGCCAATTTTGGAAGGAAATTACATTTCTCTCTTGGGTTATATGCCCATCTTTCCCTCTCCATGTCGTTGCTTGTATTTCAGTGTACCATAGAGAGCATTTTCCCTGGATTTGCAAGCCAACATATGTTAATGAGGTCACTGAACACAGTTGCATTGGTTCCCATCATGTATTCCTGGTCCCCTCTCCAGCAGAACTTTATGGTATGTATTGAAAGCACTGTGGTGGTTATTTAAACTGTATGATTATCTTATGTTGATATGCCAGAGCTCCTCTTAAGTTAAAGATTGTCCAAGTACTTAACAAAGCTTGGACATGCAGGGCAGAACAAGATTGTAGTTATTTATTCTAAACAGCATATATTGCAAGTTGTTCTAACCTGTCAGATTTTATGCTCTCTGATGTGTATTTTGGAATTGATGCTGGTTTTTTTTTTTTTTTTTTTTTGAGATGGAGTCTTGCTTTATCCCCCAGGCTGGAGTGCAATGGTGCGATCTCGGCTCACTGCAACCTCCACCTCCTGGGATCAAGTGATTCTCCTGCCTCAGCCTCCTGACTAGCTGAAATTACAGGTGCCTCCCAAAATGCTGGGATTACAGGCATGAGCCACCTTGCCCCGCAGATGCTGGTTCTTTTTTAAATGAATAAGATTGGGCAAGACTTCAATTTTCTCTTACTATCTTGGCCCAATATTATGTACAGTTAAATGCAGCCTAAATCAGACTCTTGAGGCTTGAGCAGGTTGTCTGCTGTGTCGATGGAGTAATCCTTTCTGAATTCTCTAAATGCAGGATGCTACAAAAACAACTGAAACAACAGTTGTGTACATAGTCTTTTCATTTGGACCTTTGTGCTGACTCCTACTAGGATTATTTGTGGTTTTGATAATCAGTCCTCTCTAAATACTGCCATTGCTTGTCATCTGCCCGGTGACAGATAGCAGTACTACTGGTTGGAATGAGGTCCAGGTTTATAGAAGGGAATCATCTCTTAGGATAAAACTTCAGAATAATTTTACTTGCTACTCGGGGGTTTTAGAATGACTGTATTCTCTGCTGAGCACCCCATTCCTTCAAAATTATTTACTATTGTTTATTGCCAGAAAATATCCATAGCCTGGGCTGCAGTTGACCTTAAATTCTCATTGAGTGTGATTGGCATGAGTTATAATCATAATTTTTTTTTATTATGGGAGAATCTTAGTCTGTTTTATAGGCTACCCATCAGCCTTATGGTTGCCCAGTTTATTTTGTAGTTAAATTGCAGATTATAATCTGAGAAGCTTTCTTTCTTTTTTTTCTTTGAGACAGAATCTTGCTCTGTCACCAGGCACCAGGCTGGAGTGCAGTGGTGGGATCTCGGCTCACTGCAACCTCCGCCTCCCGAGTTCAAGCAGTTCTCCTGCCTCAGCCTCCTGAGTAGCTGGGACTACAGGCGTGTGCCACCATGATCAGCTAATTTTTGTATTTTTTTTAGTAAAGACAGTATTTCACCATGTTGGCTAGGATGGTCTCGATCTATTTACCTTGTGATCCGCCTGCCTCGGCCTCCCAAAGTGCTGGGATTACAGGCGTGAGCCACTGCGACCAGCAGAAGCTTTCATTTTTATTTATCCATTTATCTCTCTACTTATGAAAACAGTTAGAAACTTTTTACACTGTTGTTTGGGTGATGTTTGTACCTATTTCATAAAGATGTTTACTGAATAAAATAAGATTATAGATGAAAGCACTGCAAAAAATATGCTGTCAAATTCTCGGTGTTGGTGAAAATATCATTGTGACTATCAAGCTAAACATTTGGTAGTTAATATTATCAACCAAACAGAACTTTTTTTCTAAGCGTGACATTACTCCTACCATTTGAGTTTTTGTTTGTTTGTTTGTTTGTTTGTTGTTTTGGAGATGGAGTCTTGCTCCGATGCCAGGCTGGAGTGCAGTGGTGTGATCTCGGCTCACTGCAGTCTCCGCCTCCTGGGTTCAAGCGATTCCCCTGCCTCAGCCTCCTGAGTAGCTGGGACTATAGTTGCATGCCACCACACCTGAGTAATTTTTTGTATTTTAGTGGAGGCGAGGTTTCACTGTGTTCGCCAGGATGGTCTCCATCTCCTGACCTTGTGATCCACCTGTCTTGGCCTCCCAAAGTGCTTGGATTACAGGTGTGAGCCACTGCTCCCAGCCCCATTTGAGATTGTTTTGGCAAAACAAAATGGACAGTTCAATTCAGAAAACTTTTGAACAAAGGCATTTTTTAGGAGACTCAAGCAGCAAACAAAGCTCAGCAAAGATTCTACTAAATAGGAAAGAGGAGCTGCATCGTGGCTTCATGGAATGAATTACATCCGATTTGATTTCAGGTAGAAGATGAAACGGTTTTGTGCAATATTCCCTACATGGGAGATGAAGTGAAAGAAGAAGATGAGACTTTTATTGAGGAGCTGATCAATAACTACGATGGGAAAGTCCATGGTGAAGAAGGTAGTGGTGCTGAACTCTGGGAGAAAATTTTGTTAAAATCAGTCCTCTTTGGCACCTCATCATCTTGCCATTTTGCTTTTATCTTCTGTCCCATGGAGTACGCACTAAAGAATATTTCAATGTCATCACATGGCTGGGAGTTAATTTTTTTATTTTTATTTTTTTAGAGACAGGGTCTCACTTGGTCACCCAAGCTGGAAGACAGTGGCACAATCATAGCTCATTGTAGACTTGACCTCCTAGGCTTAAGTGATTTTCCTGCTTCAGCCTCCTGGGTGGCTGGGACTACAGGCATACTCCACCACACCTGGCTAAATTTTAAATTTTTTTGTAGAAATGGAGTCTTACCACATTGCCCAGGCTGGTCTTAAACTCCTGGCCTCAAGCAGTCTTCCCACGTTGGCCTCCCAAAGCTGTGGGATTACAGGCGTGAGCCACCAGCCTGGCCCAAAATACCCTAGTATTTTGATTATTTCCTTTTTTGCTTTTTGTTTTTTATTACCCTAGTTATTGCTGATTCCAGCAGCAGAAACAGAAATAAAAATTATTTAAAGTACTCTAGTTAAATTTTAAATGGAGTTGGGGCATGAAAGGATTATATAGTAATCAGTGGCTGGAGAGAAAGTTTATTATATAAATAAGTTTAATCTTAGAACTTAGGAGTTTTCCATAAGTACATCCAAGACCGTTTTGTTCTTTCTCTTTCTCTGAGAATGGTAACGAGCCTCTCCGTCATATTTCTTTGATCCAGGTATCCCCTGGATCTCCCAGAAGTTGGTTTTAATAATCTGAATTTCCTAAAAGCAAATTGTTTGGATTTAGTTGTAATTCTAGAAAAGTCTGTTCATGTCTAAGAAATGGAAGGAGAGACTCCCCATCAATTTGTAAACCAACAGCATCACCTGCTGTTTTGACAATTGTGGGGGCTGTTGTGATGCTGTTGAACTACATTATTTGTCCTCAGCGCCTCCTGGTGTTCAAAACTTATATTGTAGTAGATCTCCATAAAGTACAATTTTAGGAAAAAGTGCTGTCTTTTGATTTAGAGATGTCATTACTGACCCATCAGCTGCAAAGCCAAGAGAATTTTCATTTTGTTTTCTTTTTCTTTGCCCTACTGGAGATTGTTTGACACTTTTGTGAGATTTTGAACCGTAAATTCAGAGTTGACTTGTCACTGAGATGTGAAGTTCTTCAGTAAGAAAAAAGCCTATAACTGTATTCTTACTCTAGCCAGCTGAACCATTGCATGTGTAGGAGCCAGTCAAATGACTGTAACTTCCAGAAATCCCATATAAAAATGTACACCTGTTACTTATCTGGGCCTCTGGAGTGAGTACAAGAAAACCTGCCTAGGAGGACTCATGGAATGCAAAGTGATCACTGCTCATCCTTCTAATCCTTTTGCTTCAGAGATGATCCCTGGATCTGTCCTGATTAGTGATGCTGTTTTTCTGGAGTTGGTAGATGCCCTGAATCAGTACTCAGATGAGGAGGAGGAAGGGCACAATGATACCTCAGATGGAAAGCAGGATGACAGCAAAGAAGATCTGCCAGTAACAAGAAAGAGAAAGCGACATGCTATTGAAGGTATATAGCATGGGCTCCCTTATTCTGTTTTTAAAGTGATGGTGATAGGGAAGAAGGAAGAATGGAAAGGTTTGTTGCCTATTAAAGGCTGCTGGTGCTTCTTGTTGGTTTACTTAAAAGGAGACAACGATCATTAACTGATAGCTTCAGATAGCTGTGACTTAGGTGAAGAATAAAGCAGCAGAACTGATAGAATAATCATTGTTATTCATTTCTAATTATATGTGTTATGTGAAATGGGGATCATGCATATATATATATATATATATATATATATATATATTCAATTTTGTATCCCTTTTTACTCTTATGAACACTTTTCCATGTCACTAATGTTTAATTAATTTAAAATTTAATAGTTTAATTATACTCTATGTTATTTAATTATACTATATGTCCAGGGACATAGTGTATTTTCTCTTACTATATTATAATTATAGTATCAGTCAGTTCTTCAGCATCTACTTTATGATAAGATTCTTCTATGTTCAGATCTCTCCATGAACACTCTTTTCGCTTCCAAATTCTTATTTTTATTTTTTAAATTTATTATTTATTATTTTTTTGAGACAGAGTCTTGCTCTGTCACCCAGGGTGGAGTGCAGTGGCACAATCTCGGGTCACTGCAACCTCTGCCTCCCCAGTTCAAATGATTCTTGTGCGTCAGCCTTCCAAGTAACTGGGACTACAGGCATGCACCAACATGCCCAGCTAAGTTTTGTATTTTTAGTAGAGTTGGGGTTTCACCATGCTGGCCAGGCTGGTCTCAGACTCCTGGCCTCAAGTGATTCACTCCCCTCGGCCTCCCAAAGTACTGACTGGGATTACAGGTGTGAGCCACCTCATATCCAGATTCTAATTGGGACTGCGGATTTTATTGTTAATATGTAGACTCTAACTTCCTTATTTACTTGTAGCCTGTATCATTTACTTGTAGCCTGTATCAGTTAAGCCCAGATAGCACTGATGTTTATGTAACTCCAAACAATCAGTGGTTAGGTTAACAAAGCAGCTTTAATCAAAATGCTATGACAAAGGGAAAAAAGATCACACAGCTTTGTTTGCATGTTCTGATAATCACACTCAGGCACTTTTTATCATTTTCAATTTAGGCAACAAAAAGAGTTCCAAGAAACAGTTCCCCAATGACATGATCTTCAGTGCAATTGCCTCAATGTTCCCTGAGAATGGTGTCCCAGATGACATGAAGGAGAGGTAGGGAAAGCTGTCCCACTTAGGCTGTATACCGAGTGCTTAGATAAAACCTTTATTCCCTGCTAATTTTTGGTTAGTAAAAAACTTTGTTTATGGTAAGTGCATTATGATTTGCCCATACTTTGATTATTTCTTGCTTACTCAATTACATCTAAATGCCCCTTTGCTATATTAAGGGTCATTGTATACTGGCTTTTGAGTAAGTCTGACCAGAGAACTTTTACTCTGCCACTTTTCTGGAGAGTTACACCAGCACCATCTTATCAAATCTTTCCCTCCCTTTATTTTCCAACATTTGCCCAACCCAGCATAATTACAATGGTACACCACTTTTGTTATCTACCATTCTCTTATCAACCAGACCTATAAAAAACACCCATCTTCCCTTAGCAGACCGTAGGTAGGCTACTGTCAGTACCCAGTCTGTATTTCCTTGGTGGAGGCAGTCCCTCGGAGGAACTCTCATCTCTCTTTTCTTAAATAGGTATCGAGAGCTAACAGAGATGTCAGACCCCAATGCACTTCCCCCTCAGTGCACACCCAACATCGATGGCCCCAATGCCAAGTCTGTGCAGCGGGAGCAATCTCTGCACTCCTTCCACACACTTTTTTGCCGGCGCTGCTTTAAATACGACTGCTTCCTTCACCGTGAGTGGGGCTACTCTGTTTGAAATGCTCTCCTCTCTTCCATCCCCAGCCATCGTTTCCTTCTCTTTGTTCTGTTTCGTATAGAGTTCCTGGCTTCTGAGCTAATGTTTTATAAAGGGCCAGTTCTACTTTCCCTTGTTCAATGATAGTGCAACATGCTTTGCATGATAGGGACAGACTAACTAGCAACATATCTGTTCCTCAGTACCTCCTAGCTTTGAAAGCATTGTGTTGATGTCAGAAATTACTACATTTTATGCACCCTGATGGTACCTGTTTATATCGAATTCTGACTCTTAAAATAGCTCCCTAATTCAATTTTCTTCCTCCCCATCTTGTCAAGTGGATGGACCACTGGAAACAAGACAGTTTTTGTTTTCCAGCTTTTCATGCCACCCCTAATGTATATAAACGCAAGAATAAAGAAATCAAGATTGAACCAGAACCATGTGGCACAGACTGCTTCCTTTTGCTGGTATGTTCTTAAGCTGTTCTGGCATTGTTAACTTTGTTGAAGATTGAGCAGGAAATGGTCCTCAACTTTCTGCCTCTGGGAACACAAGCCAAGTGAGCCAGTACATAGTACTCTGGGGGTCATATAGCACAAATAAAACATGGCTTTTGCTCTTAAGGAGCTCCCCAGTTACTGTGGGACTGCTCTTAAGGAACTCCCCAGACATGATAGGACCCTAAAGTTAGTCTGATGGAGTGCAGATTCAAAGATCATTAAAGGCTTGCCTGTGCTAAGTACTCTCTGCTTAGATTTCAGAGCCTAAAACCGTATTGTTAGAATTGGAGCAAAGTATGTGCTGGGGGGGTGGGTACGCACTCTAGTTTCTTTGCTGTCTTCTTTTTTTTTTTGAGACGGAGTTTCACTCTTGTTACCCAGGCTGGAGTGCAATGGCGCGATCTCGGCTCACCGCAACCTCCGCCTCCTGGGTTCATGCAATTCTCCTGCCTCAGCCACCTGAGTAGCTGGGATTACAGGCACGCGCCACCATGCCCAGCTAATTTTTTTGTATTTTTAGTAGAGACGGGGTTTCACCATGTTGACCAGGATGGTCTCGATCTCTTGACCTCGTGATCCACCCGCCTCGGCCTCCCAAAGTGCTGGGATTACAGGCTTGAGCCACCGCGCTCGACCTGCTGTCTTCTTAAAATGCATGTAACTATGAGAGGAATAGCATGTGACGATGCTGATGTCTTGTTGTGATCAACCAGATGGACTCTTCCCTGATGGGCAGACCTTATGAAGCAGCATAAATGGTCTGGCATAGCTGCAGGGAGGCAGTATACTGAGAGCTAGAAAGAAATAGATCAGCTGGACTTGCCAAAGACACAGTTTGGCTCTCTACATAACAGGATGAGCCTAGGCGATGAATAAAATACCTTGATAAAATTTCTGCTACCTATTAAAATTATATAGGTAGCCAAGTGCTTTTGGAACCATCTTCAGTGGGATAATAGATGGAAAGATGGTAGAGAATGCTATTGGGGATGCCTGTGGAAAATGGGTCAAATTGTAAAAGCAAAAGAATTTTTTTTTTTTTTTGAGATGGAGTTTTGCTCTTGTTACCCAGGCTGGTGTGCAATGGCGCGATCTCGGCTCACCACAACTTCCGCCTCCTGGGTTCAGGCAATTCTCCTGCCTCAGCCTCCTGAGTAGCTGGGATTACAGGCACGTGCCACCATGCCCAGCTAATTTTTTTTGTATTTTTAGTAGAGACGGGGTTTCACCATGTTGACCAGGATGGTCTCGATCTCTTGACCTCGTGATCCACCTGCCTCGGCCTCCCAAAGTGCTGGGATTACAGGCTTAAGCCACTGTGCCCGGCCCGTAAAGCAAAAGAATTTTTATTGGGTTTATTTTTTCTCTAATGTGTATGGACTTCTTCCTATGTGCCAAGTACCATGGTAGGCCCTTAACATACCTTGTCTTATTTTCATCCTATAACAGTATCATGAGGTAGAGGAAACTATGGATTACAGAAGTTAATATATTTTGCCTAAAGTTTGTTGATAAGTCAGTGGTGTGGCAGTGATGAAATTCAAGCCCTGGTCTAACTCCACAGGTCATACTTTTAAAATTATGCCATGTTGGCTGGGCGTGGTGGGGTTCACGCCTGTAATCCCAGCACTTTGGGATGCCAAGGCGGGTAGTTCACAAGGTCATCAGTTCAAGACCAGGCTGGCCAAGATGGTGAAATCCCATCTCTACTAAAAATACAAAAATTAGCCGGGCGTGGTGGTGCATGCCTGTTATCCCAGCTACTCAGGAGGCTAAGGCAAATAATTGCTTGAACCTGGGAGGTAGAGGTTGCAGTGAGCTTAGTTCATGCCACTGCATTCCAGCCTGGGCGACAGAGTGAGACTCCATCTCAAAAAAAAAAAGCAAAAAACAATTACTCCATGATTTTTGGCCACGTGTGGTAGCTCACGCCTGTAATCCCAGTGCTATGGGAGGCCGAGGCAGGTGACCAGCCTGGTCAACATGGTGAAACCCTGTCTCCACTAAAAATACAAAATTAGCTGGGTGTGGTGGTGCATGCCTGTAGTCCCAGCTACTTGGGAGGCTGAGTCAGGAGAATTGCTTGAAACCAGGAGGTGGAGGCTACAGTGAGCTGAGATCGCCCCACTGCACTCCAGCCTGAGTGAGACAGCAAAACTCCATCTCAAAAAATATTAAGAATAAAATGAAATTACTCCACGCTTTAAAAAATATACCAGGAGCAGTGGCGCGTGCCTGTAGTCCCAGCTACTCGGGAGGCTGAGGTGGGAGGATCGCTTGAGTCCAGCAGTTCTGGGCTGTAGTGTGCTATGCCAATTAGGTGTTTGCACTAAGTTCAGCATACGGTGACCTTTCAGGAGTTGGGGACCACTAGGTTGCTTAAGGAAGGGTGAACCGGCCCAGGTTGGAAACAGAGCAGGTCAAAACTCCTGTGCTGATCAGTAGTGGGATCGTGCCTGTCAATAGCCACTGCACTCCAGCCTGGGCAACATGGCAAGACCTCGTCTCTTAAAAAACAAAAAACAAAAAAACTCCTATATATATATATAAACACACACACACACACACATACATACATACATACATACATACACATACATACATACATACACCATGCTTTGAAAACATACCAGCATTTATATAAGTCAAAAGGGCATTGCCCTTCTCATAGGAGTCACTCTGATACCCTGTACATGTATTACAAAGATACTGCCAATGCCTGAAATGTATGTATGTTTAGCTTACAGAGATAATGTATGCACAGTTTTTCTTTCATTGCTTTTTAGGTTTGAGTACATATTTAAATATAATGTTGGACTAGTTTCTCCCAACTGTTTGTTAAGAACATTATGAGGTCTGGGTGCAGTGGCTCATGCATGTAATCCCAGCACTTTGGGAGGCCGAGGTGGGCAGATCACCTGAGGTCGGGAGTTTGAGACCAACCTGACCAACATGGAGAAACCCCATCTTTACTAAAAATACAAACTTAGCCGGGCATGGTGGCGCATGCCTGTAATCTCAGCTACTCAGGAGGCTGAGGCAGGAGAATCACTTGAACCCAGGAGGCGGAGGTTACAGTGAGCCAAGATTGCACCACTGCACTTTAGCCTGTGTGACAAGAGCAAAACTCTGTCTCAAAGGAGGGGGAAAAAAAAGAACATTTTCAGTCACACAGAGAAGTTGAAAGATATCTTCTTCCTGGATTTGATTACATTTTTTTCTATATCTGCTTTTTCCATATATTATGTATGTATATCTTTTGCTGAACCATTTGATAATAAGTTGCAGACATTGTGATGCTCATTTGGTAAATGTTTCAGCATAACAACATTATCTTACATAAGCACATTATTACACATTGGACAATTAACAAGAATTATATAGTATACTATTCATTCTATTAATATATTTAAATTTTTTTAGCTGTACTAAGAATCGCTATTTTTGTCTTTTGTTTTGTTTCCAAACCAGGATCATCCACTCAGGTATCATATTTGGTTATTATATCTCTTTCTCTCTTGTCGAAATTCAATTCCAAAAAAAATGGAATGCAATGGTGCGATCCCGACTCACTGAAGCCTCCGCCCCCCAGGTTCAAACGATTCTCCTGCCTCAGCATCCAGAGTAGCTGGGATTACAGGCATGCACCAAGACACCTGGCTAATTTTTGTATTTTTAATGGAGATGGGGTTTCATCATGTTGGTCAGGCTGGTCTCGAATTCCTGACCTCAGGTGATCTGCCTGCCTCAGCCTCCCAAAGTGCTGGGATTACAGGCATGACCCACTGTGCCCGGCCTTATTATGTCTTTTTACTTGTCTTTAATCTCAAATAATTCTATCACTTTTTAAATCTTTTTAAAAGTTCTAGGCTGGTTGTCTCATAGGATGACCCACATCCTGGATTCATCTGTTGTTTTTTTTCGTGGTGTCATTTCCTTGTTCTTCCGTTCCCTCTTTCCTATAACCTAGAAATTAGGTTTGGAGACTTGATTTTATTTATGTTAAAATGTTTGGGGCTGGGCACAGTGGCTCATGCCTGTAATCCCAGCACTTTGGGAGGCCAAGGCGGGTGGATCACCTGAGGTCAGGAGTTCAAGAGCAGCCTGACCAATATGGTGAAACCCCATCTCTACTAAAAATACAAAAGTAGCCAAGCATGGTGACACCTGCCTGTAATCCCAGCTACTCAGGAGGCTGAGGCAGGAGAATCGCTTGAACCCGGGAGGTGGAGATTGCTGTGAGCTGAGATCATGCCATTGCACTCCAGCCTGGGCAACAAGCAAAACTCCATCTCAAAAAAAAAAAAAAAAAAAAATTTTTTTTTGGTCATTATATTAAAATGGTGGCTCATGCCTGTAATCCCAGTACTTTGGGGGACTGAGGTGGGTGGATAGTTTGATCCCAGGAGTTTGAGACCAGGCTGGGCAACATGGCAAAACCTCGTCTATACAAAAATAAAAAAATTAGCTGGGCATGGTGGCATGCACCTATAATCCCAGCTACTTGGGAAGCTGAGGTGGGAGGATCACTTGAGCCTAGGAAGTCAAGGCTGCAGTGAGCTGAGATTGTGCTACTGCACTTGCCTGGGCAACAGAGCAAGACCCTGTCTCAAAAAAAAACCTATAATTTTTAAACATATATATATATATATTTTAAACATATATATGTTTAAAAAATATAGGTGATGCTGTATACTTCACATGCAGTATAATATCAAGTTCAGTTAATTCAAAACTCTTTTGGAATTTCCTTTAGGCCCCACTATATATTATTCTTAATATCCTTAATAAGATATTTAGAGGTTAACCTTTATTTTATTATTATTTTTTACTTTTATTACTCAAAAAAGCTTCATTTTAAAATTGAGCTTTCTGACTCTGCTTGTGCCTTCAACACTTTTACAATTTTCTTCTCCTGGATAAGGAAAGCATGCTTGGTCCTGCACCAATACATTCAGCACACATGGACCCACCATAGGCCCTGCTGATGTGCTTTTTTGCTTTGGACAACCTCATAGAGACTTTAGGTCTCACAGCACAAACCCCTCGACGTCTGCCTGGGCACCTGCCACATGCAGATTTCAGTGCTTTCACAACCCTCTTGGTATAAAAGTAATCAATTCTATTACAGGGGATCAGGACAGCCTAGTTTTGTTAGAGGCTATATTGTAGGAAAGCCTGTGTGTATGTCAAATGCTGGACCATTCTGAGTGCCTCTAGATAATGTCCCTGGAAGATAAATCTTTATTTTGTAGAAGTAGATTTAGTTTTCAGAAACAGCTAGAAGTCTTTGAGAACCAAGTCTGATGAGAAAATATTGATGATCAAGCTGAGTGATAATTATTTCATTTTAAAAAGGGGGGGATAGCTGTAAAATAATGAAACAATATTCTGAGTTTCACACAGAGATTTGAGAGGAAGTGTCAAAATTAAGTAGTAAGATTGTACAGATTAAGCATTACACATTTTATTAAAGAAACAGAGAAAGCATGGTAGAATGGAAAGAACAGTGGCCTAGGGAGACAAGGAGCCCTGATTACTATACCCCTCTGGAACTATTAGCTGTGTAATCTCAAGCTAGTTTCTTCCCTTTTCTGAATCTCATTTCTTCATCTATAGGATAACATATTCTCAAATTCCAAACAACTAACATGCAAGTTAATTTTAGATACAACTCACTGGAAAATTGAAGACACAAATACCTAGATTATGTATTTTTTAAGATTACAGGACATTAGCTGGGTATGGTGGCATGTGCTTGTGGTCTAACTACTTGGGAGGCTGAGGCAGGAGAATCACTTGAGCCCAGGAATTTGAGGCTGCAGTGAGCCATGATCAGGCCACTGTACTCCAGCCTGGGCAACAGAGAGAGCCCCTGTCTCCAAAAAAGAAAGATTATAGGACAATCCTTTTGTGAAAAAGTATGTTACTGGGTTTTGTTAAGCAGCTCTCTCATTGTTATATGATCATACTTATATGGTACAGAAAAAAGAAAAGACAATATTACTGTATTTAAGCACAAATGTTGCGAAGATGAAGGTCTGTGATGATGAGATTAGTATGGTGACTCAGGGCCTGTTGCTATTTCCCATCTGTAATGTGTCCACTGCAGGAAGGAGCAAAAGAATATGCCATGCTCCACAACCCCCGCTCCAAGTGCTCTGGTCGTCGCCGGAGAAGGCACCACATGGTCAGTGCTTCCTGCTCCAACACCTCAGCCTCTGCTGCAGCTGAGACTAAAGAAGGAGACAGTGACAGGGACACAGGCAATGACTGGGCCTCCAGTTCTTCAGGTACGATGAACAGAAAATGAAGACTTTTTGTTTGCATGCAAGGACTCTGGAAAATCCAGGATCACTGCCTGACGCTTAACATTACTACCTCTTAAAAATGTAAATTCTTTCTAGTTTTGTAAACAATAAAGATGGGAATATTTTCTTTTATTTCTTTGTTTTTTTTTTTTTTTTGAGACAGAGTCTCACTCTGTCACCCAGGCTGGAGTGCAGTGGCGCCGTCTTGGCTCACTGCAACCTCTGCCTCCTGGGTTCAAGTGATTCTCCTGCCTCAGCCTCCCAAGTAGCTGGGATTACAGGCACCCACCACCACACCTGGCTAATTTTTGTATTTTTAGTAGAGACAGAGTTTCACCATGTTGGCCAGGCTGGTCTTAAACTGTTGACCTCAGGTGATCCGCCTGCCTTGGCTTCCTAAAGTGCTGGGATTACAGGCATGAGCCACCCCACCTGCCTAATTTTTGCATTTTTGGTAGAGATGGGGTTTTGCCATGTTGCCCAGGCTGGTCTTGAACTCCTGACCTCAAACAATCCCCCTACCTTGGCCTCCCAAAATGTGGGGATTACAGGCATGAGCCACTCACTGTGCCTGGCCTAAAGATGGGGAATATTTTCATTCCTAACTATTCTACCTTTTAAAGTAGAATGAAGTACTTCCACATTTGTGACAAACTATTAATGACAACTGCTTTCTACCTTCTTCTGATTCTGTTATTTCTTCCCCTCTCAGAGGCTAACTCTCGCTGTCAGACCCCCACAAAACAAAAGGCTAGTCCAGCCCCACCTCAGCTCTGTGTAGTGGAAGCGCCCTCAGAGCCTGTGGAATGGACTGGGGCTGAAGAATCTCTTTTTCGAGTCTTCCATGGCACCTACTTCAACAACTTCTGTTCAATAGCCAGGCTCCTGGGGACTAAGACGTGCAAGCAGGTACTGTCTGAAAGCAGCAGAACAAATGGGTCCTTTCATGCATTGCTCTGTCCAGCCTTTTGCCATCTTATCAGGCTGTGTGTCTGGAGAGAACTTGTCTTAAGTTCATTCCTGAATGAGCCTGTGTTTCTGGGCCATGAAGTAAGTTTCCCAAACATGGCCCTTCTGCAAGTACCAGGCCTAATGGTGCTTAGGGACCCTCCTCCTTGCTGAATGCTCACTTCTGTCTAGCCTCTAACGCTTCTGGGTCCTACAACCTTTTGCTTCTTTTTTTGGCTCTGACCTCCTTTCTAAATGTCTACCCCTTTCCTAGAAGGGACTCCCAGGTCTTACTGTGGCTCTTGTTAGTGAGCACACTCCTGCTGCTGCAGCTGCTGTTCCCTCCACCACTTTGCCAGCTCACTCAGTTGTTTATTCTCCACATTTTCTATCACTAGATTATCTTTATTTTATCTTTGAGACAGGGTTTCACTCGGTCACCCAGGCTGGAGTGCAGTGGGATGATCATAGTTCACTGCAACCTCTGCCTCCTGGGCTCAATCAATCTACTCACCTTATCCTCCTAAGTAACAGGAACTACAAATGCAGGCCACTACGCCTGCCTATTTTTTTTTTTTTTTTTTTTTTTTTTTTTTGAGACAGAGTCTCTCTCTGTTGCCCAGGCTGGCACAATCTTGGCTTACTGCAACCTCCACCTCCCAGGTTCAAGTGATTCTCCTGCCTTAGCCTCCTTAGCCTCTCAAGTAGCTGGGATTATGGGATTACAGGCATGCACCACCATGCCCGGCTGACTTTGTATTTTAGTAGAGATGGGATTTCACCATGTTTTCCAGGTCGGTCTCGAACTCCTGACCCCAGGTAATCTGCCTGCCTCGGCCTCCCAAGTGCTGGGATTACAGGCATGAGCCACTGTGCCCGGCCATTTTTTTTATTTTTTATTTTTAGTAGAGATGAGGTTTCACCATGTTGGCCAGGCTGGTCTTGAACTCCTGACTTCAAGTGATCCACCCGCCTTGGCCTCGCAAGCCCAGGTAATTTTTAAATCTTTTGTAGAGATGGGGGTTTCACCATGTTGCCCAGGCTGATCTTGAACTCTTAGGCTCAAGCCATCTACCTGCCATAGCCTTCCGAAGTGCTGGGATTACAGGTGTAGCCACCACTAGATTTTGCCCATCACTAGATTTTCTAATTATTACCCCCAGTAGCTGGGCCTGGACCTCCCCCTTCTCACTCATACCATCACAGGAAACAGTTGGCAGCAGCCACTGATGCTCTGGAGAAAGAAAAAGACTGCGGTGAGAAGACAGACTGAAGAACAAGGACAGGAAGGCAGATGTCAGGCCCAGCATGTCCAACAGGAAAGGAACCCTAATGCTTTGGCTTCCTAGCTTCTGGAGGAGACTCCGTGGCCTCTTCTTCATGCTTCCTGTACTGAGAACAATTAATAGAACCATGGACTGGATGAGGTGGCTCACATCTGTAATTCCAGTGCTTTGGGAGGCCATGGTGGAAGGATCATTTGAAGCCAGGATTTCAGGACCAGCGTGGGCAACAAAGTGAGACCCCATCTCTACAAAAAAAAAAACAAAAAAACATGCACCTGTAGTCCTAGTACTGAGAGGCTGAGGTGGGAAGACGGCTTGTGCCCAGGAGTTCTAGACTGCAGTGAGCTATGATGGCACCACTGCACTCCAGCCTGGCCAACAGAGTGAGACCCTCTCTCTAAAAAAGAAAAAATTAAATAAATAAAAAAAAAAGAATCATGAACTCAAGTACCCTTTGCTTTCATTTTGGAGCTCATACCTATTTCCCTGAGTCACAGGTTCTCAATGTGACTATCTATGGATTTATATGCAAAAATATTCTTCTCTGGATTTTCCTGAGAATATTTACAGTTTTCACAGACCTCCCTCCCCCTGCTGTTAAAGGGCCAGTAGCCAATAAGGAAAAGGAAAAACTAAAAACCAGTGCTTTAAGAGAATAAACACAGGCCAGGCGCGATGGCTCATGCCTCTAATCACAGCACTTTGGGAGGCTAAGACAGGTGGATCATGAGGTCAGGAGTTCGAGACCAGCCTGGCCAATATGGTGAAACCCTGTCTGTACTAAAAATACAAAAATTAGCTGGGCGTGGTGGCAGGTGCCTGTAATCCCAGCTACTCGGGAGGCCGAGGCAGGAGAATCACTTGAACTGGGGAGGTGGAAGTTACGGTGAACCAAGATCATGCCACTGCACTCCAGCCTCGGTGACAAAGCAAGAGTCCACCTCAAAAAAAAAAAGAAAGAAAGGAAATACATCCTATTGAAATGGCCAAGGCTCTGGTATCTTTATACCGACAGAGGGAGCTAATGTTTAGCCCAGTGAAACCATTCTTGTCCTGTCCCTTCCTTATACTCAGTTACACAAGGCACACAGAGTTGCCCTTCCTAAAAAGAAGTAGATACTGTTAGTCACCATCAGCCCACTCTTCTACCCATGGCTTGGTAGAAAGAGTAGTGAGTGACAGCTTCTGGCCAGGGGTGGTGTTACTGTGCTATTTCTCCTTCCCTGAATCAGGATAAATAATTAGGAATGAACTTCAGAACCAGTAACCTAATGTCCCACTGGCACTCTGTCTCTCCCTGACTTACAGCTTGGTGAGCTGCCTGTGAGCTCCTCAGAACCCTCCCAAGGCCAGCACCCAGCTGGGCCACTTACCTGACCCCTTTGCTGGAGGAGTGACAGGACCCGTTGGATTTCTCTTCCAGGTCTTTCAGTTTGCAGTCAAAGAATCACTTATCCTGAAGCTGCCAACTGATGAGCTCATGAACCCCTCACAGAAGAAGAAAAGAAAGCACAGGCAAGGGTTGGACAAAGTGTTTTGTTTTACAGCCAGGCTATTCCCTGCGCTCTGACCTCCCCTTGGAGTTCCCATCTGCCTCCCTCTTTAGCTGTCACACAGGCTATGTGAGCCCATCAGCCTGGGCTCACGTGACTGAGAGCCAGCCTTCTGAGTGCTCCCTGAGGGTCTGTGCCTTGGATCAGCCCTTTTCTTGTCCCCGGGTGCGGTGGACCATGACATAACCGGCTAGTTTTCTATTTAAGCTCCTGGCCAACAGGACACAAGCTGGCCTCATGGCTCCACCCCAAAGCCATTTCTTGTTGGTTTAGTTACTGCCTTACCCGTTTCTCAACTCTGACAAGAGTTTGTTTATTTTTTTTGGTTTATGTTGTTTTTCTGAGTTCTATAATAACACTGTCTTCTAGCTAACCTTTACTTAGGGTTGGAAGTTATAAAAAAAATTCTGCACCCTTCCTGGCTCCATTCCCTAATGACTATCACCTATCAGCAGAAGGCGCTGACACCAGTTCTAGATACAGAAGAAAGTTCTGTGGCTCCTCCCTTTCAGTTCTTTTGGAGAAGATTCCTGAAAGCCCTTTACACCTTTCCATCTTGAAATTCCCCCATATCTCTACCTCCACAAAGATGGAGGGAGAGATGGGAGAGAAACAACAGTTTGCAGTCAAAGAAGACAGATAGGCTTGGGCTTTCTTTTGTTTCTGTGTTGTGTTCTTTTATGTTACTTGCTTTTTTGGGAGGGGTTGTGTTTAAGTTTAAATCTTGTAGCACAGGCCAGCTGAATTTAGGGTGGACTCTAGCTTCTGTGTACCAAAGTCATCCTGTTGAGGGGTTTGGGAAGATAGTCCCCAGTCATCAAACCACAGTCCCGCAGAGCAAGTCACGTTGTCATTTACCTGCATTTACACAGCTCCCTACGGCCGTGACCAAGACCTGTCCTTCCTGTCTTTTTTAGGTTGTGGGCTGCACACTGCAGGAAGATTCAGCTGAAGAAAGGTACGTTCTATCAAGGCGTTCCTCAGCGGTTCAGCTGGAGGCCTCATCCTGTGGTCATCACCCTACCCCACCTGCAGCTGTACTTGTTGACCCTGTGCTGCTTCCGCAGATTGCAGAATTCTCTGCAGCAACCGAGAAGAGAGCCTCTTGCTGCAACCAAGAAGACCTCTTAGGAGATAGTGTTAGGGGCCTTGTGGTCTGTGACTTTACTTTTTTTTTTTTTTTTTTGGAGACAAAGTCTCACTCTTGTCCCCCAGGCTGGAGTACAGTGGCAGGATCTCAGCTCACTACAACTTCCCCCTCTGGGTTCAAGCAATTCTCCTGCCTCAGCCTCCCGGGTAGCTGGGACTACAGGCATGTACCACCATGCCCTGCTAATTTTTGTATTTTTAGTAGAGACAGGGTTTTACCATGTTGGCTAAGCTGTTCTCGAACTCCTGACCTCAAATGATTCACCTGCTTCAGCCTCCCAAAGTGTTGGGATTACAGGCATGAGCCGCCGCACCAGGCCAGTTTGTGACTTTTCTAGTATGCCATTTGCTAGGTTTCAGACCTCATTTAATGTTCAGAATAGCTTCCCTGATGTCTCAGAGCATCTCCACACCCTCCCCACAAAGCAGATCACCCCATCACAGCTTATGAACAACAGACATCCCTGCCTTCTCACTTTAGCTGCTAAGTGTGTGTCCAAGGAGATTGTTAGGACCAGCCTCCTCTGAATCAGGGCAGCTGGACACTTGGGAGGGAAGGCACCTGGAGGGTATGGTCACAGCATCGTCCTCCTCTGTTCTCTCTCCTAGATAACTCTTCCACACAAGTGTACAACTACCAACCCTGTGACCACCCAGACCGCCCCTGTGACAGCACCTGCCCCTGCATCATGACTCAGAATTTCTGTGAGAAGTTCTGCCAGTGCAACCCAGACTGTAAGTGTGCTATGTTTTCCCTGTAGTCTACCAAAACAGTCCGCCCCAGTGTGCCCGTGCTTCCCCCGTTCCTACGCCCCTTGCTGCTTATGGACCTTCTGATATTCTCTTTGCTGCATTTTAGGCATTCTATAAGTAAAATAAGTGCATGAGATCTAGGAGAGTCATTTTTGGAAAACGTTTAGGTTCATGATTCTAAAAGCAGCAATTACACAGAAATCAGATACTTTCCCAACTTTGTCTTCTAGGGGAGAATTAAGAAATGTGGGGAACAGCAGGCACAGTCACCCACACCTGTAATCCCAGTACTTTGGAAGGCCAAGTTGGGCGGATCACTTGAGGTCAGGAGTTCAAGACCCACCTGGCCAACATGGTGAAACCCATCTCTACTAAAAATACAAAAATTAGGCCAGGTGCAATGGCTCACGCCTGTAATCCCAGCACTTTGGAAGGCCAAGGCAAGCATATCACTTGAGGTCAGGAGTTCAAGACCAGCATGGCCAATTGGCAAAACCCCGTCTCTACTGAAAATACAAAAATTAGCCAGGCATGATGGTGCATGCCTGTAGTCCCAGTTATGTGGGAGGCTAAGTTACAAGAATCGCTTGAACCCAGGGACAGAGGCTGCAGTGAGCTGAGATTGTGCAGCTGCACTCCAGTCTGGGCAACAGAGCAACAGAGTGAGACTCTGTCTCAAAAAAAAAAATAAAATAAATGTGGGACTCTTTTTTTTCTTTTAAGTTACAACCCCAGTTTCCCTTTTCTGAATATTAATAATTTTTTTATTCACATATTTTTTGTTTGTGATTCTGTGTATATCTATTTTCATTTAATAGCTGGAGTTTTAATATCCGGTAGAAGACAGGCCTGGATGTCAGCTGAGGCATCCTGGTACTTACCTGTCACTTCTCATCACACCATGCCCTTCCCAACTCAAGGCTGGGCAGTTTGATGGCAGCCCCCAGAGCTTGCAGAACTTGGTGCCCAGGCAGTTTTGCTGGAAATACCTCCTAACCCATAGCAGATAGTGATCTTAGCCACAGCAGAGAAGTGGTTGTGCTGGGGAGGGCAGAGGGTGGAGGAGGATGGCATAGAACGGATGCATTCTGTTCTTAAAATGATACTTGTTTTGATGGTGATGATTTACCAGTGAAAAGCACTGATTTCATTTTCTCTCCACCTCAGTGGGAGGGAGAGCATTGTTGGGAAATCTCTAGGGGTACTTCTCGTTAGTATATCTGCTTTTTAAAGTTTTTAAATTTTTTTTGAGACAAGGTCTCAGCTCTGTTGTTCGGGCTAGAGAGCAGTGGCAGAATCATGGCTCACTGCAGCCTCAACGTCCCTGGCTCAAACAATTAATCTCCCCACATCAAGTAGCTGGGCCTACAGGCATGTGCCACCCACCACACATGGCTAATTTTTAATTTTTTTTTTTTTTTTTTGTGGAGACGGGGTCTCCCTGTGTTGCCCAGCCTGGTCTTGAACTCCTGGGCTCAGCTGATTCTCCTGCCTTGGCCTACTAAAATGCTGGGATTGCAGGCATGAGCCACCATGCCCGGCCACACCTGCTTTTTTGTCTCAAAGGCATGAATGTTGGGAAGTACTCAGTTTTCTATGGACAAAACTTGAGTATTTGATTATTGGGAAGGGAGCTTCCTCTTATTTCACCAAACATCCTTGAACACATAAAATTTACTTCTTTGCTGTCCCTTGAGTCAACCCCAAGCCCTAGCATTAGCTTATTTCCCTTCTAAACCTTCCCTGTCTTCCCTTCCCAGGTCAGAATCGTTTCCCTGGCTGTCGCTGTAAGACCCAGTGTAATACCAAGCAGTGTCCTTGCTATCTGGCAGTGCGAGAGTGTGATCCTGACCTTTGTCTCACCTGTGGGGCCTCAGAGCACTGGGACTGCAAGGTGGTTTCCTGTAAAAACTGCAGCATCCAGCGTGGCCTCAAGAAGGTGAGGCCTTTCCTCAGGACCCCACACCAGATAAAACGGAGTGGGAAAGAAGGAATAGTCCCAAGCATTCTCTTTCCACTGGTTCCTTTGAGGCTTTGTATATGAAAGTGCTTGATAACTCCTAAAAGACACACACTCACTGAATTAATAAAGGCTTCAGTCTCAGTAGGGATTAGAAAAGTGGTTCCTGGCTGGGTACAGTGGCTCATACCTGTAATCTCAGCACTTTGGGAGGCCAAGGCTGGTGGATCACAAGGTCAGGAGTTCGAGGCTAGCCTGGCCAACATGGTAAAACCCTGTCTCTACTAAAAATACAAATTTAGCCAGGTGTGGTGGCATGCACCTGTAATCCCAGCTACTTAGAAGGCTGAGGCAGGAGAATTGCTTAAACCCAGAGGTGGAGGTTGCAGCGAGCCAAGATTGCACCACTGTACTCCAGCCTGGGACAGAGTGAGACTCTGTCTCACAAAAAGAAAGAAAGTGATTCCTTGAACTGGCCAGACTAAAAAGAGCTCAGAAGTGAATGCACCATTGGCGATGTCTATTTTTACCTCACACATAGCACTGAATTCCTCTAGACTGAGGCACAGGAGGGCTCCATGGATAGAGGAAAAGGGATCCTATTTCTGTTCATCACCACCTCCCATTTTCTTTTCTCTCCTAACCAGAACAGAATGGCTTAGACCTTTTTCTGCTTTCAGATCCTCTTAAAAGTTGCTGGTTCTTTCCACCCTGCCCCCACCACATGCATGCACATCCAGCACAGACCCCCTACTCATGTATACCCTGTAGTCTGAGACTTGGCCCCTTTTTCCCCAGCACCTGCTGCTGGCCCCCTCAGATGTGGCTGGATGGGGCACCTTCATAAAGGAGTCTGTACAGAAGAACGAATTCATTTCTGAATATTGTGGTGAGGTGAGTGCTATAGTTTTGGCCCACATTCTTACTGGGGGAAGACTGATTCAAGACACTCTGATTTTCTGTGGGCCCAGCTTCTTTGAATTAATCTCTAAATAACTCAGCTAGGTTCCCATGTGGTCTCTTGGGGGAATCCCACAGAACTGTTTGCAGTACTGAAACCACTGTTCAACTCTTTGGCAACTCCAGATACAAGAGATGAGGGAGGCTCTCTTCAGCCTCAAAACTGGTTGGCCTGGGTGGGAACTGGAACAACATAACTTGAGCTTGCTCTCTTATGATTCTCATCGTGATACCCAGTAAGCACCGATGTGAGACACCACCCAGGCCTCTCTGGGGGCAGGACACTATGCCCTGAGCAGGCAGCCTAATACCCATGTTTATTTGTCTGTCTCTCTAGCTCATCTCTCAGGATGAGGCTGATCGACGAGGAAAGGTCTATGACAAATACATGTCCAGCTTCCTCTTCAACCTCAACAATGGTATGAAGTCTCTTTGTCTCATCCCAAGGTGGTCTTTCTTTTCTTTTTTTTTTTTTTGAGACCGAGTCTCATTTTGTCTCTCAGGCTGGAACAGTGGCACGATCTTGGGTCACTGCAACCTCTGCCTCCTGGGTTCAGGTGGTTCTCCTGCCTTAGCCTCCTGAGTAGCTGGGACTACAAGCACCTGCCACCATGCCCTGCTAATTTTTTTGTATTTTTAGTAGAGACTGGGTTTCATCATGTTGGCCAGGCTGGTATCGAACTCCTGGCCTCAAGTGATTCACCTGCCTCAGCCTCCCAAAGTGCTAGGATTACAGGCATGAGCTACCATGCCTGGCCCCAAGGTGGCCTTTCTACCAGATTGCCCTTGCTGTAGTCCAAGTTTAGATCAGCTCAGAATCTTCCAGCAGATGCATAGAGTGAGGGGGCAGGATCACACTCGGAGATTCCACAGGCCACAGTGCCCTTGCTTTGGGAGAACCTCCATTTCTGGGTTCTGTTTGTAATAGCACCAAGTGCCTTTACCTGAGAAATCTCACTGCCCAATAGATAAGAAGATCCATAACTCAAGGAGGGCGAGACCCAAAGGGAGTGCTCGCACACAAGGCTGAATTCTGAGGCTGCAAGCTTTCCTCAGCTCCTGTTAGCACATTGGACTAAAGTGTTTTTGTGACTATTTGATTTTAAATTCAGGCTGAGAAGCTGTGGAGTTGCCTGCTGTGTTCATGGTCTTCCTTGATTTACTTTATACAGATTTTGTAGTGGATGCTACTCGGAAAGGAAACAAAATTCGATTTGCAAATCATTCAGTGAATCCCAACTGTTACGCCAAAGGTGAGTCCCCGTGACTTGGGAAGTAGGGTGGGGGATGGATGCCTCTTTACTGTGATTTCCATCCATTGTTGAACCTTCCACAGCTGAGTTATTTTTTTTTGTCCAAAGATAGTCATGATTAATGTCTGGTGTAATTTTAGGCCCCTCTCGATCTCAGTTTCATAATCTGCTTTCTTCAGTGAATACATTATCAATGCTTTCCCATAAATATGATTTAACCAGTCTGAGCAACATAGTGAGACTCATATCAAAAAATAATAATAGGCTGGGCGCGGTGCCTCACGCCTGTAATCTCGGCACTTTGGGAGACCAAGGTGGACAGATCACTTGAGGCCAGAAGTTCAAGACCAGCCTGGCCAACATGATGAAACCCCATGTCTACTAAAAATACAAAAATTAGCCGGGCGCGGTGGCTCAAGCCTGTAATCCCAGCACTTTGGGAGGCCGAGGCGGGTGGATCACGAGGTCGAGAGATCGAGACCATCCTGGTCAACGTGGTGAAACCCCGTCTCTACTAAAAATACAAAAAATTAGCTGGGCATGGTGGCACGTGCCTGTAGTCCCAGCTACTCAGGAGGCTGAGGCAGGAGAATTGCCTGAACCCAGGAGGCGGAGGTTGCGGTGAGCCGAGATCGTGCCATTGCACTCCAGCCTGGGTAACAAGAGCGACACTCTGTCTCAAAAAAAAAAAAAAAAAAAATACAAAAATTAGCAGGGCATGGTGGTGTGCATCTGTTGTCCCAGCTACTCAGATGACTGAGGCACAAGAATCACTTGAACCTGGGAGGTGGAGGTTGCAGTGAGCCAAGATCGTGCCACTGCATTCAAGCCTGGGTGACAGAGTGAGACTGTCTTAAAAAAAAAAAGTAATAATAATAAAGATAATTCTTTCTGTATATCATCAGCTGGAATAACATCTAAAAGCATAGAGGCGACTACCATATTGACTACTTTCTAATTCCATTTGATTCATGTTTTCACTGGGAATTTGGAGATAATCAGCCCAGAAGCCTACTGGTTACTTACCTGCAGTTGGGTAGGAACCTAGCCTTGAGTTTATTCTGCTTACAGTGGTCATGGTGAATGGAGACCATCGAATTGGGATCTTTGCCAAGAGGGCAATTCAAGCTGGTGAAGAGCTCTTCTTTGATTACAGGTGAGGCGCCAGTAATGGTCCTTGGGATGTGGCCCTGGAATTGGAACGGTTGACTGTTGGAATAGATCTGGGGGCTCAGGGAGGGTAATGTGGATGGAGAGAGTCTCATGGTGAACAAGGCTGTGTCTCTTGTTCTGATATCTGGTGCCTTGCCATAGAAGTGGGAACTTTATAAACAGCCGTTAGGGAGTGGGAGGGGAAGTGAAACAGGAAGGGACTCCACCTTTTCAATCACAAAAGTCATGAGAGTAACCTGGTTCCTCCTCCCTGCCCTGGGACAGGTACAGCCAAGCCGATGCTCTCAAGTACGTGGGGATCGAGAGGGAGACCGACGTCCTTTAGCCCTTTCCCACCCCGTGGCAGCGCTTATGGTAGCGGCACTGTCTTGGCTTTCATGCTCACACCACTGCTGCTCGAGTCTCCTGCACTGTGTCTCCCACACTGAGAAACCCCCCACCCACTCCCTCTGTAGTGAGGCCTCTGCCATGTCCAGTGGGCACAAAACTGTCTCAATGAGAGGGGAGACCAAGAGAGCTAGGGCTTGGTCTTCCAGGAGAGAGGGTTGCAGAAATGGGAGACTGTTTTTCTGGCCTCAGTGGAAATGCGCACAGGCTGGGGTGGATGTCTTATGTGTGATTTCCATGTTGGCTCCCCAGGCTGTGAGCAGTCAACTTAGGCAGTTCCTAACAAGCACTAGCCTGTAATTGTAGCTTTCCCCATCAAGAGTCCTTATGTCACTGGGGTGCAGGCAAATCTCTGTGGTCCTAAGACCTGGAGAGGGCAGGCTAAGTGAAGCGTGGTCCCTGGAGCCTACCAAGTGGTCTGGGTTAGAGGCGAGCCTGGCAGGCAGCATAGACTGAACTCAGAGGTAGACGGGTCACCTTACCACCTACTCCCTCATGGCAGGGCTCGAACTGAAAGAGCCTGGGTTCTAAGTACAGGCATTCAAGGCCGGGGGACAGAACACTGCATCATCCTTCCTTGGCTGGAGAGGGAGAACCACTGGATGATACTAGTTAAATGGCTAAGCTTGGGCCCTGGAGGCTTGGAGAAAGTCTTCTCTGTGTACTCTGGAGATAGATGGAGAAGTGTTTTCAGATTCCTGGGAGCAGGTGCCAGTGCCCCGGCTCCGCCAAAGTTCTGGCCTGGCAGCTGCAGGCAGGCATGATGCTGCTATTGAAGAAGCATTAGGGGTGTGCCTGGCAGGGGTGAGCACCCTGGCTCGCTGGATTTGTGGGTATTTTCAGGCCTTCCATTCCCTGTAGAGGCAAGGCCCAATGGCCAGTGTTGCTTATCTCTTCAGGATAGGTGGGCACAGTCCTGGACTAGAGAGGAGAAAGATTGGTGTAATCTGCTTTCCTGTCTGTAGCGCCTGCTGTTTGGAAAGGGTGAGTTAGAATATGTGTTCCAAGGTGGGTGAGGGGCTAATTTGCACGTGTTTAGGCTGGCACCCTGTGTGCAGGGCATACTGGCAGAGGGTATCTGAAGTGGGAGAAGCAGGTAGACCACCTGTCCCAGGCTGTGGTGCCACCCTCTCTGGGATCCATGCAGAGCAAAGCACTTTAACCATTTCTTTTAGAAGGTCTATAGATTGGGGTAGAGTTTGGGCTAAGGTCTCTAGGGTCCCTGCCCAAATTCCACTCCTGAGGGAGGGGGAAGAAGGGAGTGGGAGATTCTCCTTCAGTCCTGTCTCATCTCCTGGGAGAGGCAGGAGGAGCGAGCTTCACACAGAAGAATTTCATGTGAATGGGGCCAGCAAGAGCTGCCCTGTGTCCACGGAGGGTGTGCCGGGCTGGCTGGAAACAAGGAGCAGTGTGCTGGGGAGAAAGGGCTTGGGCGGGTGTAGACAGGCCTGGGAATGTTACAGTAGGGAGCAGGCTTCTCCCTTCCTGGGAGTCAGAGCCCCCCTTCTTCCCACTCCACTGGTTGTCCCATGAAGGAAGAAGTGGGGTTCCCCTGGCCCAGCTGCCTCTTAGGGATTGGTGTGGGACATGCACACACACCTACCATGCTGGAGGGCACACATGCAGCCCGCACCCAGCAGCAGCTCCTGACAGAAAGCTCCTCCACCCCAACAGGCCAGGCCCCAGCATGATCCTGAAATCTGCATCCGCTGGGGTTTGTATTCATTGTACGTATCAGGGATACCCTCAAGCTGGACTGTGGGCTCCAAATTACAAATTAGAGGAAAAAACCAGAGACAGAGGAAGAGGAGGAATTAGGTGTGTCTGAAATGCCAGGGGCTGGCTGTGAGGAATAGGTGAAAAAATACTTCTCAGCAGCCTTTGAGGGACTAGACTGACCCCACCCTTCCCTCAGTGAGCAGAATCACTGGTCAGTCTCCTCCTGTCCAGCTTCAGACCATAAATATCCTGTTCCTCCAGCATCCCATCTTTTGTCCCTTCTGTCCCCCACTTTTAAAGATGGGTCTCAACCCCTTGTCACCACATCATGATGGATGGGGCAAGGTGGTGGAGACTGGGGGAGCCTGGTGTACATGCGGTTTCATTGCCAATGAATTTCACGCACTTTAAAGTCCTGTGGCTTGTGACCTCTTATCTGAATAAAGTGTTAGACTTCATTTTGGCAAGTTGTGTACTGTGTGCTTTGGGACTGGAAGGATCCAGGGATGGGGCCCAGGAGCAGGTCAGGCCGAAGCATCAACATTCTGATCCCCACGTACTCACTGAGATCTGGGAGAGGGGGAGGTGCGGGTGGGGGTCCGGCAAGAGCCAGTCAGGCCCCTGGCAGGTGATGCGAGGATTCTGAGAGCTCAGGAGGTCGGGGTGGGGGTGGGGGTCCGGCAAGAGCCAGTCAGGCCCCTGGCAGGTGATGCGAGGATTCTGAGAGCTCCCCTGAGAAACCCGAGCCCTCAGATTAGTTCCCTTAAAATCGCCCCACTTATCCCCTAACCACGACGCCAGCTACCACACACAGACTGGGGCTCTGCCACTCTGCTTTATTGGAATGGCTCCGCCTCTGAGAGCACAGCAGGCTCAACCCTGCTTCAGAGTGGAGGCCAGACCAGGCTGGGTGAGTGACCAGCAGGACTCACGAGACTTCCAACACAAGAGAGGCAAGCTACAGACTGTGGGCACAGCACAGCACAGCACAGGACAGCCAATTTAGTTTTTCTTTTATATATAAACAAATAATTTAAAAATTGAATAATATATAGAGTTTCTCTAGAGAGAGACTTTGCAACAAAAAATATATATAAAGAATATGACCTCCTGGGTAAATGAAGCAGCATCTCGAGCGGAGGAAAGAGGGCTCCTCATGCACTGGAGAGGGGGCTAAGCCTTTGGACAGGCACCAAGGCCATTGCATATCTTGGAAGAGGGTAGAGGAGTAGAGGGCTGGCTAGTCAGGGTGTCTGCATTATCTTCTCTATGTTGCAGGTTTTTTATGGCTTTGGCTAAAGCAAGTGAAGCAGCGGAGGTACTAAGGTGCTAAACTGAGGCCTCTTGGTCTCTGTGTAAAAAACAAAAGGAGGGGGACGGGAGACAGCCATCAAGCCCTCTCGAACCTCCAGCTGAGTGGAAGCAGATGGAAGACGTTCTTCAGGGCCGGGGGGAGGCTGGGGAATAGGGTTTAGCAGCCTCCTCCCCCCATACCCTCTGCAGCCCTGCACTCCCACACATCTGTCCCTGCTGATAGTATCTACTGGAAGGGAGGCAGTTAATCTCCCCTACACTCTGTTGTTAATCCCTGGCAGCAGCTGGGACAGAGATGGCAGGAAGGACCTGTGTCAACCCCATGAGCCTTCTCCTTTGGGGCAGACAAACAGCCAGGAGCCTGGGGAAACGGGGATGAGCAGGGCATTGGTTAGGCAGTGAGGCTCGGCCACTCCCTTAGGTCCCATCTGTAGCTCTGCCCACCAAACTTGGCAGGGGGCTGGGGGGTATCCTCTGGATGAGCAGAGCCAGCTAAGAGAAGCCAAATGTCCCTGACAGGGTAGGGGAGAGGCAGGACTTGGGGAATTCAGAGGAGTTGGAATTGGTCCCAGAAGCCCTTCTGACTCATTCAGACCTGGACTCCTCCAGGATCTGGGGTAGGTTCTGATCCCGGGGGCCAGGAGCTGGGGCTGGGGCTGGGGCTTGGGTGGGAGCTGGTGTAGGGGTGGGGGCCTGGGCAGGGCCTGCAGTAGGTAGGGGAGGTTTGCTGCCAGGATGGTACTCGTGGGCAGCCTTGGGCTCATTGGTATGGTAGGAGCCCTTGTAGCGATGATTTTGCAGATAGAAGAGCACCAACATTCCTACCAGCCCCAGCAGCAGAAAGGCCACCAAAACTGAAAGGAAGAAAAGGAACAATTCAGGGCAGATCTTTGGGATTTCACCTGTAAACACACACACACACACACACACACCACACACACCACACACACACACACACACACACACACACACACTTGGCCAGCACATACACATTCTTTTGGCCAGAAGCATAATGTATGACACTCAGCTAGTTGTTGGACCACAGTAAGCTCATCTCACGTGTCTGGCAGGTTTGACTTCCTGGCTTAAGCCCTGCCACCGTCTATTTCTAATATTCTCGTTCCACATCCCTGGTAGTTACCCCAGTTTCTCATCTCTCTAGGCGTTACTGTACCCCCATTTTCCCATCCCTTAGCTATAGCCCCATTTTAATATTTCATTTAAAAATCTGTAACATCCCCAAACATTTACAAATCTCCGCCTAGGTATATGGCACCTTCAGCATAGCCTCTCTCATCATCCTTTGTACCATCTGCATCTAGTGCCTTTGCCGCCCTGTAGCCTTGGGGTTTATAAGGGGTAGGGAGAGGATGCTGACAGGCCAGGGCAGCCTTGGGAGGTCAGGTTAGTGATCAGTGCTACTCACAGCCCAAAAGTATGGCAACCCATCCTTCATCATGGTAGTACGGGAAGTCTGGAGAGGAGGAAGCACCAGTTAGGAGATAACCTCCTCCATGTTAAGAATCATTTCCCTTCCCTGTCGTCCCTCCCTTCCGTCCTCTGTATCCTGGGAATGTACCTGGGGGCAGATACCAGGGATCAAGCTCAGGTGGCACCTCTGAAACAAGACGTGGCATGGCTCCACAGTTAGATTCGGATAGTTCTCCCTGAACTCGAAGGGCCTCAGCTAGCTCAGCAGTCATGGGTCGAGGGGTTCGGAAGTGGGTCTTGAGGGGAGCCACATTGTTGAATCGAACACCAGACAGGCAGCCTGAGAAACCTGGGGTGTTGTAGCGCTGGATCTCTGGGTCAATGACTCCTGTCTCTGAGGGAGAGGTGGACCCAGAAAGAGGGGCTTGGACCCAGAGGCCCTCCCCCTCTCACTGTCCACAGGTTTCCCACTCATCTTTCCCACCACCCTCACTGCCATTCCCAGTGCCTTCACTTTCCTTGAGGATCCAGGAACATATCCCACAGCTCCTTGCCTAAAACATATCCGCACCCACAGCTTACCCATCACACGCCCTAGATACAAGGCCTTGGGTGAGTCCAACTGGCTGTCCACCAACAGGGAGAACTTCTGCTCCGTCAGTGGGAAGTAGTCCACCTGAGGCGGGGAAGGGGAGGGTGATGAGGGAGCGGGGACCAGAGGCAGATGCCTGTGGGGTGGCCTGGAGCTGTGCAGATCCTGGGAATATACCTGGAGGCAGACACCGGAGATTTCTCATTCTGTCCAAACTGGTGGTGCCAGGTGGGTGAGTCCTAGTTCAATCTGAAGTGGGCAACTCCTGGGCCCAGATGTAGGATTTGGTATATATGTTTTTATTATTTTATTTTTATTTTATTTTATTTTATTTTGAGACAAAGTCTTGCTCTGTAGCCCAGGCTAGAGTGCAGTGGTGTGATCTCGGCTCACTGCAACCTCCACCTCCTGGGTTCAAGCAATTCTCCTGCCTCAGCCTCCTGAGTAGCTGGAATTACGGGTACATGCCACTGCACCCAGCTGATTTTTTTTGTATTTTCAGTAGAGATGGGGTTTCACCATGTTGGCCAGGCTGGTCTTGAACTCCCAACCTCAGGTAAACCACCGGCACGGCCTCCCAAAGTGCCAGGATTACAAGCATGACTCACCACACCTGGCCTTATTTTATTTATTAAATATTTTTCTTTGTGAAGACGAGGTCTCGCTGTGTTGTTGCTCAGGTTGGTCTCAAACTCCTGGCCTCAAGTGATCCTCCCACTTCAGCCTCCCAAAGTGTTGGGATTACAGGTGTGAGCCACTGCGCCTGGCCTATATATTTTTTAAAAGCCTGGCTTTGAGCCCCATCATTGCAGCTTACTAGCAGTTTGACTTTGGGTAAACCACTTTACTTTTTACTTCCTGTTTTTTTTTTTTTTTTTTGGTGTTTTTTTTTTTTTTGTTTTTTGTTTTAGATGGAATCTTGCTCTGTCACCTAGGCCTGGAGTGTGGTGGCATGATCTCAGCTCACTGCAACCTCCACCTCCCAGGTTCAAGCAAGTCTTCTGCCTTGGTCTCCCAAGTAGCTGAAACCACTTTACTTTCTGAGGCTGTTTACCGATTTGTAAAGCACTTAAATAAGAATGCCTGTTGTGCTAAACTACCTCTTGGAGCTAAGCCAGGCATGAGGGTTACATGAGGTGACACACATGAAAATCCTCTATACATTGAAATGTGCTCTACAAATGTTAAGCATTTGATGTTTTCCTGGATGCCACAGCTGAGATCACCAGGTTATGATCTGAATTGCCTCACCTTCCTCTATGCCAGGCATCCCCAAACTTTTTACACAGGGGGCCAGTTCACTGTCCCTCAGACCGTTGGAGGGCCGCCACATACTGTGCTCCTCTCACTGACCACCAATGAAAGAGGTGCCCCTTCCTGAAGTGTGGCGGGGGGCCGGATAAATGGCCTCAGGGGGCCGAATGCGGCCTGCGGGCCGTAGTTTGGGGACGCCTGCTCTATGCGCACCTGGATGAAGAGGTTGCGGTAGACACGGGTGATATTGACACTGTGGGGCTGGCCATCCGTCACTGGTCTAGTGGTTAGCTGGTACACGTAGGGACTGGTGCCCAGCTGATATCGAAGCTGAAGGGTCCCTGTGGGGTGGGGAGAAGAAATCCGGGGTCTCAGCCCCATGACCTTCATCTTCTAAGAGCATGTGGGTCCTTGTATTTGTGAATCAGGAAGAGAATTAGGGGCACCTGGTGAAGCTGGAGTTGGGTGCGAGAGCCGGGAGAGCTTACCATCATCCTTAATGAGCACAGCCATGTAGTCACGCACGAAGGAGCTGACGTAGAGCAGGACAGCGGGGGCGGAGCTGGTGCTGAAGCTGAAGGAGACCTCCTCTCCCGTAACATTGTAGACAGGCCCACGGTAACCAGGCACAGGCCTACCAGGCCGGGGGTAGTCAGGCAGGCGGTACCCGGGGCCATGGTAGCCAGGCACATAGCCCGGAGTGTCATAGCCCGGGATATAGCCAGGCTCATAGCCTGGCACTGGCCGGCTCAGCATGTGGGAGAACTCCCTGGCTGCAGAGCGCAGCGCTGACTGTAGGTTATAGCGCATCCAGGTGCCCGGCTCAAAGAAACCACCAATATCTGCAGGTAGAAGCAGGGAGGTCAGGGCCCCACACTGCTCACTCCCCAATTCAGAGGTTTTAATGTCATCCATACATACATCCTGAGCCTTGCTTCAGTTTCTGCCACCCTCACAACCCTCCATTTACTTTTAGGTCCCCTCGAGCCCCTCTGTCACAGAACAGAAACTTACAGCCATAGGAAACTCGAGATCATCTTATCCAACCCCTGCATTGTACAAATGGGGAAACAGGCTCAGAGATGAGTAGTGACTTGCTTAAAGACACACAGTAAGGCTGGGCGCAGTGGCTCATGCCTATAATCCCAGCACTTTGGGAGGCCAAGGCGGGTGGATCACGAGGTCAGGAGTTCAAGACCAGCGTGCCCAACATGACAAAACCCCATCTCTACTAAAAATACAAAAATTAGCTGGGCGTGGTAGTGCACGCCTGTAATCTCAGCTATTATAGGGAGGCTGAGACAGGAGAATTGCTTGAACCGGGGAGGGCAGAGGTTGCAGTGAGCCAAGATCACGCCACTGCACTCCAGCCTGGGTGACAGAGCGAGACTCCATCTCAAAAAAGACACAGTTAGGAGGAGAGCCAAGATTAGAATGGAGATATCCTGACCCCATGTAGTATATGTGCCACCACTCACACTTCTAAACCACCTCCAGCAATCTGTTGGTCCCTAAGTCTTGTATCTTGCTAGTCCCTGAGACTCCTCCCACCAATAACCCCCTGCCCATATATCCCTTCTGTAGACCAGCCTTAGGGAAGACGCAGTCTGGGTGTGTGTGTACAATCTTGTTATGTGGAATGTCAAGGCTCACCTTAACCAAGAAACAGGTCATAGACATGTTTTAAGAATACAGTAGTCATCATATACACTTACAAGGGAGTTTGCCTATGTTACCATGGCGATAGCAGGAAGATAGGGAAGTGATTTCCTTTTTTTTTTTTTTTTTTGTAGACACAGTACTTGCTGTGTCCCCCAGGCTGGAGTAGAGTGGCATGATCATAGCTCACTGCAGCCTTGACCTCCTAGGTACAAGTGATCCTGCCACCTCAGCTAGGCCTAAGTGTGCACCACCATGCCCCTAATTAAGAATTTTTCTTGGCCAGGCATGGTAGCTTACGTCTGTCTGTAATCCCAGCACTTTGGGAGGCCAAGGCGGGCAGATCACAAGGTCAGGAGTTTGAGACCAGCGTGGCCAATATGGTAAAACCCCATCTATACTAAAAATACAAAAATTAGCTGGGCGTGGTGGTGCACACCTGTAGTCCCAGCTACTCGGGAGGCTGAGGCAGAAGAATCACTTGAACCCAGAAAGTGGAGGTTTCAGTGAGCTGAGATCACACCACTGCACTCCAGCCTGAGCAACAGAGCAAGACTGTGTCTCAAAAAATAAATAAATACACAAAATATATATATATATTTTTTTTTTTTTTTTTTTTTTAGACAGGGTCTTGCCATTTTGCCCAGGCTGGTCTCAAGCTCTTGGCCTTAAGCAGTCCTCCTACCTTGGCCTCCCAAAACGTGCTTGATGATTTTGAGCTCTTTTTGCACAGCTAGCTGTACCATCCTTTCCTGGTCATGCCTTTGAAGTCACCTATCATCTTCAACTGCCTGGCTCCCCAACTCAGAGCCAGGAACCCAGAGACAACTCTAATTTTCCATGATGCAGGCTTTACATGATATTTCCTTCCCTGCCCTCCCTACTTCCCATTACACCCTATGGCTTCCTGTTGCCCCGTAACCAGCAACACTGACCGTGGTTGCAATATGGCCCATCAAAAGCTGTGAGGTCACAGTCACATGTGTAGTAGCTATAGCGCTCCACGCAGCGGCCTCCATGGAAA
The DNA here is from genome assembly GCF_048565385.1 of Saimiri boliviensis. Taxonomy (NCBI): domain Eukaryota; kingdom Metazoa; phylum Chordata; class Mammalia; order Primates; family Cebidae; genus Saimiri; species Saimiri boliviensis. The sequence goes on along the minus strand of NC_133465.1, from coordinate 48,159,422 downwards.
CAGGGGAGCCGGGGGTGGGCGCAGTGGCCTGTGCAGTTGGGTGAGGTACCCTCAGAGGCATTGGCACGGCCCTCCAGGTTCAGAGTCACTCCGTTCAGACGCATGGCCCTCAAGCAACCCACAAAGGGGCGTCTCTTAAGCTCTGCAGATCCTGTGAAGGGTAGGCAAAAGGTCAAGAAATAGAGGTAGAGCCAGAGACAGGAGTAAGTATTGTAGTTGGAAAGGGAGCCAAGGGAGCTAGAAAAATAGAATGGGATACAAAGGCCTGGAGGGACAAGTGAAGCCCTAGCTTGCTCTGAAGCAAAGGGGACTGGCACCTCAGACATGAGGCTCCTGGAAACCAGGCGAGCGGACTTCGAGGGTGGGAAGGGAAAGGGGGCTTCAGACCTGCCTCTGGGTCGCTGCTCACCAACGTAGAGGGGCTGGTCATACTCCATCCAGATAAAGGTCTGCAGTGGCATAGGCCGCAGCACCCAAGGCCGGTGGTCTACTCGGAGCCGGGCCTGCTTCACGTTGATTTCAGCCCGGACCAGGTGCCACTCGTCGTCATTGAACTCAAAGTCATCTGAGTGTACTGTGAGGTTCTCATCCCCATTCCCCACATCAAAGGCGAAGACCACATCCCGGGATGCTGGACAACGTAACGGGGTGGGGAGGAGAGAAGGACTCAGGCCCACAAGACCCTTCATGGATTCCTTTCCCAGTACAATCTCTTTCCCTCACCTCTTCGGAGCTCCTTGAATATCCCTCCTATTTGTCTGTAGCTTGCGATGAAACTTACCAACTGCTTAAAACCTCATACCCTTAGTCTCTCCCCAAATCACAGATCCCTGAAGCCAGCCTCCCAGCCTCACCTCCCAGGCTAGAAGCCTGGCTAATCAGCAGTGATAGGGACTCGAAGGCCCAGCTTCCTTATGCACAAGGAAGGGCCTTAAGGCTCAGAGAAGCCAAGTAAGTGCCTAGGGTCACCTGACCAGCCATCAGGACCGAGTGAGGGCTAGAACCCAGGGTCATCTCAACCCTTCTCATACTGCCTGTCAAAAGGGCATCTGCCCTCGGCTCCAACCCCAGCCTGCACCTGCCCAGGTCTCCCCAGACAGCACCTTCATCTACCCCGAGGCCCTCCCGCAGTCTGCCTGCTCACTGTTGAGTTCCACCCGAACATAAGGTCGGCGCCACTGGCAGTAAGGGCCCCCCATATTCTCTAGAAAGACTCCTGAGGGAGCAGAGGTCCTGAAGTAGAAGGAGACATCCAGGCTGTGGTTGGCACGGATTGGGGGGAAGCGTAGTGCAGCCCCGGTGTGGAAGGAAATGGTGTTCCAGGAATTTCCTACAAAAGCAGATGGAGGAAGGTCTTGTCAGGGAGACTGGAGGGTGGAGGAGGAAGGGAACCTGGGGTTGGGGGCAGGGAAAGTCAGTCAAAGGGGGAGAGTTGGAGGTCATGGAGAGGAGACTAAGGAGTGGAATGAAAAAGGCGCCAGGTGCAGAGGGGCAGTGACAGAGGTGGCATCACAGCAGGAGCTGGGGGTCGGGCATCCCAGCTAGAGACCTCCAGTGACTCATGCGGCCTAGCTTTTGGAAACTGAAGAGTCAGCTCTGGGAGGGCACACAAAAGGGGATTGCCACTCACGATCACCATAGCAGCGCAGAGGCCTCAGGAAGAACTGGGCCTCGGAAGTGGAGCGGTTCGTATCCCCTATCACTATCTGAGTGACAGGCAGATGGTCCACAAAGGTCAGCAGTCCCTTGTCAGTTCTCCTGTGGGGGCAGGATGCCGTGGCTCAGCCCCAGCCACTCAGCTCCCCCTAGACTCCTAAAAACCCTGTCCCTTTGCCCCCTCACCACTGGGGCTGGTCGGCATCACAGTTGCAGTACAAGGCAGGGTCCACACAGCTCCGGTCCAGACCACAGGCACAGCGCTGGATCCCAGGCTGGGAGCCTCCCCAGTAGAAGTGCTGCTCCTCATTTCGGCCAATCCAAAAGCTATAGGGATAGCCTCCTGGGGAAGAGGTGCAGCAGCTTCCAGGTCCTGTCCCTCCAATAGCCTCTGGGCCCCTCTGGCCCTTCCGACCAGCCCAGACCCCTCCTTGAATCTTCCAGCCCAAGGCCCCAGCTGAACTCTCTGGCTTCCTTCTCCCAGGCCCCCATTGGTGTCTCCTCCAGCTCCGCCACCTCCCTGACCCCAGCCCTGACCTGCAGTGTTGAGCAGCCGGGAATTGTAGCAGGAGAACTCGATCCACTGTTCACAATGCTGGGAAGCATTGGCGAGGGCACTGACTTCCTCCCAGGATGCGTTCCAGTACTGGACAGCACCCAGGAATGGCCGCTCCATGCTGGAACCTGTCACCCGAGTTGTCCACAGCCTGTCATGCCGCACAACTGTCCACGCTCGATTCTCTGGGAGACAAGAGGGGACAGAGCTTTGGCTGGAGTTGGGCATTCTCTACCCATCTCCCGGCCTACCTCCACCACTGCTGCTGCAATTCAGAGCCACTGAACATGGCCAGCAGCTCCATTCCAGCTGTCCTGGGAACTCTGCATTGTAGGCTGGAAATGAGATAGCTGGAGTGGGTAAGGAAGCTGGGATTTACTTTGAAGGCTAGATTACAAATTCCTCAGTGTCCTCTCCCCCTCTGTCTTCTTTACCCCACCTGTTTAGTCTAACTGGCCCCCACCCACCACTCTTTCCTTCCCTGTTCCCCCTTCACCCACTCAGAGACACTTACCTCGGATATCACAGTACACTACAAATGGCTTCAGGGGGCCACTGCCATCAGGATCAATGGTGAAGTTTCCAGAAGTTTTCCCACTGAGCCGATAAGCCTCACAGGATTCCTTATACAAAGCTTGCAGATGGTAGGGTGAGACAAAGGCAGTTAGAGAGTTACAGGGCTGGCTGGGCGTGGTGGCTCAGGCCTGTAATCCCAGCACTTTGAGAGGCTGAGGCGATGGATCACCTGACATCAGGAGTTCAAAATCGCCCTGACCAACATGGTGAAAACCCTGTCTCTACTAAAAACACAAAAATTAGCTGGGTGTTGTGGTGCAAAGCTGTGGTCCCAGCTACTTGGGAGGCTGAGGCAGGAGAGTCGCTGGAACCCAGGAGGCGGAGGTTGCAGTGAACTGAGATGACACCACAGCACTCGAGCCTGGGCAACAGAGTGAGACTCCATCTCAAAAAAAAAAAGGAAAAAGAGAGAGTTAGAGGGCTGGAAGGGCCAGCCCCACTATCTCTAGCAGCCTCTGATCCCCAGCAACCTTCTCCTGACTCCCCTTGTCCCTGACTCTCCCCTATACTGCATCTGGCTTACGTGTGTGGCAGGTCTCTCCCTTGTAGCCCGTCAGCTCACAGTAGCAGATGAAGTCGTCCCAAGACTGGTAGCAGCGTCCATCATGCTCACACATGTTAGGGCTGCACCTAGGAAAGGGGTCAGCAGCAAGGGAAGGAGCCTTACTGGGGAGTTGGAGAGTGGGGTCTGATCTCTTAGAGCCCCAGAACCCGGTGAGACACACCTGCCTAGCTAGCTGGGTTAAAGCCCAGATGCAGGGGCACTAGACAGTCCTTGGGGCTCAAGTACTACTGGTCACCCTTCCCAAAAACATCAAAACATGCCTTATTCTACCCATCATCCACCCCCCCACAAAAAAAAAAAAAAAAAACCCTAGGATCAAAAGCATATGCATCATTTCCATCCTGAGAATGTATCACCTTAAGGGAAGAAATAGGAGGTAAGAGATCAAAGAAGAATCATCCCCAAGCAGGGGTCTAGGGAGCAGAGACAAGGAGAATGGAAATTATTGAGAAAGGCCATTCCCGCTGGGAGACCAGGGAAGAGGGCTTTGGAGGGGTCACTTCTTGTTGGGGGCTTCTGGGTACCTATCAGTGATGCCACATGTATCAAAGAGGACCTCAGCATAGAATCCAAGCCGCCGGCCCTCCACCAGGGTCAGGTTGACCAGTTGACCATCCACCTTGAGCAGCTCCATGCAGCCATGGAATGCCGTCTGGTTGGAGTGGCAGTCCCATCGACTGGCTGGCTTGGGACAACCTGGAGCAACCACCCCTGTGAGACCCTCCCCAGGGGAGACCGCAAAGACCCTCCCCCAGGGAGATACCAGTGGGGAGCCAGATATAAAGGAAGAAATAGGGCTAGGACCAAAGTATAGACTATGGCAATGGCCTTCCACTTCTGAGGCCCCAGAGGGGAAGGAGGGCTTGATCCCTCCAGAATTGTCCATGTGGCCCCATCTGGGTGGACTTAGATGAAGCCTTCCCACCCAGAAACAGAGGTCTGGTCAGGTTGGCCCCCACTTACCCCCAAAGAAGTATGAGGTCCCTGTGCGGATCAGCAGTGGGTATGAGACCCTGACCTCTGCCCCCTCCACATCATCAATGCTGATGACTGCATGGTTTTCCTGCGCCACAAAATTCACTTCGTGCCAAAAGCCGTCGTTTAGTCGGTACCCTGGACAAGAATGGATGATGGTGTGGGTAGCGGGAAGCAGCAACTAGCCTAGAAGAATGTCCTGAGTGGGGAAGGAGCAGCCCCACTATGTCCCCGTAGCAGCCTGTGTGCCCCCGTGATTACCCTTCTCACACCCAGTGGAGATCTCTCTGAATGTCTCTTCATTCTCCATGACCCAGCAACTGCCACAGAGTCTGCACGTTATAAATGAGTAACGAAATCTCCAGGGTCCCTCTGGAACTGGAGAATACCAGGACTCCCAAGCTTCCCTCTTCTCTAAGAATCCGCAGCCCCTGAGATCCGCCTCCTCGCTGCCTCCAGCCACTCCCACCTTTCCCAGTACCCTGGGACCTCCTGCCGGGCCCCCTTCACTCCCTCTCCCCTCTCCAGAATGTAAAGGCCTCCGTCCAGGCCTACAACATTCCCAGGCTCCCCTCCCCTTCTTTTCTCTGCTTGTGCCTCCCACGAAACGCCCTCACCAGCAGCGAACTGAAGCTTCTTCCGGCCGCTCTGCGCGATGGACACGTTGACCTGCCCTTCGCTGAGCATCAGCTCCACATGCCCTAGCCCATCTCCCAGGCGGGAGAAAAGGAGAAGCCCGGTCAGGTCCCAAGTGCGGAAGCGAAATGAGACTGCCAGGCGACCGCGACGCGGGAAACCGGGCACTTGCACGAAGTTGTGAGGGCCTCCGAAGTTGATGGGGTGCGGTACCGGGTCCAGGCAGCGAAACGCCACCTTACCCTAGGGGCAAAAGTGATGACGTATCAACACCCGCGAGCCGCCTCTGCCTCCGCTGGGAATTGTTTTCACACTGGTCTAAGACCCTGGTCACCGCCCTCCCTCGGTGTTGGCAGGGTGAGATCTCAAACCGTGACATGACCCCCTTCCCCTCCAAGCTCGTCCATCTGTGGAGGGGGCCCCCAACCCAGTCGGCCCTTGGAACTCTGCTCGCTTGCTCTCGCTAATCACCATCTGCAGCGCGACCACTTCTTTCCTTCCAGTATGGAGAGGCAATTTTGGGCCACAGACTTGGCTCCTGCCAGCTTCCCGGCAGAGCTCCAGGGTCGGAGAAGGGGTGAGGGGAGCATATCAAAGAAGCCATCGGTTCGAGTCCTACTCAGCCACTGCACAGTTGCGCGGCCCCTGGTCAAGCCACTCCCTGTGTCTGCGCCTTACGTTGCTTATCTATGAATTAAGCAGGTGATTGGACCCGCCCATGGCTTCTTAACCGGGAGGCTGCCTGGCTTGCGCACCTCAAGTGAGACCCGCCCCCGCGTCCAACTTGAGCATTTGGCTGGGGACAGAGGGATCCTCGGCTTTTATCTGATAACCATTCTCTCTTCCCGTTCCACCTCTTTGCTTTCCACGAGGCTTTCGTATCCTGTCCTCCCAGACCCCCTGCCCACTGGCCTCAAATGTGATCCGGGAATGGCGCCGGACGGCCAGGTCTGCGATGTTGACGCGGTTGAAGATTACGTTTTCTATGCAGCCGCGGAAGTTATGCCGATAGGCGAGGTTCTTCCGCGCGGCGCCCACCAGACCTCCGATGAACATCTGCGGGAGGGGTGGGGAATGAGGCCTCTCGGACACAGGAGCGCGCCTGCCTTTCTCGCTCGTCCCCGCCGGACGCTTTCCCAAGCACCAGGTGGGGCTTTGTAAAAGACTTGAAACCCATTTATTCAGTGTCGGTACTAAAGCTCCCTAGGCCTTTCAAGGCTTGGGTTCGAGCTCTGACTCCAACACAAATCGGCTGCACGCCCTTGGGCAAGTTAATTAGCCTGTCTGGGATTCTTCTCTGCAGTCGGGGTCAGGGTCTTTAATAACTCCAAAAACTTGTGGGAGGATCTAAGGGGACAATTTTCCACCTTGCCTAGTTCCCCAAATCTGGACTTCCAAACCCCGTCTCATTAGTTCTGAAATGGTGCCTGGGAGTCTGCATGCTAACAGCAACAACACCCACAAAGATAAACAAACAAAAACAGGCCTTTTTCTGGTGAGCAGCAAGTTTGCCAAGGGCTGCTAGGATATTCGAGAATTGGAATTCAACGTCTTAAAAAAAAAAAAAATAGCGGTGTGATGTCATTGTGTTGTCCAGGTCAGTCTTGTACACCTGGCCTCAAGCAATCTTCCCATCTCAACCTCCCAAAGTGCTGGGATTACAGGCATGAGCCATCACCCCCAACCTCAATGTGAGGTCTTACCTCAGAGAGAAAGAGAAAGAGACGAGAGAGAGACAAAGACAGAGAGAGACTGTCCTCCACTCACTTACCCAGCACTCCGCCCCGCCCCCCAACGAAATGGCATCTCCCGAATCTCTCACCTCATTGTCCAGATTCAGCCTCTCGAAGTCTCCATTGAGAATAAAGCGCTGCACATAGCCGTCCAAGGTGAAATTTACATCTCGGCCAAATCGGTCCACCCGCACATAGTGCCAGTGCTGGTCATTGAGGACACCGCCAGCGCTCACCGTTGTGTGACCTGGTCTTGGCTGGATGGGGCTGCTGCCTGAGGGTGGAGCAGGACAGAGTGAGACCTCAAGCCAGGAGAACTCCAGGGAGTCCCAAATCCTAGGCAGAACACAAAGCCCAGGGCAACCAGGGAGAGTGGGCGAATAGAGCAACAGCCATTGGTGGATGTTTGACAGGGTAAGCCATTTAGGCTCTGTTTCCTGTCTGTAAAACTTGGAACACATGAGCTACTTCTATCCCATCCCACCGGTGTTGTAAAGCTAACGAGATACAATGTGTGTGTGTGTGTGTGTGTGTGTGTGTGTGCATATGTATGGGTTTACAAGGGACCTGAGGCTGGGGAAGTGCCCCATCCAAGGTCACAGCGCCGGGTAGTGGCAGGACTGAGACTGGAATCCAGTTCCCCTGACTCCGACTCCAGTGTTTTGCTAGCACCAAATGCAACAAGAAAGGGGCAGTTTGGTCCAGGCCTTAGAGAAATGGAAGGCCAGGCGTGAGCGCGGCTGCGCGGAGGAGTGCCGCGAGGAGCGCGGTGACAGAACGTCAGGAGTTGGCCCCCGCATCGCACCCGGTCGCCGAGCTCACCCAGGCTCATGTGCAGCAGCAGGTGTGCCCCCTCCAGTTCCAGCGTCACGTAGTCGCCTTGGGCGCCCTCGGCGTGCAGCAGAAGCCCGTCCTTCTCCTCGGTCTTGAAGCTGAAGGCGAACACGTCCCACAGGCTTCGGCTGACCCCTCGCGGGAAGCGGTACGAGATGGCATCGTCGCCGTCGAAATAGAGTATGTCGGACTCTGCGGAAAGGACAGTGGGTGGGCCGGGGACTGGGGAGACTGTCTGTCTCCCGGGCCTCCTCGCGCTCTCTGCACACTTACTGTATGGGCAGCCGTAGAGACCGAGCCTCAGGCCGATCTTGCCACGTGGGTTCCAGGCCAGGGGCACGATGCGGATGTAGCGCGCAGTGAAGTGGTAGTGCAGATCGTGGCGCACCACCGCCGACTCGTTCACGTTACCGAAGAAAGTCTGCGGGGGTTGGGGAGAGGAGCAAGTAACCACCTCCCACCTTCTGCTGCTTTCTCCATAGCCTCCCAGCCCCAACTTTCATACCCAGCCAATCTCGACTTCTGGAAAGTAAAACACTCCTTGATCTCCCCTGCTGGGTGGCTTTGCCCCCAGTTTCCCTAAAGTGTCCTCTCCCACCATCCTATTATTTCCTCAAACCTGAAATCAAATGTTGCCTCCTTAGGACGCGCTGCCAGGTTTTACCCTAAAGTATGTTAAACCCTGTGAACCGAGCGTTTCGCGCACGTCCTAAGCTGACAGTCCTTCTGGAGAGAGCCACTGCTCCTCATCGGTGCCTTCACCCCCACCCCCTCCATTTTCCCAGAGGCTGGTGCCCAGCCCGGAGCCTGGAGCAGAGGACACTACCCAAGTATTCCCGCCTTGGCGTCCCGAGTACCGAGTTGTGGCCTCGCTGGTAGAACGGTGTCCAGCTGTCCACTCGGTCGCCGTAGAGCAGCATGTAACGTGTGACCCAGTCCCAAGAATTAAAGGAGCCCTGTGTGGCCACGGCCCGTATCCGGTGCTTCTTCATTAAGTCTATCTGGAGCCAGGGATTCGGATCCCCAATCCGTGGTGACCACCCGCTTATGCCTATAGAAGGGGCAGGAGCTTTAACCAGCTACCCCTCTTCCTGAAGCCCTCCGGAGTCCCCCACCCTGCCGAGATTCGCTGCCGGTTCGCAGCTGTTGCTCCGCGGAGCTCACCGTGCAGCCTGGCGAATCGCGGCGCAGTGAAGAGACTGTAATAGGAGGAGGCACCCAGGGAGCGTGCATACAGGGGACCCACCAGCTCCTCGTCGCAGCCGTCTAGGGTAAAGAAACTGACAAGTTAGTCGGCACTGGCCCCTCCCAAGCCCTTCCAAAGCCCAGCCCACTGAGCAACTGAAACTCTGAATTATCTGCCCCCACCCCCCACCCCCAGACACACACTACCTTAAAGTCATCTATTCAATCCTGGCTGCGGCAACAGCTGCATGCTCAGAGGAGGCTGCCTTCTCCTTCTAGGGAAACCCCTAGGCTACACCTATAGGCCCAAGGCCAGACCCTCCCTAGCTATCCCAGTACCTCCCCGAACTCAATCTTAAACATCAGCATCTTCCAGAACCTGAGTCAGTCCGAGACACAAATCCAGCTCCAACCCTAGCCTCAATCCCCACTCCGCCCCCAAAACATGCACCATCCCCAAATACAGGCCTTGCACCCAACCTCAGCCAGTGCTAGAACCGTCAACAGCTCCATGTCCAGCCTTAGCATCAGTCAGGGACACCAACTCCTGCTTGGATCCCAGCCACAAAACCCAGCCCCAGCCACAAACCCCAGCCCAGGCCACAAAACCTAGCCCTTGGCGGACTCCAAAGTCCAGCCTCAAGCCCTGGCGAAACCTTAATCCTAGTCTCGGTCACCAGTACTACACGTATCTCCCAACCCTAGCCTCAAACCCAGGCACCAGCTCCTGCTTGGATCCCATCCCCAAATCCCTGCCCGGCTGACTTCATCCTCGCCCGGGAGCCCAGCCCCAGCCCCGGGCGCGCGCGGCAGCCTCAGAGCTGCAATGCGGAGCGCGGGGGAGAGGCAGGAAAAGATGAGCCAGCGGGCGCGCGCCAGCCGGCCGGGAAGGATCCGCGACCACCCAGCCGCAATGCGGGCTCTGGACTCCTGGGCCCAACCCCACCTGCCTCCGAGCCCAACACTCACAGTAGCCCCAGCCCTCGGCTCCTGAGACCGCGGCGAGCAGAATGCAGAAGAGCCGGAGACGCATCGTGCAGGGCTGACGATCCCGGCAGCCGCCTCCCCGTGCCCAGCTCTAGCTAGGACTCGAGTTCTGGCTTGGGCTCCAAGCTCTCCTCCTGGGGTTTGCAGCAGACCGATCTCTCCTCCTCACCCACCCCACCCCTCCTCCCTCTCTCCTTTCGCCCCCAAGCTGGCGCTCTCTCTCTCTCTCTCTCTCTTTCTCTCTCTCTCTCTCTATCTCTCTCTCTCTCTCTCTGTCGTTCCTGGTCCTCCGCTCTTCTGTAGCCTCTCCTTTCCACCCTCTCTCCTCTCACCTCCCCCCTTCCCCAGCCTCTCTCTCCTGGCACGCGCCGGTTTCCCGGACCCCGCGCAAGCGCGTGCCTCAGCCCTGCTGCGAAAGGGCGGGGGTAGAGAGCTCTAGCCACCGGGAAAACCCCAAGTAACCCAAGGCTGGCAGGACTAAGGCCACAAGGGTGAGGACGGGGAAGCAAAGCCCAGAAGCATCCTGACAATTTCAAGAAAAGGGAAGTGGTGGAGGGGGTAGTGCCTGAAAATGGAATGAAGGGTAAGTAAAAGAATCTAACATTTTCTGAAGGCAAATTATACTCCAGGAGTGTTACTGGGCACTCTCTGGGCACTGTGAATTTAACATTTTTGCCTTACTCCACTTGGCAGATGAAAAACCTCAGACTCAGAGAGGTCAAGAAATTTAGTCAATATCACACAGCAAATCATTATATTCCTAAACCAATTTTTTCTCCACTGGCAAAATAGAGTATTCTTTTTTTCTCTGTCTCTCTCTGTCTCTCTCTGTCTCTCTCTCTCTTTCTCTCTCTCCCTTTTCCCATAAATTCCAGATCCTGCACAACAGAGTAAAGTCTTTTGGAGGAGGTGGAATGGGAAAGTGAGCCGACAGACCCTAATCTCCACCTCCCTCTTGGCCCCTCTCCCCGCCCCTTCCTTCCTGTCCTGCTAGAAGTTTAACTTCTACCCCCTGTGGCTACACCTCAGAAACCCGTGTAGCCAGAGATGGGGACGGAGGCCACAGAGCAGGTGGGAGTGGGGGCAGGGAGGGGGAGAAGGGTTACAGAGTGGGAGGAAACAGGGAAGGGATGGGACTCCCCACCTGGCAATAGGCCTTTGCCATCCTATGGCCTATTCAGAATTCTTGGCGTTATCTCAAACTACGGGTCCTCCAGATAGATGGGGCTGGTGGTGTGAGGCTAAGGGTCGTGGGACAGGGACTGGGGCTGAAGGGAAAGGTGGGTTGAAGCTAGAGGTCCCGGGTCCCACCTGGGCCCTGAAAACCTGAGCCCCAACCCTGGATACCCCCTTGGCATGAGTGGTTCGGTGTGCTGGTATTGGAGGTAGAGGGAAGGTGGGTAGGGAAGAGAAAGAAGACAAACAAAAACCAACCCACTCCAGGCGGAGGTTAGAGTCCAGGGCTCAGGTCTGAGGCAAAGCCTGCATATGGGCATCCTTCCAGGAGAGGGCGCTGCAAAGGGAACTGAAGCTCTAGGATTTACTAATAATACAAACTTTGGGCTGGGCGTGGTGTCTCACACCTGTAATCCCAGCACTCCAGAAGCAGGAGGATCACCTGAGGTCAGGAGTTTGAGACCATCCTGACCAACATGGTGAAACCCCGTCTCTACTAAAAATACAAAAATTAGGTGGGTGTGGTGGTGCGCACCTGTAGTCGCAACTACTCAGGAGGCTGAGGCAGGAGAATCGTTTGAACCCGGGAGGCAAAGGTTGCAGAGAGCCGAAATCACACCACTGCACTCCAACCTGGTCGACAGAGCAAGACTCTGTCTCCAAAAATAATAATAATACAAACTTTGTGTTATGGTCTTTGGAGAACACAGGTTTTTCTCATCGATTATCTTCCATATTGCTATCTTCACAGCAACATTGAGAAGTGGGCTGGTCAGGATTTATAATAATCTCAAATTACATGTTAGGTAACTGAGGTCCAGAAAGAGGAAGTGGCTTGCTCAAGGTCACCCAGGAAGCTGGAAGCAGAGGTAGGAGGGGTGCAAGGGAAACCAAGGCCTGCTGAAGGGGTGCTAGGAAGAGTCTGCAAAAGAGTTTATGTCTTCTCCCTGTATACTGTTACATCTGGCCACACAGGAGCTCTCAGCTTGGAAGGCATGTGTGGGAGGGGAAGCCGTGGGGTGAGATGTGTGTCATAAGATCCCGCCTCTCTTCTGACCTTCCCAGGTTTCCTGGGACCTCTACTCTGGGGATGAAGAGGAGGCATACTCGGCGGAGCCGCTGCCGGAGCTTTGCTACAAGGCCGATGTCCAGGCCTTCAGCCGGGTCTTCCAACCCAGTGTCTCCCTGACTGTGGCTACGCTGGGTCTGGCCGGCAATGGCCTGGTCCTGGCCACCCATCTGGCAGCCCGACGCGCAGCGGGCTCGCCCACCTCCGCCCACCTGTTCCAGCTGGCCCTGGCCGACCTCCTGCTGGCCCTGACCCTGCCCTTCGCGGCAGCAGGGGCTCTTCAGGGCTGGAGTCTGGGAAGTGCCACCTGCCGCACCATCTCTGGCCTCTACTCGGCTTCCTTCCACGCCGGCTTCCTCTTCCTGGCCTGTATCAGCGCCGACCGATACGTGGCCATCGCGCGAGCGCTCCCAGGAGGGCCGCGGCCCTCCACTCCCGGCCGCAAACACTTGGTCTCAGTCACCGTGTGGCTGCTGTCGCTGCTCCTGGCGCTGCCTGCGCTCCTCTTCAGCCGGGACGGGCAGCGGGAAGGCCAACGACGCTGTCGCCTCGTCTTCCCCGAGGGCCTCACACAGACGGTGAAGGGGGCGAGCGCCGTGGCGCAGGTGGTCCTGGGCTTCGCGCTGCCGCTGGGCGTCATGGTGGCCTGCTACACGCTCCTGGGCCGCACGCTGCTGGCCGCCAGGGGGCCGGAGCGCCGGCGTGCGCTGCGCGTCGTGGTGGCCCTGGTGGCGGCCTTCGTGGTGCTGCAGCTGCCCTACAGCCTCGCCCTGCTGCTGGATACGGCCGATCTACTGGCTGCGCGCGAGCAGAGCTGCCCTGCCAGCAAGCGCAAGGATCTGGCACTGCTGGTGACCAGCGGCTTGGCCCTCGCCCGCTGCGGCCTCAATCCCGTGCTCTACGCCTTCCTGGGCCTGCGCTTCCGCCAGGACCTGCGGAGGCTGCTACGGGGTGGGGGCTGCAGCTCACGGCCTCATCCCCGCCGCGGCTGCCCCCGCGGGCCCCGCCTTTCTTCCTGCTCAGCTCCCACGGAGACCCACAGTCTCTCCTGGGACAACTAGGGCTGCCAATCCAGAGGAGGGGGCAGGCTGAGGGTCGTGGGAAAGGGGAGTAGGTGGGCGAACGCTGAGAAAGAGACGGGGACCTGAAGGGACTACCTCTGTGCCTTTTCACATTAAATTGATAATATGGAAATGAGACGCAACCCAACAACTGTTACTATTTCTGAGTCACCGACTTGGAAGTGATTTGTCGCAGGGCAGAGCCGGTGGGTTATCACCCCGCCCCCACCCACCCCGCTCTATCCCCCACCCCCACCCCGCGGGCTTGGCTCTCCAAGTGGAAGGCGCTGAGGGCTTGGGTGGGAGTGGGGGGCTGCTGAGTCTGCTAAAGCTCTAGCCACTGACATCCCCTCCACTGTCACCCGGCCTCAGTCAACAGAGGTGAGGTGGGAAAGCTGCCAGGCAAGGAGGGGCAGGGGTTCCTCTTGCAATACTGTAAGGAAGAGCTTTCTAACAACCAGAGCGCTCTTCAGTAATGGCTGCCTTAGCGAATACGGAGTTCCCGCTACTGGCATGTTCAACCTGTCGGGGATGTCGTGTGCCTTTGCGTGGTGTGGGGGTGAGAGTAGGGACTGGAGATTCCCTTTTGGGGTGGGGTTTGGGTTACATTATCACTTTACAATCCCTTCCTACTGTCTGTGATGGAAAGAAAAAAATGAATTTTAGAAGTTGAGTTGAAGTTTTCACCTTGGAGAAAAACCCGTGTGTGTGGAGGGGGGATTGCAAGCTGCAAATTTCCAGAGTAGTTGTCATGGGTGTGGTGGGGGTAAGGGATACTTGCTGTTCTCCATCTTCTCTGGGGACTGGGTCAGAGGAAATGCACTGAGCTGGCCGGAAAGAGGGAGGTTGGATATGGGAAAAAAACTTCTCTGCAGGCAAGGGTCTGGGATCCAGACCGGGAAGATGGTTGTGGTATCTCCATTCCTAGGAAATCTCTCCGTACAGGCCACTCTCATCTGGAGAGAGGGCACGGCCGAGATGGCCTCCAGACCCGCTCGCATGGATTCCTGGCCTTTGTTTTACACAATCACAATGGGCAGGATGGTGTTCACGTGCGACAATTCTCGCGTTTTAATATTGGTCAGCAAAGCTGTCCCCACCGATCCAGCCTGGAGTCTAGGGGCGAGATGGGCGTGGCGTGGCGAGGCGGTCTCAAGGGAGGTGCTGGCCTGACGGCCCCGCCCTCCCCGCCCTCCGCGCCCTGCCCTGCCCTGCCCTGCCCCGCCCCGCCCCGCCCCGCCCAGTCCAGCCCAGCCCAGCAAGGGCTAGCCGTCCATCTCACGGCCTCCGGCGGCAGCGGCGAGAAGCCACGGCCTCTAGGGGCCAGGATCCAGGGAAGGCCAGGAGACGGCGCCGATCCTCAATGGGTGCCGCACGTCAGCCACTGGGGACCGACCTAGAACCCTGCATCGGAGACCTCGGGAATCGCCGCTGAGTCAGCAACGCGCGCGCGCGCGCGCCCGCGGAGGCCGCGGCCCCGCCCCGGCCGTCTAGCGCCTGGGTTAACCCCTTCCTACACAGAACCGCAGAATATTCGCCCTAAGAGGCCTCCACTCTATTCGGAGACCACAGAATTCCTTAGAATCCTAAGCCACTCTCCCGAGCGGAGTTCGGTGATTTTATTTCCGGCTTAGGTCTGCGCCTTCCCAGAGTCCCTGCCTCAGCTCCTTCACCTCAAAAAGGAGGTGAGGAGGAGTGCGGTGGCACACACCTGTAATCCCAGCACTTTGGGAATCCAAGGTGGCAGGATAGCGTGAGCCCAGGAGTTCGAGACCAGCCTGGGCAACATAGTGAGACTCTATTTCTACAAAAAAATAAATTTAAAAAATTAGCCAGGCATGGTGGTGTGTGCCTATAGTCCCTAGCTTCCGGAGAGGCTGAGGTGGGAGGATCCCTTGAGCCCAGAAGTTCGAGGCTGTAGTGAGTCATGATGGCTCCACCGCACCCCGACCTGGGCGAGAAGAATAAAAAAAAGGGTGGTGGTGGTGAGGGAGAGCTGAATCACACGGAGAAACTGGACTCCTTCACTCCAGACCTGTCGGGCCACGTCTAGAGCTGTGTCCTCGAAGGTCTGGACATCCTTTCAGTAGCCAAGGCTTTTCCCTTTCTCGGGATCCTGAGACGAGAGAGGGGTTTAGAGAGCGGCAGTTGGGTTTTCCTCTGCCCTGTGCCAAAGCTCTTTAACAGGGTTTTTAATTTGTTGGTTGGTGAGCCAAGAGTTAAAACAAGAGCCTGAAGGCGGGCTTCCGTGATGTCACTAGCACCCCGCGTCCGACCTCAGAGACTGGGGCGTGGCTAACATCGCCTCGTCCCCTCCCTCCCTATTTCCCCGCCCCTCCCCGCTGTCACGGAGCCAGGGGCACATGATGCAACCCGCCGCGGTTTCAGCCTTCTGATTGGTAGCCGCGCCCCGCGCCAGGCACAGGGATTGGACAGAGGAGGCTGTGACGAAACCAGGACCCTGCCTAGTAAAGAAGGGAGGAGAGAAAGAAGATAGAAGGGGGGGGTTCCCGGGAGGGAGGGGGCCGGGGGGGCGGGGTCCCAGCTCTGCGCTCTCGCCCCCAGCGCGCCAGTCCCGGGGCTGCAGGGAGCGCAGCGCGCGCGGCCCGGGCCCCGGCCACCGGACGCCCTACCGGACACGACCCTCCCTGGAGCTTGGACAACTGCCCACCTCGGACGCTGCACCGGACACTGCCCCCCACAGGGCTGGACGCTCCAACGGACACTACTTCCCAGCTCCGGACATTGCTCCCTCCTCTCCCCGGGCCCTGGACGCTTTTCCCCCTCCCCCCTCCGGGGGCCCAGACACCGAGCCCCCCTCAGCGTCTGGCTAGCGTCCCCTTGCACCCCAGCCCAGGACACTGCCTCCTCCCTGTCCCTTTCTCCCTCCTGCTCCTCCCACCTCATATTTCCCCTGCTTGGGTCGGAGCCCCGCCAGTTCCTCCGACCCCCTGCTGCTCGGCCGCGGCTGCCCGCGCCCCCATCCCCCGGCTCCTCTTCCGGATGCCTCTTCCCGGGGGATTGTGGTGGCTTCTCTGCTGCCGTCGAGGCTTCACTCTTCTGCACCGGGACTACGGGGACGGCGAGCTTAGCGGGGACGGGGACGAGGACGAGGACGAGGAAACCTTTGAGCTACGGACCCCGAGTCCAGCGGGCGGCGGGAGGGTAAGTCCCGGGTTCGGAGCCGCGTCTCAATCACGCTCGCTGTAACCGGCCGTCACGCTGATCCGCTCCAGCCTCTAGCCACACGCTGCGCGCTTGGCGAACTAGGGAAGTGGGGGAGGTTTTTGCCTGGGGGCCAAAGCCCCCGGGAGCTCTTGGAGCAGCAGCTCTACTCGGGATATGCCTTTGGGCCTCCCGCCGCAGGCTGGGCGCTGTCCACCTGCTGGGGGCCCTGAGGCAGGGGAGGCGTCACGCGTGGCCCGACCTGGCCCTGCCTCTCCCTTCCCCGCTGGGCCCGCGTCCCATCCCGTCTCCTTCCGCCTCCGCCAGCGCCGAGGAATGTGGCGAGGCCGGCTGGGCGGCTGGAACGCCTGGGTCCCCCTCAGCTCCCAGTTCTCGAGCTCCGAAGCCAGATGCGAGAGCTCCCGCTGCCGAGAACTGGGCGAAGGGGAGAAGTCATCCCGGGATTGCGGTCCGTGGCGGGGACCCCACGGCGAGGGAGCTGGGGGCTCTTTGAGGACCCCTCCTCATTACCCTGCCACTCAAGGCAGAACTCTCGGCTTTCCCCGGTGAGGCTCCTGGGAACCCCCTGAGGGATGGATGGATGGGGAGGGACACTTGGTTGCTGCCTGGTTTTGTCGAATCTCCCCGTGGGGAAACGGAGGCACAATTGGTGTGGAGATCTCCATGCCCTGACGTCTCCTCTCCCATCCCCCCTGCACACTGGCGGCCAGACTCCCGTGTGCTGTGGCCCGGGTCAGGCCCCCATCCTCCCCGCAGGGGTCCCTGGCAGGCCCAGTGGCTTGGTGCCCGGGTGGGGCCGGCTGCCCGCGGGGCCGGCGCCAGCACCTGGCGGAGGCGGAGGGTGGATAAATATAGAGGAGGGGAGGGAGGAAAGCAGGGCACTGGGATTAGGGGAGTTGGTCTAAGAGGGTGGTCAGTACCTGCCCCATGTGGTGTGGCTGACGGCCCCACTCAGACCCTCCAGAAAATAGGTGGAGCTTCAGGTGGGAAAAGGCACAGGACCCAGGCGTCCCCAAGCTCCCGGCCTGGGCAGGGTCGGCTTTATCAGGCCATTGCCGCTCTCACGCTCCACCTCCACTCCCCCCTTCCCGGAGCCTGGGGACAGGTGTCCCTGGCCCCCTCCCCCACCTCCTCCTCCTGGTTCTAGCAGTCTGGGCGCAATATGAGGATGGCAGGGTTCCCGCCTGGCTGGCCTCCGGCTTGGGTTTGTGGCCTTTCTCAGACCCCAGTCTACAGTTGAAGTTCCAGGACAGGGGGAAGGGAGGAGGAGGGGGAGGGAGAGGACAAAACCCTGATCTACACCTGCCTTAGGAGGTTGTGCCATTCCTCAGCCTGGCCCACCCTTCCTAAGCTCCAGCAAAGGAGCCGGGTCTCTGCTCAGTGCCGAGTCTCAGGAGTGCCTATGGGAGAATGCAAGACGCTTTTGGAGAAAGCTCTATCCCGAAAGGGTTCCTCTGCCCTTCCCCT
Source organism: Saimiri boliviensis (assembly GCF_048565385.1). Classification (NCBI taxonomy): domain Eukaryota; kingdom Metazoa; phylum Chordata; class Mammalia; order Primates; family Cebidae; genus Saimiri; species Saimiri boliviensis. The sequence goes on along the minus strand of NC_133465.1, from coordinate 48,141,760 downwards.
CTGTGCCTACCACCTGCCCTGCCCTGCCCTGGCCAGGGAGGCAGTGTGGGAGAAGGGAAAACGAGGAGGAGAGGGTGCCTTGGAGCCTGGCAGAGTGAGCTCTTCTCTCCAGTTTCAGTGTTGGGGAAACTAAGGCCCCGAGACTTGCCCAAGGTTCCACAGTGAGTTCGTGGTGGGGCGGGAATTAGAACCCAGATCTCCTGACTCTCTGCCCAGTGCTCTTTCCACCCTACCCTACCCTTAATGGTATCTTCAAAAGGGTAATAGAGGGAGCCTTGGCTCCTTAGCTCCTGCTGTTCTGGAGAGCTTGTCGTGTTGAGATCGCGGAGGGGAAAGCCCAGAGGCTCCAGAACGCTCCACCCCAGTCACGACTCCACTCTGTGACGCTTTCTTCAATCCCCTGAGCAGCCCTGTCCTGAAGGCAGAAGGCCCAAACCTTGCGCAGGAAGGGCTCTGTTCCTGAGGGCTTCCCCGCCTGTCTCCCCAGGGTCCCCTGGAAGTGACACTGACTCAGCCAGTGAGGAGCGGGCCAGTCTCCCACAGGTGAGCTACGCCCCTACGTCCCATAGTCTCGAGACCCCAGCCTGTTCCGTGAACCTCCGTCCTCGCTGTCTTCCCTCTCCGTTGTGCAATAAGGGAGAGGCCCTACGCCGGACGCTGTGGTTTGGCTGGGGTCCCGGGGGGCGGTCCGGCTGGGGGCGCGGGGAGAAAGGCGGGGGTCGGGGCTATTTCTGGTGCAAGGTCAGAATGGCCCGATGGTTCCCACAGCCTGGGGGAGGGGTGCCCAGCTTGGGAGCAGATACCATTGCTGTCTGGGGAGCCCCTACTGAGGAGCCCCCTAGAGGCCGAGTGGAAGCCCAACCCTCCCTCCCCTCTGGCCCAGGCTGCAGAGCTGGGAGGAAACTTGGAGCCTCATCCCAGAGAAAGGGCTGCCGGAGGACGACCCGGACACCGTTGTGAAAGGTAGAGACCTCCTCAGTGCACTCTGGAGGCCTCCAGTCCCAACCCTCCAGGGGTTAATGTCTCCTACTGATGTCCCTTCCCTCCCTCTTCTGCCCCCAGGTTGGCTGTACCGGGAGCCCCGCGGAGGAGGGGCACGGCCCTGGCTACCACCACGCCGAGCCTGGTTCGTGCTCACGCGGGACTCCTTGGATCAGTTCAGCAGCAGCGGGAAGGGGGCGCGGCACCTCGGGAGTCTTGTGCTCACCAGCCTGTGCTCGGTGACAGGTCCAGAGCGCAGGCGTAAGGAGACGGGTGAGACCTCGTGGAGACACTCTCCTACCTTCCGAGGCAGGGGCCCCCCCGCAGATCCTAATTGCCCTCCCCGGCCTGGCCTCTCTTTTTCCCAGGTCTGTGGTCAGTGACTGTGTCTGGCCGGAAGCACAGTGTCCACCTCTGCTCCCCACGCCAGGCAGAGGCCGAGCGCTGGGGGGTGGCATTGCGGGAAGTGATTGCCTCCAAGGCACCCCTGGAGACCCCCACCCAGCTACTGCTCAGGGACATACAGGTAAGAGAGAACACCAGGGAGAGCCAGGAGAGTGGTGGACCCCAAAGCTTTCTGGGCTCATGGGGAACTCCCTTTCCCATCAAAGTGACCCTCTCCCTGGCCCCTAGGAAAGTTGTGGGGACCCAGAGGCCGTTGCCCTTATTTACCTGAGGAACCCAATTCTGAGACACACCAGTGGAGCCTTGTATGCCCCGCTCCTGCCCCTGCCCTATGGAGTCAGTGCCCCAGGTGAGTGGTCCCATGGTCCAAGTCTCCCTGGATGGAATGGGGTGGATCAGAGGTAAGAATTCGAATCCCTTAACTGGCAGGGACCTAAGCATCCTCCACGGGCCTGCCAGCTCCTTGCTTTTCAAAGAATGAAGATGAAATTGGAAGCTGGCCAGGGGGAGGGGAGGAAGCCAGCACCCACAAAAGGGTCCCCCCCTTTGACCACCTTCTCTATGGGTCTCATTCTGACTGCTGATGTTGCTTCAGGAGTTTGTACACACGCTCTTCTATTTTTCCGTTATACTCTTGAGACCATGTCATATTACCTTTATGAATGGTAGAAGAGCTACCACTTTGGTCGAATGTGCTGGCCTCATCCAACTGTACTTCTCCCTAAGTGGTGTAGTGACTGGCCCAGATCCTAAAGTTACAGGATTAAAGGGTGCTGGGAGAGGAATCCCGGTTTTCTAACTCCTAGTCCAGCTTGTTTTCTGACCTATGGTGATGAGCCTCAGTATCTAGTTACAGAATCTGGGGTATGAACCAATAGCCCCTTTCCCATCCCTTTCCCTAAATCCAAATCCAGGCTTAGTGGGATTGGAAAGGGGATTCCCGGGAGGCAGGGACCACTGCTTTCCCTTCACTCTTCCTGTCGTTCGTACCCTCCCCTACCTACCACCCCATCCCCTTATATTCCCTCTGACCTTCCCCTGGTTCTTGCCTTCCTCCCAGGGTGCAGCTCTGTGTTCCCTCTCCAAACCGTCCCTCCGCCCTCACCCTCCCACAGGTCCGGGCTATGCACCCCTGCGCGAGGAGGCGGTGCGGCTGTTCCTGGCGCTGCAGGCGCTGGAGGGGGCGCGGCGCCCCGGGCCCTTAATGCAGGGTGTGCTCCAAACTTGCCGGGACTTGCCCGCTCTCCGGGATGAACTCTTCCTGCAGCTGGCTAAGCAGACCTCGGGCCCTGCAGGCCCCCCCGGGCTCCCGGCTACCCGAGACCCTGCGGCCCTGCGGTACTGGCAACTCCTTACCTGCATGAGCTGCACCTTCCGGCCTGGAGTAGCTGTACGGGGACACCTCCTGGGGCACTTGGAGAGGTGAGAGGGGCGGGGCGGGGATTGCGGTTTAGTGGAGGAGCTACTGGGCTGGGAGAGAATGAGAAGTCTTTTGCAAAAGGTTTGGTCGATAAAGAACCTAGATCCTGAAAAGGGAAAGGACTTGCCCAAGGTCAGGGCTGCTGGTAATACATACAGTGCCTTTGTGGGAGATACAGGATCCTATCTCACTTGGGAGCAGATGAATTACAACAGAATTGTAATTTTTCTGTCCCCCTTGGGCCGAGGAATTACGAAAAGGCTGCTTTTCCTCGAGCTGATGCAGGCTAGCGCCAGGGGTTAGAAAAGTGTAGTAAAGTGGCTGGATTTCGATTTCAGCCAGAAGGAAGTTCATGGAGACTTTGGAACTGGTGGGGGCGGTTGGGAGAAAGCTGCAGGGGACTGGAAAGTAATTCAGCTCTATGCAAAGCACCGGGGACAGTGTTAGGAGAGCCTTCGAAGAACCTGAGTTGGGGCAGGGAGGAAATCGGCCAGATAAAATAAACTATAATAGAAGAAGGCAAGAGGGAGGGGAAGAAGGAACGTCCTTGGAGCATTGATCCCTGGGTTCCTCCTAACCCAGGACCGAGCAGGCACTCCCGGACTCGGAACTGGCGGAATATGCGCGCTTCATCCGGAAAGCGCTGGGCCGGACTCGTGGCCGCGAGCTGGTGCCTTCGTTGGCGGAGATTTCCGCGCTGAGCCGACGGCAGGAGCTGCTATGCACCGTGCACTGTCCGGGGGCTGGTGCCTGTGCCGTGACCATCGACTCCCACACCACGGCGGGCGAGGTGAGGCCAGAGAAAGGCCCCATGACCTCCAACCCACCTTGTCAGCTTCTCACGCCTGCCTCTCCCGCTTCCTGGGCCCTAGGTTTGCCCCGAGTGTCAGATTATTTTGGTAAGGGATGGAGTGGTGGTGACAGGACTAAGAGGCCCCTTCCAATTGAATCAGCCCCTCCCATAATCCTGGCAAGATCCCTGAGTGGTCTTACTTCCCCCTCACTCTCCTGTTCTAGGTGGCTCGAGAGCTGGTGGGGCGGCTGGGCTTGGCCCGGAGTCGCAACGCATTCGCGCTGTACGAGCAGCGAGGGGCTCAGGAGCGAGCCCTGGCTGGGGGGACCCTCGTGGCCGACGTGCTCACCAGGTTTGAGAAGTAAATGTCCAGCCCCAGCCCTGCTCTCTACTAGCCCATTCACTTCTCAGCTTTGGTCAGTCTCTAAGCGGACGTTAGCCAGTGCTTGCCCCTGGCCCCGCGCTGTGGCGTTGGCTGGTTTACGGATGGACCTGTCCGCCGCAGGTTTGCAGTCCGACTCTAGCATCACCTCTGCGGTCAGCTCTGCCCAGGCCCCGCCCCCCCCCCCAGCCGCGGCGCAGTGGGGGCCCTGCTTCTCCAAAGCATTGCCCGCTCTTCTTCTGCAGCTTGGCAGCGGAGGAAGCTGGGCTGGAGGACTCCCCCGATTCCGGGTGGAGACTGTGTCTGCGTCTTCACGGACCTCTGCACCCTGAGGGGCTGTCCCCAGACGGTCACGAACTGCCTTTCCTCTTTGAGCAGGTGAGGCTCCCCGGAGTTCATGCCTCCAAATAGACCCCCAAGCCTGAGCCCCTGGTTTTTTGGGCCATCTCATTTCATCACTGTGGCAGCCCCGCGGGAGGCTCGACTGGAACCTCGACCTCCTCAGATTCCACAAGGCGTATTCGCGACGGTCCCGCCACCGCTCGTGCACTGACGCGGGGTGCCTCCCCTGCAGGCTCACGCTCTGCTGCTGCGGGGCCGGCCGCCCCCGCCCGACGACACGCTGCGTGCCCTGGCGGCGCTACGCCTGCAGAGCTTGCACCGGGACTTCTCCCCGCGAGTGCCCCTGCCCCGCCTGGACCGCCTGCTACCGCCTCCGGCCCCGCGGCGTGAAGACCCGCCCCGCCAGGCCCCCAGGCCGCCCCCCTCCGCCGCCGCCCTGCTGGCCGGGGCGCTCTGGAGCCCGGGCCTGGCCAAGAGGCGGGCGGAGCGGGCCCGGCGCAGCGGGGCCGGCCGCTTGGCGGGAACCACCGCCCGCGAGGGAGGCGGCAGCGCCAGCACTGCAGCTGCGGTGCTGGGCAGCTGGAAGCGGCTACGGGGCATGGGCCGAGCTGAGGCCATGGCCGCCTACCTGACCCTGGCGGCGCAGTGTCCGGGGTTCGGCGCTGCTCGGTATGACGTTCTGGAGCTGAGCACGGTGAGGGGGAGAAGGGAGAAGGGGACTCTGGTGGCCCAAGCCCCACACCTTTGCCCCAGAGCCACAGATCCCCATGGAGGGTCACTTCATTCCCCACATCCAGAATAGCTGCCCATCTCAAACCCCAGGAATCACCAGCCCTTGGGCCCTCACATCCCCGGAGCCTGAGCCCCTCCACACACGTGCTGTGAATCACAGGGGATCAGGAAACTCCTGCTCACAGCCACCCATATCCCCCTCCCCAAAATAACACTGGTCTCCTCCTTCCACCCTGACTCTGCCCCCTCTGTCTGCAGGAGCCTGGCGGGGGTGCTCCACAAAAGCTATGCCTGGGCTTGGGAGCCAAGGCCATGTCCCTCTCCCGGCCAGGGGAGACAGAGCCCATCCACAGTGTCAGCTATGGCCATGTGGCCTCCTGCCAGCTAATGGGTCCCCACACCCTGGCATTGAGGGTGGGGGAGAGTCAGCTCGTCCTGCAGAGCCCCCAGGTGAGTAGGAAGAGGGGTTGTGGGAGGAGAGAAGGAAGGGATGTCAGGAAACATTTACTGAACATCAAGCCTGGGCCAGGTAGAGTCTAAGCACTGGGATCCAGCAGTGATCACAGGCAAGCTCAAGAAGCTTACACTAGAGTTGGGGAGTCAGACAATAAACAAGGAATCCCAGGCTATTAAGACAGTGAGAAATGCTACAAAGGAAAGAGTAATGTGACAGGAAGTCAGGGAAGCGTTCTCAAAGAGGGTGCCATTTAAGCGAGCCAAGGAAGACCTGGGGACAGCATTTTAGGTAGAAAGAATTGCAAGGCAAAGGCCCTGAGATGAGAGTAAACTTGGCTTGTTAGAGGAGCAGAAATAAGCAAGTACGATTGGCACACAGAAATGAGGGAGAGAGTGGAGATAAGGAAGGAAAAGTTGCAGGGACATAGAGGATGAGAAAAAGTAGAGAACCAGGCGGCTCCTGTTGCACGCTGACCTCTGCCCTCTTAGGTAGAAGAGATCATGCAGCTGGTGAATGCCTACTTGGCCAACCCCTCCCCCGAGAAGCCCTGCAGCAGCTCTTCTCCTCCATGCCAAGACCTGCCAGACACCTCCCCTCCCAGCCAGCACCCGGGCCTGGACGAGCCCCAGGGACAGTCTGGCTGCTTGGGGCAGCTGCAGGACTGAGCCTGCCAAGAGGTCACGACCTCCAGCCTGGGCCAGGACTGCTCTGAGATTTGGGGGAAACATGGACCCTTTTGGCCCTGCAGGGACAGGGCACATCCTACACCCAAGGGGTACAGTGGGTGTGGGCAATTTTCTAGTTTGTTTCTTAATTTATTTGTAGAAGAGAAGCAAAAAAAAAAAAAAAAGTTTCTTATTTACACAAACCCTTCCTGTGGGAGTGTTATTCAGTGGCACAAGTTGGAACCCCATAATGCAGAGCCCCGCCTCCGGGGACGCCCACACTCTGGGCTTTTACCAGGCTCTGGGGAAAGTCTGGACACCAAAGTGCTTCACCCTCCCCATCCCTGACCTTCAAGACTTAACCTCCTCCTGGCCAGTATGCTACCACAGGCTTGTGGGTAGAGCAGGCAAACAGTCCTCATTGGAAGCTGACAGTTACTCACCCTCCCTTCTCCATTGAGTGGCATATGGATGGCCTCCTGGCATCCCTCAGGCTGGAGGGCAGTGAGTCATCAGATCTGGTACTGCCCAGTTCTTACTCTGGTGTCCAGCTCTGGGCCCATCATTGGTGTGCCTAATGCTTTGGGCCTAGAATGGAGAGAAGCTTGGGGCAGATAACAAACCCACGAATTTCTCTGGCACAGAAAAGTAACTCAGGATGTGCTCAGCCCCACTCTTGAATTCTGCTTCTACTTACCAGGTTGGGTTGAACTAGAGTGAGTTCCTGGGACTCTCATAGCTCTGGGCACTGGGATTCCAGAGTCCTGGCTTTCCTGGCCTGCTGGGAATGCAGTGTGCCCTCCTTCAGTAGACCCCACCTCCTCTGCTCTGAGTGGAAGAGGCTGGGGCAACACTGATCTTCACTGGGGCAAAAGCTTAGGCACTGAGGAGACAGCAGACCTCAGTAAAGCTCTGTAATCTTGACACAAGGGCTGCTGCCTCTAGTAAAACAGCCCAGTTCAAGGTGAGGGATGCCAGTGGAAACAGTGAACACACTAAAATCTGGACTAAGGGGTAAGACATTGGAGGAGGTGAAGGCCACCCTATGCCAGATGCCTAGAAACTGGACCCCTTGACCACCCCCCGTATTCACAGATCAAGCCCTGGCTATACTGACAACCAAGCTTTATTACTTTAGTAGAGCTTAAGCAGCATATCAAGAGTCAGGGCATGGAGGGAAGAAGCAGGACCAGCTCATGGGCTGGAGGTAAGCCAAGAAGGGTTGTCCATGAGGTGAAGTTGGGTCAGAGGGTGCAGGCATGGTTGAGGCTGTGCTTCCCGTCCAGGAGTAGTGGGGAGGGAAATCACTGCTCCTGGGTGCCCCAGGAGATGTAGTCTGGCTGTGTGGCGGCATGGTACTCATCAATGAGCTCCTGAACAACCTCCCTAGACCTGTCCATCTCGTCAAAGTTGTCCTTGAACATGTCCTCCTTGCGGAACTGCTCGAGGAAGGCATCCCGTTTCCGCAGCTTGTCAAACTGCTGGCAGGAACTTTCAAAGAGCTGAAAGAGATGAAAATCTCCAAAATGCGAGCCAGGGGTTAGGAACGAACTTGAGGGAGATGATGAAGGTGGCCAGTGGAACAGACTGTCCTAAGAACAGAAACCCAGACTCACCGAGGAGATGCTGGTGTGGTTGGCCATCATGAGCCCGCTGACCCGGTGGGCCGAGGGCAGGTAGGGAGACTTCCTCGACAGGGCCACCTGGATGCTGGCGGGGCCCCATGGGATGAAGTTGGCCAACTTCCGTTCCCGGATCCTCTGCAGGCTCTTGTGGACCTGGGGTAGGCACAGGAGCAGTGGAAGTGGCCTCTCCTCTACCCCTGTGGGTCCAGGGTGCGGGATGAAGGGGCCTCCCCTACCTGTGTGGGGTCCACCTCTCCCTGGATGATGTTGAGGATGGCGATGTAGCAGTGGTTGGTCTGGCGGTCTCGCCCTGTGGACACCATCACATTCTTGGGCTGCAGGAGCCGCCTCATGACATCCAGGACCGTGGTCTTCCTCACGCTGGCCACCTGATGGACAGTGAAACGGGGCCCCAGCCAGGGCTCAGGACACAGTCCCCCTTTGGCTTCTCTTTGGCAGAAGCCAAAGACAGAGGGAGGATGAAGAGAAAGTTACAAGAAAGTGGCCTGCTCTGTGCTAGTCCCTGAGTACAGTGCCTCGGGGCATGCAAAGGGCAGCTCCTGGGGCAGAGGGGAGGAGAGAAAGGCTAGGGCAGGGCCTGCTGGGCCCAGGGCTGGCCTGGCCTGGGACACTGAGGCTGCTCTTACTGACTGGTCCGTAGTGAGTGGGGTATAGCCGGTCATGAGGAAGTGGAGCCGCGGAGTGGGGATGAGTGAGGCGATGAGGCCGATGAGGTCATTGTTCATGTAGCCGGGGTAGCGCAGGGTGGTGGTGCTGGCAGACATGATGGTGGACACCTGGGGACAGGGGTGCCACGTCATGGGCCTCGGCCTGAGTGGGACCTCCCTTCCCCAGATGACCCTCCAGCAAGGAGGGCTTCCAGTCCAAAGGAGTCCAGCAGTGGGGGCCCACCAGCTGGTTGATCTGGGAGAAGGATGGGTTCTGGATGTGCAGGCGGTCTGTGGCAATCCGGTTCAGGGCTGTGTTGTCCAGCACCACCTGCGGGGACAGCAGAGGGTCACAGCCTCTTGAGGAGAAAATGGGCATAGAAATAAGATATTGGCTTAACCCCTGCTGAACTCCAAAGCCAGGAAGAGGTTTGTTAGTTTAAAACAAAAACTGCTGGGCATGGTGGCTCGCGCCTATCATCTCAGCCCTTTGGGAGGCCAAGGTGGCAGGATCACTCAAGGCCAGGAGTTGGACACCAGCCTAAGCAACACAGCAAGATGCCATCTCCGTAAAAAATATAAATAAAAAATAAAAAGAGACACAAGTACTGTCTCTGGGGCATCATGAGATACTCTCGGACCATTGCAAGGTAGTAAACAAACACGTGAGTACCCACATGTACCATACACTGTGCCTGGCTCTGGGGAGACCACAGAGAGGAACAGGCACCATCTTTCCCTTCATTAGGCCTACAGTCTAGTATGGAGGGAGGTGCACTAAATATAAAACAGAAAAGTATAGTTAACTCCCAGAAATACACACAAAGGAATCTGATCTTGACTGAGTAGTCAGGAAAGGTTTTGCTAAGAAAGTTATCCTTGAGCTGAGGGTTCAAGCATGAGTGGGCATTAAGTAGGCAAAGGTGGGGTACGTGGTGATAGGGGGAGGTATATTCACTTTGTTGAGAGTCTTGCTGCCTAAGAGGATTCTAAGAAACTTAGAGATCAGGACCTTATTTCCTAATTTGGCCCACAGGTATGGCTTTGTTGGGCCTCTGTTCTGCGTGGAGAGGGCTGGGGAAGGGCAGGGTGAATGAGACTCACTGGCCTGGGAAGATAGACCAAAATCCCTACTCTTTTTTTTTTTCCTTTTTCTTCAGACAGAGTTTTGTTCTTGTTGCCCAGGCTGGAGTGCAATGGCTTGATCTTGGCTCACTGCAACCTACGCTTCATGGGTTCAAGCGATTATCCTGCCTCAGCCTCCCGAGTAGCTGGGCTTACAAGCATGTACCACCACCCCTGGCTAATTTTGTATTTTTAGTAGAGACAGGGTTTCTCCATGTTGGTCAGGCTGGTCTCGACCTCAGGTGATCTGTCCACCTCAGCCTCTCAAAGTGCTAAGATTACAGGTGTGAGCCACTGCGCCAGGCTCTTTTTTTTTTTTTTTTTTTTTAAATACAAGGTCTTGTTCTGTTGCCCAGACTGGAGTGCAGTGGTGTGATCACAACTCACTACAGCCTCGACTTCCTGGACTCGAGCGATCCCCCCAGCTCAGCCTCCTGAGTAGCTAGGACTATAGACACACACCACCATGCCCAGCTTTTCGTTTTGTTTAGTTTTGAGATGGAGTTTTGCTCTTGTTGCCCAGGCTGGAGTGCAATGGCGCAGTCTCGGCTCACGAAACCTCCAGCTTCCAGGTTCAAGCAATTCTCCTGCTTCAGCCTCACGAGTAGCTGGGATTACAGCCATGCACCACCACGCCTCGCTAATTATGTATTTTTAGTAGAGATGGGGTTTCTCCATGTTGGTCTAGCTGGTCTCAAACTCCCAACCTCAGGTGATCCGCCCACCTTGACCTCCCAAAGTGCTGGGATTACAGGCGTGAGCCACTGCACCCAGCCCTAATATTTGTATTTTCTGTGGAGATAGGGTTTCACAAGTTGCCCAGGCTAGTATCGAACTCCTGAGCTCAAGAGATCCACCCACCTCAGCTTCCCAAAGTGCTAGACTTACAGGCATCAGCCACCGCACCCACCCCCTCAACTCTTAATTTGCTCACCACACAGTCTGCATTCTGTGTCAGCCTCTTGAGTGTGAGGAGTGAATTGTAGGGCTGGACCACCACATCGCTCATCTCATCCTGGTAGGGAAACACTGAATAAGTCTGCACCAGCTTCTTGGGGTACCTGAGAGAAAAGAGGGTGGTGGCATAGTGAACTGGAAGGAACCCCATCACTGCCCATCTGTACCATTTTGTACAAAAGGGGTGAGGGCAGACTGTGTCTTCAGAGCCAAAAAGGAGAAGCCTGAAAGCATCAAACTCTGTAGATCCCCTCCTCTCCCTAGGTAAATCCCCCCACCCCAATATAGCTTCCAACATGGCCCTTGGGTGAGTCTATCCCTATGACTCAAAAGGGTAATGGCAGACTTTCTAACTCAAGAAAAAAAGCAATGATATTACCCAGGGAACCAGGGTTAATGCCCTCTCCCCAAACACAGGCTTGCCTGTCATTCAGTCGCTCCAGGAGGTAGGAGCCCAGGCCAGAACCCGTACCCCCAGCGATGGAGTGACACAGCACGAAGCCCTGTGTGTATACAGGAATAAACAAACTCAGTTTCTCCTGCCACACTCTCACAATACGCTTCTGATACCAGATGGGTGGGGGTTTTACCACACACATCAAGTAAGCACTCAATTCTACAGCAGATGCCAGCTGGGTATCCACTAATTCACTTCAATTCTGGACTACCTACAGCCTGTCCCTGACGTAGGATGGTTCAATTTAAGATGTTTTGGCTTTACAATGGGTTTATCAGGACATAATCCCATCTTAAATCAAGAAGCATCTGAATTACAGTGGTTCAATACACAATTTTTCAATGTCACGATGGGCTTACTGGGTTGTAACCTGATGCATTTCTACTTATGATATTTTTTTTCCTTTTTTTTTTTTTTTTTTTTTTTTGCGATGAAGTCTTGCACCGTCGCCTAGGCTGTAGTGCAATGGTGAGATCTTGGCTCACTGCAACATCTGCCTCCTGGGTTCAAGCCATTCTCCTGCCCCAGCCTCCCAAGTAGCTGGGACTACAGGCATGTACCACCATGCCCGGCTAATTTTTGTATTTTTAGTAGAGATGGGGTTTCACTATGTTGGCCAGGCTGGTCTTGAACCCCTGACGTCAAGTGATCTGCCCACCTCGGCCTCCCAAAGTGCTGAGATTATAGGTGTAAGCCACTGTGCCTGGACTCAAATTTGTTTTGTTTTGTTTGCTTTGTCTTTTGAGATGGAGTCTCACTCTGTTGCCCAGGCTGGAATGCAGTGGTGCAATCTTGGCTCACTGCAATCTCCGCCTCCTGGGTTCAAGCAATTCTCCTGGTCAGCCTCCTGAATAGCTGGGACTATAGGCACATGCCACCATGCCTGGCTAATTTTCTTTATTTTTAGTAGAGACAGGGTTTCACTGTGTTAGCCAGGATGGTCTCAATCTCCCGACCTTGTGATCTGCCTACCTCGGCCTCCCAAAGTGCTGGGATTACAGGCATGAGCCTAAATTTGTTTTTAGAGACAGGATCTCACTCAGTTCCCCAGACTGCAGTGCAGTGGTGTGATCATAGCTCCCTGCAGCCTTGAACTTCTGGGCTCAAAGCATCTTCCCATCTCAGCCTCCAAGTAGCTAGGACTACAGGCATGCACCACCATGCCTGGATAATTTTTCTATTTTTTGCAGATATGGGGTTTCACCATGTTGTCCAGACTGGTTTGGAACTCCTGGGCTCAGGTGATACACCTGCTTTGGCCTCCCAAAGTGCTGAGATTGCAGGCATGAGCCACTATGCCTAGTCAACATTTTCAATTTGTGATGGGTTTACATCCTGATAAAGCCATTGTAAGTTGAGGAGTATCTGTACCTGAAGAGAGCATCAGATCCCACAGAGTGAAGGCTCAGTCCCACAAGATTCTCCTACTCTCAATGCCAATAGAAGCTTCAGGTTGTGTTAGCTGTGCCTCTGACCAACCAGCTATAAATCAGCGTTCCCAGGACTGCTCCTTGGGTTCAATTCATTTGTTAGAGTAGCTCACAGAACTCAAGGAGACACTTATGTTTCCCCGTTTGTTATAAAGGATATTTTAAAGGATACAAATAAACAGCCAGATGAAGACACCGAGAGGAGGCTCTGGAAAGGTCCGGAGCACAGGAACTTCTGCCCTGTGCCTTGGGTTTGCACCCTCCCAGCATGTGGATGTGTTCTTGCTCACCTTCCCGGAAGCCCCCGAACTCAGTCCTTTTGGATTTTTATGGAGGCTTCATTACACAGGCATGATTGATTAAATCATTGGCAATTGGTGCTCAACTCAACCTTCATCCCTTCTCCCCTCCCCAGAGGTGAGGGGTGAGCCTGTAAATTCCAACTCTCAGAGCACCAGGCTTGTTTCCCTGGCAACCAGCCCCCCATCCAGTGGCTATCTGGGACTTTCCAAACATCACCTCAATGGCATAAGCTCAGATTCAGTTGAAAGGTACTTGTTCCTCCTTAGTACAGTGGTTAGTAAAATTAACTAATTAAAATAAAATGAAAGATTGAAAGAAAGGGGCTTGTTATAAGTAACAAAAGACTGTCTTTCACCTTTATCACTCTGGAGCTGTTCTGCAGCTGTTTCAGAAACCAAGGACAAAAGGTCAAATATTTTAACAAAACATACCCTTATTGCTCAAGTCCCTTAGGAAATTACATGGGTTATAAGAACTGTGAGCCGGGAACATATTGCACCCAGCATGGGGAGAGATGGAGAAGCAGTTTCCAAGGATCTGGGGGAGAGACTTCGGCATGACTCATTCCCCATTCCCAAAACGCCCATGTCTCAAAGCTTCCTCTTATGCATCCAGGCTGAGGCTCCTTGGGAAGGTTTGGAGCTGGAGAAGAAGCTGAATGACTCATGCCTAAGGGGCTGGTGCCATCCCCATTTATGACTTCCTTGAGAACAAAGACTATATCTTATTTCCTCAATATTCCACATCTGATGCTCCATAAATGGGTTTTGAATTGAATTGCTCCCCTCACATCACCTATTCAGGTCACCTCCTGACCTTTCCCCAGCACTCTTGAGCCTAGCCTCCTTCCCATTCCTTCCCCTGCTCCATAACTTCACCTCTAAACTGTCACTTCCATCTGCTTCTCGGTCTATGATGTCAAAGATGTCTTCATGGATTTTCTCACCCTGTATAGAGATATGGAAAAGGAGAGTCAGGACAAGGTTCCGGAGCTCATCTTTTCTCAGCACAGCACCAAGAATTCTGTCTTCCCTGGGATATTGTTGCCACCCTGAAGCAGACCCGGGGCTGTAGCCCTCAACCCAGAAGTGCTACTTTTGCAAATGATTTGCACAAAATTTGCATAAACCTCTCCCTGACTGTCTCTCTTGTTCTGGGTATCCTTTTCTCTCTTATTTTCTGTCAGTCCGGTCAAATTCCTAGTAGCTTGAGCCTGCCTTGCCTCTGGATGGGAATATCAAAGGTCTCTGGAATGGTGGCCTGGACACCTGGGAGAATCCACTGGCCCAGTTGTTGCCAGCCCCTCCTCCGTGCTCCGACAGGTAGATGTTCTCTGGGTTGTAGAGCTTGGCATAGGGGGAGTTGAGGATGGAGTGGATCACCCGGGGCTCCAGGTCCAGCAGCACGGCCCGCGGGATGTAGTGCTCGTCATCTGCCTGTCAGGGAGAGTCCAGGAGGCAGCCCAGTCAGCCAGGGCGGCCCAAGTCCTAGGGCCTCCCAACTCTGGCTCCCTCTGGCCCTCCCTCCTCGAGCCAGCCGCCTGGCCCCTTTGCCCAGCGGGGCTCCCAGTACCAGGCCACTCCCTTCCCTTCCGGTCCCTTGGGCCACTGCCGCCCCCGGCCAAGTCGCTGGCGGCACCTGGTAGAAAAAGACGTCCTTGCGGTCAGTGCCCTCGGTGGCAAACTCCTCCACGATGCCCTCGGGGCTGATACCATGCTCGGCGCACAGCTGTTTCCAGAACTCGAACCCAACTGGGGGAGGAGGGAGATGCCTGGGTCTGCTAGAGCCTTAAGGCCTGAGGAGCCCAGTTTTAGTCTCAGAGGCTGACACGATCAGAGGGTGGACCCAAGATGCGGGGGTCTGGGATCTGCCCCAGCTCCGGGCTGGAGGCGCAGCTCTGGTCGGGTTATACAGAGCAGCAGGGCAGGGGGTTCACGGATGGGAAAGGGGGACTGGTGGAAGCCAGGCACTTGGGTGGGACCCGAAGGGGCAGAACCAGAGACCGGCGGGGCCGGCGCTCGCTTGCTCACTCTGGTTGCCGCACTGGCCCAGCTGCAGGGTGATGATCTCCCGGGGCATCACTCTTCAGACGTGGGCGCACCAGCCCCGGCCTGGCGAGAGTCACGGCTGAGACGAACGCCTGGCAGCCAGGCGCGCAGGACGTGGGGAGCGCGCGCTCTCTTTCCCTCTTGACGCGGATGCTCGGTCTGCGCGTGTGCAACGCAGGCCTTTCGTCGGCCGGCGGGCCGCGGAGCCCAACCTGGGCATCATTTTCTCCCTCCGCAGCCGCAGCTGGAATTCGGCACAGGCGCAGAGTCAGGCCACGCCCGCTCCTACCCACCGCTCCGCGCCTGCGCAGTGAGACTCGTTGGGGGTGGCAGGGTCGGAACCTGGATGTGTGGGGGGAGGCGAGGGGAGGAGAGGGGAGGCGAGGGGAGGGGAGAGACGGGGAGGGGAAGAAAGGGGCGGAGCAACCAGGTGGATGTGGTTGTCCAGGTATAGCGTCACCTGCCTCTATTGGTAAGTGAGTGACTGCCAGCTTTGCTAGTTCCAGGCGCTAGAAGCCAACTTTTCTTCTTTTAAATTTCTGTTTTCTAATGGTGTCACAATACATACATACACATGTATGTAACCTTTTTATTTTTTATTTTTTAGAGAGGTCTCCCTCTGTCACCCAGGCTGGAATACAGTGGCGCGATCATAGCTCACTGTAGTCTCGAACTTCTGGCTTAAGTGATCCTCCCACCTCAGCCTCCCGAGTAGCTGGGACTACAGACATGTGCCACCAGGCCTAGTTAATATATATATATATATATGGTTTTTGTTTGTTTGTTTGTTTGAGACACAGTCTCACTCTGTCGCCCAGGCTGGAGTTCAGTGGCACGGTCTCAGGTCACTGAAACCTCCGCCTCCTGGGTTGAAACAATTCTCCTGCCTCAGCCTCCCGAGTAGCTGGGATTACAGGTGCCCGCGACCACACCCGGCTAATTTTTGTACTTTTGGTAGAGACAGGATTTCACCACGTTGGCCAGGCTGGTCTCAAACTCCTGAACTCAAGCGATCCACCCGCCTCGGCCTCCCAAAGTGCTGGGATTACAGGCTTGAGCCACTGTGCCTGGCCGTTTAATTTTGTTGTTGTTGTTGTTGTTTTGTTTTGTTTTGTTTTGAGACAGAGTCTCCCTCTGTTGCCCAGGGTGGAGTTCAATGGCGCTATCTCAGCTCACTGCAGCCTCGGCCTCCTGGATTCAAGTTATTCTTCTGCCTCAGCCTCCCAAGTAGCTGGGACTACAGACACGTGCCACCACGCCTGGCTAATTTTTTTGTATTTTTAGTAGAGACGGGGTTTCACCATATTGGCCAGGCTGGTCTCGAACTCCTGACCTCATAATCCACCGGCCTCAGTCTCCCAAAGGGCTGGGATTACAGGTGTGAGCCACCATGCCTGACCTAAAATGTATTTTTATAAAGATGGGGATCTCACCCCATCGTGTTGCCCAGGATGGTCTTGAACTTCTGGCTTCAATCAATCCTCTTGCCTCGGCCTCCCAAAATGCTGGGATTACAGGCATGAGCCACCACTCCTGGCTAAAATTTACCATTGTAACCATTTGTAAGCACTGTATACAGTTCTGTGGCTTCAAGTATACTCACACTGTTATGCAACCATCACCACCATTCATTTCCAGAACTTTCTCATCTTCCCAGACTGAAACTCTATAGCAGTTAAACGGTTAACTTCCCCTTGACTAGGCACCTGATATGAGTGGAATCACACAGTATTTGTCTTTTTGTGTCTGGCTTCTTTCACTTAACATAATATCTTCAGGATCCTTCCATTTTGTAGCAAGTGTCAGAATTCCCTTCCTTTTTACAGCTGAATGATTGTATAGATGTACCACCTTTTGCATAACCACGCTCAGCTAGTTTTTGTATTTTTAGTAGAAATGGGGTTTCACTATGTTGGCCAGGATGGTCTCAATCTCTAGACCTCATGATCCACCCGCCTCAGCCTCCCAAAGTGTTGGGATTAGGATTACAGGTATGAGCCATCGTGTCTAGCCAATTTTTTTTTTACTTTTTTTTTAGACAGAGTCTTACTCTGTTGCCCAGATGGGAGTGCAGTGGCATGATTCTGGCTCACTGCAACCTCTACCTCCCAGGTTCAAGCAATTCTCCTGCCTCCACCTCTCAAGTAGCTAGGATTATAGGCATGCACCACCACACCTGGCTAATTTTTGTATTTTTAGTAGAGACGGGGTTTCACCATGTTGGCCCGGCTGGTCTTGAACTCCTGACCTCAGGTGATCTACCTGCCTCAGCCTCCCAAAGTCTTGGGATTACAGGCATGAGCCACTGTGGCCAGCCTTTACATGACTTCTATACATTCCACCAGACTTGCCATTCCCTCCAGAATAACCTCCTGTGTGTCTGCATCGTGTATACCCATCTGTGACTAGAATAGTGCACTGTGAGTCCATCAACCCAAACACGCTCTTTCACTCTTCATACTGCTCCTAAATTAGTTACTCTCAGAATCCCTTTTAATAAAGGTTCTCTGGAAGCTGATGATACTGATCTACAAACTGGAACAATTCCTTCACACTCTACTCTCTTGTTTCGATAGTTACTTGTTTCCTTCACACTGACTACTGTCTTGGTAACCACAGGTCTCCGAGGTACTTTCTGTTGTCCCTGCATAATTTTCTCCTTTGTGGGTAACTCTGAGGCGAGTGGCCTGAGCTCAGCCAGATGCACATCTGTGCTTGGTCCAGCCTCAATTCCTAACCCAGCACCCTCTTTTCCTTTCATTTTGACCATTTTCGATAACAATAATCAAGGGATTGAATATTTTGTGTTTTTCTTATTAATTTGCATTTCCTTATGTATTCAGTGAACCAATTCATGGGGAGTTGGATCCATCTCTAAATTCCACTGGTTAAATTTTACCTTTACTAACTGATCTCAACAGAGTTGCGGCTTCACACCACGGTGACCATGTGGTTACTCAGGAATCAAAGATTCCTCTTCCCCAACACGTTTTTTTTTTGTTGTTTTTCTTTTTGTTTTTTAGCTCTGTTGCCCAGGCTGGAGTGCAGTGGTACAATCTCAGCTCACTGCAAACTTCGCCTCCTGGGTTCAAGCGAGTCTCCTGCCTCAGCCTCCTGAGTAGCTGGGATTACAGGCACCCACCACTACACCCGGCTAATTTTGTATTTTTAGTACAGAGTTTCACCATGTTGGCCAGGCTGGTCTCAAACTTCTGACCTAGTGATTCGCCTGCCTCGGGCTCCCAAAGTGCTGAGATTACAGGTGTGAGCTACTTACTGCACCTTGGCCTTCTCCCACCCTTTTATCCTTTTTCTTCTCAAACCACGTTTATGTGAGTCAGGGCCATTCCTGCAAATCCCACTTCACTGACATCAGTTGTGTAGAAAAACCTCTCTCTAATCACTTCCTCTACTCTCACACCATAACAATCATCAACACAGAAGACTTCTGTGACCATATACATGGGGCTTTTTTCCCCCACCTAGCAGTGGACACCAGCTGGGTGTCCTTTAATTCAGCTCCAACATCATCTACCCAGAGATGGTGTCAGATATGGTTGAGGGCTTAAGTCAGGCGTCCCCAAACTACGGCCCGAGGGCCGCATGCAGCCCCCTGAGGCTGTTTATACGCCTCCCCCCCCCGCCCCCGCCGCCCCCGCCGCACTTCAGGAAGGGGCACCTCTTTCATTGGTGGTCAGTGAGAGGAGCACAGTATGTAGTGGCCCTCCAACGGTCTGAGGGACAGTGAACTGGCCCCCTGTGTAAAAAGTCTGGGGACGCCTGGCTTAAGTCCCCAAAACTCCTCCCTGCCCTGCACCAGTCCCAAGTCTTGGTCAGAACTTCTGACTGGCAAGTTTCAAGTTGGGGTTCTCAT
Source organism: Saimiri boliviensis (assembly GCF_048565385.1). Taxonomy (NCBI): domain Eukaryota; kingdom Metazoa; phylum Chordata; class Mammalia; order Primates; family Cebidae; genus Saimiri; species Saimiri boliviensis. The sequence goes on along the minus strand of NC_133465.1, from coordinate 48,123,096 downwards.
GACCTCCTCTTTGGGTCCAATTAATTTGTGGGAGCAGCTCACAGAACTTGGGGAAACACTGACAATTACTGGTTTATTAGAAACCATATTGCAAGGGTGGTGTGCCTATAATCTCAGCACTTTGGGAGGCTGAGGCAGGTGGATCACTTGAAGTCAGGAGTTAGAGACCAGCTTGGCCAACATGATGAAAATCCATCTCTACTAAACAACAGCAACAACAACACAAACATTAGCTGGGCGTGGTGGCAGGCGCCTGTAATTCCAGCTACAAGGAAGGGAGGCTAAGGCAATGAAAATTTCTTGAACCCTAGAGGTGAAGGTTGCAGTGAGCCAAGATGGCGCCACTGCACTCCAGCCTGGGTGACAGAGTGAGACCAGGTCTCGGGGGTTGAGGGGGAAGCAAGCATATTGCAAAGGATACAGATGAGAGGCACAGAGGACGAGGTATGAGGGAAGGGGTGTGGAGCTTACATGCCCTCTCTGGGCGCTTCACCCTCCAGGAACCTCCAGGTGTTCATGCACCTGGAAGCTACCGAACTCTTTTCTCTTGGGTTTTCATGAGAGCTTTATGCAACGGTCTTAAGGCCCACAGTCAGAAAAGACCCTGGAACGTTAAAGTGAAAGGAGAGCAGGAGAAGGTCAGATACTGCCCCTGAGGGCTAACAAGGGCTATGGGAGTCAGGAGTCAGGAGCCAGGAGCTGTGGACGAAAACCGATATATATCATAACACTGCACCATCTTTATTTTTTTATTTTTTTTTTTGAGACGGAGTTTCGCTTTTTGTTGGCCAGCCCGGAGTGGTTTTGTTTCGTTTTGTTTTAAGAGACAGGGTTTCACTGTGTTAGCCAGGATGGTCTCCATCTCCTGACCTCATGATCTGCCCACCTCGGCCTCCCAAACAAAGTGTTGGGGTTACAGGCGTGAGCCACTGTGCCCGGCATTTTTTTTTTTCTTTCTTTCTTTTTTTTAAAAAAAAAGGAGAGAGAGAGAGAGGACCGGGCTTGGTGGCTCATGCCTGTAATCCAAGCACTTTGGAAGCCAAGACGGGCAGATCACCTGAGTTCATCGGGAGTTCAAGACCAGCCTGACCAACATGGTGAAACCTTGTCTTTAAAAAGAAGTAAATTTTTTTTTTTTTTTTGAGACGGAGTTTCGCTCTTGTTACCCAGGCTGGAGTGCAATGGCGCGATCTCGGCTCACCGCAACCTCCGCCTCCTGGGTTCAGGCAATTCTCCTGCCTCAGCCTCCTGAGTAGCTGGGATTATAGGCACGCGCCACCATGCCCAGCTAATTTTTTGTATTTTTAGAAGAGACGGGGTTTCACCATGTTGACCAGGTTGGTCTCGATCTCTCGACCTCTTGATCCACCCGCCTCGGCCTCCCAAAGTGCTGGGATTACAGGCTTGAGCCACCGTGCCCGGCCAAAAGAAGTAAATTTTTAACTGTTTTTTTTAATAATCTAAAAAAAGAGAGAGAGCAAGAGAGTGAGATAGATCTCACTATGTTGCCCAGGCTGTCTCGAACTCCTGGGCTCCCTGGGCACAGTGGCATAGGCTGTAATCCCAGCACTTTGGGAGGTCTAGGCAAGAGAATAATTTGAGGCCAGGAGTTTGAGACCAGCCTGGGCAATATAGTGAGGCGTCATCTCCGCAAAAAAGCAATTTTTAATTAGCCAATGTGGTGGTGGTGCCTGTAGCCCCACCCAGCTCCTTGGGAGACGGAGATTGCAGTGAATGGAGATCCCGCTGCCCCTGCACTCCAGCCTGGTCAAGAGCAAGAGGCCTTGTCTCAAAAAAAAAAAACAAAAACAGAAACTCCTGGGCTCAAGCAATCCTCCCTCCTCGGCCTCCCAAAGTGCTGGAGTTACAGGCGTGAGTCGCTGCGCCCAGTCCATACCATCCTTTCTTTTATGTTTTGCACGTTATACGTTGTTCGAGAAAACATCCCCTATCCCAGTGTCATACAGCTATCTTTCCGTTTTCTTCCCAAAGTTCTATAACAGCTTGCTTGTTCCCTGTAGGTCTCTAGTTCATCTGGAATTTATTTGGAAGCCTGCTGTCAGATAGGGATCGACTTTATCTTTTCCATATGGATGGCCAATTGTCTCCAAACCCACTACCGGAGAGTCGGAGCGGCCTCCCCCACCCCCTGGGTGGGGCGTTCCAAGCCCGCGCTAGGACTGGGCCACTCCCGGCCTTGAGTATTCCGAGTCTTCCGCTTCGTGGGTCTGTCCGTCTGTCCCTGCCTGGCGGGCTTCTCTGGGACCCGCTGCAGAGGCGCTGATGAAACCACCACCGCCAAGAGTCATGCTCAGATGAGATATTTTGTTTTCTTCTCTCTCTCTCTCTCTCTCTCTTTTTTTTTTTTTTTTAAAAAAAGAGAACTCGGCCGCTTTCCAGTCCCCAGAATCCTCTGGGCTTCTTGAGAAGGCTCGGGCTCGCCCCACGCCCGCCCTCTACCCGGCCTCGGCTCAGTTTCCCTCCCCGGACACCGCCGGGCCTCCCAGCTTCCTCTCGCTCTGGCCAGGAGGATCTCCAGCGTTCCCCAAGAGGACCCAGTAGTCTCGCCCTTTCAGGGAAGGTTTGATTGCTCCCTTTGAAGATGGAGGGTGGGGTCGGAGCGCCTTCGTTAGCCTTGAGGCTCCCTTCCCCGGACAGAACCGCTCCTTAGGAGCTGGTTGTCTTCAGAGGACAGTCTCTGAGTCGTCCCAGGTGAAGCGCATGGCTTCAAAGATGACAGTAAACCGACTCCCAGCCACGTGAGTCTGGCAGGGCTTTAATATAGCAACTAAAGCCGGGCGCGGTGGCGCCACCTGGAGTCCCAGGTACTTGGGAGGCCCAGGAGAGAAGATTGGTTAAGCCCAGGAGTTTAAGCAATGAGCCCAGTCTGGGTAACATAGCAAGACCCCCATCTCTAAAAATAACAATAATAATAATTAGCCGGGAGTGGTGGCTCACGCCTGTAATCCCAGCACTTTGGGAGGCGGAGGCAGGCGGATCACTTCAGGTTGGGAGTTCGAGATCAGCCTGGCCAACACGGTGAAACCCCGCCTCTACTAAGAATACAAAAATTAGTTGGATATGGTGGTGGGCATGCCTGTAATCCCAGCACGCCTGTAATCCCAGGAGGCTGAGGCAGGAGAATCGCTTGAACCCGGGAAGTGAAGGTTTCAGTAAGCCAAGACCGTGCCATTATAGTCCAGCCTGGGCAACAAGAGCAAAACTCCATCTCAAAAAATAGATTAATTAATTAATTAATAATAATAACAGGCCGGGTGTCTTGGCTCACACCTGTAATTCCAGTACTTTGTGAGGCCAAGGCGGGCAGATCACCTAAGGTCAGGAGTTCGAGACCAGCCTGACCAACATGAAGAACCGCCCCCTGACCCCCGTTTCTACTAAAAATACAAAATTAGCTGGGCATGGTGGCACTTGCCTGTAGTTGCAGCTATTGGGAGGCTGAGGCAGGAGAATTGTTTGAATCCAGGAGGTGAAGGTTGCAGTGAGCCAAGATTGTGCCATTGCACTCCATCCTGGGCAACAAGAGTGAAACTACATCTCAAAATAATAATAATAATAATAATGATAGTAATTAGTTAATGAACTGTTGGGAAACTGGAGAGTTAAATTTCTCCATTTCTTGTGATTCATAACAGTGCCTTACTCAAAACATATAGTCTCCCAGAAGTTGAAGGATGAGTTTAAGTTTCCCAGAAGCTGGAAAACTGTCTTCAAAGCCCAGGTTGTGGGCAAGCAGGTTAGAAAATGTGAATCTGAGTTGGAGAAGTTGCATAGCACAGTTCCTCTCGGAAGCCATCTCTAACACACTAAAGGCACCTCTCTTCCTGGTCTTGTAGAAATGGGTTGGAAACGGAAATGCACTAGCAGAACTGACCATAGATCTCCCAGTCCTTAGCAGGATATGCTTTCCATTTCCCCTGAGAACGGACCAATTGATATGGGTTAAATGAGATGATACATGAGCACCTAGCACAGTGACTGACTCATCATAAGCACTTCACAAATATTAGCCACCGTTATAATATCACTAGATGCAGTCGGAACTGAAGTATAGCTTGGCTGCTGCTGCATATGAAAGTTGTTTTTTTTTTTTTTCTTTTTGAGACAAGGTATTTTCTTGACATCCAGGCTGGAGTGCACTTACACAATCATGGCTCACTGCAGCCTCAATCTCCTGGGTCCTGGGCTCAATTGATCCTCCCGCCTCAGCCTCCTGAGAAGCTGGAACTACAGGCACATACCGCCACATGTCTAATTTTTTTTTTTGAGACAATCTCAGTCTGTCACCCAGGTTGGAGCGCAGTGGCATGATCTCTGCTCACTGCAATGCCCCGCTCTCGGTTTAAGTGATTCTCCCACCTCAGCCTCTCAAGTAGCTGGGATTACAGGCAGCAGCCACCATGCCCAGCTAATTTTGTATTTTTAGTAGAGACGAAGTTTCACCATGTTGGCTAGGCTGGTCTCGAACTCCTGACCTCAGGAGATCCGCCTGCCTTGTCCTCCAGGCTGATCTTGAACACCCAAGTACTTATGATCCCACCAATTCAGTTTTAGATCGAACTTTCATGAAGTTGAGCAGAAAGCCCAGATTCATGGTCCTTCTCATAGGTTTCACATTCAGAGCCTCAAGGTCATTTACCCAAGGCTTGATTGTTGAATGCTGACTTTAATCTGCTTGCCTCCAAGTTTTCTGGTCTGGGTTATGATAATGCAGTGGGATGTGCTGTTCCATAGTCTGAGGCCTTGGTCTGCCTCTGATAATAAATGTGGCATTTGTAAACTAACAAGTTTTGTTAAATATCCAGAGCCGTTCTTGGACATCCCAGGTGGAATAAAACATGTTTTGGGATGCACTTTCATTTCTGACCCTTCCTGAATGCCTGGCCTGCAGTATGCCAGGAGCACAGGTATCTTGTCAAGGTGAAGAGGTAGAGGTGTGAGGTGGGCAAATGAGGCTGTGGCAGGGACTGGGAAGAAGAGCAGCTAAGAAGGGTTGCTTCTGGTCATGAAACTGGACTCTTACCCCAGGGAGTTTAACTGTCAAAATAAAGAAGAGGAAAAATTAAAACAATGAAGGCAAAGAGCCGACACTCTTTATGCAAAGGGAGTTGTACTAAATTCATGTTTCAGTTGTGAAATAGAACAAAACAGACTGTTTCTGTATTGTTTTCTCAAGGAATAGGAAAAAGAAAATAGGTCTAAAAGTAATCCTGTTTGTAGATCGTTTGATTATACTTTTTTTAGTATGCACCTATAGTATACTGGCACACTGGTATTCTTTTTCTTGATAGATTTATTTGCCATATCTGTTTCTTTTTTCTTTCCAACTCTTATTTTAGGTTCAGTGCAGTGGGTACATGTGCAAGTTTGCACACTGTTTTTTGTTTGTTCGTTTGTTTTTTAAGACACAGTCTTGCTCTGTTGCCCAGGATGGAGTGCCATGGCGCGATCTCAGCTCACTGGAACTTCTGCCTCCCGGGTTCAAGCGATTCTCCTGCCTCAGCCTCCTGAGTAGCTGGGACTACAGGTGTGAGCCACCATACCCAGCTAATTTTTGTATTTTTAGTAGAGACAGAGTTTCATCATGTTGGTCAAGCTGATCTTGAACTCCTGACCTTATAATCTGCCCCCCGCCTTGGCCTTCCAAAGTGCTGGGATTATAGTTGTGAGCCACTGCACCCAGCCTGCACACGGTTTTAAGCTGAGAAAATAGAAATAGGAAATCAAAGTCTCATGGTTTTGTGAAGGAGATAAACATGCCAAAAAGCACTAAGCGTAGAAAAGGGAACTGAACTGGCGGCGGGGTGCAGGGAGAGGCCAGAGAATTAGAAGACTGTTTGGAGGAGGTGGCACCTGGCCCAGGTCTGAAAGATCTGGTAGGAATTAGCCAGGCGGAGAGAATGGAGGGCGATACAAATCAATAGATGAAAACACTCAGAAAACTAATGGGCAAAGAGAATAAACAGCCAGGCATGGAGGCTCACACCTGTAATCACAGCACTTTGAGGAGTTAAGGTGGATGGATTGCATGTGCCCAGGAGTTTGAGACCAGCCTAAGCAACATGGCAAAACCCTGTCTCTACAAAAAAACTCACAAATTATCCAGGTGTGGTGACAGATGCTTATAATCCCAGTTACTTGGGCAACTGAGGTGGGAGGATCACTTAGGCCAGGGGGAGGTCAAGGCTGCAGTGAGCTGTGATCATGCCCCTGTACTCCAGCCTGGGCAACACAACAAGACCCTGTCTCAAAAAAAAAAAAAAAAAAAAAAAAAAGGAATAAACAGTTCACAATAAATAAAAAAATGTTAAAAGTGTTCAATCTCACTGGTAACCAGAAAAATACAAATTTAAAGCAAAAAATTAGATGAGCACAAATTTAAGAGATTGATAGGCCAGGCACGGTGGCTCACACCTGTAATCCCTGTACTTTGGGAGGCTGAGGTGGGTGGATCACAAGGTCAAGAAATCGAGACCATCCTGGCCAAGATGGTGTCTGTGTGTCTTTGTGTGTGTGTGTCTGTCTTTGTGTGTTGGGGGAGCTGATGGTGTGTAAAAAACAGATGTGTCCAGGCATGGTGGCTCACACCTGTTATCCTAGCACTTGGGGAGGCCAAGGCGAGCAGATCACTTGAGCTCAGGAGTTCGAGATCAGCCTGAGCAGAATAACGAAACCCCATCTCCACAAAAAATACAAAACTTAGCTGGCCTGATTGTCCAGGCCGGCTTGTCCAGATTGCGCAGTGGCACAATCTTGGCTCACTGAAGCCTTGACCTCACTGGGCTCCGGCCATCCTCCTACCTCAGGCTCCTGTACAGATGGGGTCTCACTATGTTGCCCAGGCTGGTCTTGAACTCCTGGTTTCCAGCAATCCTCCCACCTTAGCCTCCCAAAGTGTTGGGATTATAAGCATGAACCATCATGCCCGGCCAATTTTATGTTGACAAATCTTCTTATTTTATTCAGATAGCAGTCAGATCACTCATGGTCCAAGAGCATTCAAATAATAAATCAAATATAACCAGGTGGTAAAGACTGTTCTTCAAATATCATAGCCAGTCTTGCCACTCTTGCCTATGATCTCTCCAACATAAAACCACATCCACACCTCAGTGGCCACCAAACTATTCATCACAGCTTCCTTAACTGTGAGAAGTTTGAAGCTACCAGAGTGAGCTCTAGTGACTTTTCTTCCCCCAGGCTTTGGATAGTTCTAGGGATCTCAACAGGGGTGGAGAAACCAGCTCAACTTTGGCATAGTACCAACATGTGGCCAGTTGAGCTTTTGCATAAGTCACAGCAGCATTGTTCACTAGTGCCAGAGTCTTTTCTGCGAGGTTACAGACAAATTAGGCTGTGGTTCTAGGCTGGAAAGCATGTCACCCCAAACAGGCAGCTGAACATCCAAAACACTGGGTTTTGTTGTTGTTGTTGTTGTTGTTGTTGTTATTGTTTTGAGACAGAGTCTCACTCTGATGCCCAGGCTGGAGTGCAGTGGCGCAATCTCAGCTCCCTGCAACCTTCACTTCCCAGGTTCAATCGATTCTCCTGCCTCAGCCTCCTGAGTATCTGGGATTACAGGTGCATACCACCACACCCAGCTCATTTTTGTGTTTTCAGTAGAGATGGGGTTTCGCCATGTTGGCCAAGCTGGTCTCAAACTCCTGACCTCAAGTGATCCACCTGCCTCAGTCTCCCAAAGTGCTGAGATTATAGGCGTGAGGCGCCCGGCCTTTGTTTTTTTTTAATAGGCCTATTTCACAGTTCAGTTTGATGATGTAACATCTAGCATGAGTGACTCCGTTCTGGTTTGGTCTGGATTGCTAGCGCCTAGGACAGGAAGCTAGTCGAAAGCAATGGCCTCCTGTGAATTGTAGGTAACAGCATGCATAGGGTCTTCCAGGGAGATCACATGGTGTGGGAACATCCCAGGTTGGAAGAGGACTGAACTAGGACCTGATAGTGAACGGCAAGGAAAACTGAAGGAGCAAGTAAAAAAGCAGAAGGAAAACTGGTGTGTGTCAGCATGGTTTTTTTTTTTTTTTTTTTGAGACGGAGTTTCGCTCTTGTTACCCAGGCTGGAGTGCAATGGCGCGTTCTCGGCTCACCACAACCTCCGCCTCCTGGGTTCAGGCAATTCTCCTGCCTCAGCCTCCTAAGTAGCTGGGATTACAGGCATGCACCACCACGCCCAGCTAGTTTTTTGTATTTTTAGTAGAGACGGGGTTTCACCATGTTGACTAGGATGGTCTCGATCTCTCGACCTCGTGATCCACCCGCCTCGGCCTCCCAAAGTGCTGGGATTACAGGCTTGAGCCACCGTGCCCGGCCGTCAGCATGGTTTTATTGCCTACCCCTTCATTTGGGACAAAGCCTTGATTTCGCTGTGCGTCCCACCCTTCCTCCAAGTGGCTCAGCAATGAGGCCTGATTAATCCAAGCCAATCGCTGTCATCACAATTTTCCTGCCAGGGACTGATTTAGGAAGGGACATACGATGTAATTCAGGCCAGTGAGATGTGAGGAAAGACTTCTGGGGACTTCTGGGGAAGGTCTCCTCATTGGTTCAAAATATAGAGACATATGGGAAGAGACACTCTCTAGCTGTACGTTTTCATGTCGGGATATGGCATTGGAACGGCTCGTATTAGAGTTTTCCAGAGAAACAGAATGAGTAGGTTCTAGATATAGATAGACAGGTAAATTTTTTTTTAATTAAAAAAATTTTTTGTTTATATTTCTTTTTAAAGACAGGATTTCACCACGTTGGCCAGGCTGATCTTGAACTCCTGACCTCAGGTGATCCACCTGCCTCGGCCTCCCAAAGTGCTGAGGTTACAGGCGTGAGCTACCACACCCGGCCTACAGATAGATGTTTATATATGAGGAGATTTATAGGAATTGGCTCATATGGTTATGGAGGCCAGGAAGCCCCATGATATGCTCTCTGCAAATTGGAGAACCTGGAAAACCAGTGGGTAATTCTGTCTGAGTCCAAACGCCAGGTAATCAGCCGAGGACCAGTGATGTGCGTCCCACTCTGAGTCTGGAAGCCCAATTCTGAGGGTAGGAGGAAATGAGTGTCTCAGCAAAAGCAGAGAAAGTGAGTTCACCCTTGCTCGATCCTTTGGTGCTATTCAGGCCTTTAATGGATTGGATGAAGCCCACCCACACTGGGAGAGCCATCTGCTTCACTCAGTTCATCAGCTCAAATGAGAGTCCCTTCCAGAAACACCCTCACAGACACAGCCAGATATAATGTTTTACCAGCTATCTGGGCATCCCTCAGCCCAGTCAAGTAATACATCCCATTAACCATCATACACTGCTGTAGTCATCCTTGAACAGTGCAGAGAGTACCTTTGGGAGGAGCCATCTTCTTCAGGGTGGTGGAAGGTAGCTGAAAGCAGCAGCTCATGCCTGTAATCTCAGCACTTCGGGAGGCCAAGGCAGGCAGATTGCCTGAGCCGAGGAGTTCAAGACCAGCCTGGGTGACATGGCGAAACCCTGTCTCTACCAAAAAAAAAAAAAAGAAAGAAAAAAAATTAGCTGGGCATGGTGGCACATACCTGTAGTCCCAGCTACTTGGGAGGCTGAGGCGGGAGGATCATTTGAGCCCAGAGGTCGAGGCTGTGATGGTCTGAGATCACACCACTGTACTCCAGCCTGGGCGACAGAGTGAGACCTTGTCTAAAAAAAAAGAAAAGGTGGGCCGGGTGCGGTGGCTCAAGCCTATAATCCCAGCACTTTGGGAGGCCGAGGCAGGTGAATCACGAGGTCAAGAGATCGAGACCATCCTGGTCAACATGGTGAAACCCCGTCTCTACTAAAAATGCAAAAAACTAGCTGGGCGTGGTGGCGCGTGCCTGTAATCCCAGCTACTCAGGAGGCTGAGGCAGGAGAATTGCCTGAACCCAGGAGGCGGAGGTTGCGGTGAGCCGAGATCGCACCATTGCACTCCAGCCTGGGTAACAAGAGCGAAACTCCGTCTCAAAAAAAAAAAAAAAAAAAGAAAAGAAAAGGTGGAAGGCACCCAGGTCCCTGATGGCACTGCTGAGCCTTCGCATTAATCAGCCCTGGAGCTCTTCAAATGTGAGGTGTGTTTTTCCTTATGGTTTAAGCTATTTGACTTGGATTCTGTTTTTTTTTTTTTTTTTTTTTTTTACTTACAGCTAAAGGCACAGCCATAGAGAAGAATACTCCAGGAGCCTAGACGGCAGAAAGCTCCAAAGAGAAAACAAGTTGGCATCCAAGGCTGCAGGGAAATGGTGTCATATGGAGATAGAAAAGGTACTTTATTTTTTTTTTATTTTTTTATTTTTTTTATTCTTTTTGAGACGGAGTTTCGCACTTGTTACCCAGGCTGGAGTGCAATGGCGCTATCTCGGCTCACCGCAACCTCCGCCTCCTGGGCTCAGGCAATTCTCCTGCCTCAGCCTCCTGAGTAGCTGGGATTACAGGCACGTGCCACCATGCCCAGCTAATTTTTTTTTGTATTTTTAGTAGAGTCGGGGTTTCACCATGTTGACCAGGATGGTCTCGATCTCTTGACCTCGTGATCCACCCGCCTCGGCCTCCCAAAGTGCTGGGATTACAGGCTTGAGCCACCGCGCCCGGCCGAAAAGGTACTTTAAATTCAAGGGGCTGGGTGCAGTGGCTCACGACTGTAATCCCAGCACTTTGGGAGGCCAAAATGCATGGATTATCTGAGGTCAGAAGTTCAAGACCAGCCTGGCCAACGTGGTGAAACCCTGTCTCTACGAAAAACACAAAAATTAGCCAGGCATGGTGGTGCACGCCTGTAATCCCAGCTACTCGGGGGCTGAGGCAGGAGAATGGCTTGAACCTGGGAGGTGGAGGTTGCAGTGAGCTGAGATCTTGCACCTGGACTCCATCTTGGGCAAACCAAGCGAGACTCTGTCTCAAAAAAAAAAAAAAAAAAGAAAATTCAAGGAGCCTTTGGAAAGACTAGTAGCCCTGGGCCATAGAGCAAAAACTAGATTGTAAAAGGTTACTGATCCTTTTTGTATTTCTTAATTTTTAATTTAATTTTGCTTCTTCTCTGTATCATTCCAGTTTTAGTATATGTGCTGCCAAATAATCACTGCTTATCCTTATACACAGTTGGCACAAATGGATATTTGAGAAATCATAAACCTGAGACGTGTGGAATATAAAGAAGTGGTTAGTGAGTATATAACTCACTTTTTTTTGGAGGGGTCAGGGTCTCACTCTGTTGCCCAAGCTGGAGTGCAGTAGAGCCTCAACCTCTCAGACTCAAGAAATCCTCCCAGCTCAGCCTCCCGAGTAGGTGGAACTACAGGTGTATGCTGCCAGGCTTGGCTAATGAAAAAAATTTCTGATGCAGATATTGCAAAATATTGTTTATAATCATCAGTATTTTAAAAATACAGAAATTGCTGAGTGTGGTGGCTCACCTAGAACTTTGGGAGGCCAAGGTGAGAGGATCACTTGATCCCAGGAGTCTGAGACCAGCGTGGGTAACATACAGACCACCCGCCTCCACCGCCACTACAAAAAAATAAAACGAAAAAAATTAGCCAGGCATGGTGGCACGCATCTATAGTTCCAGAACTTTGGGAGGCTAAGGCAGGAGGATCTCTTGAGTCCAGGAGTTTGAAGTTACAATAAGCTATGATTGTGCCATTGCACTCCAGCCTGGGTAACAGAGTGAGACCCTGTCTCTAAAAAAACAAATTTTAAATACAGAAATTATTAGGTCCACTTCTAGATCTTGTATTAAATGCATTAATAAAGGACACAAAGTAAAATGTGTAACTATGTCAAAAATTTTTCATGCAACTTAAAAATATTGTAACATATTGTATGTAATTGGTTCCAGTGGTAATTCTATGTGTATTATTTTATGCATTCAAAAAACATCTGTTGGATGTGGTGGCTCACACCTGTAAACCCAGCACTTTGGGAGGCCAAGGCAGGTGGAACACCTGAGGTCAGAAGTTAGAGACCAGCCTGGCCAACGTGACGAAACCCCATCTCTATTAAAAACACAAAAACATTAGCCAGGTGTGGTGGTGGGCACCTGTAATCCCAGCTACTCAGGAGGCTGAGGCAGGAGAATCACTTGAACCTGGGAGGTGGAGGTTGCAGTGAGCCTAGATCGTACCACTACACTCCAGCCTGGGTGACAGAGCAAGACTCCATCTCGAAAAAAAAAAAAAAAAAAAGCTAACTGTTAAAGGAATCCACAGTTTTAAAAGGTTAAGAACCCTGCTCCAGGCCAGGCGCGGTGGCTCAAGCCTGTAGTCCCAGCACTTTGGGAGGCCGAGGCGGGTGGATCACAAGGTTGAGAGATCGAGACCATCCTGGTCAACATGGTGAAACCCCGTCTCTACTAAAAGTGCAAAAAAATTAGCTGGGCATGGTGGCGCGTGCCTGTAATCCCAGCTACTCAGGAGGCTGAGGCAGGAGAATTGCCTGAACCCAGGAGGCGGAGGTTGCGGTGAGCCGAGATAGCGCCATTGCACTCCAGCCTGGGTAACAAGGGCGAAACTCCGTCTCAAAAAAAAAAAAAGAACCCTGCTCCAAGAGAAAGGAGAGAAAGGAAAACTTGCAGTGTCTGGGGAACCCGGCATGTTAAAAGAGCGGAGAGGCTAACACGTTAAAATACTGAAGGGACAGAAAGGGTTTTTGAGAGCCAAGATCCCTGAGGAGGCTGAACTGCCGGGATGCAGGGCTCAGGTGGAGGGATTAGCTACAGGAAGGAAACCTTTCCCACAATAAAAGGGAGCAAAGGATGAGAGTGGATAAAAATACATGTTTCAGTGGGGTGCGAGTGGGGGCAGGAAGTTGAGGGGGCTTCTGCCTGATGGCGTCTATTTTCACCCACAAGTAGGAGTGAAGTGATCTGTTGAGAGTGACAATGAGAAGGGAGGAGGATAAAGGTAGGAATCAGAAGAGAGGGCTGACGAGGACAGCCCGGAAGGACTCCCAGCCCAGGAGTGGAGAGGGGTGGGGCAGCTGGAGACCACCAGGTTGTTATGGCAACTGTCTGCTTGGGTGTGCACTGTCTCCATCAGTGCTCAGCTGCCAAGTGTGGGATCAGAGGACAGAAAGTCAGCTGCAGCCAGGGCTGGGCTTCTCCCAGGAGAATGAGGTGAAGATCAGGAGAATGGAGGAGGGCTATCAGCATACCCAGGCCGAAGGAAGAAGAAAGTGAAGCTAGAATGGGGCTGGAATCAACACAGGGAAGAAGGAGGGCGAATCAACACAGGGAAGAAGAAAGAATTGAGACCGAGGGAATGAGAAAGTGGAGATGCAGGAAGTGATGATGGACCACGAATGAGCCAGTGAAGTGTTTTTTGCTTTTTCTTGTTTTTTTTTTTTGTTTTGTTTTGTTTTGTTTTGAGACAGAGTCTTGCTCTGTTGCCCAGGCTGGAGTGCAGTGGCATGATCTTGGCTCACTGCAACCTCTGCCTTCTGGGTTCAAGCCATTCTCCTGCCTCAGCCTCTAGAGTAGCTGGGACTGCAGGTGCACACCATCACACCCGGCTGATTTTTGTATTTTTAGTAGAGACAAGGTTTCATCACTTTGGCCAGGCTGGTCTCTAACTCCTGACCTCAAGTGATCCACCCGCCTCCGCCTTCCCAAGTGCTGGGATTACAGGCGTGAGCCACCGCACCCGGCCAGAGCCAGTGAAGTTTAAGGTTAAGGAATAGTTCATGGATGGCAAGTGCTGGACTCTGGCCATTGTAAGGGTGACTGAAGTAAAGGAGAGATAAAGGGTGTTGGAATGAGAAGGTTGGGGAATGGCCAGTCCAGCCAGGACCATCCAGCTGGACATATTAGATTGATGCAAAAGTAATTGTGCCTTTTGCCATTAAAGGTAATGCAGCCAGGTGCAGCGGCTCACTCCTGTAATACCAGAACTTTGGGAGTCTGAGGTGGGCAGATCACCTGAGGTCAGGGGTTCAGGACCAGCCTGTCCAACATGGTGAAACCCATCTCTACTAAAAATACAAAAATTAGCCAGGTGTGGTGGCAAGCCCCTGCAATTCCAGCTACTCAGGAGACTTAGGCAGGAGAATCACCTGAACCCAGGAGGCAGAGGTTGCAGTGAGCCAATATGGAGTGATAACACTCTAGCCTGGGCGACAGAGCAAGACTCTGTGTCAAAAAAATAATAATAATAAAAAAATAAAGGTAATGCTAAAAACCACAACTACTTTTACACCCACCTAATAAAAGTCACCTGGGATAAGAGTGAGGCCCAATGTGGAAAGGAAGCTCTTCTGAGACTATGGAGGAATGATTTGGAAGTAGGTAGATCACTGGAACAATAGTAGATAGAGACCAGGTGCAGTGGCTCACGCTTGTAATCCCAGCATTTTGGGAGGCCGAGGCAGGAGGATCACTTGAGGTCAGGAGTTCGAGACCAGCCTGGCCAACATACTGAAACCCCATTTCTACTAAAAATACAAAAATCAGGCAGGCTTGATGGCATGCGCCTTTAATCCCAGCAACTCGGGAGGCTGAGGCAGGAGAATTGCTTGAACCTAGGAGGTGGAGGTTGCAGTTAGCTCAGATCACATTGTTGCGTTTCAGCTTGGCAATAGAGCAAGACTCCGTCTCAAAAAGAAAAAAAAAAAAAAGAAAGTTAAAAACAACAACCACAGAAATGTAACCTTTATAAAAGAACCTACAGCCGGGCGCGGTGGCTCAAGCCTGTAATCCCAGCACTTTGGGAGGCCGAGGCGGGTGGAACACGAGGTCGAGAGATCGAGACCGTCCTGGTCAACATGGTGAAACCCCGTCTCTACTAAAAATACAAAAAATTAGCTGGGCATGGTGGCGCGTGCCTGTAATCCCAGCTACTCAGGAGGCTGAGGCAGGAGAATTGCCTGAGCCCAGGAGGCAGAGGTTGCAGTGAGCCGAGATCGCGCCATTGCACTCCAGCCTGGGTAACAAGGGCAAAACTCTGTCTCAAAAAAAAAAAAAAAAAAGAACCTACAGCCTGGCAACATAGTGAGATCCCCATCTCTTAAAAAAAAAAAAACTTAAAAATTGGATGAGCATGGTGTTGCGTGACAATACTTCTTGCTACTCCAAAGGCTGAGGTGGGAGGATTGCTTGATCCCAGGAGTTTGAGGCTGCACAAACTATGATCACACCACTGCACTCCAGCCTGGGCGACAGAAAAAAAGAAAAAAAAAAAAAAGGATAGTGATTTCCAACCCAGGAAGATGGTTCCCTCCCATACCTCGACCCAACCAGGAGGTATTTGGAAACCAACAAAGGCCTTCTGGTTTTATCACAATGCTATGGAGGGATGATATTGGCATTTGGTATCTAGAGATCAGAGATGCTAAACACTCTGCGGTGTTCAGGATAGCCGCACACATTGATGAATTGCCCCACGCAAAATGCCAGTCATGCATCTCATACGTCCTATGGATAAGCAGACTGAGGCTCATACAGCTGAGGTATGTGCCTACTCTGGGGAGCTTCTATAGCACTGAAATTATGTTAAGTTTTTTTTAAGAGATAGGGTCACTGCAGTGAGATGAGATCATACTACCGCACTCCAGCCTGGGCAACAGAGCGAGACCTTGTGTTGGGCATGGTGGCTCACACCTCTAATCCCAGCATTTTGGGAGGTCTAAGTGGGATGATCACTTGAGGCCAGGAGGTCCAGGCTGCAGTCTTTGCACCACTACACACCAGCCTCGGTGACAAAGCAAAACTCTTTCAAAGAAAGAGAGAAAGAGAGAGGAGGTCTTGCTCTGTTGCCCAGGCTGGTCTCCAATTCCTGGGCTCACACAATCTTCCTGCCTGTCTTCCAAGTAGCTGGGACTATAAATATGTGGTACCATGCACAGCTTAAGATTTTGTGTTGGCCGGGTGAGGCTCACGCCTGTAATCCCAGCACTTTGGGAGTCTGAGATGGGTGGATCACGAGGTAAGGAGATCGAGACCATCCTGGCCAACATGGTGAAACCCCATCTCTACTAAAAATACAAAAATTAGTTGGGCCATGGTAGCGCTTGCCTATAATCCCAGCTACTTGGAGGCTGAGGCAAGAGAATTGCTTGAACCCAGGAGGCAGAGGCTGCAATGAGCCAAGATGGTGCCACTGCACTCCAGCCTGGGTGATAGAGAGAGACTCTGTCGCAAAACACAAACAAAAAAAGATTTTGTGTCTGTATCTGAGGTCCCTGTGGCAGACAATTTTGAGCAGCAAGTCTCACCCTTTCTCCTTAGTTACCTCCCAATGATTGGCCTGTGTTTGCCATAGTTAGGCCAATGATGTAAGCAGAAGTCGTGGGCAGGGCTCCTGGCTAAGCGTTCTTAAAAGGGCAAGCAAAGCTGGATGCTCCTTCGCTATTTGCTCTGCTCCCTTCTTCCTTCCTTCCCTCCTCCCTTCCTTCCTTCCTTCCTTCCTCTCTTTCTTTCTTTCCCTCCCTCCTTCCTTCTTTCTCTTTCTCCTTCTTTCCCTCCTCCTCCCTCCCTCTCTTTCTCTTTCCCTCCCTCCCTCCCTCCTTACTTTTCTGTTTTTTTTTTTCTTTTTGCCCAGGCTGGAGTACAATGGCATAATCTCAGCTCACTGCGACCTCTGCCTCCTAGGTTCAAGCAATTCTGCTGCCTCAGCCACTGGAGTAGCTGGGATTACAGGCATGTACCACTGTGCCTGGCTAATTTTTTTTTTTTTTTTTTTCTAGTAGAGATGGGGTTTCTCCATGTTGGTCAGGCTGGTCTTAAACTCCCAACCCTCGGGTGCTCTACCTGCTTCAGTCCCCCAAAGAGCTGGGATTACAGGTGTGAGCCGCGCACCCAACCTTTTTTTTTTTTTTTTTTTTTTTAAACACGGTCTCACTCTGTCACCCAGGCTGGAGTGCAGTGGCATGATCTTGGCTCTTTCCAGCCTCAACTTCCCAGGCTCAGGTGATCCTCCCACCTCAGCCTCCCAAGTAGCTGGGGCTACGGGTACATGCCACCACTCCCAGCTAACTTCGGTGGGTTTGTTTTTGTTTTTTGTTTTTTTGAGACGGAGTTTCGCACTTGTTACCCAGGCTGGAGTGCAATGGCACGATCTCTGCTCACCGCAACCTCCGCCTCCTGGGTTCAAGCAATTCTCCTGCCTCAGCCTCCTGAGTAGCTGGGATTACAGGCACGCGCCACCATGCCCAGCTGATTTTTTGTATTTTTAGTAGAGACGGGGTTTCACCATGTTGACCAGGATGGTCTCGATCTCTTGACCTCGTGGTCCACCCGCCTCGGCCTCCCAAAGTGCTGGGATTACAGGCTTGAGCCACCGCGCCTGGCCCTTTTGTATTTTTTATAAAGACAGGATTTCATCATGTTGCCCAGGCTGATCTGGAACTCCTGGGCTCAAGTGATTCTCCCACCTCAGCCTCCCTAAGTGCTGGAATTCCAGGTGTGAGCCACCACACCCAGCTTCTGCTCCTTTCTTTCTGCTCAGAACTTGGTTCCACAGCCATCCTGTGCCTATGAGCACAAAAGCCACAAGTTAGTGATGATGGAGCAGAAACAAAGAAAGACCGCGTGTTCTTGCCTACTTTTTAAGAAGCGCCCCAGACCTGGACTGCCCACCTCTGGATTTAACAAATGAGAAAAACAAACTACTATTTGTTTAAGCTACTGTTAATTGGTTGTTCTCTTGAATGCATTTCTACCTAATAGAGTCATAGGGCCAGTTAGTAACCCAGGTTTTGGCTCTCACAGTTTAATACGCTTTCCTTGAGAGCAGCAGATCTCAAAGTGTGGTTCCCAGACAGGCAACATCAGTATCACGGAAGAACTGGTTAGAAATGCAGAATATCGGCCAGGCGCAGTGGCTCAAGCCAGGAATTCAAGACCAGCCTGGCCAACATGGTGAAACTCCATCTCTACTAAAAATACAAAAATTAGCTGGATATAGTGGTGCACACCTGTAATCCTAGCTACTCAGGAGACTGAGGCATGAGAACTGTGTGATCCTTGGAGGTAGAGATTGCAGTGGGCCAAGTTTGCAGCATTGCACTGCAGCCTGGATGTCAGAGTGAGACAAGAAAGAAGGAGAGAAAGAGAGAGAGAGAGAGGGAAGGAAGGAAGAGGAGAGGAGGAGAGGAGAGGAGAGGGGAGGGGAGGGAAAAGGAGAGTGCCAGTCTGGGCACTCCAGCCTGAGCAACATAGCAAGACCCCATCTAACTTTTTTCAAGTATTGAACTTCAAAAAATAGGGGTATAGAAGAATAGGGGCGTTTCTGTCATTTTTATTACCTTTTGTGCAGCATAGAGGTTCTGTCTTTCTTATTGCTACAGTACATTGTGATGTTGATTTATTAGAGGTACGGTGACAACATGGTAGAGCTAAGCAGGACACAAAGCTCATTTCCTTTTTCTGAAACGGAGTCTTGCTCTGTCAACAGGCTGGAGTGCAGTGGCGCGATCTCAGCTCACTGCAACCTCCGCCTCCTATGTTCAAGCAATTCTCCTACCACAGCCTCCCAAGTAGCTGGTATTACAGGCCTGCGTCACCACACCCAGCTAATTTTTGTATTTTTAGTAGAGACGGGGGTCTCTCCATATTTTGACTTCATGATCTGCCTGCCTTGGCCTCCCAAAGTGCTGAGATTATACAGGCATGAGGCACCACCACGCGGCGGCCAGAGCTCATTTCTTAGGTAGGCCTTCCCAGGCTTTCCCGCACAGGGTTCACATAGAAAATGATGTTGGCCGGGCACGGTGGCTCAAGCCTGTAATCCCAGCACTTTGGGAGGCCGAGGCGGGTGGATCACGAGGTCGAGAGATCGAGACCATCCTGGTCAACATGGTGAAACCCCGTCTCTACTAAATAGTGCAAAAAATTAGCTGGGCATGGTGGCGTGTGCCTATAATCCCAGCTACTCAGGAGGCTGAGGCAGGAGAATTGCCTGAGCCCAGGAGGCGGAGGTTGCGGTGAGCCGAGATCGCGCCATTGCACTCCAGCCTGGGTAACAAGGGCGAAACTCCGTCTAAAAAAAAAAAAAAAGAAAAAAAGAAAATGAAGATGTTGTCCAACACCCCAAGAAAAGGCAAGGGAAGAAGCAGGATGGGCTGCCTGCAGGCTCCAGCCAGAGCTGAAGGGTCCCGATCCAGCACACCTATGGCCTGTTATAGGCACACAAGTCTGTTTCAATTTACTGTATTGTGAATGAGGAAACTCAGGCTCTTTTCTGTTTCAAAAATGTATTTGAATCATATACAAATAATAGTAGTATGTGCATGGTCTGCATTTTCCTGTTATTGAGAAAATTATATATATAATATATATAAAACACATATATAAAATTTTCTCAATAACAGGAAAATACAGACCATGCACATAGTACTATTATTTGTGTATGTGTGTATATATATACACACACATATATGTATATTTTTGTGTGTATATATATACGTATTATATATATATATATATATATATATATATATATATTTCCTTCTTTTTTTTTTTTTTTTTTTTTTTTTGAGACGGAGTTTCGCTCTTGTTACCCAGGCTGGAGTGCAATGGCGTGATCTCGGCTCACCACAACCTCCGCCTCCTGGGTTCAGGCAATTCTCCTGCCCCAGCCTCCTGAGTAGCGGGATTACAGGCACGTGCCACCATGCCCAGCTAATTTTTTGTATTTTTAGTAGAGACGGGGTTTCACCATGTTGACCAGGATGGTCTCGATCTCTTGACCTCGTGATCCACCCACCTCGGCCTCCCAAAGTGCTGGGATTACAGGCTTGAGCCACCGCGCCCGGCCGATATATATATATATATATATTTCCTTCTTAAACATGATTTCTGTTTAACCAATGAAAATTTATGTTGGGTCTTTTGTTAGAGATCCTTTCTCAGATCCTGCTGTCGGGCTGGTATAGTGGCTCATGCCTATAATCCCAGCACTTTGGGAGACTGAGATGGACAAATCACTTGAGTCCTGGAGTTTGAGAACCAGCCTGGGCAACAGGATGAAGTCCCGTCTCTACATAAAGTACAAAAATTAGCTGGGCATGGTGTCATATGCCTGTAGTTTCAGCTACTTGGGAGGCTGAAGTGGGTGGATTGCTTGAACTTGGGAGGCATACATTGCAGTGAGATGATATCTTGCCACTGCACTCCAGCCTGGGTGACAGAGACACTGTCTCAAAAAAAAAAAAAAAAAGCAAGAAAAGATCCTGCTGTCCCAGCCATTTGTGCTTTTATACATTCAAAAATATTTTCTCCAGATGAAGCTTAAATTTTTTTATTTTTTGAGATGGAGTTTTGCCCTGGTTGCCTAGGCTGTTCAATGGCATGATCTTGGCTCACGGCAACCTCCACCTCCTAGGTTCAAAGAATTTTCCTGCTTCAACCTCCTGAGTAGCTGGGATTACAGGTGCTCACCACCATGTCCAGCTAATTTTAAAAAATATTTTCCACACTGTCACTTTCAGGATATAATTTTTATATTTTTAGTAGAGACAGGGTTTCACCTTATTGGCCAGGCTGGTCTCGAACTCCTGACCTCAGGTAATCCACCTGCCTTGGCCTCCCAAAGTGCTAGGATTACAGTCATGAGCCACCATGCCTGACCGAAACTTAAAATATTTTTTTTTTAAATTAAATAGAGTCAGGGTCTTGATAGGTTGCCCAGGCTGGTCTTGAACGCCAAGCCTCAAGTGATCCTCCCACATTGGCCTCCCAAAGTGCTGGGATTACAGGCATGAAATACTGCCCCCAGCCTGAAATATTTTCTAATATGGTAAAATATATTTCTTACATAAAAATTTAATGTTACTATATTTTGTAAATTGATCTCTTTAAGTATCTGGGATAAGTTATCATTCCTTTATTCCTACAGCTTCCATCATTTTATTATATTATTATTATTATTATCATTTTTTGAAATGGAGTCTCACTCTTGTCACCCAGTCTGGAGTGCAATGGTGTAATCTTGGCTCACTGCAACCTCCAGGTTTCAAGTGATTCTCCTGCCTCAGCCTCCCAAGTAGCTGGGATTACAGGCAACTGCCACCATGCCCAGCTAATTTTGTATTCTTTTTTTTTGAGACTGAGTTTTGCTCTTGTTACCCAGGCTGGAGTGCAATGGCACGATCTCGGCTCACCGCAACCTCCACCTCCTGGGTTCAGGCAATTCTCCTGCCTCAGCCTCCTGAGTAGCTGGGATTACAGGCACGCGCCACCATGCCCAGCTGATTTTTTGTATTTTTAGTAGAGACGGGGTTTCACCATGTTGACCAGGACGGTCTCGATCTCTTGACCTCGTGATCCACCCGCCTCGGCCTCCCAAAGTGCTGGGATTACAGGTTTGAGCCACTGCGCCCAGCCCTAATTTTGTATTCTTAACAGAGATATGTTGGCCAAGCTGGTCTCAAACTCCTGACCTCAGGTGATCTGCCCACCTCGGCCTCCCAAAGTGCTGGGATTGCAGGCATGAGCTACTGCGCCTGGTCTGCTTCCATTATTTTTATATGTATGTTGATATTTTTCGTCCATTTTGATTTAATTAATATTTATTATTTATTTATTTTTGTAGAAACAGAGTATCTCTCTTGCCCAGACTGGAGTGCAGTGGTGTGATCATAGCTCACTGCAACCTCGAACTCCTGGGGCTCAAGCAGTCCTCTTGCCTCAGCCTCTTAGTAGTAGGTAGGACTACAGGTTAGTACCTCAGTGCCAGGCAAATTTGTAAATTAAAAACTATTTAAGATATTGTTATTATGCATTAAGAAATATTTCACATGATTTTTGTTTCTTGCTATCATTTGGTTTGTTAAATCAACACTGTAAAGTTTTCAGAATAGTAATTTCACATTCTAGTTGAAGACAGGAGGCTGGGCACAGTGGCACATACGTATAATCCCAGGACTTTGGGAGGCTGAGGTGGGAGGATCCCTTGGGGCCAGGAGTTTGAGACCAGCCTGGGCAACATAGGAATATCTTGTCTCTACAAAAAAAAAAAAAAAAAAAAAAAAACAAAGAAAAAAACAAAAAAATGCCTAACACATGGTGACTCCTGCCTGTAGTTCCAAATATTTCCAGGAGTTTTAGGCTGCAGGGGACTATAATCATGCCATTGCACTCCAGCCTGTGTAACAGAGTGAGGCCCAATTTCTTAAAAAGAAAAAAATGGAAAAAAAAAAAGAGAGAGAGAGAGAGAGAGAGAAAATACAGTTTTTAAAGGATATTTTAAGTCCTTAACACTTTTAATTAATGGGTTTCATTTGCTTGTTTCGGAACTCTTGTTTTCTGAGCCCTGGCTGGCCTGCCCCTCTGGCTCCTTTTTGTTTTTTTGAGACAGAGACTCACTCTGTCACCCAGGCTGGAGTGCAGTGCCATGATCTTAACTCACTGCAACCTCCACTTCCCAGGTTCAAGTAGTTCTCCTGCTTCAGCCTCACCTGGCTAATTTTTATATTTTTAGTAGAGACAGGGTTTCACCGTGTTGGCCAGGATGGTCTCAAACACCTGACCTCAAATGATCCACCCACCTCAGCCTCTCAAAGTGTTGGGATTACAGGCCTGAGCAACCCTGCCTGGCCCCCTCTGGCTTCTTACCTCTCTAGACTTTGGCGATTGCCCCTAGGGCCCAGCAGGTCTCAGACAGTCCCTGGCTGTCTGGACTAGTCTGTGACTATTCTGAGAACTCTTCCCTTGCTTGCTTGAAGCCCAACCATAGGTTAGTGATAGAAACAAGTCTGCAAGTGAGTTTTCTAGCTAGACCAAGACCAAAAAGGTTGAAATAGTGCTTGCTGGTTCAATCACCCTCTGTGCAAATAAGGAACTGATAAACCGAGGAAACAAACCTGTGTGTACTTCCCTACTTCCCTCTGCCATAGTTCCGTCGGGTCTCAGGAAAGACATATGGCTGATAATCACATGCTGAAGCACAGTCATTCCTAAACTGTTCTCTGATTTTAACTGTATCTTTCCTAATCGGAGCTGACATCTGTGTAGCACCATGTCTCCTTTTCCCTGGCCTGTCTAGAAGCTGTTGAGGATACAGAAATAGAAAATGTAGCCAGGCACGGTGGCTCAAGCCTGTAATCCCAGCACTTTGGGAGGCTGAGGCGGGTGGATCACGAGGTCAAGAGATCAAGACCATCCTGGTCAACATGGTGAAACCCTGTCTCTACTAAAAATACAAAAAATTAGCTGGGCATGGTGGCGCATGCCTGTAATCCCAGCTACTCAGGAGGCTGGGGCAGGAGAATTGCCTGAACCCAGGAGGCGGAGGCTGCGGTGAGCCGAGATCGTGCCATTGCACTCCAGCCTGGGTAACAAGAGCAAAACTCCGTCTCAAAAAAAAGAAAATGTATACTCTGGTACCTTTGTTAATGTAGAGATATCTTTTTATTTTTTATTTTTTTCTGAGACGGAGTTTCGCTCTTGTTACCCAGGCTGGAGTGCAATGGCACGATCTCGGCTCACTGCAACCTCCGCCTCCTGGGTTCAGGCAATTCTCCTGCCTCTGCCTCCTGAGTCGCTGGGATTACAGGCACGAGCCACCATGCCCAGCTAATTTTTTGAATTTTTAGTAGAGACGGGGTTTCACCATGTTGACCAGGATGGTCTCGATCTCTCGACCTCGTGATCCACCCGCCTCGGCCTCCCAAAGTGCTGGGATTACAGGCTTGAGCCACCACGCCCGGCCTATCTTTTTATTTTTGAAAGGAAGAAATAAAACTTTTTATTGACAGAAGACATAATTGTACATAGAAAATCTTAAGGAAGTTACCAAAAAAAAAAAAAAAAAAAAAGCTATAGAACTAATAAGTAAGTAAGTTTAGAAAAGTTACAGGATACATGGTCCGTATAAATAGGTCAGTTGTATTTTTTAATTAAAAATTGTTTAATTTTAACAGTACTTGAAAAAAATTTTTTAAAAACTTATCAAGTACATATAACATAAAATTTACTATTTAACATTTTTAACCTTTTTTTTTTTGGACAGGATCTCACTCTGCTGCCCAGGCTGAAGTGCAGTAGTAGTGTGATCATGGGTCACAGCAACCTTGACTTCTTGGGCTCAGGTGATCCTCCCACCTCAGCTTTCTGGGTAGCTGGAATTACAGGTGCATGCCACCACATCTTGGTGTGTGTGTGTGTGTGTGTGTGTGTGTGTGTGTGTGTGTGTGTTTTGTAGAAACAGAGTTTTTCCATGTGGCCCAAGGTGGTCGATTTTAACCTATTTATTTATTTATTTATTTATTTATTTATTTTGAGACAGGGTCTTGCTCTGTTGCCCAGGCTGGAGTATAGTGGCACAATCACAGCTCACTGCAGTCTCAACCTCCTGGACTCAAGCGATCCTCCTGCCCAGGCCTCCCAAGTAGCTGGGACTATAGGTATGTGCCACTATGCCTGGTAATTTTTGTATTTTTTTTATTTTCACCTTAGGTTTTTTGTTTTGTATTTTTTGTTGTTGTTTTCTCCGGATACAGATTTTTGCCATGTTGTCCAGGCTGGTCTGGAACTCCTGGGCTCAAGCAATCCTCCTGCCTCAGCCTCTTAAAGCCCTGGGATTACAGATTTTAACCATTTTTAAACATACAGTTAAGTAGTGTTAAATACATTAAGACTGTGCAACCATTAAAATATCTTCTTTAGCACAATTTTTCAGTTTTTTTTTCAACTTTTTTTTTTTTTTGATGTGGGGCACAGAGTCTCAGCTGGGGTGCTGTGGTGTGATTATAGCTCACTGAAGCCTTGAATCCTTGGACTCAAGCAATCCTCCCATCTCACCCTCCCAAGTAGCTGGGACTACAGGCATATGCCACCATGCCTGGCTAATTTTTTTTTTTTTTTAGACAGAGTCTCACTCGGTAGCCCAGGCTGGAATTCAGTAGTGCAATCTTGGCTCACTGCAACCTCCACCTCCCAGGTTCAAGCGGTTCTCCTGCCTCAGCCTCCCAAGTAGCTGGGATTACAGGCATGTATCAACATGCCCAGCTAATTTTTGCATTTTTCGTGGAGACAGGGTTTCACCATGTTGGCCGGGCTTGTCTTGAACTCCTGACCTCAAGCAATCTTCCTGGCTTGGCCTCCCAAAGTGTTCGGATTACAGGTGTGAGCCACTGCGCTGGGCCATCTGGCTAATTTTTGTATTTTTTGTAGAGACAGGGGTCTCACTATTTGCCTAGTTGATCTCCAACTCCTGGAGTCAAGTGATCCTCCTGCCTCAGCTTCCCAAAACACTGGTATTATAGGTGTAAGCCACTATGCACAGCCTAAACACAAAATGTCTTATTACTAATTATTATATATTATATTTATATGAGCCTAATGGAATGAGGGCCGGTCATGGTGGCTTATGGCTGTAATTCCAATATTTGTGAGGCCAAGGCAAGAGGGTCACTTGAGGCTAGGAGTTCTGGACCAGACTGGGCAACATAGCAAGACCCTGTCTCTATGAAAAAATAAATATTGGCCTGTTAGGAATTCATAGTTCTATTCCTTTCACTGGTTAAAGATTTAAGTAATATTAGCTGGTGCTTCAATTACTTGTAAGCCACAATTAGCAGACTTTAGTTGAATAGCATCTCAGGGTGAATATTGACTCCCTGGCAGTAACAGATCAGTAACATTTTATTTCTGATTTTGTTTGAAAGAAAACTTTATGATGGTCCAGGCACAATGGCTTACACCTGTAATCCCAGCACTTTGGGAGGCCGAGATGGGGGAATTGCTTGAATATATAGGAGTTTAAGACCAGCCTGGGCACCATAGTAAAACTCCATCTCTATGTTATTAAAAAAAATTTTTTTTAAAGGAAACCTTAGGCTGGGCGCAGTAGGTCACACCTGTAATCCCAGCACTTTGGGAGGCCAAGGCGGGTGGATCCCCTGAGGTCAGGAGTTTGAGACTAGCCTGACCAACATGGTGAAACCCGGTCTCTACTAAAACTACAAAATTAGCTGAGCATGGTGGTAGGTGCTTGTAATCCCAGCTACTTGGGAGGCTGAGGCAGGAGAATCACTTGAACCTGGGAGGTGGAGGTTGCAGAGAGCTGAGATTGTGCTACTGCACTTCAGCCTGGGCAACAAGAATGAAACTCTGTCTCAAAAAAAAAAAAAAAAGAAAGAAAGGAAGAAAGAAAGAAAAGGATGATTCCACTTTACATGTGTCTAGGTTTGCTTTTTCTCCTCCAGACGATGTGTTTGTTCCAGCAGTTGGTTAAGTCTATGTATGGCACAAGCAAGTATGATATGTTTCTTTCTTTTGTATCCAAAGAGACTTAATTTTACCAACTATTAGTTATGTTCCCAAGTGATCATTGGAATTGGGTAAGACAAAAGTCTCATAATGGGAATCTGGCTTCTATTCAACTTGAAAAAAAGGTATTGGTGCCAATGGTAAATTCCTTATCTGCACTAGCAGAGGGCTGGTGTTGCAGGCATTTCCCTGAAACAGAATATCTAAATGGCCTCTGTGTCTTTTTGAATGCATTACAATCATGCATTACAATCTTATAATAACAGACTCCTCTAGAAGCCGAACCCCTTATTTTACAGACCCCTAGTCCCCAATCAGACATAGGTGTTCCCCTTCCAGTTTTTCTCTCGTACCTTGTCCAACCTTCATTAAAGCCCTAATAGCACAGTAACATGATGAGTTATTTACATTAACACATAAACAAGGGAGTCAGCGATTCTTCAGCCACACTTTATCTTGCTCATCTTTGTTGTCTTCAGCAGTTAGCACAATGCCTGGAACTTACTAGCTACTCAATAAATATTTGTTGAGCAACTGAATGATGAAACTGAGTCCAAGGGGCAGGAAGTGACCTGCCCAAGATCACAAATCTAGTAACAACATTCTGAGAGATTGGTTATGATAACATTCTAGTTACACTGCATTGCTTGAAAACACACGGTAAGAGGCCAGAACAGAGCTGGATCTTGGAATAAAACTTTGGTGACAGGTTATTGACAGAATTAAAATTCATGGCTGGGCACAGTGGCTCACACCTGTAATTCTAGCACTTTGGGAGGCCAAGGCAGGAGGATTGCTTGAACCCAGGAGTTTCAGACCAGCTTGGGTAACATAGCAAGACCCTGTCTCTGCAAAACATAAGAAAATTAGGTGTTGTGCTGTGCATCTGTAGTCCCAGTTACTCAGGAAGCTAAGGTGAGAGAATTACTTGAGTCTGGGAGGTTGAGGCTGTAGTGAGCCATGATCCTGCTACTGCCTTCTAGCTTGGGTGACAGAACGAGACCTTGTCTCAAGAAAAAAAAAAAAAGGAGAAATTCATGTGACAGGTCACAGCATCAAGAGTTGACTCTGTCTGTCCTCGGAGCGCAGTGGCTCATTCCTGTAATCCCAGCACTTTGCGAGGCAGAGGCAGGTGGATCACCTGAGGTCAAGAGTTAGTGACCAGCCTGGCCAACATGGTGAAACCTCATCTCTAAAAATACAAAATAAGCCAGGCGTGGTGGTACATGCCCGTAATCCCAGCCACTAGGGAGGCTGATGTGATAAAATCACTTGAATCCCAGGATTTGGAGGTTGCAGTGAGAAGAGATGGCACCACTGCACTCCAGCCTGGGTGACAGAGCAAGACTCCATCTCAAAAAACAAAAAATGAGTTGACTCTTTCGTGTATCTTCAGAGTTTTACTTTTTTAATTCCTTAGTTTTGTTTTTCTGGTGAATGCTGTACCTTAGGAATGGTAGGTCCATGTTTGTGGAGAGAAGTCATCCTGGTTGTTTTTCCTATGGCTGGAAAAGGCTAGAAAGCAAGAAGTTCCCATTCTATGGTAGGGCAGGGAGCTCTTTCTGTACCCCACGGGTCCCTAGGCCCTCAATTGCGTTCATGATGAATCTTTGTGAGATGTATAGAATCATTTTTGGCATAGGTTGGGGAAGGCTGGTGGTAACTCCAGCATATGTGTGCATACAATGAGCATTTAGGCTTGTGCCAAAATCAAGGCTGTTTTTGTTTGATGAGGCAGAGAGGGTTGGAGTAGGACATCAGCATGAGCAAATACCAGCTCAACGGTGGCTGCAGCCTCCGAGAAGGTTAAAGTGACCCAGGAAATGTAATCTGGCCAGTGGCTGGGTGGCAATTGTCACTGAGGTCAGCAGAGTCTTCCCTGAAGACCTTTCAGAAAATCTCTGCTCCAGGAGGCCTCAAGAGGCGGACTCTGGCTCTTCTAGTGACAACTGGAGAGAGAGGGAAGAAGAGAGAGAGTCTGTGAGAAAGAGAAAGGAAGAAAGACAAGAAAGGAGAAGGAGGAAACACAGAAAAGGCATGGCTTAGCAGACCTAGGGGAAGTTTTTATTTGTTTGTTTGTTTGAGACAGAGTCATGCTCTGTTGCCCAGGCTGGAGTGTAGTGGCTTGACCTCGACTTACTGCAACCTCCCCCTCCTGGGTTCAAGCGATCCTCTTGCCTCAGCCTCCCAAGTTGCTGGGATTACAAGCGCACACTACCATGCCCAGCTAACTTTTTTTTTTTTTGAGATGGAGTCTTGCTCTGTTGCCCAGGTTAGAGTGTAGTGGCACCATCTTGGCTTACTTCAAGTGATTCTCCTGCCTCAGCCTCCCGAGTAGCTGGGATTACAAGCTCCTGCTAGCACGCCTCAGTAATTTTTGTATTTTTAGTAGAGACAGGGTTTCACCATGTTGGCCAGACTGGCTTCGAATTCCTGACCTCAAGTAAACCACTAGCCTTGGCCTTCCAAAGTGCTTGGATTACAGGTGTGAGCCACCACACCCAGTGGAAAGTCTTTTTTATCTCCTGTTCCAAGGTGTCCAAGTGAGCACTAGTGTCACCTAGATGGCCATAGGGAAAGGTGTGTAAGGTCTGCCCTAGACTTGTAAGTGGGAGTGTCTGGGTGTGAGGGAGGGGAGGGGCCTGTGTCAGTCTCAGAGAGGAGCTCTGCCTTGATTGGTCATGATGAACCTACTGCCTGAGCTTGGTAGACAGGTGACAGTAGCACCTGTCTGGACTCAGGGATTAGACTGGTCACCTTTTGTTCCCAAACCCTCTGCATGCTTTTATGCATACAGAGAACAAGCAGGGAAGAATTAAATTTGCTCTTTCGTTCTTCTGACTGCCTGTCTGTTAAGAAGTATCTTCATTTCTTTTTTCTTTTTTTCTTTCTTTTCTTTCTTCCTTTCTTTCTTTTTTCTTTTTCTTTTTTTTTTTTTTGGAAACAGGGTCTTGCTCTGTTGTCCAGGCTGGAGTTCAGCAGCATAATCACAGCTCATTGCAACCTCTGGCTTCTGGGTTCAAGTGATCCTCCCACCTTAGCCACTTGAGCTGCTGAAACTGCAGATGTGTGCCACCTAGCTAGTTTTTGTATTTTTAGTAGAGACAGGGTTTTACTGTGTTGCTCAGGATGGTCTCAAACTCCTGACCTCAAGCAATCCACCTGCATTGGCTTCCCAAAGAGTGGGATTACAAGCATGAGGCACCATGCCCCACTGAAGGGCCTTCCCTCCCCTCCCCTCCCTTCCTCTCCTCTCTCTCTCTCTCTTTCTTTCCTTCCTTCCTTCTCTCTCTCTTTCCTTCCTTTCTCTTTCTTTCTCCTTCCTTCCTTCCTTCCTTCTTTCAACAGAGTCTTGCTCTGTTGCCCAACTGGAGTGCAGTGGCACCATCTCAGCTCACTGCAACCTCCACTGCCCAGGTTCAAGTGATTCTCCTGCCTCAGCCTCCCAAGTAGCTGGGATTACAGCCATGTGCCACCACACCCAGCTGATTTTTTATATTTCAGTAGAGACAGGGTTTCACCATGTTGGCCAGGATGGTCTCCATCTCCTTACCTCATGATCCACCCGCCTTGGCCTCCCAAAGTGCTGGGATTACAAGCGTGAGCCACCATGCCTGGCCCATTTCTTTCTTCCTTTTCTTTTTTTTTTTTTTTTTTTTGAGAAGGCAGATTATAGACATGAGCCACCATGCCCAGCAGAAGTGTCTTCATTTCTTACCATCAGGAATTATGAGCATTAAGTTGGAATCCCAAGGATGGGCTTTATGAGTGGAGAACATCTTGAAATTGTTTCATTTCTTTCTGGGAAATGTCCATAGCAGATTCTCACACAGATCTGTGAATGAACAAAAGTTAAGAACTTTAGGTGTAGGGCAAAATAGAAGGAACATGTGCACTTACAGCAGCTTTGTGGTTCACATAGCAGGAACATCAATGGATGGAGTCTGGTGGTATAGTCATGCTCATTTTGGTAGCCTAGGGCCTGTGGATTAACAGCCGATACATCACCCGATAACAGTAGTTACCTGAGGCATGTACACGTATATCTCTGTGGGCTAGAGATAGTAGTCTGGAATCTGCTGAGTGAGCTGGTGGCAACTGTAATGCAGTCAGAGAAATCAACATTATGTAGGCCAGCACAGTGGCCGACACCTGTAATCCCAGCATTTTGGGAGGCAGAAGTGGGCAGATTGCTTGAGTGTCAGAGTTCAAGACCTACCTATGCAGCATGATGAAACCCTGTCTCTACAAAAAATAAAAAATTAGCTGGTGTGGTGGCTCATGTCTGTAATCCCAGCACTTTGGGAGGTCAAGGCGGGTGGATTGCTTGAGACCAGGAATTCGAGACCAGCCTGACCATCAATGGTGAAACCCCGTCACCACTAAAAATACAAAATTAGCCAGGTGTGGTGGCAGGTGCCTGTAATCCCAGCTACTCAGGAGGCTGAGGCAGGAGAATCACTTGAACCCAGAAGCGGAGGTTACAGTGAGCTGCGATAACAACACTGCATTCCAGCCCGGATGACACAGTGAGACTCTGTTTCAAATAAATAAATACAATGCAATACAATAAAACAAATAAAATAAAAAATTAGCCAGGCATGCTGACATGTGCCTGTAGTCTCAGCTACTCAGGAGGCTGAGGTAGAAGGTTGGCTTAACCCTGGGCAGCAGAGTGAGACCCTGTCTCAAAAAAAAAAAAAAAAAAATACTATGCACGTAAATACAACGCATCCAAAGGAACATAGCCAGTAGGAATAGAGCAGTCACTATTAGAAGGTCACTAAACACAATTTGATGTCAGAGTGGACAGAATATTAGGTTATTCTCAGGCCAGATTCAATTTATACCTCGCAAGAAGGCCAAGTCACAAGGATTTCCAAGGAACCACACTAGACTTCAGTTTAAGGTTGTCTCCTGGCTCGGGGGTAGGCGACCCACTTGAGCTATCTTACCCATGGTTGTGTCTTAGAAGTAGAAGTAGTAACCTGGCCTCCTTTAGCTCCTTGACCGAAACTCCATTCTACTCATCTCGACTTCATCCTTTCCAGGCACCCTGGGAACCTATTTATACCATCCCTGTGGCCAGTGCTATCTGTGATTATTCATTTCCATCCTTGGGGCCCAGGCTGATGGGGTATTCCTTTTTTGTTTGTTTTTGTTTTTTTGTTTTGTTTTGTTTTTTGAGACTGAGTCTTGCTTTGTCTCCTGGCTGGAGTGCAGTGTCTCGATCTCGACTCACTGCAACCTCCACCTCCCGGGTTTAAGTGATTCTCCTGCCTCAGCCTCCCAAGTGGCTGGAATTACAGGCGCGCATCACCACACCCAGCTAATTTTTGTACTTTTAGTAGAGATGGGATTTTGCCACGTTGGCCAGGCTGGTCTTGAACTCCTGACCTCAAATGATCCATTCTCCCAAAGTGCTGGGATTACAGGCGTGAGCCACCACACCCAGCCGTATATTCCTTACAGAGCCATTTTCAGAACTTGGAATTGATGTGGGCACCAGAGAAAATTCGAGAGAGAAAATTTCTGTAGGTTCAGAAATCCTAAAGAAGGATGGGACATGGAATGGGAATTCTCAGGGAGAACGGTGTGTCAGGGGAACCAAGACAGACAACCTTCAAGTCTTTGGGTGAGATTTAGGACTGTTTGGTCCAGTGTTTGCCTCATTGTCCCAGTATTAGGTTGAGGATCAGTGAGGACCTCTCTCAGCTCCTCACCACCTCCTTCTCGCCATCTCTTGACTGTGGCTGTGCTCCTGTGTCATTGCAAAGTTGTCTTAGAGGAACACGTCCAGTTGGCAACTTTTATTCTGTGGGTGACCTTCCAGCTGTGCCGGTTCTGACCGCACCCTTTTCCCGACTGACTTTGCAGGTCAGGCCTTGGAACTGCCGTACCTTCCGCTGATAATCTGTTTCATGCAGCTGTCTACAGATCCAGTTCATGACTCACGACTATTATTTGATCTGGCAGGATGTAAAATACTTGTAGTCACCAGTTTGTTTCCATTCAGGTGCTGATGGCATCTTGTATAATGTGTCTCTTGGGAAAATTTCCAAAGGATCAAATATCAGAAATTCGGCTACATCAAGCCCTTTGGTTTCTGATACTGTAAGCTAGTTGGTGTAAGGATCTTGGGATAGGCCAGGCCCGGTGGCTCACACCTGTAATCCTGGCACTTTAGGAGGCTGAGACTGGCAGATCACTTGAACTCAGGAGTTCAAGACCAGCCTGGGCAATATGGCTAAACCCTATCTCTACAAAAAAATTACAAAAAAAAATTAGCTGGGCATGGCGGCGCATGCCTGTAATCCCAGCTACTCAGGAGGCTGAGGCAGGAGAATTGCCTGAACCCAGGAGGCGGAGGTTGTGGTGAACCAAGATCCATTTTTTGTGGAGACAGGGTTTCACCATGTTGCCCAGGCTGTTCTCAAACTCCTGGGCTGAAGCAATACCACTGCCTTGGCCTCCCAAAGTGTTGGGATTACAGGCGTAAGCCACCGTGCTCAGCCAGACAATTTACATTTTGAAACATTTTATTTTGAATTTTAGAAAACCAAACCAAAGCATGTGATTATATGCAAAACTTGTTTTTATGTTCAGCAGTCCATCCCTAGCATTTCGAGTATGTGTTCATTACTTTAAGAGTTTCATTGAGGCCAGATGGGGTGGCAGGCACCCGTAGTCCCTAGCTACTCGGGAGGCTGAGGCAGGAGGATTACTTGAGTCTAGGAATTTTTAAAAATTATTGGGGAGAGATCCAAGATGGCTGATCACTAGCAGCTCGGGATTGTAGCTCCCACTGAAAGCGCAAAGAAGGAGAGGACGCCACACCTTCACATGAATTCTTGTTGCTCACGCACCAGGAGATTCCCAGCGGAGGAGCCCCACGGGTCGCCAGCGCGACTCTTGTGACCGGCGAGGCGGTTTTGCCGGCGCCTCGGAGCGTTGGTTCTCGGTGCAGAGTCGGAAAAGCACCCTCAATCTTAACGCCGCTGATTTAGTCGGTGCAGTGGGTTGCTCAGATTTCGGCGCTGAGAATCAGTAAGTTGGACGTCCACTCAGAAACCCAATTACAAAGACGGTAATTATAAAGACCACAGATGGATAAATCTACAACGAAGGGAGGAAAACGGTCAAAAAAGGCTGAGAATACCCAAGATCAGAGCGCCTCTTCCTCAGCAGGGGATCCCAGTTCCTCATCAGCAACGAAACAAGGCTTGATGGAGAACGAGTGGGTTCCAATTACAGAAGCAGGCTTCAAAACGTGGATAATAAGAAACTTCTCTGAATTAAAAGAACTTGTTATAACACAATCTAAAGAAACTAAGAACTTTGAAAAAAGGTTTGATGAAATGTCAACAAGAATACAAAATTTAGAGAGGAAAATAAGTGAATTGATGGAGCTGAAAAACACAATACAAAAACTACGTGAAGTATGTACAAGTTTTAACAGCCGAATTGATCAAGCAGAAGAAAGGATATCAGAGGTCGAAGATCAACTCAATGAAATAAAACAAGAAGACAAGACGAGAGAAAAAAGGATAAAAAGGAACGAGCAAAGTCTCCAAGAAATATGGGACTATGTGAAAAGACCTAATCTACGCTTGATAGGTGTACCTGAATGTGACGAAGAGAATGAATCCAAGCTGGAAAATACGCTTCAGGACATTATTCAGGAAAATTTTCCCAGCCTAGTAAGGCAGGATAATATTCAACTCCAGGTAATACAGAGAACACCACAGAGATATTCCTCAAGAAGAGCAACTCCAAGGCACATAATCGTCAGATTCACCAGGGTTGAAATGAAGGAGAAAATACTAAGGGCAGCCAGAGAGAAAGGTCAGGTTACCCACAAAGGGAAGCCTATCAGACTTACAGCAGATCTCTCAGCAGAAACCCTACAAGCCAGAAGAGAGTGGGGGCCAATATTCAACATCCTTAAAGAAAAGAATTTTCAACCCAGAATGTCACATCCAGCCAAGCTAAGCTTCACATGTGAAGGAAAAATAAAGTTTTTTGTGAATAAGCAAGCACTCAGAGATTTCATCACCACCAGGCCTGCTTTGCAAGAGCTTCTGAAAGAACTACTACACATATGAAAGGAACAAACAGTATCAGCCTTTCTAAAAAAATTATCAAAAAGAGCATCAATATAATGAAGAATCTACATCAACTAATGGACAAAATAGCCAGCTAAAGACAGTATTAAACTCACATATATTATTATTAATTCTAAATTTAAACTGACTAAATCCCCCAATCCAAAGACAGGCAATTTGAATAAAAAACCAAAACCCATCAGTATGCTGCATCCAGATCCATCTCACATTCAAGGATACACAAAGACTCTAAACAAGGGATGGAGAAAGATTTACCAACCAAACAGAGAGCTAAAATAAATAAATAAAAAGCAGAAGTTACAATTAAGCAATAAAGATCAAAAGAAGCAAAGAAGGACATTATATAATGATAAAAGGATCAATGCAACAACAAGAAGAGCTAAAGATCCTAAATATATACGCACCCAATACAGGAATACCTAGACATATAGGACTTATAAAGAGACTTAGACTCCCACATAATAATAGTGGGAGACTTCAACATTAATATTAGACAGATCAATGAGACAGAAAATTAACAACGATATTCAGGTCTTGAACTTAGATCTGGAACAAGTAAATGTAATTAACATTTATAGAACTCTCCACTTTAAATACACAAAATATACACTCTTATCAGTACCACATCATATCAATTTAGAAGTTTAAATGAAATCTTGGTTGGCTCCTTGTTTGTTATTCTCTTCCCACATTTTCTTTCATGTCTCCATTATTAAAGACAATTATAGGCATACCCATATTTAGACTGCATTCTAGCCTGGGCAATAAAGCAATACCCCCATCCTCTCTCCCTCTTTCTCTTTCTCTTTCTTCCTCTTCTTAAAAAAAAAAAAAAAGGTTTATAAAAACTCATTGTACAAGACCTTAAAATTATGTGATTCAAATGGGCAATATGTAGCAATATGTTAATCTTTGATCCACCAATCGCACTCTTGGGAATTTATTCCAAGGACCAAAATGTATACAGCAACTCTATATATTAAAATAAGTATTAATAATACCAGGTTTTGAAATGACCACAATGTCCAGTAGTAGGAAAAAAAAAAAAAAAGAAAATTACCATTGTTCCGCAAACATTTCCTATTCATCTTCTTTACATATTTTTTAGCATTGTCTAACCCTCTTCAGTAAAAAAAAAAAAAAAAAAAAAAAAAAAAAAAAAAAAAAAAAAAAAATTATTATTATTATTTTTTTCTGAGACGGAGTTTCGCTCTTGTTACCCAGGCTGGAGTGCAATGGCACGATCTCGGCTCAACGCAACCTCTGCCTCCTGGGTTCAGGCAATTCTCCTGCCTCAGCCTCCTGAGTAGCTGGGATTACAAGCATGCGCCACCATGCCCAGCTAATTTTTTGTATTTTTAGTAGAGACGGGGTTTCACCATGTTGACCGGGATGGTCTCGATCTCTTGACCTCGTGATCCACTCGTCTCGGCCTCCCAAAGTGCTGGGATTACAGGCGTGAGCCACCGCGCCCAGCTAAATTATTTTTTTTATGGCATTTTAGGTTTTGGGATATATCTGAAGAACATGCAAGATTGTTGCATAGGTACACACATGGCAGTGTGATTTGCTGCCTTCCTCCCCATCACCTATATCTGGCATTTCTCCCCATGTTATCTCTCCCCAACTCCCCACCCACCGCTGTCCCTCCCCTGTTTCCCCCCAACAGACCCCAGTGTGTGATGCTCCCCTCCCTGTGTCCATGTGTTCTCATTGTTCAACACCCGCCTATGAGTGAGAACATGCAGTGTTTGATTTTCTGTTCTTGTGTCAGTTTGCTGAGAATGATGGTTTCCTGGTTCATCCATGTCCCGACAAAGGACATGAACTCATCGTTTTTGATGGCTGCATTATATATATATTTTAAGATGGAGTCTCACTCTTGTGATTCATCCTGGAGTGCGATGTAGACATCTCCGCTCACTGCAACCTCCGCCTCCTGGGTTCAAGCGATTCTCCTGCCTCAGCCTCCCAAAGAGCTAAGATTACAGGCACCCACCAGGATGACCAGCTAATTTTTATATTTTTAGTAGACAGGGTTTCACCATGTTGTCCATGCTGGTCCCAAACTCCTGACGTTAGGTGATCTGCCCACCTCAGCCTCCCAAAGTGCTGGGTTTACAGGCTGAGCTCAGGAATTTGAGGCTGCAGTGAGCTATAATCATGCCACTGCACTCCAGCCTAGGTGACAGTGTGAGACCTTGTCTCCTAAAAATCAAACAAAAAAACAAGACTTCTGTTGAAATACTTTACGTCTATTTATATTGCATATTAATGTATATAATTGTATATTATAAAAATATATTTTATATTATAAAAATATATTTTATAATACTTGTACACTAGTTAATATATTGTAGAAAGTTCATTTAGAATGTTAACTTTTCTTGTTGGTCATGGTATGGAAAATAGCAAGATTGTTTCTTTGCTTGCTGTTCTTTTGTAGTTCTAAACTTGGATCAAATATATCCACTTTTTTTTTTTTTTTTTTTTGAGATAGGATCTCCCTCTGTTGCCCAGGCTAGAGTGCAGTGGCACAATCAGTTTATTGTAGCCTTGAACTTCTGGGCTCAAGCAATCCTCTTTACTCCAGCCTCTGGAGTAGCTAGGAATACAGGCACTTGCCACCAGGCCTGGCTTATTTTTTTAATAATTTTTTGTGTGTGTGTGTGGAGACAGGGTCTTGCTATGTTGCCTAAGCTGGTCTCAAACTCCTGGCCTCTACTGATCCTCTGAACTTGGTCTCCAAAAGTGCTGGGATTACAGGCATGAGTACCTGAGCTCCAATTGTGTTTGAAATAACCCTAAACACTCACGTCTCCCATAGTTTTCAGAAAGAGAGTAAAAGTCTGCAAAATAAGAATGTGTTGGTCTCCACCACCAAGCAATTAGATTTCTCCTTCTGTTCTGTTATTGTCCTCTCTGTTTTTCATATCTACCTTATTGTCATTTACCATCTGTGGGTGCTTTACCTCTAGCTTCTTTTCCTGTTTTCTTCTACTTATTTACACTTAAAATTACTTCTTTCTGATTATAAAAGTAATACATATTCATTATAGACCATTTGGAAAATATAGAAAACAAAAAGAAAGGCCAGGTGCAGTGGCTCATGCCTGTAATCCCAGTACTTTGTGAGGCCAAAGCAGGTGGGTCACTTGAAGCCAGGAGTTAGAGATCAGCCTGGGCAATCTAGTGAGACCCCATTTCTAAAAAAAAAAAAAAAAAAAAAAAAATTAGCCAGGTGTGGTGGTGCCATCTGTAGTCCCAGGTAACTTGGCACTCTGAGGTGGGAGGATTGTTTGAACACAGGAGTTCGAGGTTAACATGAACTATGATTGTACCACTGTACTCTGGCCTGAGTGACAGAGCAAGACTCTATCTCTAAACAACAACAACAAAATCCCCCAAAACCACTGAATGTTTTTTGTTTTGTTTTGTTTTGTTTTTCACTTAAAAAAGTGCCAATTTGGCCGGGTGTGGTGGCTCACACCTGTAATCCTAGCACTTTGGGAGGCCAGGGCAGGCAGATCACCTTAGGTCAGGAGTTCGAGACCAGCTTGGCTAACATGGTGAAACCCCGTTTCTACTAAAAATTCAAATAAATTAACCGGGCATGGTGGCACACGTCTGTAATCCCAGCTATTCGGGAAGCTAAAACACAGATTTTTATTTTTGAAACAAGCTCTTGCTCTGTCACTCAGGCTGGAGTGCAGTGGTGTGATCTCAGCTCACTGCAACCTCTGCTCCTGGGTTCAAGTATCCTCTTGCCTCACTGCAACCTCTCCCTCCTGGGCTCAAGTATCCTCCTGCCTCAGCCCCCCAAATAGCTGGGACCACAGGTGCACACCACCATGCCTGGCTAATTTTTGTATATTTTCTAGAGATGGGGTTTTGCTATATTGCCCAGGTTATTCTCAAACTCCTGGACTCAAGCAATTTCACTGCCTTAGCCTCCCAAAGTGCTGGGACTATAGGTGTAAGCTGCTGCGCCCAGCCCTAAAACACAGATTTCATCATGTCCCTTCTCACTTAAGAACCTGCAACTGAGGCCAAGTCCAGAGGCTTATGCCTATAATGCCAGCACTTTGGGAACCTGGGGCAGAAGGATCTCTTGAGGCCAAGAGTTCAATACCAGCTTGGGAAACATAGGGAGACCTTGTCTCTACAATTTAAAAAATTAGCCAAGCATGGTGGCGCACACCAGTGGTCCCAGCTATTTGGGAGGCAGAGGCAGGAGGATCACTTTAGCCCAGGCTGAACTGAGCCATGATTGTGCCACAGTACTCCAGCCTGGGAAACAGAGGGACACCCTGTCTCAAAAATAAAACCCAGGCCGGGCTCAGTGGCTCAAGCCTGTAGTCCCAGCACTTTGGGAGGCCGAGGTGGGTGGATCACGAGGTTGAGAGATCAAGACCATCCTGGTCAACATGGTGAAACACCATCTCTACTAAAAATACAAAAAATTAGCTGGGCATGGTGGCACGTGCCTGTAATCCCAGCTACTCAGGAGGCTGAGGCAGGAGGTTGCTGTGAGCCGAGATTGCGCCATTGCACTCCAGCCTGGGTAACAAGAGCGAAACTCCGTCTCAAAAAAATAAAAAATAAATAAAACCCAAAGGGCCAGGCACGGTGTCTCATGCCTGTAATCCCAGCACTTTGGGTGGCCAAGGCAGGTGTATCACCTGAGGTCAGGAGACCAGTCTGACCAATATGGTAAAACCCTATCTCTACTAAAATACAAAAGTAAGCTGGGTGTGGTGGTGTGCACCTGTAGTCCCAGCTACGTGGGAGGCTGAGACAGGAGAATTGCTTGAACCCAGGAGGCAGAGGTTGCAGCGAGCCAAGATCATGCCACTCCACTCCAGCCTGGGCAACAGAGTGAGACTGTCTCAAATAAATAAATAAACCCCAAAAACCAACAACTGTGATTCAGGTTGCATCACCTCTGAGTACTTCTTAGTGGGTGTGGAGGAAAGAGTATATTGATTTGGAGCCAGAGGACCTGAGGTCTAGTGTGTCTTTTATGTACCAGCTGTGTGATGTTGGACAAATCACTTAACCTTCCTGAACCCATTTCCCTATGATGATATGACAAAATACCATCCTCAAAAGCCCCAGATAATGAATGCATGTGCAAGTGCATCATGCAGGGTAAAACACTATCCAAACGGTAACGATGCTACGTCACCCCTCTAGTATAAGTGGGAACCCCTTGAGGTAGGGTCCATTTTGAAGCTTAGTGCTGAGCAACTCAATCTTCGTTTTTAAATAAATGCTTGCTTAATTCATGAACAAATATCTGCCAGGCCTTAATTCCGCCCTGATTATTTGTATGTACTGCTGTGCAATTTTCTTTTTTTCTTTTCTTTTTTTTTGAGACGGAGTTTCACTCTTGTTACCCAGGCTGGAGTGCAATGGCGCGATCTCAGCTCACCGCAACCTCCGCCTCCTGGGTTCAGGCAATTCTCCCGCCTCAGCCTCCTGAGTAGCTGGGATTACAGGCACGTGCCACCATGCCCAGCTAATTTTTTGTATTTTTAGTAGAGACGGGGTTTCACCATGTTAACCAGGATGGTCTCGATCTTTTGACCTCGTGATCCACCCGCCTCGGCCTCCCAAAGTGCTGGGATTACAGGCTTGAGCCACCGCGCCCGGCCTGCTGTGCAATTTTCTAATCATTCTCCATGGTGGTCTTTCATTTAGGGTGACCAACTGTCCTGGTTTTCCTAGGACAGGGAATGTGGGGATTTCAGGGGGGGACGGGTTGTTGACTTTTTTTTTTTTTTGTCCCCGTCATGGCATGTTTTTGTTTTTGTTTTTGTAGGGGAGCAGGATCTCACCTCTTGCCCGGGTTGGAGAACAGTAGTGTGATTGCAGCTCACTGTAGTCTTGACCTTCTGGACTCAAGCGTTCCTCCCGCCTCAGCTTAAGAAGTAGCAGGGACCACCAGTATGTACCATCATGCCTGGCTAATTTTAAAACTTTTTTTTTTTTTTTTGAGATGGAGTCTCGCTCTGTCACCCAGGCTGTAGTGCAGTGGCACAATCTTGGCTCGCTGCAACCTCCATCTCCTGCATTCAAGCAATCCTCCTGCCTCAGTCTTCCAAGTAGCTAGGATTACAGGTGCACCATCAATTTTTTTTATTTTTCATAGAGACAGGGTTTCACTGTGTTGGTCAGGCTGGTCTTGAACTCCTGGCCTCCAGTGATTCACTCGCCTCGACCTCCAAAGTGCTGGGATTACAGGCATGAACTATGGCACTTGTCCAAATTTAATTAAATCTTATAAGTAATATATTAGTAATTCAGAATGTCAATTTCAAATATTTCTGTTACTTTCCTAGGGCAGCCCCTTTCCTGCTTAAGATACATGAGAATGAATGGAAAGGGAGCAAGTGCTGGAGGCGGCCGTTACTTGGGGGTGAGTTGTATGCTGGATTTCAATGGACTCTCCACTGAGGAGCCCATTTTCTAGGGAAATCTAGAATGTTTGCAACTGGTGGAGACCAGGATAAAGCTTAATGGACTTACCCACCAACTCTTTGTCCAGTGTCTCTGCTTACCACATGCTCCCCACCCACCGCATGTGCTCACCACCTCTTCACATCTCACTTTCCAAAGTTACAGCCTCTAAGTTTCAGATTCATTTACACAGCTCTATTTTTGCCTATGTGCTTCCTGATATAGATCTCTGTGTCATGCATGTTTGAGGGTCCCCGTGGTCACATCACACTGGAGCCTGGGGACATTACATTAGCTTTAAATGGCTAATTTTCTCTTATTAGTTGCAGAGAAGTTTCTGTTCCAGGCGTGAGCACTGGCCAGACTCCGGGCTTTCTCTCCAATGCTTCTGCAGCAGTCTTTGTCTCTCAGTGGCTTACAGTTTCTGCAGCGGTCTTTGTCTCTCAATTGCTTCTGTGGCTTACAGCCTCTCACGCCACAGGGACTTTTCACTACCAGCACCACCTGCTGTCCTGATTCCCACAGGCCTCCCTCCCTTCCCACCTGGCCTCCGAGCTGCCCTCTAGTTGACACACTTAGGGGTTTGCAGGCTGGCCAAGAACAGGGAGGGGCTGCCCTGGTTTGGGGTGATGGGTGATCTGGAAATAGCCTTGGGGGAGGGATCTGGTTCTGAAGTTAGCACAGAAGGCTTTGTCTTTGCTTATGATGCCTGACACTCAGCAGTCAGGAAAAAGGGGTGTCTTTGCAGGTCCGTTTCCCCACCAGGGTATGTATTCACCCCTCTGGGTTGGTGGCTACGGTACGAACCAGACATAACTTTTACTCTGGACTACCTGGTGTTTTCTTCTGCCTGGGGGCTTTACATGCTACTTAACTGGATCCTCCAAAGGAGGGCCTGGGTGTTGATTATGACCTGGAGGTGGGCCTGCTGGCCACACACATATAGCAGCCTCGCTAGAGGGGCCAGCTTGTGATCCCCCACTCAGCACCAGCAACTCGTGCAGGTGCCTGGAAAAACTAAAGCGAGGTTGGCCATCAAGGGCAGGGAAGGAACGGTGGAAGACTGAGGCAAGGAATCTAGTGGTGCAGAAGTAGGAGAGGAGCTAAGGGACCAGGTGCATACTGGTTTTCACTGAAGTCATCTTCCTTTCTTCTGGAAGAAAAGGCAGCTGGTTCACACCAACCGGGCTGCCTGTCCCTGAGTCAGCCCCCTGGACACTGGTAACTGATAGTGACAGGCTGCTTGTCTTGGCTGTGATGATAACAGGCTTGTGGCCTCTCTACCACCCCTGTCAGCCTAGGGCCTGGCTTCTGATGGCCTGTTCCCTGCCCATCAGTCCTGAAAGGGTCCCCTCTGTTCATAGGGGTCTGGCCTGTATATTACTCTTTTTGTTCATGTAGAACTTTATGAAAGATAAACAGGTGCATGCTTACCTGGCAGGGGAGATAACCATGAAAGATAAACAGATTCACAGAAGGAAAAGTATATTCCCAGGCCAACAATAGTGAGCAACTACAGTTTTCCCTTGGTACCCACACGGCATTGGTTCTAGGACATCCTCTTGTATAGTACTTTAAATCACCTCTAGATTACCTGAGATACCTAATACAAGGTAAATGTTATGTTAATCGTTATACTGTATTATTTTTTAGTTATTTTATTTTAAAAATACCTACCACTTAGGCCGGGCGCGGTGGCTCAAGCCTGTAATCCCAGCACTTTGGGAGGCCGAGGCGGGTGGATCACGAGGTCAAGAGATCGAGACCATCCTGGTCAACATGGTGAAACCCCATCTCTACTAAAAATACAAAAAATTAGCTGGGCATGGTGGCACGTGCCTGTAATCCCAGCTACTCAGGAGGCTGAGGCAGGAGAATTGCCTGAACCCAGGAGGCGGAGGTTGTGGTGAGCCGAGATCGTGCCATTGCACTCCAGCCTGGGTAACAAGAGCGAAACTCCGTCTCAAAAAAAAAAAAAAAAAAAAAAAAAAAAAAAAAAAAAAAACCTACCACTCCATAGGGTTGTGAAGATTGAACAAAATAATGTACTTCTCACAGCATGTGTGCATATTAGCTGTCACTATAATACATCTGGGTATCTAAGAGCCAAATAGGGCCCCGACAATCCTCCATGCTCTAGGGAAAACCTGCTTTGCCCTTTTTATCCTGAAGATTTAGGTGGTGTGCACCTGTGGTCCCAGCTACTTAGGAGGCTGAGACAGGAAGATTGCCTGAGCCAGGGAGGTTGAGGCTGCAGTGAGCCATGATTATGCCACTGCCCTGCAGCCTGGGTGACAGAGTGAGACCCTGTCTCAAAATAATAATAATCCTGAAGACTTCGGCCTCTATGTATTTACTACCTCCCTGCAATCTTCCACCAGAAGTAGAAGGCACTGGCCATTTAAATTACTAGCGACCACTGGAGAAGAGAATTATGGTGCCTTAGCTGTGGAACCGCTTACGGCCCTGCTTAGAGTCTAGGCTTTAGATTTAGTCTGTTGACTTGATGCTACTAAACTCTAACTGCCTGAACCAGCGGCTCTCCTGGACTGCTTGCTAGAAGCTTAAAGGCATTTGGTTGGACTCCATTGCTTGTTCACGGCCTAGTGGCAGGGTGGTGGCCTCAGGCCTGAGGTTGTGATGAACTGGACACTCTGATGTGGAAACATGAAACTGGTGGAATATTCACGGTTTTCAGTAAGGGTGGAAGGGAACAGGGACCCAGAAAGGGTCAGATGGATAATAAGGTATTATCTGTAGGCCTTTTTACCCTGGAAAGGAATTTCAGGTGGGTTAAACCCCACCAGCATTCTCCAAAACTAGGCAGAAGAAAAATCTAGGGGAAACTGTTTGTTCAGAAATGAAGATGCTGGAAGTGGGCGAGGACCCTGTCAGAGTGATGGAGAAAGAACAGGCATCCCCATCGTCTCCAGAACCCACAGGCTTCAAAGGGACCAGTGACTTGATTTATATCCAGTGCTTTATTAAAGATAAATAGTCTTATAAGAGGAGAAGTACATCTGTTCGCAGACCAACAGAGAATGTATGTGTATGAGAAAGAGATGCATGAGGTCCCTGATCTGTGCTCTGAGGAGGTGGTCAGTCAGGCAGGGCCTGGGCCAACCAGTAAGGCAGATGAGGGTCCCTGTCCTGGGGGACTCACTGCTCCTGGGTGCCCCAGGAGATGTAGTCTGGCCGTGTGGCTGCATGGTACTCATCAATGAGCTGCTGCACAATCTCCCTGGATGTGTCCATCTCATCAAAGTTTTCCTTGAACATGTCCTCCTTGCGGAACTGCTCCAGGAAGGCCTCCCGCTTCCGCAGCTTGTCATATTGGCGACAGGTTCTCTCAAAGAGCTTGGGGTGTGCAGAAAACAGGGATTACATAGAATATTGAAGAATAATATGGCCCAGAAAGCTGGGAACCAAGGCTGGGCTATGCCCACAGCAAAAAGC
This sequence comes from Saimiri boliviensis, assembly GCF_048565385.1. Lineage (NCBI taxonomy): Eukaryota > Metazoa > Chordata > Mammalia > Primates > Cebidae > Saimiri > Saimiri boliviensis. The sequence goes on along the minus strand of NC_133465.1, from coordinate 48,078,805 downwards.
TAAAAGCAGGGGCAGCAGATGCCGAGAGGTGAGATATAATCAGGAGACTGATTCAGGGAAAAAAGGTGCAAACTGTGAGACTCACCGAGGAGATGCTGGTGTGGTTGGCCATCATGAGCCCGCTGACCCGGTGGGCCGAGGGCAGGTAGGGAGACTTCCTCGACAGGGCCACCTGGATGCTGGCGGGGCCCCATGGGATGAAGTTGGCCAACTTCCGTTCCCGGATCCTCTGCAGGCTCTTGTGGACCTGGGGTAGGCACAGGAGCAGTGGAAGTGGCCTCTCCTCTACCCCTGTGGGTCCAGGGTGCGGGATGAAGGGGCCTCCCCTACCTGTGTGGGGTCCACCTCTCCCTGGATGATGTTGAGGATGGCGATGTAGCAGTGGTTGGTCTGGCGGTCTCGGCCTGTGGACACCATCACATTCTTGGGCTGCAGGAGCCGCCTCATGACATCCAGGACCGTGGTCTTCCTCACGCTGGCCACCTGATGGACAGTGAAACGGGGCCCCAGCCAGGGCTCAGGACACAGTCCCCCTTTGGCTTCTTTTTGGCAGAAACCAAAGGCAGAGGGGAAGTAGAGAGCAAGTCAACAAGAAAGTCGCCTGCAAAGCTCCTGGGGCAGAGGGGAGGAGAGAAAGGCTAGGGCAGGGCCTGCTGGGCCCAGGGCTGGCCTGGCCTGGGACACTGAGGCTGCTCTTACTGACTGGTCCGTAGTGAGTGGGGTATAGCCGGTCATGAGGAAGTGGAGCCGCGGAGTGGGGATGAGTGAGGCGATGAGGCCGATGAGGTCATTGTTCATGTAGCCGGGATAGCGCAGGGTGGTGGTGCTGGCCGACATGATGGTGGACACCTGGGGACAGGGGTGCCACGTCATGGGCCTTGGCCTGAATGGGACCTCCCTTCCCCAGATGACCCTCCAGCAAGGAGGGCTTCCAGTCCAAAGGAGTCCAGCAGTGGGGGCCCACCAGCTGGTTGATCTGGGAGAAGGATGGGTTCTGGATGTGCAGGCGGTCTGTGGCAATCCGGTTCAGGGCTGTGTTGTCCAGCACCACCTGCGGGGACAGAAGAAGGTAGCAGATTGATGGGGATAAGAAAAACAGGAACTCTGCCTGGCCCTAGGCTCTGAAGCTTAATTTCCTTTGAGCTTCGCATCCAGAGAGACCCACTAGAAAGGTATTTGCACTGACCTAGGGGCAAAGGAGGGCTCAAGATGTTTTTTTTAATTTTTCTTTTCTTCTTAATTATTTAAACAGTTTTGGGTTTTTTTTTTTTTTTTTTGAGACAGGGTCTCGCTTTGTTACCCAGGCTGGAGTGCAGTCAGTGGCACGATCTCACCTTACTGCAACCTCTGCTTCTGAGGCTCAAGTGATCCTCTGCCTCAGCCCCCCAAGTAGCTGGGACTACAGGCACATACTACCAACCCCGACTAATTTTTGTATTTTTAGTAGGTAGGGATTTCACCATGTTGCCCAGACTGGTCTCAAACTCCAAGACTCAAGCGATCCAACCACCTTGGCCTCCCAAAGTGCTGAGATTACAGGCATGAGCCACTGCGCCTGGCTAAAGTGGATTTTTTAAAATACATGAAAAGGATTTAATAGACCTGAAGGGGTGTGGGGTGTTGAGTTGAGAGAGGCAGAATCCAGGACTCACCACACAGTCTGCGTTCTGCGTCAGCCTCTTGAGCGTGAGGAGTGAATTGTAAGGCTGGACCACCACGTCGCTCATCTCGTCCTGGTTGGGAAACACTGAGTATGTCTGTACCAGCTTCTTAGGATACCTGGTAGGGGTTGGGGAAAGGATCAGGGCAACAGACTGAAGGTGTGGTAAACACGGTGCTCCCTAACAACTGTCCAGAAGCAGCTAAATCTTGATGTCGAAACTGGGGTGGGGTCAGATCAGTAGAGAAGGGAGACTTGACTTTTGGAAGTCTGTAACCCTACGTGGGGGAGGGAGGGCAGAGACATCTTAGAATCTGGGCTTCCAACTCCACACTCCCTGGACTTTGATCCAGGGCTCAGATTCTAGGCTCCAGTTCCCACTGCTGGGAGTGTGATGGGATTCTCAGTCACTGTAACTTCCTTTTCCTCTCTAAAGGAGGGAATAGAACTCTTTCCTGCCCCAGCAAACAGGGAGTTATACCTGCTGGGTCCCCTAGTCATTTAGGAAGCCAAGTTGGTGACCCTTCCTAATCCCCAAACACAAACTTACCTGTCATTCAGCCGTTCTAAGAGGTAGGAGCCCAGGCCAGAGCCTGTCCCCCCAGCAATGGAGTGACACAGCACAAAGCCCTGAATGGGGAAGGGGCAGTCAGTGTCCAGGAATCTAGTGGCAGGATTTCAAACTAGACCCATCTCATAATTTTTCAGGACTCCCATTTTCACGAGCCCTTCTTTTCCCTCCAGTACCCTCACTTATACAGCTTAGGTGACTGCCTTCTTTCCAGCAAGGCCTGGTAGCTTCTGTCCAGTGCAAAGGGTACATGAGTGGGTCTTGTTCCTAATAGGTCGCTTCTAGAGGGTGTTGCCAAGCCTTGCCTATGTCAGCTCCTACCAGCATTCCTGGGGCACTTACCTCTAGACTGTCACTACCATCTGCCTCTCGGTCTATGATGTCAAAAATGTCCTCGTGGATCTTCTCTCCCTGTACAGACATAGGGAGGGTCAGAGTGGGAGAGAACCATGGAAGGACTCTGACCTCAGGAAAGCAACCCTCGACTTACCTTATAGCACCAGAAGTCCTTTTATGGAGCATAGCTGCCTGCTTTTTATCTACACTGAGAGGCAGTATGGTGCAGTGGTTACAAGAAAGCACTGTACAACCTGGATTACCTGTGTTCATACATTAACTCTATTATTATTATTATTTTTTTTGGAGATGCAGTCTCACTCTGTCACCCAGGCTGGAGTGCAGTGGTGCGATCTCAGCTCATAGCAACCTCTGCCTCCTGGGTTCAAGCAACTCTCCTGCCTCAGCCTCCTGAGTAGCTGGGATTACAGTCACCATGCCCAGCTAATTTTTGTATTTTTAGTAGAGATGGGGTTTCATCATGTTGGCCTGGCTGGTCTTCAACTCCTGACCTCAGGTGATCCGCCAGCCTTGGCCTCCCAAAGTGCTGGGATTACAGGCAACAGCCACCACACCTGGCCCATTGGCTCTACTTCTATGTAGCTCTGGGCAGCCTATTTGATTGCTCTGTGCCTCCGTTTCCTCATCTGTACAGTGAAGGTAATAATACAGATCCATATACCCTTATCTAACAGTGTTGAGGCAGTTATGTTTTGGAATTCAAAATATTTTAGATTTTAGAAAAGTATTATGGTATAAATAATATAGGTTAAATACAATTCCAGTGGGAGTCAGAAGTACATTAATCGAACATATTAGTATTTCTGTAATAAAAATCATCAGTAATGACAATAAGTTGGATAAAAACTATAAAACAGCCTGTCTTCATTGAGATTCGTTTTTGCTGCTAAACTAGTTAGGAAATGTCCTTTGGTTTCATGGCTTTTTGGATCCTGGAAAGGCAGATAAGGGACTGTGGACCTGTAGTACTTACTTCTAGGGTTGTTGGAAGCTTTTAAAAAATTAATATCTGTAAAGCACTTAGAATGGCCTGGCACACTGCATTAGCTAGTGTAGATGCTTGACAATATGACATAGTCCACTTCCTGCAGCCAGGTCTCTCCCTCCAGCATTCTTACATCCCTCATCTGGTTTCCTTTCTCTCGGAGACATCATAGGGCCAGTCCCTACACAGGGAGTTGTGGGCCCTGCCAGGGAATAGGAAACAACCTGGGAGAATCCACTGGCCCAGTTGTTGCCAGCCCCTCCTCCGTGCTCCGACAGGTAGATGTTCTCTGGGTTGTAGAGCTTGGCATAGGGGGAGTTGAGGATGGAGTGGATCACCCGGGGCTCCAGGTCCAGCAGCACGGCCCGCGGGATGTAGTGCTCGTCATCTGCCTGTCAGGGAGAGTCCAGGAGGAAGCCCAGTCAGCCAGGGCGGCCCAAGTCCTAGGGCCTCCCAACTCTGGCTCCCTCTGGCCCTCCCTCCTCGAGCCAGCCGCCTGGCCCCTTTGCCCAGCGGGGCTCCCAGTACCAGGCCACTCCCTTCCCTTCCGGTCCCTTGGGCCACTGCCGCCCCCGGCCAAGTCGCTGGCGGCACCTGGTAGAAAAAGACGTCCTTGCGGTCAGTGCCCTCGGTGGCAAACTCCTCCACGATGCCCTCGGGGCTGATACCATGCTCGGCGCACAGCTGTTTCCAGAACTCGAACCCAACTGGGGGGAAGGGGTGGGGAGGGGGAGAAAGAAGATATCTAGGTCGGGGCAGGTTCCCATCAAGAGCTGGGGGACTGGGCGCCGGCGTCCTGGGATCAGAAGTCAAGCCGCAGGACTGTCCCGTGTCTGAGGAAAGGACTGTACGCCAGGCACTGGGCAGCGGAGGGCCCCTCGGGGTTAAGAAGGCAAGTGGACATTGGTTCAGGGATGTCTCGCCTTTCAGAGAACTACAATTCTGGCAAGGACAGATGGAGTCCAGGATCCCACAGCGAGATCCCATGAACCCTAAGGAACCGGGCTAGCTGAAGGGCCGGAGTTTCGCTCACTCTGATTGCCGCACTGGCCCAACTGTAGGGTGATGATTTCCCTCGGCATCGCTCCTCAGTCACGGGCGTTGCAGCAGCTCCCGCCGCACGCCAGCCCGCTCGCCGCAAGACGCACGCGCCGAACAACCAGCTCCACCCACAGACTTCCTCCGCTCCAATGAGAACCGAGTTCTGGCAGTGAATGGCACATCCTTAAGCACTGGCCTTCAGTCATCCATATTGCGCGTGCGCAGCTCCTTACAGGGCTAGGCGCCTCCGCGCGGGCGTTGTACTTTGACGCAGCGTCCTCCCTCCTCTCTGGGTGGACGCGTGCCTGGGCCTGCGCGGAAGCGCGTCGCGGTGCGAAGCGACCTCCCCCGTTCAGTCGCGCATCTGCGCAGTTGCTGTTATTGTGACTATCGGGCCACGGCCCCGGATGTTGTGGCTGCCGGGGGGAGATGGCGGAGGCTGAGGGGGTGGCTCCTACCCCAGGCCCGGCTTCGGGGTCCACTTTCAGGGGCCACCGAGATGTGTCAGGCTCCTGGGAGCGGGACCAGCAGGTTGAGGCGGCGCAGCGGGCCCTGGTGGAGGTGCTGGGGCCTTACGAGCCTTTGCTGAGTCGAGTGCAGGCAGCCCTGGTGTGGGAACGGCCAGCCAGGAGCGCCCTGTGGTGCCTGGGGCTGAACGCGGCTTTCTGGTGAGAGAACTGGACCCTCGGAAACCCTCAGAGTCTCGAATTCGTCGGTTCCTCTAGGGCTCTACTTCACGCCTGCCCTGATTTCTTCGCTCCACTGGCTCCTTCCTGTATCTGCCTAATTTTGCCTCACCTCCTTCCACTCCATCCCGCGCGCAGGCTTCGGTACCCCAGTTCTTCCCAGGGCGGTCCACCGGTCTTCTCTGCTTTACCTACGCCCGCACCCCCGCCCCGCACTTCTGGCGGGAGCTTCTGGTAACCCCTTGAGCCTCTCGGGAGTGAACGAGGGCGCCTCTTTGGAGCCCAGGAAAGCTGCGACCCTTTAAAGCCATCACTTCCTTTCTCTTGTCTGCTCAAGTGCAAGTTGTAGATTGTTTCCAGAGGTTTTACTAGTTATCGTTGGGAGTAGAGGCGTGAGGTCTTGCAAAGGTATCCATAGGTGTGATTTTAAAACAATTTTGAGCGTTTCGCCTGAATTAGCATGTTATATATCAAGGAAGGAAGTTTATGAAGTCCGAGATTCAGTGTGAGCCCCTAAAGCTGAAATTTCAAAGAAAATTACAAGCTTTTAAAGAACAGTTAGGAAATGATGATGGGGATTTCACCCGTTTCAAAGCCACCTGTGATTGTAACTCCTCCCTGTTCCAAGGAATTGGAGAGGCATGGTTTATAGGCAAGGAAATCGAGGAGGTCTAATAGTGTGTGTGTTTTCCTGAGCTGGAAAAGTGGCGCTATAAATATGCTTTATATGTATGTGTCGTGCTTTGTGAACACGGAACTACTGCTGCTTTCAGTTGTTCATCACCTAAAGTGGACCTAGGACTTCATAGGATCTACCAATCATAGTTTTGGATTTATTCAAAACGAGGGAGGTTCCAAGGGAACTGAATTATAGGGGGCCTTCTGCAACTGCATGGATTAGGACTATTCCGGATAAGCCTGAAACAACAAAATGTGTGTGTTTTTTAAATGTGTTTGGTTAAAAATAGGTTTCCCCTTAAATTTAGTGGTTTTGAAATAAAAATATTGATTATCCTTTGAAAGATTTTCAGTAAGCTGAAGCAGAGCAAATAATTCCAAGTTCATTGACCCGAAGTCAGTGTTCAGCTATTAAGCTAATCCTCTCCAAGTTTGAAAGAGACCCAGTTAAAGGTGTCACAGTAGTCTCTGGCATTTGTGGCCTCCAGAGTCTTTAGCAAACTTTATGGTAAACTTTTGCTACTATATTCTTCGTTTATTTTTGGTAGTGCTTTTTCCTCTTTTTTTTTTTTTTTTTTTTTTTCTCTGAGACGGAGTTTCACTTTTGTTACCCAGGCTGGAGTGCAATGGCGCGATCTTGGCTCACCGCAACCTCCGTTTCCTGGGTTCAAGCAATTCTCCTGCCTCAGCCTCCTGAGTAACTGGGATTACAGGCACGCGCCACCATGCCCAGCTAATTTTTTGTATTTTTAGTAGAGACGGGGTTTCACCATGTTGACCAGGATGGTCTCGATCTCTTGACCTCGTGATCCACCCGCTTCGGCCTCCCAAAGTGCTGGGATTACAGGCTTGAGCCACCGCACCCAGCCCTTTTTTTTTTTTTTTTTTTTTTTTTTTGAGACAAGATCTTGCTCTGTCACCCAGGCTGGTGTGTAATGGTATGATCTCAGCTCATTACAACCTCCACTTCCTGGGCTCAAACAATCCTCCCACCTCAGTCTCCGTAGTAGTTGGGACCACAGGTGCACACCTTCCTGCATGGCTAATTTTTAAAATTTTTTGTAGAGACAGGGTCTCACTATATTGCCCAGGCAGGTGAACTCCTAGGCTCTGGTGATCCTCCTGCCTTGGCCTCCCAAAGTCCTGGGATTATAGGCAGTAGCCACCATGTTCAGCCAGGTGCTTCTTCCTTGACCCCTAGGTACTGATTCCCATTGCTCTGTGTCAGAAATCCTTCACTATAGCACCTCACTGAAGAGTGTTATCCAGTCAAAATGTTTCCCACAGTGGTTTTGGTACCCCTAGCAAGAAGGCTCATCCTCATTAAACCAATTTGTATCAAAGTATGACTACCTGATTAAAAAAAAAAAAACACTTTATCAGGGTATAAATGGATTTTATTTTATTTTATTGATACAGAGTTTCGCTCTTGTTGCCCAGGCCGGAGTGCAGTGGTGGGATCTCGGCTCACTGCAACCTCCACCTCTCGGGTTCAAGCAATTCTCCTGCCCCAGCCTTCGGAGTAGCTGAGATTACAGGCATGTGCCACCACGACCAGCTAATTTTGTATTTGTAGTAGAGACAGGGTTTCTCCATGTTGGTCAGGCTGGTCTTGAGCTCCTGACCTCAGATGATTGGCCCACCTCAGCCTCCCAAAGTGCTGGGATTACAGGTGTGAGCCACTGTGCCCGGCCTATTTTTTTATTTTTTAATTGTTATTTATTTATTTTTGAGACAGGGTCTCACTGTGATCCAGGCTGGAGTGCAGTGGCGTGATCTCAGCTCACAGCAAGTGATCATCTCTCCTTAGCTTCCTGAGTAGCTGGGACTACAGGCAAAAGCCACCAATGCCTGGCTAATTTTTGCATTTTTTTGTAGAGACAGGGTTTCACCAGGTTGCCCAGGCCATCTTGAACTCCTGAGCTCATCACACTTTAAGATGTGGGAGAGAGATAACAAAATTAGGATGTGACTTTTTTTTTTTTTTAAGACACAGTCTCTCTCTCTTGCCCAGGCTGGAGTGCAATGGTGCTATCTTGGCTCAGTGCAACTTCTGCCTCCCAGATTCGAGCCATTCTCCCACCTCAACCTCCTGAGTAGGTGGGATTACAGGCACCCGCCATCATGCCTGGCCAATTTTTGTATTTTTAGTAGAAACAGTGTTTCACCTTGTTGGCCAGGCTGGTCTTGAACTTCTGACGTCAGGTGATCTACTTGCCTTGGCCTCCCAACGTGCTGGGATTACAGGTGTAAGCCACTGCACTGTACCGAGCCTTAAATGGATTTTAAACCAAAGATTTATTAATGCAAATGAATTGGTAGCACATATGTTGTTTTTTTTGAGGAGGGGACCTTTCATCTGCAGCTTGTCTGAGAGGTTTCTGAAGCAGAATATGAGGTTGAGGTCTGCACATAAGGAGCTGCTGTGACTGGGACATATCTTTAGATGTTACAGCTAGCTTTAATTTGCTGGCCCCTACCAGTGTATACTTAAGCTTGTTAATATGCTATGTTTAGAGGCTTACTCAGAACCCATTTTGTACTCTGGGTCTCTTAAAGCATTGCTGTAATTGGTCTTTATCTCTGGCATTTCCTAGTAACTTGCCTGCTGTGTATCCAGAACACAGTTACTCTTGTTACAGTTTAATCACACTTTAAGAAGGTGCAGGAGAGAGTTGGGCGTGGTGGCTCACACCTGTAATCCCAGCACTTTGGGAGGCCAAGGCGGGTAGATCACGAGGTCAAGAGATCGAGTCCATCCTGGTCAACATGGTGAAACCCCGTCTCTACTAAAAATACAAAACATTAGCTGGGCATGGTGGCACGTGCCTGTAATCCCAGCTACTCAGGAGGCTGAGGCAGGAGAATTGCCTGAACCCAGGAGGCAGAGGTTGCGGTGAGCTGAGATAGCGCCATTGCACTCCAGCCTGGGTAACAAGAACGAAACTCAAAAAAAAAAAAAAAAAAAAAAAGAACAAAACTCCATCTCAAAAGAAAAAAAAAAAAAGAAGGTGCAGGAGAGAGAGAACAAAATGAGGATGTGTTTTTGTTTTTTTTTTTTGACAGAGTCTCACTCTGTTACCCAGTCCGGAGTGCAATGGCGCAATCTTGGCTCACTGCAACTTCTAACTCCCAGGTTCAAGTGATTCTCCCACCTCAGCCTCCTGAGTAGCTGGGATTGCAGGCACCCACCATCATGCCTGGCTAATTTTTGTAGTTTTAATAGAGATGGGGTTTCACCATGTTGACCAGGTTGGTCTTGAACTCCTGACCTCAGGTGAGCCACCTGCCTCAGCCTCCCAAAGTGCTGTGATGGCAGGCGTGAGCCACTGCACCCAGCCGAGGATGTGACTCTTGAGACTGAAATAACAGTTGGGTACGCCATTTCTGGAGAGGACTTCTGCCTGTGAAAGGTACAGATAGTGTTAAGTCTCCAGAAACCTGGATAGTCTGGCATTGGCTTTCACAGAATTGTTTGGGGGAAATGAGCTTCCTTGGTCGGTAATTAGAGATTTAAAATGAAATTTGGACTTCACATTCTATAGTGTCATACTGAGTGTGAGTGTTAACATTTTGCTTAGGAATGTTGAAGAGTGACTGTCAGTTCTCAAACATTGTAAATATTTGGGAAAGGGAGGAGGATCATTAGCTCAAGTCAGAAAAGTCAAATCTGAAATACTTAGTTACTCTTTTATTATTTGTATTGAATGATGTCACAAAAATGGCATATCATTAACTGAGATTTTTATGCATTTTGAGGTATTAGAAGATTGGATAGGAGTACAAAAAAACCCATCAGAATTCAGGTAGGTAGCTCTTAATTTTCAGTGTTTTGTATCCTTAGTCATATTTTGCTGTACCTCTGAATATGCCCTCTTACATATTAAAAAAATGGAGATAGATGTAGATATCTTGTCACTATAGTATTTCAAGGTTTTCAGACTTTTTTTTTTTCAGGTTCAGAGAATTTATGGTGGCCATATCAGAGATCTTCCAGCCTAGATTACTTCTGGTCACTAATCTGTTATCTCTAGGACGGTAATAGAAATGTCAGGCCATTCCTTCTAATCGCTTGTGTTTTCATTAGCTTCAATCTCGTCTGTAGATGAGTGATTTGGGGGAAGAATATGAGAGTCAGCAAGCGTGTATCCTGACAGGATCAGAAAAGAACAGGTTTGGGTAACTTTTTGGTTTGACTCCTACTCTGAGATTAGAGGAGGGTAAATGAACCCTCAAAATCTGTGAACTCCAAGCTCCCTCTCCCACCTAAGATGAAGAGCATGTAGTTCAAGGAGGGATATGTAACTGCTGAGCCCTTTTCCAGTTTTTGTTTTTTTTTTGCAGGGCGGGGGTGATGGTGTGTGTGGTGGGGTCAGGTCTCACTCTGTTGCCCAGGCTGGAGTGCAGTGGCACAATCATAGCTCACTGCAACCTCTACCTCCTGGGCTCGAGCAGTGCACCTGCCTCAGTCATCCTAGTAGCTGGGACTAGAGACACATGCCACTGGGCCCAGCCTATTTAAAAAAAAAAATTTTTTTTTTGAGACGGAGTCTCACTGTTACCCAGGCTAGAGTGCAGTGGTTTGATCTCGGCTCGCTGCCACCTCTGCCGCTCTGGTTCAAGTGATTCCCTTGCCTCAGCCTCCCGAAAAGCTGGAATTACACAAGTTCCTGACACTGTGCCTGGCTAATTTTTGTATTTTTAGTAGAGACAGGTTTCACCATCTTGGCCAGGCTGGTCTTGAACTCCTGACCTCGTGGTCCACCTGCTTTGGCCTCCAAAAGTGTTGGGATTACAGGCGTGAGCCATCTCGCCTAGTCAAAAAAATTGTTGTAGAGGCAGAGTCTCACTGTGGTGCCCAGGCTGGTCTCAGACTCCTCAGTTCTAACAGTCCTCCCAATTTGGCATCCTAAAGTGCTAGGATTACAGGCATGACCCACTGCACCTTGACTGCTTTCTGGTTTTTAACAATCTGTGAGGCTGGGCACGGTGGCTCACACCTGTAATCCCAGCACTTTGGGAGCCCGAGGCAGGTGGATCACGAGGTCAACGGTTCAAGACCAGCCTGACCAACATGGTGAAACTCCATCTCTACTAAAAATACAAAAATGAGCTGGGCATGCCTGTAATTCCAGCTACTTGGGAGGCTAAGGCAGGAGAATCGCTTGAACCTGGGAGACAGAGGTTGTGGAGAACTGAGATTATGCCACTGCACTCCACCCTAGGCGACAAAACCAGTCTCCGTCTCAAAACAAAAGAAAAAAAGAAAAACAATCTGTGAATCTACGTACTCTTTGAATTAGTAATATTGTTTTAGACCAATTCACTAGCTGAGTTCCTGTAGAGATCTCTGTTGGGATCTGTTTTTACAGTCGCTGGTCTCAGTCAACCATGCTGTGTTTCTAGGAGGTTATTATAGAATTTATTATTTCACAAATGAAATGTAAAAATTGTCTCTTTCCTCCCCCCCCAAAAAAATTTTTTTTTAAATGACCTAGGAAGTGATTAAAGGTATATAGCAATTCTGATTTAGAAGGTTAGGATTTGAGTAAATAATAATAGGAACAAGAAATGGAAGAGGGGACCCATTTAAGTAGAGATATTTGTTCTCTAAAAATATCTACACGTCAAATTTCAAATGAAAGCTGTTGAGCAAATGTTCCTGATGGTAGTCTTTGCAGGGTTCTTATCTTTGTTAGCCAAGAAGACACCCAAGGATGCCTTGGTTTAGTCCCCTTTGCCTTTAGTTTTTATCTGCCCTAATTGTAAGGTTGAGTACTTTTTCTCTACTGTCAGCAGCTAGCTGGTTTCATTTCTGGTTTGGTTTGGTTTGGTTTGGTTTGGTTTGACAAGCAGAAACTATCACTACATGATATAGGTTGTGTTAATTTTTCCTTTGAATTTACTGGTGACTTGGGCTTATTAACCAAGCAGTCATAAGTGCTGTACAGTTACAGGCTTTCTGTCCCTGTAGAATGGGTTGCTTTGTTTTCAAGTGCCCTCGAGACAAGCTTACTTTGTAATGACAAAGGAACCTAGAAATTGTGTCTTTGATTGAAAAGAGACATGCGTTCATTATTTTATGATTATAGCAAACTTTAATTTACTGGTAATAGTAGTGAGTCTCCATGGTATAGTTAACTACAAAAGATTATGTTTGGTTCTGGAATTTCTCACGATGTTTCTGGACACCAGTTGCTATTCTAGGGATAGTTTATTTAGACTGATAATTTAATTGGATTTTAGCCCCTGACAAAGTGGAGGGACAGTTCACAAAAGGGAAAAAAAAAATCAATGGATATATAAAATTTCACTCTCACAGATAATAAAATAATTTAAATATATGTAAATGGCAATGATTTACTAATTTCTCTCTTAAGGTTTTGTGAGGGTTTTTTATTTTTTGTTTTTTATTTTGAGACAGGGTCTAACTATTGCCCAGGTTTGAGAGCAGTGAGATGATCATGGCTCACTGCAACCTCCTGGGCTCAAGCCGTCTTCCCACGTCAGCCTCTCAGGTAGCGGGGACTACAGATGTGTCACCATACCTGGCTAATTTTTTTTGTATTTTTCGTGGAGACAGGGTTTCACCATGTTGCCCAGGCTGGTCTTGAACTCCTGTGCTCCAGCAATCCACCTACCTTGGCCTCCCAAAGTGCTCAGATTACAGGTATGAGCCACCACGCCTGGCCTTAAGTATTTTTAATGGTTATATTTAATTCTGGGAAAATATGGAAAAATGGGCATATGGCTGGTAGTAGCATAAATTGCACAGCCTTTCTAGCAAGTAGTTTGGTAACATATTTTAAGCCATTTAAGAAGTTAGTATCTTTTCCAGGGCTGTGGGAAATGGAGAATGAATGCTAGTGGGTATGGGTTTCTTTTGGAGTGATGAAAATGTTCTAAAATTAGATAATAGTGTTAGTTGTACAGCTCTGTGAATATACTAAAAACTATTGAATTGGACAATTTTTTGTTTTCATCTTTGCTGCTGGTAGATGAATTGGATGATTTAAAAGGGAATTTTATAGTATATAAACCATGATCTCAATAAAACAATTTTCTTTCTTTTTTTTTTGGAGGCAGAGTCTTGCTCTGTGGCCCAGGCTAGAGTGTAGTGGCACCATCTCAGCTCACTGCAACCTCTGCCTCCCAAGTTCAAGCGATTCTCCTGCCTTAGCCTCCTGAGTAGCTGGGACTACAGGTGTGCACCACCATGCCCAACTAATTTTTGTATATTTAATATAGAGAGAGTTTCACAAGTTGGCCAGGGTGGTCTTGAACTCTTGACCTCAAGTGATCCACCTGCCTCAGCCTCCCAAAGTGCAGATGTGAGCCACCTTGCCCAACCAATAAAACTATTTGTTTAAAAAAAAGTTAATACCAACACTCCGTCTCAAAAAAAAAAGAAGTTGGAAACTTTTTAGTTTATTTATTTATTTATTTTGAGATGGAGTCTTGCCGGCCAGGCATGGTGGCTCACGCCTGTAATCCTAACACTTTGGGAGGCCGAGGTGCTAGGTCAGGAGTTCAAGACCAGCCTGGCCATCATGGTGAAACCACATCTTTTTAAAAAAAAAAAAAAAAGAGAGAGAGAGATGGAGTCTTGCTCTGTTGCCCAGGTTCCAGTGGAATGGCATGATCTCTACTCACTGCTACCTCTACCTCCTGGATTCAAGTGATTCTCCTGCCTTAGCCTCCCAAGTAGCTAGGATTACAGGCACCCACCACCACGCCTAGCTAATTTTTGTATTTTTTGCAGATGGGGTTTCACCATGTTGACCAGGCTGGTCTTGAACTCCTGACTTCAAGTAATCTGCTTGTTCAGCCTCCCAGAGTGCTGGGTTTACAGGCTTGAGCCACCGCGCCCAGCCTATTTATCTTTTCATACTGTTCTTGTGGCAAAAAAAAAAAAAGAAAAAATAATAATCATTACTTATCTAAACTTTCCCTAGTAAACTTGCCTTTGAAATAAGAAAAAATAGACCAGGTGAGACCAGGTGAGGCAGGAGGATCATTTGAGGCCAGGAGTTTGAGACCAGCCTGGGCAACATAGTGAGGCCCTGTTTCTATTCAAATAAATATAAAAATTTAATTTAAAAATAAAAATAAGAAAAAATAAATATGATAGTTGGGTGCAGTGGCTCATGCCAGTAATCCCCAAGCACTTTGAGAGGCTGAGGTAGCAGGATTGCTTGAGCCCAGGAGTTTGAGACAAGCCTGGGCAACATAACAAGACCCTGTCTCTAAAAAAATTTTTTAAATAATTAGCTAGATGTTGTGGCGCACGTCTACAGTAGCAGCTACTGAGGAGGCTGAGGCAGGAGGACTGGTTGAGCCCAGGAGGTTGAGGCTGCAGTGAACTGTGTTTATGCCACTGCACCCCAGCCTGGGCAACAGAGCAAGGCCCTGTCTAAAAAAAAATAATAATAATTAAGAAAAAATAAATTGTGAGCCTGCAGTAGGTAGAAAGAATAATAGGCTATCATAGTCTTCATATTGAATAATTCACATGTGAATATCCAGAGTTCACTGTATTTGCAGTTGTTTTTGCTAAGTTGGAAAGTTCTCATGGTGATTATCGTTGCTGAAAATGTTTTAGGTTCGGCAAAATGGCTGACACCTATAATCCCAACACTTTGGGAGGCTGAGGTGGGAGGGTCACTTGAGCCCAGGAGTTTGAGGTCAGCCTGGACAATATAGTGAGACCTTGTCTCTATTTTAAAAAGAAAAAAAAAAAAAGAATATTAACTGGACATGGTGATGCAAACCTGTAGTCCCAGCTGTTCGGGAGGCTTGCTTGAGCCTGGGAGGTTGAGGCCGCAGTGAGCCATGGTTGTGCCACTGCACTCCAGCTTGGGTGACAAAGTTGAGACCCTGTGCCCCCCACAAAAAAAAGAAAAATGTTTTAGATTTTTTTCTTATCAGACTTCTACACTGTTATATCCGCTTGTGAATTTTTTGGCTTGCATGAATAGACATTACAGGACTAAACAAATGCGTAGGAATCCTCCCTTATTTTTGTTCCATTCCTTACCTGTACCATCTCAAAAGTACTTTAGTTACATCTTGTCCATCCACATAGTTGCAAAGTTTGTTTTACTGCTTGACGTCTAGGTTACCTCTCTAAAATGACAAGTATGAGATGACCTTATTACATACAAAACACATCAGTCTGAGATTGATACTCCTTTTATTTAGGAATTTTGTGTTGAGGGCTGAAAGGAAAGCAAAAACATGTATCTGTATCGTTTTATATTTGATAAACCCCTAAGAGAACATTAACACTAATTACTTGGTTACCTCAGAGGGACCAACTCTAGTTCTTTGGGGTGATCTGTCTATTAAGTTTTTCTGTTTGGAAGAATCTATTTTTTCTTTTTCTTTTTTTTTTTTGAGATGGAACCTGGGTCTGTCATCCAGGCTGGAGTGCAGTGGCACAATCTGGCTCACTACAACCTCTGCCTCCTGGGTTCAAGCAATTCTCCTGTCTCAGCCTCCTGGGTAACTGGGATTACGGGTGCCCACCACCACACCCAGCTAATTTTTAAATTTTTTTAATAGAGGTTTCACCATGTTGGCCAGGCTGGTCTTGACCTCCTGACCTCAAGTGATCCGCCTGCCTCGGCCTCCCAAAGTGCTGGGATTACAGGCATGAGCCATCACGCCCAGCCAGAAGAACCTAGTTTGTTTTTTTTTTTTTTTTGAGACGGAGTTTCACTCTTGTTACCCAGGCTGGAGTGCAATGGCGCGATCTCGGCTCACCGCAACCTCCGCCTCCTGGGTTCAGGCAATTCTCCTGCCTCAGCCTCCTGAGTAGCTTGGATTACAGGCATATGCCACCATGCCCAGCTACTTTTTTATATTTTTAGTAGAGACGGGGTTTCACCATGTTGACCAGGATGGTCTCGATCTCTTGACCTTGTGATCCACCCGCCTCGGCCTCCCAAAGTGCTGGGATTACAGGCTTGAGCCACCGCGCCCGGCCCCAAGAACCTAGTTTTTGAATAATTTATTTTATTTTATTTTTGAGATCGAGTCTCACTCTGTCACCCATGCTGGAGTGCAGTAACACGGATCTCCACTCACTGCAACCTCCCAGGTTCAAGCAGTACTCCTGCCTCAGCCTTCTGAGTAGCTAAGGTTACAGGTGTGCATCGCCATGCCCAGCTAATTTTTGTATTTTTAGTAGAGACAAATTCCAACATATTGGCCAGGATAGTCTTGAACTCCTGACCTCAGTGATCAGCTTGCCTCAGCTTCCCAAAGTGCTGGGATTATAGGCGTGAGCCACCGCGCCTGGCCAAGAAATGTTCTTTTATACAACACAGAATAACTCTTCTTCCTCTGAAGTTCTTACTGTGGCTTGTACAAAAAAAGATAAATCTGGGCCTAAAATTGATTTACGGACAAGGATTAATCTTGTTATGGAAGATGCTCACAGTTTTAGCCTGGACAATGTTGTGACCCAGAAAATATACCCTTTATGAAACTATTGGCTTATCTTCATCTGCAGGATGAAATCCCATTACCCCCTGTTATAAAAGGCCCTTCATGACCTGGCTCCTGCCTCTCTCCCAACACTGATTCCTTCCCTTTGTTTTTTATATTTCAGTTTTATCAAACTACTTGCAGTTCCTTAAGTATCTTACTAGATTGGTGTTCTCCCTATCTGATAATGTCTTCTCTCTCTTATCCATACCTTTTGGTCCCATTTCCTTATCATTTATCTTTCAAATCACAGCTTAGATAGCCTCTTGTTTGTTATTATTGCCTGTCATGTTACAAACACACATGATTATACTTGAGAGTAAGGTTCATGTCTTATTTTTTTCTGTAACTGGGCTTCTTACCACAAGGCCTTAGCATGTAACAGGCACTCAAGGTATGTTGAATTAAGTCGAAGCATAGCTTATAAGAATGGAAGGTAAGGGCTGTAACAGGCTACTAAAATAGTCCAAGTCTTAGAGAAAAAGTATTCTTTTTTTGTTTTCTTTAATGTTTACCAGTTTATTACAAGGGATATTACCAAGAAACTGTTTTTATTGCCATCATCTCTGGAAAGCCAACCTTCTTAGGAGAGCTTAATACCCTTTCCCTTCCCTAGTTTCTGTTTGTGTTAGTGATTGTGCTCTGGGAAGGGGAGATTGCCCACAGTCTGGCATGCCTCCCTAGAGAGCCCTTTCATGTACTCTAGAGAAAACAGCAATGCCACGAGCTGTCGCTGGAGAGGGGAAGCAGCAGCACCAGGGAGGAAGGAACCCTAGAGCCCTTCTCCTTGGCCTTGTTAAATTTGCTTGTTTGTTGGGATGATGCACTGGCTTTGGAGAGAAGATCAGTGGTCTGAGGCAACCCTAGAGGCTTATTTATGTTGAGCTGCTTTTATTTTTAATCTTATGTATAGTCACAGTATCCTTTAAGTGGTGGGGTAGAAAAATTGAAATAGGGTTGCCGGCTGGGCGAGGTGGCTCATGCCTGTAGTCCCAGCACTTTGAGAGGCTGAGGCAGGAGGATCACCTGAGGTCAGGAGTTTGAGACCAGCCTGGCCAACATGGCAAAACCCTGTCTCTACTAAAAATACAAAAATTAGCCGGTGTGGTGGCGGGTACCTGTAATCGCAGCTACTCAGCAGGCTGAGGCAGGGAGAATCAGTCACTTGAAACTGGGAGGCAGAGGTTGCAGTGAGCCGAGATGGCGCCATTACACTCCAGCCTGGGAAACAGAGCAAGACTCTGTCTTGGAAAAAAAAAAGAGAGAGAGAGAGGGTTGTCATTGATAACTGGATTTCTGAGTTCTTATTCCCTTCCATCCCTCATTCTTTGTATGATTTTATTTATTTATTTAATTTCAAGACAGTCTCACTCTGTTGCCAGGCGCCAGGCTGAAGTGCAGTGGCGCAACCTCGGCTCACTGCAACCTCCACCTTCTGGGTTCAGGCAATTCTCCTGCCTCAGCCTCCCAAGTAGCTGGGACTACAGGCACATGCCACCATGCCCAACTAATTTTTGTATTTTGTTTTTTTTTTAGCAGATACGGGGTTTCACCATGTTGGCCAGGATGGTCTCAATCTCTTGACCTTGTGATCCGCCCGCCTCAGCCTCCCAAAGTGCTGCGATTACAGGGATGAACCACTGCACCTGGCCTCTTTGTATGATTTTAAAAAGTTATTTTTAAAAATTATGACCAGGCGCCATGGCTCACACCTATAATCCCAGAACTTTGGGAGGCTGATGCAGGCAGATCACGAGGTCAGGAGTTCAAGACCAGCCTGACCCACATGGTGAAACCCTGTCTTTACTAAAAATACAAAAATTAGCTGGGTGTGGTGGTAGACACCTGTAATCCCAGCTACTTGGGAGGCTGAGGCAGGAGAATTGCTTAAATCCAGGAGGCGGATGTTGCATTGAGCCAAGAGTATGTCACTGCATTCCAGCCTGGGCAACAGAGCAAGACTCCATCTCAAAAAAAACAAAACAAACAAAACAAAAAAATATTATACAACTAACATGAATTCATGTATATTGAAAATAAAAAAGTACAGGGCTAGGCGCAGTGGCTCATACCTGTAATCCCAGCACTTTGGGAGGCCAAGGCAGGTGGATCACCTGAGGTTAGGAGTTCAAGACCAGCCTGGCCAACATGGTGAAAACCCATCTCTACTTAAAATTTTAAGAAAATTAGCTGGGCATGGTGACATATGCCTATAATCCCAGCTACTTGGGAGGCTGAGGCAGGAGAATCGCTTGAACCCAAGAGGCAGGGGTTGCAATGAGCCGAGATTGTGCTACTGCACTTCAGCCTGGGTCACAAGAACGAGACAAGACTTCTTCTTAAAAAAAAAAAAAAAAAAAAGGATGGGCACAGTGGCTCACACCTGTAATCCCAGCACTTTGGGAGGCCGAAGTAGGCAGATCTCACAAGGTTAGGAGTTTGAGCCCAGTCTGGCCAATATGATGAAAGCCGTTTGTAATATAAATACAAAAATTAGCTGGGCACGGTGGCACACACCTATAGTCCCAGCTACTTGGGAGGCTGAGGTAGAAGAATCACTTGAACCCAGGAGGCAGAGGTTGCAGTGAGCCAAAATCATGCCACTGCAATCCAGCCTGGGCAACAGAGCAAAACTCTCTCTCAAAAAAAATAAAAAAAGGTACAAAAATAGCTAGAGGCAAAACGTAAAGTTCCTCTGCCAATCCCTTGTGTATGCATGTATATTCATATGTACAGCCAGATAAAATTTTTTTTTTTTGGAAACAGAGTCTTGGTCTGTCTCCCAGCTTGGAATGCAGTGGTGTGGCTCACTGCAACATCTGCCTCCTGGGTTCAAGGTATTCTCCTGCTTCAGCCTCCCAAGTAGCTGGGAGTACAGGCACACACCACTACACCATGCCAATTTTTGTATATTTAGTAGAGAAGGATTTTCGTCATGTTGTCCAGGCTGTTCTTGAACTCCTGACCTCAGGTGATCTGCCCACCTTGGCCTGCCAAAGTTCTGGAATTACAGGGTTCAGCTACCGTGCCCAGCCTTTTTAGAATACTATGAAATGCTAACAATTTATATTCTGTTCTACTATATACATGATTTTCATATGGGCTCCAGTGTGTTTTTTTTTTTTTTTGGAGACAGGAATCTCACTCTGTTACCTAGGCTGGTGTGCAGTGGTGGGATCTCCGCTCACTACAACTTCCCCTCCCAGGCTAGTGATTCTCATGCCTTAGCCCCCCAAGTAATTGG
The DNA here is from genome assembly GCF_048565385.1 of Saimiri boliviensis. Lineage (NCBI taxonomy): Eukaryota > Metazoa > Chordata > Mammalia > Primates > Cebidae > Saimiri > Saimiri boliviensis. The sequence continues at coordinate 48,059,092 of NC_133465.1, read as the reverse complement.
GACCACAAGTGCACCACCATACCGAGCTCATTTTTTGTATTTATTTGTAGAGATGGTGTTTTGCCATGTAACCCAGGCTGGTCGTAAACTCCTGAGCTCAAGCAGTCTGCCCACCTCAGCCTCCCAAAGTGCTGGGATTACAGGCATGAGCCACTGCACCTGGTCAGGACTCCACAGTTCATGTTCACATCGCATGTTAATTAGGGGGAAAAAGGAAAAAATGAAGACCCAGAGTATAGCATTTATGCTATCTGTACTAATCTGTGTTTCTGCATTTCCTCATTTAATATTAAACCAAAATGGATCTCAGAAAAAAATCATAACTACCTTAATATCACACCTAAAAGAAAAAAATTCCTTAGTATCATTAAATATCTCAATGTCATATTTCCCAGATTGTCCAAAAATTTTTTCTTTTTTTTTTTTTTTTTTTTTTTTTGAGACAGAGTTTCAGCCGGGCGCGGTGGCTCACGCCTGTAATCCCAGCACTTTGGGAGGCCGAGGCGGGTGGATCACGAGGTCAAGAGATCGAGACCACCCTGGTCAACATGGTGAAACCCCGTCTCTACTAAAAATACAAAAAGTAGCTGGGCATGGTGGCGCGTGCCTGTAATCCCAGCTACTCAGGAGGCTGAGGCAGGAGAATTGCCTGAACCCAGGAGGCGGAGGTTGCGGTGAGCCGAGATCACGCCATTGCCCTCCAGCCTGGGTAACAAGAGCGAAACTCTGTCTCTCTCTTTTTTTTTTTTTTTTTTTTTGTTTTGAGACAGAGTTTCGCTCTTGTTACCCAGGCTGGAGTGCAATGGCGTGATCTCGGCTCACCGCAACCTCCGCCTCCTGGGTTCAGGCAATTCTCCTGCCTCAGCCTCCTGAGTAGCTGGGATTACAGGCACGCGCCACCATGCCCAGCTACTTTTTGTATTTTTAGTAGAGACGGGGTTTCACCATGTTGACCAGGGTGGTCTCGATCTCTTGACCTCGTGATCCACCCGCCTCGGCCTCCCAAAGTGCTGGGATTACAGGCGTGAGCCACCGCGCCCGGCCCCAAAAATTTTTTATGGTTGATTCCTTCAATCAGAACTAGCTTTTCCTTTATCTTATTGATGCGATGCCTTATTGATTGTTTTTTATGTTAAACTGCCCTTGCAGTCTTGTGATAAATCTCATTTGGTCTTGGTGTATAATGCTGCTGAATTTAACTTGCTAGTATTTTATTGAAGATTTTTACATCTATATTCATAAAGAATATTGGTCTACAGTTTTATCATGTACTTAGCTTTGGTATCAGAATAATGCTGGCCTCACAAAATCAGTCAAGAGTTTCCTTTTTTTTATTTTTTGGAAGTTTGAGAAGCATTCGTGTTAATTCTGGAGAACTTGCTTTATTTATTTATTTATTTATTGAGACAGAGTCTCGCTCTGTTGCCCAGACAGGAGTGCAGTGGCGTGATCTTGGGTCATTGCAACCTCCGCCTCCTGAGTTCAAGCAATTCTCATTCTTAGCCTCCCAGGTAGTTGAGATTACAGGTGTGCACCACCATGCCCAGCTAATTTTTGTATTTTTAGTAGAGACTGAGTTTCACTGTGTTGGCCAAGCTGGTCTTGAACTCCTTACCTCAGGTAATCTACCTGTCTGGGCCTCCCAAAGTGCTGGGATTACAGGCTTGAGCCACCACACCTGGCCAGAACTTGCTTTTAGATGTAGCTTTCATGCCAACTTTCTGTGTGACCTTAATCAAATACTTTTTCATGCTCTGTTCCTTTATCTGTAAAAAAGATATGTGATTGAATTAAATGCTCTTGATTGCATCTCTATCAGTTTGTTGCCCTACACTAGGGTCTGATTTGACAGAAAGATGTTTGCTTTCATTATAACAACTTGTTATCAAGGATAAATTTCTCCCTGAAATTAATAGAGGTACAGACTGGAAAGCTGAAGGAGCTTTAAGAGATTATGTAATTTAGTCCTCTGCCTTTACAGCAGCAAATTATTCTCTTTGCCCCCATAGGTAAGGTAGTTAAGGCCCAGAAGGTTTACATGATTTACCCAAGGTGTATAACTAGTTAAGTGTCAGAACAAAAAAAGCTAGACCTCAGGTCTGTTTACCACAGAGCCCGTGGTATACATTTGGTCTTTTCTCAAATTAGCTTAACTAGATAAATGATCTTTCTTCTGTTTTTCTTTCTCTGTAGGTTCTTTGCCCTGACATCCCTTCGTCTTGTGTTTTTACTTGCATTTGGCTTGATGATCATTGTGTGTATTGATCAGTGGAAGAACAAAATCTGGCCTGAAATAAAAGGTGAGTTTGGTAGCATTTAGAACAATGTGAGCTGAAGATGGCCTTGACTATAATTTGTACCTTTAGTATTAGGGGTTTATGAGGAGGTATATGAAGCTGGGTTCTGCCTTTCCCATTGTTACTAAGCACAGAAAGTCTATATCCACCACCTGAAATATTTTTCCCAAAACAGCCTGAGGAATAAGTAGTTTTCAAATTAAAAATAGTAATTATCATTATTGGACAGTGCAACTTTATTGAGCCAGTACCAATTTACTTCTCAGGAATTTGTTTTAAATTGCTCATTTGCAAAACACTAGGCTAGGCAATTGTGACTTATACAAAGTACCATGACATGTGATGTCTTTTTAAAAAGCTAATACATACATAAACAAATGAAAAATTAAGTGACAGTTATAGACCAGTACCACAGATGTCACAATGCAGTATATGATTGGTATATTTGTCGTATATTTTGTCTCTACCTCGAGAGTAGAACAAAGCAAAAGATTTGAACAGGTTGAGGAAAAAAGTCTATTTCTAGAGAAGCCAATGATTTAATTAGTCTGAGGAACCAGAAGTTGCAAAGCATTTCATGACATCAGAGAATTGATCATTTGGCCTGGGTGAAGGTTCATTAAAGGGAGGGCTAGGAAATAAAACTGCAAGTATGTTGGGATTAGGTTTTTTGTTTCTTTGTTTCTTTCTTTCCTTTTCTTTTTTTTTTTTTTTTTTAAAAGATGGGGTTTCACCATATTGGTCAGGCTGGTCTTGAACTCCTGACCTCAGGTGAGCCGCCTGCCTTGACCTCCAAAGTGCTTGGATTACAGGCATGAGCCACCATGCCCGGCTGCTTCTTTTTTTTTTTTTTTTTTTTTTTTTGAGACAGAGTCATGCTCTGTCACCCAGGCTGGAGTGTAGTGATGCAATCATAGCTCACTGCAGCCTCAACCTACCAGGCTCAAGCAATTCTCCCACCTTACCCATCTGAGTAGCTGGGACTATAGGCAGTTGCCACTGTACCTGGCTAATCTTTGTATTTTTTGTATAGACGGGGTTTTGCCGTGTTGTCCAGGCTGGACTCCAGTGATCCATTTACCTTAGCCTCACAAAGTGCTGGATTGCAGGTGTGAGCCATTGCACCTGGCTGATTATTTTTATTTTTATTTTTTAACAGAATAGGTCTCACTGTGTTGTCCAGGCTTTGGAGTGCAGTGGCGTGATCATACCTCACTACAGCCTCAAACCCCTGGACTCAGGTGATCCTCCCACCTCAGTCTCCCAGTTAGCTGGCACTATAGGTGCACACCCAACACCCAGCTAATGAAAAAAAATTTTTTTGTTTGTTTTGAGACAGTCTCGCTCTGTTGCCCAGGATGGAGTGCAGTGGCACGATCTTGGCTTGCTGCAGCCTCCGCTTCCCAGGTTCAAATGATTCTCCCACCTCAGTCTTCTGAGTAGCTAGGACTACAGGCGTGCGCCACTAAGCCCGGCTAATTTTTTTTGATATTTTTAGTAGAAATAGGGCTTCGCCATGTTGCCTAGGCTGGCCTTGAAGCCCTGACCTCAAGTGATCTGCCTGCCTTGGCCTCCCAAAGTGCTGGGATTATAGGCATGAGCCACTGTGCCCAGCCCATAGTAACAATTAATTTAGTAGCATTTTTGGGACTACATGGAAGGAGAAAAAGTGGAAGAGGAAGACCTGTTAGGAGACTGTGCCAGTGTCTTTGTGAGAAGTAGAGAGGCCTCAGTGAGTACAAATAATGGATGGCTTGGAAAGCTGTGAAGAAGCAAGATACAGCAAGACATAAACATTTGGGGCCAGGTGCGGTGGATCATGTCTGTGATCTGAGCACTTTGGGAGGCCCAGGCAGGAGGATTGTTTGAGCCCAGGAGTTGAGACCAGCCTGGGCAACCTGGCAAAACCCTGTCTCTACCAAAAAAATAAAAAATTAGCCAGACTTGGTGGTGCATGCCCGTGAACCTTAGCTACTTGGAAGGCTGAGGTGGGATGATCCCTTGAGCCCTGGAGATTTAGGCTACAGTGAGCCATGATCACACCAATATACTCCAGCCTAGACAACAGGGCGAGACCCTCTCTCAAAAAATAATAATTATTATATATGTAAAAAAAAAGCCAAAATAGATGGGGTTAAAGCTAAGAGAGTGGCAGATGGCATTACAGTTAGCAGATAATAGGCAAAGGCAGATAGGAGAGCTGGTTTGAAGGGGTGAGAGTGAGGAAAACTGATGTAGGTTTTAGACGTGTTAATTTTGAAGTGTTGGCAAGATATTCAAACCAGACTATACACGTTTTAAATACATGCCAGTCATATTTTATGGAGACTTCAAGGAATCGTGTAGTTCATCTGCCTATCTTATGGTTGGTGAATATCAAAAGACTTACTCATTCAGGTAGATCATGGGTCTCCCTATCTTCTTTTTTTTTTTTTTTTTATTACAGACAGGGTCTCACTATGTTTCCCAGGCTGGACTTGAACTCCTGAGCTTAAGTGATCCTCCTGCCTCAGCCCCTCAAGGAGGTAGAGCTATAAGTGAGCATCACTACACCCAGCTCTGGGTCTCTTTTTTAAACAGAACAAGCAGATGGGGTGTGATGGCTCACACCTATAATCCCAGCACTTTGGGAGGCCCAGATAGGTGGATCACCTGAGGTCAGGAGTTTGAAACCAGGCTGGCCAACATGGTGAAAACCCATCTCCCCCAAAAACACAAAAATTAGCCAGCATGGTGGTGGGTGCCTATAATCCCAGCTACTCAGGAGGCCGAGGCAGGAGAATCGCTTGAACCCTGGAGGCGGAAGTTGCATGTGAGCCAAAATCATGCTGCTGCACTCCAGCCTGGGCGGCAGAGCGAGACTCTGACTCAGATAGATAGATAGATAGATAGATAGATAGATAGATAGATAGATACTGTGTTTCAAATAGGTAAGTAGGTAGGTAGATACTCTGCCTCAAATACGTAGGAAGGAAAATAGATACATAGATAGATAGATAGATAGATAGATAGATAGATAGATAGATAGATAGATAGATAGAATAGAGAATAGGCAGATTTTTGGCTGGGTGCAGTGGCTCATGCCTATAATCCCAGCACTATGGAAGATGGAGGAGTTCGAGACCAGCCTGGCCAACATGGTGAAACCCCATCTCTACCAAAAATACAGAAATTAGCCAGGTGTGGTTGTTCATGCCTGTAGTCCCAGCTACTCAGGAGGCTGAGGCAGGAGAATCACTTGCACTTGGGAGGCGGAAGTTGCAGTGAGCCAAGATAATGCCACTGCACTCCAGCCTGGGCTACAGAGCAAGATACTGTCTCAAAAAAAGAAAAAGAAAAAAGAAAAAAAGGGTAGATTTCTAAGGTTGGAGTTGTTACAATGTACCTTGTATAGATAGTATGGCACAGATTGATGTATATGGGCATCCCAGACACACTTAAGGGATGGGCCATTTTTCTTACACACCTTGGCTTTCAGCTCAAGTCATTAAAAGGGGGCTCAAATAATCCATTTGGACCTTCCTTCCTTCCTCTCAAAAAATGAGTAGGCGTGATTATTCCCTTGTCTGCAGCTCCCTAACTCTGGCAGTATAACACGGTGTCTCCTTTTTTATTGCCTATTACTGTTTTCTTTTCCCCAACCTATTAAAACTTGAGCTGTCAGACCAACAGCCTAACATTTTCATGTGTAGTTTTCCCTACCAACTAATGCTGGTGTTTGTTTTAATATTGTAGTGCCAAGACCCGACGCATTAGACAATGAGAGGTATGGAACACTAATTAAATCCCTTTTTGTTGCTCTGATTCATTCTCTTGTAATATTCTGGTTACATGTTGTTAACCCCATGTTCTGGACACACAGTGTAAACTGAGAACCTAGTCTGTTCCAAATGATCATTTTAGCACATCCTGAAGTTCAGGCAGCAACATATTGAAATGGCCTGTCTTTACAAGAGAAGTTTCTGAAAAAGAAGCATTTCAGTGCCCCATAACCTGACATGCCAGGGAATCAGCTGCCTCATTCAGTCTTAGTAAGAAAACTTAAAGGCAGCTAACTTCATTTGTCTCCTGGCTTTTATACCAGGTCATTTAGTGTTTTCTGTGACCTCTGGCTATTTGAAGTTCCTGGTCAGAAAACACATTGGTTCCTGGCATCAGCAAGCCAAAGATTCCTCTTGTGTCTTACAGCTCCTGCTTTCATTCCTCAGTTCATCCACTCCATATGTTTGATCCAAGGAATTTTCTCTGCTATGGTTTATTTTGGTTTTGCTTTATTTATTTTCTCTCTGAGGGGCACATCCACCATTTCCTCCCCCTTAACAGCAGTGGTGTCAGTCAGACTGTGCTTACTTTTACCCCTGGATTCCAATCACAGGGAATCGCAGTGGTCTGAGTGCAAGAAGAAAAGGTTTCTAAGCACAAAGGGCCTTGGAGCTGGGGGCAGGTTTACACACGTGGATTGGGCTGCTTGCTCATAGGGTGGAGTTGTCAGAACAAGTTTGTCCTCAAACCTAAATTCAGGTTTTAACCTGGTGAGCCAAGAAGAAAGTCATGCTTCACCTCCATAGCACCTGGGCCTAGTCACTCCCCAAACCCCCTTTAAACCCGGAGGCACTGGCTACCTGCACAGCAAGATGGGGGGACCCTCAACACCCTCCTTTCACAGCTCCCCCTTCTCTCTCCCATAGCTGGGGCTTTGTGCACCCTCGGTTGCTCAGCGTGCCCGAGCTCTGTCACCATGTAGCTGAAGTCTGGGTTAGTGGGACCATTTTCATAAGGAATGTTTTGCTTTTCAAAAAGCAAAACCCAGGCAAGGTAAGACTCTTCTTTTTTTCACTTTCATCTCTGGCCTCTCAGTTCAGTTCATGCCAAACTGAAACAGCTCCTTTACTACTTCTTTTCATTCAGGAAAGTAAAGACTATGATGTTTATAGAGACAGAAGGAAGTTGTAGGAAGGTCCTTCTGACCAGCCATTAGGACTAAGACAAGAGCTTAGCGACTGCTCATTTGATGTGCTTGCCGCTTAGATGAGGCCATTTTCTTACCCCAAGATGGGAAAGAAAGCTTTCTTGTGTGCATTCTTTGTCATATTAAATATGTGGTAGGTTATTGTGTTTTTGGGTTTTGTGTGTGTGTTTCTGTTGAGTTAAAAATCCCACCACCAGCACTTGCTTTCAGAGAGAATTTTTGGCTAAGTCCTATTCAAACCAATTTCTTAGCAAGCAAGGTGCAGCCCTATGGGGCTAGCCATATAAAAGGAGTTTGAATAGAAGGGGACATGCTCCTTTTCTTCCCAAACAGAATCACCATTGGATGCAGCAGTGGTTATATGTCCATGCTTAGCATACAAAGAGTCTTTTGATCATATCTCTACTCTAACCCTCCACACCCACCCCAGTCTCCTGCCATATGGCAGAAACTTAATACTCTTTCTTGATTCCCCAGTTCTGCTTGCTGAGCTGTGGGATACTGACCTTTCTGGCTGTCTTGGGCCGCTACATCCCTGGGCTTCTGCTGTCCTACTTGATGCGTAAGTATGGCATATACCTCCCTCTACAAACTGTACCCTGCTCATAACTTTCCAACTATGTCTTACTCTAGGTCTGGGAAGAGGACTTTTATATTTCATTTCTCCAGGATATGACCTTTTCATAATTTCATGATCTGTTTAGTGTCAGAAAATATCCTTCTTACCTTTAGCAGTTTCTCCACATACAAAGTTCATTTCTTACTAAGTCAGAAATTGATGAAGGTCCACTAACATATATTGTATTATTACCAACTATAAAGGACTGCCTGTCCCTGTTGAAGGAGAGAATTTTTAGAGTCAGGGTCCTGTCAGCAGAACATAACTCTTAGGGGTTTCTCTACTAGTTTCTATTTATTCCACAGTACTTTTTTCCCACTTGGAGCATAGTTTTGTAAATAGTTACTTCTTGTTGGCATGTACTCAGCTTGTTGGGGGTGGTAAGAACTGAGTACTTAACAGCTGTGGCCTTTGTATGTCAAAATTTCCCGTGACGTGTTGTGTAGTTTTTAGGCATGGTTACCGTTTATGTCACAGTGACAGCCATTGCCAGTTTCTGCCCTTGGCCTGTCAGCAGCATACTGTGCTGTGCACAGCCCTGCAGTAGGCTCTGTAGGTGGCTACAGAAGTCCCTGCCCTCAAACACTCTCTCATGTGTAGGGGAGACTGGTGAAGATGACTGGCAGACTTGGGCAGATCTGTTCCACACTTTGTGTCCAAGCCCTAAGTACCAATAGCATCAGGACAGTTGGGAATGGTTTTTGCAGCCCCATCTCCATTTGTCACTGTTTGCCATTCCTTCTCACAGTTGTCACTGTCATGATGTGGCCCCTTACCGTGTACCACCGACTGTGGGATCGAGCATATGTGCGGCTGAAGCCAGCTCTGCAGCGGCTGGACTTCAGCGTCCGTGGCTACATGATGTCCAAGCAGAGAGAGAGACAATGTAAGTGTCATGGTGTCATTCCTTCCACTTAGGCAATTTGGGGACAAGGAGAAGCCCATAGGTCTGACATACTGAGTGGGTTCTCAGAAGTGGAAGTGGGGGGTAGTCGGTGGGGGTGAGGATTGTTTGGTAGGTAAAAGTGATATTTTGTTCTAGGGAAACCTGTGCAGGCTTGCCAGTTTTTATCATTTAGAATCCTAGACTCTCCTGTTTTAAACAAATCTGATAACAACTCTTTCGCCGGGCGCGGTGGCTCAAGCCTGTAATCCCAGCACTTTGGGAGGCCGAGGGGGGTGGATCACGATGTCAAGAGATCGAGACCAGCCGGGCGCGGTGGCTCAAGCCTGTAATCCCAGCACTTTGGGAGGCTGAGGCGGGTGGATCACAAGGTCGAGAGATCGAGACCATCCTGGTCAACATGGTGAAACCCCGTCTCTACTAAAAAAAAAAATAAAAAAAATTGGCTGGGCATGGTGGCGCGTGCCTGTAATCCCAGCTACTCAGGAGGCTGAGGCAGGAGAATTGCTTGAACCCAGGAGGTGGAGGTTGCGGTGAGCCGAGATTGCGCCATTGCACTCCAGCCTGGGTAACAAAAGCGAAACTCCGTCTAAAAAAAAAAAAAAAAAAAAAAAAAAAGAGATCGAGACCATCCTGGTCAACATGGTGAAACCCCAACTCTACTAAAAATACTAAAAATTAGCTGGGCATGGTGGCACATGCCTGTAATCCCAGCTACTCAGGAGGCTGAGGCAGGAGAACTGCCTGAACCCAGGAGGTGGAGGTTGCGGTGAGCCGAGATCGCGCCATTGCACTCCAGCCTGGGTAACGAGTGAAACTCTGTCTAAAAGAAAAAAAAAAAAAAGAGGGCCGGGCACGGTGGCTCAAGCCTGTAATCCCAGCACTTTGGGAGGCCGAGGTGGGTGGATCACGAGGTCGAGACCATCCTGGTCGACATGGTGAAACCCCGTCTCTATTAAAAAATACAAAAAATCAGCTGGGCATGGTGGCGTGTGCCTGTAATCCCAGCTACTCAGGAGGCTGAGGCAGGAGAATTGCCTGAACCCAGGAGGCAGAGGTTGCGGTGAGCCGAGATCGCGCCATTGCACTCAGCCTGGGTAACAAGAGCGAAACTCCGTCTCAAAAAAAGAAAAGAAACAATTTCAAGTTGAATAAAAGCTAAACAGTGAAGATAAAATTTCTAGTATTTGCACTTTTTTTTTTTTTTTTTTTTTTTTTTTTTGAGATGGGGTCTCATTCTGTTGCCCAGGCTGGAGTGCTGGAGTGCAGTGGCACGATCATGGCTCACTGACGCCTTGACCTTCCAGGCTCAAGTGATCCTTCTACTTCAGCTCTGCCAAACCCTTCAGTAGCTCGGACTGTAGGTACATGTCACCACATCTGGCTGATTTTTAAGTTTTTTGTAGAGATGGGGTCTTACTATGTGGCCCAGGCTGATCTTGAACTCCTGGGCTCAAGTAATCCTCCTGCCTTGGCGTCCCAAAGTGTTGGGATTACAGATATGAGCCACTGTGCTCAGCCCATAGTAGATCCTTTCAACTCCTAAGCCTGGGACTTTTCACTACTGAAAACTGCTTCCCAAAGGTGATTAAAAGCTGCTACCTCAGAGGTTGTAAGTGTACTAGCCTGAGCTCCATCCAACACATTAATGATGGTAGTACAGACTTTTGCCTCTCTCGTGTGGTCTAGTCAGGTTTTGTGTTTTATGGAGGCCTGGCCTTCAAAGAGCCCTGCACTTGGTCAGCAAGGCCCAAGTCCCTTGGAGCAGGTAGTTGAATAATATCAGTCCTCAAAAGTCTGATGTTATCAAGGTGTGCATCTCCTTTTGTCCTCTCTGATTGTGTCCACTTAACACCTTGACATCAGGTCTGCCTTTAGCCATCCTGAGAGTTGTTGACAAAGTCTGGTATTTGTCATCTGACTGAAATAGAAATGTGTAGGGCCAGGCTGGGTGTGGTGGCTCATGCCTATAATCCCAGCACTTTGGGAGGCTGAGGCGGGTGGATCACCTGAGGTCAGGAGTTCAAGACCAGCCTAACCAATATGATGAAACCCCATCTCTACAAAAAATACAAAAATTAGCTGGGCACAGTGGCATGTGCCTGTAATCTCAGCTACTTGGGAAGCTGAGACAGAAGAATCATTTGAACCCAGAAGGTGAAGGTTGCAGTGAGCCGAGATCATGCCATTGCACTCCAGCCTGAGTAACAAGGACAAAACTCCATCTCAAAAAAAAAAAAAAAAAAAAAAAAGTGTAGGGTGTGGTGGAGAGAAGAATGTTGGAAGCTGAGATATTTTCTCCTGTGTTACCAGCTCACCTTGCCATTTAGGCTTAGCAGCTCAGCCTTCTGGTATATTATGTAGGCTTAGAACCAAATTCAGAGAGGCTCTTTGTTTTTTGTTCTGATTTTATGCCTTTAAAGTCCAATGGGTTTTTTACGCTGGTGGGAAGGTAACAAGACTTTGTGTTCTTCCCACACAGTACGCCGCAGAGCTCTACACCCAGAACGAGCCATGGACAACCACAGTGACAGCGAAGAGGAGCTTGCTGCCTTCTGTCCTCAGGTATCTTCAGTGTGGGAGCTGCTTCACTGTCCAGTTTTCTTTAGCTCCCTTTTAACTATCTGACAGCTCACATTTAGGCCATAACCAGGTTTGAAACCCTAGACTCCCCTTGTTTCCAAGACCAGTAACAAGGAGAGAAGTAGACTTTGTTCCTAGATCTCAATTTTTTTTTTTTTAATTATATCATTCCTCTAGTCAACCTAGATCTCAGTTAGAGCCTGATGCCCAGCACACACTCTTCCATGTCTCTTTTTACCCTACCATTATGGAGGAACTTCTGGAGCTGGTATGATCATCATTTTTTTTTTTAATTGCATTTTAGGTTTTGGGGTACTTTTGAAGAACATGCAATATAGTTGCATAGGTACACACGTGGCAGTGTGATTTGCTGCATTCCTCCCCTTCACCTATATCTGGCATTTCTCCCCATGCTGTCTCTCCCCAACTCCCCACCGCCCACTGTCCCTCCCCTATTTCCCCCCAACAGATCCCAGTGTGTAGTGCTCCCCTCCGTGTCCATGTGTTCTCATTGTTCAACAACCACCTGTGAGTGAGAACATGCGGTGTTTGATTTTCTGCTCTTTTGTCAGTTTGCTGAGAATGATGGTTTCCAGGGTCATCCATGTCCCTACAAAGGACACGAACTCATCATTTTTGATGGCTGCATGATATTCCATGGTGTATATGTGCCACATTTTCCCTGCCCAGTCTATCATCGGTGGGCATTTGGGTTGGTTCCAGGTCTTTGCTATTGTAAACAGTGCTGCAATGAACATTGGTGTGCAAAAATATGGAACGCTTCACGAATTTGCGTGTCATCCTTGTGCAGGGGCCATGCTAATCTTCTCTGTATTGTTCCAATTTTAGTATATGTGCTGCCAAAGCAAGCACATGATCATCTTTTAAACAGCCCAGTTCACCCTTAGGTCTGTGCAGTGTGTGTATCCTCCTAACCACTTTGAAAAGTTATCTCTGGATCAATTTTTTGCCTAAAATAAGTGGGTAATAGACTTCCCCCAAGACTGTTTTTTTCCCCTGTGCTTAAGAAGTTATGAATGAGCCGGGCGCGGTGGCTCAAGCCTGTAATCCCAGCACTTTGGGAGGCCGAGGCGGGTGGATCACAAGGTCGAGAGATCGAGACCAACCTGGTCAACATGGTGAAACCCCGTCTCTACTAAAAATACAAAAAATTAGCTGGACATGGTGGCGCGTGCCTATAATTCCAGCTACTCAGAAGGCTGAGGCAGGAGAATTGCCTGAACCCAGGAGGCGGAGGTTGCGGTGAGCCGAGATCGCGCCATTGCACTCCAGCCTGGGTAACAAGAGCAAAACTCCGTCTCAAAAAAAAAAAAAAAAAGCCGGGCGCGGTGGCTCAAGCCTGTAATCCCAGCACTTTGGGAGGCTGAGGCGGGTGGATCACGAGGTCGAGAGATCGAGACCATCCCGGTCAACATGGTGAAACCCTGTCTCTACTAAAAATACAAAAAATTAGCTGGACATGGTGGCGCGTGCCTATAATCCCAGCTACTCAGGAGGCTGAGGCAGGAGAATTGCCTAAACCCAGGAGGCGGAGCTTGTGGTGAGCCGAGATCGCGCCATTGCACTCCAGCCTGGGTAACAAAAGCGAAACTCCATCTCAAAAAAAAAAAAGAAGTTATGAATGAATGTTTTCTTTGGGAGAGCAGCCTAAAAGGGGTGAAGATTTTGACTGAAGTTGCCATCTATCCCTGGTTACCTTGATGGCCTTTGGATAACCTTTAATGCTAGCTGATGAGTAAAGCTGTACGTGGGGACTACACCTGGTTCCTGATGGCATTATCTCAGGTTTGTTGGTCTTTTCTTTTCCTAAGCTGGATGATTCTACTGTTGCCAGGGAATTGGCCATTACAGACTCTGAGCACTCAGACGCCGAAGTCTCCTGTACAGACAATGGTACATTCAATCTTTCAAGAGGCCAGACACCTCTAACAGAAGGCTCTGAAGGTGAGGGGAGCCTTTGACCTCAGTTGATAATGGCTCTGTTGCCTCTTAGCTTCCCTGAACAGAGGAGATACTGGTGGCCCCTCCTCTCCTGTTTTCTGTGCTGTGGATCAGGCGGCAGAACAGCCTGAGGGCTGTGATGACAGCCAGGATGGCAGTGCTGCCCTTCTGGAAGCCTTTAGTTCTTTAGTAGCCTCAGGCTCTAGCCTCACAGGGGACATAGAGGAAGAGAGGGGGAATTGTGTGGCCGGTAGAGATCACAGCCATCTATAAGTGAAGGGGAAAGTGAAACTAGTCTCATGGGTTTATTTCTCCCTGAGAAAGCCAGGGTGGGAAAAATCTAGTCATACGGGGCTGGAGCACAGGAGGGCCAGGTAGGTGCCACGACTCAGACACCTCTGTATTCTACCAGAACTAGATGGTCACAGTGATCCAGAGGAATCCTTTGCCAGAGATCTTCCAGACTTCCCTTCCATTAATGTGGATCCTGCTGGCCTGGATGACGAGGACGACACTAGCATTGGCATGCCCAGCATGATGTACCGTTCCCTGCCAGGGGCTGAGGAGCCCCAGGCCCCACCTGCCAGCCGGGACGAAGCTGCACTGCCGGAGCTCCTGCTTGGTGCTCTGCCTGTAGGATCCAACCTCACCAGCAACCTTGCCAGCCTGGTCTCCCAGGGTATGATTCAGCTGGCCTTGTCAGGGGCCTCCCAACCAGGTCCTTCTGGCGCACCTGCCCAGAGAGCAACGAGAGGCTTCCTCCGATCCCCCAGTTCAGACCTGGACACTGATGCAGAGGGGGATGACTTTGAACTTTTGGACCAGTCGGAGCTGAACCAGCTGGACCCTGCCAGTTCAAGGAGCCACTGAGGCAGAGACTCTCTTTGGGAGTCACTGTGATTTAAGTTTTTTTCTCCCCATCTCACTTAAGGTGATGGGGCAAGGGAAGAAATCAACCGCCCCTCCCCTGAATTATATTTGTATGCTGGGTGGCCTGGCTGATGCTCAGAAGCTTGCTTAGAGAGGACACTCAACTCCCCTCCCACCAGCTGGATGCCCATTTCTGAGCTCAGTCACTGAGTGAGAGTGTGCTCCCTCAAGGGAGGCTTCTCTCCATCAGGATGGTACTTTGGGGAACAAAGTAGTCAGGGATATTGGTTCCCCTTTGAGGAGGTGCTGCTGTTTGCCTTTAGGTATGAGTGTTCAGGGGCCCCACTGAAGAGCCCATGCCTGCCTACCTTCATCGCCTCCCTAGAGCCCCCAAAGTCAGGTATAGTTACATTGTCATCATCTTACTCTTTTTTTTTTTTTTTGAGACAGTTTCACTCTGTCATCCAGGCTGGAGTGCAGTGGCGTCATCTTGGTTCACTGCAACCTCTGCCTCCCAGGTTCGAGAGGCTCTCCTGCCACAGCCTACTGAGTAGTAGGATTATAGGTGCCCGCCACTATGCCCAGCTAATTTTTTTTTTGGTATTTTTAGTAGAAATGGGGTTTCACTGTGTTGGCCAAGCTCATCTCAAACTCCTGACCTCAAGTGATCAGCCTGCCTTGGCCTCCCAGAGTGCTGAGATCAGTCATATTCTTTTGTTAAACCAGGATTTGATTTTTTCTTTTTGAGACAGAGTCTCGCTTTGTTGCCCAGGCTGGAGTACAGTGGGGCAATCTCGGCTCACTGCAACCTCCACCGCCTGGCTGAAGCAATTCTCCTGCCTCAGCCTCCTGAGTAGCTGAGATTATAGGCATGTGCCACCATGTGCGGCTAATTTTTTTGTATTTTTAGTAGAGACAGGATTTCACCATGTTGGCCAGGCTGGTCTCGAACTCCTGACCTCAAATGATCCACCCGCCTCAGCCTCCCAAAGTGTTGGGATTACAGGCATGAGCCACTGTGCCCAGTGTGCTTTTTTTTTTTTTTTTTTTTTTTTTGAGATGGAGTCTTGCTCTGTTACCAGGCAGGAGTGCAGTGGCACGATCTTGGCTCACTGCAACCTCCGTCTCCCGGGTTCAAGCAATTCCCCTGCGTCAGCCTCCTGAGTAGTTGGGACTACAGGCATATGCTATACACCTGGCTAACTTTTTGTATTTTAGTAGAGATGGGGTTTCACCATGGCCAGGATGGTCTCGATCTCCTGACCTCATGATCCGCCCGCCTCAGCCTCCCAAAGTGCTAGGATTACAGGCGTGAGCCACTGTGCCCAGGCTTTTTTTTTTTTTTTTTTTTTTTTTTTAAAGTAAATTTATCCTTTGGTTTTATAGAACAGGCCTGCTCCCTCTTCTCTAGCCCATCCTCATTTCTTGAGGCCTGAACCCCAGTGCTCCAAAATATTGCTTGTGAAATTTAAGAAATGTGAGTATGATGAGGGGATGGGCCTCTTCTACATTACCTTGGCCCCGGGGGGATCAGCTGGCTGGGAAGATTAGTAAGAACCTCTGTATTTTGAGGTCTCAGTCTTCTGGAGCTGTGTGGTTTCTGCCAACCCCTGGGTCCATTTGGCCATCAGCCTAAGCAGTGAGCAAAGCAATACCATACTCATTTTTACGTTCCTGTTCCTTCCCCTGCTCCTCCTTTGGAGAAGCAATAATTGATGGGGGGATGATAAGGTAGCACTTTACAAATGGCTCCATGGCATTCATCCCAGGAGCCACAAGCTGCTCTTGCACCATCTGTTCTTACTCCCTGTTCAGCTCCTTTACAGCTTTTATTTTCAACTACTTCCCCACTTGGTGGGGACTCCTTTAAGGATGAGCCGATAGTAAGAATGTGGCTGTAATCAGTAGAGACCCCTCTGAGGGGTATCTGTTCTGCAGCCCCTAGTAAAATCATGTGAGACAAAAACCTAAACATGGTAATTGGTTCTAAACCTGTGCCAGTCTATAGCCTCTGCCTCCCGAATCAGAGCTCAAGCCAAACTCTTCTGTCCTCTTTCCTTCTGCATTAACCCTTTGCTGATCCTCAGGGGCCACTCCCCCAACACCCCTGTACTTGGGTGAGGGATGTTGGACAGAGCCTGTTTATGTACTGCAGGTGGGGGTGTGCTGACATGTTTGCTCTTGGTTGATGGAGAAGGTACAGAGGCCAGGGAATGAAAATGGTTAACAGTGAGAAGGGGGAAGAGTTAGGTGTCTCATAGTCAATCATAGTGGGGTGGTCATGGATACGGCATCTCCCCACTTTAGGGTTCTCAAACAGACTTTGGAGGCCTCTCTTCTCAAGTTCAGATGTCTTACAGGTGAGCGCTGATGTGGAAAGACAGAGGTGTGGGGAAGGAGGGGGATTTTGTGAGTTTGCATGAGTGTGTGCTTCAGGCCCTGGGAGTTGGCAAGAGGGAGGGAAGGAAGGAGAGCAAAATCTTCGTAAGGTGTTTCCTGTACCTGGGGGATCCTGCTCTGAATCTCCATAGTCCTCCACTGTGAACTGAGGAGGGGAGGGGTGTGTTGGGGAATAAATCTTGTATGAGAACAATCTTGAAGATTCTGATGTTGAATGGTGTCCTATCCTTGATAGGTCTTCTCTTGTAAATCTGAGTTCTGGTTAATTTGAAGTGATAGCCTTAACAGAGGAAGCCCAGGTATGAGGGACCCACCAGCCCACTCGTTTTTCCTTTGTGATGGCCATAGTATCACCATAATATGAGGCTACTTTCCTTCCTGTGAGAGCCCCACCCTCAGTGTAACTGGCACTCTTGGCTAGTATTTAGCCTGTATTTCCTTCATTCCTATTTTTTTTTTAAGCACTGTGGCTTGTACATTCCTAATTCTTAATATTGTCTCCTAAACATGCAGACAAGCACACGTCTTAAAGGCTAAGGAGGTTGTAGGTAGCAGAAGGCTTTAAAAAGTAGCACCTTGCTCCTCCACTGGATGGTTTGAGGTGCAGGGACAGCTGCTCTTTGGTCTTCAGCTGACCTCAGAAACTAGAAATACTTATTTCAGGCTCTGTCCCATTGGCCACTGTGGTCAGGGGTGGAAAGCACCTGTCAGGTGTTGCCTTGAGATTGACTGGGCTAACTTTTACACAAGCTTTGTGGTTGAAAAGTAGCCCCCTCCTAACCCTACCTTTCCTGGCGTCCGAATTACAGCAGATGTCGAGTGCCCCCTGGGTGCGAAGCTCGGTATTAGGCAAATAAGGGTGGGTGCTCTTCTAGGCGCTATCACCCCAACCCCATTTTTTTTGGTTCGAGACAGGGTCTTGTTCTGTCACCCAGGATGGGGTGCAGTGGCACGCTCATGATGACTCACTGCAGCCTCGATCTCTGGTGATCCTCCCACCTCAGCCTCGAGTAGCTGGGACCACCACGCCTAATTTTTTGTCCTTTATTTGCAGAGATGGGGTTTCATGTTGCCCAGGTTGATCTCGAATTCCTGGGCTCAAGCGATCCGCCCGCCTCGGCCCTTCAAAGTGAAGGGATTACAGGCGTGACATGCCACCGCGCCCGACCAAGGCGCTTAATTAGCTTTCTGTTAAGTTTTCACAACCACTTTCCTACCACTACCTACTGTTCCTGTTTTACAAATGACAAAACCAACCGACGACAGGGCACTGGACCATGGGATTATGGCACGTCACTGTGGGATAACGTTGAGATGCTCGCTTGCACAGAGCGGCAGCTGATGCCTGAAGCGCCTTCCAATCCCAACACTCGACCTAACTCAAGGTTACCAGTGCTCAGCTGCGGCTGGAACTGGGTCTCGAAACTTGAAGGCCTTCTCTGCTACAGCCTTCGTTCCCGGGGACGGAAAGGGGATGTTTCTAACCCCGCAGTACGCCGGCGCCTTCGCAGAGGCCCGTGGCGTGAGCTCCAGCCCGGATGCGCAAGTTCCGCCCTGAAATGAACTTTGGCGTTCGGCAGGGGTCGCCTTGTTCTCCCGAAGGCTTCCTCTTCAGCCAATCACTGCTCGAGGCCCGCCCCCGTCGCCGGAAGGAGCCGTCGCCCCGAGCAACTACAACGTCCGGCTTTCTGAGTTGGGTGGCGGGAAAGGCGATGAGTAAAAGCCGGGCAGAAGCTGCGGCGGGAGGTAACGGCGGCGTGCACGCGGGGAAGACCCGGGAGGGCAGTGGGTGAGGAGGTCGGTTGAGTGGCCCCCTCCCTTGCCCCTGTCTCCGTAGCCGCCGGGATCCTCCTGAGGTACCTGCAGGAGCAGAACCGGCCCTACAGCGCCCAGGATGTGTTCGGGAACCTACAGCGGGAACACGGGCTGGGCAAGGCGGTGAGGAACCTCTCCCGGGATTCCCTCTCCGTCGGACTCTCTGGGGTCGTGCCCTCTGGAGCCTTGGGCGCCTTCCCCATCACTGGCTGAATTTCCCGACTCGGGCCCAGACTCCTGATTGCCCCTCCCCTCTGCCAGGTGGTGGTGAAGACGCTCGAGCAGCTGGCGCAACAAGGCAAGATCAAAGAGAAGATGTACGGCAAGCAGAAGATCTATTTTGCAGATCAGGTGAGGAGAACTTGCGCCGATTATCACCCATAAGGGCCCGACGAGTGAATCTAGTGTCAGCTTTTTTGGGGAGAGGCCCCCCTGTGGAAAACTCACCTGTCGTAGGCCACTAAAAGGGCCTCGGATATCCTTAAATCAGGGTGTGTACCCATTAGGATCCAAACTTCACGAAGTTTCCAGATTTACGATATGATAAATGACCGAAGATCCTGTATTGTTACTACCAAGACCCATTTCCGCCCCAAAGCTTATTGCTTATTATCTAGATTAGCAACACCCTCTGCCAAATTGCCAAACGAGATTCCTCCTGCCTCCATTCGCTTCTCTAAACACACACATCAAATTTATATTCTCCAGCCCAGACCTTCAGCTGGAATTTGTCAGGCATTAGTATCAGTCAAAATTGCCACCGTAGAATGCCTCATCTTCCCAGCACCCCAGACTGGCTTCTAACATTCTTCTCTCCTAATGGAATCACTCTTCACCCAACCCAGAAACTTGGGAGCAATTCTTTACTTCCTTTACTCACGTCTACTCAGCCATCAAGTCCGGCTGATTTTTGAGTGTGGGTTTTTTTTGTTTGCTTTTTGTTTTTTTTGAGATGGAGTCTCACTGTGTCACCAGGCTGGAGTACAGTGGCACAGTCTGGGCTCACTGCAACCTCCGCCTCCCAGTTTCAAGTGATTCTCCTGCCTCAGCTGCCTGAGTAGCTGGAATACAGATAGATGAGAGATGATACTGTATTGTTGCCACCAAGATCCATTTCCGCACCCCAAAGCTTATTCCTTATCTAGGTTAGCAACACCCTCTGCCAAATTGCCAAATTTGGCACTCCACCACTATGCCCAGCTAATTTTTGTATTTTTAGTAGAGACAGGGTTTCACCATGTTGGTTGTTGGTCAGGCTGATCTTGAACACCTGACCTCATGATCCACCTGCCTCGGCCTCGCCAGGATTACAGGTGTGACTTTTTATAGAGGTGGGTCTTGCTATGTTGCCCAAGTTGGTCTTGGAACTCCTGGGCTCAGATGATCCTCCCAAAGTGCTAAGATAACAGGTGTGAGCCACCGAGCCTGGCTAATTTTTCCATTCTTGAATCTACTCTTTTCCATCTGTCGTGGCTGCTCCACTTCACACCCTTTTCATCTATTGCAATATCCTCTTAACAGATCTTGTCTCTTCAAACATATCTTCAACACTGCAGTCAGAATGATATGTCTAATAGATCTGGTCATGCACCTTCCCTATTTAAAACTCTTCAACAGCTCTCCGGAGCTGCATAGAACATGTAAAAGGCATGGGAAGGTGCCCTAGCCAGCTTCTGGCCTCACCAATCATTTTTCTTTTTCTTTTTTTTTTTTTTTTGAGACGGAGTTTCGCTCTTGTTACCCAGGCTGGAGTGCAATGGCACGATCTCGGCTCACTGCAACCTCCGCCTCCTGGGTTCAGGCAATTCTCCTGCCTCAGCCTCCTGAGTAGCTGGGATTATAGGCACGCGCCACCATGCCCAGCTAATTTTTTGTATTTTTAGTAGAGACAGGGTTTCACCATGTTGACCAGGTTGGTCTCGATCTCTCGACCTTGTGAT
Source organism: Saimiri boliviensis (assembly GCF_048565385.1). Classification (NCBI taxonomy): domain Eukaryota; kingdom Metazoa; phylum Chordata; class Mammalia; order Primates; family Cebidae; genus Saimiri; species Saimiri boliviensis. The sequence goes on along the minus strand of NC_133465.1, from coordinate 48,038,733 downwards.
CCACCCGCCTCGGCCTCCCAAAGTGCTGGGATTACAGGCTTGAGCCACCGCGCCCGGCCACCAATCATTTTTCTATCCATCAACACTAGGTAGGCCGGGCGCGGTGGCTCAAGCCTGTAATCCCAGCACTTTGGGAGGCCGAGGCGGGTGGATCACGAGGTCAAGAGATCGAGACCATCCTGGTCAACATGGTGAAACCCCGTCTCTACTAAAAATACAAAAAATTAGCTGGGCATGGTGGCGCGTGCCTGTAATCCCAGCTACTCAGGAGGCTGAGGCAGGAGAATTGCCTGAACCCAGGAGGCGGAGGTTGCGGTGATCCGAGATCGTGCCATTGCACTCCAGCCTGGGTAACAAGAGCGAAACTCCGTCTCAAAAAAAAAAAAAAAAAAACACTAGGTAATTCTGATGTGTTTTACTGCTCTGTCCTTTGGATGTTGTCTTCCCTGTATCTGCTTCTCTGTCTGACCAACTCTTACTTTCCTTTAGGATTTCACTTGGGCATCACCTTCTCCAGAAATCTTCCTTGAATTGAATGCTCTGAGCGAATTGTTTCTTTGTCAGGCCCTTGCCTCTTTTGAGGCATGCTGTATTACAATTATTTTTACTTGTCTCCTTTATTCAACTGAGGTTCCTCTAGGGCAAACACCATTTCTCAATTCATTTTTATCTGAGCAAAACCTCCACATTTTCTAACATCCAGTAGATTTAAACACTAGTTAAACTGAACCAAACCACTTTCAAGGCTAACTTTTCTAAAAGGCTTCATTGTGTTACTTATCTAAAGAAAATTATCTAAAGGAGGGTTTGGCAAACTTTTTCTGTAGATGACCAGACAGTATTTTTAGGATTTGTGAGCCATATGGTCCTTTATCTGTACAACTGCCACTGTAGAGCAGAAGCAGCTGTAGACTACGTAAATGAATGGGTGGAGCTGTTTCAATAAAATTGTTTTCAAAAACATGCATCTGGCTGGGCGCGGTGGCTCACGCCTGTGATCCTAGCACTTTGGGAGGCCGAGATGGGTGGATCACGAGGTCAGGAGTTCAAGACAAACCTGGGCCGGGCGCGGTGGCTCAAGCCTGTAATCCCAGCACTTTGGGAGGCCGAGGCGGGCGGATCACAAGGTCAAGAGATCGAGACCATCTTGGTCAACATGGTGAAACCCCGTCTCTACTAAAAATACAAAAAAAATAGCTGGGCATGGTGGTGCGTGCCTGTAATCCCAGCTACTCAGGAGGCTGAGGCAGGAGAATTGCCTGAACCCAGGAGGCGGAGGTTGCGGTGAGCCGAGATCGCACCATTGCACTCCAGCCTGGGTAACGAGCGAAACTCCGTCTCAAAAAAAAAAAAAAAAAAAAAAAAAAAGACAAACCTGGCCAACACGGTGAAACCCCATCTCTTAAATAAAAATGCATCTGGCAGGATTTGGCTTGCTGGCTGTAGTTAGCTGGCCTCTGCTCTGTAGGTTCACCTTGTCCAGGTGTAGAGTCCAGACTGCACTAGCTGGCACACTTTTTCAACGTGCTTCCTATCACCAACTGATGATACCCTCCCAAACCCCCCCACCCCATACTGATCCCCAATGCAGTTCTCTTTTCTAGCAGTGGCCCCTCATGAGAGGAGCTCCTCAGACTTACTGGAATCCCTTATCTAAATGGATCCCAAGGCCCAGCACAGTGGCTGACACACAGAGTGTAATCCCAGCACTTTGGGAGGAAAAGGTAGATGGATGACTTGAGCCCAGGAGTTTGAGACCAGCCTGGGCAACATGGTGAAACCCCATCTCTACTAAAAATATAAAATTTAGCTGTGCTTGGTGGCGTGCGCCGGTAATCCCAGCTGCTCGGGAGGCTGAGGCATGAGAATCACTTGAAGGCGGGAGGTGGAGGTTGCAGTGAGCAGAGATCGCAGCACTGCACTTTGGCCAGGGTGAGAGCGGGAGAAAAAGAGGGAAGGGAGGGAGGGAGATGGAAGGAAGGAAGGAGGGAAGGAAATTCAGGAAGAAGAGAAAAATCCATCCATCATGCCTCTTCACCTGTCCAGTTTCTGCCTATTGTAGAAACCTATGATCTAGGTTTCCCCACCTTGAGAACAATGTTACTTAACTCCTTCAGCCCAAGTAGTGGTTTTATCACTAAATAGGAAGATTTCTGTCCTATTCAGTAGCCTGTCTACCTGGTAGCTGCTTAAGAACAGGCATTCAATTTCAACCTTTCTTTTCTACCTTTCTAGTGGGATTGCTCCTCAACTAAAAATGATTTCTCATAATCACCCTCCCACTATTTCTGCAGACCCTCTGGGAGAGCCTGGGGCATGGCTGGTTCTCAAGTGTATCTAAATGCTGCCTTCCCAGGTGTGTGTTCCCATCTGTGGCTTACAACAGTTTGCTTGTATTTTCCTTCTTGTCCGGCAGGACCAGTTTGACATGGTGAGTGATGCAGACCTTCAAGGCCTAGATGCCAAAATCGTGGCCCTCACTGCTAAGGTGCAGAGCTTGCAGCAGAGCTGCCGCTACATGGAGGCTGGTAGGACTGGGTAGCCCCTCAAAAGTGCCCATAGGCTCAAATTCATTCTAGAGGTCAGGAATTGCTAAATGAATGGGTCACTGACTGCATCATCTTGTTGCAGCTAAGACCCTTTGCTGGGCTCCCTTAGGTGTTAAAAGAAATGTAGGATAACTAATAGCTTCTGTGTACCAGTGAATGGACTCGATGCACATTTGCTGTCCCTGCCGTGCTTATCAGTACACTGTCCTCACATTTCCCTTTCTTCCTGCTTCTTTAACTGGCTACACTTAAGTGTTCAGCCTCACACCCATGCTACTACTAATAGATGGAGGAGGAAAGAAAATTAGAAGACTAAACTGATAATCCCTTGAGGCTTAGTTTCTTGAGCATTTCCATAATGTGAAACTATTCTGGATAGATCCAGAGCAAGGTGGAAGCCTGTCTCCCACCTCAGGGAGCACCTACTGGGAAAGACAAACTCCTTCCTCAGGGGTAGCAAGTGACCCCAGGGTGATGTGGTTTCAGAGCTCAAGGAATTATCTAGTGCCTTGACCACACCGGAGATGCAGAAAGAAATCCAGGAGTTAAAGAAGGAATGTGCTGGCTACAGAGAGAGACTGAAGAACATTAAAGCAGCTACTAATCATGTGACTCCAGAAGAGAAAGAACAGGTGAGCTGGAAGGCTGCAGGGCCACTGTGCAGGTCCAGAGTGAGCATGAGGGCTGTTGTGGTTCTGAGGAGTTAGAGGAACTTGCTTTCTCCTTCTAGGTATACAGAGAGAGGCAGAAGTACTATAAGGAGTGGAGGAAGAGGAAGAGGATGGTAAGTGTGTGGGAGCTCTGAGACAGGCCCTAGAAGTGCTTTTGAAAATGGCAGGTGCTGGGCACGGTGGCTCACACCTGTAATCCCAGCAGTTTGGGAGGCCAAGGCGGGCAGATCACAAGGTCAAGAGATCGAGACCATCCTGGTCAACATGGTGAAACCCCGTCTCTACTAAATACAAAAAAAAAAAAAAAAATTAGCTGGGCACGGTGGCACGTGCCTGTAATCCCAGCTACTCAGGAGGCTGAGGCAGGAGAATTGCCTGAACCCAGGAGGCGGAGGTTGTGGTGAGCCGAGATCGCGCCATTGCTCTCCAGCCTGGGTAACAAGGGCAAAACTCTGTCTCAAAAAAAAAAAAAAAGAAAAGAAAAGAAAATGGCAGGTACCAGATCAACTGCTACACAATATCATAAACTGTCTGACAGCCAGTATCCAATGCTGCCCATCTTAAAAGGCATGGTTTTATTTCTCATCAGGCTACAGAGCTGTCTGATGCAATCCTTGAAGGATACCCCAAGAGCAAGAAGCAGTTCTTTGTAAGTGGTACTCTCTCCCTTCTTTGCTTCCCTGGGGTCTTCTCCTAGTGACAGCTCATTGACTTGTCTCCCTGTCCCACAGGAGGAGGTTGGGATAGAGACAGATGAAGATTGCAATGTCACACTCCCAGACCCCTGAGGGGCCCGTGGTGGGACTGCAGGATGTCGAAGAGTAAGATGTCCTGGACTGGCTGCCTTGTTTTGGTTGGCTTTTGTTGTTCCTGCTGCTTTTCACCTTTGAGCAGAGCAGTCAGGAGATGGGTATAAACCACAGCAGTGGGTAGAGGATGAGGGCTGATGGCTAGGGGTGGACCCAGCCCATTTCATTGTCTACATTCCAGTTGCTTGAGCTTAACACTTACACATGGAACAATGCTGAAAGAAAGCATTTGGCAGTATTTATTGTAATTTCATTTGATAAAAAAATATTTAATTTCCTCTGGGTAGTCAAACCTGCCAGATATCAAACCTGAGGAAGGCAGAAGTGAACCTGGAGGACGAGGGTAGAGCGAGGTTGTTATAAACCAGAATTTGGAGGGCCCAAAGCCTCACTCCGGACTCTGGTGGACTTGTGTACCCCAGGAGACCTTTCACGTACGTTCTGTACCCTTTCACTCCACCCGTAAGTCCTGGGAAAAATGCAGGCAACACAGACATGGGAGGGGTGACAGCCATGCTCGACAGAAAGGCTGGGTGGTGGTTTTGAGCCCCAGTTAATATTTCAAAATTGTAACTATAGCAAAGCTGCACTGGTTTTAGAAAAATAAATTTCAATTTTTATGTGTGTTATACCTGCCTCTGTCATGCAGCACCACAGCCTGTGGGAACCAGAAGGGCCTCCCTTACCACCTAGAGCGTAAGGAAGGTGATGGAATATGGAGCCTAGGAGAGGTACGTGGTGGTCCTGCCCTGAGATAGCCAGAAAGCCCTTAGCCTTACCTGGGAGTGACCAGGCAGCCCCAGTGTAGGCACAAGGTGGCCTTTCACCCCCACAGCTGTGAGATATTTCTTCTTCCTTTTTCTCCCATCCAGCTACTGCCAAAATGCCCAAACTTGAGCCAAATATTGCCCAAGAGACCAAAACAGGCAAACAGTTTCCAAATCTATGTAGCTCATAGGCAGAAATCTGAGGCTTGGAAAAAGGGCTGAGAGGGCAGGAGCTCTTTGGGATGTCCAGAGCAGATGCCCACCAAGGACTTCTATGGGCAGGAGCGGGGGATGCAGGGGAAGGCTGGGTAGGTTTGAGTTTTATCGTCAATATAATAAATTAATCAAACTTTCACAAAACACCCCAGCTCCGCTGAAGATAAAACAGGGATGGGAGAAACCAAACACCAAGTAGAAACCAGCTGACCAGTGTGAGGTGTTGCAGTCCAATCTCATGGGCCCAGCAGTTCAGTGGCCAAGTAGAGATTCACAGGCCTCTTGGCTGTTCTGCAGCTTTCCAAGAACTAGTCAGTAAAGCTGGTTTTTCAATTGGTTCAGGACGCCAATCACGATCTCCCGCAGGGTCTGGTGAGGGCAGCAGAGGAAGAAATAGACAATGCTCATGTCAGGGCACAGAGTAGTTTCAAAGATGCCTGCCTAGATCAGCCATGTACTTTAGAATAAAGTGTGTTAAAAACAGCCCCCCGGAGCCGGGCGTGGTGGTGCATGCCTGTAGTCCCAGCTACTTGGGAGGCTGAGGCAGGAGAATTGCTTGAACCCAGGAGGTGGAGGTTGCGGTGAGCCGAGATCGTGCCATTGCACTCCAGCCTGGGTAACAACAGCGAAACTCCGTCTCAGAGAAAAAAAAAAAAATAGCCCCCCAGGGGCTGGGCACAGTGGCTCATGCCTGTGATCCCAGCATTTTGGGAGGCTGAGGCAGGTGAATCACCTGAGGTCGGGAGTTTGAGACCAGCCTGACCAACATGGAGAAACCCTGTCTCTCCTAAAAATACAAAATTAGCCGGGCATGGTGACACATGACCACAATTCCAGCTACCTGGAAGGCTGAGGCAGGAGAATAGCTTGAACACAGAAGGTGGAGATTGTAAAGATTAGCCAAGACCTCACCCTGCACACTAGTCCTGGCAACAGAGTGAGATTGTCTTTTTTTTTTTAAAAAAAAAAAAAAAAAAAAAAAGCCCGCCGCCCCAGGTCAGGTGCAGTGGTTTATACCTGTAATCTCAGCACTTTAGGAGGCCAAGGCTGGCAGATCACCTGCTTAAGACCAGCCTGGCCAAGATGGTAAAACCCTGTCTCCGCTAAAAATACAAAAATTAGCTGGGTGTGGTGGCACATACTTGTAGTCCCAGCTACTCAGGAGGCTGAGATACAAGAATCGCCTGAAACTGGGAGGCAGAGGTTGCAGTGAGCTGAGATGACACCACTACATTCCAGCCTAGGTGACAGAGTGAGTGACTGTCTAAAAACAAAACAAAAATTCCCCCAAGAAGTACTGATGTCTGCAGTTTACTTTGAGGTGTTCCTGAAATAGGATGGAGAGATGGAAATACAGACCGAACACGGTGGCTTATGCCTGTAACCCCAACACTTTGAGAGGCCAAGGTGGGTGGATCTCCTGAGGTCATGAGTTTGAGAGTAGCCTGATGGCCACCCTGTCTCTACTAAAAACACAAAAATTAGTCACGTGGTGGCAGGCACCTGTAATTCTAGCTACTTGGGAAGCTGAGGCAGGAGAATTGCTTGAACCCGGGAGGCGGAGGGTGCAGTGAGCCGAGATCGCACCATTGCACTCCAGCCTGGGCAACAGAGCAAGACTCCATCTCAAAAAAAAAAAAAAAAGGCCGGGCGCGGTGGCTCAAGCCTGTAATCCCAGCACTTTGGGAGGCCGAGGCGGGTGGATCACGAGGTCAAGAGATCGAGACCATCCTGGTCAACAGTGAAACCCCGTCTCTACTAAAAATACAAAAAATTAGCTGGGCATGGTGGCACGTGCCTGTAATCCCAGCTACTCGGGAGGCTGAGGCAGGAGAATTGCCTGAACCCAGGAGGCGGAGGTTGCGGTGAGCTGAGATCGCGCCATTGCACTCCAGCCTGGGTAACAAGAGCGAAACTCTGTCTCAAAAAAAAAAAAAAAAAAAAAGAGATGGAAATACAGCAAAATGTTTTCAGTAAAATTTAGGTAGGATGTATACAAGTGGTCACTGTAAAGTCCTCTTAACATCACAATAAATATAACGTTTCACAATAAAAAATGTTGGGAAAGGCACAAGAATCTCAGACACAAGTTTAAAGCCTCAGAAAAAGCAACCAGACTTCAATTAGAAAACTTAGTGCAATACCATTAGCATATTTCCCCACTTTAAATAAATAATAAAAAGCTCTTGGGCAATGACTTTAGTGGGCCTGGAGGTAGGGTCCTAGAATTTGCATGTTTCCAATTCTGCAGCTGCCTGGGGCTTCCATACAGGGCAGCCACAGCATGGGCTAGACAAAAGCCAAGAGCTGGACTTGACACTGAGCTCATATCACACTTGCCAAATGAAACCGTAACATGAAGATGTAGGTTAGCAAAGAAAAGGGAAAATACAAGAGTCCTGAACGTTGTAGAAATACTCTCGAAAAAATCTAGAAGCAGCTGCTTTTCTCAACACTGATGGCTTGGGCCACTTTGCCTGACAGTAGAGAAAACCACAGGCCCGTTGTCCCATACCTGAGGCTTACAGTGCTCCTCAATCCAGTTGAAGACACAGGCTGACAGCTCCTGGAAGCTGGTCACCGAAATGGAGGCATTGAAGGACTGGAACAGGGAGTCCATGATGCCTTGAAACACGTTGAACTTGACCTGGTCAGAGACCTGGTCCTCCCCTTCATGGGGGTTGTCCTGGTGTGCCTTCACAATCTGCTCATAGTTCCTGTAAGCATGCAGGTCAGGGCTGGGGTGCTGCAGAGGCTCCGCCCACTCAAGCATGATGGGGCTATCCTGTGTACTCCCAGGAGTGGCATCCCCAGAGATGAACAGGGTGGGGTTCAATATCAGGGAGATAACTGCTACTAGGCCAGGAATGGTGACCCTCTCTCCAACCTTCCCTTCATTAATCCAACAGGTGTTTCCTGAGTGTCTGCCATTCGTAAAGACAGTTGGGAATACACAGTCCTTCTACTGGCTAGCTTAGGAACCGAGGGTAGCATCTGTACTGTAGTAACTGATGTGGCCTTTGAACAAGGGAAGATGTGCAATGAAATTGCCTCAGAAGCTCCGGTTCCCCCCATTCAGCATCCCTTACACTTTCATGATCTTTAGGGCCGTGACATCCTTTCGTAATGTGGACACCTCCTCCTCCTGCTTTTTCTTCTCCTTGTGCAAAAACTGAATGTAGTCAATGGCTAGGGTGGGGGCAGGAAGAGGGTAGACACAGAAGTAATCTCAACCAGGAAGACAAGGCTGACTTTGCTCCCCTTCCCCAGACCCCAACTATCCCATGGCAACCACCCACCAGGGCCTGGCCACGGGAGGGTAGGAGGCGCTGGCCTCTTCACAGCCCCTCTTGGCTCCAACCCCTCCAGGGCTTTCCCTTGCCATACTCTTTTGCAGAACGATGGCTTTGCTGAGCTTTTGGGAGCCAATGGAGAAGTCCTGCTGCTGGCAAGTGGGGACGATGGTCTGAAGGTCATCATAGCCTCTCTGTGGAGACAGCAGGGGAAATGGGTTCCTTAACCCTGAGAGATTAAGGCAGACTGGCACAAATTCCTTCCGTGACACCAAGTTCTATGTTCACAAACTCAACAGGAGTCTCTGTGCCCGGGACTAGATTAGCTGCCCCCAAAGGTGCCTGGGACTGTCTGAACGGGTCAGGGCACAGGGAAGCTGAACTGTGCAGGGCCCTCCTACACTGGCTGAGGTGGAGGCCTCCCCTGGTCACCTTGATGGCGTCCCTCCTCTTCTGCTCAGCCTGAGTGTGTGCGCGCCGCCGCCGGTCTTTGTAGGATTCCTTGTAGGCCTCCTGGTGGTAATCACTGTCCTCGTCATCTATGCTCAGAGGTGGGGGCAGGGAAAGGTCATCCTGGGGCCCAGCGGGGACCAGCTAGCCCACCTTTCCCCAGCTGGGAAGAACCTGGTGCCAGAGATGGCAGATGTAGAGAAGAACTGAATGTTCTAGATGAGGTGAAAGATGGTGAGATCCTGTGTCGGATCCTTTGGCTCCACCACCCCCATGTGGATGGCTGGCACTTCCCTGTCTAGGAAAGGTACTGCAATTATGGCATATCTGAGCCCCCCTAGGTGGGGAGGATATTGCTGCCTACCTGTGTTGGGGACAGAAGAGGCGCTGGTGGAACCAATGCTATTAGCTCTGGACACTACGCTCCCCTTGCGGGTGCTTTCTACAAAAAGCCCTGAAAAAAGAGAGGCCCAATCACTAAGGGGTGGGGTGAGCAACACTGCCAGAACCTCAGACACCTGTGGGACACAATGGCTTTTTTTTTTTTTTTTTGTATTTTTAGTAGAGATGGGGTTTCACCAGGTCTCGATCTCTTGACGTCATGATCCGCCCACCTCGGCCTCCCAAAGTGCTGGGATTACAGGTGTGAGCCACCACGCCCGGCCGACAATGGCTTTCTTAAATGCTGACCTCTTCATTTCAACCCAAAGCCAACCATACTGGGCCCCCCACTTTCTGCCAGACCACGCTGCAATGTTCTGGTCCCTCGTGTCTACACTGCCCCATAGACCTACATGATACCCCCTGGCTCAGAAACGGGCATCTATCTGGACGTGATGAGGCTGTGAGTGATCAGCTACCACTAGTTCCAACACTTCCCTGTTCCACAGCAGAGGGAACTAGACGTTACCCTCGGTTGTTTTCTGTCCCTGTCCTTCAGCTCCTGCTGTCTCAAGCCAGGAACTCTGCTCAGGGACAGTGGACTGTGCTCAGGTGTGGCTGATAACGTCACAAGAATCGAGAAAGCCGAGGCGGGAGTGACCCTCTAGAGCAGGCGTCCCCAAACTTTTTACACAGGGGGCCAGTTCACTGTCCCTCAGACCGCTGGAGGGCCGCCACATACTGTGCTCCTCTCACTGACCACCAATGAAAGAGGTGCCCCTTCCTGAAGTGCGGCGGGGGGCCAGATAAATGGCCTCAGGGGGCCGCAGGCGGCCCGCGGGCCGTAGTTTGGGGACGCCTGCTCTAGAGCTTAAGATGGGGTAGCTACTCACCGGGGTCCAGGCTGTTGTCGCTGTAGGCATATTCCACCTGCGGCACAGAGCACAGGAGAAGCCCGTCAGACCTCCGCCCCGGGGAAGAGGTGTCCCTGTTCCTGCAGGCACGCAAAGCGCGCCCTCCATCCGGGGAAGGCGCCTGTCACCCTGCGCGCGCGCGCGCGCACACACACGGCCCGGGGTGCCCGGGCAGCTTAATGATTCCCCCGAGACTGGCACGGGCTAGGCCGTGCAAGCGCCGCCCCTCTGTATGATCCCTTTCGCCCCGACTTCACCCCAGCCCCCCGTTCTCCCCACTCGCGCGCACACGCTTCGTTTGTTTCCCCACCTTGGCACACCCGGGGTGAGAGTTGACTTCTCTGCAGCCCCGGGGCAGGGAGAGCACAGGGGACTTTGGGGACAGGAGGGAAGCCCCTAGTCATCCGGCCCCCCTACGTGCACGAGCCCGACCCACCCTACCCTCGCCGGCGTGCGCGCCCACGGGGCTTGCCTTGACCCAGGGGTCCTCCGGAGAGGCGCCCGACTCCGTCATCTTGGACCCACCGGACCGGAAATGAGCCAGCGGGCCGGCCCCGGCGGCGAGGAAGAGGGAGGTGCTCCCACGGGACCCGCGCTCACCAATCCGCGATCGAGAGGCGGGGCAGGGCAAGAGCATCGCGCATGCGCGGTCCAAATACTTTACTCCCGGGCTCCAGCCGTCAAAGCCCAGCGCTTGGACTAGAGCCGGCCGCCTTTGGGACTGTTCCCCGACGTGCCTGCCCTTCCTGGGTTAGGCACTGGACTGGCGGCGACACGAGGCGCGTTCTGTAAGATGGAGTCCCCTCAGTTGGCTTGTCTGCACACCACCGCAGATTGTACCAGATCCAGCTGTGCACTGTCAGGCCCCACGTTACCTGCGGGCGACCTCCCCGCGCCCCGGACCTGCAGTGCTGGCCCACGTGTCAGGAGTCGAGCAGAGAGTCTCCCCCACCCGACCCCACCCCACCCCCTACCCCCGCCAGCCACATCGTCCGACCCCACTGGCTGCAAGCTCTGTGAGGGCAGAGGCCCCGCCTGGCACGTCGAATGCTCATCTTCCAACACCCAGCCCTGTGTCTGGCAGGACCCGTGTGGAATGAACCCCTGCAAAGAGTCCGCTAGCTAGGTTGTGCGGCCTCTCAGATTAAAAACAAAAAAACCGCAGTACCTAGAAGTCTACAACTTACTCAAAAGCACACAGCTGGTCAGTGGGAGGGCCAGGGCTCACCTCTGGCTCACTTCAAAGGCCATCCTCTTAATCACTGCACTCCTAGGCTTCCAGCACAGGCCTGCGTCCTGCACTTGTGGCTTAAGCATCCCAAAGATACCTACAGGCAATGGAGCAGGAAGCAGATACCATACAGGCAACACCTGGGAACATACACTTTATTTCTATTACAGGTTCCAGTACTTGCCCCAACCCTAGTCAGCTGTGGGTATCACAGACACCCATAGGCAAGAGTGGGGAGGGGCCTGCTTCCCCCACAAACCACATCCTCAGTGTTGGCCAGGTACCAGTGTGCTGGGTAGGCCTCCTGTGTCCACCAGGCTTGGCCATGTGCCGCACAGCGTAGCTTTGACCTCTGGGCCTGAACCAGGGTGAGCATCAAGGCCCCCATTTCTCCTGACTGCCCAGTCGCTTGTCAGCTCCAGGGGCCAGTCTGGCCCCACTGAGAACCCCTTTTCAGTTGAGGGCCTGATGAGTCTTGGGAAGGCGCTTCTGCAGAAGGGCCCAGGCTTTCTCCACCTTCAGACAGGTGTTGGAAGGAAGAGAGGGTGGGGTCAGGCAGCACCCACTAGAGACTCCTTCCCCATAGCCCAGCCTTGCCCTGGGCACCAACCTGGCGCTGGGTAATATGCGGCTCCCACAGGGTGCTGAGCACCACGTGGCTCTGTTCCACAAGCTGCTGCCCGCTCATCTGGCTCTGCAGCCGGCTTTGAGCCGCGGCATCACTCAGGCCATCCCTCTCCACAATGCGTCTTACAGCCTGGGTACAGACGAGGCATTTGTCAGGAAGAATTCCAGCTCAGCAGGATAGAGTATGCAGTAGGGATGGTGTTGGGGGTGCGGCCGAGATACCTCAGTCTCAGGGATGACAACAGTCCACACCTCATGGACCAGGTTCTGCCAGCCGGCTTCAAGCAGCATAGCAGCATCAATCACGCACACACGCTTTCCTGTGGGGAGACCCCAGTCACCGCCAACAGCGCTGATGCTCTCCCAGGCAGAGCGCCCACAAAACACAGTCCCAGGGAGAGCAGACAGTCCCACCTGGGGCAGGGAAGCTGCCGGCGGGGAAGAATCAGCTTAACTGTCCCCATCCTCCCTCCCACTCACCCTCAGTCACAGCCCGATCCATCTCCTCTCGGGCCAGCTTTGCGATAATTGGCCACATAATGTCCGTAAGGATCTTCAGCTGCTTCTGGGGAGGGGAACAGAGGGTGTGGGCAGAAGTTACTTTCTCTAGAAGGAGCCAGCCCAAGCAAGGTGGTGTTGGGAACAGGTGAGTGGAATCGGCATTCTGGGCCAGACCACAGAGGTCCACAGGACTCTGACCCCTGGGTTTAGTCGAGGCTTAGGAGCCCTTAGGCAGCTGTCATTTACCTTGTTCCCAAACACCCGGCTGCCTAGGACCTTCCTGTTGATGGTGCCATCTTTATGGAGAATATCTGGACAAAAGAGCGAGAGGGCTGAACACAGAGGCCTGGCCAGCTCCTCACTCCAGGCCACGCCCAGCTTCCCCCAGTTATTACCTGTTCCAAAGGCCTTCACCACGGGCTGGTAGGCAGGACCACCTGGGGCATAGGCCCGATGACCCAGGTGGTCACTGTCAATGATAAACGCCCCCAGGCCTTTCAGCCGCTGAGCTATTGAGCTTTTCCCAGAGCCACTGATGCCAGTCAGCCCAATCACATAGAGACTCGGGGGGAGCTCTGGCCTCTCCTGGGGGTAGGTTAAAGTGAACCCACAGTTACTGGGGCCCTCAGCCTCATGCCTGGGGCTGAGCCCCTAAGCTTCTACCCTCCAGCATATCCAAGCAGGAGGGAGGGAGGGCAGGCGGGAAGGAGAAAGAGGAGCTTACATATGGAGGCTGAAGCAGGTTTCCCAGCATTCGCTGACGGAAGCTGGAGGAGCTGACTTTGTCCTCTTCATTCTCCATATGTCTTAGGTCCTTCAGCAGCTGGATCTGGTACAAGGCAAGCTCCTCCAGGTCCTGGGGTAAAGAGGAAAGAGCGAAAAGAGGGAAGGAGGGAGTGAGAGGAAGACCCTGACACCCAACCTGCCCCCTTATCCTCCCCTTCCTACCCAGGCTCCTCCTCCAACCTTGCGGGCAAGATGAGAACCAGCTCCTCCTTGCTTCTTCCCACCATCCTAAGCCCCCACTTCTCTCCTCTAGCCCCGACAGTCCCCCAAAATGTCCTTCCCCGCCCCCCATCCACTCCTTCTGCCAGTCTCCCTCAGGGGTTACATTCTCCAGGCGGAAGCGGTTGACGGCCATCCCCCCACGATACGTCTCCTCGCTGACCACCAGGAACTCCAGGGAGGGGTCAGAGCCAGCGGGCCCATAGGGGTCCAGCAGGGGGATGACATCGAAAGTCAAGGAGGGCTTGACATCCACCAGGAACTCACTCAGATGTTCCACGCGTTCTGTGTAAGGCTGGAGCAGCTCAGGGAGCAACTTACCTGGGGAAGGAGCCCAGAAGAACAGTGAGATCTTTTTACTGGCGAGGAAGAGTATGGGCCAGTTTGGGGAAAGTGTCCCTAAGTACAGCATCTCCAGAGGGGGGTGGCAGAAAGGGTTCAACTGGGAAGGCCTATGGTGATGGTGAGGGGTGCATGAAGGAGAAACAGGCAAGCACAATAGTCAATCCAAGAGCTGGCATGTGTCCAGAGAAGGAGCAGCGCCAGTGGGCATCAGAGGCAGATGGAGAATTCCAAGACCCATGCCATGCTTGAGTTCCCTCCTCCTGTCTGTGGCATTGCTACCTGCAGCTCACTCACCAATTCATTCCCAGTGTCTCATTAGGGTGCCTCACCTGGAGAACTCGCTAAGTGCAGATCCCTTTGCTTCACATTTGGGGAATTCTGATTGAGTGGTGATTGGACCACATGCTGAGAAAGCCATTCATTTGACAAAATGTCCTTAGCACCAAGTGTCAAGCACTGTGACAACCGGGAAGGGTGAGAAGTCATGGATGGTCCTACCCTTCCGAGATCTTGGTATAAGGGTGGGGGACGGGGAGATTTGGGGATCCTCCACTGCCCTAATCCAGGGTCCCTCTCACTCACTCTTCAACAGATCTTTGTCTGCTACTCCCACCACAAGCTGCTCCTGGGCCAGGACGCACGCGACACTGAGCAACACCTTGTGGGCATTGTGCAGGCGGTCAAAGGTGCCACCCACAGCGCCACGGTAGTAGCCACGCACCGGCTGCTTTGGAGACCTGGCCACGGGGGAAGCTGGCCTGATCGTGGAGGGTAAAGGGACATCCAGGGGCTCCACGGGCACTTCTCCTGTCCCATAATCGGGGTACAGCAGCACCGAGGCCAGTCGCGGACAACAGCTGTAACAGCTGGTGGCATAACGCACTAGCTGCTCCTTGACCGGGTTGTACTGGCTTCCATCCACGGTCTGGAAGTCTGTCAACACGACTTCTGGCGGGTGGGCGAGATTCTGAACTGAGGTGGGCAAGGGAGGGAGAAAGGTGCTCTTGGTCCGGATATTGGTCAGTAGGATTCTGACGTCCAGGTGCCTGTGGACGTCGGCGCCGGTATAGAGGTGCGTGATGAAATCGAGAACCTCAAACGTGGCCTGCACGGGGGTGGACTGCGGCTGAGCCGGGCCCTCCAAGCTCATGCCCGGCTGCAGGTGTACATAGAGTGTGTCATTCACCAGCCGGGCCGCCGAGGTCAGGATGGGGGCCAGGCGAGGGGCCAGGGAGGCCAGCGGCGTCGTCAGCACAAGGAGGCCAGACCGGAATACGGCCATTCTGCCCAGGCCTGCGGACAGTCAGGGAGACGAGGCGACGGTGATTGCAGAGGTCTGCAAGGGGCCTTGGACCCTAGAGAAGGGGACCTGGAGCAGGGACGGGGTTTCAATGCTGATCAACAGGAGCCGGGGGAGGGGACGGGGCCTGGCAGACCCGGGCTGTGCTCTAAACCTTGGTGTCCTCATTTCTCAGACGGGGCGGTGACTTCGCTGAACTGAGTCGAAATCCTGGGAGGGGAGAACTGGACTGGAAGCCTTGGCACAGGGCTGGGGATCCAAAAATCCTGGACCCTCTTGCTAAGCTGCACCAGGGTACTCATGGAATCGCAGTGGGGAGTCTAACGGGGGACGCTCAAGCTCACATCGGCCCCCTACTCACTGAAACCTCCGGGCTTTGGTTCCGCTTGCACCCCCGCGGACGATGCCCCGGCTGCAGCCCGGAAGCACTAACTCGGAAACCGCAACTCGGGACTACGGAAACTGTGGAAGGTCAAAATTCTCGACTTCGCTTCAGCGCGAGAACCTCGCGAGATTTCTCGTGGCGTGGGATGAGTCCCGATGATGGGGTGGGGCTGATCTCGAAGGCTATGGGAATGGGTGAAGCCTTGGTCCCATCGGACCCTGGCCGGGACCGGGCGGAGAAGGGCAAGGCGGGCTTCAAAGCCTATTTCACAGATTCCCTTCTGGCCTAAAGAGGATACATTAGCTTCAGCCAGGTCACCCGAGAGGCATCGGCAAAGCCAGAACACCCGGGTTTCCTTTATTCCTGGGAGGGAGGTGAGAATCACAGGGTTGCGCTGTATTAGCCCTCCTAGTATCCTCTGTCCGAGGATCCTCACGTGGACAGACAGGTCTGTCCACGTTCCCATTTCACAGATGGAAAAACTGAGGCCCTGTCTGCACCAGGGTCTCCTGGCTGCTGTAGGAGACCCCCGCACCACCCAGATCCGCTGATGTGCTTGTCTGCGGGGTCTCTGTGGACAGGAGAAAAAGGCAAGGGCTGGCCGGGCGCGGTGGATCGCGCTTGTAATCCCAGCACTTTCGGAGGCCGAGGTGGGTGGATCACCTGAGGTTTAGAGTTCGAGACCAGCCTGACCAACACAGAGAAACCCTCTCTCTATTGAATATACGAAATTAGCCAGGCATGGTGGCACATGCCTGTAATCCCAGCTACTTGGGAGGCTGAGGCAGGAGAACTGCTTGAACATGGAAGGTGGAGGTTGCGATGAGCTGAGATCGTGCCATTGCACTCCATCCTGGACAGCAAGAGCAAAACTCTGTCTCAAAAAAAGGAAGAGAGAGACAGAGAGAGAGAAAGAGAAAGAACAGAGATGGATACCTAGTGTGGGAGATTACCACTAAACTGATGAGTGCTGGAAAGGCTGAGTGTGGAAGGTAAGCCAGGTTGCTATCAGAATATATCTCAGGTAAGTTGTCCGTGGAGATCAAAAGAGAGAAACCAATCTCCAAGATTTCAGTAATGTACTGTGGTTTATTTTCCGGAACTAAAAAAAAAAATAAAAAGCTCACTTTTATAAGTAATTTTGTGTTTATCTTTTGAATTCTTGAAGAGG
This sequence comes from Saimiri boliviensis, assembly GCF_048565385.1. Classification (NCBI taxonomy): domain Eukaryota; kingdom Metazoa; phylum Chordata; class Mammalia; order Primates; family Cebidae; genus Saimiri; species Saimiri boliviensis. Next base: position 48,022,118 of record NC_133465.1, on the reverse strand, counting down.
GTCTCCAAAAGCAAATAAACCCCCGAGCCCACAAAACCTGGGGTTATAACAGAGAAGAGGATATGCTATTTTAGATAAGGTGGTTCAGGAAAACAGCAAAGACCTGGAGGAAGAGACAGAGTCAAGGAGGGAACAGTTGTAGAGCCACAAAGGGGTCAAGGGACCAGGCTTCTCACAGGAGACATAAGCTAGATTTAAAGATAGGGTTCGATTTGAAGAAGCAAACAGCAAAGGCTGCTAGGGAATGTCCCAAGACATCTGGACACAGTCTGACATGCCACACAGAGTCACTTTTATTCGGTGAATGCGTATTGTGGTGCCTCCCATGTGCGGGTCTAGGGGGTCTAGGCACAGGGAGAGACAAGTGAACAAAAGTGTTTCTGACCTCCTGGTGTATAGATTCCTGTGTGTCATGGGCTTGCACACAGGAATCATGTGACTGTAAATAAATCTGTAATACATGGCCCAACAAGGCGGCTCACGCCTATAATCACAGCACTTTGGGAGGCCGAGGCAAGCAGATCACTTGAGTTCAATACCATCCTGGCCAACATGGCGAAACCCTGTCTCTACTAAAAATACAAAAAATTAGCCGGTCATGGTGATGGTACCTGTGAATCCAGCTACTCAGGAGGCTGAGGCAGGAGAATCACTTGAACCCAGGAGGTTGCTGTGAGCTGAGATCATGCCACTGCACTCCAAAAAAATAAATAGTAAAGGCTGCTCTGCTTATGGAGTAGCCATTCTTTTGTTTCTTTACTTCTCTGATAAACTTGCTTGCACTTTCAAAATAAAATAAAATAAAAAATTTATAAAAATAAGGCCAGGCGCAGTGGCTCATGCCTGTAATCCTAGCACTTTGGGGGGCCAAGGCGGATGGATCACGAGGTCAGGAGATCGAGACCATCCTGGCTAACCTGAAACCCTGTCTCTACTAAAAATACAAAACAAAAAATTAGCTGGCATGGTGGTGTGCACCTGTAGTCCCACCTATTCGGGAGCCTGAGGCAGGAGAATCATTTGAACCTGGGAGGCGGAGGTTGCAGTGAGCCGAAATCGTGCCATTGCACTCCAGCCTGGGCAACAGAGGGAGACTCTGTCCCAAAAAAGAAAAAAGTAAAAATTAAAATTAAAAATCCGCCGGGTGCGGTGGCTCAAGCCTGTAATCCCAGCACTTTGGGAGGCTGAGGCGGGCGGATCACGAGGTCGAGAGATTGAGACCATCCTGGTCAACATGGTGAAACCCCGTCTCTACTAAAAATACAAAAAATTAGCTGGGTATGCTGGCGCGTGCCTGTAATCCCAGCTACTCCGGAGGCTGAGGCAGGAGGATTGCCTGAACCCAGGAGGCGGAGGTTGCGGTGAGCCGAGATCGTGCCATTGCACTCCAGCCTGGGTGACAAGAGCGAAACTCCGTCTCAAAAAATAAATAAATAAATAAATAAATAAATAAATAAATAAAATTAAAAATCCAAATCTAGGGCCGGGCGCGGTGGCTCAAGCCTGTAATCCCAGCACTTTGGGAGGCCGAGGCAGGTGGATCACAAGGTCAAGAGATCGAGACCATCCTGGTCAACACGGTGAAACCCCGTCTCTACTAAAAATACAAAAAATTAGCTGGGCATGGTGGCGCGTGCCTATAATCCTAGCTACTCAGGAGGCTGAGGCGGGAGAATTGCCTGAGCCCAGGAGGCGGAGGTTGCGGTGAGCCGAGATCGCGCCATTGCACTCCAGCCTGGGTAACAAGAGCGAAACTCCGCCTCAAAGAAAAAAAAAAAATCCAAATCTATAGTACATCTACTGGTGATAAAGGATATGAAGAAAAGTAAAGCAGACTAAGGGAGCTGTATGGAGAAAAGGAGATACTATTTTAGATGAGGTGGTTCGGGAAACACCAACTCCTGAAGAAGAGATAGAATCAGACAGAGATCAGGGGAATGTGACCCAAGGGGAGCAGGTGCAGACGCTCCGAGGCAGGAGGGCTGAACTCAGTGATGGAGATGAGATTAGAAAGGGGTCAGGGGCCAGATCAAAAGTCTTGGAGACCTTTGAGGAGAACCTGGGTTCTATGGTTTGAATGTCCCTGCCAAAACTCATGTTGAAATAAAAAGAAATTTCATTTCACATCCGAGTCATGGCACCAAAAAATAAAAAAATAAAAAATAAATGTAATTGCTATTGTCTTAAGAGTTGGGGCTTTTTTTTTTCTTTGAGACTGGGTTTCACTCTGTCACCAGGCTGGAGTGCAGTGGGTTGATCTTGGTTCACAGCAGCCTGGACTCAAGCAGTCTTCTTCCTTGGCCTCCTGAGCAGCTGAAATTACAGGTGTGTGCCACCACGCCTGGCTAAGGAGTCTCTGTCATCCAGGCTGGAGTGCAGTGACGTGATCATGGCTCACTACAACCTCCACCTCCTGGGATCAAGCTATTCTCCTGCCTCAGCCTCCAAAGTAGCTAGGATTACAGGCATTTGCCACCACACCTGGCTAATTTTGTACTTTTAGTAGAGATGGGGTTTCACCATGCTGGCCAGGCTGTTTTTGTTTTTGTTTTTCATACAGACAGAGTGTTGCTGTGTTGCCCAGGCTGGTGTTAAATTCCTGAGCTTAAGCCGGGCGCGGTGGCTCAAGCCTGTAATCCCAGCACTTTGGGAGGCTGAGGCGGGTGGATCACGAGGTCGAGAGATCGAGACCATCCTGGTCAACATGGTGAAACCCCGTCTCTACTAAAGATACAAAAAATTAGCTGGGCATGGTGGCACGTGCCTGTAATCCCAGCTACTCAGGAGGCTGAGGCAGGAGAATTGCCTGAGCCCGGGAGGCGGAGGTTGCGGTGAGCCGAGATCGCGCCATTGCACTCCAGCCTGGGTAACGAGAGCGAAACTCCGTCTCAAAAAAAAAAAAAAAAAAAAAAATTCCTGAGCTTAAACAGTCCTCCCACCTCAGCCTCCCGAAGTGTTGGGATTACAGGCCTGAGCCACTGTGCTGGGCAGAATGGGCCCTTTAAGAGGTAATTAGGTCACCCGGATGCAGTGATTCATGCCTGTTATCTCAGCATATGGGAGGCCGAAGAGGGTGGATCACCCGAGGGGTTCGAGACCAGCCTGGCCAATATGGTGAAACCCCATCCCTACTAAAAATGGAAAAATTAGTCAGGTGTGGTGACGGGCAACAGTAATCCCAGCTCCTTGGGAGGTTGAGGCAGGAGGATCGCTTGAACCAGAGAGGCAGAGTTTGCAGTGAGCCGAGATCGCGCCACTGCACTCCAACCTGGGTGGCAAGACTGAAACTTGATCTCAAAAAAAAAAAAAAAAAAAAGAGAGAGAGAGGTAATTAGGTCATGAGGGCTCTGCCCTCCCGAATAGATTAATACTGTTATCATTGGCCTGGCTCCTGATGAAAGGCACAATTTCCTGTCCCTCGTGTTTGCTTCCACCTTCTGCCCTTCCATCCTGGGACAACCCTCGGCAGATGCTGCATCAGGTTCTTTCACTTTCCAGCCACTAAAACTGTGAAACTGTGAGCAAAATAAACTTTGGTTATGTGCAAATTATCCAGTCTATGGTTTTCTGATTTAGCTAGCAGAAAATGGGCTAAGACACTTGGATTTTACTGAAATTGGAAGCCACAGAAAGTGTACTGAGCAAAACAGGAATAGACTTTTTTCTTTCTCTTTTTTTTTTTTTTTTTTTTTTTGAGACAGAGTCTCCCTCTTTTTGCCCAGGCTGGAGTGCACTGGTGCAATCTCAGCTCTGCTCACTGCAACCTCCGCCTGCCAGGTTCAAGTGATTCTCCTGCCTCAGCCTCCCAAGCAGCTGGGATTACAGGAACACACTACATGCCCAGCTAATTTTTGTATTTTTAGTGGAGACGGTGTTTCACCATGTTGGTCAGGCTGCTCTCGAACTCCTGACCTCAAGTGATTCACCCACCTCGGGCTCCCAAGTGGTGGGATTACAGGCGTAGCCACCACGCCTGGCTTTTTTCTTTTTTGAGACAGGGTCTCCCTCTATGACCCAGGTGGGAGTCCAGTGGTGTGCTCACAGCTTACTGTAGCCTCAACCTCCTGGGCTTAAGCAGTCTTCCCACATCAGCCTCCCAAGTGGCCAGGACTGCAGTTGTGTGCCACCATACCCAGTAATGTTTTGATTTTTTTTGGTAGAGACGGGTCTCACTTTGTTGCTCAGGCTCCCTTTTTTCTTTTTCTTTTTTCTTTTTTTTTTTAAGACAAAGTTTCCATTGCCCAGGCTGGAATGCCGTGTCCCGATCTTGGCTCACTGCAGCCTCTACCTCCCTGGTTCAAGTGATTCTCCTGTGTCAGCCTCCAGAGTAGCTGGGATTACTACCATGCCCGGCTAATTTTTCTATTTTTAGTAGAGACAGGGTTTCACCAGGCTGGACTCAAACTCCTGACCTCAAGTGATAACACCCGCCTCAGCCTCCCAAAGTGCTGCGATTATAGGCATGAGCCAACACATCCAACCCTGTCATTTTTAAAAGATCATTTTAACGGCACTGTGGTTTTTTCTTCTGCTGCTGCTACTGGGCAAGAGTGGAATCAGGAAACCTAGTTAGGAGGCTACTGCAGTAGTTCAAGGGAAAGATGACAGTGTGCAATGCAAAAGAGGGTGATTTCTGTATACGCTTTGATGATAAAGGTAGAGCTGTCAGTATTTGCTGATGAAACAGTTGAAAGAGAAGAGAGAATGGAGTCAAGGGATACTCCAAGGTTTTAAAAATGAGTATTGGGGGCCGGGCATGGTGGCTCAAGCCTGTAATCCCAGCACTTTGGGAGGCTGAGGCGGGTGGATCACAAGGTCAAGAGATCGAGACCATCCTGGTCAACATGCTGAAACCCCGTCTCTACTAAAAATATAAAAAATTAGCTGGGCATGGGCCGGGCGCGGTGGCTCAAGCCTGTAATCCCAGCACTTTGGGAGGCCGAGGCGGGTGGATCACGAGGTCAAAAGATCGAGACCATCCTGGTCAACATGGTGAAACCCCGTCTCTACTAAAAATACAAAAAACTAGCTGGGCGTGGTGGTGCGTGCCTGTAATCCCAGCTACTTAGGAGGCTGAGGCAGGAGAATTGCCTGAACCCAGGAGGCGGAGGTTGCGGTGAGCCGAGATCGCGCCATTGCACTCCAGCCTGGGTAACAAGAGCGAAACTCCGTCTCAAAAAAAAAAAAAAAAAAAAAAATTAGCTGGGCATGGTGGCACGTGCCTGTAATCCCAGCTACTCAGGAGGCTGAGGCAGGAGAATTGCCTGAACCCAGGAGGCGGAGGTTGCGGTGAGCCGAGATCGCGCCATTGCACTCCAGCCTGGGAAACAAGAGCGAAACTCCGTCTAAAAAAAAAAAAAAAAAAAAAAAAAGAGTATTGGGGGCCGGGCGCGGTGGCTCACGCCTGTAATCCCAGCACTTTGGGAGGCCAAGGTGGGTGGATCATGAGGTCAAGAGATCGAGACCATCCTGGTCAACATGGTGAAACCCCGTCTCTACTAAAAATACAAAACATTAGCTGGGCATGGTGGTGCGTGCCTGTAATCCCAGCTACTTGGGAGGCTGAGGCAGGAGAATTGCCTGAACCCAGGAGGCGGAGGTTGCGGTGAGCCGGGATTACGCCATTGCACTCCAGCCTGGGTAACAAGAGCAAAACTCCATCTCAAAAATAAATAAATAAATAAATGAGTATTGGGGAAAATGGAGTTGTCACTAAAGTAGGGAAGACTGGGGGAGGAGCTGGCAGGAGCACTGGAAATCTGGAACTGGGGTTTGGACACATGAATTCATTGCATCAATTGGAGATGTATCCAGGAGGCAGCTGGAGATACAGACCTGCAGTTCTTGGGAGGCAGCGGGTTGAAGGTATGTAAGGGTTTCTTTGCTTGGGGGGTCATCAGCACATAAGTGGTATTGGAAGTCATGGGACTGCACAGGATTATTAACAGTGTGAATATTCACAAGTTCGGGGGAAAAAAGTATGAATGTACAGAAGAGAAGGGTCACTCTGTCTCTTAATCCCACCCACCAGGGATGACCTTGTAAGCCACACCACACAGGTACACGCACGCACAGACAGGTACACACACTGCCACAGAGGGGCAAAGGGGGTTGGCGAGAGCCACACAGAGCAGATCCTATTGCTTCAGAAACCCATGCCGCCTGCGCCCCCTCCCTGTGGCCTTCCTGGGTGCTGTAGGGACAGCAGATCCGTCTGGGCCAGCAGGGAGAGGAGACTGACAGGAGGAGCTGGCTGTGAGGCCTCTTTTCCTTCAAGAGCAGGGGAAGCCAGAGAAGAACCTCATCTGGAGGCGGAGGCGGAGGCGGAGGCGGAGGCGGGGGTGGGGGCGGGTCAGGGAGGAGTGCCTGCCTCCTTCCCCTACTGCCCCAGACAAAGCTCCAAGAACTCTAGCAGGCTCCTGTTTCCACTTCCCAGGCTTTCTGTGGTCACGTCCCTGCCCACTCCAAAGGCCATCCCCCTCACCCTTCCCTCCCTCTCAGACCCACCTGAATCCCTCCCTGGGTACCGCCCCCTCCTCGGGCACTCCTGCCCCCTTCCTCTGCCTGCATCCCCACCTAGCGTCTTATCTGTTCATTCTTCCTCACTTGCACCAGAGCTCCACAGAAGCCGAGAGTGGCTCCTATCAATGACTCCTGCCACCCTGGGCTCAGGAAGGACAGGCCACTGTAGCAAACCAGCCAGGCCTGTACCCCCGGCTGGACCTCCTGGTGAGGCAGTTTCCCAGAGAGTTGGGATCTCTCAGTCCTCTGGGGCAGAGCAGGGTGAGTGGGGCCATCTCCCTTTGATTGATTGAGCCCTCTTTCTTCTTTACACATTTGTGAAATGTGACAATAGTCATACTGCTATTCGTTATAACAGTCCTTGCTGGCTGTTAAGACCTCTATGCTAGCACTTTCAGGCATTATCTCAACCCTTACTAAAACCCATTAGATAGGTATTTTTACACCCATTTAACAGATAAGAAAGACTCAGAGGGCCGGACGTGGTGGCTCAGGCCTGTAATCCCAGCACTTTGGGAGGCTAAGTTGGGTGGATAACTTGTATCAGGGGTTCGAGACCAGCTGACCAACATCGAGAAACCCCATCTCTACTAAAAATTCAAAATTAAGGCCAGGTGCAGTGGCTTACACCTGTAATTTCAGCTCTTTGGGAAACTGAGGTAGCCAGATCACAAGGTCAGGGGTTCAAGATCATCCTGGCCAATAGGGTGAAACCCTGTCTCTACTAAAAATACAAAAATTAGCTGGGTGTGATGACATGCCTATAGTCCCAGCTACCGGAGAAGCTGAGGCAGAAGAATCACTTGAACCTGAGAGGCGGAGGTTGCAGTGAGCTGAGACTGCACCACTGCACTCCAGCCTGGGTGACAGAGCAAGATTCCGTCTCAAAAAAAAAAAAAAAAAAAAAAAAAAAAAAGCCAGGCATGGGTAATCTCAGCACTTAGAAGGCCGAGGAGGGCAGATCATGAGGTCAGGAGTTCGAGACCAGTCTGGCCAATATGGTGAAACCCCATCTCTACTAAAAATACAAAAATTAGCTGAGCGTGGTGGTGCGTGCCTGTGATCCCAGTTACTCGGGAGGCTGAGGCAGGAGAATCGCTTGAATCCTGGAGGTGGAGGTTGCAGTGAGCCGAGGTTCACTCCGGCCTGGGTAATAAGAGTGAAACTCCGTATCAAAGAATAAAAAAATAAAGACTCAGGGAAAGCAAGGAACGTGCCTGAGATCTCCTGGCTAATGTGGTAAAGGTCACAAACTGACTCTACGCAACCCAAGTCCCACCTAACTCCTCCTGCAGATGCCCTTTGGGTATCTAGAGACTACGTCTGGACTTTGCTGTGGCCTTGAGGGGTGACCCTGGGCTGGCTTCTTTCTGGACCTCAGTTTCTGAGTTGGTCAGTTGGTTGGTTGGTTGATTTGATTGATGGATTTACAGGCCTCACTCTGCCGCCAAAACTGGATGCAGTGGCCAGATCATGCTCACTGCAGCCTCCAACTCCTGAGCTCAAGGAAAGATGCCACTGTGGTCATTTTTAAATGTTTTATTTTTGTAGAGATGGCCGGCGGTGGCAGGGGGAAGGGGCTCACTATGTTGCTCAGGCTGGTCTCGAACTCCTGGGCTCAAGCAATCCTCCTGCCTCCACCTCCCAAAGTGCTGTGATTACAGGCGACAGCCATCGCACGTAGTCGCGCAGGTATACCGGGCTAAGGCGATCTGTCTTAATTCGCCATCCACAGCCGCCACCGCCGCCACATCCCCAGGGACCACACAGACCCAGGGGACAAAGGAGGGCGCGAGACAGCGGCTGAGGGAGCCTCTACTGCGGGGCGGCCGGAGGATCACCGAGCTCAGGGTCCCCCACCCCACCGGCCCCGGCCCCGGCCCCGGCCTCGGCCTCTGCGGGCTCTTTGGGGAACACATTGCGGTGCATGGCGGCGACGTAACTGGAGCCGCTGGGGTCATCCAGGCGCATCTGCTGCAGGGGCAGGAAGCGCTCGGTGGTGAAGTAGCGCAGGGCCGGCTTCGGGGCGCGCAGAGCGGTGAGGAAGACCTGCGGTGGCGGGACGGGAGCTCTGGCCCCGGCTGCGCACGGGAGGACGCACCGTCCCCGCTCCCGGAGTCCGGCCCGGCGCTCACCTCCACCACCTCCTCCGGGTGCTGCGCGGCCTCGCGGAAGATCTCTTTGTTGTGCTGGAGGTATTGGTGGAAGAGGAGGCGGGTCCGGGTGTCCGTGCGGTCCAGCATCCCGCCGGGGCCGCCCAACACCTTCTGCATGAAGGGGGTGTGCACCGGGCCGCACTCGATCAGGCTCACGCTGCCGGCCCGAGAGCGGCAAGTGGGCGGGGGCAGACGCCAGCCAGGCGCCAGCCCCAGTCCCTGCCCCAGCCCCGGCCCGGCTCCGACCCGGACCTTGGCTCAGCCGCGACCAGAGCACCACCGCTGTGCCACAAAGCGAGGCATAAAGGGCGCTGGGAATAACCAGAGCATTTAAAAAGCGGGTTCCTGCCCGAGCAGCCCTCCCACATCCATCTGAGCCTGCGAGGGAGCCCTGGTGTCAGGATTTGACCCTGGCGGGCTCCCTGGCCGCTGTGTGACCTCCGGTCGGTCACCTAACCTCTCTGGGCCCGAGCTTCCGCATGACAATACCGACACTTCAGCAGCCAGGTCAGCAGATGGCACAACGCATGCCATGCGCCCAGCCCAAGTGCCTGGCACACAGCAAATGTGAACCGGGCAGGGAGGGTCGGGGAGATCGCCCCAGAGTGGCTCCTGCAAGACAGGATGCTTGGGATCTCTAGGTCAGAGTTCAGAGGGTTCGCGGAGCGATGGGAAGAGGGTGTTTACTCACTGGACCCCAAAGGGCGGCAGCAGAACCGCCAGGCTCTCGCATAAGCCTTCCAGCGCAAACTTGCTGGCGCAGTAAACGTCATTGAAGGGCAGACCTTGGTGGTGGGGGAGACGAAGTTCCCGAGGCTCAGCGACCAGGGGGCCATCCCTGGGCAGACTGTGCCCCTCCAAGCTGACTGCCCCTCCCCGCGGAGCCTGCCTTCAAGGCTCAGCTCTGCACGCGAAGAATCTGGAGCTGCGACCCTGTCCCTGCCACTCACCCATCAGTCCTCCCATGCTCCCGGTCACCAACACGCGCCCCGAACCGCGCCGCTTCATCTCTGGCAGGAAGGCCTGCAGCATCCGCACCGTCCCTGCCACGTTCACATCCAGCACAGAGCCCACGGCGTCCTCCCCCAGCGCCTCCAGCGGCCCCAGCAGGCCCTGGCCCGCGTTACACACTGCGGGGACAGAGGCCCGAGCAGCCTCAGCATCACCCTCAGCCCGGCCTGTGCCCTCCTGCTCCCTGGGCCTTGGGACATGGTGATTTGAACACGGGGTGAAGGCTCCTAGGAGCCCAAGAGTTTCTCGAGGCTCACCCAGTATATCCACACGGCCCTCGGTCACGCGTGCCTGGGCATCGGCCACGGATTTTGAGTCTCTTACGTCCAGCTGCAACGTCTCCAGGGAGTCCCTAGGGCACCCCTGGGCCCTGGCTGCCTCCCAAAGCTGGCCCTGTGTCTTTAGGTCCCTCATGGTGGCATACACTGGAGGTTAGGGGAGAGGAGGAAGATCTGACTTTCCTTCTGACCTTCAAGGGCTCCTCCCTTCTCTCCATCCCTGTCCCTACCTATCTATACCTTTGAAGCTCTGAGATGGGTCCGACGCCAGTCGTACGGCCAAGTGAAGCCCGATGCCCGAGGAACAGCCAGTGATGAGCACCACGGTGCGGGTCATGGTGAGACTGTGGGGAGAGGCTGGGGCTCTGGGCTGGATATCACCTGCTCCGCCCCACCCCGCCCGCGGGCCCTCGCCTCTTGTTGTGTCTCCCACGCAATCTCAAGGATAAGCCCTCCTGCGGGTCCCTGGCCTGCTCTCCCCACCCTGTGATGAGTCAAAACAGACAGAAGCCCACTGCTTGGAACACCAAACTGTCCTGGTTGCTGCTCAGAGGGAGGGAAGGCTTTACAAGCAGGTGTAGGTTCCCATGTGGGCACGGACTGGCACCCTGGGCATGCCTCTGGGCCACAGGAGCAATGACAGTGACCAGAGTTTGCTGCAGAGGCTGTGAAAGGAAAGGCGTTGGGAGGTTGGAGTATATACGTTGGTTTCGTCCACAGTTCCTAGCTCATAACTCACATGACCACGGTTACAATCTTTCACTGTAATGTTGGGGCGCCTCAGGACTCAGATAACAGCCTCTCCTCTTCCGACCTTCTGACGTCGTCTTTTCACCTGCCCAAGGCAGGACTCTAATCTGATGTGGGTTGTAGGATCCTCATTCCAGAGTGGGTCCTTGCCGCATACCATGGAGAAAGGAATGCTGCACAAAGGCCGGAAGAATCTGGACCGGCCTTGCTGGGCTTAGATCAGACCGTTTTTGTCCAAACACATTTTCACAGTTGTCCATGCTTCACTCATGAAGCCAATGAAGTTCTCCAAAAAGGCCCAAAGGACAGGGTTCGGGGAGCTTCTGGGAGTTGAAGGTGTGGAGGCTGACGGGAAGGTGAAGAACTCATCGGTGTGCCCAGAGGGTGACGTAACCCCAGCTCTATGGAGATAGAAGCTCCAGCTCTGGACCCTTCCAGGCCCCCCCCCTCCATCTGCATCTCTTCATATGGCTATTTCTTTTTTTTTTTTTTTTTTTTTTTTTGAGATGGAGTCTCACTCTGTCACCCAGGCTCGAGTACAGTGGTGCAATCTCAGCTCAATGCAACCTCAGCCTCCTGGGTTTAAGTGATTCTCCTGCCTCAGCCTCCCAAGTAGCTGGGACTACAGGCGCATACCACCATGCCCAGATAATTTTTGTTTTTAGAAGCAACGGGGTTTCCGTTGTTGGCCAGGATGGTCTTGATCTCTTGACCTCATGATCCACCGGACTTGGCCTCCCAAAGTGCTGGGATTATAGGCGTGAGTCACTACACCCAGCCCATATGGCTGTTTATTTCTATCCTTTAAGATATCCTTCAAGGCTGGCTGTCTCATGCCTGTAATCCCAGAACTTTCGGAGGCTGAGGCAAGGGGATTGCTGGAGCCCAGGAGTTCAAGACCAGCCAGGGCAACAGAGGGAACCCCCATCTCTGCAAAAAATACAAAAAAATTAGCTGGGCATGGTGGTGTGTGTCTGGAGTCCCAGCTACTTGGGGGGTGGGGTGCTGAGGCTGAGAGATGGGGGGGGCGGTGAATCAAGGCTGTGGTGAGCAGAGAACATGCCGCTGTACTCACTCTGGTTGAGAGAGTATAACCTTGTCTCAAAAAAATAATAATAATAAATTTTTTTTAAATAAAGAAAAAAAAAATTCCTCCCTAATAAACTACTACACATAATAACGGATTCCCTGTGTTCTGTGGGCCACTGTAGCAAATTGGTTAAATCCAAAGGGGGAAGGGGGTCATGGAAACTCCAACTTGAAGCCAGTCCATCAGAAGTTCCAGGGACCAGGACTTGTGACTAACGGAGAAGGAGGGGTTGGTGTCATGGGTCTGCGCCCTAACTCTGTGGACTCTGACGTTGTCTTTGGTGAGTTACATTGGAACTGAATTGGAGGACACCCAGCTGATGTCCACTGCGTGGTGCATGGGGACAATCCTCCAAATATTTCATCACAGAAGTCTTCTGTGTTCGTGATCGTTGTTGCAGCATGGCAGCAAAGAAAAAACACAGTTTGAGAAAAGGTTTTCCTGCTGGGCATGGTGGCTCACGCCTGTAATCCCAGCACTTTGGGAGGCCGAGGCAGGTGGATCACTAGAGGTCAGGAGTTCAAGACCATCCCGGCCAACATGATGAAACCCCATCTCTATTAAAAATACAAACATTAGGCCGAGCGCAGTGGCTCAAGCCTGTAATCCCAGCACTTTGGGAGGCTGAGGCGGGTGGATCACGAGGTCAAGAGATCGAGACCATCCTGGTCAACATGGTGAAACCCCGTCTCTACTAAACATACAAAAAAATTAGCCGAGCACAGTGGCGCGCGCCTCCCAGCTACTCGGGAGGCTGAGGCAGGAGAATTGCTTGAACCCAGGAGGTGGAGGTTGCAGTGAGCCGAGATCGTGCCACTGCACTCCAGCCTGGGTAACAAGAGTGAAACTCCGTCTCAAAAATAAAAAACACACTGGGCACAGTGGCTCAAGCCTGTAATCCCAGCACTTTGGGAGGCCGAGGTGAGTGGATCACGAGGTCGAGAGATCGAGACCATCCTGGTCAACATGGTGAAACCCCGTCTCTACTAAAAATACAAAAAATTAGCTGGGCATGGTGGCACGTGCCTGTAATCCCAGCTACTCAGGAGGCTGAGGCAGGAGAATTGCCTGAACCCAGGAGGCGGAGGTTGCGGTGAGCCAAGATCGCGCCATTGCACTCCAGCCTGGGTAACAAGAGCGAAACTCCGTCTCAAAAAATAAAAAAAATAAAAAAAATAAAAAACAAAAATTAGCAGGGCATGGTGGCAGACACCTGTACTCCCAGCTATGTGGAAGGCTGAGGCAGGAGAATTGCTTGAACCCAGGAGGCAGAGGTTGCGGTAAGCTGAGATTGCTCCACTGAACTCTAGCCTGGGTGACAGAGCAAGACTCTGTCTCAGGGAATTAAAAAAAAAACATTAGCCGGGCGTGGCAATGCATGCCTATAGTCCCAGCTACCCAGGAGGGTGAGGCACTGGAATTACTTGAACCCACGAGGCGGACGTTGCCATGCCAAGATGGTGCCATTGTACTCCAGCCTGGGCAACAGAGCAAGACTCTATTTCAAAAAAAAAAAAAAGGGGTGGCATGAGGCAAGGGATGGGAGAACAGGTCCACCCCAGGGGCCATGCTATAGCTCTGAGTCCTCCCAAGCGTGGCAGCAGTGACCTCATTCTGACAGACCCAGTGACTCATCAGTTTAAGTGGCTAGAAAACAGTACTTTAATCCCACACTTTGAGTGGTGATGAAGGGCAACTCACTGCCAATTCCCCCAAGACCAGACCCCACCAGCAGGCCATGGGGCCTCCTCCCAGGCCTGGGATACCCCGTGATGCTTGTCCAGCTCCGGGCCCTGGAAACCTGCCCCGGCCTGGAGTTAGCGGAAAGCAAGGCCCAGGGGTGGCGAATCTATTCCCAAGAGCCGGCCACCCAGCGGGGGTAATATTTGAGGAAGATCTTCTTGGCCAGGTCCACAGTGTCTCCTCGCGGCTGGCTGGGATACCTCTGCTTGCTGAGGACAAAGGCCTGCTCCAGTTGGAAGACATTTTTGTCAAACTGGTGTTGTGGGAAAGGGATGCCCTGGGCCACACTGGCAGCCAGCACCTCCAGGAACAGCCGCCAGCGAGGGGTGTAGTAGCTGGCCACGAGCCCCGCCAGCTGCTTGTTGGCGTAGTCCAGGATGTTGCCTTCTGGCCCCCACAGGGTCAGCTGGTAGCGGCTGCTCTGCTCGTAGAAATCAGCCTCGGCCTCACTGACCGCCACTGCTCTGGCCTGTTCCAGCCAGCTGCCCAGCAAGAAGTGGCTGTCACTAGCCAGTACCTCATCCAGCGCCGGCAGCAGCTCGTAGGCCAGGATGCCTCCGGCCCTCAACAGGGAATGCAGCTCCTTGCTCAGGTAGGCGCTCCTCGCCTCCTCGTAGTACAAGCCGACCAGCTCCTGCACTGCCTGCCGAGTGACGTCCAGCAGGTCGTAGCGGAAGGTGGGGCTGGCAGCCAGGGTGGCAGCAGCTGAGAGCAGCAGCCGCCAAGCCTCAAACACATCAGATCGGTTGTACCAGACGGTGGTATTCATCTGTAGGGACGGCCGCCTGACCAGCGGGCTGTGATTGTGGCCCCTGCAGGCCTCCCCGGAGCAATTGTACACACTCCTGAGCAGGAGCCTCCATGCTGCCCCTGCATCCGGGTGGGAGACCCCGTACCGCTGGGTAGCAAAGCTGGTCACCCAGGCCGCCAAATCTGGCACTGGGTCCTTTCGCCAGCTCAGCTCAGCCATGAGGGAATAGACCACTTCGTTCTGGTTGATGCCCTCAGGGGCCATGCCGGTGCCTACCATGGTGGAGTTGGGGAAGAGGCGGGCGGCTTCTGGGCCTCGGTTCACGGCCTCCAGGGCTCCAAACAGACCGTGGTTGCCCCCGAAGTTGTGCAGCATGCACCAGATGAAGGGCTGGCCCTGGAAGGAGGCGGTGCGGGTGTATACAGGCTGGCTCTCAGCAAACAGGTCCAGAACCAGTAGGCGGCCACGGGGCACAGCCCCCAGCACAGCCCTGACCTGGGCAGGTCCCCAGAACTGGGGCTGGTGCTGGAAGAGCCAGCCTTGGAGCAGCCACACAGCATCGGTATCCACTGTGGTCAGGTGGGGGGACACAGAAGAGGAGTGATGAGAGGAGAGGGGCCAGCAAATGTTCACCACACTCTATGGACGACTCTGTCTATCCCAGGGCATGCCTTCCCGTGAGCCCCACCAGCGGGACACTCCATCCCACATATGCTGCCCCATCCCCATCTCTTCCCCCTGGAAATTCCAGGACAGGGTTCAGCAAGCTTCAGGGAACATCAGAGTTACCCAGAGAGCTCCTTCCTTCCTTCCATCCTTCCTTCATTCATTCAGAGACGGAGCCTTGCTCTGTAGCCTAGGCTGGAGTGCAATGGTGTGACCTCAGCTCACTGCAACCTCCGCCTCCCAGGTCTGTGTTAAACAATTCTCCTGCCTCAGCTCCGAGTAGCTGGGATTACAGGCGCGTGTGACCGTGCCCAGGTAACTGTTGTATTTTTAGTAGAGACAGGGTTTCACCATGTTGGCCAAACTGGCCTTAAACTCCTGACCTTGTGGTCTGCCCACCTCAGCCTCCCAAAGTGCTGGGATTACAGGCTTGAGCCACCGTGCCTAACCTATTTTTTAATTTTTTTGAGATGGAGTTTCGCTCTTGTTGCCCAGGCTGGAGTGCAATGGCATGACCTCTGCTCACCGCAAACTCCACCTCCCAGGTTCAGGGGATTCTCCTGCCTCAGTCTCCAGAGTAGCTGGGATTACAGGCATGTGCCACCATGCCTGGCTAATTTTGTATTTTTAGTAGGGACAGGGTTACTCCACGTTGGTCAGGCTTGTCTCGAACTCCTGATGTCAGGTGGTTTACCCACCTCGGCCACCCAAAATGCTGGGATTACAGGCATGAGCCACCGCATCCGGCCCAGGGCTCCTTAAAACATGGAGCCTTCTGGCCGGGCACAGTAGCTCACAGCTGTAATCCCAGCACTTTGGGAGGCCAAAATGGGCAGATCATCTGAGGTCAGGAGTTCGAGACCAGCCTGGCCAACATAGCGAAACCCCATCTCTACTGAAAATACGAAAATTAGCCGGGCATGGTGGCACATGCCTGTAGTCCTAACTACTTGGGAGGCTGAGGCAGGAGAATCGCTTGAACCCGGGAGGCGGAGGGTTGTGATGAGCCAAGATGGCACCACTGCACACCAGCCTGGGCGACAGAGCGAGACTCTGTCTCAAAAACAAAACAAAACAAAACAAAAACAAAAACAAATGGAGTTTCTGCTTCAGGTCTGGGGTAGGGCCGGAGAATTTGTGGTCTCACAGCTTGGGCTGCTGCTGCTGCCGCTGCTGGTTTTGGGTCACACCTGGAGCAGCGCTGCCCAAGAAAGGCCAAGCTGACCTGTTCCCTTCCTGGCCAACACAGAGGCCTCCCCACTAAGTCATTCCTGACTTGGGCGCCTACTGCCCCTCCTTGTAAGTGGCGGAAGCAGCCCTGGCCTCATGGGTTTGTAGCAGGATGGGTACCTACCGCCTTGAGGCATAGCCGCTCACCTCCTGCCCGTAGTGCCGACCTGAGCAACCACGCGAAGACCCAACAAAACCCTTGTTCCTAGCTAGCCCTTAGTGGCCTTCACTCTGGGCCAGGCGTTAGTCTGCCTATGAGGTAGTCCCATTATACAGGGGAGGCAACTGAGACACTGGGAGGGAGGTCGTGAGTCATAAGCCACATGGCCAGGAAGCGAGAGGGCCATGTGTGACCCAGGTCATCGGCTTCCAGAGCTCACCTCTCAACCACAGTGGGATTCGCTGAGACGACACCTATGTACAGCGCTTGGTAAACTGTAAAGTGCTCTGTGTTACGGCGAGGCATTATCCCAGTCCCTGTGCCCGCCCCTACTGACATCCGCTACCCCTTTCTTTATGAGGGTCTAGGGGGCTCTCCCTCCTGCCCCAGGCACTATACCTGCAATCATGGCCTCATAGACGGCAGCAGTGGCTGCGGCAAGGTAGGAGGGCTCCGAGGAGGGCGGCTGCATCTCGTTGAAAGTGTCGGCCCCATAGATGTGATCTGTGCCAAACTCCTTAGTCAGCTCTCGCAGGAAGAGGCTCCCGAGGATGGGGAATATGGGGTCTTCTGGAGCCAGAAGAAAGGAGCAGGAGTAGGAGCAGTTGAAGTGTCCCCAACTGCCCATCTGGGTGACGTTGACTTGAGGGAACACCCTAGTGGGGAGCAAAAGCTGACGTTTCAGGGAAGCGCCACTGTACTCAGCTTGGCCCGTGACCCCTCACCAGCCTCACCAACTTCGCTACAGCTCCCAGGGCACACCCGGTTTCTCTCAGCTCTGTGGCTTCGTACAGGCTGTACTCTCTGCAGAGTCCTTTCCTCTCCTTCCCTGGCCACCTTCTCTGGAAAACTTTCACCATCTCTCCCCTTCCTGTGGCCTGAATCACGCAACACTCCTCTTTTGTTTCTTTCTTTTCTTTTTCTCTCTCCCTCCCTCCTTCCCTCCTTTTTCTTTCTTTTTTTAAATTATAGTTTAAGTCCTCGGACACCTGCAGGTTTGTTACATAGGTATACATGTGCCATGGAATTTGCTGCACCCATCGACCCATCATCTAACTTTTAAGCCCCGTATGCATTTGGTATTTGTTCTCATGTTCTCCCTCCCCTCAGCCCCTATCCCATGACAGGCCCTGGTGTGTGATGTTCCCCTCCCTGTGTCCATGTGTTCTCATTGTTCAATTCCCACTTAAAGAGAACATGCGGCCGGGCGCGGTGGCTCAAGCCTGTAATCCCAGCACTTTGGGAGGCCGAGGCGGGTGGATCACGAGGTCAAGAGATCAAGACCATCCTGGTCAACATGGTGAAACCCCGTCTCTACTAAAAATACAAAAAAATTAGCTGGGCATGGTGGCTCGTGCCTGTAATCCCAGCTACTCAGGAGGCTGAGACAGGAGAATTGCCTGAACCCAGGGGGCGGAGGTTGCGGTGAGCCGAGATCGCGCCATTGCACTCCAGCCTGGGTAACGAGCAAAACTCCGTCTCAAAAAAAAAAAAAAAAAAAAAAAAAAAAAGAGAGCATGCAATGTTTAATTTTTTTTTTTTTTTTTTTTTTGGGATGGAGTTTCGCTCTTGTTACCCAGGCTGGAGTGCAATGGCACGATCTCAGCTCACCGCAACCTCCGTCTCCTGGATTCAAGCAATTCTCCTGCCTCAGCCTCCTGAGTAGCTGGGATTACAGGCACGCGCCACCACGCCCAGCTAATTTTTTGTATTTTTAGTAGAGACGGGGTTTCACCATGTTGACCAGGATGGTCTCGATCTCTTGACCTCGTGATCCACCCACCTCGGCCTCCCAAAGTGCTGGGATTACAGGCTTGAGCCACCGCGCCTGGCCTAATTTTCTTTTAATTAGGAGTCTTTTTTTTTTTTTTTTTTTTGAGATGGAATTTCGCTCTTGTTACCCAGGCTGGAGTGCAATGGCACGATCTCGGCTCACCGCAACCTCCGCCTCCTGGGTTCAGGCAATTCTCCTGCCTCAGCCTCCTAAGTAGCTGGGATTATAGGCACACGCCACCATGCCCAGCTAATTTTTTGTATTTTTAGTAGAGACGGGGTTTCACCATGTTGACCAGGTTGGTCTCGATCTCTCGACCTCGTGATCCACCCGCCTCGGCCTCCCAAAGTGCTGGGATTACAGGCTTGAGCCACCGCGCCCGGCCTAATTTTCTTTTAATTAGGAGTCTTGCTTTGTCACCCAGGCTGGAGTCAGTGGCACGATCTCAGCTCACTGCAACCTCTGCCCCCTGGCCTCAAGCGATTCTCCTGACTCAGCCTCCCAAGTAACTGGGATTACAGGCACCCGCCACCAAGCCCAGCTAATTTTTGTATTTTTAGTAGAGATAGGGTTTCACCACGTTGGCCAGGCTGGTCTCGAACTCCTGACCTCAAATGATCCACCGCCTCAGCCTCCCAAAGTGCTAGGATTACAGGCGTGAACCACCGTGCCCAGCCAAGCAATGCTCCTTTTTCAAGACTGGGCTCTGCCCTGAGCCCTTCCTGCCCCTCTCTCCTGGCTGAGGAGACAGGAACCCACATCTATTCCTGCCTCTGACACCACATTGTACCCCTCACCCGACATCTCTCTCCTATTGGGGGTAACGCCTTGGGCACGTTTCTTGCCGCCTCCCAGGGCCCAGCACAGAGCCAGGTCTGGCAGCCCCCAAACAGCTGGAGAAAGTTCCCTGAATGAATGAGTTTCCTGCCACCTGATGATGGTAGCAAACAGGCAGGCAGGGAGGTCAGTGGCAGGCATGATGTCCTGTGAGAGTGTGGGAGCCAGACACAGGTAGGTGCCAAGGTCATGGGGGACACCAGCAAGGCTTCCTGAAGGAGGTGGGGTCTCAGGGGGGCCTTGAAGACTTTTCCCAACCACATGAGAGAGGATGGCTGGGTAGTACAGAGGAGCAGGAGGGACAGGGAACAGCGGAGTCCCCGCTGCCGCCACTCATAAGGGCTGCCTTTTTTTTTTTTTTTTTAACGGAGCCTCTATTGCCCAGGCTGGAGTGTAGTGGCGTGATCTTGGCTCCCTGCAATTTCTGCCTCCTGGATTCAAGCAATTCTCCTGCCTCAGCCTCCCGAGTAGCTGGGATTACAGGCATGTACCACCATATTCAGCTAATTTTGGTATTTTTAGTAGGGACGGGTTTTCACCATGTTGGCCAGGCTGGTCTTGAACTCCTGACCTTGTGCTCTACCCGCCTTGGTCTACCAAAGTGCTGGGATTACAGGTGTGAGCCACTGTGCCCTGCAGGGCTGCCATTTGCTAGCACTCTGTGTAAAGTCACAGATAGATCAAGAAATAATTATAAACCCTACAGCAAAGTAAGGGAGAGATCCCATTTTACAAGTAAGGAAACTGAGGCACAGAGCAGTCAAGTCATCTGCCCAAAGTCACACAGCTAGTTAGCAGCAGAGCCAGAAATCAAACCCAGGCTTACATCCAGAGCTTACGTTTGTTTCCTTTTTTTTTGAATTGGAGCTTCACTCTTGTTGCCCAGGCTGGAGTGCACTGGCACGTTCTCGGCTCATTGCAACATCTGCCTCCCCGGTTCAAGCGATTCTTTTGCCTCAGCCTCCTGAGTAGCTGGGATTACAGGTACATGCCACCACACGCGGCTTACTTTTACATTTTTAGTAGAGACAGGGTTTCATCATGTTTGCCAGGCTGGGTCTCAACCACCCATCTCAGCCTCCCAAAGTGCTGGGATTACAGGCTGAGCCGCCGCGCCCAGAGCTTAAGTTTTGAAGTCCTGTTCTTTTTTTTTTTTTTTTTTGAGACGGAGTTTCGCTCTTGTTACCCAGGCTGGAGTGCCATGGTGTGATCTCGGCTCACCGCAACCTCCGCCTCCTGGGCTCAGGCAATTCTCCTGTCTCAGCCTCCTGAGTAGCTGGGATTACAGGCATGCGCCACCATGCTCAGCTAATTTTTTGTATTTTTAGTAGAGACGGGGTTTCACCATGTTGACCAGGATGGTCTCGATCTCTCGACCTCGTGATCCACCCGCCTCGGCCTCCCAAAGTGCTGGGATTACAGGCTGAGCCACCGCGCCCGGCCTAAGTCCTGTTCTTAAGTCATGTTCTAAAGGGGAATAAAATCTCCTCTCTAAGTGGAGGGGCTGAGGGGAAACTCACCTGTTGATAGCCCTGGGAACATGGCCCGAGAACGCAGGTAGCACTGGGATCATGCCGAAGGAGCGCATCCGGTCCAGGATCCGGTGCTGGAGGAATGTAAGGGAGGGTGGTGAGCATGGCCACTGCTGTCCTAAGGGGAAGCCCTCATCACCCAGGACACACGGAGTCCCCCTGGATCAGTGAAGAGCCCCAGGGCCGGCCAGATACCACCCTCCCTGGGCCCGGGACCATCTATCACCGATTCCCCCCCTTCCCTTTTCCGTCCTTTCACCTGCAGGTAAAGCTGCTTGATGTGCCAGGCGCGGGGCAAGGGGCCATCCCAGGTGTGCAGATTGCCCATACGCCCCCAGGCCAGGAAAGCAGGACCAGTAAAGAACTCATCGATCTCTGCCTGGGTCAGGCCCAAAGCCAGGTACACCTGAGGAAGAAAGGGTTCCCAACACATAGAAATATATTCATCTGCATCCATTGATTCATTCATTCAACAACCATTCACTCACTGCGTCTCTGTGCTGGGCGCTAGGGCTACTGAGACAAAATCTGACCCCTGCCAGCAAGGAGCCCACAGTCCGGGGGGAAGAGACCTGTGAGCAGGTGAGTTCACTGCGTCACCTTTGTCGCATGGGTGAGGAGATGGGGCACAAAGGGGCTTTCCCCCAAGAGGAAGTCCTTAGAAGGTTAATGGAGCCAAGGTGCCAGATGGAAGGGTAGGACAGCTGTGTGACGAGCTTAAGCAGTGCCTGGAACAGCTGGTGTAAAACAGAGGCTTCCAGGGAGGCAGATCTAGTGCTGCCCCTGAGTCGGATCCAAGGGACCAGGTGATTAGCCACATAGGGGAGATGAGGGGAAGGAGCCCCACTCCTCAAACTGGAAGCCTCAGTTTTTAGAAGGCTGGAGCCATGGTGCAAGCTGTAAGCACTTCTAGAGACATACACTGTGCCCGTGCTAAGGGGCACATGAAGGCACCTAGGGAGGCTCCTGCCAGGGCAGGAGGGCGGGGAGGGGACAGTGGGCACGCACCCGCTGCCAGATGGCCTCCTGGCCGCTCCAGGCCAGTGCCAGGTTGATCCCATTCAGCGCCATCCAGTCTATCTCTCGCTCCCAGCGGGCCCAGTCCCACCACACGAAGGAGTAGCTTTGCGTGCACACATTCTGGTAATAGCGGTACCTGCGGGCAGTGTCATGAGCTGGGGCGCATCCCACTCTGGAGGGTCCACGGCCCTGGGACAACTCCCCTATCCCCCACTTGGAGGAGAGGAGAGGGGCTCTAAACACGGCCCTTCTGCTTCAGGCTGGGGCCCACCCCAGGTGGAGCTGGGACCAGGTACCTGGGCTGGGCTTCTGAGGCACTCGCCCCCCGTCCTCCCCCAGGACCCTCGAGCCTGGCAGGTATTTGGGTGGCATATTCCACTTTCATGCCACACTGCCAGAGCCCCTCCTCTGCACGGTGTTTTCCTGGAACAGGGCCCAGCCCCCACAGTCTAACAGGTGGGCAGGGGGAGGGTAACTGTGTGAACAGATCACTCCATAGTGTGGCAGGAGCTGGAACGCAGGCCTGTGGGTGGAGCGGGGGACGTCCTTCCTCAGTCCGCAGGTTCAAAAGAGGCGGGGGACGAAGGGAAGAAAATTCACACATCGCCAATTGTGCACCACAAATTCTACGCCCATCATCGTGCAAATCCTCACAACACTGCACGGTAGACGTCTTCTTTCCGTTTTGCAGGTGGGCCCGCCGAGGCTCTGAGCGCCAGTGGCTGGCTCAAGGTCTCACAGCTGCTGGGGGCGGCGATGCTGGGCCTTCCTGCCAGCGCTCCCCGCTCAGCCTCCCGGTTGGGGTGGCAGCGGCTCAGGGAGGGGGTGGGCGCCTCGGGCGGACGCGGGGGAGCTGCGGGGCAGTACCTGTTGGGCGTGGCCTCGGTCAACTCCCCAGGCACGGCGGGCAGTGGCCGCGGCAGGCGCAGCTGAGAGCCGGACCAGGCCACGTGGCAGCCACAGAAGTCGCGCAGGTAGCGGTGCAGCCCCGCGGCGGCCGCCACGCCCGTGGAGCCGCGCACCCGCACCCGCGCCGCGCCGCCGCCGCTCAGGCTGTAGGTGTCCAAGCCCGGCTCGGCCGCCAGGGCGCGCTCCACCGACACCGAGAAGTTTGCCGCGGGGCCGGGCCCCAGCAGCCGAGCCACGAGCGCCCGCACGGCGGCCGCCTCCCCGGCCTCGTCGCCTGCCGCGCCCCCGGCCCCAGCCAGGAGCAGGACCCCTACCGCCACGGCCACCGCTTCCATGGCCTCAGCCCGGCGGGGGCTCGTGACTGCCAGGGGGCGGGGCGACCCCCGTCCAATCAGCTGCAGGCCTCCGGCCACGTGGACCCGAAGGCCAAGCCCGGCCTCGGGGCCGGGAGTCTCGGCTTCCGGGTCCCAGGCTGCGCCTTTGAGGGTGTCTAGTGACCGCACGCGGTGGGGAGCGCGTGACCCCGGCAACCTGAAGCGTCCGGAGCCGAAAGGCACCCGCTGGCCCTCATAGAACGCCTTCACGTAAAACGCGCTTTCTCACAGGCGAGTAACTTCCATCCATCCAACGGTCTAATAAATAGACTTTGGAGTTTATTTTGTATCAGGTACTGCCATAGCTACTGCCCTACCGATGAACGAACGAGATAGACGGTCCCTACCGTCCCTGTCAGGGGATGACCTAGAAACCAAAGGATCTCCATCATAGTTGTGATGCTGCCAAGAAGTGCAAGGGTAAGGCTTCCAAAGGAAATGACTTTTTATTTTTATTTAATTTTTTATTTTATAAAGACGGGGTTTTACCACGTTGATCAGGCTGGTCTTGAACTCCCGACCTCGGGTAATCCGCCCGCCTTGGCCTCCAAAGTGCTTGGATTACAGGCGTGAGCCACCACGCCCGGCCAGGAAGTGACTTTTTTTTTTTTTTTTTTTTTTTTGAGACGGAGTTTCGCTCTTGTTACCCAGGCTGGAGTGCAATGGCACGATCTCGGCTCACTGCAACCTCCGCCTCCTGGGTTCAGGCAATTCTCCTGCCTCAGCCTCCTGAGTAGCGGGGATTACAGGCACTTGCCACCACGCCCAGCTAAATTTTTTGTATTTTTAGTAGAGGCGGGGTTTCACCATGTTGACCGGGATGGTCTCGTTGACCGGGATGGTCTCGATCTCTTGACCTCGTGATCCACCCACCTCGGCCTCCCAAAGTGCTGGGATTACAGGCTTGAGCCACCGCGCCCGGCCAGGAAGTGACTTTTAATCTGAAACTCAAGGTTGAAGAGGAATTGGCTAGAAGAGGGAGAAGAGCCTTCCAGACAGAGGAGATCCATCTATGAAGGCCCTGGGAAGGCAGAGAGCTTGCAGATTTGAGGAACTAACGGGCTAGGAAGTTGGAGGAGGGAAAGTGAGCCCAGGCCGGCCGTGGAGCAGGGCTGGGGGACCGTTAGGGGCTGTCCACTGGCAGCAGCAGCAACATGACAGGAGCTGTCATTTTTGTCAGAAGTTTCCAGTCAGAGCGAGTCCATCTTTAACAGGGGCTGGGTAAAATGAGGCTGAGACCTGTTGGGTTGCACTCCCAGGGGGTTAGGCCTTCTTTGTCACAGGATGAGACAGGAGGTCAGCACAAGGTACGAGGTCACAAGACCCCGCTGATAGAATGCAGCGGCCGGGCGTGGGGGCTCATGCCTGGCATGCCAGCACTTTGGAAGGCCCAGGCAGGCGGATCACCTGAGGTCAGGAGTTCAAGACTAGCCTGACCAACATGGAGAAACCTCGTCTCGGCTAAAAATACAAAATTAGCCAGGCATGGTGGCACATGCCTGTAGTCCCAGCTACTCGGGATGCTGAGGCTGGAGAATCGCTTGAACCCCGGAGGCAGAGGCTGCGGTGAGCCGAGATTGCGCCATTGCACGTCAGCCTGGGCAACAAGAGCAAAACTCAGTCTTAAAAAACAAAACAAAACAAAACGCAGCAAAGAAACCAGTCAAAACCTGCTAAACCCAAGAGAGTCAGGAAGGTGACCTCTGGTCGTCCTCACTCACTGCTCATGATACGCTAATTATGATGCATTAAACATGCTAAGGACACTCCCAGCAGCACTAGGCAGCTTACAAATGCCATGGCAATGTCCAGAAGTTACCTTATATGGTCCAAAAGTGGAGGGACCCCCAGTTGGGGGGAGAATCCCTGCCCCTTTTCTGGAAAACTCATGGATGGCCCACCCCTTGTTTTTCATATACTCAAGGAATAACCATAAAAATAGCCAACCAGCAGTCCTTACTGCTGCTCTGCTTATGGAGTTACCATTCTTTTGTTTCTTTACTTCTCTAATAAACTTGCTTTCACTTTATGGACTTGCCCCGAATTCTTTCTTGCTTGAGATCCAACAACACTCTTGCCAGGTGACGTGTCAGAGCTCTGGCACTGAGAAGTGGTAGACCCAAGGGTTGGTAAAAAGAATTTACCAACTGGTTGGGTGTGGTGGCTCATGCCTGTAATCCCAGCACTTTGGGAGGCTGAGGTGTGTAGATCACCTCACCTGATGTCAGGAGTTCAAGACCAGCCTGGCTAACATGGTGAAACCCTGTCTCTACTAAAAATACAAAATTTAGCTGGGCCTGGTGGGGTGTCCCTGTAATCCCAGTCACTCAGGAAGCTGAGGCAGGAGAATTGCTTGGACTCAGGAGACAGAGGTTGCAATGAGCCTTTGCACTCCAGCCTGGACAACAAGAGCAAAACTGTCTCAAAAAAAAAAAAAAAAAAAAAAAAAAAAAAAAAGAGCATGTATGGACCTTAAGGCGGAGGCTTAGGGTTGTAAAATGAGTTTCAGCATGGCATAAATGTATAGAAATTTTACATTGTGAGGGCAAAGCCCTCAGGAATGCGATTGGTGCCTTTATAAGGGAGGCCAAACAGAAGCCCCTACCCGCTTCTACCTTGTGAAACCACAGTGAGAAGGCACAGCTTATTAAGCAGGAAGTGAGCCCTCACCAGACACTGACTCTATAAGCACCTTGATCTTGGACTTCCCAGCCTCCAGAACTGTGAGAAATAAGTGTTTCTTGTATTAAAAAAAAAAAAAAAAAAAAAAGTTAGTTACTTATAAATATTAAAAGAGGCCTGGAATCAGATGCTGACTTTAAATACTAGGGAAGTTTGATTTTTTTTCTTTTGAGAGTCTCCCTCTGTCAGCCAGGCTGGAGTGCAGTGGCCTGATCTCAGCTCACTGCAACCTCTGCCTCCGGGTTCAAGCAATTCTTCTGTCTCAGCCTCTTGAATAGCTGGGATTACAGGCATGCACCATCACACCTGGCTAATTTTTTTAGGGACAGGTTTCAGCCTGTTGGTCAGGCTGGTCTAGAACTTTTGACCTCAAGTGATCCACCTGCCTTGGCCTCCCAAAGTGCTGGGATTACAGGTGTGAGCCACCACGGCAGGCCTTGCTTATTTCTAAATTCCCCAGACAAGGAGTTTTGCCTCCGAATGGCCTGATGGTCAACAGGTGTGGTCTTTGCTCCTTAGATTGCTCCTTCTCTAAATTGCTCAGATAAGAACTTTTTGTCTGGGGAGGGTGTGATTTTTGCTCTCCTCACCTTTCTTTGGGTCTGGACTAGGACCCCTTTCCAGTAACAATTTTACAGATTGGGAAACAGAGCCAGAGGAAGGAAGTGACTTGGGCAAGATCAGTCACTAGTTGGTAAGGAGAGCAGCTCTGTGACAGATCCGGGAACTAACTCCCAGAGCAGGGCTCTTGCTGCTCTTCCCCAGACAATGCAACTTATCGGGTTGCCTATCTGATCAGGGAGTGCTTGAGTCAGGCTGCTTGGGCGCTGGGAGAGTCTTTAGAAGGACTGCACTAGGTGTGTTAGGTGTGATGGCTCACACCTGTAATCACAGCAGTTACGGAGGTGGAGGCAGGTGGAGCGCTTGAGTCCAGGCATTCAAGACCATGCAAAAACCCTGTCTCTGCAAAAATTATTTGGGTGCAGTGGCCTGTGTTTGCAGTCCCAGTTAGTTATTCAGGAGGCTGAGGCAGAGGATGGCTTGAGCCCAGGGGTTTGAGGCTGCAGTGAGGCGCGATCACACCTCCCCACTCCAGGCCAGGCAGCAGAGCGAGACCTTGACTCAAAAAAAAAAACACCAAACTAGCCCATTGTGGTGGCCCCTGAAGTTGAGGCAGGCAGATCACTTGAGTCTAGGGGTCCAAGACCAGCCTGGAAATATGGCAAAACCCCTTCTCTACAAATAATACAGAGATTAGCCCGGCATGGTGGCATGCGCCTGTGGTCCCAGCTACTCGGGAGGTTGAGCGAGGAGGATCGCTTGAGCCTGGGAGGTCAAGGCTGCAGTGAGCCCAGATGGCACCACAGCACTCCAGGCCAGGCAACAGAGCAAGAGAACATATTATCATGTTCGTTTGTTTGTTTTATTTTAAGGCTCTGTAAACAGTGGTTGTGGGAGAGAGAGGAAGATTCAAGGACACTGAGTGAAACACTTTTTTTTTTTTTTTTTTTTTTGCGATGGAGTCTCTCTCTGTCACCAGGCTAATTTTTTGTATTTTTAGTAGAGACAGGGTTTCCCTGTTGGCCAGGCTGGTCTCAAAACTCCTGACCTCATGGTTCACCCGCCTCAGCCTCCCAGAGTGCTGGGATTACAGGCGTGAGCCACCACACCTGGCCTGATCCTTTACCATGTGACACAACTCGTTACTTTTCCTGTAGTGTGTGTGAAGCGAGCTGGCCGGGCTCTCTGCATGCTCTCCAACTCATCTCATCTTTTGCTCCTGGCTAGCTTACTCCTCTGCTCATGTCCTCCAGAATACCCTAGGATTCCTTCATCTCTGCCCTTCTAATGCAGTTGCCTGCCTATTACACAGCCCAGCTCAGATCCCAGCCCACCTTGCCAAAGGAGGAATGATTCCTTCCCTATCTGGCCACCAGGGAGCAGCCCACACCTAGGACATGGCTTGGGTAGGCTGAGGAGTGGAGGAGGCAGGCCACTTGAATCTGAACTCTGAGGCTGCCAGCTGGATTTGAGCTGCAGTGCCCCTTCCACCCAAGGTTCCTGGGGCAGAAAGAAGTGCAGTCCCATCCAGTGAAGGCGGTGATAGACTTGTTCTCTCTCTCTCTACAAAGGTTGGGACTCACCAGGCCAAGGATGCCCAGGCCACCCTCTCCCACAGTTCCAGGACCTCAAGATGAGGGGCATTTCCTGGACAGGGGCACAGACTCAGACAGATATCTAGGGTCCTGGGGTTCCACAAGAAGGGGATCAGGGTACAGGGCACATCCCTTAAAAGCAGGAGCAAATGGCCAGGCGTGGTGGCTCACACCTGTAATCCCAGCACTTTGGGAGGCTGAGGTGGATGAATCACCTGAGGTCAGGAGTTCAAGACCAGCCTGGCCAACATGGCAAAACCCCGTCTCTATTAAAAATACAAAAAATTAGCCGGGTGTGGTAGTGGGCGCCTGTAATCCCAGCAACTTGGAAGGCTGAAGCAAGAAAATTGTTTGAACCCAGGAGGCGGAGGTTGCAGTGAGCCAAGATTGTGCCATTGTACTCCAGCCTGGGCAACAAAAGCAAAACTCCATCTCAAAAAAAAAAAAAAAAAAAAAGATAGGACCAAATGGATGCAGCCATCCTTTTCCCCATCCACTACCACAGGGCTCTGGGACTTCCTGCACACTCCACAGCTCAGCCAGGTCAGCCCAACATTAGCTGGAAGCAGCCCAAGGCCACTAGATTCTGAGAACTTAGTCTAGCCAAGGACTCACTGGCCCTGCTTCCTTCCAGTCTGTCAGACAGACACGGGAGAGATTTCTTCCCAAGGAAGCCCTATGCCACTCCCATTTTATTGAGATTATATACCATACAATTTACCAATGTAAGGCTGGGGCCTGGTGGCTCACACCTATAATCCCAGCACTTTAGGAAGCTGAAGACAGGTGGATCACCTGAGGTCAGAAGTTTGAAACCAGTCTGGCCAACATAGGGAAACCCTGCCTCTACTAAAAATACAAAAATTAGCTGGGGCCTGGCGCGGTGGCTCAAGCCTGTAATCCCAGCACTTTGGGAGGCCGAGGCGGGTGGATCACGAGGTCAAGAGATCGAGACCATCCTGGTCAATATGGTGAAACCCCGTCTCTACTAAAAATACAAAAAATTAGCTGGGCATGGTGGCGCGTGCCTGTAATCCCAGCTACTCAGGAGGCTGAGGCAGGAGAATTGCCTGAACCCAGGAGGCGGAGGTTGCGGTGAGCCGAGATGGCGCCATTGCACTCCAGCCTGGGTAACAAGAGCAAAACTCCATCTAAAAAAAAAAAAAAAAAAATTAGCTGGATGTGGTGGCACGTGCCTGTAATCCCAGCTACTTGGGAGGCTGAGGCAGGAAAATCGCGAACCCAGGAGGCAGAGGTTGCAGTGAGCCAAGATTGCACCATTACACTCCAGCCTGGGCAACAAGAGTGAAACTCTGTCTCAAGAAAAAAAAAAAAAAAAAAAAATTAGCCTGGTGTGGTGGTGTGGGCGCCTGTAATCCCAGCTACTTGGGAGGCTGAGGCAGGAGAATCCTTTGAACCGGGAGGCAGAGGTTGCAGTGAGCCAAGATGGCACCACTGCACTCCAGCCTGGGCGATAGAGCAAGATTCCATCTCAAAAAGCAATTTACCAACGTAAAATGTACAATTCAATGGGTTTTAGTATATTCACATCATTGTGCAGCCATCACCAGCCTAACTTTACATTTTCTTTTCTTTTTTTTTTTTTTTTTTGAGACGGAGTTTCGCTCTTGTTACCCAGGCTGGAGTGCAATGGCACGATCTCGGCTCACCGCAACCTCCACCTCCTGGGTTCAAGCAATTCTCCTGCCTCAGCCTCCTGAGTAGCTGGGATTACAGGCACGTGCCACCAAGCCCAGCTGATGTTTTTGTATTTTTAGTAGAGACGGGGTTTCACCATGTTGACCAGGATGGTCTCGATCTCTCGACCTCGTGATCCACCCGCCTCGGCCTCCCAAAGTGCTGGGATTACAGGCTTGAGCCACCGCGCCCGGCTAACTAACTTTACATTTTCATCAAAGAAACCCCACATCCCTTAGGAGTCACTCCACTGTAACTCTCTCCCCCAGTCCCATCCAGCATCCAGCCCCTGGCATCTAAGAAATCTTTGTCTCTATGGGTTTGTCTATTCTGGAGATTCCACATAAATGGAATCAAAGTAGGTGGTCTTCTGTGGCTGGTTTTAAGGTCCGTTCATGTTGTAGCATGTATCAATCAGTACCTCATTCCTGTTTATTGTAGAATATCCACCATGCCTAGCCCACCTTTTAGTTATCCATTTATCAGCTGGTAGACATTAGTTTGTTTCCATTTTGAGGCTCTTATGAATAATGCTGCCATGAATATTCGTGTACAAGTTTTTGTGTGCATGCTTCCATTTTTCTTGGATAGATAAGAAAGTATAACTGGGCGCAGTGCCTCATGCCTGTAGTCCCAGCTATTCAGGAGGCTGAGGCTGGAGGATCTCTTGAGCCCAGGAGGTCTGGACTGTAGTGCGCTATGCAGATCAGATGTCCAAACTAAGTTCGGCATCAATATGGTGACCTCCCGGGAGCAGGGGACCACCAGGTTGCCTAAGGAGGGGTAAACCGGCCCAGGTTGGAAACGGAGCAGGTCAAAACTGCTGTGCTGATCAGTAGTGGGATGGCGCCTGTGAATAGCCACTGCACTCCAGCCTGGACAACATAGCGAGACCCGTCTCTTTAAAAAAAAAAAAAGAACATGTAGTTGCTGGATCTTAGGTTACTTCTGTTTAGTATTTGTTTTTGAGACAGAGTCTCAAATACTGTCGCCCAGGCTGGAGTGCAGTGGTGCAATCTCAGCTTACTGTAGCCTCCACCTCCTGGGTTCAAGCAATTCTCCTACCTCAGCCTCCTGAGTAGCAGGGATTACAGGCTCCTGCCGCTGTGCCCGGCTAATTTTTGTATTTTTAGTAGAGATAGGGTTTCACCATTTTGGCCAGGCTGGTCTCGAACTCCTGATCTCAGGATCCACCCGGCTCAGTCTCCCAAAGTGCTAGGATTACAGGAGTGAGCCACTGCACCTGGCCAGTTCCATTTAGTATTTTGAGGAACTGCCAGACTGCTTTCCAAAGCAGCTACACCATTTTACATTCCCACTAGCAGTGAATTGGGGTTCCAATTTCTCCTTGTGAACACTGGTAATTTTCTTATGACTGCCTTTGTAGTGGGTGTGATGTATCTCATTCTGGTTTTTATTTGCATTTCTGTAATGACTAATGGTGTCGAGCATCTTTTCGTCGTTTTATCAGCCATTCATATAGCTTACTTGGAGAAATGCTTATTCAAACCCTTTGCCCATTTAAAAAAAACAGTTGCTTTTATTATTGGGTGTTGAGTTACTTATATATTCTAGAGACAAGTCCCTTATTAATATATGATCTACAAGTATTTTCTTCTATGTGAGGGTTGTCTTTTCAGTTTCTTGATTCTGATCACTGAAGCACAAAAGCCTTTTTTTTTTTTTTTTGAGACGGAATTTTGCTCTTGTCACCCAGGCTGGAGTACAGTCACATGACCTCAGCTCACTGCAACCTCTGCCTCCCAAGTTCAAGTGATTCTCCTGCCTCAGCCTCTGGAGTAGCTGGGACTATAGGCGCCTGCCAGCACGCCTGTCTAATTTTTTTTAGTAGAGATGGGGTTTCACCATGTTTGCCAGGCTGGTCTCGAACTCCTGACCTCAGGTAATCCACCTGCCTCAGCCTCCCACAGTGCTGGGATTACAAGTGTGAGCCACCGTGCCTGGCCAAGCACAAAAGCTTTTAATTTTGCTGAAACCTAAGTTATCTATATGTTTTTTATTTCTTATCACTTAGGTGTCACATCTAGAAATCATTCACTAACTCAAGACTAGGAAGATGTACTCTTATGGTTTCCCCTAGGAGTTTTATAGTTTTTGCTTACATTTTAGGTCTGGAATCCACTTTGAGTTAATTTTTGCATATGGTAGGGGTAGTGGCCCAAATTCGTTCCTCTACATGTGGAAACCCCATTGTACCAGTGTCATTTGTTGAAAAAGAGAGCTCTTTCCTCATTGAATCATCTTGAACCCTTTGTCAAAAATCAAGTGACCATAAATGTTAGGATTTATTCCTGGACTATCAATTAGAATCCACTGATCCTAAATATCTATTCTTTTTTTTTTTTTTTTTTTTTTTGAGACGGAGTTTCGCTCTTGTTACCCAGCCTGGAGTGCAATGGCGCGATCTCGGCTCACCGCAACCTCCGCCTCCTGGGTTCAGGCAATTCTCCTGTCTCAGCCTCCTGAGTAGCTGGGATTACAGGCACGCGCCACCATGCCCAGCTAATTTTTTGTATTTTTAGTAGAGACGGGGTTTCACCTTGTTGACCAAGGTTGGTCTCGATCTCTTGACCTTGTGATCCACCCGCCTCGGCCTCCCAAAGTGCTGGGATTACAGGCTTGAGCCACCGCGCCCGGCCCTAAATATCTATTCTTATGAGGCCTTCCCTTCCTACCGAAGGGAAACTGAGAGCTCACTGACCAGTTTCTACTCGAGACCTTATCTTTGAGGAGGGGCGTAGGGTGGGCACCTCAGGGCCAACTCCAGGGACAGGTAGCACTGTTAGGGAGCAGGGAGGGCTTCAGGCTAGGCTGGAACATGGAATGAACAGGGGGTAGTGGTAGTCAGCCTGCCCAGGTCAGGGCCCCTGCCCTGAGAACCCTGGAGGGAGGAGTGAAGAGGGAGGGCACAGAGAATGCAGTGTCTCACTAGGCAGTGCGGGGGGGAGGGGCCTCCTGCCCAGCCTGCTGCCCTGCATGGTCTGCCAGCTCTTCACCTGCTGCCTGCCAATTCCAGCACCTCACACTCTGCAGCTGCCCAGAGGAACCCGTGTGGAGACTCCACTTACACTAAGGCCAAGGGTGTCAAGGCTCAAAATAGCCAGGCCACTGGGCCCTGGAGGGCGCACGTGGAGAAGAGGGAGAAGCGTGGGGAGATACCCAGTGCCCCCTGCTTCCATGCTGTCTGGATGTGCAATGAGTGAAGGAGAGATGAAGATGGGCCGCCTGCATCTGGCCGTCTCCCACAGGTAGTGTTCGCAGGAACGCCTCAGCTCCTGCAAGTAGGAAACCTGGGACAAGGTGAGAATTTCCCAAACTAACTGCCAGCCAGGCCCACTGCAGCTGCGGCCTTTGACAGGAGGAAAAGCCACAATGCTGGAGGAAGAAGGCGAAGGTTAGGGGTCCAGATGGGCCCAAGATGGCTGAGCCTGGAGCACAGCGGCTGTGGGCACAGTGACAGGCCTCTTTGGGGAAGTCAAACACATTTTATTCAACATAGGAATGTCTCAATAGGAGGGCTTTGGGCAGAGTTCCCTGAACTCTGCTTCAAACCCCACTTGAAACAGAGTAAAGATCATCATGAAAACCCGGGATAATACGAGGGCAGGGGGCTGCACAAGGTCGGGCCAGGTCATGGTGGGCCAGCATTCAGTGAAGCTGGGGCAGCCAAGCCCGGGAGAGAGGCCAGGACTCCAGGCAGCTCACTCAGAAAAGCCAGGGTGGGAGGAGAGCACTGGCTGGGCCCACTCAAGGAATTCTTTCTACCACTGAAAGCGGTGGGGATTAACTTAGCCAGGGCAGCCACGGCTGCCATGCCAGCACATGATTAGAACGTTTGGGGAGGAGGCCCTTCGGCTGGGCTCTGCAGCCCTCACAGCCACATGCACAGCAGCCCTGCCAATGGCTTCCAATCAGCTAGCCATCAGTGCCAGTAACCTTCCCTGCCCAGGACACCCGTCCTGAGCCTTGGGGCCAGTGTGGAGGTGAGGAGGGACACTGGGGAGCAGAGGCAGGCAGACTGCAGGCAGAACTGAGAGGACCCCAGTCCCATACTCAAGACATGATGATTGGGGGTGGGGAAGGTCTCAGGGTCTCCACCGGGAAGAGCATCAGCCTGCACCCTCTGCCCAAGGCTGTGCCTGAGGGCAGGGCCCATGCAAGGCCTGGGAAGAAGCCAGCCTCGGGGAGGGGAGCCCTGTGCACTGCAAAGCAGACAAAGCCTCTGCTCCAGGCACTCCCGACTGTGCCATATACTGCAGGGCATGAACGAGGAGAGAGGAGAGGGTGGGAGTGCAGGGTGGGGTCAGGAAGGCGGTGTGGATATCCTATGACCCTTGGGGGTGATAGGGAGAAGCCACTCATGATGGCCCAGTTGGGTCCAG
The DNA here is from genome assembly GCF_048565385.1 of Saimiri boliviensis. Classification (NCBI taxonomy): domain Eukaryota; kingdom Metazoa; phylum Chordata; class Mammalia; order Primates; family Cebidae; genus Saimiri; species Saimiri boliviensis. The sequence goes on along the minus strand of NC_133465.1, from coordinate 47,988,376 downwards.
CTGAGTGCCTGATGTTAAACAAGCAGTAGAGCGGGGTGGGCAAAGGACATAGATACCATCTTCCTGGACCCACCCCTGCTAACCCAAGAGTGGGATGTGTTACCGGTGTCCCCTTCCAGGGGAGAACCTGTATTGCTCCCTGCACTTCTCCTGCTAGAAGCTACTGTGGCAGGTGCAGGGAACTCAAAGTCTAGATGTGAATGGCCTGGGTACTGCTTCCATCCACACACTCAGGGAAGATGAAAGGGCTTTGGGATGGCGTGGGAATGCACAGACACTCACCACCAGGAGGCGGGAGGGGCTCTCTGGCTGGGTGGAAGCTAAGAGGGTAAGGCTGGTGCCCAGTGGGTATGAGTGACAGCCAACAAACCACTGCACTACACGCAAATCTGGGGGTGGTGGGAGACCCAGGGAGCACTCTTCTATCTAAATGACTCACAGATGGGGTGACACGAAAGTCCTGGTGCCCGCGGATCACAACCAACGGGCAGAGGAGCACAGCTCATCGTTGTGGGGGGAGACGGGGTGGGCAGTGTGGGGCACATGGCCCTCGCAGGGGCTCACTCTTCAAACTTCCCTTCCCGAATATGCTCGAAGGAGAAGGGTAAGAACTTGAAACCGGTCCCACTGTAGAATTTATTCTGGAACTCAACCCTGGAGAAAGAGAAGAAGAAAGTTGTCATTCAATAGGAACCTTGTGAAACTTTTTGGGACTACACAGTTGGGCCAGAAAGATGCCCCGTGCCCACCTCACCCCAAGCCTCCTTTCCCTGGGGGAGTTGGATAAAGCCCGGAGTACAGAGCTCCCCCTTTTAAGGCCTGGGACTCGCCTCAGCAAGAGTTTGACGTACAGAGGAAGGGATTTGCCCTGTTTCCAATCTCGCTGTGTCCTGCTGAGCAGTGTTTATACACAACTCTCTGTAGAGAAGCAGGCGTGAAAGTTCGGTTAGCCTGAGCCTAACATTGTTAATGAAGAAGCGGCCCCAACGCCCCCTCCTGGCGGGGGCTCACACAGCCCACCTCTAAGGGAAGCCCCTCCAGGGGCCCTGGGCAAGCCTGTCTGTTTGCTTGTTATTTTTCCTGGGGGGAGCTAGAAGGGCGAGTTTGGAGTGAGCCTTTAAGGCTTTCCATTTAAGGAAGGAAATTCCCAGGAAAGAGGCGGGGTTAGGAGGGGAAGTCTTCTCAAAGCAATGGCAAAAATATTCTCCAACCACAAAAACATCTGAGAAAGAACTACCCTGGGGACTAAAAAGAAAAAGCCTGAACTCCCTTCCCAGCAGGTCAATATCCACGCCTGATGGTCTCTATGGGGCTCTTTCGCACTCAGAGGGCGGGAGGAAGACTGTCCCGTAAGCAGAGCAAGGCTGCCTTGCTGTCTCCTCCTGCAAACTCACCCTGGACAGCTGCCCAGCAACCAAACCACACCAAATAAGGGCATAAAAATGCATGATTCAGAGGATAAAAAGGCCAAAGAGAGCTGCCCTGAGGAATAGTTTCCACATGGTGCCGTGTGACCCTGGAAGCACTGGGCCCCTGTAGGAACAGGCAGGATTGGGGGCTGGGACAGGCTCGCCCAAGGTGACGGGTCACATGCAGGGTGAGGGCTTCCAGGAGCTTTAAAGCTTCAGGAAACTTCTAGTTCTCTCGCTCAGCCATTAGCCTTCAGCCTTCAAATGGGGCTTCCTCTGTCCACACCAAAAAGGCTGGAATTAGAGGACAGGGGCTGGAGGTGGCTGGGGCCCAAAGGCTGCAGGGCCGCTTGCCAGGGCACTGGGAGTGCCTCAGAGGCCCCTTCACTGGGGTGCAGCCTGAGGACTCTGAGTGGCAGAGCTGCCAGCTACACCCCCTTGGAGAAGAGCGCAACGGAATTTTCCGAGTAGCAGTAAGAGCAGGCGGCTTTCTCCCCGCAGCCCCACATTCCACAGGCGTGGGCCAGGGTCCTCCAGGGAAAACAGGACTCAGGAGCGGGAGGCCGCAGAGCTTCCAGCCGACCTTAGCCGGGGGTTCTTGCAGGGGCAATTCCAAACCGGGACCCGGATCCACCCATATCCTAACCCCCCCACCAAAAGTACTTCTCCAAGTTCCAGCTACTGAGAGCACTTGTGAGGGAACACAGTGGGATTCCCGGCTTCTCACCCACTTCTGTTAGGTTTGAATTCTTCATGTTGAGTAGACTGTGCTCCCCTATGGCAATGGTTATTTCAGAACAGCTGAAAAGAGATTTACATGTCCCCTTTTCATTCAACAATACATAGCCAGAGAGTGGACCAGTCACCTGAGGGTCCCGGGCCATGATCTGGGAGTGAATGTCAGCTTTGGGAGGGTAGGCTGACCCCCAAATCAGTGAGTGTCCAGAATGCTGACCCCCTGCCTGGCTAATCACAAAACCTTGCTAATCTCCAAACTGGGCAAATGAAGCAGCAGCTTTGTTTTCAGATGCCTGTGGGGGCACTGCCCTTTTCTTGGCACCCCTCCAGTCACCTTATCTACCCATGGGGCCCAGCAACAAGGAAGAAGAATATATGCCTGGGAGGGGCACATCGTACTGTGTGAGCAGACAGGTGGCCCCCTTGACATGCTGCCCAATACTGCCCCTCCCACCAGCTGCTGCTTTAGAGACTTAGGGTGGCCAGAACTGGGACATCTTGGGTCGGTCTTGGTGTCAGCCTGACTTCACCTCCTTCCCTGGTCACCCTCACCCCAACCACCCAGCACAAAGCTGGAAAGCAATTACCCCACCCGTCTCCCCACCCTCTCCTCCTGAACTGGGGAAATGTGTACTTCCTGAGAAAGTACAAACATGAAGTTCCCCGGGGCAAGGAGGGCCCCACCTGCCATCCTAAGTTCTTCCTTCTTGATGGGCCTCTCCACTGCTCTGCTCAGGGAGCCTCCAAGGTCTTGCCACACCCAAAGCCACTGAAATGCACCTCTACAATTCAACAGCTGTGAGGAGGGCCTCAGGAAGCCAGATGGGTGTCTCTACCATCCCTTCCAGCTCCAGCACTTGGCAAAGGCAACCTGGTGACTCAGAGGGATTAACTGGAGCCAAAAGACTTCATTCCTGCCACGTAACAGGAACCCTGGTTTCCTTGAGTGGGTGAAGGAGGAAGGAGTCCTATGGCCACTTCCCTTTCCTGGTGGGGGTTGTGACTAAGGGCAGGCAGTCTGGAAAGACAATTCTGGGCTGAGCTGTTCTCTAGCCTGTTCTCTGTGCAGTTCAGGGCCCAGAACACACATCTGTGTGATGGCCCAAGGATCAGTGCAATAGCAGCAGCCTGGAACTACATTTCAAGACTTCTGAGTTCTCTTGGGCAGCCATTCCCTCAACTCCTCCGTGCTGTCACGCCGTGGCAACACTGCATTCCTAACAAGAAGGTGGTCCCTGATTCTGTCCCTTTAATCACCAGTCTGTGTGCGTACAGGTGGGTGTACATCTATGTGTATGTGGAATCCACTAGGTAAGGAGAGACCAGGTTCTTTGGAAGGTAGGCCCGGGGCAACAGTTCTGCATAAAAATCAGTTTGATGTTTACAGTGATAGCTGCAATCAAATCTCTGTCTCATGCCTTCTCTGAGGAAGAAAAGATGTCTAATTATGGTAAGTAGGAAGCCAAGCTTACAGTTTTAGAAGGGAGTAAGAGAGCGAAAACTCAGGAGACAGAATAAGCAGATTAATACATTAACCTGCTCATTGTTTCCAAACATCACCCCCGCTTCCTACGACACTGCATGAATCTCAAACTAGTGGTTTATGTGTTATCAAATCAAATGTTTTTCGTATTGTCCTCACTGAAGAGACACAGAACTTGTATAAAGGGGCAGCACTTAAGTTAGGAAACAGCAGGGATAAAGTGGGAGGTATGAAGATGCCTAGGCTGGATGCCAGGAAGAATGGTAGCACCATCCCTGCAGCTGGGTAAGCAGGCCCAGAGGCTCCACCCCTGTTAAGAGGGCCACAGGGGGCCGGGCACGGTGGCTCACGCCTGTAATCCCAGCACTTTGGGAGGCTGAGGCGGATGGATCACAAGGTCAAGAGATCGAGACCATCCTGGTCAACATGGTGAAACCCCATCTCTACTAAAAATACAAAAAATTAGCTGGGCATGGTGGCGCGTGCCTGTAATCCCAGCTACTCAGGAGGCTGAGTCAGGAGAATTGCCTGAACCCAGGAGGCGGAGGTTGCGGTGAGCCGAGATCGCGCCATCGCACTCCAGCCTGGGTAACAAGAGCGAAGCTCCGTCTCAAAAAAAAAAAAAAAAAAAAAAGAGGGCCACAGGGATCCTGGACACACTGCCACATTTTGCCAGGAGGGGGCGCACAGGTACCAATTTAATTCACTCCTGTTTTAGTGGTGGGGGAGGCATCCCATTGTGTCACAGGGACAGCCCTCAAAAGACAGAATTCTGGAATTTGCACAAAGGAGGTCTGCACTGTTTTTTCCTCTCCTGCCCAATACACCTATTTCCAAAAAAAAAAAAAAGAAAAAATAAGTAACTACAAGTACGACATATGTGACAAGCCTGTTCCTTGCAAAGAGCAACTGAGGGCATTCTGATGGTATCCTCTGCCTCCTTTTGGGGTCTCCTCTGCCTCCTTTTGGGGTCTCCTCTGACTCTAGACAGGCTAAAAGCAGTTTCTCCATGGAGGACCCCAGGCAGATGCCCTCTCTCTAGGGCATCCCCCACCTCTTTTTTTTTTTTTTTTTTTTTTGAGACGGAGTCCCGCTCTGTCTTTCAGGCTGGAGTACAGTGGTGCAATCTCAGCTCATTGCAACCTCCGTCTCCTGGGCTAAATCGATTCTTCTGCTTCAACCTCCTGAGTAGCTGAGATTACAGGCATGCACCACCACACCTAGCTAACATCTGCATTTTTAGTAGAGATGGGGTGTCACCAAGTTGGCCAGGCTGGTCTTGAAGTCCTGACCTCAGGTGATCCATCTACCTCAGCCTCCCAAAATGCTGGGATTACAGGTGTGTGCCACCACACCCGGCAAGGGCATCCCACTTTTAAGTAGAGCAGCCACGACCCAACCTGGAGCACCTGCTTTTGCTGCGGTAGCACTTGGTGTATTACTCCCTACGTGTTCAAGGTCACCTTGTCATTGAGTACTCTGCTGAGGTCCCTTGCCTGGCATGACAGAGCTGGAATTCCAACCCAGGTCACCCGATTCAGAGTCCTGCTCTCCTGCCACTCATCACTTCCTCAGGCCCGTTCAAGAGGACATGGGAAGACATGGGGAGGCCACAGGTGAGCCTGAGGAGGAAGCAACCCTCTGGCAACAAAACGAGGCTCCAGCCCGGGCGACCTTGCTCTGCAGCAGCGCCCTTCTCCCGGCCTGCCCCGGGGGTAGGTGCCTGGCTACCCGCAAGGGCTGGAATCAAGGTGAGGTGGTCACTGTTCCCTCAAACCCAGGGCTCAAGGGACAGGAGTGAAAAGGAAGGAAGCCAAAGGGCAAGAAAAAGTGAGTCTCCACAGGCTACTTCCTCCGAGGTTCCCGTGCACGAGGAGGGCTGAGGAAGGTGCCTGGCGGGGTCAGCTGATAAGCTGAGAACACAGAGGCCGGCCAGACGAGCTGGGTGGGGAGGAGGGAGGCCGGGAGGGAGAGCGCCAGGCCGGGGGAAGCCACATCTTTGGACGCAGCAGGGCTTTTGGAGAGGAGCACATCCCAGCCATGTCTTGCTCTTCCAGGCCTTGCTCTCCGCCCATTATTCAGAAAAAAAACCACAGCTGAATCTTTGAGGAGGCTCAGGGTTCACCCAGCCATGAGAAAAATCAAAGATTAAGGGGAGTGGGGAAGGAGTGTCTCAGGTTCAGATGCTGGATTTTCTTCAGGTTTGGAGAATGAAGAGAGACATCCAGAGTCCTCTTCCGGCCTTGAGATCATGAACACCACAGAGCATCCCAAGGGGCCTCTAAGGCAGCGCCAGTGAGTTAGACCCCTATGCTCGTAAAACAGGAGGGGTGTGTGAGTGCTTCTCTGGACAGAGGGGCCAGAACTTCCAGACAGGGGTTTGAGACCCCAAAAAAGAAAATCACAACATGAAGGAGGAAATGGAGACCCAAAGAAATGGGGTCTGAGGTAGAACAGCCACGGAAAATATCGGCTGCCCCAGTTTTTAGTATAAGCATATCCCATGCACATTTGGGAAATTCTCATACTAAAAAAATTACTTGTTGTTTATGTGAAATACACACTGTATTTTGGTTTTGGGACAAAAGTCTCGCTCTGTTGCCCACGCTGGAGTGCAGTGGTGCGATCTCGGCTCACTGCAACTTCCACCTCCAGGGTTCAAGAGATTCTCCTGCCTCAGTTTCCCGAGTAGCTGGGATTACAGGCAGGTGCCATCACACCCGGCTTATTTTTGTATTTTTAGTAGAGACAGGGTTTCACCATGTTGGCCAGGCTGATCTTGAATTGCTGATCTCAGATGATTCACCTGCCTCAGCCTCCCAAAGTGCTAGGATTACAGGTGTGAGCCACCACACCTGGCCACACTGTATTTTTATATGCTAAATCTGGCAACCCTGGTTTGAGGTGGTCATAGCCTCAACCACACCCCCGCTCTCCCAGTCCCAGAGGCTGAACTCATGCTCTCTCCACACACAGCCATTAAGATTCACAGCTTCATTAAAGAAAACAAACAGAACCACCCCAAACCTGCCCTTCTGAAGAAGCTGCGTGCATGTACCGACCTCCATCCTATGGAGCCAGGAATCCCCCTGGCCCACAATGGAGCTGCCAGGGGTCCAACTCAATGCCGCCTGGCGCAATGACAGAACATGGAGGACAAAGCTGGGGTGCAGGGTGCTCTGGTCTTTCCTGCACTTAACATCCATTTCAGAGCTGCTTCCACTGTTCTAAAGACAGGAGAGTTATGCGCCAGAGAGAAAACCAGAAACTCTAAGACCCCAGCAGCCCTTCTAAGCCAAAATCAGGAGCAGTGGGGACAGCTAAAGGCAGGGAGCGGGACCTGGCACCACTCACCAGCGACCTCTCCCTAGAGTCTAGGAAAGGCTGAGCTGTGCTTTTCTGTGGCCGTTTTCTGACACTCAGTGGCAAAGCTGGCGCTGGGGTGTCCTGGGGTGAAGCTAGTACAGGCCAGCTCATGTTCCTGCACAGAGCTGCACAGCTGTGTGGGAGGAATGCTGCCCTCTCACCGCAGCTAAGGACGCATCAACCCCCATGCCCGCCCTGCCTCACTGCCCCTCACCAGTGTAAGCGCAGTGCGTGGAGAAAGGCCGAGAGGCCCTCCATGATCAGGAGGATGGCCACGGTCAGGGTGGCAAAGGCGGCGAAGATGAAGAACAGCGCCAAACCTCCCGCCAAGCTCTTCACGCTCAGGCCGATGTGGATCACCATGGTCCAAAGCACCTCAGACAGCTCTGGGGAATGGGAGACACAAAATCCAATGCGGTTTGGCGAGAGGTGGCTGTGGGTCATGAATTTTGCTCTGCTACCCCCCCCCCAGGGTTCCCTGGACGCTGGCCTCCCACTGCCTTAGTGGGACCGCTGTGCAGAGCTAACCTGGCACAAGTGGCGAGCCTCCTATCTGTACTCATTCTCCTTGGGTTCAGGAACCTGCATAATTCCAGAGCCTTCATGTAATTTCCATTCTACTTTAGCCCCCGAGCTGAGAGTGCACCCACAGAGGGGAAACCAGAGTTCTGGAGCCTGGAGAGGGGTACTCACGCGCGTGAGCGAGGCTGAGGGCCCAGAGCCGCAGGTAGGAGGCAGTGTTGGAGATGCAGCCCAGGCAGTACTCGATGGTGTGGATGGCCTGGTGGACCATGGTGTCCCCAAAGTCAAACTGTCATGGGGAGAAACCAGAGAAGATATAAGGCTAGGAGAGGAATGTGCAGGCATTCTGAGTTGTGGCTACTTGGCACCTTAAACCTGGGCCAGGGCAGGGGACTGCACTTCCCATGGTTGGCACCTCAACTGTGGAGCGGCCAGAAGCACCCAGTGAAGCTCAGGTGGTGATTTCGCCAATGCCTTCCCCAGAAATCCTGGCTGGCTTAGCCCTCACCTGGGACATCTCCATTCCCCTCAATACTCTACATTTTAAGAACTACATCTTAGTAAGACTCTTTTCAACACATTTGTTTTTCTCCCTCTTGGGCTCTGTGCTCAACAGGGGAGTGTGTGCTGATTTGACAGCACTCCATTTTGGAAAGTGACTGCGTGTGGGACCCTAAGGACCTGCGGAAGCCTGGCCTAGCTGATTCTCACCCTCTAGGCTATCGAGGAAAGCATCCCTGCTCAGAATAACCGATGGAGGGCAGGAAGAGATTTTCCCCAGACTGTGCTTCAGGAGATGGGCGCTCAACCCGTGCACTGCCTTGAGGAGAATAGGCCTCTACAGCCACTGTACTTACTCTTTCTACAGCCTTTTGGGAGCAAAATAACGTCCTTTTTCTTTCGTGACTTCTAAAGAGATTACATGGTGAATTTTTTTTCCCTACGTGATTTCACCACCATGCACAGGGAAATCCTGACAAAGTTTGTGGATTTCCACATGGGTTAAGGGCAGACAGCACGTCACCAGTTTCTTGTTTTTGTTTTCCTCAAGCTCCCTTTCTCCCAATTTTCAATACCAAGAATTATTTTCAGAATAACGGAATGGGCTGGAACAAGCTCTAGGGAGTATACTTTTAGGACTGCTTCAAGCACAGTCCGTGGTGAACGCGGGCTTCTGAATTTGGTACATTCTGGAAGCCCCAGGTACTTTCCCTGGGCCTCTCACACTGTCAAGCTGACCAAAGACCAGGAGGCACTCCCTTACAGGGCTCCCCACACAGCCCAGACCAGAATCCTCTGAGCTTTCAGACACTCCTGCCGGCTCGGTGGCCTCCCCATCAGCCCATGCCCTCAGGTCAGGGTCTATTTTTTCACCGAAGTTTCTTTCAAAACCCACGTGATTCCACTCCCAAAGGACACCAGAAATGCCTTGGGAAGTCACGAGAACATGGGGACAGGACAAAGTGGCTTGACTGGTAAAGCCACAACAGCCCAGGCCACAGGGGTGTAGCCAGCAGGGAGGGGGCTGGCTCTACCATGCTACCTCTGGGCAAACGTCTGCTTTTCCCTCACTTCTTCGGACACCTAGCCTATTTCTGAGCTTTCCTTCTGGAACAGGCTCTCCAAGCTTCCTTCCTCTGAAAACTAGGGTAAGCCTGGTTCCCCGAGTTCCCTAAATCCCCACACTGTGGTTAAGAGCTCTTTTCTACCTCTGCTGGCTGCCGCCCGAGAGCCCACACTGAGAGGAAACAGTCCATGGCTCCCAGGAGTGCTGATATCTAGTCCTATGTGCTAGAGGCAGTGACTGCGGGACTCCCTTAGGCCAACCCCTTTCAGTGTTTTCATTCCATCTCCAGTTTCTCCCATTGAAAAAAGTACAGGACAGGAGAGAAGCCTCGCTTCCAGGCCTTACCCTTGCCTTCTCTCCTTCATTCCCAGCTTCCTGCAGGTGTTCTTAGGAGAGGCGAGGATTGGGTTAGAAATCCAGCCCAGCACTTCTGAGTCTGCCACTCAGCATACGCGCAGTATGAGTCAGCTATGACTGACCATGAATTGCTGCAGGGTCCCTGTCCACATCCTCTGCCTCAGTTTCCTCCCTTCCCAGCCAGTCCTCACCCTACTGCACCCTGGTTTCCACCTTCACTCCTCCACAAAATGACTCTACTTAGCAAGGTCACCTTGTTATTACATCTAACAGATGTTCTGTGTCCTTGTTCGTGCCCTTTCAGTGTCTGTCACTATGGCCTCTTCCATTTTTTTTTTTTTTTTTTGAGACGGAGTTTCACTCTTGTTACCCAGGCTGGAGTGCAATGGCGCGATCTCGGCTCACCGCAACCTCCGCCTCCTGGGTTCAGGCAATTCTTCTGCCTCAGCCTCCTGAGTAGTTGGGATTACAGGCACGCGCCACCATGCCCAGCTAATTTTTAGTATCTTTAGTAGAGACGGGGTTTCACCATGTTGACCAGGATGGTCTCAATCTCTTGACCTTGTGATCCACCCGCCTCGGCCTCCCAAAGTGCTGGGATTACAGGCTTGAGCCACCGCGCCCGGCTTTTTTAGATAGAGTCTTACTCTGTCTCCGAGGCTGGAGTGCAGTGGTGCTAACCTGGCTCACCGCAACCTCCACCTCCTGGGTTTAAGTGATTCTCCTGCCTCAGCCTCTCAAGTAGTTGGGACTACAGGCGCATGCCACTATGTCCGGCTAATTTTTGTATTTTTAGTAGAGATGGGGTTTCTCTATGTTTAGCCAGGCTGGCCTTGAATTCCTGACCTCAGGTGATCCACCCACCTCGGCCTCCTAAAGTGCTGGGATTACAGACATGAGCTACCACACCTGGCCACTTCCTCCTTCTTTAAACACCTGCTTCCCCTTGGTTTTCCTACCTCTCTGGACAGTTCTTTTTAGTCTCCATCAAGGCTCTTCCTTTTTTTTTTTTTTTTTTTTTTTTCTTTTTTGAGACAGGGTCTCACTCTGTCACCCAGACTGCAGTGCAGTAGCACAATCTCAGCTCACCGCAATCTCTGCCTCCCAGGAGAATTAAGCGATTCTTCTCCCTCAGTCTCCCAAGTAGCTAGGATTACAGACATGTGCCACTACCGCCTGGCTAATTTTTGTATTTTTAGTAGAGACAGGTTTCACCATGTTGGCCAGGCTGGTCTCAAACTACTGGGCTCAAGCGATCCACCCGCCTTGGCCTCCCAAAGTGCTGGGATTACAGGCATGAGCCACTGCACACAGCCACGGTTCTTCCTTAAACGTGGATATTCTCTGGAGTTTCAGCCTCAGCCCTTGAAGCTTTCTTGTGGGACTGCCATTCAGGGCTTCAAGGGCCACCCCTAGAAGTGACTCCCAATCTCTCCATCTCTGCCTTGCCTATGTCCAGCAAGCTATACTCCTTCTCCTGGAGAACCACAGGCTCTCCATGCTCAACAAACTGCTATCCTCTGGCAGTCAATCTCAAACCTTCTCTTACTCCTTACCTTTATTAAGGCACTGGGACCTATATGTTTTACTTTTTTACTATCTCATATTGGTTCCTTCCTTTCCAACTCAACCTTACTTCACTTTAGGCTCCCTATTCTGTCCTGAATCACATCAGATGAGGTGGAGTCCATGCCTCCTGACTGTGCCCCTCTCCAACCCAATATACCCTACATGGTCACTGGGAGTATTTCCTCAATGCACCGGGGCTGTGTCACCACCAGCTTCACTGCCCTCTCTCGGGTGGCTCCTTGCTATCCGAATGAGGCAAAAGCTACTACAGCTGGTTTCTACCAACTTCCAGTCTCACCTGTCCCAAGTTCCCCACGCCTGTCTCTGCTCCAGCCAAGCTGAATACTTGCTAGTCCCCAACACGTGATGGGCCTGCAGGTCTTTTGCCTCTGTGAAGCTGCATATGCTGGTGGGTCTGTACCCTTCCTCCTACAGGGCCTCCTGCTTGACCGGAGTAAGTTAACTTTCTTAGGGAATCCTTCCAGGGGCTCCTCTTCCACCCCCACCCCAGTGTTGGTCAGCTGCCCTCCTTCTGTACTCCTAGAGCATCCCCGGCACACTTCTATCACAGCACCTGTCACTCAGACTGTCTCCGCAATTTGGGCGGTCCTTGAAGGCAACAACTATGTTTTTCTTCTCTGTTTTTGCAGCACTGAACATAGTGCTGGACACATAGAGGGTGAATGAGTGTATGGATGGGTGGCATGAATGCACCTGCTGAGCAGACAGCAGGGAGAGGTGCCAGTGACCCTTGCTGACTTGCTCAGTGGTCCTATTTCCCAGACAACCAGCTGGCCTGACTCTGGTTTACAGCTGGACTGAGTCTCCACTAGGGAGAGGTGCTAATGCTTCCACTGAGCTGGAGCGAGGGCCTGCATGGGACAAATACATTTCACAGCCAAGCAAAATGGGGAAGTTCTACAAGGAGGCTGAACTTTTTTCTAGGAATCTGTTTTGTTTAAAATTGTTAGATAACTGTCGCCGGTATCCAAATTTGGCTGTAGAGAACCAGACTGTGTACGTGCCTGATAAAGATACAATGTTTAGACTACTTGGGTAGCCAAGGGTAGCTGAATCCCTGAGTGAACTGGGTGGCCAGAAACTGCAGAGGCTGAATTAGTCTATGTTGTTGGATGTCCAATCTCCTGGGGCATGGCTACAAATGAGAACACTGGTATACAACAGTTGGTCAGATCATCCTGCCAACGCGGGTGCTCGGCTAGGAAGACATTTCAAAAGCAGTGCTGTTGAAGGTAGTGAGCCTAGGAGAAGGTTGGGCTCCTCACTAACATGGAGCGTGCCCACCCATCCCGCCAGGTAGCTCAGTCAGGGACTGCATAGATAAGCAGTCCAGCAACACAGACACTCCTTGATGCCAGCAAAGGAGCCTCTCCAGACTTCAGGAAGACCAGACCCTGCCTGTGTTTACACAGAACAGCCAAGTCTTTCCCATTCCCATCCCACTGCCCCGCTAGAGAGGGCCAGAGAGTCAGGAAGGGAAAGGTACAGTTCGTGAGTCTAGGCATTTTAGAGAAAAGTGTTGGGGGAAGATGCAAACAGTGCAGCAAGGCCTTTAAAAAACCCAGTTTAAAGAGTGTGTGTTGCTAAGGGAATTACTGCTGAGCCAGAGGGCCCTCTACTCGAGATGTGGCCTGAACCTTTAGCCATCTTGCTTTCCAGGCTCTGTTATTCTCTATGTGTGGTTGATGTAATAGGAACTCCTTTCACATAGATGGTTTATTTCCTTTGGGATGCATCTGGAAGGCAAAGCCTCCTTTTGAAAACTGTCTCCCTCTCACCTGGGTCACATGGAGGTAGAGCTGACCCAGAGAAGGGTCCAGCGCTCCTAAGTTGAAGCAACACCAAGCTGAGGAGGGGAGCAGGAAGAGGCTGGCTACATCTCAGACAGGGAGGAAGGGTAAGCTTTGATCACAAGCACTCGGAGGAGCAGGGCGGAAACGGCTACTCCCGGTGGTTGGGAGAGCACCCACATCACAGGAGAGGAAGGCAGAGGCCAACGGGCCTTAACCCCCAAGAGGAGTCACTTCAAGAATGCCAGGGCAGACATTACTTGCAGCTCCTTTCAAAGCCATTCTCAGAGGTATTAGATCAGCAAAGTCAATGAAACAAAGACAGAGGTGACCGACATGAGATGCAATGAATGGAGATGAGCTTTTTAGAACACAGGTTCACGAACTGGTTAGAAATGGCTAGTGAGATGCAGGATGCACAGGAGTCACGTGTGTGGCCCCAGGGTGAGGCAGGGTCAGCAGAGTGATCACAAGGATGGGAAAAGAGAAGCCCAGATAAACACGAAGGCAATGCCAGCTTTCATCTTACCACTTCGTCCTCGGTAGGCTTGAAAACACAAATTTACACTTAGTGGGGAGCCACGCCACACACAAGGTCACAAGTTAGGAGCACAAGGCTACTGAATGCTTCTTGGGGAGGGCTGTCCATGTTAAGTGGGCTAGCACATTCGAGGCAGGCCTCTTCAGCATACACATAAAGTGAAATCAGCAGGAATTCAGAGCATTAAAACACGTTTTGTTGTTGTTGTTTTTTGAGATGGAGTATCACTCTGTAGCCCAGGCTGGAGTGCAATGGCGCGATCTTGGCTCACTGCAATCTCTGCCTCCAGGGTCCAGGTTCAAGCAATTCTCCTACATCAGCCTCCCAAGTACAGGCACGAGCCACCATGCCCAGCTAATTTTTCTGTTTTTTAGTAGAGATAGGAGATGTTGGCCAGTCTGGTCTTGAACTCTCCTGACCTCGTTATCTGCCCACCCTGGTCTCCCAAAGTGCTGGGATTACAGGCCTGAGCCACTGCGCCCAGCCAAGATACATATTTTTTAAAGGCATCCCTAACCCTTTTTCTTTTTTATTTTATTTTTATTTATTTCTTTTTCTTTTTTTTTAAATGAAGATGGGGTTTCACCATGACGGCCAGGCTGGTCTTGAACTCCTGACCTCAGGTGATCCACCCACCTCGGCCTCCCAAAGTGCTAGGATTACAGGCGTGAGCCACCGTGCCCGGCCTCTTTTTAAAAAAATCATATAGAGTGAAAGTGGTCAGACAGACTGAGAAGTCCAACTGGTGTCCTCAACTCCTATTCTACTTGCTTTAAAAAGAACATAATGAGTAGATGAGCTTTCATAGTTGATTGCAGAGGCTTTGCGCTACAAGGGGTCAGGCAAGGAGTGTAGGTTTGGAGGCGGTATCTTAAGAAAAAGTCTAGCTTGGCCTAATTCTCTCTCTCCCTGTAAAAGGTAGGCAAATGATACCAAAAAGGCTCAAACAAAGTATCTGCAGCAAGAACACATCAGTGGGCTAGGACTTCGAAAGTACCAGTGATTACAGCTGGTCAGTAACGTACTGGAATAATCCTTGGAAGGGTCAACAGATGAAGAAGCTGTGCTTAGTGACCTGTGGTTCAGGTCGTAAGAGCTGGGATGCTGAGGCCTGCTCTGCCTCAGGCAAGAGAGCAGTCAGTAATGGAGACCTGCATACAGAGCACTGCAGGAAAAGCCTGGAATTCAAGACAGGAGCAAAACTACTGCAGGCTCTGAGGGCAATAGCTGGAGCTTAGGGCAGGGCCCACTGTAAAAAGCTGTGGTGCCCTAAGAGGTCCAGAAGGCAGGCTGTTAATTAGTATTTTTATTTTTCAAGGAGAAGACTAGAGTGAGGCTTCCTAGGTACACAAGACCAGGGTTGACTGAGGTGGAAGGAGAGGAAGCCCACACCACAAGATCTTACCTCGTCTGCGTCCTCTGAGTGGGTGGAGAGCTGGTCATGCTGAATAATCTCAGCATCCTCCTCTGTCGGTCCGTTGCCCACCCTGATCCCACCAAAGTTGAGAGTTCCCTACACAGATGAACAGAAAGAGTAGAATTTGCCTGGGCTTTAATATGACATTCTGTGAGGTGGGAAGGGCGATGGTTAGTAACACAAACCTTAGAAAAGCATATGGTCTAAGAACAAAAACAAAACCCACTGAATGAACAGCTAAGTAAAATCAAACAAGTGTTCCACCCCAACCACCACCTCCCCAGCCTCAGCCCAACCTACAATTACCACCTTACACTGCTTCAGAGGAAGGAGGCAGTTCTGTCTGCTATGCCGAGAGGCACTAGCCTCACCTGGGTCAACGCTAATTGAGAACCCCGCTTTAATGAAAACCTTGCTATGAACAGCTTCTCATATCAAGTGCAGCTCTATCTGTAAAGTCCGCAAGGGCCTAAGCTTTCTGGAACTAATAATTAGACTTTCGAAGAGGAAGGGGGGCCAAATGACAGGGTGACTGTACCCTAGTCTGATGAGTTTTTTGTTTTTTTTTAAATATGGAACGCTTCACGAATTTTTGTGCCATCCTTGTGCAGGGCCATGCTAATCTTCTCTGTATCGTTCCAATTTTAGTATATGTGCTGCCGAAGTGAGCACGTCTGATAAGTTTTTAACAGGAGTCTAAGAATGCCAGCAGCCGGGCCCGGTGGCTCACGCCTGTAATCCCAGCACTTTGGGAGGCCGAGGCGGATGGATCACGAGGTCAAGAGATCGAGACCATACTGGTCAACATAGTGAAACCCCGTCTCTACTAAAAATACAAAACATTAGCTGGGCATGGTGGCACGTGCCTGTAATCCCAGCTACTCAGGAGGCTGAGGCAGGAGAATTGCTTGAACCCAGGAGGCAGAGGTTGCGGTGAGCCGAGATCGCACCATTGCACTCCAGCCTGGGTAACAAGAGCGAAACTGTCTCAAAAAAAAAAAAAAGAATTCCAGCAACCTCTTCCAGAAATTTACCATGTCTCTGCCCAGAAACAACAAAGACCTTCCAAGGTCACAGAAGAAAAAAAAGCTTAATGTACATTCACTTGTGGCTAGAAAGTACTGAGTTTTAAAAAAGGAGGGGGCTCCTTTCCTTCAGTCCAGGGCTCTGGAATGTTAAAACAATGATTCCATAGGCATGTGGGCAGATCCTGATGGGGTATTTGCTTCTTCTGAGTTCACAGGTACAGTCTTTGGTAGAGTCGCCAAAACTGGAATTTAAAAGTCAACTGTTTTAAAAAATCTTGAGTTTTTCCAAACCCAAGGCAAAAAAAGTCTTTGGGAACAAAAATCAAGGAGAAATGGGTTAAGTCTCACAGATCCCAATTAGTGCTAACCTACCATGGCATGAAAAGGAATTTAAACAGCAGCCCCCAGAGTCACTTCATATGGTTTCTATCCAGAGGGCCAAATAAGGCAAGAGCTCGAGGGCAGCTCTCCTGCAACCTGGCCTTCAGGCAGCAGTACGAGTGGTGAGCAGGAGGCCTGCGCAGCTGCCCTGCGCTCCTCATCCTCAGCTCCACCTTCTGGTGTGCACTTTTTGCCACAGCTCTCCTTACAGTTCAATGCCCAGCTCAGACCGTGTTTGTACAAATCCTCCCTCCTCCTCTAGCAGTGGTTCTTACACGCTGGTCAGAGAACCAGCTGCATTAGAATCACACCAAAAGCTGCATTTTAAATAGAAATCCTCAAATACTACTCCCAGAAATTATAAATTTAATAGCTGGGATAGAACCAGCTGCATTAGAATCACACCAAAAGCTGCATTTTAAATAGAAATCCTCAAACACTACTCCCAGAAATTGGGGTGGGGCCCAATAAATCTGTATTTTAAAAATATTTTCCCAAGTACAAATTGTATCATCATCATGAAGGGTTTATCAAAATTTAAAATGCATGAACACTTTGAGATTTAGCAATCCCACTGCTGGAACATATAGGCCTGCAAAACTTTGGTAAGATATATGGACAAGGGGCTGGGCGTGGCAGCTTATGCTTGTTATCCCAGCATTTTGGGAAGCTGAGTCAGGCGAATCACCTGAGGTCAAAAGTTCATGACCAGCCTGGCCAACATGGCAAAACCCGGTCTCTACTAAAAATACAAAAATTAGAGCCGGGTAGGGTGGTTCATGCCTGTAATCCCAGCACTTTGGGAGGCCGAGGTGGATGGATCACATGGTTAGGAATTTGAAACCAGCCTGGCCAAATGGTGAAACCTTGACTCTACTAAAAATACAAAAATTAGCCGGGCGTGGTGGTAGGTGCCTGTAGTCCCAGCTACTAGGGAGACTGAGGCAGGAGAATCGCTTCAACCTGGGAAGCGGAGGTTGCAGTGAGCCGAGATCACACCACTACACTACAGTCTGGGCAATAAGAGTGAAACTCTATCTCCAAAAAAAAAAAAAAAAAAAATTAGTAAGGTGTGGTGGTGGGCGCCTGTAATCCCAGCTACTCTGGAGCCTGAGGCAGGAGAATCACTGAAACCCGGAGGTGGAGGTTGCAGTGAGCTGAGATTGTGCCACTGTACTCCAGCTTGGGCGACAGAGACTCTTTCTCAAAAAAGAAAAAGAACAAGGATATTCCTGCACTGTTGTTTTTAACAGCGAAGAACTGGAACGGCCAACACATCCATCAAAGAGAGAATGACTTTGGCGTATCCAATGGAATAGCCTATGGAATAGTAGGCTACTATAAAAAAGAGTGATTATCGTTGTGAACAATCTTCAAGATACACTAACTTTTAAAGAATGTAATAGAGAGGCAGAAGAGTGCCACAGTTTTAAAACACAATTCATCATGTGTCTTTCTGGACAAGCATAGAGCGCACACACATCTATCAATAGACGATGGGCAGGTATCTGTCAAGAGGGAAGCCCCCTACCTGTTAACAATGCCCCCTGGAAAGGGTGTGGGGGCGGGAGGTTTTCTTCCTAGTTAGTACTATACGCATTCTCTAGCCAAGTGCACCTACTGCTTTATTTATTTATTTATTTATTTTTATGTCAGTAGGGGATTGTCAGGGCCATGAAATTATGGGCCACTTTTATTTCTTTTTCCACTTACTTGTTTTAATACCCTAGGAAACAAATTCAAAGTCTGCCAGGTAACTCTGAGGTGCAGTCAGACTTGTGAGCTACTGGAGCCTGGACACCTCCAGGCCATGCACATATTCCACCTGGTAACCCTCCGAAGGTAGATGGAAAACGCAGCGAAGGGCACAGGAGGGAAGTCCTGCATATCCTGGGCTGGGTTATGGGATACAGGAGGAAGGCTTCAAGGTTCAGGGCTCCCAAAGTAGAAGGCCATTTCTGAAGCTTTCTCCAACTAGCAGATAAACTGAGGGGCAGACAGGTTAACTCTCCCAGCCACACACTAACAAGGATCCCTTCAGAACACAGGAATGAGAGTTACAGGAAGGAGGATGAGAGACACATGTCAGCAGAAAAAAGAAAATAAAAATTAAACTGTGATATTTCACTCACAGACAACCAAGGGGACAAAGAACAGAACAAAACCAGATCACTGGTCATATCCTCAGCCCTCTGGGGTCAAAAATCCAGAGTCTTTCTTGTAGAATGATCATCCTGATGCCTTTAGGCTGCTCTCCAGAAACCGATGTTTGGCTAAAGAATCAGTGGGATAAGAAGACCCTATAAATGTGCAAGATTTTCAGACAGGGGCTTTTAACTTGGAATTTATCACAGAAGAGGTTGCCAGACTTAAAAGCATTAAGATCTTCTCAGAAGTACATCTTATGTAGGCTAAGACTAGCAGAAAGAAGAGTATGTGGAAAAGATGTCGACAATAGGTAGTATGAGTTCTAAAGATTTTAAAATTTCTCATAGGGAAGTCCCTACTTAAAAATATATTGTAAACAGCAAGATTAAAATTTTTTCTGACCCAAAATTTCATCCCTGTTAGACTAGTTCCAGAAGGATGACCATAAGAAGTTTTCCAAGTTTAAAATGATCAGAAACACTTAATGAAGGAAATGGTAATCCATCTAAATCTTTCATTTTATTTAAAGGAGCATATGCTGCTAGCACATAGAAGTAATAAGTAATCACTAATGGTGAGCCTTTTACAGATTCATTCATAACTTATGGTATTTGTGCCTTATAAGATTTTGGTTAAAAGATGTTTTTAAGGACAAATATTCCAAGTGCTGTTACTGAATCTTGAATTAGTTTCAGAAGAGGGAAGGATCATGACAGATCACTTTGATTATGACACCCGATGATAGTACACAGGACACATCAGAGAGTGGAGGTCTCAATGGGACAGCTGAGGACATATGAGGTCTTCTGAGTCTCTCACAAAAAAGTAAACATGTATAAACTTTCACTTTTAAAAAAGAAGGTAAGTTACTACTAAAAAAGATCAAATGTCCAAGCATCACTCTAAAGTAGAACGCTAAAGTGCAGAAAAATCAATTCAAGAATCACAGAGATATTCTCCTTCTATGCTGAAAAATCATCCAATACATGGTCACAAAACAGACATGAAAGTGGGTAAGTCCAAGAGCCGCCATCTTGGATTAAGATGACGAGACTCAGTGAGGGTACAACAGCCACTGTGTTCCCATGGACATGCCTGTACTTACATATTCGAACAGAAACTTAGTAGACCAATGCTAAAGATGATGCCAGAATCTATTCTTAAGAGGTGGAAATCTCTTGTCATCGTCTCACTGAGTAACAAGGACATATTTCCCAAGAGCACACATGTCCCATGCTCTCAATATAGTTAAAAAGAATCCTGCTGTACTGTTTGCCACCTCTTTAAACGAAATGTGATGGTTTGTTGGTTTTAATTCACTCACTGTTGCAGCCGCTGCTGCCTCTAGTCCCTGTTGGCTCGGGGTTGGGCTGACTGGGGCCTCCACAGGTTGCCCTTCCTGATAGTGAATGGAAGAAAAGAAGAAGGGGAAAGGAAACAGAAGAGGGAGGGAGTGAAGGGGGAGACGAATGGAGGGTACATGGAAGGATGAAGATGGTCAGAAAAGGGAGAAGGAGGGTCTTGTAACTCAGCTGCTCTCCAATAGGAGTCATCATCTAACAGCTGTTTAAGAGTCATGCAACAATATCATTTGGATTTTCTCAGGCAGTGTAAAGTAAGTGTTATTGGATAGCCAGAAATTACGCATGATACTGAACATCTGGCAAATTTAACTGTGTGTGTGTGTGTGTGTGTAATTCATATACACACAGACATTAAGTAAACACATGTATGTATGCTGCTTAAAAAAAAAAAATCAACAAGCTTTAAATAAAATCTTTTTCCCTGATGTTTTGGTCAATGAAAATATCACAGTCTCATTTGAAAAGAAAATGTCTCATTGTCAGTCCTGTGGGTTGCCCAGGCAAACCACATGAGTTCACCTGTCTGCAGCTCTTGGCAGCCTTGCTTGGCTTTGGCTGATGCTACATCTAGACAGGCCTACATTTTGCTGAGCACAGCGTGAGCAAAGCATGACCAGGAAAGGTAGAAATGTGTGACTTCTCTCTACCCCAGCTACTCAAAGCTGTATCCAGATATGTCTGAGCAGCAAATACATTTCTCTGACTTGGCAGGCCCAGTGCTCGTGCTGGGACATAAGACAAATACGTTTTTTTGTTTTTGTTTTTGTTTTTGTTTTTGTTTTTTTGAGACAGAGTTTCACTCTTGTTGCCCAGGCTGGAGTGCAATGGCGCGATCTCGGCTCACCGCAACCTCCGCCTCCCGGGTTCAGGCAATTCTCCTGCCTCAGCCTCCTAAGTAGCTGGGATTACAGGCACGCGCCACCACGCCCAGCTAGTTTTTTGTATTTTTAGTAGAGACGGGGTTTCACCATGTTGACCAGGTTGGTCTTGATCTCTCGACCTCGTGATCCACCCGCCTCGGCCTCCCAAAGTGCTGGGATTACAGGCTTGAGCCACCGCGCCCGGCCCCTTTGTTTGTTTTTGAGACAGAGTCTCACTCTTGTCCCCCAGGCTCTAGTGCAGTGGGACAATCTCAGCTGACTGCAACCTCCAGCTCCCAGGTTCAAGTGATCCTTCCACTTCAGCCTCCCAAGTAGCTGGGACTACAGGTGCAAGCCAGCATAAATGGCTAATTTTTGTATTTTTAGTAAAGACGGGGTTTCACCATGTTGGCCAGGCTGGTCTCAAACTTCTGGCCTCAAGTGATCCACCCACCTCAGCCTCCTGAAGTGCTTAAGTGCTGGGATTACAGTTGTGAGCCACCGCACCCAGCCACAAATGCATTTTAAGAGTATACCAGATTTGTTGCTGGGCGCGGTGGCTCATGCCTATAATCCCAGCACTTTAGGAGGCCGAGGTGGGCAGATCACAAGGTCAGGAGTTCAATACCAGCCTGGCCAACATGGTGAAACCCCATCTTTACCAAAAATACAAAAATTAGCTGGGTGTGCTGGTGGCAGCTACTTGGGAGGCTGAGGCAGCAGAATTGCTTGAACCCAGGAGGCGGAGGTTGCAGTGAGTCAAGATCGTGCCACTGTACCCCAGCCTGGGCAACAGAGGGAGACTCAGTCTCAAAAAAAAAAACAAAAACAAAACAGAGTATATAGATTTGTGCTCAATTAATTATAGCCACTGGGGAGTTGCCTTGATCTTGAAAAATAAAGAGTCTAGTAACTTTTAGCAGTAGAAATACACTTACCAAATGCTTCCTTCTCAAATACTGCCGGCGAAGGACCAGTGGTTTAAACAGCAGCATCCAAGGTACACACAGTAGGGCAACCACTACCAGGAAACACTGAATTCCTTTCTGCAGAGTAAGAAGAAGGAAAAGGTCCATCATATAAAGTCTATTGATCACATATGCAGTTTCCAGTTTCCAAATCTGGCACAGATTTCCCCCAACAGTACTTTCTTACTGGTCTATGAATAACACTAGACAGTTTCTCAAAATAATTAGCACATTTTGTAACAAAGCCCTAGAATTGTTTCATAGAAGGGCAGTTATAAATTTTTTAGGGTCAGAGAAACATCTGGCTTCCTGATCAAGGACAATCATCTCAGACAGCCCGCCTCTGTGCTGACATACCTGTCCAGAATACAACATTGAATAACCAGACTCTGGGTAGGAAAAGAGGAACATATTTATGAAATGGATCAGAAGGCTTGGTGCATTCTCAGATGTATGAGCATCATAGGCCGTCCACTTGTAAAAAATAAGGATAACCAAATAGCCAAATAAAGAAGTCATGAAGATTATTTCAGGAATAAATCCAAAGTAGATATTCAGGGGCTTCTTGAAATAGCTAAAATGGAGAGAGAAAAAAATGTTAAGGGTAAATAGGCCTAGGGCCACTCCTGCACTGAATGGAGTATCCACTAGATTTTTCTACTTAGTAACCCCTCAATTCTCTCTTTATCACGTTAAGAAGCAGCAACCAGAAGCTGGAGGCAACAGAGACAATGCAAGATTAACTATCATAGTCAAATTTCTGAACCTTGGTTTTGTTTTGCTGTCGCTTTTTTTTTCTTTGAGACAGGGTCTCATTCTGCGACCCAGGCTGCAGTACAGTATAGTGGTGCAATCTTGGCTCATTGCAGCCTCAAACTCCCTGGGCTTAGGTGATCCTCTTACCTCAGCCTCCCGAGTAGCTGGGACTACAGATGTGCGCCACCACGCCCAGCTCATATTTTTTGTAGAGATGGGGTTTTGCTATGTTGGCCAGGCTGGTCTCAAACTACTGACCTCAGGTGATCTGCCTGCCTTGGCCTCCCAAAGTGCTAGGATGACAGGCGTGAGCCATTTCGCCAGGCCTCAAACTTCTGAACCTTAAACGGCTCCAATATCATCCCCACCATTCTCTCCATGACAAAGAGAATGGAAAAATTTACTACATTCTGAGACCACAGTTCAGCATCTTTTTTTTTTTTTTTTTTTTTTGTAGAGACGGAGTCTCTTGGGTTACCCAGGCTTGTCTTGAACTCACGGGCTCAAGCAATCTTCCCACCTTGGCTCCCGAAGTGCTGGGATTATAGGCATGAGCCACTGCGCCTGGTCCACAGCTCATAATTTTATGTCAGTTGCACATCATGGAAGAAAAAGAACTAACTTATTTTGATGAAAATTCCTCAAGTTTTTTTCAAGGATCTTTACTGGAACAGTAAATTGTTAAAGAACTAATATTAAGCCTCATTTAAGACCATGAAATTTTTTTGTTTTGAGATGGAGTTTCACCCAGGCTGCAGTGCAGTGGTGTGATCTTGGCTCATTGCAACCTCTGTCTCCTGGGTTTAAGCAATTCTCATGCCTTAGCCTCCCGAGTAGTTAGGATTACAGGTACCTGCAACCACATCTGGTTAATTTTTTGTATTTTTAGTAGAGATGGAGTTTCACCATTTTGGCCCAGCTGGTCTCAAATTCGTGACCTCAGGTGATCCAGCCACCTCAGCCTCCCAGAGTGATGGGGTTATAGGTATAAGTTACTGCACCCGGCCAGATCATGAAATTTTTTTTTTTTTTTTTTTTTGACACGGAGTTTTGCTCTTGTTACCCAGGCTGGAGTGCAATGGTGCGATCTCGGCTCACCGCAACCTCCACCTCCTGGGTTCAGGCAATTCTCCTGCCTCAGCCTCCGGAGTAGCTGGGATTACAGGCACGTGCCACCATGCCCAGCTAATTTTTTGCACCTTTAGTAGAGACGGGGTTTCACAATGTTGACCAGGATGGTCTCGATCTCTTGACTTCTTGATCCACCCGCCTCGGCCTCCCAAAGTGCTGGGATTACAGGCTTGAGCCACCGTGCCTGGCCTGAAATTTTTTAAAAATTTTTTAATTTTCTTTTTTGAGATGGAGTCTTGCTCTGTCACCCAGGCTGGAGTGCAGTGGCGCCATCTCAGCTCACTGCATCCTTTGCCTCCCAGGTTCAAGTGATTCTCTTGCCTCAGCCTCCCAAGTAGCTGGGATTACAGGCACGTGCCACCACACCCAGCTGATTTTTGTATTTTTAGTAGAGAGGGGGTTTCACCATATTGGCCAGGCTGGTTTTGAACTCCTGAGCTCAGGTGATCCACCCGACCTGGACTCCCAAAGTGCTGGGATTATAGGCGTGAGCCACCATGCCTAGCCAGACCATTAAATTTTTAGAAAAGCACTTCTATAATGTAGAATGAGGTTCTATGTTACGAATCCCTCCCCAAAGATGTCATGATTTCTTTAGGCAAATGCATTCTCTAAACTACACACATTCTCATGACAGAAATGGAACAACTCACATGTGGTTGAATAGGCTCAGGCTGACTCCAAACAGCATATGGATGATACCAAGGATAACAGACATCTTCATCTTAAAAGAGTTCAAGAAGGTCAGTTTATTGGTAGCAATGTTCCAAATCTGTCATAATCCGAGAAAACAAAAAGGCATTATAAAGAATTCTCAAAGGGAAAAATATTCCTCTGTTTAAAAGAACAGTTTTTATTTATTAATCATTATTATTTATTATGGAAAATTCTAAACAGATACTTAAGCAGATGGAAAGGTTTAACAAACTCCTATGCACCTATCACTCTGCTTCAAGAATTTTTTTTTTTTTTAATCTTGCTTTTGAGGAGAATGCTTCAAAAATTACTATCACCTTTGGACTTGGGAAACAAGATTATTGCCACTGACTCATCTCCATGTTATTATGAAGCAAAGTCCAGATATCTTGTCATTTTACCTGTAAATATTTCAGCATAGATGTCAAAAAAGAAGATTTATTTGATTGATTGAGATGAAGTTTCGCTTATTTATTTATTTATTTATTTATTTAATTTTTGAGATGGAGTTTCACTCTTGTCACCCAGGCTGGAGTGCAATGGCGTTATCTCGGCTCACCGCAACCTCCACCTCCTGGGTTCAGGCAATTCTCCTGCCTCAGCCTCCTGAGTAGCTGGGATTACAGGCATGCACCACCATGCCCAGCTATTTTTTTGTATTTTTAGTAGAGACGGGGTTTCACTATGTTGACCAGGATGGTCTCGATCCCTTGACCTCGTGATCCAACCGCCTCGGCCTCCCAAAGTGCTGGGATTACAGGCGTGAGCCACCGCGCCCAGCCCACAATCTCGGCTCACCACAACCTCCGCTTCCTGGGTTCAGGCAATTCTCCTGCCTCAGCCTCCTGAGTAGCTGGGATTACAGGCACATGCCACCATGCCCAGCTAATTTTTTGTATTTTTAGTAGAGACGAAGTTTCACCATGTTGACCAGGATGGTCTTGATCTCCCGACCTCGTGATCCACCCGCCTCGGCCTCCCAAAGTGCTGGGATTACAGGCTTGAGCCACCGCGCCCAGCTGTACTTTTTTTTTTTGAGACAGTGTCTCTTGCTCTGTTGCGATGGCTGGAGTGCAGTGGCATGATCTTGGCTCACTGCAACCTCCAGCTCCCAGGTTCAAGCGACTCTCCTGCCCCAGCCTCCTGTGTAGCTGGGACTACAGGCATGCACCACCACACGGGGTTTTGCTATACTGCCCAGCCTGGTCTGGAATTCCTGACCTCAAGTGATTGGCCCACCTTGGCCTCCCAAAGTGCTGGGATTACAGGCGTGAGCCACCGTACCCGGCCTATACATTATGATTGTAGATATATCTCTTGAGTCTCTAAACTATAAGTTCTCCTTCCATCTTTCCTTTTTTATTTCCTTACAAAGTATCTTTTGAATAAATTGGGTTATCTTAAATATTTTCCCACAGTCTACGTTTTGCTAATCGTAGCCCTGTGGTGCTGTCATTCCATCTATTTTTTTGAGATGGAGTCTCACTATATCCGCCAGGCTGGAGTGCAGTGGCACGATCTGGGCTCACTGCAATCTCTTCCTCCCGGGTTCAAGCAATTCTCCTGCCTCAGCCTCCTAAGTAGCTGTATTACAGGCACATGCTACCATGCCCAGCCAATTTATGTATTTTTAATAGAGATAAAGTTTCGCCATGTTGGCCAGGCTGGTCTTGAACTCCTAACCTCAAGTGATCTGCCTGTCTCTGCATCCCAAAGGGCTGGGATTACAGGTGTGAGCCACCTCACCAAGCCTGTATTATTTTTACTTCTTCTTAGCAACCAGGTGCCCTGTATTAAATTTTTGCTGCCATTCCATTTTTACAGCACACGATACAAAAGATTTGATCATATTTAATTTGCCTAAGTATTTGAAAAACAAAATTAATTCTGGGATAAGTTTTTATAAGTTTATAAATATAAGAATGCAAGTCTAAAATCCACAGAAAAAAGATATTTCTGCTTTGTTAAAATATCTGCTAAAAACAACAACAACAAAAAAAAAAACTAAGCAGAAATAAATTAAGAACTGGGAAGGAGTCTTGAAAATGAATCTCCTCAGAGTCAATATTATTAACCACATCAGAAATAAGCAGTGCAGGGAAAAGTATGTGGCTCCTCAAGGCCCTTGGGTCTCTTATGACTTAGAAGTCCTCTGAAGACATACATCAAGGTTTCCCAAAAAGACATCAATGAAAACCCACATAACTATTTTTCTTTGTTTGTTTGTTTTGAGATGGAGTCTTGCTCTGTCACCCAGGCTGGAGCGCAGTGGTGTGATCTCTGCTCACTGCAACCTCCACCTCCTGGGTTCAAGAGATTCTCCTGCCTCAGTCTCCAGGGTAGCTGGACTACAGGCATGTGCCACCACACTCAGCTAATTTTTGTATTTTTAGTAGAGATACGGTTTCACTATGTTGGCCAGGCTGGTCTCGAACTCCCAACCTCAGATGATCCAACCTCCTTAGCTTCCCAAAGTGCTAAAATTACAGGCATGAGCCACCGTGTCCAACGAAAGCCCACATAACTATTTATCTTCACTCTAATTATCTCACTTCAGGGTTACCGTTAAAAAATTTGAGGTTAGCATATAGGAAGGAAGTCCTCTTACTGGATCAATGCCAAAAGGGTATGGTCCACCAAACACTCCAGGGAGGGCTGGGTTCAGCTGTAGAACAGGGTTCCCTCGAAGCGTCTCTTCCCTACCATGACAGGGAAAAAGTCATATTTATTTTTTAACAAGAGAAGAAAACAACAGGGGTCCAGAAATTGACCCCAAAATAAATTAGTATAGGTATCTTGCCTCTTCAATAAAATGGAAGGGGGAAAAATAAAGAGGAGAGACTAGCAGCTGAGATTGAGGGATCCAAAATGATAAAAAGAAAAACACACAAACACACAATCAAGCAGGGAACTGGAGAATCTGCTTTTAGTTTCAAATAAACAAACAAAAAATCATTCCTAGTCTTAGTTCCTTGACACTTGCTGGACAAATTACAAAGCACCTCACAGTACAGAGCATGAATGAGGAGACACTGTCACCACTTCCTAAAGAAGTGTCAGTTTGTCACTTATCTTAAAAATCAGGGCTGAACGTGAAAGGCATAAGCTTTGAATTTTAGCTTCTTCTGCAACTTACGTCCAATTATAAGTAAACATCGGCCGTACACTCCAGGATGACCCAAAGATATTAAGAGACTTGGAAAAGCAATCATTGTAGATGAGGCCAGTGTACATGGAGAACACACCCATCAACAGAATAATGTATCGACCACTGAACACAGTGCTAAACATCTGGGAACAGAAGAAAGAAGTAATGAGAATGTACTTGCTGCAGCTCACATTGTGACGTTATTCAGAATATGCCAGCACCTTTCTCTGGCACTATACCCCATCCTGGTTCAGAGAGCTTGAAGACAAGACCAAAATACAATGTTAATGAGACAGTCACTTTCACAGTATGTGGCCTCTTTATTTTTTTATTAGATTGGTGCAAAAGTTATCAAGGTTTTGGCCACTAAAAGTGATGGCCAAAACCTTGATAACTTTTGCACCAACCTAAATGATTTTTATTTTTTTACAGATAGGGTCTCACTATGTTGCCTAGGCTAGTCTCAAATTCCTGGGCTCAAGTGATTCTCCTGCCTCAGCCTCCAAGTTGCTGGGACTACAGGCACACACTACCACTTCTAGCTAGCACATGTCCAGTTTAGTGTTAAAATGAACATATCTTCTCTACTCCCTTTTGATAAATTCATGGATAAAAGACTTCCAGATCATAATTTTCTTTTTCTTTTTTTTTTTTGAGACAGAGTCTTGCTCTGTCACCAGGCTGGAGTGCAGTGGTGCGATCTTCGCTCACTGCAACCTCCGCCTCTTGGTTCAAGCAATTCTCCTGCCTCAGCCTCCCAAGTAGTTGGAACTACAGGCGTGCGCCACCATGCCCAGCTAATTTTTCTGTTTTAGTAGAGTTGGGGTTTCACCATGTTGGCCAGGATTGTCTCTATCTCTTGACCACGTGATCCGCCTGCCTTGGCCTCCCAAACTGCTGGCATTACAGCAGTGAGCCAGTGCGCCAGGCCCAGATCTTAATATTCACAATGAATGTTTGGGAAATTATAAAATTTCAGTTCAAGGCAGATGTAACCTAAACATTACCTCATTCTCATTCTTCTGGGAAAGGATCCGACTCTCCCTCAATACCATCCACACAGCAAAAAGAGTCATTAAAATGCCATGACCAAAGTCTCCAAACATCACAGCAAATAGAAAAGGGAAAGTGATAATCGTATATGGAGCTATAAAGAAACCAAAAAAAGAAAAATACAAAGTACATAAAACTATAGCAATTCCACAAATATCACATTCTTTTCCATACTCTTTCTTTTTTTTTAAGACGGGGTTTCGCCCTGTTGGTCAGAACTCCCGACCTCAGGTGATCTGCCTGCCTTGGCCTCCAAAGTGCTTGGATTACAGGCATGAGCCACCACGCCTGGCCTTTTTTTTTTTTTTTTTTTTTTTTAACAGAGTCTCACTCTGTCAGCCAGGCTGGAGGGCACTGGCACAATCTTGGATTATTGCAACCCCCACCTCCCAGGTTCAAGTGATTTTCCTGCCTCAGCCTCCTGAGTAGCTGGGATTACAGGTGCCCACCACCACACCCAGCTAATTTTTATATTTTTAGTAGAAATGGGGTTTCACCATGTTGGTCAGGCTGGTGTTGAACTGCTGACCTCATGATCTACCTGCCTTGGCCTCCCAAATCGCTAGGATTACAGGCATGAGCCACCGTACCTGGACTTCCACACTCTTTTTTTTTTGAGATGGAGTCTTGCTCTGTCACCAGGCTGGAGTGCAGTGGCTCAATCTCAGCTTACTGTAACCTCCATCTCCTGGGTTCAAGTGATTCTCCTGCCTCAGCCTCCTGAGTAGCTGGGACTATAGGTGTGTGCCACCACACCCAGCTAATTTGTGTATTTTTTACATGGTGAGACAGGGTCTTGATCTCTTGACCTCGTTATCTGTCTGCCTCGGCCTCCCAAAGTGCTGGGATTACAGGCGTGAGCCACTGCACCCGGCCCCCATACTCTTAAGATTAATATAAGGTGACTTATTCCCAAGCTGCCAGACAGATAGGACTCTCAGAGAAAATCTTTCATGGCAGAATCAACACACCCTCACGAAGTGACCAATGACATCTGTACTATTAATAACCTTTTTTTTTTTTTTTGAGATGGGGTTTCACCATGTTGGCCATGCTGGTTTCAAACTCCTGAACTCAGGTGAACCGCCCACCTTGGCCTCCCAAAGTGCTGGAATTACACGTGTGAGCCAGCACACCCAGCCAATAACTTTTTTTTAAAAGAGAGATGGGGTCTTGCTATGCCACTCAGGCTGGAGTGCAGTGGTGCTATCATAGCTCACTGCAGCCTGTAACCCCTGGACTCAAGTTGTCCTCCCACCTCAGCCTCCCAAATAGCTGGGACAACAGGTATATGCCATCATGCCCAGTTAATTTTTTAATTACTAATAACTTAAATAATTTTTTTTTAAAGCTGGAATCTCACAATTTTGCCCAAGCTATTCCTGAACTCCTGGCCTTGAGCAATCCTCCCACCTCAGCCTCCTGAGTATCAGAGATAACAGGCATGAGCCACTGTGCCTGGCAGCTCTGATAACATTTAAACAAATAAGAACAAATAAGAGGAAATGAAGGTGTAACCCTGGCAACACTGATTTGTTCTTTGATTCTCTTCTATCTTGTGAGGGACTGCTCCCAGGACAGGCCAGATGTCTTCTCTTTGTGTAGCAACCATGTCCCAGCAGTATAAAGCCAAATATCAGATAACGTACAGACAGAGAAAACCCAGAGCAAAGCAGTTATTGTGTACAGCTCCAGCTGAAAATGAATCCTCACACTCACACTCTTGATTTAGTAATTAGCTCTCCAAATATAGGAGAAATCTGTATTGTGCCTAAAATGGCCAATACTTGCTACATTTTCTCTGTCTAATCTTGGAACAGGGAAGCAAAAAAAAAAAAAGCCCTTGAAAAATATCAGATATCTTAGAAGAAACATTTTGCTTCAAACAGACCCTGCAAATGATTTGCTAGTTAAGTCCAGGTGGTTTTATGGCTGTGAGAGCACATTTAAGGGTCCAGTCTGGGACAGGCGCAGTGGCTCACGCCTGTAATCCCAGCACTTTGGGAGGCCAAGGCAGGTAGATCACGAGGTCAGGAGATCGAGACCATTCTGGCCAACAAGTTGAAACTTCGTCTCTACTAAAACACCAAAAAAATTAGCCAGGCATGGTGGTGC
Organism: Saimiri boliviensis; assembly: GCF_048565385.1. Taxonomy (NCBI): domain Eukaryota; kingdom Metazoa; phylum Chordata; class Mammalia; order Primates; family Cebidae; genus Saimiri; species Saimiri boliviensis. The sequence continues at coordinate 47,957,948 of NC_133465.1, read as the reverse complement.
AGGCCTGTAGTCCCAGCTACTCAGGAGGCTGAGGCGGGAGAATTGCTTGAACCCGGGAGGCAGAGGTTGCACTGAGCTGACATTGTGCCACTGCACTCCAGCCTGGCAACAGACCAAGACTCTGTCTCAAAAAAAAAAACAAAAAAAAAAAAAAAAAAACAACAAAAAAACAGTATCCAGTCTGGCTGGGCGCGGTGGCTCAAGCCTGTAATCCCAGCACTTTGGGAGGCCGAGGCGGGTGGATCACGAGGTCGAGAGATCGAGACCATCCTGGTCAACATGGTGAAACCCCGTCTCTACTAAAAATACAAAAAATTAGCTGGGTATGGTGGCGTGTGCCTGTAATCCCAGCTACTCAGGAGGCTGAGGCAGGAGAATTGTTTGAACCCAGGAGGCGGAGGTTGCGGTGAGCCAAAATTGCGCCATTGCACTCCAGCCTGGGTAACAAGAGCTAAACTCCATCTCAAAAAAAAAAAAAAAAAAAAAAAAAAAAATCTAGTCTGATGAATTTTTTTTTTTTTTTTTTTTTGAGACAGAGTCTTGTTCTGTCACCCAGGCTGGAGTACAGTGGCATAATTTCGGCTCACTGCAACCTTTTGCCTCCTGGATTTAAGCAATTCTCCTGCCTTAGCCTCTTGAGTAGCTGGGATTACAGGCACACACCACCACACCTGGCTAATTTTTTTTGTATTTTTAGTAGAGACGGGGTTTCACCATGTTGGACAGGCTGGTCTCGAACTTCTGACCTCAAGTGATTCTCCCATCTTGTCCTCCCAAAGTGTTGGGAATACAGGCATGAACCACCACTCCCGGCCAATGAATTTGTAAAGGACCCCTACCTGAGAGTAAACCTGGGTCTCATTCTGCTCTTTACATTAAATGGGCGCCTTTTTTTTCTTTTTTTTTTTTTTTTTTTTGAGACGGAGTTTCGCTCTTGTTACCCAGGCTGGAGTGCAATGGCGCGATCTCAGCTCACCACAACCTCCGCCTCCTGGGTTCAGGCAATTCTCCTGCCTCAGCCTCCTGAGTAGCTGGTATTACAGGCACGTGCCACCATGCCCAGCTAATTTTTTGTATTTTTAGTAGAGACGGGGTTTCACCATGTTGACCAGGATGGTCTCGATCTCTCGACCTCGTGATCCACCCGCCTCGGCCTCCCAAAGTGCTGGGATTACAGGCTTGAGCCACCGCGCCCGGCCTCTTTCTTTTTTTTTTTTAAAGACAGTCTTACTCTGTTGCCTAGGCTGGAGTGAGTAGCACAATCTCGGTTCACTGCAACCTCCGCCTCCTGGATTCAAGTGATTCTCATGCCTCAGCCTCCTGAGTAGCTGGGACTACAGGTGTGCGCCATCATGCCCGGCTAATTTTTGTATTTTTAGTAGAGATGGGGTTTCGCCACGTTGGCCAGGTTGGTCTTGAACTCCTAACCTCATGTGATCCACATGCCTCAGCCTCCCAAAGTGCTGGGATTACAGGCATGAGCCACCACATCCTGCCAGAATGGGCACTTCTTCACAGGAAGTACACAAGAGCTGAGGTGTCAACATGTTTTATTTATTTTTTAATAGAGATGGGGTCCACCATGTTGCCCAGACTGATCTTGAAATCCTGGGCTCAAGCAATCCTTGCATCTCAGCCTCTAAAAGTGCTCAGATTAACATCTTTAATTTTAAATCAGTTGTTCAACAGCATTTAAAGTGAGGCGTTAGAAGAAACAATGAACAAAAAGGCCGGGCATAGTGGCTCACACCTGTAATCCCAGCAGTTGGGGAGGCCGAAGCAGGAGGCTTGCTTGAGCCAGGAGTTCAAGACTAGCTTGGGCAACATGACAATACCTCATCTCTAAAAAAAATTAAAAATTATCAGCCTGGGCAACATAGTGAAAACAACATCTCTAAAAAAATTTTAAAAATTAGCCAGGTGTGGTAACACACATGCCTGTTGTCCCCAGCTACTCCAGAGGTTGAGGCAGGAGGATCACTTGAGCCTGAGAGGTCGAGGCTGCTGTGGGCCATGATTGCACCACTGCACTACAGCCTGGGCAACAGAATGAGACCCAGTCTCAAAAAAGAAATCATAAAATAAAAAATAAAAAATTAGCCAGGTGTGGTGGTGTGTGCTTGCGGTCCTAGCTATTCAGGAGGCTGAAGTGGGAGGATCCCTTGAGGCCCAAAGTTTGAGACTGCAGTGAACTACAATCATGCTGCTGCACTCCAGCCTGGGCAACAGAGGGAGACTCTGTCTCAAAACAAGCCAAGCCAACCAAACAAAGAAAAAGACTCTAGAGAAAAAGGATAACAAGCTTTCTTTTACCTGGATTTATCTCTCGGTAAGTTCCAATTCCATAAGCATCTACTATGTTCTGAAAGCCATAGGTAAACTTGTTGGTTTTGTTATAGGTTGGGGGAGTCTGGTTTGTCTGCATCCTGTTCAAAATGGAAGGTACAGTGGAACCACTGTGCTCCTAAAAAACATTAGCACATATATCAAAATTAGGTTATCCTCCTAATTGCAGTGGTGGTTACACAGGTGTATATTTCTCAAAACTCATCAAATGGTACACATAAAATACACGTATTTTGTTTTGTGTAAATTATATCTCAATAAAGCCAATAAAAAATAAAACTAGATTATCTTTCCCAGCCTTTGGGAAAACTGGGACAAGGCATAACATTTACAATTGAAGATTTCTATTAGATCCTGTGAAATAGATCCTTTTTGGTTTGTTTTAAAGTTTCTTTTTTTTTTTTTTTTTTTTTTTGAGACGGAGTTTCACTCTTGTTATCCAGGCTGGAGTGCAGTGGCACGATCTCGGCTCACCACAACCTCCGTCTCCTGGGTTCAAGCAATTCTCCTGCCTCAGCCTCCCGAGTAGGTGGGACTACAGGCATGCACCACCATGCCCAGCTAATTTTTGTATTTTTAGTAGAGACGGGGTTTCACCATGTTGACCAGGATGGTCTCGATCTCTTGACCTCGTGATCCACCCGCCTCGGCCTCCCAAAGTGCTGGGATTACGGGCTTGAGCCACCGCGCCCGGCATATGCCTGCACTCCTAAAGATCCTGTGAAATAGATCCTTAATATGAAAAAATTTTAACTTTAAATATGTCACCAGAGAAAACATGGAACTGCCTACGTATCAGACTTTTTGTGAAACTTACTGTCTCTGTTTCAAAGAGAAAGCAAAGAAGTATGTTCTCTGCCTCTCCTTCACTACTTAACTTCCTAATCCCTTGCAGTATGGCTGAGCACGCTTATGCAAAGTGACTGGTTCCTGACCAAAGGGCTTCTCTCCCCGGGGCACGCCCCCTACACGTTGGAGATCTTTGGTGAGTCTTTCTTCCTCAGGAATTCTCCTGCTCACTAACCGTTCCTTCTCTCTCTTTGCTGGTTGTATCTGTTCTGCCTAATAGCAATGCAGGCCCCCAACCTTCCTTTCTCTCTGTGCCCTCCCTCTTGAAGGTCTCATTCCCTTCCATTGTCATGACTCTCATTTCCTTAGCTTTGTCCCCTTGTCTGCTTGACATTGCCACATGGACCTCAATGTGACTACAACTGAACTTACCATCTTTCCCCAATCAGTAAGCTTCTCTTGCTGAACATTTACTTTCAACAAAGGAAGCGTAATTCTCCTGGCCGCTCAGCTTTGATGGCTCAAAAAGATGTTTAAATCTCTCCTTGTATTTCTCCTGCACCTTGCTAGGAGCCATGTGTCCCTATTGATTTTTCCTACAGAACATCTCACAAATTCATCACTGTTTTTTTTTTTTGACACTGTCAAGTCCTACCTGGGAATCCTTATTATTTACTACTCTATGTCTACAATAGCCTCCTAAGTGAACCCCTACCTACAGAATCTCTTCACTCCTCAATCCAACCTAGATACTATCAGCAAATTACTCTTTTAAAACTGCCTTGGGCCAGGTGCAGTGGCTCACACCTATGATCCCTGCACTTTGGGAGGCTGAGGTGGATGGATCACCTGAGGTCAGAAGTTCGAGACCAGCCTGGCCAACATGATGAAATCCCATCTCTACTAAAAATATAAAATATTAGCTGGGCATGGTGGTGCGTGCCTGTAATCCCAGCTACTCAGGAGGCTGAGGTAGAAGAACCGCTTGAACCCTACTCAGGAGGCAGAGGTTGCAGTGAGCCAAGATTGCACCACTGAACTCCAGCTGGGCAACAAGAGCAAAACTCTGTCTCAAAAAAAAAAAAAAAAAAAAAAAACCAAAAAACTGCTTTGATCAGCTGGGCATGGTGACTCACTTTTTTTCATTTTTCTTTTTTTTTTGAGACAGGATCTTGCCCAGGTTGGAGTGCAGTGGCACAATCTCAGCTCACTGCAACCTCTGCCTTGTGGGTCCAAACAATTCTCCTGCCTTAGCCTCCCGAGTAACTGGGATTACAGGCACCCACCACCACACCTGTCTAATTTTCTGTATTTTTAGTAGAGATGGCGTTTCGCCATGTTGGCCAGGCAGGTCCAAATTCCTGACCTCAAGTGATGTACCCGCCTGAGCCTCCCAAAGTGCTGGATTACAGGTGTGAGCCACCACGCCTTGCCCCAACACTTTGGAAGGCCGAGGCAGGCAGATCACTCGAGTCCAGGAATTTGAGATCAGCCTGGGCAACATGGCAAAACCCCGTCTCTACAAAAAAGCTGGACATGATGGCAGACACCTGCAGTCCTAGGTACCAGGAGCCCAAAGTGGGAGGACTGCTTAAGCCCAGGAGTTGGAAGCTGCAGTGAGCTAAGATGGTGCCACTGCACTCCAGCCTGGGTAACAGAGCAAGACCCTGTCTCAGAAACAAAATAAAAAATTTTTAAAACCACCTAAACTGCTTTGATCATGTTCCTTCACTGCTGAAGAACCTCCAATGTCTCTCAACTCCCTCTGGAATAAAATCTGAATCTTCTAAGTTATTATAAAATGAACCATTCACAATTAGGTGCCAAACTACCTGATGCAGACAGGTACTTCTCCTCTTTCAGCTAACCCATCATAATCCTGTTCTTGCCCAAACATGCACGGTCCAACTCTACTTCCTGCCTTTGTTTTTGTCTCTTCATTCCACAGTCTTAACCATCTTACCATTCTTCAAAGCCCTGATCAAATGCCACCTTCTTAAAGCTTTTCCAACTCCATAGTCAGAACCCTCCTAATAAACTGTAAGATACTTGAGGGCATGTTTTGAACATCTCCGTACTCCTGCAGGCACTTACAGCAGTTCTGTGGTAGTTGTTCTAATTAACTACTAAAGAGAAGCAGTCATATACAGAGAGTACATCAGGAAACCGATGCTCTGGCCATAAGTGACCCTGAAGAATTATGGGCATATGACCAAATTATTTCAGCTCTCTTCACTGCAGTTTCCACATATCCAAAATAAAGATTTGCTATGCTGATATGATATAGATATGATATGCTAGGCTATGTATGAAACGTACTGTCAAGTTAAAAGCCAAATATATTAAAGAACCCTGATGCTGAAATGCCATAAAAATGAAATTGTTACTACTGATGGGAACCTCCCTTCTTGGCCACGAGCTGCATTGCTAGCTTTGGGGACTCACCGTGCCCCTTCTGAGTGCAAACTGGATGGAGTCAAGGTCGGTGACAGGGCACCAGACCTCTGCAATCAAGCATTTCTGAGTCACATCTATGTTGCACAGGTTCAGGGTATGGTAAATGGCCTTCATCTTCCGCACTTTGATGAACCAGACACGGATGTTCTTAGCAGCCGCCTGCAGAACCCTCTGGCGGTGATCCTCCGTTTGATTCAGAACCTGTGGGGAGAAAAGGAACAAGGGAGGATCCTTCTAACACCAGTTTTAGATCTTAGGATATGAATGGCAAAGAGGCCTAGCTTTCTGAAAAGACGTGCCAGGGAATTGTCTTTTTCTTCCTCTGGCTAGAATGGTTTCTTTTTCCCAAATTACAAGAAATTAGAGTACTAGTTACTAACGTTCACTTTAATTTAGCTTCAAGCTGAAAAGAAACCTGAGAAAATAGTTTTTTAGACTTTCTGTATATGTTCAATCTTACCACCAATCCAAGGCACAACGAACATAGGTCACTGCCTCTAACTTGTCTCATTAAAGAGCAATGACTTTCTATGTGGGGACTACAACTTAGACTTGAAGGAACAGGCATTACAGGCCCAGGCGCTGACAAATGAACAAATCTACACTTAAGAACAGAAGCTGGCCGGGCGTGGTGGCTCACATCTGTAATCCCAGCCCTTTGGGAGGCTGAGGCAGGCGGATCACCTGAGATCAGAAGCTCGAGACCAACCTGGCCAACATGGTGAAACCCCGTCTTGGCCGGGCGCGGTGGCTCAAGCCTGTAATCCCAGCACTTTGGGAGGCCGAGGTGGGTGGATCACGAGGTCGAGAGATCGAGACCATTCTGGTCAACATGGTGAAACCCCGTCTCTACTAAAAATACAAAAAATTAGCTGGGCATGGTGGCGTGTGCCTGTAATCCCAGCTACTCAGGAGGCTGAGGCAGGAGAATTGCCTGAACCCAGGAAGCGGAGGTTGCGGTGAGCCGAGATCGCGCCATGGCACTCCAGCCTGGGTAACAAGAGCGAAACTCCATCTCAAAAAAAAAAAAAAAAAGAAACCCCGTCTCTACTAAAAATACAAAAACTAGTTGGGCGTGGTAGCATGCGCTTGTAATCCCAGCTACTTTGGAGATTGAGGCAGGAGAATCACTTGAACTCAGGAGGTGGAGGTTGCAGTGGGCCGAGATTGTGCTACTGCACTCCAACCTGGCAACAGAGTGAGATTCCGTCTCAAAAAAAAAAAAAAAGAACAGAAGCACCGAACACCACCACCTACCTACACTGGGAACATGGGCCAGAAATGCCATGGGATCAGGAGTGCCTGTGATCTTTACAGTGGGTGTGGAATGTCACATACCACTGCCATCATGAAGGCAGCTAAGGTGTTACCTTTATGTCAGGCTTCTCAGAGGAATCACATTGCCAAGAGTAGGGTGGGAGGAAGGTACAGGAACATTTTACATTCCATTGTCTTAATACGAAATATTTAAGTTATTTATTTATTATTTAGAGATGGAATCTCACTCTGTCGCCTCTGCCTCTCGAGTTCAAGCAATTCTCCTGAGTAGTTGGGATTACAGGTGTGTGCCACCATGCCCAGCTTATTTTTGTATTTTTGGTAGAGATGGGGTTTCACCATGTTGGTCAAGCTGGTCTCGAACTCCTGACCTCTGATCTGCCTGCCTCAGCCTCCCAAAGTGCTGGGATTACAGGCATGAGCCACCACACCTGGCCCATATTTTTAATAGCATAAGTGTGGCTAAGCCTGTTGCTTCCAACTGGAAGAAATTAGACAAGCAACCCAAAGCAGAAGTCTTTATCATAGACAGTTCTTCAAGTTGGTTCAGAACAAAGTTCAGAACAAAGCAGTAACTACTCCCTGAAAACCTGTCTTGGGCAGAGGAAGGTGACTTCCATAAAGAGGTTTGTTTTGTTTTGTTTTTTAAAAAAGACATGGCTGAGAAAATACCAAACACCTATTTGTTAAAAAGAAAAGTCATGGCATGCTAGGGAAACACATCACTTGAAGACAGATACTTTCTTTTCTTTTTTTTTTTTTTTTTAGACGGAGTTTCGCTCTTGTTACCCAGGCTGGAGTGCAATGGCGCGATCTCGGCTCACCGCAACCTCCGCCTCCTGGGTTCAGGCCATGCTCCTGCCTCAGCCTCCTGAGTAGCTGGGATTACAGGCACGTACCACCATGCCCAGCTAATTTTTTGTATTTTTAGTAGAGACGGGGTTTCACCATGTTTACCAGGATGGTCTCGATCTCTTGACCTCGTGATCCACCCGCCTTGGCCTCCCAAAGTACTGGGATTACAGGCGTGAGCCACTGCGCCCGGCCTTGAAGACAGATACTTTCTTTCCTCTGGTTGTTGACTATTTCATATTACTCACTCCTATAATCCCAGAACTTTGGGAGGCCAAGGCAGGAGGACTGCTTGAGGTCAGGAGTTCCAGACCAGCTTGGGCAATATAGTGAGACCCTATCTCTACAAAAACATACCAAAAAATAATAAGCTGGGCATGGCAGCATGCACCTGTAGTCCCAGCTACTTGGGAGGCTGAGGCAGAAAGACTGCTTGAGCCTAGAAGGTCAAGGCTGCAGTGAGCCAAGATGGTGCCACTGCACTCCAGCCTGGGTGACAGAGTGAGATCTGTCTTAAAAAAAAAACAAAAAACAAACAAACAAAAAAAACTGGCTGGGCAAGGTGGCTCATGCCTGTAATCCTAGCACTTTGGAAGGCTGAGGTGGGCGTATCACCTGAGGTCAGGAGTTCAAGACCAGCCTGAGCAACACGGAAAAACACTATCTCTACTAAAAATACAAAATGAGCTGGGTGTGGTGGCACATGCATGTAATTCCAGCTAGGGAGGCTGAGGCAGAAAAATCACTTGAAACCAGGAGATGGAGGTTATAGGAGCCCAGATCGTACCATCGCACTCTAGCCTGGGCAGCAAGAGAGAAGCTCCATCTCAAAAAAAAAAAAAAAAAAAAAAAAAAAAAAAACTTCTTCTAGAAGGATGCTAAATAAACTAGCAAGCAATATTCTATTTGCTTTTCTCTTTCCTCATCCCACTCCTTGGTATTCAACCCCTTTTTAAACTCTAAGTTCCTACAGCTAGATTTCTAAAAAATCAAATTCTGGTCAGTTATAATGACTACTGAACATGCTCTTTAAATCTACCCACAGGCCTGGAAGGAGATTAAGGCAGCCCTAGAACCCAGAATATACTAGTATAGCCTATCACTCATTCACCAGCAGTTCTAAAACTCTCTCTCTCTCTCTCTCTCTCTCTCTCTCTGGTTAAACAGGTAAGTGTATCTCAAAGGACCTGGCAATAGGTCAGGTTGATGGGTCACATATGATGGGGGTCAGTGAGAGTTGAAATGGAAGTTACAGGATGGGCATGGTGGCTCATATCTGTAACCCCAGCCCTTTGGGAGGGCGAGGCAGGCAGATTACCTGACGTCAGGAGTTTGAGACCAGCCTGGCCAACATGGCAAAACCCCTTCTCTACTAAAAACACAAAAAATAGCCAGGTGTGGTGGTGGGCACCTATATTCCCAGCTACTTGGGAGGCTGAGACAGGAGAATCTCTTGAACCTAGGAGGCAGAGGCTGCAGTGAGCCGAGATCATGCCAATGCACTCCAGCCTGGGTGACAGAGCAAGACTCCATCTCAAAAAAAAAGAAGAAGAAAAAAGAAATGGAAGTTACAACATATCTCTGACAATTCTGCCACTGCCAAAAGGAACTGCCTTTGGGATTAAGGCAGTTTTATGTTTATATTAAGGTAATATTATGTTTATTAATATTCTAAGGGGGCGATCATCACTTTCATTCTTTCAAAAGGAACAAAGCCCCGCTCACCAGCCTTTCCTTCCATATGTACACACGGTTCACAACTCCTCCCTCAGAGCCCTGTGATAACCATGGTGTGCATAAACCACTCTTACTATAATTTGGCAAAATTCAAACAGTCTCTTCTTGGGTACAAGAGTCACACCAGGGCTCTTTGGCTAGACTGTGTGGTTAAGATCAAAGGTCACCACAAAGATGCATGCCGAGTTATCGGGACTGGCTGCCTCAGCAGGCAGGGCGTGTGGGAGAGGGCAGAACTAACTTCTAGTGTATGTCTAGATTGTTTGAAGTATATTTTTCTTAACTAAGCATACTTCTGAGAAAGTATTATTATAAAAAATATTTCAGACTTGGCTGAGCACAGTGGCTCACACCTATAATCACAGAATCTTGGGAGGCTGAGGCAGGTGGATCACTTGAGTTCAGGAGTTTGAGACCAGCCTGGCCAACACAGTGAAACCTCATCTCTAATAAAAATACAAAACTTAGCCGGGAGCGGTGGTACATGCCTGTAATCCCAGCTACTTGGGAGGATGAAGCAGGAGAATCACTTGAACCTGGGAGGCAGAGGCTGCAGTGAGCCAAGATCGCGCCATTGCACCCCAGCCTGGGCAAAAGAGTGAGATTCCGTCTCAAAAAAATAAATCAAGGTACAAAAATTAGCCAGACGTGGTGGCACGTGCCTGTAATCCCAGCTGCTCAAGAAGCTGAGGCAGGAGGATCACTTGAGCCTGGGAGGCGGAGGTTGCAGTGAACTGAGATAGCACCATGGCACTCCAGCCTGGGAAACAGAGTGAGAGTCTGTCTCAAAAAAATAAAAATAAAAAAATCTCAGACTCATGAGGTGGAGAGGAATTGAATATGCTAGGCAATGATGATTTTAGATGCTTAGCATTCCTGTCTCATTTGAGGATGGCTAATGCTATTTTTAACTATTATTCCCTAAGACTTTCTCAGCTCCCAGAAAGACATATTACCCATGGACATTTCTTTTTTTGGTATCCTGGTTTGCTACAGGTGCTTTATAGACTATCAGTGTTTCAAGGAGGGAGAATGGTCTTGTTATTCCAGTATTCCCCCAAAACAAGTTTCCTCCAGCCTTTTGTGTACCATTTGGAGATCATCAATCCTGGTATTCACTCCAGAGGCCATTTCCTTCCTCTCCTGCGGTGTCTCAGGACAGGGATAGAGTGAGGCTCGGAACCTGGAATATACAGACACAGCCTTATGATCATCAAAGTTTCTTAATTTATCCAATTTAAATAATCTCAGAAAGTAATCCTAATGTACCAGAAGGACCAAAACAGGATTGGGTCAGATGGATGTATTACGTCAATACTATTTTTTTTTTTTTTTTTTTTTGAGATGGAGTTTCACTCTGTCACCAAGGCTGGAGTGAAGTGGCATGATCTTGGCTCACTGCAACCTCCACCCCCCTGGGTTCAAGTGATTTTCCTACCTCAGCCTCCCGAGTAGCAGGGATTATAGGCACCTGATACCATACCTCACTAATTTTTGTATTTTTAGTAGAGAAGGGGTTTCACCATGTTGGCCAGGCTGGTCTCAAACTCCTGACCTCAGGTGATCCACCTACCTTTGCCTCCCAAAGTACTAGGATTACAGGCATGAGCCACCGCGCCCAGCTTAAGTCAACACTATTTACGTGAAATGACCTGCAGACAGAGCAATTATAACATCTGAACTACATTGACATTCTCTATAGCTAAGAAATTTCTTTGAAATTAAAAAAAAAAAAAAAGGCAAATAATATTGTAAATTAAAAGAGAGGGATGGCATGGAAAAAATTCTGTCCCTAGGCCAGGCGTGGTAGCTCATGCCTGTAATCCCAGCACTTTGAGAAACTAAGGCAGGTGGATTGCTTGAGTCTAGGAGTTCAAGACCAGCCTGGGCAACATGGTGAAATGTCATCTCCACAAAAAAAATACAAAAATTAGTCGGGCATGGTGGCATGTGCCTGTAGTCCCAGCTACTTGTGAGGCTGAGTTGGGAGAATCAACTGAGCTCGGGAAGTCAAAGCTGCAGTGAGCTGTGATCATGCCACCGCACTTTAGCCTGGGCAATGGAGTGAGGCACTGACTCACGAAAAAAAAGCGAGGCACAGTGGCTCATGCCTGTAATCCCAGCACTTTGGGAGGTGAGGCAGGCAGATCACTTGAGATTAGGAGTTTAAGACCAGCCTGGCCAGCATGGCAAAACCTCATCTCTACTAAAAATTAAAAAATTAGCCTGGTGTGGTGGCATGCACCTGTAGTTCCAGCTACTTGGGAGGCTGAGGCAGGAGAATCGCTTGAAGCCTGGAGGTGAAGGTTGCAGTGAGCTGTGATTGTGCCATTGCATTCCAGCCTGGGTGACAACACGAGACTCAAAATAAATAAATACAGATATATATAAATATATATATATATGTATGTATATATATATATATATATATATATATATATATATATATATCCCTAAGGCAGGATTCCAGGAAATTTAAGGACATAGCATCTAAGTATGGAGACTCACTGTCCCAGAATAATATGGCATTTATAAACCATGAGTCCTTAGAGTTATTTTTTTCCCAAGCTAAGGAAATTGTGGTTCTCTTTTTTTTTAGTTTTTAATAGAGATGGGTCTCGCTAAGTTGGCCAGGCTGGTCTTCAAATCCTGAGGTCAAGCAGTCCTCCTGCTTCGGCCTCCCAAAGTGTTGGGATTACAGCCATGAGCCATTGTATCAGGCCAAAAATGTGATTCTGATGGTATTTTAAAAAATGAATTTAGGAGTGGTGGCTCACGCCTGTAATCCCAACACTCTGGGAGGCCAAGGTGAGAGGATCACCTGAGGTCAGGAGTTCGAGACCAGCCTAGCCAATATGGTGAAACTCCATCTCTACTAAAACTACAAAAAAAAAAAAAAAAAAAAAATTAGCTAGGTGTGGTGGCGCATGCCTGTAATCCCAACTACTTGGGAGGCTAAGCCAGGAGAATCACTTAAACCTGGGAGGCAGCCGGGCGCGGTGGCTCAAGCCTGTAATCCCAGCACTTTGGGAGGCCGAGGCGGGTGGATCACGAGGTCAAGAGATCGAGACCATCCTGGTCAATATGGTGAAACCCCGTCTCTACTAAAAATACAAAAAAGTAGCTGGGCATGGTGGCACGTGCCTGTAATCCGAGCTACTCAGGAGGCTGAGGCAGGAGAATTGCCTGAACCCAGGAGGTGGAGGTTGCGGTGAGCCGAGATCGCGCCATTGCACTCCAGCCTGGGTAACAAGAGCGAAACTCCGTCTCAAAAAAAAAAAAAAAAAAAAAAAAAAAAATACCTGGGAGGCAGAGGTTGCAGTTCACTGAGATCACACCATTGCACTCCAACCTGGGTGACAGAGTGAGACTCAGTTGCGCAAGAAAAAAAAAAAAATGAATTTAGGTCAGCTGCAGTGTTCACGCCTGTAATCCCAGCACGCTGGGAGGCTGAGGTGGGCAGATCCCTTAAGTCCAGGAGTTCCATTTCAGCCTGGGCAACATGGTAAAACCCCGTCTCTACAAAGAATACAAAAAATTAGCCAGGTATGGTGGAGCACACCTGTAGTCCCAGCTACTCTAGAGGCTGAGGCGGGAGGATCCCTTGAGTCCGGGAAGTGAAAGCTGCAGTGAGCCGTGATCATGCCACTGCAATGCAGCCTGGGCGACAGAGTGAGATCCCCCATCCGAACAACAAAAATAAAAATGAATTTGGGCTATTTCTAATTGATTAAAATATGCCCTAACAGTATTAAGAGATATATTCATTGTGTCAAGGTAGACTAAAAAGGATATGTATTTCACTATTCTGAACTTTAAGACTGTTGAGTAGCTGGGCAGCATGGCTGTGCACTCCTGGTAGAGGCATGCCTCTCTTACCCTTCACAGATTTTCTTGACTCTGTTTTTCAGCTGATCGCCTTGGAAGAAAATGATAAACACAGACTTGTGCACGTAGTCACCCTAGGCCCCAGAATAGAAAAACAAGAGTTCAGACTTCTGTACCTGGATGAAAACCTCTTAACCAACTTTTTTGGTGATGTAAGAACAACAGGCATCCTTTAAGGACATGGCAATCTTGCACTTTCACCACTCACCTCACTCTATTTCCTGAGCTTCACCACAAGAACATCTGCCTTATAATCTCTAATCCACAATCATCTTTCTCTGTTTTTTTTTTTTTTTTCACTTAACCAGGAGCTTGAAGCTAAGATGATGCTCCCCTTAGCACTGTGTAGACTTATTTACCAATTCACCTTTAAATCTTATTTTGCCTGAATGACAAAAGTACAGGAAAGAAAAGAGAAGGAAGCCATTTCTGTCTGTTCTGGGACTTAGAAATTCTTAGATAAAAAGGGCTAGTAACTACAAGGAACTGAGTTCCTAGGAGGAATGCTGGTGTAGAATCTCACAATTCAAGCTAATCTGGACTTTATAGGGCAGGGAAGAAGGCAGTCCATTCCAAATACCAAGTTTATACCTGAAGTATGATGCAAGAACTGGAAAGAAAGATGAGAAAAGAAGATATATGGGGTATTAACCAGAACTGTCTCTGGTTGCCTGTATTTTCTCATAGATGCAGCATGTACAGCTTTTATAATAACAAACAAAACTTTAGAAGGATAAAAGGAGATAAGGAGTGAAGAAAATTAGGCTCAAGAGTCTTAAATCCCTAAATTCTCCAGGCTAAACTAAAACCGATTCTTTGTGCAGCTGCTCTGTTACAGATAACCAGGGTCTCCTTTTGGTGATTTGATAAAATAACCTTTCTGTTGCCAACAGGAAATTTGACTGAATATTCCTAAGAACAGTTCCTCATTAGTGTGACTGCAGATTACGATGTTTCCACAACATGACGGTCTTTGGCAAGATGGTGAAACTACTAGGCAGGGGATTCACCTGAAGTGTCACCACACTCCTCCACGGCATGGAGGATAAAAGCCATGCTGCTGCACAGCCCACCCCACCTGGGAAATCTCACAATTCAATCTCTCTTCTTAAGTAAAGAATACTAATTTAAGAAATTAACGAAATAATTTAGAACAGAAAAACTAACTTCAGGTTTCTAAAGAATACTAGTACAAAAGCAAAGTACAATTTTTGCAGTATGTTTGATCTTTACTTGTACTCCCTGAAATCAGGACTCACAATACCTAAACGCAGGTTCAGATGATAAACTCTGTCCCATTATGGCAAATGCCAAGATGTTAAACTGTTTCTACTTTCTGAAATACTGGCTGGGGAAGACCATCCCATTTTGTCCAATATCTATTCTTTAACTAAGTTTCTAATCCTTCCAACAAACAAAAGACAAAAAAACTTTACCAAGTAAAATTTCATCAGCTTATAAAGATCACAGTTTAGAAAATCTCCCTTTTTTTTTTTTTTTTTTTTTTTTTTTTTTTTTTTTTGAGACAGAGTCTCACTCTGTTACCCAAGCTGGAGTGCACTGGAGTGATCTCAGCTCACTGCAACCTCCACCTCCCAGGTTCAAGTGATTCTCCTGCCGCAGCCTCCTGAGTAGTTGGGATTACAGGCCCGTGCCACCATGCCCAGCTAATTTTTGTATTTTTAGTAGAGATGGAGTTTCACCATGTTGGTCAGGCTGGTGTCAAACTGCTTGACCTCGTGATCCACCCACCTCAGCTTCCCAAAGTGCTGGGATTACAGGCGTGAGTCACCGTGCCCAGCCTTTCCATCTCTTTTTATACACAACTATTACCAAATTTGGGGCCAGGCATGGTTGCTCACGCCTATAATCCCAACACTTTGGGAGGCCGAGGTGGGCAGATCACTTGAGGTCAGAAGATCGAGACCAGACTGGGCAACATGGTAAAATCCTGTCTTTACTGAAAATACAGAAAAGTGAGCTGGGCATGGTGGAGCACACCTGCAATCCCAACTACTCAGGAGGTTGAGGCAGGAGAATCATTTGAACCCAGGAAGGAGGGGTTGCAGTGAGCTGAGATTGTGCCACTGCACTCCAGTCCGGGCAACAGAGTGAGACTCCATCTCAAAAAAAAAAAAAAAAAAAAAAGGCCGGGCACAGTGGCTCAAGCCTGTAATCCCAGCACTTTGGGAGGCCGAGACGGGTGGATCACGAGGCCAAGAGATCGAGACCATCCTGGTCAACATGGTGAAACCCCGTCTCTACTAAAAATACAAAAAAATTAGCTGGGCGCGGTGGCGTGTGCCTGTAATCCCAGCTACTCAGGAGGCTGAGGCAGGAGAATTGCCTGAACCCAGGAGGCGGAGGCTGCGGTGAGCTGAGATCGCGTCATTGCACTCCAGCCTGGGTAACGAGAGCGAAACTCCATCTAAAAAAAAAAAAAAAAAAAAAAAGATCAAATTTGGAACCAGACGTCTTGCTTTAATTCTCTTGCAAATAAGTGAGAATAAAAATTTCCAATCAGAATAACATCTACACGGGTAAAGCTTGAAAATATTTATATGCCATATACACATCATATATCCATGTGTACATATGACAGGAATTAACTTAGAGGAAGTACTTCAAATTCTCCAGTTAGAGCAGAGTTAAAGATAATGGCTACTCTGTGGAAGGAGTAAATTCAGGCGGCCCCACGCTGCGTTTCGGCTCTGGGCTCCCTCTACAAGACCTACTCCACAGGATGCAATCTCCTTGTCTTACAGTCACAGGATCCTCCAGGGGGTTCTCGATTTCAGCCTGTCGCAGGAACACATTTCCCCGGCATACTCTCCAAAGCATGCGCTCAAAAGTAGGGATGCGCTCCCGGTTAATGACACCAGCCACGAAGCTGTGGGGAGAAGAGACAGACTGGAAACTCTATTCCATGTCATGGGATGGAAGGTTTTAAGACAAAGTCTTATTCCCAGCCTCACTTCTGGACACAGCAGACAGCTAACAAAGCAAATCAGGCACGAATCCAGAGTCACAGTAGTCTTAACAGGACTATCTCAGAAGAGGCCATATCCTGATAGCAAGTGAATCCCCAATCTCACTGCTCTACTGAAAAGCAAAGATGAACATGGCCCCACTGAATACAGAAAGGTTGACGTGGCACTTACCCAAGTCTTAAAGGTGTGCCTCTTCCCATCTCACTTGGCTCCAAGAGGGATGAGGACTCTTCCAACAGGTCTGGATCCGCCATCTGCTGATGATGCAATTCAGCCTGAATTCACAAATCAATTAATATCTAATGAAAATAGTTAGTGGCATGCAGGGAACGAGGAGCCAGGAGACAGGTTCAGAAAATAAGGATGAAAAAGAAAGCAAACCACCAAAAGACAAGATATACCCACAAAAAGACAAGAATAGGGGATGAAAACAAAGAAAATAAATTTGAAGTAAAGAAAGCATAATTGCCCCAGTAAAGCATCTGGGGAAATGGTTTTAGAAATAAGGAATAAAAAAAAAAAAAACACTAAATGATGGTGACATGTATAAATCTGCTACTTGGTGGAAGCCATTTTCTCTCCTATGTTTCTCTGAATGAACCATGAAAGTACCAGGAAATACCTCTGCATGTAGATAGGAAGCTAAAATATCTCTCCCTTCTGTACAATAATGAAGAGGCTCTGCAGATACTCTCAACATTTAATTTCTAGGCAGCTACAAACTAGAATTTTCCCTGTGTGAGAATGTGAAAGACAGAGGTTCTCTTTCCAATGAAGAAGAAAGGCACTGCCACTGTCTTTGAATACTGTGTAGTCTGGTGAAAATCAGAATGGGCAGCTCCAGATACCTAAGTTTCTAGCTGCTTTAAAATTCAAAACATGAGCCGGGCACGGTGGCTCAAGCCTGTAATCCCGGCACTTTGGGAGGCTGAGACGGGTGGATCACGAGGTCGAGAGATCGAGACCATCCTGGTCAACATGGTGAAACCCCGTCTCTACTAAAAATACAAAAAATTAGCTGGGCATGGTGGCGCGTGCCTGTAATCCCAGCTACTCAGGAGGCTGAGGCAGGAGAATTGCCTGAACCCAGGAGGTGGAGGTTGCGGTGAGCCGAGATCGCGCCATTGCACTCCAGCCTGGGTAACAAGAGTGAAACTCCATCTCAAAAAAAAAAAAAAAAAAAAAAAAAAAATTCAGAGCATGAGAACTTTCATCATCGCCACTTATAGAATGATCCAAGCCATGGGATTTAAAAAGTATTTATGTCTTCAAAAGGATAAGAAGCATAATAGCTGGGCAGGCCTGAGCCTCCACTGCATCCATAAAGGGAAGAAAAAGTAAAAAACATATCTGAATGTCCTATTTTCCAAGTAGGAATCTCCTAAATAAGTTCACATATGCTTTACAGTTACAGGATTCTTGAGAACACGGCTCAAGAATCAAGTAAAGTGAAGAAAAAGCAAGAGATAACAGACCAAATTGGAGCTCATGGGCTGGTGTAATTGGTGAGATTTAAAATGATTTCCACCATGACAGTTTATACAATGAAATGAAGGAAAAGAAGGATCCTCCCACACACGGGTCTACATTTCCCAGCCTCTCTCTACCCAACTCATCCTACCACCCTTTACTCCCATTAGAAAGGAGAAGCTGCTCCAAAAACAAAACAAAACAAAACAAAATAAAAACAGTCCAATCAACTTCTCCACTGCCTCATCTCCCCAACTTGAATATCCAGGCACTACGTGTTTGACCAAAAACTAGAAATAAGCCAGAACAATCA
The DNA here is from genome assembly GCF_048565385.1 of Saimiri boliviensis. NCBI lineage: Eukaryota > Metazoa > Chordata > Mammalia > Primates > Cebidae > Saimiri > Saimiri boliviensis. The sequence goes on along the minus strand of NC_133465.1, from coordinate 47,939,828 downwards.
TCCTCTTCAAGAGCACAACAAAACAAAAAGTCAGAAGAGTTTCTCTCTATCATTTTCATTCCAAGTTTCAATTCGATTCTATTCCTGTCAGCCACACTATTAAAAAGTGGCACAGGGACCATCACTTGATAAAGTCATAGGATCATAAACATAGCAAAAAAGGGGGAAAACTGTATAAACCAGATGATAAGCCTGAAGGTCTAAAAAATGGAAAGCAATTGCTTTGGGAAGTAACAATCAATACCAGAAGAGCAGAGAAATACTGTAATGAGATTGGAAAAGTTTAAGATGAGATCATGGAGACACTGGTTACCCTACTTGCTGTTACATGGAAGTTGAGGGGTTTTTTTTATTTGTTTGTTTTGTTTGTACTTCGAATCAAATCAGCTGACTGCAAGCAACTTCTTCTCAGGATCCTGATGATTACAGCATTTCAACTTATTCTAGGGATATTCCTTGGCAAAAACCAGTGAGCCTGACTGCTACTCAAAAGATTCCATCCTGCTTGCCTGCATGTTTCACAAGACTTGGTTTAAGTCAACCCTAAATATCAGACTCAATGCAAACACATGTGCTCTAAAGTGGACAACTGATGGAACAGCAAACAGCGCTTAGCAACTAGACCACTTCAAAGACTCTATGTAGGACCCTCTGAGAATAAAAAAACAACAGAATTAAAATTCAACATAAACTTGCATTTGAATTGCTAATTTCACCACTTCATACTTAAGAATTCTGTCTTAGAGAGAAAAATTACAAATTTTTAAATAAAAGTATGCCTGACGGGAAACTGGGATGACTAGAACCACTCACTAACTGAAGGCCTTTAAAGCAATATCTAAAACCATGTTGTTGAGAGTATCTAAATCTAAGAGCAGGGGTGTCTGATCTTTTGGCTTCCCTGGGCCACACTGGAACAAGAAGAATTGTCTTGGGCCACACATAAAATACACTAACATTAATGATAACCAATGAGCTTTAAAAAAAAATTGCAAAAAAAATCTCATAATGTTTTGAGAAAGTTTACGAATTTGTGTTGGGCCACATTCAAAGCTGTCTTGGGTCACATGAGGCCTGAGGGCCATGGGCTGGACAAACTTGTCTTAAGGGTATCTGGGTCCTCTAACAACAGCATTGCAATGTTCCTCGACATTACTTGCTATGCCCTCTGGTGTACCCCTTTCTCCACTCAAGATACTAAAAACCATGCCTTACAAAAAGGAAGTAGCAGAATTTCGGTTCTGTTTCTATAGCAATGAAGTATAAATAGCGCACCCAGTTCAAGCTATGTCAATTACCATGAACAAACAATTACTGCCATCTACATCAAGAAAAAAATTGTATTTCATCACTTAAGATATTCACCCAAGCCCCAAAGGAAATGGTAGATGGGAAAGAAAACAAAGAAAGCAGATGGATGGAAAACTGAGAAGGAAAGGAAAGCAGGGATCTGCATGCCATTAACCATTACTTTTCCAGTCTTCTTTATGTTCTCATATGTTATGGTGCTTATGGTAAAAGATGCAGAGAAATCTCTCCAGCTCTTACAGTTCTTCATAAGCAAGAAGACTGAGAAAAGGATAATCATTAACAAGTCATTTTAAATGCCCTAGATAAGAAATGACTAAGTCAAATTTGTAATCATCTTTAATCATAGAATATTCAATATGTTTATTTTTCCCCTTATACACACCCTGCCAATCATAACTCCTATGCCTAAATATAGAATCATTTTCCAATTTAGGCATTTTATGCTAACTCATTACTGTGAATTACTGATTGTAGTCACCAAATTATAAAAAGAGTTTAAAACTGGTAGTGTTTTAGGTCCTTTGCAAATATTATAATTTCAGACATGGAAGAAAATCCCATGAAAAATCCTGTTTCCAACATTTGAGGGTCCCAAGTGTCCTATCTTTTGCATTATTTGAAGTGTACTTGCATGTGCAGATGCAAAGTTGTGGCACTGACACCTGAGCCTTCTGCCAGGCAGCAGCAGGGCAAGGTCTATGGAAAGGGACCTGGGTGAGGCTGTGGGCTAGGGCAAGAACAGGCAAGGCAGAGAGGTTCTTGCCAACAGACTTCTTGCACTGCAGTGAGGCTGCTAAGAATGAAAGGGGAACTGATGACAAAAGCAGTGTGAGAGTCTCTCTCAGTCACTGTCTTGTGCTCTAAGTACTTTCAGGTATTGGGAAAATAAAATAAAATAAAATAGGAGGGGGAAAACAATACACCATGAATAGGGAACAAAGATCATGAAGACTTAGAGTCTGCCTTCTCAAGATAGGTACTTAATGTTTAGACTTATCAATCCTCAAAAAATAAAATTCCAAAATCCATAATTTAGGATTTAAAAATATTATTTTTCCAAGTGGTTCCTCTTATTTTCACTTTCTTTTCATTAGGAAAGTAATAGTTTAAATAATTATTTCCCTAAAGGGAATCCATCTATCAGTCTTTATTCAGAATTTCTACAAAAGTGAACCATAATAGGAAGCTGGCTCTCATTCTTAAACTCAGGAGGTCTTGAAAGACATTTTCACCAGGCGCGATGGCTCATGCCTATAATCCCAGCACTTTGGGAGGCTGAGGCAGGCAGATCACCTAAGGTCAGGAGTTCGAGACCACCCTGACCGATATGGAGAAACCCTGTCTTTAAAAAAAAAAAAAAAAAAAAAAAAGGCCGGGCGCGGTGGCTCAAGCCTGTAATCCCAGCACTTTGGGAGGCCGAGGCGGGTGGATCACGAGGTCAAGAGATCGAGACCATCCTGGTCATCATGGTGAAACCCCGTCTCTACTAAAAATACAAAAGCTGAGGCAGGAGAATTGCTTGAACCCAGGAGGCGGAGGTTGCGGTGAGCCGAGATCGCGCCATTGCACTCCAGCCTGGGTAACAAGAGCGAAACTCCGTCTCAAAAAAAAAAAAAAAAAAAAAAAAAAAAAAAAAAAAAAGGATCAAGACCATCCTGGTCAACAAGGTGAAACCCCGTCTCTACTATAAATACAAAAAATTAGCTGGGCATGGTGGTGCGTGCCTGTAATCCCAGCTACTCAGGAGGCTGAGACAGGAGAATTGCCTGAACCCAGGAGGCGGAGGTTGCAGTGAGCCGAGATCGCGCCATTGCACTCCAGCCTGGGTAACAAGAGCGAAACTCCGTCTCAAAAAAAAAAAAAAAAAAAAAAAAAAGAAGACATTTTCATATAAGATAGCAGCAATACCTCAGCAGTAAACTAAAGAGTATATCAAGCCGGGCGCGGTGGCTCACGCCTGTAATCCCAGCACTTTGGGAGGCTGAGGCGGGTGGATCACGAGGTCAAGAGATCGAGACCATCCTGGTCAACATGGTGAAACCCCGTCTCTACTAAAAATACAAAAAATTAGCTGGGCATGGTGGCGCGTGCCTGTAATCCCAGCTACTCAGGAGGCTGAGACAGGAGAATTGCCTGAACCCAGGAGGCGGAGGTTGCGGTGAGCCGAGATTGTGCCATTGCTCTCCAGCCTGGGTAACAAGAGTGAGACTCTTGTCTCAAAAAAAAAAAAAAAAAAAAAGAGTATATCAAAATGGAAAAAAAATGGGGACAGGGAGGGTAAAAGAATTAAGCTCCAAATAATGCTAAAAAGTAGCTGAGCTCTATTAGGCCAGGTTTACATCAGATCTGTGGGTAGCAGCTTGGACATGTTTAGAAAAGCACACATCTGTGAACACATGAAAGCTTCGTGTTCTGAAGTGTTTCTTAATATGACTGAATGATACATTCCTTGAATACAGGGACCATGTCTTACTCATCTTGTGTCTCAAGAGTAAGTGCTCATTGTATGCTCAGTGAATTAGTGATCAAGAATACAATGTCTGGGTAGTGAGCATACTGGAATTGCAGGTTCATTAAAAACATATGGCTTAAGTGGCAATGTCTATTGCAAAAGACCTTAAACACTTAGAAAGAGTTAATCACACTGTCCCACACCCTCTAATGTGACGCCATTAGGGACTGGCAAAAGAAGTTACCACTAGTCTCAAAATTCCCGACTCCATGAGCAAGCTGAATATTTGCGCTTTCTGATTCTTGGAAGGACCAGGCAATTAAATTCATATGAGTTTTTCCCCCTTCCCTTGCCCCAGCAGATCCTTTTAATTAAATGGCTTCTCTGAGTCAAATCCTTAAATAAGTGAGGAATGTATCACCTCCTCAGAAGACTTTCTCTAGCCCAGCAGTTTTCTTTTTTCTTTTTTTTTGCGGGGGGAGGGTGGGGAGTTAACATTTAGAAATAGATTTGTAGCCAGGTTTTGTGCTCTTTTAATAGGCTGAGAAGCTAAAAATAACACTTTGTAAAGGAAAACATTGCAAACAGATGAAATTTAACTGAGCACCAGACATTCATAGTTGAAGAGCACACATGGGGGAAATTGTATGTCCTTAAATTATCAACTTATTGGGTAGCCCAGCAGTTTTCAAACTAGCCTGCCTCAGGATCACCTGGTTAAAACAGATTGCTAGGCCTAACGCCTACAGTTTCTGATTTAGTAGATCTAGGGTGGAGGCTGACAATTCATACTTCTGACAAGATTATAGGTGAGGCTGCTGTTGGTTGAAAACCCCTGCTCCAGCTTAGAGAATTATGGATAACTACTATCACACTGGATATTAAAAAAAAAAAAAAGAAAGAAAGAAAGAAAAAAGAAAAAAAAGAATTATGGATAATTGATCTCAAACGATAAAAATTTCTGAGATGAGGCAGTTAAAAACCATTTTTAAAAAATAAAGAAAAAAGTAAGTTTAAAGTAAAACTGAGAACACAGCAGATGCTAACTAAAATAGGCCTCTGGCAGGCACAGTGGCTCACACCTGTAATCCCAGAACTTTAGGAAGCAGAAGTTGGTGGATCACTTGAGGCCAGGAGTTCGAAATCAGCCTGGCCAACATGGTGAAACCCTGTGTCTACTGAAAATACAAAAATGAGCTGGGGGTGGTGGTTAGCACCTGTAATCCCAGCTACTCAGGAGGGTGAGGCAGGAGAATTGCCTGAGCTTGGGAGGTGGGGGTTGCAGTGTGCTGAGATCACACAACACTGCACTCCAGCCTGGGCAAACAGAGTGAGAGACTCTGTCTCAAAAAAAAAAAAAAAAAAAAAAATGCCCTCTATATTTAAAAGCTTTGCCAAGTTGTCCTGCTAAGCAAAGGAATTAAAGAACTAGAGGAAGGCACATTGAACAGTGACTGTAACAATCCCTAAAGTGTCTAATATTGTCAATCTGGTGGCAAAGACATCTGTCAAGAAGACAGTTACCATACTTTAGGCCATCAGAGAAACCACATCCCAGGTGAAAGCTAAGACTCCTCCCCAGGCTGAGTTAGGAGAAGAGAGCCTTCTATAAGCCTTGCTTCAGATCCTTTCCATGGGGTCACCTCAGCACAGTCATCTGGACTAAGTCACCCACATTTTTTTTTTAAGACACTCTCGCTCTGTCACCCAGCTAGAGTAAAGTGGCTTAACCTCAGCTCACTGCAACCTCTGCCTCCCCGGCTCAAGCAATCCCCCACCTCAGCCTCCCAAGTAGCTGGGACTACAGGTGTGTGTGATGACGTCTGCCTAATTTTTGTATTTTTTGTAGAAATGGGGTTTCAGCATGTTGCCCAGGCTGATCTTGAACTCCTGGGCTCAAGTGATCTGCCCCCTTCATCCTCCCAAAGTTTTTGGGATTGCAGGCATGAGCCACCATGCCCAGCCAAGTCATCCACATTTTTTTTTTTTTTGAGACAGAGTGTTAGTCTGTCACCCAGGCTGGAGTTCAGTGGAGCAACCTCGGCTCACTGCAAGCTCCACCTCCTGGATTCAAATGATTTTCCTGCCTCAGCCTCCTGAGTAGCTGGGATTACAGGTGCCCACCTCTTCACCTGGCAAGTTTCTGTATCTTTAGTAGAGACAGAGTTTCACCATATTGGCCAAGCTGGTCTCGAACTTCTGTTCTCAGGTGATCCGCCTGCCTCAGCCTCCGAAAGTGCTGGCATTACAGGCGTGACCCACCATGCCTGGCCTCATCTACATGTTTAGCCCAGGAACTTATTAACATTTTTCCCTCTAAGGTAATGTATCTAAGTTTATGTGTAATGCAGGAGTTTCAAACCAGCATCCTACCAATATTTCCCATATAGTACAATGAAAGACTCTTGAAAAATTTGTGTGATGTGTGCTATCTGAAGTACTGAAAAATATGCTCGAAGGTTTATAAGCAAACATAGAGAATAAAATAAAAATTTGATGACAAGGTTTGGTGATTAAACCTTTGTTATAATTTTGTCTATAACCAAATGTTTGTTTCTTCAGCTTTGACCTTAAGCATATACTTACCTTATAAGTATAAATGTAATGTGAAAATTTATACTATGTTTATACAACTGCTTCAGGATTCCTTTCCTCATCTTGAGATGAAAAATTGAAGAAAATGTGAAAAAATATAAAACCATGGCTGGCTGTGTACTGCATGAAAAATGGAACATAATCTCACATTTCTTCAACTAAAACAGGGTGCAAAAATGGCATTGCTTCCAAACTAGCAAATTAAAATAATTACTGGAATAAAAATATGGCCCACTGTGTGTGTAATATCAGCTGCTCAAATACTAAAAGAAACAATAGTCTGACCTCATCAAAAAATTGCTGAGTTTTGCGTAGTATAAATTTTAATTCAGTCAGTTCCAGGAAGTTTCTCTTCAGTGCTTCCTGGTTTGTGTTGATTTCCTTCAGTTCATTTTCAATCTTCTCAAAATTGGCCTAAAAAAAAAAAAAAGAAAGTAGATTAAGCTAAACTCAATGCTTGCTCTGAAAGACATTAAATAAATTCATCCCACAGAACTGTTGCCAAGCTGATGGTTAAAAGAGATCTTGCACTTGCCTAGCAAATACTATGATTTTACTAGAGCAATTTTCTTTGTTCCTTTTTTTTTTGAGATGGAGTTTCATTCTTGTTACCCAGGCTGGAGCGCAATGGTGCGATCTCAGCTCACCGCAACCTCCATCTCCTGGGTTCAAGCGCTTCTCCTGCCTCAGCCTCCCAAGTAGCTGGGATTACAGGCATTCGTCATCATGCCCAGATAATTTTTTGTATTTTTAGCAGAGACGGGGTTTCTCCGTCTTGGTCAGTCTGGTCTTTAACTCCTGACCTCAGGTGATCCGCCTGCCTCAGCCTCCCAAAGTGCTGGGAATACAGGCATGAGCCACGACGCCCAGTCATTAATTTTCTTTATGAAACTTTTTTGGCTTAAAATAATATTCCCTCGGTTGAGGGGGGTGGATCACTTGAGGTCAAGAGTTCAAGACCAGCCTGACCAACATGGTGAAACCCTTTCTCTAATAAAAATACAAAATTAGTTGGGCGTGGTGACTTGCACTTGTAGTCCCAGCTATTCGGGAGGCTGAGGCAGGAGAACTGCTTGAACCCGGGAGGCAGAGGTTGCAGTGAGCCAAGATCACACTACTGCACTCGAGCCTGGCGCCTGGCGACAGATTAAGACTCTTGTTTCAAAAAAAAAAAAAAAAAAAAAAAGTTGATCTCATAGCAGTACACGGTAAAATGACAGATACCAGAGGCTATGAAGGGTGTGTGGGTTTTTAGGGGGATGAAGAAAAGTTGGTTAATGTGGACGAACATACAGCTAGATAGAAGGCATAAGTTCTAATGCTCAATAGCAGAGTAGGGTGCCTGTAGTTAACAGCAATGTATTGTATGTTTCAAAATAGCTATAAGAGAGGAACTGAAATGTTCCCAACACATACAAATGATAGATACTCAAGGTGATGGATAACCAAACACTCCCACTTGATCACTACACATTCTATGTATATACCAAAATATCACATGTATACCATAAATGTTTACAAATATTACCTATCAATAAAAAAGAGGGAAAATTCATTTGAATCCCACCTACAAGAAACTTATAATCAGTAGATAATGCTGACAAAGTTAGCAAGAATTACTCTACTCTCCATCTACTAAGGAAAGTAATTTCTGCATTTAAGTAGAAAGAAACTTTTCTGGTTTTCTCAGAACTGTTTACCTCTTCTGTCTTGAAAGTATGAAATTAAAATATTTAAAAAGAAAAAAAAAAAAAGATCTGTTTACCTCTAAGTCAATCATGTCCCGGGGGAAGGGAACCTCTGGGTTTTCACCGGTGTCCATAATGGGAATGTTAGCTTTTCTTATCTCCTTCTCAACAAATCCTAAAATGACAGAATCAAAACATTCATGTCTAATTGCACATGCTTGAAATTGCTTTTTTGTTGTTGTTTTTTGATATGGAATTTCACTCTTGTTGCCCAGGCTGGAGTGCAGTGGCGCGATCTCAGCTCACTGCAACCTCCACCTCCCAGGTTGAAGCATTTCTCCAGCCTCAGCCTCCCAAGCAGCTGAGATTATAGGCATGTGCCACTGTGCCCAGCTAATTGTGTATTATTATTATTATTTATTATTTTGAGACAGAGTCTCGCTCTTTTGCCAGGCGCCAGGCTGGAGTACAGTGGTGCAATCTTGGCTCACTGTAATCTCTGCCTCCCGGGTTCAAGCAATTCTCCTGCCTCAGCCTTCTGAATAGCTGGGACTACAGGTGCACACCACCATGTCCAGCTAATTTTTGTATTTTTAGTAGAGACGGGGTTTCACTATGTTGGCCAGGATGGTCTCAATCTCTTGACCTCGTGATCCGCCTGCCTCAGCCTCTCAAAGTGCTGGGATTATCGGTGTGAGCCACTGCACCCGGCCTGATTTTGTATTTTTAATAGAGATGGGGCTCACCATGTCAGGCTGGTCTCAAACTCCTTACCTCAGGTGATCCACCCACCTCGGACCCTCAAAGTGCTGGGATTACAGGCGTGAGCCACCACGCCCAGCCTGAAATTGTCATTATTTAAGGAAAACAATTAACATCTAAAGCCTGGATACAAAATGTCTTATTCAAAAAAGATACCTTGCCGGGTGCGGTGGCTCAAGCCTGTAATGCCAGCACTTTGGGAGGCCAAGGCGGGTGGATCACGAGGTCAAGAGATCGAGACCATCCTGGTCAACATGGTGAAACCCCGTCTCTACTAAAAATACAAAAAAATTAGCTAGGCATGGTGGCGCATGCCTGTAATCCCAGCTACTCAGGAGGCTGAGGCAGGAGAACTGCCTGATCCCAGGAGGCGGAGGTTGCAGTGAGCCGAGATCACACCATTGCACTCCAGCCTGGGTAACAAGAGCGAAACTCCATCTCAAAAAAAAAAAAAAAACTCACAAGGCCAGGCGCAGTGACTCACCCCTGTAACCCCAGCACTTTGAGAGGCTGAGGCAGACAATCACGAGGTCAAGAGATCAAGACCATCCTGGCAAACATAGTGAAACCCCGTCCCTACTAAAAATACAAAAATTAGCTGGGCATGGTGGCACATGCCTGTAGTTTCAGCTACTCAGGAGCTGAGATAGGAGAATTGCTTGAGCCTGGGAGGCAGAGGTTGCAGCGGGCCGAGATCATGCCACCGCACTCTGGCCTGGTGACAGAGTGAGATTCCAACTCAAAAATAAATAAAATCTCACCAATAATAATAATAATAATAACCATAGTTTTCAGCTTGAAGCACGTTATTTCAAATGAGGTTTCCATGAATCACTATTTAGCCCAAAGACCACAAAATCTACTTGCATACAAGAAACTCACGTTAACATCTCCACTGCTAGATTTTTCCTTTTCCTTTTCTCTTACAGCACTTTCTTTCTCTATTAAGAGGACTAATGTCACTAATCTAAGGCAAATGATTCATTAAAGGTACATTACACATGACCAAAATGCACATACGAAGCTTTCGATCCATTTCTTCACATCTTCTAACTTCATTCACAAATTTCCTTTGGAAAACATTCACATCTGGATTTAACTGAAAAATAAAAACACAATAACAAACATTGAAACATTGGATTTATTTCTTCTGTTTCTCAAGCAACACATTCTGCAAAGTGAAAAACTAATTTTGTGTCAATGCATGGATGCAACACTCATAAAAACTGTCTGTTGATCCAAAAAAAAATTGCTTAATGGCCACTGACACCAGAGAATCGCTAAGAATAAAAACTTCCTCGTTACTGTAATATTACTGGAATGGAGGCAAATTAGGTAAAGCATGATGCTACAAAATGTTCTTCCAAGGCCAAAAGTCTCAGGGAGCTTCCTTCCCACTACTTAAAATCTGGGCAATGAATATCGCAGAAGCTCTCTCTGGTTTTCCTTCTCTTTTTTTCCAAGCAGAAGAGGAACTTCTCTTGTTTTTCTGTACCAAGGCCTTCACCTTCTCAGTTGACAGGCTTGGTTTATGCATTCATATGCCAATACACCACAGGTAATTTTCTTTCTTTGAGATGGAGTCTTGCTCTGTCTCCAGGCTGGAGTGCAGTGGCATGATCTTGGCTCACTCTGCCTCCCAGCTTCATGCAATTCTCCTATTTCAGCCTCTGGAGTAGCTGGGACTACAGGCACACACCGCCATGCCCAACTAATTACGCAGATTTTTAGTAGAGACAAGGTTTCACCATGTTGGCCAGGATGGTCTCGATCTCTTGACCTCGTGATTCGCCCACCTTGGCTCCCAAAGTGCTGGGATTACAGACTTGAGCCACTGTGCCTGGCACCACAAGTAATTTTCAAAGTAATATGACAGATGTTCTGGAATATAAAAAACAAGTTCCTACTCACTAAAAAGGTTGCAATCTATTGGCACAGTGGCTTTCACCTGTAATCCCAGCCCTTTGGGAGGCCAAGGCGAGTGAGTAGCCTGAGGTCAGCAGTTCAAGACCAGCATGGCCAACATGATGAAACCTTGTCTCTACTAAAAATGCAAAAATTAGCTGGGTGTGGTGGCAGGTGTCTATAGTATCAGCTACTAGGGAGGCTGAGATAGGAGAGTTGCTTGAACATGGGAGGCAAAGGTTGCAGTGACCCGAGATCAGGCCACTGCACTCCAGCCTGGGCAACAGAGAGAGACTCCATCTCAAAAAAAAAGCTTGCAATCCAGCCAGGCACAGTGGCCCAGGCTTATAATCCCAGCACTTCAGGAGGCTAAGGTGGGTGGATCATCTGAGGTTAGGCATTCAGTACCAGCCTGGCCAACATGACAAAACCCTGTCTCTACTAAAAATACAAAATTAACTGGGTGTGGCAGCATGCACCTATAATCCCAGCTACTTCAGAGACCGAGGCAGGAGAATCATTTGAACCCTGGAGGTGGAGGTTGCAGTAAGCCAAGGTCATGCCACCGCACTCCAGCCTGGGCAACTAAGCGAGACTCTTGTCTCAAAAAAAAAGGCTAGGCCAGGTGGCTCACGCCTATAGCCCTAGCACTTTGGGAGGCCGAGGCAGGAGGACTACCTGAGCTCAGGAGTCTGAGATCAGCCTGGGCAACATGGTGAAACCCTGTCTCTACTGAAAATACAAAAAATTAGCCAGGCATGGTGATACAGGCCTGTAATCCCAACTACTCAGGAGGCTGAGGCAGGAGAATCAATTGAACCTGGGAGGTGGAGGTTGTAGTGAGCCGAGATTATGCCAATGCACTCCAGCCTGGGCAACAGAGCAAGACTGTGTCTCAAAAATAAATAACTAAATTAATTAAATAGCTTGTAATCTAATAGAGAAGATGAACCCAACCAATAAAATAGTAGGTGATAAATTCTATAAAAGTAACATAAAGAACTATATTTACTCAACATTTATGAAGTACCAAATATGTGTCAGATACTGAACTAGGCACTGGAGAAAATACAAAGAGTAAGCTACGTCTTCGATTTGAAAAGCTGAACAACACAATTTATGAGCTTAATCACATACGTGTATATATATATTATATGCATACACACATAGAAACATAAAAACATACACATACATATCCATGCATTCAACAGTTCTCTCTTCAATAACTCAATATATTAATATTAGAGGGCATCTAAGGTAAAAATTTTTATTAAAGAGAATCATTAATAATAACAAGCTAGGCCAGGCACGGTGGCTCAAGCCTGTAATCCCAGCACTTTGGGAGGCCGAGGCAGGTGGATCACCAGGTCAAGAGATCGAGACCATCCTGGTCAACATGGTGAAACCCCGTCTCTACTAAAAATACAAAAAATTAGCTGGGCATGGTGGCGCATGCCTGTAGTCCCAGCTACTCAGGAGGCTGAGACAGGAGAATTGCCCGAACTCAGGAGGCGGAGGTTGTGGTGAGCCAAGATCGTGCCATTGCACTCCAGCCTGGTTAACAAGAGTGAAACTCCGTCTCAAAATAAAAAAATTAAAAATAGGCCGGGCACAGTGGCTCAAGCCTGTAATCCCAGCACTTTGGGAGGCCGAGGCGGGTGGATCACGAGGTCAGGAGATCGAGACCATCCTGGTCAACATGGTGAAACCCCATCTCTACTAAAAATACAAAAAATTAGTTAGGCATGGTAGTGCGTGCCTGTAATCCCAGCTACTCAGGAGGCTGAGGCAGGAGAATTGCTTGAACCCAGGAGGCGGAGGTTGCAGTGAGCCGAGATCGCGCCATTGCACTCCAGCCTGGGTAACAAGAGTGAAACTCCGCCTCAAAAAAAAAATAATAATAATAATAAGAAGAAGAAGAAGAAGAATAAGCTATGTCCCAGTCTTCAGCTCCATAGAAGAGACAGATGCAAACCAATTATTACAATTTGTCGTGATAAATGCTATTAGGAAAGAAGTAAAAGATTTGGAAAACTGTTGGCAGTTTCTTACAAAGTTAAACATATACCTTCCCACCCCTGACTGAGCATTCCACTACTCAGTTACCGCTGACCCTTGAACAATGTGTGTTTGAACTGTGCTGCTCCATTTATACACAGATTTTCTTCCACCTCGGCCACCGGGAGACAGTAAGACCAACCCCTCCCCTTCCTCCTCCTCAGCCTACTCAACATAAAGACAATAAGGATAAAGACTTTCATGATGATCCACTTCCAGTAAATATAGTTTATCTTCCTTATGATTTTTTTTTTTTTTTTTTTTTTTCCTGAGACAGAGTTTCGCTCTTGTTACCCAGGCTGGAGTGCAATGGCGCGATCTCGGCTCACCGCAACCTCCGCCTCCTGGGTTCAGGCAATTCTCCTGCCTCAGCCTCCTGATTTTCTTAACAGTATTTTCTTTTCTCTAGCTTACTTAAGAATACAGTGTACAATACATATACAAAATATGTATTAATTGACTGTTTATGATATTGTTAGGGCTTCTGGTCAAAAGCAGGCTATCAATGGTTAAGTTCTGGGGGAGTCAAAGTTGCATGCAGATTTTTTTTACTGCATAGGGGGGATCAGCACCCTAACCCCTGCATTTTCAAGGGTCAACTGTATTTGCTTAAGAAAAATCAAAACTCGTAAATTTAAAAAGGCTTTTACAATAATGTTTACTTCAGCTTTAATAATACCCCCAAATGAGTAATAACAAAAGAAAGGATGAAAACATTGTGGTATATTCATAAGATGAACTGTTTATCATTCGGCAATTTTTAAAAATGAACTACAGACACATGCAAAAAACAGAGGCTAAGTGAAAGAAGTCAGACATAAGAGTTTGCAGTGTGGCTGGACGCAGAGGCTCACGCCTGAAATCCCAGCACTTTGAGAGAACGAGGCCGGTGGATTGCCTGTGGTCAGGAGTTCAAGACCAGTCTGGCCAACATGGTGAAACCCTGCCTCTACTAAAAATACAAAAAAACTTAGCCAGGGCAGGAAGGAGGGAGGCGGTGGTGGCAGGCGCCTGTAATCCCAGCTACTCAGGAGGCTGAGGCAGGGAATTGCTTGAACAAGGAAGGTAGAGGTTGCAGTGAGCCAAGATCACACCACTGCACTTCAGCCTGGGTGATAGAGCGAGACTTCATCTGTTTCAACGTTGGTTAGGCTGGTCTCAAACTCCTGACCTCAGGCGACAGAGAAAAACTCCATCTCAAAAACAAAACAAAGGAGTTTGCAATATATGAATCATTTACATATATGTCAAGAACAGGAAAAACTAATCCTATGATGACAGCAATCAAAACAGAGTCTAACAGCCAGGCACGGTGGCTCATGCCTGTAATCCTAGCACTTTGGGAGGCTGAGGTGGGTGGATCACCTGAGGTCAGGAGTTCAAAAACAGCCTGGCCAACATGGTGAAACCCCATCTTTAAAAAAAAAACAAAAACAAAAACAAAACAGAGTCTACCTATGAAGGGTAGCAACTGACTAGCAGTAAACACAAGATACTTTTCTGGACTGATGAAAATGTTCAGGCCGGGTGTGGTGGCTCACACCTGTAATCCTAGCACTTTGGGAATCCCAGCACTTTGGGAAGCCAAGACAGGTGGATCACCTGAGGTCAGGAGTTCAAGACTAGCCTGGGCAACACGATGAAACCCCATCACTACTAAAATACAAAAAATTAGCCAGGCATGGTGGCCATGACCCTATAGTCCCAGCTTCTCAGGAGACTGAGGCAGGAGAATTGCTTGAACTCAGGAGGCGGAGGTTGCAGTGAGCTGAGATCGCACCACTACAGTCCAGCCTGGGCAACCGGGTGAGATTCCATCTCCAAAACAAAAAAAAAGTTCTGTATCCTGATTGGGGTGCCGGTTACAGAGGTGCATAAAGTTATCAATTCAGCAAATTATTCTATTAAGATGTGTACAAGGCCGGGCGCGGTGGCTCAAGGCTGTAATCCCAGCACTTTGGGAGGCCGAGGCGGGTGGATCACAAGGTCGAGAGATCGAGACCAGCCTGGTCAACATGGTGAAACCCCGTCTCTACTAAAAATACAAAAAATTAGCTGGGCATGGTGGCACGTGCCTATAATCCCAGCTACTCAGGAGGCTGAGGCAGGAGAATTGCCTGAACCCAGGAGGCGGAGGTTGCGGTGAGCCGAGATCGTGCCATTGCGCTCCAGCCTGGGTAACAAGAGCGAAACTCCGTCTCAAAAAAAAAAAAAAAAAAAAAAAGATGTGTACATTACAGCCAGGCACAGTGGCTCACACCAGTAATCCTAGCACTTTGGGAGGCTGAGGCAGGAGGACTGCTTGAGTCCAGGAGTTCAAGACCAACCTGGGCAAAATGATGAGACCCCGTGTCAATTTTTTTTCTTAATGTTATAAATTTTTTTATAAAAACAAACAAACACAAAAAAATTAACAGAAGTGGAAGAAAACAAAAAATCTGTTGGCTGGCATGGTGGCTCATGCCTGTAATCCCAGCACTTTGGGAGGCTGAGGCAGGTGGATCACTTGAGGTCAGGAGTTCGAGACCATCCTGGCCAACATAGTGAAACCCTGTCTCTACTAAAAATACAAAAATTAGCTGGGCATGGTGGTGTGCACCCGTAGTCCCAGCTACTCGGGAGGCTGAGGCAGGAGAATCGCTTGAACCCAGGAGGTGGAGTCACACGACTGCACTCCAGCCTGAGCAACAGAGTGAGACTCTGTCTCAAAAAGAAAAGCAACAACAACAACAACAAAACCCACACATAGAAGTAATAAATGCAAAAAAAAAACCAAAAAATCACCGTACAGGTTACTTCTGGGGTGGAAGAAAGAGGACTGGCACGGAGGAAGGATGCACAGGAGGTTTCAATTATATATGGAATGTTTCCCTCTTAAGTAGACAGTAGAATTTTTTGTATTTTTTGTAGAGACGGGGTTTCACCATGTTCGTCAGGCTGATCTCAAATTCCTGACCTCGTGATCCACCCGCCTCGGCCTCCTAAAGTGCTGGGATTACTAGGTGCCCGCCCTAGATTGTTCATACTCTTTAGATAGCTTCTCCAAGTGCCCAGTATAATATTCCAAAATAATGAATATTCAGTATATGCTTATTTATATATCTATAGCTGGGTATGTCAAATTTTGATTTTTTTTTTAAATGTCTTACTGGATGGAAAAACTACTATATATACATACATATATATACATATATACACACATATATACACATATGTACGCACACACACACACACACATATATGTATGGTTTTTTTTGAGACGAAGTTTCACTCTTGTTGCCCAGGCTACAGGGCAATGGCACAATCTCAGCTCACTGCACCATCTGTCTCCCGGGTTCAAGTGATTCTCCTGTCTCAGCCTTCCGAGTAGCTGGGATTACAGGCACCCACGACCACCCCCAGCTAATTTTTTGTATTTTTACTAGAGATGGGGTTTCGCCATGTTGGCCAGGCTAGTCTCAAACTCCTGACCTCAGATGATCGGCCCTCCTTGGCCTCCCAAAGTGCTGGGATTACAGGTATGAGCCACCACACCCAGCTAATATATATTTTTAAATATCCTGCTATAGGTGTTAAAGGGCCCCCCTAAAAAGTGAAAGTCCTAATCGGGTTAGTTTGGTAACCTCTCCCTACATCCCAATTACCGGGAGAATACTTAGGATTGTTCTCAAAGTGGGAGCTAGCAAAAGCATAGAAGGATTGGCACAAACATTCTTACCTCTAGAAAGACAACTCAAAATGTGCATTCTGTCAAAAGGAAGCCAGTGCTATCATGTTATTTTTGCAAATAAAAACCAAAACATTCATCACAAGGTATCTGACCATGATAACAACAGAGTTCAGCAGTAATCAGGTCGCAGCCCCACAACTACTTACATCACGAAACTGAACCTTTCCGAGTTCTCCTAATTCACTGACGCAACAATAAGCAGCTTCTGACTGTAGAAAAAGCTGGGCCAGTGTCATTTCTTCACTCCGGAAAAGCTCCCCCATGGTGGCAGAAAGTACCAGTCAACTGAGTACCTGGATTTCTCTCCAACCTGAAGCAAGGAGAAAAATGACGTAACTTTGGAAATTACCAAGAGGGCAAAGAGCAAATGACACCCCACTAAGGCTCTTGCATTTACATTTCTTCCACCCCATGAGGACAGGTCAACAACTGTTTTGACATCCTGCCTAGGAAGATGGAAAGGAGAAACTGCAAAGGCAGTTCCTGAATCCTGTCCCACAGAGTGCCAGTTGAAAAGTCACTTCAGTTGTAGTCAACATCAGGATCAAATGACAGTATTTTGGGCAACTCAATAGGTAAGAATGTACCCAGATTAAAGACAGGAACTGGGAACCCCAAACAACTCTTTAAATACCCAGGACACAGTATTTCAGGCAGTGACTTCCACAATGTTCAATCTGTTTTTGCTACTGCAGGAAACAAACAGAAGAGGCCTTGATTACCCTCTCATTAAGATGTCTGCCTTGTAACTGTCCTTCCCCCTTCTACTGACAATTCGCATTTCTAAAAGCCTAAAGTTCTGGCACTATCCTAAAGCTATGGCTACACTAAAGGGTTTAATCTTCCAGATTTCTCAGAAAACAGTATTTCCTCCCTTAGGAATTCAAACAAATTACCATTATCCGGAAAAAGCAACCAGCTTGCACACTAAGCTCAATTTCAAATCAAGCATGGCAGGAACACATTGATAATGACAAAGCAGTTTTATCAAGCCACAGAGAATAAGCCTTCCACCTCTGCAGCTTTCTGTTCTCATCCCTACCTTCAAGATTAATTACATTCTTCCATCTGTCAAATCTCATGAGCCAATAAAGGTTTCGTTTTTAGGGCTGTCTTAGGGTTGCCAAGTAGGAGACAACTGGCGCTATCAGTGGTCCTGAAACTGCAATTATTTATTCTCGATCAGCTAATGTAAGGCACAGCCCATCCAGTACCGAAACTTCGCAAAACGTACAGTATTTTTAGTGTCATAAGGGCATCTTTATTAAGTACTGATAGATGAGTCTGACATCAAAGGAAGATTTACTCTTCTAGAAGGCTGGGAATCATTTTGAGAAATCTGAACGAACAAACCTTTGTGCATTGGGATGTTCAAGACAACACACGCTCAGACATAAGCAAGGATTTCCGAAGAGAATATGTAGGTTGACTTTAAGATTTTGTACACCTGAATCATCCAAATCAGCTGTTACCAGCACCACCCTTCAACAAAGAGAGATTCTACAACCTCTAAACATATAAAATTAGCCCTGATCAGCATAGTTCCGAGGCTGCGGATAATGATAACCTCCAAGGAGTCGCCTCCCTCCTCCTGCTCTTTAATGATTACAGGTCTCCCAGGAGTATCTCTTTAGCAATGGAGGCTAACAGAAAACTAATTAGGCCAAAGCAGTTCTGGACGATCACAAAACAAAATACGAAGAAACAGCAACTCTGCAAAAGATGAGTCCAACTACAACGCCCCCGGGCCCTGCCTCGAAGAATCTCACTCCAGTCACCCGGTCCTCGCCTCCTCCCAGGCTATTCACCTGCTTCATTTCCTGTCTACCCAATGAGCAGGAATTCTTTGGACCGAGGTACATCTACCTCGGGATGGGAAAAAAGGAAAGGAAAGCCTCCAAACTGAGAGACCCTTTAAGAAGTCCCCTAAATTCTTCTGCCCATCCAATAACCTCCGGTTCCTCCGCCTACCTCTCGACACAGGGAAGGGATTCAGGGCTTCCAAAGGACAGTGAGCCTCCGGTTCCTAAGGACAGAGGAGGGGTGCCCGATAAGGGGACGAACCCCCATTTTATCTCGAAGACTAAAGGTCCCTGCTTATTCCTTTGACAAGTAAGGGGTCTCTTGGAAGAATTTCCTACGTCCATCGAGGGCCGCTCCCTGCCGCGCTGCACCTACAGCCCCCGCTCACCTCCCACCGCCGCCGCCACAGCAGCCGCCGCAGCCAAGCCCGCAGTCTCCGCAGCTCCGGGAGCAGCGCTTCGACGCGCGTGCGTCCGCAAAGCCCCGCCCCTGCGCCGCTGCCGGCCCCCGCCCCCGCAATGACCTCATCTCAGTTGGCCAATGGAGCGCGGCCTCGCCTGGGCGGCCGCAGTGCGGAGTCACGGGGGTCGCAGGCGAGACCCAGCGGGCTGACGCCATCTTGGCTTCTGTGCGGTGTCTCCAAGCTGTGAATGGTTAGCAGGTTGGCGGGTTGACGGGTGGGGCTGGAGGTGCAGGTGCTCGAGGCCTTAAGTTCCTGAGCCTCCCTGTATCCTTTTTCCTTACCCCTTAAACTGGGCACGGTCGTCTTTTCTCTTTATTTTGATATTTAAAGAATTAATTCACACACACACACCCTCCAAAAAATTAATGTCTTCTCTTTCTTTTTTCTTTTACTTTTTTTTTCTTTTTTTTTTTAAAGATGAGGTTTCACCATGATGGCCAGGCTGGTCTTGAACTCCTGACCTCAGGTGATCCACCCACCTCGGCCCTCCAAAGTGCTAGGATTACAGGCGTGAGTCACCGCGCCCAGCCCTTTTTTTTTTTTTTGAGACGAAGTCTCGCTCTGTCGCCCAGGCTGGCGTGATCTTGACTCACTACAGCCTCTGAGGCAGCCTCCAGAATAGCTGAGATTACAGGCACGGACCACGCCGCTCGGCTGTTTTCTTTTTTTTTTTTTTTTTTTTTTAGTGACAGGGTTTCACCATGTTGGTCAGGCTGGTCTCGAACTCCTGACCTCAAGTGATCCACCCGCCTGGGCCTCCCAAAGTGCTGAGATTACAGGCAAGAGCTGCCATGGCCTGCCCGTCCGGTTATTTTGGTATTTTTAGTAGAGATGGGGTTTCTTATTTTTGTATTTTTAGTAGAGATGGGGTTTTGCCATGTTGCCCAGGCTGGTCTCAAACTCCTGGCCTCAGGTGGTCCACCCACCTCGGCCTCCCAAAGTGCTGGGATTACAGGTGAGAGCCACTGCACCCGGCCTTCTCTTTATTTTCATATCCAAAGAATTAATTCACACAGACACCCAAAGAATTAATATCTTCTCTCTTTACTTTTATATCTAAAGAATTCACACACATACTACCCTTTCCCTTTTCCCTTATTTTACAGATGAGAACATTTGAGCCACAGACTAGGAAGCGGCTGGCTTTAGATCCTGTAGTAGAGTCTTTAATGGGCTCTCATTCGCCTAAGGATGGAAAACCTCTTTTTCAATAGTACATGGTTCGTGCCTTCCAGCAACTTCCCTCTCAGGGGTCTGTTTTTCTCTATTTAACAGGAAAAACTTCATCAGATCATATGTTGTGAAAATAAATTTCAGTTTTGTTTGGTAGATTGATGTGGGCTCATTTGACCACTTAGGAGTTTTGATTTCCTCAAATTTATTTTAAGAACATTTTTTATGTCTTGTACTCACTTGTAAATTAAAGATTTTAAAACATTTTTAAACGCAAAAGTGATGACTATTATTTTTTAAATGCTGTTATCAAATATTGATATGGATTCCCTTTTTTTGCCCTTTTTAAGAGGCGTAGGGATCTCAGGTCATTTGTGGTTAACAGAATCGTATCAGGAAAAACTCAGAAAACCGGTTATTTAGTCTCCGTGGGTGGTAGAACCCTATTGAAATTCAAGTGTAATGAGGGAGATAATCCAGATAAAAGCTTGTTGCTTATAATTTTGTCTGCCTGACAAAACATCATCAATCCTGCTTTAGCAGCCTAAATAAAATAGTAAGGGGCAAAAATGGACTTTTTATTTGAATTTGTTATCTTATATTATAAGTGAAGATGCAACTTGACTTTGAAACAATCTTCTTAAGACAGTTTTGGAGAGACCCATACCCTCCTCCCTGCTCCCTAGCTGTCAACTGTTCTGGCAAGACAGACAGGGACCCACATTTGAAAGCCTGCCAAGTTAGAGAAAACTATTACACAATGTCATTTCCTTCCTCTGAAACTTAAAAAAAAATTAACCTCAGTCAGCTGCTTGCTAACCACAAATTCTTCATACTCCACCTTTAAGATAGCCTTTCCTCTGGACTTACTTCAATTCCCTTGAACTCTTTTCATAGCTTCTTTGAAAGGACATGCTCTCAGAACCCCTATTCTGTTGGCTTCCATCTCCTGCCATCAATCTTTCCCCAGTGTTCTATTTATTTTCCCATGCTCTCTTCCCTGATTGTCTTGCCTTTGGTCAAGCTGAAATGTTTACGTGTAGGACTCATATCTGTTTTTCCACCTGTCTTCCTGCTCCAAGGCTCAGAGATGGAATTTCATACTGCCTGCTGGATAGTGCCTTTTAGGCAGCAGATGCTTGCTGAGGGCCTACTGTGTGCCAGAAAGTACTAGGTGCTGGGGATAGAAAAATGAAACAGACATGCTTCTTACCCTAGAGTAACTCATGGTTCAGTGAGAAATAAACTGCCCAAATGGCAAGACAGAGAGGAGTCCAGTGATTAATACTTAACCATGTGCCAGGCACTTTTTTACATGCTTGGTAAATATGATCTCATTTATCACAACACCAGTAGGGGGCAGTTACTATTATTATTCCCATTTAACAGATGATATGGTAAAGCTGAGGCCTATGTCTGATAAGACCAAATTTAAAATGCTGTTGACCACACCTACAGCCCTAGAAAACATGAGCAATTCCGTATGAGGCTTGGCCAGTGACACAGTTCTGAATATCTAAACTGAGCTATTCCCTAGCATTTGGGAAAATAGCTAAAAAACAGTTTAAAAGATTAGTTCTGGCCGGGCACAGTGGCTCATGCCTGTAATCCTAGCACTTTGGGAGGCCGAGGCAGGTGGATCATGAGGTCAGGAGATCGAGACCATCATGACCAACATGGTGAAACCCTGTCTCTACAAAAAAAAAAAAAAGAAAAAAGATTAGTTCTTCACTACCACAAAAAGGAGAGAACAGAGGTAGGGATCTAACTGATAGAGTCTCAAACAGTTGTGAGAATTGTCACTGTAATGAAATGATTAAATGTGTTTTTTTTCTCTTTAATTTTTAGTTTGAATGAATGCATGTCAGTTGTCCAAATTTCCCCCAATGAAGAATCAGCTAGCTATGTTAGCTTATCCCGCTTAGATTCCTAGGTGGGGTCTAGAGGAGAGTGTTTACGTTAAGCCCAGTGTTTTCAAATACGTAGCTGCTCAAGTGTCTTCTCCAGAGGCTTCAAGTATTTGTCTCCTAGGGCTGCCATACAAATAACAACAACCTGGGTAGCATTGAATACAACAGAAATCAGACCAGGTGCGGTGGCTCACACCTGTCATTTTACCACTTTGGGTGGCCGAGATGGGCATATCACCTAAGGTCAGGAGTCTGAGACCAGACTGGCCAACATGGGGAAACCCTGTCCCTACTAAAAATACAAAAATTAGCAGGATGTGGTGGTGGGCACCTATAATCCCAGCTACTTGGAAGGCTGAGGCAGGAGAATCGCTGGAACCCAGGGGTCAGAGGCAGCAGTAAGCCAAGATCATGCCACTTCATTCCAACCTGGATGAAAGAGCAAAACTCAGTCTCAAAAAAAAAAAAAAAAGAAAAAGGAAACCGGGCAGTGGGAGGTGGCTCACGCCTGTTATCTCAGCACTTTGGGAGGCCAAGGCAGGAGGATAGCTTGAGCCCAGGAGTTTGAGGCCAGCCTGGGCAACACAGCAAGACCCCCATCTGTACAAAAATTTAAAAATTAGCTGGGCTAATTTTTTAGCACATGCCTGTAGACTCAGCCACTCAGGAGGCTGAAGTGGGAGGACGGCTTGAGCCTGAGCCAGGGTGGTTGATGCTGCAGTGAGCTGTGATTGAGCCACTGCATTCCAGCCTGAGTGACAGAGTGAGACGCTGTCTCAAAAAAACAAAAACAAAGAAATTTATTCTCGGCCGGGCGCGGTGGCTCAAGCCTGTAATCCCAGCACTTTGGGAGGCTGAGGCGGGTGGATCACGAGGTCAAGAGATCAAGACCATCCTGGCCAAGATGGTGAAACCCTGTCTCTACTAAAAATACAAAAAATTAGCTGGGCATGGTGGCGCGTGCCTGTAGTCCCAGCTACTCAGGAGGCTGAGGCAGGAGAATTACCTGAGCCCAGGAGGCGGAGGTTGCGGTGAGCCGAGATCGCGCCATTGCACTCCAGCCTGGGTAACAAGAGCTAAACTCCGTCTCAAAAAAAAAAAAAAAAAAGAAATTTATTCTCTCACAGTTCTGGAGGCCAGAAGTCTGAAATCAAGGTGTCTGCAGACCATGATATCTCCAAAGGTTCTGGAAAATAATCCTTTCTTCCCTCTTCCTGGCTTCTGGTGGTTGCCAGAAATCCTTGGTGTTCCTTGGCTTCTAGATGCATCACTTCAATTGCTGCCTCCACCTCCATCTTCACATGGTATTCTTTCCATATTCACATGGTATTCTTTCCTCTGTATGTCTCTTTTTTTTTGAGATGGAGTCTTGCTCTGTCGCACAGACGACTACAGTGGTACAATCTCAACTCACTGCAACCTCCACCTCCCAGGTTCAAGCAATTCTGCCTCAGCCTCCTGAGTAGCTGGGATTATAGGTGTGCACCACCACGCCCAGCTAATTTTTGTATTTTCAGTAGAGACGGGGGTTTGCCATACTGCTCAGGCTGTTTTCCAACTCCTGGCCTCAAGTGATCCACCCGCCTCAACCTCTCAAAGTGCTGGGATTACAGGCATGAGCCACTGTGCCCGGCCTCCTCTATGTGTCTCTGTAAGCAAATTCTCCTCTTCTTACAGGGATGCCAGACATAAAATTAGGGCACCACTTAATCCAATATGATCCCGTCTTAACTTGGTATCTGCAAATATCCTATTTCCAAATGAGGCCACATTCACAGGTTCCCTATTATACATTAATTTTTTTTTTTTTTTTTTTTTTTTTTAATTGAGATGGAGGGAGTCTCACTCTGTGATCCAGGTTGGAGTGCAGTGGTGCAATCTCGGCTCACTATAACCTCTGCCTCCTGGATTCAAGCAATTCTGCCTCAACTTCCAGAGTAGAGGATTACAGAACCTGCCACGATGTCTGGCTCATTTTTTGTATTTTTAGTAGAGACGGGGTTTCACCATGTTGGCCAGGCTGGTCTTGAACTCCTGACCTCAAGTGATTTTCCCACCTTGGCCTCCCAAAGTGCTGGGATTACAGGCAGGAGCCACTGCTCCCAGCCTATACATGAATTTTGGGAAGACACTATTCAACTGAGTACACTCCCCTTGCCAATTTTGGGAAGAAAATTTTGTTCTGCATAATTTTCCAACTATTTACTTAAAAGTGGTTGGCAGCTATAGGGGTCCCTTGGCCCTCTAAAGATTCACTGAAAAATCAACTTGCACTGGGCTCAGTGGCTCACGCCTGTAACTCCAGCACTTTGGGTGGCTGAGGCGGGCAGATCACTTGAGATCAGGAATTCAAGACCAGCCTGGCCAACATGGTGAGACCCCGTCTCTACTAAAATTATAAAAATTAGCCAGGTGTGGTGGCACACACCTATAATCTCAGCTACTCAGGAGACACAGGCAGGAGACCTGCTTGAACCTGGGAGGCAGAGATTGCAGTGAGCAAAGATTGTGTAACTGTGTCTCAAAAACAAAATCCACTTGCAAAAGGTGAATTAAGCATACAAATTTATTCAACATGTATACAGGGGAGCCTTCCGAATCAAAACCCAGGTGAGGTGCAGTGGCTCATGCCTGTAATCCCAGCATTTTGGAAGGCTCAGGTGGGTGGATCGCCTGAAGTCAGGAGTTCAAGACCAGCCTGGCCAACAAGGTGAAACCTCATCTCTATTAAAAATACAAAAATTGGCCAGGCGCGGTGGCTCAAGCCTGTAATCCCAGCACTTTGGGAGGCCGAGGTGGGTGGATCACGAGGTCAAGAGATCATCCTGGTCAACATGGTGAAACCCCGTCTCTACTAAAAATACAAAAAATTAGCTGGGCATGGTGGCACGTGCCTGTAATCCCAGCTACTCAGGAGGCTAAGGCAGGAGAATTGCCTGAACCCAGGAGGCGGAGGTTGTGGTGAGCCGAGATCGTGCCATTGCACTCCAGCCTGGGTAATGAGCGAAACTCCGTCTCAAAAAAATAAATAAATAAAAATACAAAAATTTGGCCGGGTGCGGTGGCTCATGCCTATAATCCCAGTACTTTGGGTGGCCGAGGTGGGTGGATCACTAGGTCAAGAGATCGAGACCATCCTGGTCAACATGGTGAAACCCTGTCTCTACTAAAAATACAAAAAATTAGCTGGGCATGGTGGTGAGTGCTTGTAGTCCCAGCTACTCGGGAGGCTGAGGCGGGAGAATTGCTTGAACCCAGGAGGCGGAGGATGCGGTGAGCTGAGATCGCGCCATTGCACTACAGCCTGGGTAACCAGCAAAACTCCGTCTTAAAAAAATATATACAAAAATTAATTCAGTGAAAAGTACTCAAAGACATAAGCAAAAAACAAAAAACAAAAAAAAAATTAGCTGGGCATGGTGGCACACGCCTGTAATCCCCTTTACTTGGGAGGCTGAGGAGGGAGGATCGCTTGAACCTAGGAGGCAGAGGTTGCAGTGAACCAAGTGCACTCCAGCCTGGGCAACAGAGTAAGACTCTGTCTCAAAAAAAAAAAAAAAAAAAAAGACCCAAATATACATGGGAAATTGTCTATTTTTATGCTTAGGTTTAGTAAGTATGGAAGCATGTAGAAATATAATTGAACAAAAAGGGCATCATCCAGTGCTAATGTACTAAGTGGGGAAACCCAGCAAAGCCTGCCTGTCTAGATTCTTCTTGGCTTCTCTGAGCATGCATTCCTTCCTTCTGGGTATAAGGCAGGACCCTCTCTATAATCAGGGGTCTTATGACCTACAGTTAAACAACGTAGGCAGATAATTTATTTATGGACAGTGCTTACACAGCAAGGTGGAGGAAAGTTTGAGTACTATTTTTAGGTTTTATGGCTGGCTTTGGGAAAAGGGGGTTCTCGTTTCTGTGAGCCACCTTAGGGAGGAAGGATTCTAGTTTCCATGGCTACTCTCAGGGGAAAATGGAACTAAGAGAAGAGAGGACAGGGGAAGGTTGGAGAAACTTTTGCTTCTGAGGCTGTAATTTTGGGGTATTGTTTTCTGAGCCCTAACACAGCAAAAGATCAAATTTTGATTTTAAATTTTACATGTGGTTGTATTCGTTGACATGACAATAGATCATTGGTTGTGTCCAGTCAAATAATTTTAAATATATTTTCCCTTTTTTTTGAAACGGAGTCTCTTGATCTCTCACTCAAGCTGGAGTGCAGTGGCGTGATCTCAGCTTACTGCAACCTCCACTTCCCAGATTCGATTCTCCTGCCTCAGCCTCCAGAGTAGCTGAGTAGCTGAGATTACAGGTGCGTGCCACCATGCCCAGCTGTATTGTATTTTTTTTTTTTTTTTTTTAGACAGAGTTTCGCTCTTGTTATCAGGCTGGAGTGCAATGGTGCAATCTTGGCTCACTGCAACCTCCGCCTCAGCCTCCTGAGTAGCTGGGATTACAGGCACGCGCCACCATGCCCAGCTAATTTTTTGTATTTTTAGTAGAGACGGGGTTTCACCATATTGACCAGGATGGTCTCGATCTCTTGACCTCGTGATCCACCTGCCTCGGCCTCCCAAAGTGCTGGGATTACAGGCGTGAGCCACTGCACCCAGCCTGTATTGTATTTTTTAGTAGAGATAGCATTTCATGATGTTGGCCAGGGTGGTCTCAAACTCCTGACCTCAAGTGATCCACCTGCCTTGGCCTCCCAAAGTGCTGGGATTACAGACGTGAGCCACCACACCTGGCCTATACTTTCCTTTTTGCAACCAGAATTCCATTTTTAAAGTTTTCTTTTCATGTGAAAATGAATTCTGATTCTTAAACTGTTCTACCAAAAATCTGATTTGAGTGTTCATTAAGAGAATTCTCCTACTACAACCTTTAGGTGACCTGTTGATTAGCAGTTTGTTTCCACAGAAGTCCCTTTTACAACTTCACTCAGAGTTTCTTTTTTTTTTTTTTTTTTTTTTTGAGACGGAGTTTCGCTCTTGTTGTCCAGGCTGGAGTGCAATGGCGCGATCTCGGCTCACCGCAACCTCCGCCTCCTGGGTTCAGGCAATTCTCCTGCCTCAGCCTCCTGAGTAGCTGGGATTACAGGCACACGCCACCATGCCCAGCTAATTTTTTTTAGTATTTTTAGTAGAGACGGGGTTTCACCATGTTGACCAGGATGGTCTCGATCTCTTGACCTCGTGATCCACCCTCCTTGGCCTCCCAAAGTGCTGGGATTACAGGCTTGAGCCACCGCGCCCGGCTCACTCAGAGTTTCTTAAAACACTTCTGCTTTTATTTTCAAAGCCTGTGAGTGTTTAAGATAAAGGCCTGTTTGGTAAAAGTAAAAACCTCTTCCTAAGAGATCTTGAGGCTTCCTCTGAAGCTCTGCTAATGATTGCATGGACAAGGAGATATGAATGAGCCTAAGGCATGTGACATTTTATGCAACCCTCATGACTCCTGTGACAGACACATGAGGCAGTGAGCCTCTTGGGGAAGTTAAGAATGCTATAGAAAGAGACTTTTTAAGGAAAGGAAATGTGGAAAACAGGAGAAATCTTGGGATGGGAACAAGGGAAAGGACTGAGTGACACAAGGCCGAGAAACGTCCATGACTTTATTTTATTTTGAGACAGAATCTTGCTCTGTCGCCAGGCACCAGGCTGGAGTGCAGGGACGTGATCTCGGCTCACAGCCACCTCTGCCTCCTAGGTTCAAGCAATTCTCCTGCCTCAGCCTCCCAAGTAGCTGGGACTACAGGCGCGGGCCACCACGCCTGGCTAATTTTTGTATTTTTTACTAGAGACGGGGTTTCAATATGTTG
Source organism: Saimiri boliviensis (assembly GCF_048565385.1). Taxonomy (NCBI): domain Eukaryota; kingdom Metazoa; phylum Chordata; class Mammalia; order Primates; family Cebidae; genus Saimiri; species Saimiri boliviensis. Next base: position 47,912,157 of record NC_133465.1, on the reverse strand, counting down.
GCCAGGATGGTCTTTTTTTGGTAAAGATGAGATCTTGCTATGTTGCCAGACTGATCTCAAACTCCTGGGCTCAAGTGATTCTTCTTGATCTTCTTTTTTTTTTTTTTTAAGATGGGGTTTCACCATGATGGCCAGGCTGGTCTTGAACTCCTGACCTCAGGTGATCCACCCACCTCAGCCTCCCAAAGTGCTAGGATTACAGGCATGAGCCACCGCGCCCAGCTCCTTCTTGAACTTCTTGAGACAGAGTCTTACTCTGTTGCCCAGGCTGGAGTGCAGTGGTGTGATCTCAGCTCACTGCAAAGTGTTGGGGTTACAGGCATGAGCTACCACATCTGGCCTCAACTCTAACAAAAAAAATTTTTTTCTTTATATATATATATATATATATATATATATAAAATTTAAAAATACATATATATATTTTTTTAGGAGATGGGGTCTCGCTATGTTGCCTAGGCTGGAGTGCAGTGGCTATTCACAGGCATGATCCCACTACTGATCAGCACGGGAGTTTTGACCTGCTCTGTTTCTGACCTGGGCCAATTTACCCCTCCTTAGGCAACCTGGTGGTCCTCCGCTCCCGGGAGGTCACCATATTGATGTCGAACTTAATGTGGACACCAGATCAGCATAGCGAACTACAGCCCAGAACTCCTGGGCTCAAGCGATCCTCCAGCCTCAGCCTCCCAAGTAACTGGGACTACAGGCATGCGCCACCGCGCCTGGCCAAAAAAAAATTTTTTTTTAACTAGCCAGGACTGGTGGCATGTGTGTCTGTAGTCTCAACTATTTGGGAAATTGAGGTGGGAGGATTACTTGAGCCCAGGAGTCTGAAGCTGTTGTGAGCTACGATCATGCCACTGCACTCTAGCCTTGAAGCCAGACTCCGTTGCTAAAAACAAATAAGTAAATAAATAAATAAAAGGCTTAAGTCTGCCATTTTATTTTTTGTTTTCTGCTTGTGCCTCTTGTCTCCGTGTTTTATCTTTTCTGGCCCACTGTGGTCTACTTGTACCTTTTTTTAATCCTATTTTAATTTTCCTATAGTGTTTTTGAGTGTATCTCTTTGTATAGATTTTTTAAGTGTTTGTAATGGGTTTTACATTATGCATACATAAATTATCATGGTCAACTTTTATCAGCTTCAGTGAAGTACTAAACTTTGACCTCCATTTCAGTCTTTTTACAACATAATTGTCTTAGGTATTTCCTCAACACACTTTGCAAACCACACTGGTCAATGTCATACAGTCTGCTTCAACCATCAAATGTAATTGAGAACACTCAAGAGAAGTGTTATAGACTGCATTGTGTCTTCCCAAATTCATATTTTGAACCCCTAGCCCCTACTGTGACTGTAGATTGGAGATAGAGCCTTTAAAAATGTAATTAAGATTAAATGATGGCCAGGTGCAGTGGCTCACACCTGTAATACCATCACTTTGGGAGGCCACAGTGGGCAGATCATTTGAAGTTAGGAGTTCAAGACCAGCCTGACCAACGTGGTGAAACCCTGTCTCAACTAAAAATACAGAAAATATTAGCCGGGGGTGGTGGCACACACCTGTAATCCCAGCTACTTGGGAGGCTGAGGCAGGACAATTGCTTGAATCCAGGAGGTGGAGGTTGCAGTGAGCTGAAATTGCACTATTGCACTCCAGCCTGGGCAACAAAGTGAGACTCCATCTCAAAAAAAATTAAATAAATAAAGATTAAATGAGGCCATAAGTGTGGGATGCCGATTAAATAGGAATTATTGAATTATCCCCTTTTTTTTGTTGGGGGATAGAGTCTCACTCTGTCGCCCAGGCTGGAGTGCAGTGGTGAGATATAAATTCATCGCAACCTCCATCTTCTGGGTTCAAGCAAACCTAGTGCCTGAGCCTCCTGAGTAGCTGAGATCACAGGTGTGTGCCGCCACACCCAGCTAATTTTTGTATTTATTTATTTATTTATTTTATTTTATTTATTTATTTTTTTTTGAGACGGAGTTTCGCTCTTGTTACCCAGGCTGGAGTGCAATGGCACCATCTCGGCTCACCGCAACCTCTGCCTCCTGGGTTCAGGCAATTCTCCTGCCTCAGCCTCCTGAGTAGCTGGGATTACAGGCACGCACCACCATGCCCAGCTAATTTTTTGTATTTTTAGTAGAGACGGGGTTTCACCATGTTGACCAGGATGGTCTCGATCTATTGACCTCGTGATCCACCCGCCTGGGCCTCCCAAAGTGCTGGGATTACAGGCTTGAGCCACTGCGCCCGGCGTATTTATTTATTTTTTAAGTAGATATGGAGGTTTCAACATGTTGGCCAGGCCAGTCTCAAACCTGACCTCAAGCGATTCTCCTGCCTCGACATTCGAAAGTGCTGGGTTACAGGGGTGAGCCACCACACCTGGCCAGGAATGATGTCCTTTTAAGAAGAGGAAAAGACAGGGTGCAGTGGCTCATGCCTGTAATCCCAGCACTTTGGGAGGCCAAGGCAGGTAGATCACAAGGCCAGGAGTTCAAGACCAGCCTGGCCAAGATGGTGAGACCCCGTCTCTACTAAAAATACAAAAATTAGCTGGGCACAATGGCAGGCACCTGTAATTCCAGCTGCTCGGGAGGCTGAGGCAGGAGAATCACTTGAACCCGGCTGGCAGAGGTTGCAGTGAGCTGAGACAGTGCCGCTACACTCCAGCCTGGGTGATAGAGTAAGACTCTGTCTCAAAAAAAAAAAAAAAGAAGAGAAGACACCAAGAGTGGGCACACACAGACAAAAGGCTATGGGAGGACACAGCGAGAAGGTGGCAATCTACAGGCCAAAATAAGAGGCCTCGGGAGAAACCAAACCTACCAACACCTTGGTCTTAGACTTCCAGCGTCCAGAACTGTGAGAAAGCAAATTCTGTTGGTTAAGTCACCCAGTCTGTGGTATTTTGTTATGGAAATCCTAGATGACTAGTACAAGGAGGAAAGTATATTATAATTACTCGTGTATTTGTTTTCCATGTTTTTTTTTTTATCCTTGATGTTCCAAGATTCCTTCTTTTATTATTTCCCTTTCTTTTCAAGAACTTCCTTTAGCTTTTTTTTTTTTTTTTTTTTTTTTTTTTTGAGATGGAGTCTTGCTCTGTCACCCAGGCTGGATTGCAGTGGTGTTATCTTGGCTTACTGCAACCTCCACCTCCCGAGTTCAAGCAGTTCTCCTGCCTCAGCCTCCAGAGTAGCTGGGACTACTGGTGTGTGCCACCATACCTGGCTAATTTTTGTATATTTAGTAGAGACTGGATTTTGCTATGTTGGCCAGGCTGGTCTCAAACTCCTGGCCTCAAGTGATCCACCTGCCTCCTGAAGTGATGGGATTACAGGCATGAGACACTGCACCCGGCCCCCTTTTAATCTTTTTTTTTTTTTTTTTTTTTTTGAGACGGAGTTTCGCTCTTGTTACCCAGGCTGGAGTGCAATGGCGCGATCTCGGCTCACCGCAACCTCCGCCTCCTGGGTTCAGGCAATTCTCCTGCCTCAGCCTCCTGAGTAGCTGAGATTACAGGCACGCACCACCATGCCCAGCTAACTTTTTGTATTTTTAGTAGAGACGGGGTTTCACCATGATGACCAGGATGGTCTCGATCTCTTGATCTTGTGATCCACCCACCTCAGCCTCCCAAAGTGCTGGGATTACAGGCTTGAGCCACTGCACCCAGCCCCCTTTTATCCATTTTTTTAAAGGGTAGATCTACAAGTGACAAATTCTCTTAGTTTTTTTCATCTGAAAATATGTTGATTTCCTTTGATTTTTGATAGTTTTTTTCTTTCAGCATTTGAAAACAGTTGTGCCACTTCCTTCTGGCCTTTTTTAGATTCTCATGAGAAATCGACTGTGGTTCAATCTATTTTTCCCTTGTGAGAAAGATGTTTTTCTCTTACTGCTGTTCAAGATTTTTTTTTTGTTATTAGTTTTCAGGAGTTAGATTATTATGTGTCTTGGCATAGATGTCTTTGAGTTTATCATGTTTGTGGTTTTCTCAGCTTCTTCAACTTGTAGTTCCAGTTCTCTTGTCAAATTTGAGGAATTTTCAGCCATTATTTCTTTGAATAAGTTTTTGGTCTTACGCTCTTACTCCTTTTAGAACTCTGACGACATAACTTTCTTTTCTTTCTTTCTTTCTTTCTTTCTTTCTTTTTTTTTTTTTTTTTTTTTTGAGGCAGAGTCTCACTCTGTCACCCAGGCTGGAGTGCACTGTCACCATCTCGGCTCACTGCAACCTCTGCATCCTGGGTTCAAGTGATTCTCCTGCCTCAGCCTCTTGTTTGTTCTTTAATATTCTGCTCTGAGTATATGGTTCTTATTTACAGAAGACTTGGTGTGATGGAAATTACTCAGCCATTACTGGAAATGGAACTTCCATTTCCAGTTTTGTTTTGTTTTGTTTTTTTCAGCAAAATAATTTTATTTCCTATCATGTGGTAACATATACATCCAATATGTGTTCACCTTGCACATCTATTCACAAGTACTTCCAAATGACAACAGCTTTGATATTTAAGCACGTGCTAAAAGTTATCTTAGTTGAGATATGAAAAATGCCTTAGACAGATAACATTCTGAGTGTATTGGATTGGTCTGGTTGCAACAGAAGTTACTTTAGTTAGATGAGTTCTACAAATTTAAAGCTTTGAAAAGCTACTACTTTTACATCGAATACATCCAGATGAATACGATGCAGCAATATCAGCTTGTATTATAGAGAAATCTCATTAATTTTTCTGTTGATGGAACCACTTACCCACATCTGTTGGTACTGTGCAGGTAGATTCACAGGGTGGTGGTAAAGCATACACAATGGCTCTGGCAGCATCAGGATCACACTTGAAGGGGCTCTCAGACACAGTTGTATTCATGCAACTAATTCCTTTTCCATCTGTTTTCTTAGTCACTAATGCTTTCCAATGGTCGTGAGTGCTTTTAATAATATCAATTGCAAAAATAATAATATCAATTGTAAAGTCCTTATCTTTAAAATCTGCATTAAAAGCAAACTCATTTTCTGGTTTTCCATCAGGAACCTTATACCTTCTAAACCAGTCCATGGTAGCTTCTAAGTAGCCAGGTTTCAGCCGTTTGACATCATTGATATCATTATAATTGGCTGCATCAGGATCATCCGCATTAATGGCAATGACTTTCCAGTCGGTTTCCCCTTCATCAATCATAGCCAATAATTTCACCTCTTGCGCATACCTTGCCTCCAATGTCACACACATCAGTTGGGTCATTGTCACCACAACAGCCAGTATGTTTATCATTCTGCCCTGGGTCCTCCCAAGTCTGAGGGATGGGACCATAGTTCCAGATGTATCCTTTATACGAGAACAAATTCACAACATAATGAAGTTTTCCCTTGTTTAACGGGGTTTAAAGGGTCCTTTGTTGCAATCTCCATTTTTGCATTAGACTAGCTTGGTACTTCAACTACCATGTGGAACACACGCTTATCTGCATAAATTGGAATATGATGAAATGGAGATACATATTGTCCTTTCTCATTTTCTTCCTGGATTGTCTCTGATATTTTAACCTTCAGCTAGATGTGTGAGCTTTACCGTTCACTTTCCTTTTCCTCCCACACCAGGCTCTTTTTGCTAGGAGCTTTGTTCCTTCAATACCTATTCCCATTGGTCCCCTCTACTCCCCACTTCACCAACTCAGTTTGAGGCATCAGCCCATTTCTTTCCAAGTAAAATGAGGAAGACTCGGTACTCCAGGGAGAAGGCCACGGCGCGCTCCTCAGTGCTGAAGCCACTCATGGTGCCGGAGTCCAGTAGCCGCAGCTGCCACAGAGCCACCAGCCCGCATGCAGCGCCGACTGACCCCTCCTGTGTTTTGACATATTCCCGTCATTTTGCTGAGAAGTGGACAGTGGCATGGGATGGAAGAGACTTCCTTATTTCTATCACAACAGGATATTTCTTTCCCTTTTTTTTCGGAGACGGAGTCTTGCTCTTGTCACCCTGGCTGCAGTGCAGTGGCATGATTTCGGTTCATTGAAGCCTCTGCCTCCCAGGTTCAAGCAATTCTCCTGCCTCTGCCTCCCAAGTAGCTAGGGTTATAGGCACACACCACCACACCTGGCTAATTTTTCTATTTTTAGTAGAGATGGGGTTTTCCCATGTTGGCCAGGCTGGTCTTGAACTCCTGACCTCATGATCCGCCCACCTTGGCCTCCCAAAGTGCTGGGATTATAGGCGTGAGCCACTGTGCCCAGCCACAACAGGATATTTCAAGCTTAGCTTATACTTTCCCTGTTCCAGCCCTAAAGCCGTCCATTTATCTAAGAAGCTGCTTCTTTGTTGCAAGGAAAAATATTTAGAAACCAAGATCTGAGTACCAAGCCTGCTCATTTTTACTTTGTGTTATTGCTTCGAAGCCTTCAACACACAGAGGCCCAACCTCTGTCTCTATCTCTACAGATGTATATGAAATTATGGGTTTATACTGATGCCTCTAACTCCAGTTCCACTCATCAAGACTTCTTTGTATTCCCTAATCCATTTTTATATCTACTTTTTCCCACAGTGAGAACTCTAGCTTCTACCTTTGTATTTATGTCATTGCTTAATTCTATAATATGCACAATATAATTTCATAATGCTATTCCCATGCCACTGTGAAAAACCGAGCTATTAAAAGGAATAGCTTTTCTTTGCATTTTTTTTTTTTTTTTTTTTTTTTTTTTTTTTTTTTTTTTTGGAGACGGAGTTTCGCTCTTGTTACCCAGGCTGGAGTGCAATGGCACGATCTCGGCTCACCGCAACCTCCGCCTCCTGGGTTCAAGCAATTCTCCTGCCTCAGCCTCCTGAGTAGCTGGGATTACAGGCACGTGCCACCATGCCCAGCTAATGTTTTTTTGTATTTTTAGTAGAGACGGGGTTTCACCATGTTCACCACGATGGTCTCGATCTCTCGACCTCGTGATCCACCCACCTCGGCCTCCCAAAGTGCTGGGATTACAGGCTTGAGCCACCGCGCCCGGCCTTCTTTGCATCTTTTTTTCCCTCTAGAAATTTTTTTCCCTCCAGAAATTTCCTTGTAGCTTTTTCTTCCCCTCTAGACTGAAAAAATATAGCCAAAATAATATGTTCAAAAGGTACTTGGAAGGATTCTTTTTCTTCTCCTTCAGTATGGTTTTGTTGTTCGTTTGTAACATGGGTTATTTTCTGTCTTCATTCAGTTTAGGGTCTCCTCCAATCCTGGTGATTTCATTTATTGAATTTATCATTTTCTTTCCAAATATTCTATTTTCAGGCCAGGCATGGTGGCCAACACCTGTAATCCCAGCAGTTTGGGAGGCTGCATCAGGAAGAACACTTGAGCTCAAGATTAAAAAGGAAAGAAATTAGCTGGGCATGGTGGCACGTGCCTGTAATCCCAGCTACTCAGGAGGCTGAGGCAGGAGAATTGCCTGAACCCAGGAGGCGGAGGTTGCGGTGAGCCGAGATCGTGCCATTGCACTCCAGCCTGGGTAACAAGAGTGAAACTCCGTCTCAAAGGAAAAAAAAAAAAAAAGAAAAAAAAGAAATCTCAGCAGAGAAGAAAAAACTGTTAAAAAAAAAAAGTTTGTGAATAGAAATTGACATTTTAGAAATAAAAATTTCAGACTAAATATTAAAATATCAAATAAAGTATTACAGTTATTTTAGAATCTGTCTAGCAGATTTTCCAGTTTTTATCAGAAAACTCTCCAAAATATATATTTTTTAAAGTAGGCTGGGCATAGTGGCTCACACTTGTAATCCCAGCAGCTGGGGAGGCCAAGGCAGGATTGCTTGAGCCCAAGAATTTGAGACCAGCCTGGGAGATCCTGTCTCTACAAAAAAAGATCCTGTCTCTAAAAAAAAACAAAAACCTCACAAAAAATTAGTCCAGTAAGGTGGCATGTACCTGTAGTCCTAGCTAACTGGAGGCTGAGGTGGGAGGATTGCTGAGCTGAGGAGGTTGAGGCTGCAGTGAGCCATGTTCATGCCACAGCATTCCAGCCTGGACGACAAAGTGAGACTTTGTCTCAAAAAAATAAATAAGGGCCAGATTGCAGTGGCTTACACCTGTAATCCCAGCACCATGGAAGGCCAAGGAGGGCGGATCACTTAAGGTCAGGAGTTTGAGATCAGCCTGGCTAACATGGTGAAACCCCCGTCTGTACTAAAAATACAAAAATTAGGGGGGCATGATGGCGCACACCTGTAATCCCAGCTACTCAGGAGGCTGAGGCAGGAGAATTGCTTGAACCTGGGAGGCAGAGGTTGTAGTCAGTTGAGATTGTGCCACTGCACTTCAGCCTGGGGAACAGAGTGAGACTCCTTCTCAAATACATAAATAAATTAAGGCCAGGTGAGGTGGTTCACATCTGTATTCCCAGCACTTTTGGAGGCTGAGGCAGAAGGATCACTTGAGCCCTGGGGTTTTATTTTTTGTTTTAATTTAATTTAATTATTTTTGAGATGAAGTCTCCTCTATTACCCAGGCTGGAGTGCAGTGGTGCTATCTGGGCTCACTGCAACCTTTGCCTCCTAGGTTCAAGGGATTCTGTTATCTCAGCCTCCTCAATAACTGGGACTGCAGGCATACACTGTCACACTTGGCTAATTTCTTTTTTTTTTTTTTTTTTTTGAGACAGAGTGTCACTCTTGTTACCCAGGCTGGAGTGCAATGGCACGATCTCGGCTCACCGCAACCTCCGCCTCCTGGGTTCAAGCAATTCTCCTGCCTCAGCCTCCTGAGTAGCTGGGATTACAGGCACGCGCCACCATGCCCAGCTAATTTTTTGTATTTTTAGTAGAGACGGGGTTTCACCACGTTGACCAGGATGGTCTCGATCTCTTGACCTCGTGATCCACCCGCCTCGGCCTCCCAAAGTGCTGGGATTACAGGCTTGAGCCACCGTGCCCGGCCACTTGGCTAATTTCTATATTTTCAGTAGAGATAAGGTTTTGCCAGTGTTACCCAGGCCGGTCTCAAACTCCTGGCCTTAAGTGATCTGCCCACCTCAGCCTCCCAAAGTGCTGGGATTACAGGCTTGAGCCACCTGGCCTGAGGTTCTAGAGCAGCCTGAGCAACGTGGCAAAACCCCATCTCCACCAAAAAAAAGTATATATATATATATATTTGTGTGTACACATACACACTCATACACACAAAATTCGCCAGGGGGGTGGCACTTGCCTATAATCCCAGCTACTTGGGAGGCCGAGGTAGGAGAATCACTTGAAACTGGAATGAGGAGGTTGCAGTGAATCAAGATCGTGCCACTACATTCCAGCTTGGACAACAGAGCAAGACTCCATCTCAAAAAAAAAAGGTAACTTGACACTGGAAAAGTCTGGCAGATACCACCTTAACCTAGTGGTCAAGGTTAACATCAGTAGTAATGAGGAAATCAAAATTGTGTACCACCTGATAGGATGCAGTGAGAGCACAGCGTCCCTTTCATGCTATTCCTGCCAAAGATAAATACATAGCCTAAATCTAATGATGAGGGAACGTAAGACAAGACCAAATTGAGCAACATTTTGGAGATTAACTGTCTTCTGATCGTTAAAAGTGTCAAGGTTATGAAATCCAAAGAAAGAATGAGGAACTATTATTCCCCTGACTACAGGAGACTAAAGGTTTGCAGTAACTGCTAAGTGTTACCTCAAATTGGATCATTATGCATAAAAGACATTATTGGGACAAATGGTGAAATTTGATCAGCTGCTGAGGATTAGGTACTTTCTTGATATTGATGATTGTATTATGGTTAAGAAATGTATGTTATCTATGTGGTTATCTATGAATGTTTGAAGAAAATACACACTGCCGGGCGCGGTGACTCAAGCCTGTAATCCCAGCACTTTGGGAGGCCGAGGCGGGTGGATCACGAGGTCAAGAGATCGAGACCATCCTGGTCAACATGGTGAAACCCCGTCTCTACTAAAAATACAAAAAATTAGCTGGGCATGGTGGCACGTGCCTGTAATCCCAGCTACTCAGGAGGCTGAGGCAGGAGAATTGCCTGAACCCAGGAGGCGGAGGTTGCGGTGAGCTGAGATGGTGCCATTGCACTCCAGCCTGGGTAACAAGAGCGAAACTCCGTCTCAAAAAAAAAAAAAAAAAAAAAAAGAAAATACACACTAAAGTGTTTGGGGGTGATAAAAGTTGTCAGGTTGTCAACTTGCTTGCAAATAGTTCGTGAAGAAATAATATCTTTTTTCCACCTCCCTCCCCAAGAAATAATATTTTTGTACTTTAAAAAACAAATCTGTAAATTTAAAATCAACATTTTAAAAGTGAATTTTTTGGCTGGGTGCAGTGTTTCATGCCTATAATCCTAGCACTTTGGGATGCCAAGGCAGGCAGATCATCTGAGGTCAGGAGTTGGAGACAGTCTGGCCAACATGGTGAAGCCCCATCTCTACTAAAAACACAAAAATCAGCCAGGCATGGTGGCAGGCACCTATAATCCCACCTACATGGGAGGCTAAGGCAGAAGAATCACTTGAACTGGGCGGGGGTGCGTTGCAGTGAGCCGAGATCATGCCATTTCACTCTAGCCTAGGCCAAAGAGCAAAACTGCGTCTCAACAAATAAACCAATCGATCAAAATAAAAGTGAAATTTTTCCACTTCGATTGTGATTCCTCTTATTCTGGAGCTGCTAAACATTGGTTGATATATTTTATATCCATTTGTATTGGATATAATTTGCTTGTTTGGGAATTCTACTTACATTTATTTCCTCAATGAGTTTTGTTTTTTTTTTTGAGACGGAGTCTCTCTGTCACTAGACTGGAGTGCAGTGGCGAAATCTTGGCTCACTGCAACCTCTGACTCCCTGGTTCAAGTGATTCTCCTGCCTTAGCCTCCCGAGTAGCTGGGATTACAGACACGCGCCACCAGGCCCAGTTAATTTTTTGTATTTTTTTTTTTTTTTTTTTTTTTTGAGGAGGAGTTTCACTCTTGTTACCCAGGCTGGACTGCAATGGCGCGATCTCGGCTCACCGCAACCTCCGCCTCCTGGGTTCAGGCAATTCTCCTGCCTCAGCCTCCCGAGTAGCTGGGATTACAGGCATGCACCACCAGGCCCAGTTAATTTTTTGTATTTTTTAGTAGAGACGGGGTTTCACCATGTTGGCCAGGATAGTCTTGATCTCCTGACCTTGTGATCCACCCACCTCGGCTTCCCAAAGTGTTGGGATTACAGGTGTGAGCCACCTTGCCTGGCCTGTTTTTTGTTTTTTGTTTTGAGACAGAGTCTCACTCTATTGCTCAGGCTAGAGTACAGTGGCATGTGGCTCACTGCAACCTCTGACTCCCAGGTTCAAACAATTCTCCTGCCTCAGCCTCTTGAGTAGCTGTGCCACCACACCTGGCTAATTTTTGTGTTTTTAGTAGAGATGGGGTTTTACCATGTTGGTCAGGCTGGTCTCATACTCCTGACCTCAAGTGATCTGCCTGCCTCGGCCTCCCAGAGTGGTAGTATTACAGGTGTGAGCCACTGTGCCTGGCCCCTCAGTGAGATTTTTAAACACCCAATTTAATCTGATTTTTAAACAGATTATGCTTTTGTTTCTTTTGTATTAATATTCTCTTGTGGTCTCAAGTAGCCACTCTTAGCCACTTGTAAACACTAAAGGGTTTGGAGCATATGAATTATCTGAATAGTTCAATTTAAGCCCATGGAAAAACCGTTTAAATCATCTCTCTTAAGTCATATGATGGATCCACGGACCATGTCTGTGCCGATTGTTCTTTCATACCAATCAGAGGCCCCTGGGATTCATAGGCATACGTGTCTTGGTGGAAAAATGAGTCACTCCACCAACACACAGCTGGACTCTCACACAATAGAAATGTGGAAATCTGAGTGGAGCACAAGGAATCTGTATCTGAACAAGAGTTCACACTCTTCCTGTTCTGTTAGGTTATGAAATGGAAACACCATTTCCTGGGAAAAGGGCCAGATTCCATAAATGAAATGGTTTTTCTTCAATACGAACAGCTGCTAAACACTTACTGCGCTTACTGAGAGTGGCTTGTTTGAAAGATCTTGTCTTGGTTCCAACTGGAAATTTGAAAGGAAGGGGCTCTTGTCTTGTGCAACAAAGTGGGTTTAACAGAAACCGTCTTGTTGAACACCAGTTCTCAATTGGTTCAAGTGAGAGAAAGGGAAAAGGGTCACGTACATTTTTTGCCAGGAATTGCGTATCAACCATTTGGATATGTCCCTTTACAGATGTGAATACGTTTCATCCTCAAAACAATTTTACTTTTTCTTTTTTTTTTTTTTGAAATGGAGTTTTGAGCCAGGCATGGTGGCTCACGCCTATAATCCCAGCACTTTGGGAGGCCGAGGCGGGTGGATCACAAGGTCAAGAGATCGAGACCATCCTGGTCAACATAGTGAAACCCCGTCTCTACTAAAAATACAAAAAATCATCTGGGCATGTTGGTATGTGCCTGTAATCCCAGCTACTCAGGAGGCTGAGGCAGGAGAATTGCTTGAACCCAGGAGGCGGAGGTTGTGGTGAGCCGAGATCGCACCATTGCACTCCGGCCTGGGTAACAAGAGCGAAACTCTGTCTCAAAAAAAAAAAATTAATAATAATAATAATAATATAATAAAATAAAGAATAGCACTTACAAAGCTAGCAAAAAGAGAAAAAGAAAAAAGAAAGAAACCACTCGGGCCTGGTGGCTCACACCTGTAATCCCAGCACTTTGGGAGGCTGAGGTGGGAGGATCACCTGAGGTCAGGAGTTTGAGACCAGCCTGGCCAACATGAGGAAACCCCGTCTCTACTAAAAATAAAAAATTAGCCGATCATGGTGGCACATGCCTGTAATCCCAGCTACTCGGGAGGCTGAGGCGGGAGAATCACTTGAACGTGGGAGGTGGAGGTTGCAGTGAACCAAGGTGGTGCCACTGCACTCCAGCCTGGGCAACAAGAATGAAACTCCGTCTCAAAAAAAGAAAAAAATAATCACTGTTGTTTGTGGCAGCTGTGAACCAGCTGCTGAGTGCTGGCCTCCCATGCGAGATGGTTGCACCGATGTGAAGACACATCATTCATCCCAACTGTTTATTATTAACAAAACACACAGTGCCATTAAAAAACAAAAAATCCAAAAACACACAGTCTCCCTGGGATCTCTCCTAGCACAGATCCAACACTGAACAGAACATATCACGCCCTTTGCTGGATCTCCCTCAATGTAAACTGGTAAGACTTAATGGCAGAGGCACGGTAACAGGAGAAGGGATGAGCAGGCTTGGCTATTCTCCTGCGCCCTTTCACACTGCACGTTACTGGGTTTGGGAGGGGATCCTTTCCCCCTCCTTTGTACCTACAGACCCTCACCTGTGAACCCTTCGCCACTCCTCCTGAGAGTGGTGACTGCTTTCCCTATGCTGGGGAGGAGCTTCCAGCTGTGTCAGAAACTGTGCATCTGGCCGGGTGCAGTGTTTCATGCCTGTAATCCCAGCATTTTGAAAGGCCGAGGTGAACAGATCTCTGGAGCCCAGGAATTCAAGACTGGCCTGGGCAACATGGCAAAACCCCATCTCTACAAAAACAAAACAAAACAAACAAAAACACAAAAATTAGCCAGGTGCAGTGGTGTATATAGCTGTAGTCCCAACTACATGGGTGACTAAGGTAAGAGGCTCACCTGAGCTCAGGAAGTCGAGGCTGCAACAAGCCAAGATTGTACCACTGCACTCAAGCCTGGGCAACAGAACAAGACCTTGTCTTAAAAAAAAAAAAAAAAAAAAAAGGCCGGGCGCAGTGACTCAAGCCTGTAATCCCAGCACTTTGGGAGGCCGAGGCGGGTGGATCACGAGGTCGAGAGATCGAGACCAACCTGGTCAACATGGTGAAACCCCGTGTCTACTAAAAATACAAAAAATTAGCTGGGCATGGTGGCGCGTGCCTATAATCCCAGTTACTCAGGAGGCTGAGGCAGGAGAATTGCCTGAACCCAGGAGGCGGAGGTTGCGGTGAGCCGAGATCGCGCCATTGCACTCCAGCCTGGGTAACAAGAGCGAAACTCCGTCTCAAAAAAAAAAAAAAAAAAAAGGTAGGGGGTAGCCAGGCAACTCAACTCACACCTGTAATCTCAACACTTTGGGAGGCTGCGGTGGGCAGATCACCTGAGGTCAGGAGTTTGAGATCAGCCTGGCCAACATGTGGAAACCCCGTCTCTACTAAAAACACAAAAAGTATTGGGGCATGGTGGCATAAGCCTGTAATCCCAGCTACTTGTGCGGCTGAGGCAGGAGGATCGCTTAAACCCAGGAGGCGGAGGTTGCCATGAGCTGAGATCACCCACACTGCACTCCAGCCTGGGTGATAGAGTGAGACTTGGTTTTAGGGAAAAAAAAAAAAAAGGACTAGACTTGATTTATCTTCAATTAAGTCCCTAGTCCAGTAACTGGCTGGCGTTAAGTAGTCACGCTTTATTGAACAAGCAGATGGATAGAGGAATATGAAAGAACCCCTGTGAGATTCTAGCTGCTGACATGGTTACATCCCAGTGTCCTTTTTCTGGGCCAGAGGGGTTGTTTGCTTTGACCTCACTATCCCTTTTATGGATTCTATCTCATTGGCTGAAAGCACACAATGGAAGAGTGTGCCTTTCAGCAAATAGAGTGAGCAATGAAAAATGCAAACCAACAACCCTGAATGCAAGCAATGGCGTGCTGAATGTAGCTACGAATGAAGAGAAACTGCTTATTTTCACTGGAATGGAGTGAAACACTCTGGAAAGGACAGTGCTGCTCCAGTTTGGGGCAGCCATACCGGTATAGCCAGCACACCGAGCCTCAGCATGCCCCCTGTTGGATTTAGCTGGCATTTAGTCAGAAAAGGAATGTGAGAGAAACTTGTTGATGCAGATTTTTCTCCAACATAGGCATGCAGGGGTAGGGTCCTTTTACAGAAATTCTCCATTAAGGAGGCATTAAATGAGTCGAAGATGCATTCGCTGGACTACCTCTGGGACATAACTTGACTCATCTACAAATTCTGGCATTTCTGTTTGAAGAAGTGGTATAAAACTATTTTCCTGATGAGGCTGGGGGAGGTCAAGGTGGGTGGATCACCTGAGGTCAGGAGTCCCAGACCAGCCTGGCCAATATGGTGAAACTCTGTCTCTACTAAAAATACAAAACTTAGCTGGGCGTGGTGGCACATGCCTGTAATTTCAGCTACTTGGGAGGCTGAGGCAGGAGAATCGCTTGAATCCTGGAGGCAGAGGTCACAGTGAGCTGAGATGGTGCCACTGCATTCCAGCCTGGGCAACAAGAGTGAAACTCCACCTCAAAAAAACAAATAGTAAATAGTAATAATTAAAGTCCTCTGGAAAAGAAACAGCAACCAGTAACTGTATTTCTTTGTGTGCTATCTGCAATTTGTGTCTTTAATGTCACTCGATAAAATAATCTAATCAATGGACCTTGAATAATAATAATCTGCTGGGCTCATGCCTGTAATCCCAGCATTTTGGGAGGCCCGAGCAGGCAGATCATGAGGTCAGGAGTTCGAGACTACCCTGGCCAACATAGTAAAACTCCGTCTCTACTAAAAACACAAAAAAATTGGCCGGGTGTGGTGGCTCATGCCTGTAATCCAAGCACTTTGGAGGCCAAGGCAGGTGGATCACCTGAGGTCAGGAGTTCAAGACCAGACTGACCAACAAGGTGAAACCCCATCTTAGAACACACACACACACACACACACACACACACACACACACACACACACAAGTTAGCCAAGCATGATAGGGTGCGCCTGTAGTCCCAGCTATTCAGAAGGCTGAGGCCAGGAGAATCACTTGAACCCTGGAGGAGGAGGTTGTAGTGAGCAGAGATCATGCCACTACACTCCAGCTTGGGCAACAGAGTGAGACTCCTTCTCAAAAAAAAAAAAAAAAAAGCCAGTTGTGGTGGCGGGTGCCTGTAATCCCAGATACTAAGGAGGCTGAGGCAGGAGAATCACTTGAACCCTGGAGGTGGAGATTGTAGTGAGCTGAGATCATGCCACTGCACTCCAGCCTGGGTGACAGAGTGAGACTCTGCCTAAAATAATAATAACAATAATTAAGGACCTTATCGGACATTTAAAAAATGAAGGCTCTGGCTGGATACGGTAACTCACGCCTGTAATTCCAGCACTGTGGGAGTCCGAGGCAGGTGGATCAGGAGCCCAAGACCAGCCTGGCCAACATGGTGAAACCCCATCTCTACTAAAAATACAAAACAAAACAAAAAAATTAGTGGAGTGTGGTGGCACCTGTAATCCCAGCTATTCGAGAGGCTGAGGCAGGAGAATTGCTTGAACCCAGAAGGCAGAGGTGGCTGTTGGCTGATATCATGCCGTTGCACTCCAGTCTGGGCGACAGAGCAACTCGTCTGGAGAAAAAAGAAAAATACTGGGCGTGGTGGCACACACCTGTAGTCCCAGCTACTTGGGAGGCTGAGGCAGGAGAATTGCTTAAACTCAGGAGTCAGAGGTTGCAAAATGAAGGTCCCATAAGGTTCTCTACTGTCATTCTTCTTTGTTCCAAAAGCTTTTTCAATCCTTAATAGAAGCAATTTAAATCACTATAATACATTTCTCTTAAATTCTAAAATAAGTTGGTAATCTTCCAGTTCTGGCATTTATATGTGTATATATGATCTTTTTTTTTTTTTTTTTTTAGATGGAGTCTCTGTTGACCAGGCTGGAGTGCAGTGGCACAATCTAGGCTCACTGCAACCTCTACCCCTGGGTTCAAGCAATTCTCCTACCTCAACTTCCTGAGTAGCTGGGATTACTGGCATGCACCACCATGCTCAGGTAATTTTTGTATTTTTAGCAGAGACGGGGTTTCATCATGTTGGTCAGGCTGGTCTCCAACTCCTGACCTTGTGCTCTGCCCACCTCAGCCTCCTAAAGTGCTGGGATTACAGGCGTGTCACCGTGCCCGGCCTCATATATTTATCTGATATACCAGCTTCATTCTACTTGAACCTCAAATGAGAAAGCCATTTATTTGTGAGGAAACAGTTATTGAAGTGTTAGGGTACCTGGTGTGGTGGCACACCTGTAGCCTAAGCTACTTCGAGGTGGGAGGATCACTGGAGCCCAGAAGGTCCAGACTACAGTGAACTGTGATTGAGCCACTGTACTCAGTCTGCGTGACAGAGTAAGATTCTGTCTCAAAAAAAAAAAGTTGGAAAAAACCAGAAAGGCGAAGTGGCTCACAGCTGTAATCCTAGCATTTTGGGAGACCAAGGCAGATGGATCCCTTGAGCCTAGGGGTTTGAGACCAGTGGCAAACACCTGTTTCTACAAAAAATATACAAAAATTAGCCAGCACAGTGGTGTGCACCTATAGTCACAGCTCTTTGGGAGGCTGAGGTGGGAGAATCACCTGAACCAGGGTGGTCAAGGTTGCAGGGTCCACAGAGTGAGACCCTGTGTCAAAAAAAAAAGAGGCTGGGTGCAGTGGCTAATGCCTGTAATCCCAGCATTTTGGGAGGCCAAGGTGGGCGGATCACAAGATCAAGAGTTCGAGACCAGCCTGGCCAGCACAGTGAAACCCCTTCTCTACTAAAAAAAAAAAAATACAAAAAATTAGCCAGGCATGGTGGCGCATGCCTGTAATCCCGGCTACTCAGAAGGCTAAGGTAGGAGAATCTCTTGAATCCAGGAGGCAAAGGTTGCAATGAGCCAAGATCACACCACTGCACTCCAGTCTGGGCTACAGAGTAAGACTCTGTCTCAAAAAAAAAAAGGAGGTCACCAGCATGTATCTTGCGTTTCTAGTAGAAAGGGTACTTCAGGATAACCTGATAAACAGCCCTAGTTGATGGCTCCCTTTTCTGTGAGAATTTCGGCTAACATATATGGTGTTGTAAACCCTAAAAAAAAAAAAAACAAACAGAAATGTTCTTAGGGCACCAACCCATTTACTGCAGAGTCGGGATCCTTTCTGAGTTGGTGGGTTCTCTGGATTGAGGAGGCCCAGGATCCCCATAGAGCAACTTTTCACTCTTCCTAATGATAATGCATACCAGACTAGAAGTGACCTTTTGCCAGAACCATCATCTGTCCAGCTGGGGAAACCCCAGTGTGGTTTCCTAAGCAGGGAAAAGGGTTGCCACTTTTCTGTGGGAAAGGGAGTTGGCGCCACTCCAGAGACTCACAGTCCCAGTGCTGTGCTAGACAGAAAAATGGGGGAGGATGAGCAGCCTCCCTTTTTCCGGACTTCTGCACTAAGGATCTTCCTGGGGCTGCTCAGAATTGCCTGCTCCCTTGTACCCAGCATAGATGAAAATATGCTTTGGGGCCGGCCGAGGCAGCTCACACCTGTAATTCCAGCAATTTGGGAGGCCAAGGTGGGTGGATCACGAGGTCAGGAGTTCAAGACCCGCCTGGCCAATATAGTGAAACCCTATCTCTTAAAAAAAAAACAAAAAAAAAAAAAACGGCCGGGCGCGGTGGCTCAAGCCTGTAATCCCAGCACTTTGGGAGGCCGAGGCGGGTGGATCACGAGGTCGAGAGATCGAGACCATCCTGGTCAACATGGTGAAACCCCGTCTCTACTAAAAAATACAAAAAACTAGCTGGGCGTGGTGGCGGGTGCCTGTAATCCCAGCTACTCAGGAGGCTGAGGCAGGAGAATTGCCTGAACCCAGGAGGCGGAGGTTGTGGTGAGCCGAGATCGCGCCATTGCACTCCAGCCTGGGTAACAAGAGGGAAACTCCGTCTCAAAAAAAAAAAAAGAAAAAAGAAAAAGAAAAAGAAAAAAAAGAAAGAACTCAAAAAAAAAAAAAAAAGGAAAAGAAAACAACGAAAGAAAATATGCTTTGGTTAATCCTCCGAAACAGTACATGGGTGTTGGGGAGTGGCCATGGGTACCTGTCTCCCTGCCCCAGAGGAAGGCTCAGAGTGCTAGGGAGGAAAGAGCATCAAAGCAGGAGTCCACAGACCTGGGTTCCAGTGCTAGTGCCAACACTAACCTGCAAGTGACTTCTGGCAAGCCACCTGTCTTCTGCAGGCTTTCCTTTTCCTGTCTGTCAAATGAGGAGGTGGAATTTGATGGTCTCTCTGGTGGCTTAATGTTAGTTCCTGGAATCTTGAGAGAGGAATGGACTCCTAGATCCTGCTCACTGAGATTGGTGTCAGCTGCTGCTGAGGGGTGTTGGAGGAGGAACACAGGGAAAGGTGATTTTTGGAGAGAGATGAGAGGTAGGTTTTTGTTTTGTTTTGTTTTTTTGAGACAGGGTTTTGCTCTTGTTGCCCAGGCTGGAATGAAATGGCACAATCTCAGCTCACTGCAGCCTCTGCCTCCCAGGTTCAAGCGATTTCACTGCTTCAGCCTCCTCAATAGCTGGGATTACAGGCATGTGCCACCACACCCAGCTAATTTCGTATTTTTAGTAGAGCCGGGGTTTCTTCATGTTGGTCAGGTTGGTCTCAAACTCCTGACCTTAGGTGATCCGTCGGCCTCGGTCTCCCAAAGTGCTGGGATTATGAGCGTGAGCCACCTTGCCCTGCCTAAGAGAGGTGAGTTTTTAAAAAGGGTTTTACGCCAGGCACGGTGGCTCACACCTGTAGTTCCAGCACTTTGGGAGGACGAAGTCAACAGATCACTTGAACTCAGGAGTTCAAGACCAGCCTGGGCAAAATAGTGTAGACCCCGTCTCTAAAAAAATAAAAATTGAAAAAACTAGCTGGGCGTGGTAGCATATGCCTGTAGTCCCAGCTACACCGGAGGCTGAAGTGGCAGGATTGCTCGAGCGCAGGAGGTCGAGGCTGCAGTGAGCCATGATTGGGCCACTGCACTCCAGCCTGGGTGACAGAGTGAGACCTTGTCTCAAAGAGGGGGGTTGGTGGGTGGGCTTTACTTTCTATTTGATTGTCCATCTTAATTCTACTTTGTTAGGACAATTCTAAAAGGAACTCAGAGGAGCTTCGCAGCGCCTCACCACCACCGTGACCCCAAGTTCTCTCTTCCTTCCCTGCCACAAACAACCCCTTAAACTTACCCCTAGGTTGGTAACCTGCTTGGGGCTGGTGAAGAGGAAATCGGAAAGGCCTCTTTGAAAAGACTGTAAAGGGCAAGGGTCCTTTTGCGCTCAAAAACTAGTCACAGGCAAATACAAGATTTCGCCTATAATTTCAGAATCTCCTGATGCACCCGACTCCCAGATCTTGAGGATTTTCGCATGAGCAGTTCAAGCGAGAGGGAAACAGAGAGCAACACTCTTAGGACCTGATTCCCTTCCTCAGCTCGCATTCCTCCGCCCGTCCCGCTCCCGCCGCCAGCGGAGGCCCTAGTCTCCCGCTCCAACTATTCCAACCATCCAGGGAAGGGTGGGGCGTTCGGCTCCTGGGTCCCCCTCCGCCGGCCCCCCTCATCGGTCTCCCCTTCTGCCCCGGTCCCTCCCTTTCTGGGGTGGGGCCAGCCAATAAGCGGCCAGACTCCGGAGTTTGGCCCGAGAGCCGCGGAGCTCACCGATTCCCCGCCCAGCAGTTCTGGCCGCTGTCCCGGTGCGCACGGACGTGGCTCGAGTTTCCTCTGCTCTCCGCTCTCGCTCGCTCGCTCTCCCCCCTTCCGCTCCTCCTTCTCTCCGGGTCTCCCGCTCCAGCTCCAGCTCCACCCGGCCGGCCCCGCACGGCTCCGGGTAGCCATGGAGGACGTCTCGCTCTATATCGTCGAGCGGCCGCTTCCCGGGTACCCCGACGCCGAGGCCCCGGAGCCTGTCCACGCTGGGGCGCAGGCGGCGGAGGAGCCGTCGGGGGCCGGCTCGGAAGAGCTGATCAAGTCGGACCAGGTGAACGGCGTGCTGGTGCTGAGTCTCCTGGACAAAATCATCGGCGCCGTAGACCAGATCCAGCTGACCCAAGCCCAGCTGGAGGAGCGGCAGGCGGAGATGGAGGGCGCCGTGCAGAGCATCCAGGGCGAGCTGAGCAAGCTGGGCAAGGCGCACGCCACCACGAGCAACACAGTGAGCAAGCTGCTGGAGAAGGTGCGCAAGGTCAGCGTCAACGTGAAGACCGTGCGCGGTAGCCTGGAGCGCCAGGCGGGGCAGATCAAGAAGCTGGAGGTCAACGAGGCCGAACTGCTGCGGCGGCGCAACTTTAAAGTCATGATCTACCAGGTGAGCCCACCGGGCTGACCGCGCCCAGAGCTCCCGCGCCCGGCTCGCGTCCCCAGACTGGGATTTGGGTTGGAGACCTGCCCGTGGCGCGGTTGTCCTCCCAGCCTGGCCCGGGCACCCGGGAGATCCACCCTCCTTCCGGCGAGCGCCGCTGGGGTGGGGTTGGGTGGGGTGGGGTGGGGTGGAGGGAGCGGCAGACTCCAGGGGCGCGTAGAGGGGCGCGCTCTGCACCCCGCACCTCCCCACTCAGATCCTCTCCGGTCTCAAACTAGTAGCAGAACCGAATTAGGGTGTGGACTCGAGGACGCTGCCCCTAGCAGACTGCTCCTTCCCTAATTGGCTCTGTCAGACGTCTTCCTCCTTGGGGGAAGTTTCTAGGAAAGTCAGGGGTCCCGGGCGATCGTTGGGGTCCGCCGTGGGCGGACACGCTGCGGGGCCCGGGCCTGGGGCCTCCGTGCCTGCGGGCCTGATATAGCGAGTGATTCAGGACTCAGGCACGCACCCGCGAGGGCTGCGCCAAGCGTGGGACGCGACCGCCAACCTCCTCCCCCGACCCTGCGCCCCAGCGTCCCCCCATCGGCCTCGGCGGCCCAACTCCGTCCCCTCGCTGCGCTCTGCTCCTGCCCTCCAGACACTTTCAGGGCCTTGAGAACACCCTCACCCGCGGCGCTCGGGCACCCTGGGCCTCCTGGAAGCGGGCGGGGCTGGGCGGGGAAAAGGGGGCGTTAGGACTGCAAGAGGGGCTGGTGGAGGGGGTGGACAGCCGGGGTCCGGCGGTTTGGGCGCAGTTTGGGCTTGGTGAATCACCCTGCATGCCTGCGGGGGCGGGGGCCGGGCGCGGCAGAGCAGCCGGCGGGGGGAGGCTGGCGCCCCCCCGGCTGCTTTCTTTGCACCTCTCCCCATTCCTCCCGCTTAGATAAAAATGTAGCTTTTGGATCGTAACCCCTAATAAACCTGGGAGTCTCGGGTTTCTAAGCTGCTCCTCTCCACGCCGCCTCCGCGGTGCCATCGGGGATGAGCTCTTGCGCTGGGCGGGAAGGGTTCCAGCCTGTCTCCTCCCGGCCTCCCAAATACCGGCTGATGCTCCTAACCCCAGGGAAGCGGGATCGTGTGGGGCACGGGGTTGGTCTACGCTACCGTCTCGCCTTCCTCTCCCTGCGGAAGGGAATGGAAAGAAAAAGGAGGCTGAACTTCCCACACCCTCCAAGTTAGAAGATCCCTCTCCTGGAGCCGTGGCTCCCTGACTGCTCTGCGGCCTGGTAAAGCCGAGTTCTGAGTGACCATCTGGGGTGAGGCGAGGGGGTCCCTGGCTTGTTCTCCCCAGGAGGAGTTGAGATAGATGCAGATCGGGACAAGTATTTGCGAAGAGCAGAGACAGAAAAGTGAATCAGCCGGTAGCTATCTGAGGTGGCAAGACGGGCAGAAATGGCGCTTGTCCACCTCCCCACCCTCCTCGGAGGAACTCCTCCTCCGAGGCGCATATATGTGGCTTTTAAAGAGCTTTGCTTCCCCTACTTAAGCACTATTTGGATAGAAAAGTTTGTCCTGAGCTATTTCCACTCAGTCTAACTGCTTGGAGGAAGCAGGACGAGAGGGGAGCTTTTGACAGTTTTTTTAAAAGACCTGCTTAGTACGGGAGACACAGAGAGGAGGGGAACCAGACAGACAGGGGTCTGGGACAGCAAGTCAGCTCTATATTTCCTCCAGAGGCTGGTGTGGCCAAGGGTCACCATGAAGAGCCAGAGAGGTGACCCTTCTCACTCTAACTGTCCCAGACCATAAAACCTGGGAATGCTCTTGGTCTCGAGGTAAACTTCCCTCTGCCAAAGATGGAGATTCTGAGAGAAGAAGGAAAGGTATGGAGGGAGAAAGACTTCTCTGCAGAGGCCAGTGGCATCTCTCTGTTATGCACTCTCTAGCAATCTGCAGGGATGTGTCTGTATTTCGGGGGGTGGGAAGGAATAAGTTCTTTTTTTTTTTTTTTTTGAGACGGAGTTTCGCTCTTGTTACCCAGGCTGGAGTGCAATGGCGCGGTCTCAGCTCACCGCAACCTCCGCCTCCTGGGTTCAGGCAATTCTCCTGCCTCAGCCTCCTGAGTAGCTGGGATTACAGGCATGCGCCACCATACCCAGCTAATTTTTTGTATTTTTAGTAGAGATGGGGTTTCACCATGTTGACCAGGATGGTCTCGATCTCTTCACCTCGTGATCCACCCGTCTTGGCCTCCCAAAGTGCTGGGACTACAGGCGTGAGCCACCGCGCCTGGCCGGGAATAAGTTCTAATCACAGGTGGCTTCAAATGCATCTGCACTAAACCAAGGCCAGTAGGCGACAGAGTTAAGAGTAGCTCAAATGGAGTCCTCAAACTCACAGGGGGAATAACTCAGAGCTAAAGTGGTCCCAACCTAGGAATTCAGAGGTAAGGAAAAGATTCCAGCAAATGGGGTGGGGCTAGGGAATGCAGAACCTCCCTGAGCTGCAGAGCAGATGTTCCAGGTGGGGACGATGGGGTGGGGATCCGGCTGCTGGAGGAAAGCAGAGGCTGCTCCTGCTCCTCCCTGAGGTCTGCAGGCCTGAGAAGAGAAGGAGGTAAAAATAGCTCTGTGCCTTGGCAGGCCTATTAGGGAAGATTGGGGACAGCAGCATTTATGGTAAAGTCCGGCTGAAGAGGGACGATGCTTGAGTGGCCAGGCAAAGAGACAGAGATTTAGAGAAATGCTCCTGGGATGGTGTGAGTTCTCTGGAGGGGCCATGGGGCAGGGATGCTATATTCCCCAGTGCCAGGGTGGGAGGTGATGATGTGGCATGGGGGTGGGGCAGAGGAGAACACCAAGGGATGGGAGGGCCCCAGTTGTGGGATCAAGATAACTGGCCTTCCACATCCTATTTCTGGGGAGAAAAGGAGGGAATCCCTTGTGTGGCCCCACCCCAGATTCAGGGAACTTCTAGACTTAATGATTTCACCGCCTAAGTTTGCATTTGACCACACACACACACACGCACACACACAAGAAATTCAGCACCTCCCACCCCAAGATATCACAGCCCTCATCTTAAACTCACTTCTGAGTCATTACTGCCTTTCTCTGGCATTTCCTTCCCTGTCTCCCAAACAAAACCTAGCAGTTTGGCATCGCATCCTATCAGGCGACACTTAGCTAGCAACAGCTAGTGAATGAGGGAAGTGAATTCTACTAGTTACAGGAGTTAGTGGACTGAGGGCTGCAGGTGGATCAGGTCAGGTTGTTAGTATAGAGGCAGTTGCTGTAAAATACCATGCAGAGGCCAGGTGCAGTGGCTCATACCTGTAATGCGAGCACTTTGGGAGGCCGAGGCGGGTGGATCACTTGAGGTCAGGAGTTTGAGACAAACCTGGCCAACATGGTTAAACTCTGTCTCTACTAAAAGTACAAAAATTAGGTGGACATGGTGGTCCCAGCTACTCAGGAGGCTGAGGCAGGAGAATCACTTGAACCCAGGAGGAGGAGGTTGCAGTGAGCTGAGATCAAACTCCTGGTTGCAAACAGTTCTCCTGCCAGGACCTCCCAAAGTGCTGGGACTACAGGCAGCCAGTTTATTTTTTAATTTTAAAAAAAAGGCTTGGCCAGGCGCGGTGGCTCAAGCCTGTAATCCCAGCACTTTGGGAGGCCGAGGCGGGTGGATCACAAGGACGAAAGATCGAGACCATCCTGGTCAACATGGTGAAACCCCGTCTCTACTAAAAATACAAAAAAAACTAGCTGGGCGTGGTGGCGCATGCCTGTAATCCCAGCTACTCAGGAGGCTGAGGCAGGAGAATTGACTGAGCCCAGGAGGCGGAGGTTGTGGTGAGCCGAGATCGCGCCATTGCACTCCAGCCTGGATAACAAGAGCGAAACTCCGTCTCAAAAAAAAAAAAAAAAAAAAAATAAGGCTTTATTTTTGGTCGGGTACAGTCACTCACACCTGTAATTCCAGCACTTTGGGAGGCCGAGGCAGGCAGATCACCTGATGTCAGGAGTTAGAGACCAGCCTGACCGACATGGAGAAACCCAATCTCTACTAAAAATACAAAATTAGCCGAGCATGGTGGCGCATGCCAGTAATCCCAGGTACTGGGGAGGCTGAGGCAGGAGAATTGCTTGAACCCGGGAGACGAAGGTTGCCGTGAGCCAAGATCACTCCATTGCACTCCAGCCTGGGCAACAAGAGTGAAACTGTCTCAACAACAACAACAACAACAACAACAAAAAAAAAGCTTTATTTTTAATTATTATGGATACATAATAGTTGTACGTATTTTTGGAGTACATGTGATATTTTGAGACAAGCACGAAATGTATAATGATCAAATCGGTAATTGGAGTATCTGTCATATCAAGCATGTATCATTTCCTTGTGTTAGGAACATCCCAATTCTACTCCTTTAGTTATTTTGAAATATGCAATAATTTATGTTAACTATATCACCCTATTGTGCTACTGAACACTGGATCCTTTTTTTTTTTTTTTTTTTTTTTTAAGAGACGGGCTTTCACCATGTTGGCCAAGCTGGTCTCAAACTCCTGACCTTGTGATCCACCCGCCTCGGCCTCTCAAAGTGCTGGGATTACAGGTGTGAGCCACTGCGCCCAGCCCTAAACACTGGATCTTATTGCTTCTATCTAACTGTATTTTTGTGCCTATTAACCGTCCCCTCTAGACAACAATTTCGAGAGGAGATCTCTCTTAGATCCAGAAAGGGGGGATAAAACGGAAATACAGTGATGCATTGCTTAATGACTGGGATATGTTCAGAGAAATGCAGGGTTCGGCCATTTCCTCATGTGTGAACATCGTAAATTTACCCAAACCTAAATAGTATAGCCTACTACACACCTAGGCTATATGATATAGCCCATTGCTCCTAGGCTACAAACCTATACAGCATGTTAATGTACTAAACACTGTAGGCAACTGTAACACAACAGTAAGTATTTGTGTATCTAAAGGCGTCTAAACATAGAAAAGGTGCAACAGACTTGGCGCAGTAGCCCACACCTGTAATCCTAGCACTTTGGGAGGCCGAGGCGAGTGAATCACTTGAGGTCAGGAGTTTGAGACTCATCTGGCCAACATAGTGAAACCTTGTCTCTAACTAAAAAATACAAAAAGTAGCTTAGTGTGGTGGTATGCATCTGTAATTCCAGCTACTTGGGAGGCCGAGGCAGGAGAATCTTTTGAACATGGGTGGCGGAGGTTGCAGTGAGCTGAGATTGTGCTACTGCATTCCAGCCTGGACAACAAAGCAAGACTCTGTCTCAAAAAAAAAGAGTACATTGGCCGGGCGCGGTGGCTCAAGCCTGTAATCCCAGCACTTTGGGAGGCCGAGGCGGGTGGATCACGAGGTCGAGAGATCGAGACCATCCTGGTCAACATGGTGAAACCCCGTCTCTACTAAAAATACAAAAAATAAGCTGGGCATGGTGGTGCGTGCCTGTAATCCCAGCTACTCAGGAGGCTGAGGCAGGAGAATTGCCTGAGCCTAGGAGGCGGAGGTTGCGGTGAGCCGAGATCGCGCCATTACACTCCAGCCTGGGTAACAAGAGCGAAACTCCGTCTCCAAAAAAAAAAAAAAAAAAAAGAGTACAGGCCGGGCATGGTGGCTCACGCCTGTAATCCCAGCACTTTGGGAGGCTGAGGTGGACGGATCACCTGAGGTCAGGAGTTTGAGACCAGCCTGAACAATATGGAGAAATCCTGTCTCTACTAAAAATACAAAATTAGCCAGGTGTTCTGGCACATGCCTGTAATCCCATCTACTCGGGAGGCTGAGGCAGGAGAATCACTTGAACCCGGGAGGTGGAGGTTGTGGTGAGTGAGATTGCACCGTTGCACTCCAGCCTGGGCAACAAGAGCGAAACTATACATAAACCAGTAACTCAGTCATTTACTATGAATATCAAGTATTACCTACTATATATAATTGTATGGTCAAGACTCATTTTTTGAGATGGAGTTTCACACTTGTTGCCCTGGCTGGAGTGAAATGGTGCAATCTCAACTCACCACAACCTCCGCCTCCTGGGTTCAAGCGATTCTCCTGCCTCAGCCTCCCGAGTAGCTGGGATTACAGGCATGCGCCAACAATGCCTGGCTAATTTTGTATTTTTAGTAGAGACGGGGGTTTCTCCATGTTGGTCAGGCTGGTCTCGAACTCCGAACCTCAGGTGATCTGCCCACCTCAGCCTCCCAAAGTGCTGGGATTACAGGCAAGAGCCACCACGCCCAGCCTGGGCTAGACTTTTATGCAACCGGTAGTGCAGCAGGTTTGTCTACACCAGCAATCACCATAAACACTTGAGTAATTAGTTTCACTAATTACTGCAATGTCATTAGGGGATAGATGTTTTTCATCTCCATTACAATTTTTTCATCTCCATTACAATTTTTTTTTTTTTTTTTTTTTGAGACGGAGTTTCGCTCTTGTTACCCAGGCTGGAGTGCAATGGCACGATCTTGGCTCACCGCAACCTCCGCCTCCCGGGTTCAGGCAATTCTTCTGCCTCAGCCTCCTGAGTAGCTCGGATTACAGGCACGCACCACCATGCCCAGCTAATTTTTGTATTTTAGTAGAGACGGGGTTTCACTATGTTGACCAGGATGGCCTTGATCTCTTGACCTCGTGATCCACCCGCCTCGGCCTCCCGAAGTGCTGGGATTACAGGCGTGAGCCACTGCGCCCGGCATTTCAATTTTTTTTTTTTTAAGAGACAGATTCTCACTCTGTTGCCCAGGCTGGAGTGCAGTGGTATGATCTTGGCTCACTGCAAGTCCTCTGGCGCCCAGGTTCTGAGATTTACAGTTGTGCACCACCGTGCCTGGCTAATATTTTTATATTTTTAGATTACATACATTAGCCACCGGGACCAGCCTCCATTACAATCGTTACAATCTTTTTTTTTTTTTTTTTTTTTTTTTAAGATGAGGTTTCACCATGTTGGCCAGACTGGTCTTGAACTCCTGACCTCAGGTGATCCACCCACCTCGGCCTCCCAAAGTGCTAGGATTACAGGTGTGAGCCACCGCGACCAGCCTCCATTACAATCTTATGGGACCACGGTTGTGTATATATCTTTTCTGGATTCAAGGCAAATCAGGGCTACCTTGCTTCAGAAGAACCCCAAACCTTTGTCTAAAAATATTCTCAACCTAATGCTCTAGTCCCTTTCATCCCTAAAACCCAACAGCCATGGAGAGTATGCATACTACACCCTTCCTCCCACACTGAGTTTGGATTGTTTTTCCTGGTCACTGGGTCCAAAGCAGGGAAGGTATTTTTAGAGGTATTCCCAGTATGAAAGGAAATCATACTATCCCTGGGCTCCTCCCTCCCTCTCTTTTTTTTTTTTTTTGGAGGTAGAGTTTTAGCTCTGTGGCCCAGGCTGAAGTGGTGCTATCATAGGTCACTGTAGCCTCAAACTCCTAGGCTCAAGCAGTCCTCCCATCTCAACCTCTTAAGTAGTAGCTGGTACGACTACAGGCACAAGCAAGCCACCATGCCCACATAATCTTTAAATGTTTTTCTTGGCTGGGCATGGTGGCTCACACCTGTAATCCCAGCACTTTTGGAAGCCAAGGCAGGTGGATCACCTGAGTTCAGGAGTTTGAGACCAGCCTGATCAACATGAAGAAATCTCGTCTCTAAAAAAAAAAAAAAAAGTTTGTCTTTCTTTCTTTTTTTTTTTTTTTGAGACGGAGTTTCACTCTTGTTACCCAGGCTGGAGTGCAATGGCGCGATCTCGGCTCATCGTAACCTCCGCCTCCTGGGTTCAGGCAATTCTCCTGCCTCAGCCTCCTGAGTAGCTGGGATTACAGGCATGCGCCACCATGCCCAGCTGATTTTTTTGTATTTTTAGTAGAGACGGGGTTTCACCATGTTGACCAGGATGGTCTCGATCTCTTGACCTCGTGATCCACCCGCCTCGGCCTCCCAAAGTGCTGGGATTACAGGCTTGAGCCACTGCGCCTGGCCTCTTTTTTTTTTTTTTTTTTAGATGGAGTCTTGCTCTGTCACCCAGGCTGGAGTGCAGTAGAGTATCTTGGCTCACTGCGACCTTCACCTCCTGGGTTCAAGCGATCCTCATGCCTCAACCTCTCAAGTAGTTGGGATTACAGGCATGTGCCACCACACCTGGCTAATTTTTGTATTTTTAGTAGAAATAGGGTTTCACCATGTTGGCTAGGCTGATCTTGAACTCCTGACCTCAGGTGAACCCCCCTACCTCTGCCTCCCAAAGTGCTGGGATTACAGGTGTGAGCCACAGCGCCCCACCTAAATTTTTTTTTTCTAGAGGGTCCCCACTGTTGCCCAGGTTGTTATCGAATTCCTGGGCTCAAGTGATACTCCTGCCTCAGCTACCCAAAGTGCTGGGATTACAGATGTGAGCCACTGGGATTTTTTTTTTTTTTTTTTTTTTCTGAGACGGAGTTTCACTCTTGTTGCCCAGGCTGGAGTGCAATGGCGTGATTTTGGCTCACTGCAACCTCTGCCTCCCAAGATCAAGTTATTCTTCTGTCTCAACCTCCCAAGTAGCTGGGATTACAGGCATGTGCTACCACTCCTGGCTAGTTTTGTGTTTTTAGTAGAGATGGGGTTTCTCCACGTTGGTCAGGCTGGTCTTGAACTCCCAACCTCAGGTGATCCACCGCCTCAGCCTCCCAAATTGTTGGGATTACAGGTGTGAGCCTCTGAGCCTGGCCGTCTTTTTATTTTTCGTATTGTAAAGGTCAAAGTCAAAAGCAGGAGGAGACAACAAAGAGTGAGCAACTGATAGCAAGAGGAAGGGGATTTAGTGCTAAGCAACTAACCTCAGAAATAGGAGTGGCCTGGGCCTTTTTTTTTTTTTTTTTTCTTTTTTTGGAACTATATCATTGTGAACATTTCATCACATTTCATCATTCTGTCATTATACATTTTTTTTTTTTTTTTTTTTGAGATGGAGTTTCGCTCTTGTTACCCAGGCTGGAGTGCAATGGCGCAATCTCGGCTCACCGCAACGTCCGCCTCCTGGGTTCAGGCAATTCTCCTGCCTCAGCCTCCTGAGTAGCTGGGATTACAGGCACGTGCCACCATGCCCAGCTAATTTTTTGTATTTTTAGTAGAGACGGGGTTTCACCATGTTGACCAGGATGGTCTCGATCTCTTGACCTCGTGATCCACCCGCCTCGGCCTCCCAAAGTGCTGGGATTACAGGCGTGAGCCACCGCGCCCGGCCTATACATTTTTTTTTCTTTGTTTTGTTTTGTTTCTCTGAGACAGGGTCTTGCTCTGTGGCCCAGGCTGGAGTGCAGTGGCAGCGATCACGGCTCACTGCAGTCCCAGCCTTCTGGGTCCAAGCATTCCTCCTGCCTCAGGCCCCCAAGTAACTAGGACTACAGACATGCACTACCATACCTAGCTAATTTTTGTATTTTTTGGTGGAGACGGGGTTTCTCCACATTGCTCAAGGTCTCCAATTCCTGTGCTCAAGCAATCTGTCTGTCTTGGCCTCCCAAAGTGTGGGGATTACAGGTGTGAGCCACCACGCCCGGCCTCATTTTATACTTTTTGAGCTAAAAAACACTTTCTAAATAATCAGCTTCATCTCCTTCGTTTTGTGGTTTAGGAAGCTGAGGCCCAGAGAGGGGAAGTCACTAGCCTATTGTCATGTAAGTGATTGGGAGTCACACTGGAGCCAGAACCCAGGTATACTCTTCCGCTACACTCACTGCTCCCCACCCGCTCCTTCCGTTCTGGGCTGTGCAGCAGAAAGCTGGGTGAAGACTAAACCTGACTGACCTACGGCTAGCTGTGGCTCCGCCACTTGCCGAGGGAGTTCCTTGTACAGTCCTGGCACTGGCGCTGCTTTGCCAGTGTATGCGGATGTGTGTGCAGTGTTGGCTACGAGTAGCCAGCATTGGTGGCCATTAGCTGCTTAGCCTCATGAGTGCTGAAGTAGAGGCAATGTGGCCACCTGGCCTGATGACAGCGGGAGGGGAGGGGTGCAAGGGAGAAGGCGTGGAACTCCTGGCCGGCCGTGCTGTCTCCTGGCATGGACTCCACACCTGTCTAGAAAAGAGACAAGCTGGTTCCATTTCTCTTCAGCCTCTCTGCCACTCCCACCTCCTCCTTGTACCCTGCAGGCCAGGTTGGGACCCGCTGCTTTGTTTTTTTGAGACTACAGACTTTAATGAATACTGCTATTGCCTGAGTCTAGTACTGCCCCCCAAGTGTCCCTCTCTCCTGGCTTCTGATCACTCAAAGCAAGAAGCCTATTGTCTTTGGCAACTCGGCACCTCAGGAGAGGGGTGGGGGGGGGCTGCTGCAGGGGTCCCTGGGACATAGCTCACCTGTCATAAAAATAGCTTGGTTTTGCCAGGCACAGTAATGTGTTCTGTACTCAATAGGTTGAGTCCCAGTTACTCAGTAGGTTGAGGCAGGAGGATTGCTTGAGACTAGGAGTTTGAGACCAGGTTGAGCAGCACCGAGAGACCCTGTCTTAAAAAAAAATAGAGCTTGGTTTTGGATCCTGATTTCCCTGTGCATCTTACTGTATGATATCTTAAGTGGTAGGGGGAGGGAGGGGTGGCAAGGGAGACAGAAGGTGGGGATGTGGCTAAAGAAAAATTGCCAGGATATCCCTCTTCCATACCTATCCCTCCCATCTGGAGTAGCACCCTGTGTCCACCCTACCTCAATGGAGAAGGAAAACATTAAGCTGGGTGCACTGGCTCATGCCTGTAATCCCAGCGCTTTGGGAGGCTGAGGTGGGTGGACCACTTGAGGTCAGGAGTTCAAGACCAGCCTGGCCAACATGGCAACACTCCATCTCTACCAAAAATACAAGAAAATATTAGCCAGGCATGGTGGCACACACCTGTAATCCCAGCTTCTTAGGAGGCTGAAGCAGGAGAGTCACTTGAACCCAGGAGGCAGAGGTTACAGTGAGCCAAGATCATACCACTGCACTCCACAGTCTGGGTGACAGATCGAGACTCCATCTAAAAAAAAAAAAAAAAAAAAAAAAAAGGTTGTGCGCAGTGGCTTACGCCTGTAATCCCAGCACTTTGGGAGGCCAAGACAGGCAGATCACAAGGTCAGGAGTTTGAGACCAGCCTGACCAACATGGTGAAACCCCATCTCTATGAAAAATACAAAAAAAAATTAGCCAGGTGTGGTGGTCGGTGCCTGTAATCCCAGCTCCTCAGGAGGCTGAGGCAGGAGAATTGCTTGAACCCAGGCGGTGGAGGTTGCGGTGAGCCAAGACCGCACCATTGCACTCCAGCCTGGCCGACAGGTGAGACTCCATCTCAAAACCAACCAAACAAAAACAACAACAACAACAAAACTGGGATTGGCAAAGTCTGACTCTGAAGACAGTGAAGTTGTGTGCCTTCGTATTTACTCACGTGCGCCTCCCCAGTTGCAATGCAGCAACTGACCCGTTGGAAAACTCCTTCTCCACCCTTAGCAGCCTCCATAGGCTTCCTATGATTATGGCTGTGGAAGGGCTGAAGGTAGAAGCCCAAGAATGGGACTGGGGAGTATTGTGGAGGGAGGAAGGGAGGGGTTCAGTTGAAGCTGTGTTTATTAATTAATGGACTTGGATTTGCCCCACCCTGTTTGGCCCCAGGGCCCTCTTTTCTTTTTTTTTCTTTTTGAGACAGAGTGTTGCTCTGTCACCCAGGCTGGAGTATAGTGGCCAGATCTCAGCTCACTGCAACCTCCACCTCCCGGGTTGAAGCGATTCTTATGCCTCAGCCTCCCAAGTAGCTGAAATTATAGGCGTGTGCCACCAGCCTCCACTAACAGTATTTTTTGTTTTGTTTTGTTTTGTTTTGTTTTTGTTGTTGTTGTTGTTGTTGTTGTTTTTGAGGCGGAGTTTCACTCTTGTTACCCAGGCTGGAGTGCAATGGTGCGATCTCGGCTCACCGCAACCTCCGCCTCCTGGGTTCAGGCAATTCTCCTGCCTCAGCCTCCTGAGTGGCTGGGATTACAGGCACACACCACCATGCCCAGCTAATTTTTTGTATTTTTAGTAGAGACGGGGTTTCACCATGTTGACCAGGATGGTCTCGATCTCTTGACCTCGTGATCCACCCGCCTCAGCCTCCCAAAGTGCTGGGATTACAGGCTTGAGCCACCGTGCCCGGCCCCACTAACAGTATTTTTTACACAGTCTGGGCTGCATTGCCCAGGGTGGTCTTGAACCCCTAGGGTGAAGGGATCTACCCACCTCCACCTTGAAGTGCTGGGATTACAGGGATTACAGGCGTGAACCACCGTGCCCAGCTCCCAGGGTCCTCTTGATGGAGCGTTTAAAAAGTTTCTAGGCTGGTCCCGGTGGCTTATGCCTGTAGTCCCAGCACTTTGGGAGGCCGAGTCGAGCAGATCACTTGAAGCCAGGAGTTCAAGACCAGCCTGGCCAACATGGTGAAACCTTGTCTCTACTAAAAATACAAAATTAGCTGGGTATGGTGGCAGGCACCTGTAATCCAGCTATTCGGGAGGCTGAGGCAGAATTGCTTGAACCTGGGAGGCAAGGTTGCAAGGTTGCAGTGAGCCATGATGGCGCCGCTGCACTCCAGCCTGAGTGACAGAGTGAGACTCCGTCTCAAAATGATAATAATAATAACATAAAAATAAAAAATAAGATTTTCTAGCCTAGGCAACATATTAAGACCCTGTCTCTGCCAAAAAAAAGAAAAAAATAAAGAAAAAAAAAATTGCTGGGTTTGGTGGTACAGTGTGTAATCCTAGATATTTAGGAGGCCGGGGTAAGAGGATTGCTTGAGCCTGGGAGCTGGAGGCTGCAGTGAGCTATGATTGTGCCACTGCACTCCAGCCTGGGAAATAGAGCCACATCCCATTTCTTAAAAAAAAAAAAAGTGGCCGGGCGCGGTGGCTCAAGCCTGTAATCCCAGCACTTTGGGAGGCTGAGGCGGGTGGATCACGAGGTCGAGAGATCGAGACCATCCTGGTCAACATGGTGAAACCCTGTCTCTACTAAAAATACAGAAAACTAGCTGGGCGTGGTGGCGTGTGCCTGTAATCCCAGCTACTCAGGAGGCTGAGGCAGGAGAATTGCCTGAACCCAGGAGGCGGAGGTTGCGGTGAGCCGAGATCGCGCCATTGCACTCCAGCCTGGGTAACAAGAGCGAAACTCCGTCTCAAAAAAAAAAAAAAGTGGTTTATTTCCATCCTAATACATTGTGTTCCCCTTCCTACTCACCAGCCCCTACTCTGCATGCAACCAAGGCCCTTTTTCACTCAATTCCTTCCACACCCACCCAAAACACCGTTTAAACCCCTTTTCCTCATCTTAGCCCAAGAAGAAGCCGAATGCACCCTCTGACCTGGCCACACCCAAGATCGTGCCTTTTGACCTGCCTGGGACTGAGCCCTATGACTTGAAGCCTGAGACAGTGCCTGAGCTCCCACCCTTTGACCAGACGCCTAGGGCACTGCCCTATTACCCAGAGCCTGGGCCCCGGCCCACCCCAGAGGAGCCGACAGCCAGTGGGAGTGTTTAGGGGCTCCTGGGTCCCGTTCTGTGGGCATGGGGTATCTCTCCAGTCCACTGGCAGCCCACAGCCTGGTGGTGATCACTGCCAGGAGGGCTGCCATCCCCAGCCACTGTCCACTGCGGACGGGGACCGGGTACTATGAGAATATTGGTGTTACGCAGAGTTCAGGCAAATGGGGTGTAATGCAGTGGGGGTGGGAGGGGAGGGGAAGGGGCCCTCCCCACTTCTTAGTTTCTGTTTTTAATAGTAAATGCTCCCCCACACTTGAGCTGCACCCGAAGGCTGCCCGGCATGGTGCATAGCTTGGGTTCTGCCCTTCCCCCACCGTCTCCTCCTCAGGGACAGCCAGCTTGGCTTAAAGCCTCTTGGGAGAGGGCGGTCGTGAGGCCCAGGCCTGGGGTCTGTTCTGTGCCCTCTCCACCCGCTCCCTGCAGCTGAGGAAAACATTTACACGTGTTTTTTCCAGTTTCTTTTAGAAAATGCTTTGCAAACAGATCCCTTATGTTTGCCAGATCCTGCCTTGGGTGGGGTGCCCAAAAGATGCCAGCTCACAGCGGCAGAGAGGGGGTATTTTAGCAGGGCTGGCTCAGGTCCTCTGGCATTCCTATAGCACAGTGTTTCTCAACTTAAAAATATTGTTTAAAAAATTTTTTTTTAGAGATGAGGTCTCACTATGTTGCCTAGGCTGGTCTCAAACTCCTGGGCTCAAGTGATCCTCCTGCCTCAGCCTCCCGAAGTGCTGCAATTATAGGTGTGAGCCTCCTCAACCAGCCAGCTTGTTGTTGTTATTGTTGTTTTCATAATCAGACCTTTTAGACTGTATTTTATATATTTTTTTCCTTTTTTGAGACGTAGTCCCGCTTCTGTCACCCAGGTTGGAGTGCAGTGGAGGGATTTCGGCTCACTGCAACTTCCACCTCCTGGGCTCAAGTGATTCTCATGCCTCTTGGGATTACAGGTGCTCACCAGCACGCCCAGCTAATTTTTATAATTGTATTGTATTTTATTTTCGTTTGGTGGTTTTTTTCCGAGACGGAGTTTTGCTCTGTCCCTCAGGCAGGAGTGCAGTGGTATGAACTGCAACTTCTACCTCCCGAGTTCAGCCAATTCTCCTGCCTCAGCCTCCCGAGTAGCTGGGATTACAGGTGCTTGCCACCACGCCTGGCTAATTAATTTTTGTAATTTTAGTAGAGAAAGGGTTTCACTATGTTGGCCAGGCTGGTCTCAAACTCCTGACTTCAGGTGATCCCCCCGCGTTGGCTTCCCAAAGTGCTGGGATTACAGGTGTGAGCCACTGCGCCTGGCCCTTTTATTTTTAACCAAGCTGTTCATCTCCCTCACAAAATGTTAATACAATCGATGAACTGTGTCCCCATTTATGTACTGTGGCTCTGGGGAGTGTCACAAACTATTGTGATATCTAAGTCCCTTTGTAATCTCCAAGAATCAATTTTCACCCTTTCGGAATTTCACCCCTGCCAAGAATGCATGCTAGAGCAAAAGGGAGGGACCCTTCTGCCCTTGGGGTCTCTCATCTTGTCTTGGCAACCTCTCTAATAGATGTTCTGAGTTTGTTCGTTTTTTAAAGACAAAGTCTTAGGCTGGGCGCGGAGGCTCATGCCTGTAATCAAAGCACTTTGGAGGCCAAGGCGGGTGGATCACCTGAGGTCGGGAGTTCAAGACCAGCCTGACCAATGTGTCGAAACCCCGTCTTAAAAAAAAAAAAAAAAAACAGAGTGAGTCTTGCTCTTTTGCCCAGTTGGAGTGCAGTGGCATGATCTTGGCTCACTGCAACTTCCATCTTCCAGATTCAAGCGATTCCCCTGCCTCAGCCTCCTGAGTAGCTGGGACTACAGGCACGTGCCACCACGCCCGGCTAATTTTTTGTATTTTAGTAGAGATGGGGTTTCACCACGGCCAGGATGGTCTCGATCTCCTGACCTCATGATCCGCCCACCTCGGTCTCCCAAAGTGCTGGGATTACAGGCGTGAGCCACCGCTCCTGGCTGAGGTTCTGAGTTTTAAAGACGTTCTCTCCCCTTCACCTCTCCTGTCCTCTGCACCCTCTTCTAACGTATACTCTAAGCAGATCCTGGGTCTCTGAATTACCTCTCCAGTCTCCTCCAGCCATTCCCAGGCAGTGGTTGGGGACCTACAGCTGGTCAGCCCTAAGTCAAGAGAGTCTCCTACCCAGACCCATGTGGCATCTGTCCTTTCTCCCTAACAAATGTGAAGTGCCTGGCCAAGGGCCCGATGCATAATAGGTGCTCCATGACATTATAATCTTATAAAAATCTTCCTAAGCCAGACCTCAAGTTTAGACAGCAGAGCTGGGGGGTGGAGTGGAAGAGGCTGGGAGCCTCCCTGGGGCTCTCCTCTACGTCCATCCAGGATTGAGGAGCTGTGTGTGCTTGGCAAAGGGCAGGGGGAGCTGTGATGCTTTTGTTCAGACCTGGTCATTAAAGCGAACTCTGGAAACCGAGCCTGTTGGGAGTGGTGGTTTTGTTTAATAAAAACGGGAAACAGAACAAGCAGAGCCGTCCCTCCTTACCATCCCCTGAGGTCCTTCCTTTGGCTTCGGAGCTCTGCCAGGGAAGTAGGGGTGGGACGAGGGTGCCAGGCCTGGGTGCCCAGGGTGGAGGGAGATGATTTTGGATTGTGTTTGTGGTGGTTGTACCAGCAGGCAGATGGGTGGGCCCCAAGACAGCGCTCCAAGGCTGTGAGTCATAGGGGAAACCTGGCTTGGAGTGGAGGGGAAAAGCTAATGGTGGAATACCTTCTCCAGAGCCAGCCTATTGGACATGATCCCAGGATTCAGATCAAGTAGTTTCTTCTCCTATCCCCTGACCTTCCACCAAGAAGGCAGCTCCTATGGCATAAGCCATCACTCCGGGGGAAGCCTACAATGAATGGGGTTAGAGGCCCCAGATCCCTTACTGGTCTGGAGAGATTTCCAAATCCAGGAATAAACCTCCCCTTGGCCAGGCGCAGTGGCTCATGCCAGAAATCTCAGCACGTACAGAGGCTGAGACGAGGGGATCACTTGAGCCCAGGAGTTCGAGACCAGCCGGGGCAACATAATGAGAGTCTGCCTGTACAAAAACTACAAAAATTAGCTGGGCATGGTGGCCTGCACCTGTAGTTCCAGCTACTCGGGAGGCTGAGGTGGGAGGATCACTAGAGCCCATGAGGTTGAGGCTACAGCGAGCTGTAATCATGCCACTGCACTTCAGCCTGGTTGACAGAAGAAGACATGTCTCAAAACAAAAACACAAAAACAGCCAGGCACGGTGGTTCATGCCTGTAATCCCAGCACTTTGGGAGGTCAAGGCAGATTGTTCACTTGAGGGCAGGAGTTTGAGATCAGCCTGGCCAACATGGTGAAACCCTGTCTCTATCAAAAAATACAAAAACTGGGGCCGGGCGCGGTGGCTCAAGCCTGTAATCCCAGCACTTTGGGAGGCCGAGGCGGGTGGATCACAAGGTCAAGAGATCGAGACCATCCTGGTCAACATGGTGAAACCCCGTCTCTACTAAAAATACAAAAAAGTAGCTGGGCATGGTGGCATATGCCTGTAATCCAAGCTACTCAGGAGGCTGAGGCAGGAGAATTGCCTGAACCCAGGAGGCGGAGGTTGCAGTGAGCCAAGATCGCGCCATTGCACTCCAGCCTGGGTAACAAGAGCGAAACTCCGTCTCAAAAAAAAAAAAAAAAAAATACGAAAACTAGCTGGGTGTGGTGGCGCATGCTTGTAATCCCAGCTACTTGGGAGGCTGAGACAGGAGAATCGCTTGAACCCAGGAGGCAGAGGTGCAGTGAGCTGAGAGATCTTGCCACTCCATCCTGGGTGACAGATCGAGAGAGACTATGTCTCAAAAAAAAAAAAAAAAAAAAACAAAAAAAAAAAACAAACAAAAAGGTCAGGCGCAGTTGCTCACACCTGTAATCCCAGCATTTTGGGAGGCCAAGGTGGGCAGATCACCTGAGGTTGGGCATTCAAGACCAACATGTAGAAACCCACAAAATTAGCCAGGCATGGTGGCAAATGCCTGTAATCCCAGCTACTTAGGAGGTTGAGGCAGGAGAATTGCTTGAACCCAGGAGGCAGGGGTTGCCGTGAGCCAAGATCGTGCCATTACCCTCCAGCCCAGGCAATAAGAGCAAAACTTCATCTCAAAAAAAAAAAAAAAAAAGAAAGAAAGAAAGAAAAATTAAAAAAAAAAAAGGCCTGGTGTGGTGCCTCATGCCTGTAATCCAAGCTCTTTGGAGGCCAAGGCAGGTGGATCACCTGAGGTCACGAGTTCAAGACCAGCCTGACCAACAATGGTGAAACCCCGTCTTTTTATTTTTTAAATAAATAAATAAAAATAAAAAATAAAAACTCCTCTCACTAGGATTGCTCCCTTATGTTGTAGTTTGAGACCTTTCATAAGGCACCAGGAAGATGGCATTGGCTATAAAAAGTCTGCAGCTCATTCCCTGGTCCCATTCACTCCCTAGTTCAGCTGGCAAAGACCTTTATCTAGGAAGCCAGAGGCCAGGAAAACCAGCTCAGCCTTTAGGGGTAGGGGTGGAGCAGGCACCAGGGTAGAGGAGAAGGGGGGATGTTGGGGGTAGGGCAGAGAGACAATGTGGATTTGTTTTCCAGCAGCTGGGGCTGTTTCCTGACTATTCCCCGCCTGTCACCCTTAATCCCTCCCTAGCCTATTCACATTGTCTGAGTTGATTGAAAGGAGGGGCTCTCCTCCACCCTTTGGTAGGGGGTGGGTGTGTTTTCAGTCTGGGAGGCTATGAAGATCAGAGCTGAATTTTTTTTTTTTTTTTTTTTTTTTTTTTGAGACGGAGTTTCGCTCTTGTTACCCAGGCTGGAGTGCAATGGCGCGATCTCGGCTCACCGCAACCTCCGCCTCCTGGGCTCGGGCAATTCTCCTGTCTCGGCCTCCTGAGTAGCTGGGATTACAGGCACGCGCCACCATGCCCAGCTAATTTTTTGTATTTTTAGTAGAGACGGGGTTTCACTATGTTGACCAGGATGGTCTCGATCTCTTGACCTCGTGATCCACCCGCCTCGGCCTCCCAAAGTGCTGGGATTACAGGCTTGAGCCACCGCGCCCGGCCTAGAGCTGAATTTTTTTAATACTGGGGCCGCAGGTAAATTCTGGGTGAAGATGAATGAACAGGGTTTTGATCCTAAAATGATGTGTAAGTCTTAAATGATATGCACTCCAGGAGCAGGCAGGTGATTACAGGAGCCCCAAAGTGAATGATTGGAAATCAGAGACAACATAAAGAGAAGTTGGGATCCTCCTACATTTAGAACAAGGAAAACACCCTTCCGTGCCTCAGTGAGTGATAAGAGGCTGAGGGATAAACAAAATGCCCTAGGAGGCCCATGATCCCCACTAAGCCGCCTATGGCAGGTGGCGACTACAAGTCCCAGCATGCCCTGTGCCCAGGTCACCTTGCCTGCTGGGAGGTGTAGTTGGGTAAGAGAGAGCTAGAGGTGGCTCTGTGCC
Source organism: Saimiri boliviensis (assembly GCF_048565385.1). Taxonomy (NCBI): domain Eukaryota; kingdom Metazoa; phylum Chordata; class Mammalia; order Primates; family Cebidae; genus Saimiri; species Saimiri boliviensis. The sequence continues at coordinate 47,871,941 of NC_133465.1, read as the reverse complement.
CAGCAGAGCTGCTGCCCAGTTGAGAAAAGAGGTGGAACCAGCATTCCCTTTTTGTCCCTGCTAATGCTATTGACAAGAAGGGAAGGAAGTTGGGAGAGGGTGTTCCTAGTTTTCAGTGTAAGCCAGGAAACTCTGGGGGGATGTCGGTGGGAGGGAAGAGGAAAGAGTTGGAGGCTGGGGAAGGAATTTCTGTAGCAGGTGGTACAGGGATACTGAGCCGCCTATGTATAGGGGTGTGTGTGTGTGTGTGTGTGTGTGTGTGTGTGTGTGTGTGTCTATGAGAGGGGTCAGTTCATGTTGCCTCATTTTCTCTGGGGACAGGATTTTTCTTACAGTTCTGGGAAATGGTCTTTAGAAAACCCTTTAGAAAAGCAACTATCTCTCATTCCTTCATTTGAAGTCCCCAAAGGGAGTTTGGGCCAAAGAGGAGATCCTATTAATGATCTTGGTTTGCCCTTTCCCTCTCTGTGCTCAGCCTCCCCTGCTTTCTGATGGGGTGGAAGTTAGGGAGGGGGTGATCCAGAGATTCTGAAATGTTGGCCAGAGTCAAGATCTTGGAAAATCTTCCCGGGAATGGAAAGCAGTTCTGGTGCTAAGTCCCCCAAGGGGAAGAGAGAAAAGCAAAGAACTGGCTCTGAGCTCCAGGGTCATGGGGAATCTGAGACCACCCATCCTACTCCTAGACCTCTGAGCTCAGGCTTTGTGGGGGAGCAGGGGGCAAGGAAAGCAAGAATTGAAGAGTATCTCTTTCTTCCATCCCAAGGTGGTGAAGTCACAACCAGAAGAAATGTCCAGACTGGGGAGAAAACATGTCCTTGGCTCCCAGCCAGCTTCTTCCTCTTTCCAACATCAATTTCTAAATGAGACGGAGCAGGGAGAATGACCACTGGTGGAGCCCAACAGTATGAGGGAGTCAAGGAAGGTGGCTATCAGGGAGGGTGAGCCACAATTCTCCAACTCTAAGGCTGGTTCTGAAATAGTTTGAGGCCAGGTGTGGTGGCTCACGCCTGTAATCCCAGCCCTTTGGGAGGCCAAGGCAGGCAGATCATCTGAAGTCAGGAGTTCGACACCAGCCTGGCCAACATGGTGAAACCCCATCTCTACTAACAATAAATATAATTAGCCGGGCATGGTGGCATGTGCCTGTAGTCCCAGCTACTAGAGAGGCTGAGGCAGGAGAATCGTTGGAACCCGGGAGGTGGAGGTTGCAATGAGCCAAGATTGCAACACTGCACTCCGGCCTGGGCAACAAAGTGAGACTCCGTCTCAAAAAAAAAAAAGAAATAGCTTGAGTCTGGGAAATGCACTCCCTTTACTGTACCTGCTTCCGTGGGTAGCTGTGGCTGTAGGCTCAAACCCCTATTCCTTTAAACCCAGACACTCCCACCACTTGCTTTGCTGCCTGGCTCCGACAGTGTGCAATTTGCGGCAGCAGAGGGCGCTCCGCCCATTTCCAAAGTCGAGCTGTGTCTCCGGAGGGCCGCAGTGGTTTTAACGTCATCTGCTGGGCGGACTGGGCACAGGTGTGGGTGGACGACCACAGAGGTTTAGCCCAAGAGCAAGTATGACGCAGGCCCGTCTCCGACCTGAAGCTCGGTCCCCTCCTAGCGCGGTTTCTGTAGTCATCATTCGTTCAACGTACACGTATTTTTTTAGAGAATGGCGACGTGTGGCCTGGCTCAGTGGCTCACACCTGTAATTCCAGCACTTTGGGAGGCCGCGGTGGGCGGATCACCTGAGGTCAGGAGTTCGATACCAGCCTGAGCAACGTGGAGAAACCCCATCTCTGCTAAAAATACGAAATTACCCTGGCGTGGTTGCGCATGCCTGTAATCCCAGCTACTGAGGAGGCTGAGGCAGGAAAATCGCTTGAACCCAGGAGACGGAGGTTGCGATGAGCCGAGAAAAAAAAAAAAAAAGAATGGCGGCGCGGGATTGGGGGGCCGGAGGGGGGGGTTGCCTATGTTGCTCAGGCTGGTCTCGAACTCCTGGGCTCAAGCAATCCTGCCTCGGTGTCCCAAAGCACTAATATTAGAGGCGTGAGCCACCATGACATGGCCTACACACATTTACTGAGTGCCCACGATGCGTCCAGTCCTATGCTGGACTGGACATTTATAAATAAATAAATAATTTTATTTATTGTTAGTAGAAATGGGGTTTCACCATGTTGGCCAGGCTGGTGTCGAACTCCTGACTTCAGATGATCTGCCTGCCTTGGCCTCCCGTGCTAGGCATTGGGCATACGACGAACAAGTCAGGCCGGTTTCCGGGGACCACGCGCGTCCCGTGCTCCCCTCTCTTCAGGATCGCCACCACCCTGACTCAGGATCGACCACGTGTCCCTCCTCCGCTCCCTCTCATGTCCCTTCTCTCCCCTTAGGATGAAGTGAAGCTGCCGGCCAAACTGAGCATCAGCAAGTCCCTGAAAGAGTCGGAGGCGCTGCCCGAGAAGGAGGGTGAGGAGCTGGGCGAGGGCGAGCGGCCCGAGGAGGACGCAGCGGCGCTGGAGCTGTCGTCGGATGAGGCAGTGGAGGTGGAGGAGGTCATCGAGGAGTCGCGCGCAGAGCGCATCAAGCGCAGCGGCCTGCGTCGCGTGGACGACTTCAAGAAGGCCTTCTCCAAGGAGAAGATGGAGAAGACCAAGGTGCGCACCCGCGAGAACCTGGAGAAGACGCGCCTCAAGACCAAGGAGAACCTGGAGAAGACGCGACACACCCTGGAGAAGCGCATGAACAAGCTGGGCACGCGCCTGGTGCCCGCGGAGCGGCGCGAGAAGCTGAAGACGTCGCGGGACAAGCTCCGCAAGTCCTTCACGCCCGACCACGTGGTGTACGCGCGCTCCAAGACCGCGGTCTACAAGGTGCCGCCCTTCACCTTCCACGTCAAGAAGATCCGCGAGGGCCAGGTGGAGGTGCTCAAGGCCACCGAGATGGTGGAGGTGGGCGCCGACGACGACGAGGGCGGCGTGGAGCGCGGGGAGGCAGGCGACCTGCGGCGCGGGAGCAGCCCCGACGCGCACGCGCTGCTGGAGATCACCGAGGAGTCGGATGCCGTGCTGGTGGACAAGAGCGACAGCGACTGAGCCGCCGGCGCCGCCACCCACCCCATTCCTTGCCCCTTCCGAACTTCCTCTTTCGCTTTCTCTCTCTGCCCGAACTGGTTGAGATTCTTCTAAATTGAAAGTACCCCTCACACACTTTCAGGAGCACCCCTCCGAGTCTTAGAGCTTTTAGGACCCAAGGGGGAGGCAGCCCCCGCAGTGGACAGCCCTCGCTTGGACACAGTCGGGGTGGAAATGGGAAAGGAATCATCTATGCCTGTCCTGGTCGTCCAAGTCGGGATCTTAGAGAAAATTGCTGAGATTCCACCGTTAGGGCCCCCGGGGGAGCTGCCTTCCCCTCAGCCTCTCCCCACACCACCCACCAGCTACTGCCATTCGTGCTCACTGAGCTCTTCTTCATTCTCACCCTGACCCCCGGGGGACTCAAAGCCCAAACTGTCCAAAGAGGAAGACTGAATCCTAAAGGGGACCCTTGCCCACATGGGAGGCCCCCTTCTAGAAGGACATGAAAGCAGCTTTTGGGGGAAACTGAGACAGTGGGGAAGACAGGGAAGAATGAGCCCTCACCCTGGCTGGGAGTCCAGCACAGGCTGTATCTGCAGAGGGTCCTGGAGAAAGGCTGGAGCCAAGAGAAGCCCTGGGAAGGAGGGATGGGGAAGACGTGCACACGAGGGAAGGCACACTGCTGTTTATGCACCTGCACACAGGAGCACATGGCCATGGCTTTGGGAAGGAGAATGGGAACACAGGAGAAGGTCGGCCAGGTGCGGTGGCTCACGCCTGTAATCCCAACACTTTGGGAGGCCAAGCTGGGAGGATCACCTAAGGTCAGGAGTTCGAGACCAGCCTGGCCAACATGGTGAAACCCCATCTCTACTAAAAATTCAAAAATTAGCTGGGCGTGGTGGCACGTGCCTGTAATCCCAGCTACTCAGGAGGCTGAGGCGGAGAGAATCATTTGATCCCGGGAGGTAGAGGTTGCAGTGAGCCATGATCATGCCATTGCACTCCAGCCTGGGCAACTGAGCAAGACTCCTGAACAAAAGAAAAAAAAAAAAAGGAAAAAAGGAGAAGGTGGAAATGGGTGAAGAGAGAAGTCCCCTCACTAGCTGTTTGAGAACCACATCTTACTGTGGTTCTCCAAGGGCAGCAGGGCCATTTTCAGGATCAAGAGGGAGGACAGTGTGAGAAGGTGATGATCCAAAGAGGGCAGAGGTCAGCCTCACCCGATCCCTCAACTGGGCTCTCAAGGCAACCCCAGGGGTAGCCCATTTCTCAAAGTGCAGAAAATTCGGGTCCCAGAAGGGGGCAGAGGCAGGCTGGGAGTGAGGAGGGAGAGCAGGATGTTGGCCCTGCCACCAAGTTGAGAGCTGGAGGCAGGGTGCGGAGAGCACATCACAGAGCAGCCAGCCCTGGTTCACTCCTGGCAGTTTCTTCTTAAGTTTCTCCTTTCCTAGCCGGGCACGGTGGCATGTGCCTGTGGTCCCAGCTACTCGGGAGGCTAAGGTGGGAGGATCGCCAGAGCCCAGACGTGTGAGGTTGCAGTGAGCTATGATGGTGCCACTGCACTCCATCCTGGGTAGCAGAGCCGGACCCTGTTTAAAAAAGAAAAAGCCTTTCCCTAAAGCGAGTGTCCTAAAGCTGCAGAACTAGCCAAGACCTCACTGTTTTCCTCGTCCTCGGGGGTACGTTTCCTGAAGTTTTTGGGAGTGAAGGGAGTGTGGCTCCCAGTGCAGAGGCCTCATTCTGTTTGGGCCAGGTTCTCAAGACACTTGAGTCCCCCTGGTTCCTCCCCATTAAACGGGGTTTGTCGGAAGCAAGAACAACCCTGTTCTCAGTCACAGCCGGAAGGGAGACCTGGAAGGCTGCCTCCTTCTTCCCTCACCTGCTCCTTATCTTCCCTGCCCTGCTTTTTAGAATTGCAGCTCATTGTTTTAAGGGATTGGGGGAGGGAGGATGGGGACACAAATCTTTTATACAATTCAAAGCTCTGCTTTTTTTTTTTTTTTTTTTTTTCTTCCTTTTCCCTTTCTTGGTTCCCTTCTCTCCTCTGAATGGTTGAAGACCCCTCAACTGAGGGAGGTTGGGGATTGTGGGACAAGGTCCCTTGGTGCGGATGGGCCGAAGGGGCCTGAGTCGTGGACAGCTGGGCTTGGGGAACCTCTCACATTGCTGTGTCCTGGTGAGCAGCCCGACCAATAAACCTGCTTTTCTAAAAGGATCTGTTTGATTGTATGCTCTGAAGGCAGCTACACTGGGTGAGTTACAGGGGGCAGGAGGGCAGGAGGGAGAAAGAAAGGGAGGGAGAGATAACTGTTGGTGTAAACTTGGCCCACTTGCCTGGGGTGGGGGAAGGCAGGGGAGATGACAATAATTGCCAATTTATTGAGCCCTTACTCTCTGCCAAGAATTGTTCTAAGCACTTTGGTATCCAATTGCTTATTCAATCTCTTAACAGCCTCACTAGGCAGAGTCTGTCATGATCATCCCCAGTCTTGATATGAGGAAACTGACTTGTCTGAGGTCTCATAGCTGGGAAGCAGAGGAGCTGGAGTTCAAAGGCACCTGGATCCTCAGTCTGTTTCATGGTTATAGTCTAACCCTGTCCCCCCTACATCCACGTCTAGGCAGTCAGGACATTCGCCCCCCAGACACACCCAGTTACTCTACTCAACCTGGGCTTCCCCCTCTCCACCCTTTGGAATCTTTGGTCTGGAAGAGGCAGCCTAGGGGAAGGGAAAATCCGAGGCCCTTGGAGGGCTGAATTTTGGGAGAGAAAGTGCCTAACATGCTAGTTGCATCCACACAGCGTATTTCAGTCTCCCCACAACCCTGTGATGGGCACTACTTTGGTTTAAATGAATTCCCCATATTTCTTTCACTTTTTTTTTTTTTGAGACAGAGTCTCATTCTGTCACCCAGGCTGGAGGGCAGTGGCGGGATGTCAGCTCGCTGCAACCTCTGCCTCCCAGGTTCAAGTGATTCTCCTGCCTCAGCTTCTCAAGTAGCTAGGATTACAGCACGTGCCACCATGCTTGGCTAATTTTTGTATTTTTAGTAGAGACGGGGTTTCACCATGTTGGCCAGGCTGGTCTTGAACTCCTGACCTCAAGTGATCCACCTGCCTTGGCCTCCCAAAATTCTGGGATTACAAGTGTAAGCCACTGTGCCTTGAGCAAATTTCATATGTTGGAAAGGTAACTGCCACATTCATATGTTGATGAAATCAGAAGTGGAGCCTTTTCAAGCTAATTAGAATTAGATAAGGTCACAAGGGTGGGGCTCCCAAGATGGGTCCAGTGACTTCATAAGAAGAGGAAGAGGGCTGGGTGTGGTGGCTCATACCTGTAATCCCAGGACTTCGAGAGGCCAAGGCGGGTGGATCACCTGAAGTCAAGAGTTCAAGACCAGCCTGGCCAACATGGTGAAACCCTGTCTATACTAAAAATACAGAAATTACTCCATCATGGTGACAGGCACCTGTAATTTCAATTACTCAGAAGGCTGAGGTGACAGAATAGCTTGAACCCAGGAGGCGGAGGTAGCAGTGAGCCAATATTGTGCCATTGCACTCCAGCCTGGGCGGCAAGATCGAAACTTTCTCAGGAAGAAAAAAAGAAGAGGAAGAGACCTAAGCTGATACCTCTTGCTCTCCCTTGCCCTGTGATCCCCTCCTGATGCTGTGATGCAGCCAGAAGGCCCTCCTCAGATGCTGACAGCAAGTTTTCGGACTTCCCGGTCTCCAGAACTGTAGGAAATAAATTTATCACCTGGGCATATTGGCTCACACCAGCAATCCCAGCACTTCGGGAGGCTGAGGCAGGAGAATTGGTTGAGCCCAGGAGTTTGAGACCAGTCTGGGCAACAGGGTGACAGCCTGTCTGTACACACACACACACACACACACACACACACACACACACATAAATCAACCTTGCCTGTTGGCACATTCCTGTGGTCTCAGCTACTGGGGAAGCTGAGGTAGGAGGATCCCTTAAACCTGGAAGATAAAGGCTGCAGTAACCCATAATCATGTCTCTGTACTCTAGCGTGGACAAAACAGTGAGACCCTGTCTCAAAAACTAAATAAATAAATTTATTTATTTAGTTTTTGAGACAGGGTCTCGCTCTGTCACCCAGACTGGTGTGCAATGGTGTGATCTCAGCTCACTGCAAATTCCATCTCCCGGATTCAAGCAATTCTTGTGCCTTAGCCTCCCAAGTAGTTGAGACTACAGGCACGTGACACCGAGCCCAGCTAATTTTTGTTTCATTTCGTTTTGTTTTTAAAGACGGGGTTTCACCATGTTGGTCAGAGTGAAACTCTGTCTCAAAAAAAAAATTCCAGCACTTTGGGAGGCTGAGGCGGGCAAATCACAGGGTCAGAAGTTCGAGACCAGCCTGGCCAACATGGTGAAACCGGTCTCTACTACAGATACTAGCCAGGCATGGTGGCGCACGCCTGTAATCCCAGCTACTCGGGAGGCTAAGGCAGGAGAATTGCTTGAACCTGGAAGGCAGAGGTTGCAGTGAGCAAAGATCGTGCCACTGCACTCCAGCCTGGGTGATGGGTGACAGGGTGAGACACTGTCTCAAAAAAAAAAAAAACAACAAAAAACGGTTGAATGAATGAATGATGAATGGATTACAGGACTCTTGCCTTTGCAAGTGTCAAAAACACACCTCAAACTGGCTTCAACAAAAACAAAGAAAACACAAAGCTGAAAACAAACCCAGAGAAAGTTGATGTAAATGGAAAAAGTCCCCAGAAATAGGACAGGGGTGGCTGACATCATTAATACTAGGTTCTGATAAAATATAATTAGGAGTCTCTTTTCCCTTGTGCTTTTTTGTTTGTTTTTCTTTTTTCTTTTTTTTTTTTTGAGATGGAGTCTTGCTTTGTTGCCCAGGCTGGAGTGCAATGGCATGATCTCAGCTCACTGCAACCTCTGGCTGCTGGGTTCAAGTGATTCTCCTGCCTCAGCCTCCTGAGTAGCTGGGATTACAGGTGTGTGCCACCACCCCTGACTAATTCTGTATTTTGGTAAAGACAAGGTTTAGCCATGTTGGCCAGGCTAGTCTCGAACTCCTGAACTCAGGTGATCTGCCTATCAAAGAGCTGGGACTGCTGGGCACGGTGGCTCACACTTGTAATCCCAGTGCTTTCGGAGGCTGGGTTAAGAGGATAGCTTAAGCCCATGACTTTGAGACCAAGTTGGGCAATATAATGAGACTGTCTCCATAAAAAAATACAAAAATTAGCCAGGCAGGATAATGTGTGCCTGTAGTCCTAGCTATTCAGGAGTTAGTTCCAGGCTATAGTGAGCTATGACCCCCACCACTGCACTCCAGTCTCGGTGACAGAGCAATACCCTGCCTCTATTATTTTATTTTATTTTAGATGAAGTCTTACTTCTACCCAGGCTGGAGTGCAGTGGAGCAATCTTGGCTCACTACTGTTAGGAACAAGCTACTTCATAAAACGCCCTCCACGCAAGCTGACCCCCTCCCCTCTCTGACTGCTCTGCAGCTGCATTCCTGAACCCTGCCTAGGCGCCACATCAAGGTTGCCAATTGTGCTACAATTAAGCAAAGCTTGATGAAGGCCATCCAGGCAGCTCCAAGGGAGGACAGGGAAAACATATGTTGATTGTCCATACTTGTAAATTCCTGTTTGGCACATATCTGTTAAAAATCCTGGTTTCTCTCTTTAAAAAAAAAAAAAAACAAAAACCTGCCACCACAAAAATCACAGGATGATGTATTATTTGTAGGTCTGTTACAAGTTGACAAACTATCTCTGTGCCTGCTACAGGTGGATAGATTACCTCAGTCCTGAAACTCCGGTATGCCCCTCTCACCCCATGTAAACACCTTGTTTTGTAAGCTTGGGGCTGCCTCCTCTGATTGCTACGGAGCAGCCTGGCAGGTTAATAAAACTTACTTGTCTGACTTTGGGTCTATTCTCCTTTCTCTCGACTACCCTTACAACTACAACCTCCGTTTTCCGGGTTCAAGCGATTCTCCTGCCTCAGGCTCCTCAGTAGCTGGGATTACAGGAGCCTGCCATCACGTCCAGCTAATTTTTGTATTTTTAGTAGAAATGGGGTTTCACCATGATGGCCAGGCTGGTCTTGAACTCCTGACCGCAAATGATCCTCCCACCCGGGCCTCCCAAAGTGCTAGGAATTACAGGCATAAGCCACTGTGCCTGGTTTATTTTTTTCTTTTTCTTTTTCTTTTTTTTAAGGAGTGGGGAAAAAGAGAAAGATGGGCAGACGAAACAACAGATGGTCTTTTCAAATGATCTGTTTGTGATTCTGTGCCAGGAGCTGAGAGACTAAAAAGTCAGCCAGATCTAGTCCTTGATTTTTTTTTTTTCTTTTTTTTTTTTTTTTCTTTTGAGATGGAGTTTTGCTCTTGTTGCCCAGGCTGGAGTGCTGTGGTGTGATCTCCACTCACTGCAACCTCTGCCTCCCGGGCTCAAGCCATTCTCCTGCCTCGGCCTCCCAGGTTGCTGGGATTACAGGCATGTGCTACCACGCCTGGCTACTTTTGTATTTTTAGTAGAGATGGCATTTCCTCCATGTTGGTCAGGCTGGTCTCAAACTCCCGACCTCAGATAATCCACTTGCCTTGGCCTCCCAAAGTGCTAGGATTACAGGTGTGAGCCACTGAGCCCGTCCTCCTTGATTTTAAAGGGTTTGCAATTAGTGGGAGAGGCAGCTGTTTGAAATAGCTCAAAGTGGCCTGGCACAGTGGCTCACACCTGTAATCCCTGCACTTTAGGAGGTTGAGGAGGGAGGATTGTTTGAGTCCACAAGTTTGAGACAACTGTGGGCAACACAGTAAGACCCCATCTCTACAAACATTTTTTTATTTTTTTATTTTTTCTGAGACGGAGTTTCACTCTTGTTACCCAGGCTGGAGTACAATGGCGCGATCTCAGCTCACCGCAACCTCCGCCTCCTGGGTTCAGGCAATTCTCCTGCCTCAGCCTCCTGAGTAGCTGGGATTACAGGCACGCGCCACCATGCCCAGCTAATTTTTTGTATTTTTAGTAGAGACGGAGTTTCACCATGTTGACCAGGATGGTCTCGATCTCTCGACCTTGTGATCCACCCGCCTCGGCCTCCCAAAATGCTGGGATTACAGGCTTGAGCCACCACCCGGCCCCAAAACTTTTAAAATAAATAAATAAAAATAAATATGATTAGGGTGGTGCAAAAGTAATTGTGGGTTTTGCCATTACTCTGACAAAAACCGCAGTTACCTTTGCACCAACCTAATAATTTCCAAAAAGATCTTCAAGGTACCAAACACACAAATGCGTCATAAGTAAATACAAGCTCAAAGACATGACTTAAGGTAAGAGAAGTAAAGCAAAGTGCAATGATGGCCAGGCACAGTGGCTCACGCCTGTAATCCCAACACTTTGGGAGGCCTAGGTGGGTGGGTCACTTGAGGTCAGGAGTTCAAGACCAGCCTGACCAAAATGGAGAAATTCCATTTTTATTAAAAATACAAAATTAACCTGGTATGGTGGCACATGACTGCAATCCCTGCTACTCCTGAGTGTGAGGCAGGAGAATCGCTTGAACCTGGGAGGCGGAGGTTGCAGTGCAATCGAGGCATTGCACTCCAGCCAGGGCAACAAGAGTGAAACTTTGTCTCAAAAAAAAAAAAAAAAAAAGACCAGGCGTGGTGGCTCAAGCCTGTAATCCCAGCACTTTGGGAGGCCGAGGTGGGTGGATCACGAGGTCAAGAGATCGAGACCATCCTGGTCAACATGGTGAAACCCCATCTCTACTAAAAATACAAAAAATTAGCTGGGCATGGTGGCGCGTGCCTGTAATCCCTGCTACTCAGGAGGCTGAGGCAGGAGAATTGCCTGAACCCAGGAGGCGGAGGTTGCGGTGAGCCGAGATCGCGCCATTGCACTCCAGCCTGGGTAACAAGAGTGAAACTCCGTCTCAAAAAAAAAAAAAAAAAAAAAAAGCTAAGTGCAATGACAATACCCTGGATGGAAAGGGGTTAATCCTGCTTGGGAAATATGGGAAAACTTCAAGGAGGAAGGGGGCTTTTAAGTTGTGATTCTAAACATGGATAGGAGTTCAATAGATATTGTTGGAGGCCAGAGGCAGCACTTTACTTGACATTTGTGTCACCAGAGGCTGAGAGTATCTCAAACACAATTATATTGGTTAATGTTACTTGGTTGAAAGTGTAATAAGAAAAAGACATTGGCCAGCTTAAAGGGAAAAAGGAAGTTATGTTAGAAGGCTGCCGAGATATCCTACAGACACCAAGGAATCTCTGAGCACAGCTAGGAAGAGTAGGAATCAGGGGATTTCCAGGGACTTCTGCAGAGGGAGTGCCCTCTAAAGCGCTGGTATTAATGGAACTCAGCTCTAATGGCTCCCAGGCTCTGTGCCTCTCTATTTCAACATTCCAAATTCCTGACAGAGACTCTGAGTAAGCCAGTTCACACTAGCGTTTGCCCTGAGTTTGATAATCAATGCCCACCGGATGCGGTGGCTAACGCCTGTAATCCCAGCACTTTGGGAGCCCCAGGCGGGCAGATCGCCTGAGGTTGGGAGTTCGAGACCAGCCCGATCAACATGGAGAAACCGTGTCTCTACTAAAAATACAAAAAATTTGCCAGGTGTGATGGCACATGCCTGTAATCCCAGGTACTCGGGAGGCTGAGGCAGGAGAATTGCCTGAACCCAGGAGGCAGAAGTTGCGGTGAGCCGAGATCGCGCCATTACACTCCAGCCTGGGTAACAAGAGCAAAACTCCATCTCAAAAAAAAGGAAAAAAGGCCGGGCGCGGTGGCTCAAGCCTATAATCCCAGCACTTTGGGAGGCCGAGGCGGGTGGATCATGAGGTCAAGAGATCGAGACCATCCTGGTTAACATGGTGAAACCCTGTCTCTACTAAAAATACAAAAAATTAGCTGGGCATGGTGGCGCGTGCCTGTAATCCCAGCTACTCGGGAGGCTGAGGCAGGAGAATTGCCTGAACCCAGGAGGCGGAAGTTGCGGTGAGCCAAGATTGCGCCATTGCACTCCAGCCTGGGTAACAAGAGCGAAACTCTGTCTCAAAAAAAAAAAAAAAAAGGAAAAAAGAAAAGAAATATTATCTTTGACACTTATTGGATATCCTCCTGCTCAGAAAAGTCCCCGCCCTCTCCCTTCAGGGTTTTGTCTCTGCTGGGTGACCAAGACGCCCACCTCTGTCCACAACTGCTTTGTTAAGAATAGATAGCAGAGGTTGGGCGTAGTGGCTCACGCCTGTAATCCAAACACTTTGGAGGCCAAGGCCGGCAGATCACCTGAGGTCGGGAGTTCAAGACCAGCCTGACCAACATGGTGAAACCCTGTCTTAAAAAAAAAAAAAGAATAGATAGCAGAAGGCCAGGGCAGTAGCTCATGCCTGTAATCCCAGCACTTCGGGAGGTCAAGGTGGGAGGATTGCTTGAACTCAGGAGTTCAAGACCAGCCTGGGCAACACAGGGAGATCCTGTCTCTACAAATAAACAAATAAACAAAATCAGCCAGGCCTGGTGGCATATGCCTGTGGTCCCAGCTATGAGGGAGGCTGAGTCAGGAGGATTGCTTGAGCCTGGGGGGTCAAGGTTGCAGTGGGTTGAGATACCACCACTGCACTCCAGCCTAGGTGACAGAGCCAGCCAAGCCCTGTCTCAATTAAAAAGAAAAAAAGAGGCCGGGCACGGTGACTCAAGCCTGTAATCCCAGCACTTTGGGAGGCCGAGGTGGGTGGATCACCAGGTCGAGAGATCGAGACCATCCTGGTCAACATGGTGAAACCCCGTCTCTACTAAAAATACAAAAAATTAGCTGGGCATGGTGGCGTGTGCCTGTAATCCCAGCTACTCAGGAGGCTGAGGCAAGAGAATTGCCTGAACCCAGGAGGCGGAGGTTGCGGTGAGCCGAGATCGCGCCATTGCATTCCAGCCTGGGTAACAAGAGCGAAACTCCGTCTCAAAAAAAAAAAAAAGAAAAAAAGAGGCCAGGCGTGGTGGCTCACGCCTGTAATCTAAACCCTTTGGAGGCCAAGGTGGGTGAATCACCTGAGGTTGGGAATTCAAGACCAGCCTGACCAACATGGTGAAACCCTGTCTTTAAAAAAAAAAAAAAGAAAGAAAAAGAAAAAGAAAAAAAGAGATTGGGTGAGGTGGCTCATGCCTGTAATCCCAGCACTTTGGGAGGCCGAGGTGGGCGGATCACCTAAGGTCAGGAGTTTGAGACCAGCCTAACCAACATGGAGGAACCCTGTCTCTACTAAAAATACAAAAATTAGCCAGGCGTGGTGGTGCACATCTGTAATCCCAGCTACTAGGGAGGCTGAGGCAGGAGAATCTCTTGAACCCGGGAGGCGAAGGTGTCGGTGAGCCGAGATCACACCATTGCACTCCAGCCTGGGTGACAAGAGCAAAATTCCATCTCAAAAAAAAAAGAAAAAAGATCTGGTTCTGTCTGAGTCAGTGAAATTTTCTGTGCCTGGAATTTAGAATTGGAAGCCAACAGACACACACACAGAGACGGAGCATTTTCAGCAGCAGCTCAAGTCATGACAAGGGAAAAGCAGAACTTTTCCACAAACTCCTGCTGAGGTTCCTGGAATTGCCATTCCCAAGTTGTGGTTGTTCAAGTCTACTGGGATTTGTTTTTTTTTTTAGACGGAGTTTCGCTCTTGTTACCCAGGCTGGAGTGCAATGGCGCGATCTTGGCTCACTGCAACCTCCGCCTCCTGGGTTCAGGCAATTCTCCTGCCTCAGCCTCCTGAGTAGCTGGGATTACAGGCACGCACCACCATGCCCAGTTGATTTTTTTTGTATTTTTAGTAGAGACGGGGTTTCACCATGTTGACCAGGATGGTCTCGATCTCTTGACCTTGTGATCCACCCGTCTCGGCCTCCCAAAGTGCAGGGATTACAGGCTTGAGCCACCGCGCCCGGCCAAGTCTACTGGGATTTGTGAGGGGTCTCACTTTCCTTCCAACAAGTTCCTCCTCTTCCTCTGGTTTTTGTATAAGATCATAATACCTAACATATACTGAGCAGATGCAATATGCCAGATGCTGTATTAAATCCTTAGCAAGTTGCCTCACTTAATCTTCACAGCCGCCTAGGATGTAGGCTCTTTCATATTTTCTATTTCACAGATGAGGAAACAGCCCAGGATCACACTGCTGGGTAGGCAGAGTGGCTGAGCCATGGAGCCTGCTGGGACCTGACTCTTTTATCTGCTACGCTGCACGGTCAGCTGGAGAGTATCTTTCAACAAGAAACACTTTAATGCAAATTCACCAAAGTCAGAATTGTGTTCTCTATTTGCTGATGAGGATGCTGAGGTTCAGAAAAGTTAAGGGACTTACCCAGGGTTGCACAGCTTTCTTCTGCGTCAGAGCCAGGATGCCTCGCCTCAGCTCTCTCAGCTTTCGATTTAATGCAATTGCTTCTGTCAACTGCTGTGATGGTCAAGTGAGGGGAGACTGTCCAGGAAGGAAGAGGAGGATGATAACAGCTGTAGATTCAACTCGAAGTTAAGTAAAATGACTGAGAAGATAACAATGTGGATGAGAAGGAGGTTCCCGGTCGCCTTCAAGAGCTCTGTCCTGGCGGGGCGCGGTGGCTCAAGCCTGTAATCCCAGCACTTTGGGAGGCCGAGGTGGGTGGATCACGAGGTCGAGAGATCGAGACCATCCTGGTCATCATGGTGAAACCCCGTCTCTACTAAAAATACAAAAGCTGAGGCAGGAGAATTGCTTGAACCCAGGAGGCGGAGGTTGCGGTGAGCCGAGATCGCGCCATTGCACTCCAGCCTGGGTAACAAGAGCAAAACTCCGTCTCAAAAAAAAAAAAAAAAAAAAAAAAAAGAGCTCTGTCCTATGAACAGGAGAGGGCAGAAACCACCCTGATGGAGCAGGTGGGGATGAGGACCCGGGGCAATGAATGTGAAGTGGTGGAGGTAACTTGAGGAAACAGCAGGGTCAGTATAGGAGAGGGAGTATCTTCAGAGTCAAAAGGAAGGGAACAAGTAGAGAAAGTCATGAAGGAGAGAACTGAGAACAGTCAAAGAGGGGAGGGGGATCAGCAGCCATTCCGTATGTTCATTATTTATTGAGCAATGTTGACTGGGGACTCAAGGGAGCCTGAAACAGAGGAGATACATCTTCCTGGAACTTTTCAGCCTCAACCCAGCCCTACCCGGGTGAAAAGAAAGAAAGAAAGAAAGAAACCCTGTAAACTGAGCTGGATATGGTGGCACACACCTGTAATCCCAGCTACTAGGAAAGGTGAGGCTGGAGGATGCCTTAATCCCAGGGGTTCAAAGCTGAACTGAGCTATGATTGCACCACTGCACTCTTGCCTGGGTGACAGAGTGACATGCCAAACTCTGTCTCTACTAAAGAGAAAAATTGGCCGGGCATGGTGGCTCATGCCTGTAATCCAAGCACTTTGGAGGCCAAGGCAGGCAGATCACCTGAGGTTGGGAGCTCAAGACCAGCCTGACCAACATGGTGAAACCCCATCTTAAAAAAAAAAAAGAGATAGAGAGAGAAATTAGCTGAGGGTGATGGTGCATACCTGTATTTCCAGCTACTCGGGAGGCTGAAGTGGGATGATGGTGTTAGCCTGGTAGGCGGAGGTTGCAGTGAGCTGAGATCATGCCACTGCACTCCAGCCTGGGTGACAGAGTGACCCTGTCTCAAAAAAATAAAATAAAATGCCGGCCAGGCGCAGTGGCTCATGCCTGTAATCTTAGATCTTTGGGAGGGCGAGGCATGCAGATCACAAGATCAGGAGTTTGAGAGCAGCCTGGCCAATATGGTGAAACCCCGTCTCTACTAAAAGTATGAAAAAATTTAGCCAAGTGTGGTGGCACAGGCCTGTAGTCCCAATTACTCGGGAGGCTGAGGCAGAAGAATCGCTTGAACCCAGGAGTCTGAGGTTGCAGTGAGCCAGGCCGGGCGCGATGGCTCACGCCTGTAATCCCAGCACTTTGGGAGGCCGAGGTGGGTGGATCACGAGGTCAAGAGATCGAGACCATCCTGGTCAACATGGTGAAACCCCGTCTCTACTAAAAATACAAAAATTAGCCGGGCATGGTGGTGCATGCCTGTAGTCCCAGCTACTCGGGAGGCTGAGGCAGGAGAATTGCTTGAACCCAGGAGGCGGAGGTTGCGGTGAGCCAAGATTGCACCATTGCACTCCAGCCTGGGTGACAGAGCAAGACTCCGTCTCAAAGAATACAATACAATACAATAACACAACACAACACAACATATAAAAAGGCCAGGCATGATGGCTCATGCCTGTAATCTCAGCACTTTGGGAGGCCAAGGCAGGCAGATCACCTGAGGTCAGGAGTTCGAGACCAGCCTGGCCAACATGGAGAAACCCTGTCTCTACTATAAATACAAAAATTAGCTAGGTGTGGTCGTGGGTACCTGTAATCCCAGCTACTTAGGAGGCTGAGGCAGGAGACTCTCTTGAACCCGGAAGATGGAAGTGGTAGTGAGCCAAGATCGTGCCACTGCACTCCAGCCTGGGTGACAGAGTGAGACTCTGTCTCAAAAACAAAACAAAATAAAATAAATAAAAGAACTGTGAGGAATTCCACAGGAAACAGGATATAGAAATAGAGATTAACAGGCAGTGAATAACTTTAGATGGGGGTGGTTAGACAAAGCCTCTCTGAGTAACAAGGAATCAGCCACGCCAAAGCCAGGGAAGGAAAAGGAACAGCACATGAACAGGTTCTTTTTTTTTTTTTTTTTGAGACGGAGTTTCGCTCTTGTTACCCAGGCTGGAGTGCAATGGCACGATCTTGGCTCACTGCCACCTCCGCCTCCTGGGTTCAGGCAATTCTCCTGCCTCAGCCTCCTGAGTAGCTGGGATGACAGGCATGCACCACCATGCCCAGCTAATTTTTTGTATTTTTAGTAGAGACAGGGTTTCACCATGTTGACCAGGATGGTCTCGATCTCTTGACCTTGTGATCCACCCGCCTCGGCCTCCCAAAGTGCTGGGATTACAGGCTTGAGCCACCGCGCCCGGCCGAACAGGTTCTAAGCTGGGAAGTGGACTGGCTGGAATTCAGTGGGCAGCAGAGAAGTAGATGGGGTAGGCGGGGCCTTGAAAGAGATGAGATAAAGGAGAGCTGTATCCTAAGCTCCGTGGTAATTGACCAGTAGAACAGAAGGGCATGGTATGAATGATATGTTAAGCAATATAGAAAAAGAATCAGAGCCTTGAAAATATTGCGTGGGGAGGACTGTTCAGAGCGAAGGAAAGAGACATCCCTTTGTAATGATGCCTGAGTAGTTTTGGCAGAGAGGTCCAAGGAGTTCGTATGGCGCAGACATTTATGCTGTGATGTTAGTGATGGGTCTTGGGAAGCCCTGGGTGAGCCTTTCTGTTGCTGAGCTGCATGAGGATCTCATCACCCTCACAAATTGTCCCTTGCTAACTTTTTTTTTTTTTTTTTTTGGAGATGGAATCTCGCTATGTTGCCAGGTCGGGGTGTAGCACCGTGATCTCGGCGCACCGCAACCTCCACCTCCTGGGTTCAAGCGATTCTCCTGCCTCACCCTCCTGAGTAGCTGGGACTACAGGCATGCACCCCCACATCCAGCTAATGTTTTCGTATTTTTAGTAGAGATGGGGTTTCACCATGTTGGCCAGGCTGCTCTCAAACTCCTGACCTCATAATCCACCTGCCTTGGCCTCCCAAAATGCTGGGATTACAGGCGTGAGCCACCACGCCCAGTCAACTTACTCCCTTTGGTCACCACAGTGACTTGCCACCCGCTTACCGTCCCCAAGCTGCTTCTCTTTCTCGCCACACTTTCCTCTTGATTGAGGGTTTTCCTACTAATTCCTCCAGGGAAGAGGGAAAGCAGTTCTCACAGTTAATGAGAATTTTGGACACAAATATAGTTTTTTTTTTTTTTTTTTTTTTTTTGAGACGGAGTTTTTTTTTTTTTTGCTCTTGTTACCCAGGCTGGAGTGCAATGGCGCGATCTCGGCTCACCGCAACCTCCGCCTCCTGGGTTCAGGCAATTCTCCTGCCTCAGCCTCCTGAGTAGCTCGGATTACAGGCACGCGCCACCATGCCCAGCTAATTTTTTGTATTTTTAGTAGAGACGGGGTTTCACCATGTTGACCAGGATGGTCTCGATCTCTTGACCTCGTGATCCACCCGCCTCGGCCTCCCAAAGTGCTGGGATTACAGGCTTGAGCCACCGCGCCCGGCCACAAATATAGTTTTAATGAAGGAAAAACAGATACTCAAGCTCTCATATTAGACACACTGTACTTGAATTTGAATCCTGACTCTGCCACTTACGAGTTCTATGTGCTTGGAGAAGTGACTTAACCTTGGGCAAGTCTCATTTTCTGCATCTGTAAAGTCTCAGTCTTCGCCTCATGGGGTTGTTGTAAGGATTGAATGACTTCACAGATGTGTTACATGAATTACTTGCTTAGCACAGTGGCTAGTACATAGTCAACACTCTGTGTTTGTTATTGCTGATATCATTATTCAATACTTTTTTTTTTTTTTTTTTTTTTTTGAGACAGAGTCTCACTCTGTTGCCCAGGCTGGAGTGCAGTGGTGTGATCTCAGCTCACTGCAACCTCTACCTCCAGGGTTCGAGCGATTCTCCTGCTTCAGCCTCTCGAGTAGCTGGGATTACAGGCACCCGCCACCATGCCCAACTAATTTTTGTATTTTTAGTACAGACAGGGCTTCAGCATGTTGGCCAGGCTGGTTTCAAACCCCTGACCTCAAGTGATCCGCCCACCTTGGCTCCCAAAGTGCTTTGATTACAGGGTGAGCCACCACACCGCCGGCTTCAAGACTTATTTATTTATTTATTTTATTATTATTTTTTTTATAAAGACGGGGTTTCACCATGTTAGTCAGGCTGGTCTTGAACTCCTGACCTCAGGTGATCCACCCGCCTTGGCCTCCAAAGTGCTTGGATTACAGGCGTGAGCCACCACGCCTGTAAATAAATTAAAAAAAAATTATTTATTTATTAATAAATAAATCTTATTTATTAAGATTTAATTAACTCTGTCATAGGTGAGCTCTAGGCTAGATGCTAGATGCTGAGATTATGAACACAGCCATTAAGGGGTTCAAGTTTCCAGGAACCCACAGTTTAGGGGAAGATGGTTGCTGGCATGTGGCCAGAGAGTCAGCCAGACCCGATTTTCATTCTGAGTTTCTGCCTAGTTTCTAGCTGTGGGACCAGTCTCGGACCAGTCTTTCACTTTCTAAGTCTTCGTTTCCTCAGTTGTAAAATAAGAATTACAATATTACCCACCTCACTGGGTTCTAGTGAGAATCAAATGAGATAATCTATGTAAAATGCTTTGCAGAGTTCCTGGAACATAGTAGTAATTACTTAATAAATGTTAATTATTGTTTAGTTTTCAGGAAGTAGGCGAATAGGTGGATTTATTAGAGTTCAAGGTAGAGAATGCATTCTAGATGGGGAAACAATCTGCTGAGGGAGGCTGGGAGGAGATTGACCTTGCTAGTAAGATCTAAGGAAGCCTAGAGGAGGTGATGTTGGAAGAGGGCTTTGAAGAATGAGTAAGAGTTCTCAGGCAGGGACTGAGGAAAGGGAAGAGTTTCCAGGTGGAAGAAAGACTATCCACAGAGGCATGAAGTTGCAGAAAGTATAATAGATATGTTTGGAGGAAGGTTATACATTTAGTAGAGTTTGTGGGACTAGGCTAGAGAAGGGGGATTCAGGTCAGCCTTTGTAGAATTTTTTTTGAGACAGAGTCTCACTGTATTGCTCAGACTGAATTGCAGTGGTGCAATCTTAGCTCTCTGTAACCTCCACCTCCTGGGTTCAAGCGATTCTCCTGCCTCAGCCTCCCGAGTACCTGGGATTACAGGTGCCTGCCACCATGCCTCGTTAAGTTTTGTGTTTTCAGTAGAGAAGGAGTTTCACCATGTTGGTCAGGCTGATCTTGAACTCCTGACCTCAGGTGATCCACCCACCTTGGCCTCCCAAAGTGCTGGGATTATAGGTGTGAGCCACTGTGCCTGCCCTGTAGGATTTTATGATTCAAATCAAGAGGGAGAAAGAAGAAACATCAATTGGGCTCCTACCACATGCATGAACTGAATTATGTTTGTTTTTTTTGAAACGGAGCCTCTGTCACCAGGCTGGAGTGCAGTGGCCTGATCTTGGCTCACTGAAACCTCTGCCTCCCCAGTTCAAGTGATTCTCCTGCCTCAGCCTCCTGAGTAGCTGGGATTACAGGCATCTGCCACAACGCTCGGCTAATTTTTTTTGTGTTTTTAGTAAAGACGGGGTTTCACCATGTTGGTCAGGCTGGTCTTGAACTCTTGACCTCATGATTTGCTCGTCCTGGCCTCCCAAAGTGCTGGGATTACAGGCATGAGACACTGTGCTTGGCCATGGCACTGAATTAAGTGGTCAGCATTTTTTTTTTTTGAGACAAGGTTAGTTTTGCTCTGTTGCTCAGATTAGAGTACAGTAGCACAATCATAGCTCACTATAACCTCGAACTTCTTTCTTTCTTTCTTTTTAAAATTTATTTTTATTTTTATTTTTATTTTTTTAAAAAGACGAGGTTTCACCATCTTAGTCAGGCTGGTCTTGAACTCTCAACCTCAGGTGATTGCCCACCGTGGCCTCCAAAGTGCTTGGATTACAGGCATGAGCCACTACTCCCGGCCGAACTTCTTTCTTTCAAGCAATCCTCCTGCCTCAGCCTCCAGAGTAGCTGGCACTACAGGTGTGCCACCACCACACCTGCCTAATTTTTTGTAAAGTCGGGGTTTTTGCCATGTTGCTCAGGCTGGTCTTGAACTCCTGGCCTCAAACAATCCTCCTGCCTTGGTCTCCCAAAGCGCGAGGATTACAGGCATGAGCCACTATGCCTGGCCAGCATTTAAAAAATTTAACTTAGATTGGCCGGATTGCTCACACCTGTAATCCCAGCACTTTGGGAGGCTGAGGTGAGCGGATCACTCAAGGTCAGGAGTTTGTGACCAGCCTGGCTAACATAGTAAAACCCTGTCTTTACTAAAAACACAAAAATTAGCTGGGCGTGATGGTGGGAACCAGAGTCCCAGGTACTCAGGAGGCTGAGGAGGGAGAATTTGCCTGAACCTGGGAGGTGAAGATTGCGGTGACCCGAGATCATACCATTCCACTCCAGCCTAGGCGATGAGAGTGAAACTCTGTCTAAAAAAAAAGAAAAAGAAAGAGCCCACAAAACAATGAAATTTTTTTTTTTTTTTGAGACGGAGTTTCGCTCTTGTTACCCAGGCTGGAGTGCAATGACACGATCTCGGCTCACCGCAACCTCCGCCTCCTGGGTTCAGGCAATTCTCCTGCCTCAGCCTCCTGAGTAGCTGGGATTACAGGCACGCGCCACCATGCCCAGCTAATTTTTTGTATTTTTAGTAGAGACGGGGTTTCACCATGTTGACCAGGATGGTCTCGATCTCTTGACCTCGTGATCCACCCGCCTCGGCCTCCCAAAGTGCTGGGATTACAGGCTTGAGCCACCGCGCCCGGCAACAATGAAATTTAACTTGACTTGGATTTTATCTTGCTGGTAATAGAGAACCCTAGAGATTTTTAAGCAGACTGTGACATGATTGAATGTTTTTGTTTTGAGATGGAGTCTTGTTCTGTCTCCCAGGCTGGAGCGCAGTGGAGCAATCTGGGCTCACAGCAACCTCCGCCTCCTGGTTTCAAGCAATTCTCCTGCCTCAGCCTCCCGAGTAGCTGGGACTACAGGTGCTTACCACCATGCCCTTCTAATGTTTGAAATTTTTTTTTTTTTATTTTGAGACGGAGTTTTGCTCTTGTTTCTCAGGCTTGAGTACCATGGTGACATCTTGGCTCACTGCAACCTCCGCCTCCTGGCTTCAAGCAAATGTATCTCCTGCCTCAGCCTCCTGAAAAGTAGCTGGAATTACAGGTGCCCGCCACCATGCTCGGCTAATTTTTGTATTTTTAGCAGAGACTGGGTTTCACCATGTTGGCCAGGGTGGTCTCAAACTCCTGACCTCATGATCCTCCCGACTCAGCCTCCGCAAGTGCTAGGATTACAGGCATGAGCCACAGTACCTGGCCAATCTGAATGTTTATTTATTTAATTTTTAGGACGATGTCCCTGGCAGCCAGGGGAATAAGATGGAGTAAGGAGGGAATAATCAAGTGGCTAAAGCATTGGCCCAGGGGACAGAAACTGTAGCATTTAGCCAAGAGGGATTTGGTGGGGACGCGGAGAAAGGCCAGTATCTGGGCTGAAAAAGATTTTTGCAAGTCAAACCTATAGTCTCAGAGGTAGATTTTATGTGTGACTGCTGGGGAGGGCAATGAGGGAAACAGAGGCCAGCTCCCGAGAAGTCAGGAAGCAGGGCAGTCTTTCAACGAATGGAACAAAGCTGTAAGATGTAAAGCCCAAAAATCTGACTCTGAACCTGGTATACTTCTGAATATCTCTGTGATCTTGAGAATGTCATATTAGGTTGGCTTTAGTTTACTTTTTTTTTTTTTTTTTTTTTTTTAAATTTTGAGTTGGAGTTTCACTCTTGTTGTCCAGGCTGGAGTGCAAAGGTACCATCTTGGCTCACCACAACCTCCACCTCCTGGGTTCAAGTGATTCTCCTGCCTCAGCCTCCCGAGTAGCTGGGATTACAGGCATATGCCACCACACTTGGCTAATTTTTGTATTTTTGGTAGAGATGGGGTTTTTCCATGTTGGTCAGGCTGGTCTTGAACTCCCGACCTCAGGTGATCTGCCCACCTCAGTCTCCCAAAGTGCTGGGATTACAGACATAAACCACCAAATGCGGTGGCTTTAGTTTTCTGTCAGCAGATAGTATGGCCTCTCCTATCTGCTACACATGATTGTGGTGAGAAAGAAACGAGGCAGGGAGCGTATAAGTTCTTTGTAAGCAGTAAATTACTAAACAAATCGTAGACCCTATGTTATCAGGGAGGGAGTTAACTGCCTGGGATAGCACAGTTACAAGAGAATGTAGGCGAGATGGGTGATATCTGCCTTGTGGTGTAAATAAACAGTTTAATCAATACACACAAACTCTACAGGTAAATACAGCAATTTCCACACTGGGCTGTTTCTACCAGAGGCCAATAGGAGGCTCTCAATCCCACCAGCAGTGACCCTGTGAATTGCCCCAATAGATACCTCTGTCCTTCGTTGGATGCAAGGTGGTACAAGCGGTCTGAATCTGTAGATGTTAGACAGGCTTCAGGTATTGGGAACCATGTGAATTTGTGAGTAAAAGCTTGTACTGTATGTTTCTGGAGCTAGAATCTAGTCTCTATCAAACTCTCAAAAGGATCTGTGACCCCCTTCCAAAGGTTAAGAGTCATTGATTTTTCTCACCAGAAATTAATAAGAACGGCTATCCTTGGGGAGAAGGACTGATGGGGGTAGGGAAAGATTTTCATTTAAAATTTTTGACCTTTCTGAACAGTCTGCATTTTCTAAATATGAACATGTATCAGTTTCATTGAAAAGTCAAGGGTTATCTGAGCAGTGAGATAATGGGCCTTTTTCAGATTTTGTCTTTTTACCTGTTCGTATTGAACAAACGCAAATATTAATAACATTTTTAAAGACCTTAAAAAAATTAAAAACCCTGATAGTATCAGCACATACACAGAAATCACTCCATTATGCAAAGCTCATCCTCTATTATGAAAGGCAAAATGTGTACATTTCCTATAAACTACTGGCTTCAATTCAGTAAAACTTGCATACCAAGTAGACAAGGTGGAAAAGAAAAAGGCAGAACATTTCATGTATTTCAATTCAGACGCATACAAATGTCAAGTCCTACAAGTACGTGTCAGCTTTCGTATATACTGTCTTCTGCATTTGCCTGTACCACCAATGGGCTAGCTGGTCGGCGTTTGATGCTTGAAGTGATGGAACGGAGGACGGGGTTAAATCCACTACCCTCTCCCCACGCACTCTAGTAATTACTCTATTTCCACGTCATATTTCCGGGTGCATGTGTCCCTGCTCACGCAGAAACTGAAGTTCAAAGCAGGCGGAGTCACCCAGGTTCTTTTTGTTGTCCCCAGAACCGAATTCAGGAGTTGGGTCCCCAGAGGATCTGAAGACACCTGGGGGACTGTCTAACTGGCTGATTCTCACGTGGTAAGAGGCTCTCAACCTCGCCACCACGTGGTGCCCAGGGCCGGGAAAAGGGAGAGCGGGCAGGAGGGAGCTGTATCAGGGGCATTTAAAGTGCCTTGACGTCACACACTGCCAGGAACTCAGCTGAGTTTTCAGAAGGACATTCCGGTCATCTTCCCTTCCTCCCCCCGGGCTTCTGTGCCCAAGCCTTGGGCTCTTCCCTCTCTGTGTCGGAGGGAGGAGCACTAAACTGTCGGAACAGCCAGCACAGGGGCGTACCAGTCTTCTCTTGGCCCCGCCCTTTCTCCTAGCTGCTCTCTTCATTGGTTGGTAGGCGGGGCTTCGGCTCTACTGCGCACGCACTGGGACCTCTGGGTGGCCGAGCGAGCTGGCCGTTCATGAATTATGCATGACGGCATGCCTGGCCCGGCCGGGGCTGGGCGGGGATTGGCTGAAGGGGCCGTAATTCAGCGGTTTCCGGAGCTGCGGCGGCGTAGACTGGGAGGGAGAGCTAGGGGTTCCGACGTCGCAGCCCAGGGAACAAGCCCCAACCGGATCCTGGACAAGCAGCCTGCTCGGCGTTGCTTCTCTCCGTCGGCAAGAAGAGGCCCTTTGGCCTGAGGGAGCCCCGCCGCCCGCCCGCGGCGCACGCGCAGCCCCGGCCTCTCGGCCTCCGCGGGAGAAACAGGTGAAGGGGGTGCAGGGTGGGGCCGTCGGGGAGGCCTGGTGACCCGGGGGCGCCGCAGGGGCCGGGGGCCTTTGGGACGTTGGGGAGGTTGTATGGACGCTGCAATGGGGCGGGGAGAGATGAGACGCGGAGTGTCGCGCTGAGGGAAGACTCCCCGGGAAGACTGGAGCGGGCCTCGGAAGGGACTGGGCGCTCTGGAGAGAAGTTTCGTTCTTCAGAGAAACAGTGAGAACGCGCTCGAGAGGGAACCGTGGGGCGAGGGCGCACTCGGCTGCGGCGACAGGAGCGAGGGACTGTCCCCCGATTTCCTGCTCCCTGGGGCCCTGGGGACGTTCCGGCCACCGGAGCGACTGTCACACCGGCGGGGATCACCGGCTCTGGTGGGGGTCGGAAAGCGCTTCTTTTCCGCCCGGCCGACGGCTCCCGCTGAGCCACTTCCTCCAGTGCCCGGTTCCCGCTCCTTCAGGAGCCAGCTGTGCCCCTCTGGAGGCAGGAATAGGTGTCTGTCCCCTGCAGCCTCACGGGCGGGCTGGCCTTGGGTAGGTTTATTGCATAAGAATTAAGTTTCCTGTAAGGAAATTGACAGACCGGTACTCTTCCTAAATTCCCTCCCATCTTTTTCTAGGTTAAGCTATACTCCCCCGCCTTGTAAAAAAGAGAGGGGGGGGGGAAAGAAGACAAAATAAAATCCCATTAACCCGTCCAGCCAGCTGTAGAGAGAAATAAACCTCTTGACATTGTTCTTTTCCAAACACCTGATAAAGTCGGCCAGAAGATAAATAATTGAGACATTGCGTTTACTGGATTGTGTTGTTGCTTAATTGCATAGGACAGAATGAACCAATCGCGAGTGGGAGTTTTCTGTCTCAGAGCCAAGATCTTGGGTAAATGCAGAGGAGAGTGAAACAAAGGCTGGATTTGAAAAAAACGATGTGTGCAAACTTTACCTGCGTTTGGGGGGGTGTGTTTGCACTGAGGTTAACAAGATTGAGACCGTCACCCAAATTGGTATTTCCATGTTTGGTACACATCACTCTGTGCTATATCAGGTCGTTGTATGTGTGTATGTGTGGTGACAAAATCAGTGGTTAGTCTTTTTTTTTTTTTTTTTTTTTTTTTTAAGAAATGCGTATAGTGAGTACCTGCTGGCTTTATTGTATATGCAACTAAAGGTTTATGTAGTCTGTGTATGGATTGTAAATTTTTGGCTGGCTGTGCTGATAAATCATTGGCTTGAATAAAGCAAAGCAGAAAATGATCTCAATCTTTTATATGTGGCTTTAGATTGTGTTATGACTTAATTCAGCCAGTTTAAAAATTTTATATCAAATATGTCTATGTTCTCTGAGTCAGCACATTTATTTCCTTATTACATGTTCCAGACTGGAGTGCTAGCCCAGTTTTTGTTCAGTTTGCACAGTGGGATGGGGGAAAGAAGTCTGGAATTAAATGTTTTAGAGATTGGAGCCTTGATTTTAGTCTGTGTATTAGCACACCCATCACAAAGAACCATTGGTAAATTCAAGAATCTTTTGTTTTTTATGTAGTTCATTTGGGAAGAATAATCACTTAGAAACACCTGCAGTGCCAGGCATGGTGGTGCACACCTCTGATCCCAGCTACTTGAAGGCTGAGGCTGGGCGATTCCTTGAGTCCAGTAGTTGAGTCTGGTCTGGGCAACATAGTGAGAGCCCAGGAGTTGGGTCTAGAGTCTAGTCTGGGCAACATAATGAGAACCTGTCTCTAAGAAAGAAAGAAAAAGGAAAGGAGGAAGAAAGGAAAAAAAAAATACCCACAGCACAGTTATGAATTGACCCACAAAGGACTTGAGGTAGGTAGTTCACATAACAATTACCCTAATATTATAGATAAGAAAATTGAGGCCAAAGAATCAAAACACTTGCCCAAGGCAGCAGAGTGCCGTAGTGGTGGAATTTGTGCCTGCTGCTATATATTATGTGTTTAAAATTTTTTTTCTCACTCTGATGCCAGGCTGGAATGCAGTGGCAGGATCTTGGCTCACTGCAACCTCCACCTCCTGGGTTCAAGCGATCCTTCTGCCTCAGCCTCCCTAGTAGCTGGGACTACAGGCGCATGCCACCATGCCCAACTAATTTTTGTATTTTTAGTGGAGACGGGGTTTCACCGTGTTGGCCAGAATGGTCTTAATCTCTTGACCTCGTGATCCACCCACCTCGGCCTCCCCAAAGTGCTGGGATTACAGGTGTGAGCCACCACACCCGGCCTTTTTTTCTTGTTTTTATTTTATTATTATTATTATTATTTTTTTACAGAGTCTTGCACTTTCACCCAGGCTGGAGTGCAGTGGCTTGATCTCTGCTCACTGCAACCTCCACTTTCCAGATTCCAGTGATTCTCCTGCCTCAGCCTCCCAAGTAGCTGGGATTACAGGTGCACCCCACCATGCCTGGCTAATTTTTGTATTTTTAGTAGAGATGGGATTTCCCTACATTGGCCAGGCTGGTCTTGAACTCCTGACCTTGTGATCTGCCCGCCTCGGCCTCCCAAAGTGCTCGGATTACAGGCATGAGCCACCACAACTGGCAAGTAACAGTAAAACTTTTTTTTTTTTAAGATGGTGTTTCACCATGATGGCCAGGCTGGTCTTGAACTCCTGACCTCAGGTGATCCACCCACCTCGGCCTCCCAAAGTGCTAGGATTACAGGCATGAGCCACAGTGCCCGGCTGTTGACAGTGAAATTCTAACATATATCTGAACAGCAAAATACCACTAATGGGCTGAAATACTTCATGAGAGATAAGTATTCAGTAAACAGGTGAAAAAAATATAAATCGAGCTTTCTGGTTATTTTTCTATCTAATTGCTATGTTTAACTTGGGAAGTAAAGAACTGTTTTTGGTCAGCATAATTTATCATCAGAATTTAGCTATTTACTAATGAAAAGAAATACTAATCTAGGTTCGTTTTAGGTGAAAGACAGTCATGACCCAAATGTCATTTAAACCAGAGTGCTTTGAGGATAAGGTGGCTTTATCCTCCCTGCCTCCATGTGTCTTGACATTCAGATGTGAGATGTGGCAGAAGTGGTGTCCATCTTTCCAGACATCTGAGTCCACACCTTTGTAGCTTATGGTTTTCTCAGGTGGTATGCAAACCAACAAATACATACTCTTTTTTTGCGGGGGCTGGGGGGTGGGGATGGAGTCACGCTCTGTCCCCCAGGCTAGAGTGCAGTTGCCTGATCTTGGCTCACTGCAATCTCCTCTTCCTGGGTTCAAGTGATTCTTACATCTCAGCCTCCTGACTAGCTGGGATTACAGGTGCCCAACACCATGCATGGCTAATTTTTGTATTTTTAGTAGAGACAGGCTTTTACCATGTTGACCAGGCTAGTCTCGAACTCCTGAGCTCAAGAGATCTGCCCACCTCAGCCTCCCAAAGTGCTGGGATTACAGGCGTGAGCCACTTTCCCTCACCAACAAATATATACTTTTTTGCAATTTTGTCCAAGTTGCTATGAAGAATAAATTGTATCTTGTTCACAGAAATTGCAGTCTACTGGGGGACTTGATAAATGTTTTAACCATCCAGTGTAACATGTCATCAAAGAGATGGTGAGACTTTACACCCCGTGCTGTCTAACAAGGTAGCTGTTCTATATTAAAAAATATATAGTACAGATGTAGAACATTTTTGTTACCATAGAACGTTCTATTGGACAGTGCTATGCTGAACGCTATAGGTCTTAGAGGAAGGAGAGGTTATGAGGCCTGGAGTTGTCTAGGAAGTCTTTTTTGCCAAAGGAGGGATTTCAGCTGGGTCCTAAATAATGGGTGGAATTTGATAGTTGTAAATAATTTGATGGCTTATGCCTGTAATCCCAGCACTTTGGGAGGCTGAGGCAGGAGGATTGCTTGAGCCCAGGAATTTGAGAGCAGCTTGGGCAACATGGTGAAACCCATCTCCACTAAAAATAAAAAAAATTAGCCAGGCATGGTGGCGTGGGCCTGTAGTCCCAGCTACTGGTGAGACTAAGGCAGGAGGATCACCTGAGCCCGGGGGTCGAGGACGCAGTAAGCTGTGGTCCTGCCACTGCACTCCAGCCTGGGCAACAGAGTGAGACACTGTCTCAAAAAAATTCCTGGTAGCCTGGTAGACTAGAAGGATAAGTAGAGAAGTGATTACTTATAAAAGATATTGAATGCAAGACCAAGGAATTTCAGTTCTGTTCTTTTGTAGGGGAAGCTGTTAAAACTTTTGAGGTGAAGCACTGGTGTTTAATTATAGAGTTCCTACTATGCGTTAGGCACATGCCTGGTGCTTGTTAATTTGTACAAAGTAAATCAGTACATCTGCCCTCTGCCCTAGGGGAGTTATGTACTGGAGTTTAACATCGTACAAAGGTAGGTGTCCTGATTGATTTGATTTGGTACTTTCGGTGAGAACAGCATAGTATACTTAAGTGTATAAGTGTTTTTTGAGGATTTTTCATTGGCTACACATCACCACTCATATTTTATGTCTTTCACATTTAAAAATTTCACCATAACTTTTGGGTCATTTATAAAAATCACTGAAAGATCACTTGAGGGACATCCCCAAATCCTGAAAAATTTCTGGCGTTCTGGAGCAGCCTCAGTGAGATCCAGGAGGATGACTTTACTGGGCTGGCTCAGTCCTTACTGATTATGGCAGAAAGAATTAATATCGTGGTTACATACTTTTGCTAGACACCTTGGCTTACAAGGTGCAAGTGTAAAGTGTAGCGCACTTTAGTCAGGATGACCACATGGTCCTTTGGTGGTAAATTGTTTGAGATGCCTCCAGTTTTTAAAAGGAGTAGCATATTGGGCCCAGCAGCAGTGACTCATGCCTGTAATTCCAGCACTTTGTAAGGCTGAGGCAAGAGGATTGCTTGAGCCCAAGAGTTTGAGACCAGCCTGGGCAACATAATGAGACCTTGTTTCTTTTAAAAAGCAAAACAAAACAAAAACAGGCCGGGCATGGTGGCTGACACCTGTAATCTCAGCACTTTGTGAAGCTGAAGTGAGCAGATCAGTTGAGGTCAGGAGTTCAAGACCAGCCTGGCCAACATGGTGAAACCTCATCTTTACTAAAAATACAAAACTTAGATGTGTATTAGGTGGCATATGCCTGTAGTCACAGCTACTTGGGAGGCCGAGGCAGGAAAATTGCTTGAACCTGAGAGTTGGAGGCTGCAGTGAGCCGAGATCCTGCCACTGCACTCTGTCCTGGGCGACAGAATGAGATATTCTATCTGACAGTGCTACACTGAATGCTACATGTCTTCAGAGGAAGGAGAGGTTATGAGGCCTGGAAATAGCATATGTCTATTATGGTCAGTTCTCATTTGTTATATTGGATTATCACAACTCTTTTTTTTTTTTTTTTTAGACAGAGTTTCGCTCTTGTTACCCAGGCTGGAGTGCAATGGCGTGATCTCGGCTCACCGCAACCTCCGCCTCCTGGGTTCAAGCAATTCTCCTGCCTCAGCCTCCTGAGTAGCTGGGATTACAGGCACGCGCCACCACGCCCAGCTAGTTTTTTGTATTTTTAGTAGAGACGGGGTTTCACTATGTTGACCAGGATGGTCTCGATCTCTCGACCTCGTGATCCACCTGCCTCGGCCTCCCAAAGTGCTGGGATTACAGGCTTGAGCCACCGCGCCCGGCTCTTTTTTTTTTTTTGAGAAGGAGTCTTGCTCTGCTGCCCAGGGTGGTGTATGGTGGCATGGTCTTAGCTCACCGCAACCTCCGTCTCCCGGGTTCAAGCAATTCTCCTACCTCAGCCTCTTGAGTACCTGGGATTACAGGTGCACACCACCACGCTTGACTAATTTTTTGTATTTTTTGTAGAGATCAGGTTTCACCATGTTGGCCAGGCTGGTCTTGAACTCCTGACCTCATGATCCACCCACCTCAGCCTCCCAAAGTGCTGGGATTACAGGTGTGAGCTACCATGCCCGGCCCTATCACAGCTCTTTAATTCAGATCAGCGAACATATTGAGGGCCAGTTATTGCTCCAGGCAGGATCCAAGGATAATGAAATGTCCATTTTTGTGAAACTGGAGATGTTGTAGGGACCAACATGTGTGCTGTGCTCAAGACTCAGGCTCTGAAGTCAGACAGATCTGGGACTGAATGCTGGATCTGCCACTTCCTAGTTAGAATCCGAGCCTCTGTTTTCTTATGCATAAAAGAAGATGGATGATAACAGTACTTGTTGTAGGTGCTGTTGAAGATTCAATAAGATGATGTGGATAAAATGCTTAGCATAGTGCCTGGCACATAGTAAGAGCTCTGTAAATCTAAGTTCTTATTAAATATCCAAGAAAAGAGACTAATTCTCTTCAGGAGTGAGAGAAAGCCTTCATTACTGAGGGGATTTATCAGATGGGAACACCTGAATAGGGCTTTGTAGGATGAATAGGAATTCTTTTCACAAAGTTGCATTATAAACAGTTGCATTCAAGGCTGAAGGAACGTGAGTGTGTGGAGGCTTAAAACAGCCTGGTGTGTTCAGGGAGCTATGAGTAGAAGTTCTTTTTTTTTTTTTTTTTTTTGAGACGGAGTTTCGCTCTTGTTACCCAGGCTGGAGTACAATGGCGCGATCTCGGCTCACCGCAACCTCCGCCTCCTGGGTTCAGGCAATTCTCCTGCCTCAGCCTCCTAAGTAGCTGGGATTACAGGCACGCGCCACCATGCCCAGCTAATTTTTTGTATTTTTAGTAGAGACAGGGTTTCACTATGTTGACCAGGATGGTCTCGATCTCTTGACCTCGTGATCCACCCGCCTCGGCCTCCCAAAGTGCTGGGATTACAGGCTTGAGCCACCGCGCCCGGCCTTTTTTTTTTTTTTTTTTTTTTTTGAGACAGAGTTTCACTCTTGTTACCCAGGCTGGAGTGCAATGGCGCGATCTCGGCTCATCGCAACCTCCGCCTCCTGGGTTCAGGCAATTCTCCTGCCTCAGCCTCCTGAGTAGCTGGGATTACGGGCACGCACCACCATGCCCAGCTAATTTTTTGTATTTTTAGTAGAGACGGGGTTTCACCATGTTGACCAGGTTGGTCTCAATCTCTCGACCTCGTGATCCACCCGCCTCGGCCTCCCAAAGTGCTGGGATGACAGGCTTGAGCCACCGCGCCCGGCCTGTTTTCATTTTCGTGATGTATTTTGTTATTCCTGAAGTGGAAGAAAAAATTCAGTTTTGCTGAAATTTCAACTGAAGATAAAACGATTCATTTTGGCAGAGGAGAGAAGTGTTTAGTGGCCTCTGAGTTTGCAGAGTATTTCATTGGCACTGAGACATTTTTCAGAAAAAAGATATATTTCTTTTCCTTTAGGCTGTTAAAAATAACACTTTATACTGCCAATGAATCAATATCCCTTATGCATTCCTCTTTATATTTGCTACTCTCAAAATGTCACCTTACTCTATGATTGTTGTGCTCCATTTATTTTATTCAGTCAAATCTACCAGTTGCCTGTGGTCTAGAAATGCCCTCCACCCGTCAGAATTCACGGGACCTCGGCCAGTCAGAGTAGAAATTCTTTCTTCCTTCCCACGGTCCAAGACCTCTTGCCCCCAGTGGCACGTCACAGGGCCTGTTTCAGGCAATTCTCCTGCCTCAGCCTCCCGAGTAGCTGGGACTACAGGCATGCGCCACAATGGCCAGATAATTTTTGTATTTTTAGTAGAGACGGGGTTTCACCATTGACCAGGATGGTCTCGATCTCTTGACCTCGTGATCCACCCATTTTGGCCTGTCAAAGTGCTGGGATTACAGGTGTGAGCCACCGCACCAGGCCCAGGATGGTTTTGATCTGCAGACTTCGTGATCTGCCCGCCTTGGCCTCCCAAAGTGCTGAGATTACAGGTGTGAGCCACCATACCCAGCCTAAATATATCTTGTTAATTGGCTTGGTTTTGTTCTCCAGATTTTTTTTTTTTTTTTTTTTTTTTAAGACAGGGTTTCACCATGTTGGCCAGGCTGGTCTTAAACTCCTGACCTCAGGTGATCCGCCTGGCTTGGCCTCCCAAAGTGCTGAGTTTACAGGCGTGAGCCACCATGCCCAGCCTGTTTTCCAGATTTTTTGCAGCCCTTTCTGTTTACCTGTTTATCTTGGATATATTTATTCCAAATTCCTTTTAACAGCCTAGCAAAAGAATAATAAGGAAGTTAAATCTGCCCCTGCAAGAAAATAATGCTTCAATGATCCAGCTTTCCTTCCTGCTACCCCCACCCATAAGAATAAATGACCTTACTCATCACTGAATTTTTACCTGACCTTTGAATTTTTTTTTTTTTGAGACGGAGTTTCGCTCTTGTTACCCAGGCTGGAGTGCAATGGCGCGATCTCGGCTCACCGCAACCTCCGCCTCCTGGGTTCAAGCAATTCTCCTGCCTCAGCCTCCTGAGTAGCTGGGATTACAGGCACGTGCCACCATGCCCAGCTAATTTTTTTGTATTTTTAGTAGAGACGGGGTTTCACCATGTTGACCAGGATGGTCTCGATCTCTTGACCTCATGATCCACCCGCCTCGGCCTC
Organism: Saimiri boliviensis; assembly: GCF_048565385.1. Lineage (NCBI taxonomy): Eukaryota > Metazoa > Chordata > Mammalia > Primates > Cebidae > Saimiri > Saimiri boliviensis. The sequence continues at coordinate 47,838,422 of NC_133465.1, read as the reverse complement.
CCAAAGTGCTGGGATTACAGGCTTGAGCCACCGTGCCAGGCCAGAATATTCTTTTTTTTTTTTTTTTTTTTTTTTGAGACGGAGTTTTGCTCTTGTTACCCAGGCTGGAGTGCAATGGCGCGATCTTGGCTCACCGCAACATCCGCCTCCCGGGTTCAGGCAATTCTCCTGCCTCAGCCTCCTGAGTAGCTGGGATTACAGGCATGCACCACCATGCCCAGCTAATTTTTTTTTTTTTTTGAGACGGAGTTCCGCTCTTGTTACCCAGGCTGGAGTGCAATGGCACGATCTTGGCTCACCGCAACCTCTGCCTCCTGGGTTCAGGCAATTCTCTTGCCTCAGCCTCCCAAGTAGTTGGGATTACAGGCACGCACCACCATGCCCAGCTAATTTTTTGTATTTTTTAGTAGAGACGGGGTTTCACCATGTTGACCAGGATGGTCTCGATCTCTTGACCTCGTGATCCACTCGCCCTGGCCTCCCAAAGTGCTGTGATTACAGGCGTGAGCCACCGTGCCCGGCAGAATATTGTTATTAAAAACTATACTATCATTCCGGGCACAGTGGTTCACGCTTGTAATCCCAGCACTTTGGGAGGCCGAGGCAGGCGGATCATGAGGTCAGGAATTAGAGACTAACCTGGCCAACACAGTGGAACCCCGTCTACTAAAAATACAAATATTATCCACGTGTGGTGGTGCATGCTTGTAATCCCAGCTATTCAGGAGGCTAAGGCAGAGGAATCACTTCAACTTGGGAGGCAGAGGTTGCAGTGAGCCGATATCATACCACTGCACTCCAGCCTTTCCTACAGAGCTAGACTCCATCTCAAAAAAAAAAAAAAAAAAAAAAAAAAAAAGATAGAAAAAGGCCGGGCACGGTGGCTCAAGCCTGTAATCCCAGCACTTTGGGAGGCCGAGGCGGGCGGATCACAAGGTCAAGAGATCGAGACCATCCTGGTCAACATGGTGAAACCCCGTCTCTATTAAAAATACAAAAAATTAGCTGGGCATGGTGGGGCGTGCCTGTAACCCCAGCTACTCAGGAGGCTGAGGCAGGAGAATTGCCTGAACCCAGGAAGCGGAGGTTGTGGTGAGCTGAGATCGCGCCATTGCACTCTAGCCTGGGTAACAAGAGCGAAACTCCATCTCAAAAAAAAAAAAGGGATAGAAAAACCTTATAATTATCAGGCCAGGTGTGTGTGGCTCATGCTTTGGGAGGCCGAGGCAGGCGGATCACCTGAGGTCTGGAGTTAAAGACCAGCCTAGCCAACATAGTGAAAACCTGTGTCTACTAAAAATATATAAATTAGCTAGTTGTGATGATGGGCGCCTGTAATCCCAGCTACTCGGGAGGCTGAGGCAGGAGAATCTCTTGAACCTGGGAGGTGGAGGTTGCAGTGAGCTGAGATCTGGCCACTACACTCCAGCCTGGGCAACAGAGCGAGACTCAGAAAAAGAAACCAAAAAGCAAAAAAACTGTCGTATCAAAGAATAAAATAAATTTTAATATCTAACTACAAAGTCAGGCAAGTTATGATCCATGGCAGCCACTAATGACCCAAAGGAGAGAAAAAATAATTGGCAGATTCAACCTAACAGGAAAAAAACTAAATGAATAGGGATGAGGGATTTACATTCTGTTAGAGGAAACTGAGGCTGTCATGTAAAAGGAATAGGCAAGGCAAACTGTAATTCCTGTTTACACAAATCCTCTTTTGATAAATCTCTTTGCATTGTCCACAATCCATGATTACCTCTCACTTATTTTAAGTAATATTTAACACATTAAAAATGGATTACCACTCAAGGAGTTTCTTCCAACACAGAAAGTACAGGTAGTGTTGAGGGTTTGAGGGGAAGAAGGATGATTATTGTTGCCTGTGTCTCAGGAAGAAGCCAACAGGAAGAACCTTATTTTGAGTCAGGTAAGGAAGGTGGGAGTGAGGAGACATTCCAAGTGGCTGGATATGAAGCTGGGAGCTGATTGCTGCACATTACTCAGCTGAATTAACTATGCCTTCACATCTATGTGTGTGTGCATACATGCAAATGTACATGTATATGAGTTAGTTGAAGGGGTAGGCCTTTATTTTCCTGTCCTGTAACTTGCCTTTGCAAACTAACCTGTATTCAGAATAGCGTTGCAGTTAAGAACCACTTAGCTTTTCCATGAAACAAGTTCTCTCACCTCATCTCCCCAATTTTAGAGAAGGCAGGAAAGAAAAGCCAATGCTTTTCTTTTTTCCTGGCCACGTGCGGGGCAGGAGGAAGCCAGCAGAGCTTGAAAGAGAAAGTAAACCTTCTGGGAAATAAATGGTTTGGCTTCCCTATTGTGGAGGAGGAGTGCAAATTATTGGGGGATATTTGGGTAGTTTTTGTAGAAGCCATTTCTGAAAACTGATTTGGATTAGCGAAGGTAAGCCCAATTTAGGAAAACCCTGCCCAGTCTGGTGTCAGCCACCTGTTTCCCGCTTTGTTTGATTGATTTGATTACTTTGTGGTATTCTGACCTCTCATTCTTATTATGAGAGTTGGAAGATTTGAGTCTGAACTTGAGCACCTGCTTTGGTGAAAGCTTCCTAAAATGCATGTTTTTCACATTTTTTCTCATGTTCATTTTGTTTTGCTTTTTAGCAAACACTTTTTCTGACAGAATCTAAAAGCATTAGACTTTTCCTGTTTTCCCCTTCTCTCGCCACAATGTAATTTTTAAAACCCAGATGTTAGCTGTGTAATTACCTCTCCCATAAACCAAAGTGCAGTACTGCATTGAGTTAGCATTAAAAGAGTCAGCCTTTGAATTTTTTTCTGCTTGTGGTTTAGATATAATAAATATTTAATCTCAGACTGACTTTCTCTGACAAATCAGTTTGTATCTGGACCTCTTTTCATCAGGATGTTTAGGGAAAGCACATTTATTGAAACATTAACTAAAATAAAACATAATTAGGAGGTGAGGCGCGGTGGCTCATGCCTGTAATCTCAGCACTTTGGGAAGCTGAACGGTGTGGGTGGTGGGGGTGGGGGGGGAGTCGCTTGAGGTCAGGAGTTCAAGACCAGCCTTGCCAACATGGTGAAACCCCATCTTACTAAAAATACAAAAATTAGCTAGGCACGGTGGTGCATGCTTGTAAGTCCCAGCTACTTGGGAGGCTGAGTCACGAAGATTGCTTGAATCTGAGAGGCAGAGATTGCAGTTAGTCGCGATCATGCCACTGCACTCCAGCCTGGGTGACAGAGTGAGACTCTGTCTAAAAACAAACAGACAAACATAATTAGGTTGGTAATGCTTATACATTGGGGCAGGTGGAATAATGAAAGCATTCTGGAACCAGAAATAATCAGTTGATTAAGAATAATCTGTCCAGGTGCAGTTGGCTCACACCTGTAATCCCAGCACTTTGAGAGGCTGAGGTGGATGGATCACCTGAGGTCAGGAGTTTGAGACCAGCCTGACCAACCTAGTGAACCCCATCTCTACTAAAAATAGAAAAACTACCCAGGTATGTTGGTGGGCACCTGTAATCCCAACTACTAGGCGAGGCAGGAGAATCACTTGAACCCAGGAGGCGGAGGTTGCAGTGAGCTGAGATTGCGCCATTGCACTGCAGCCTGGGCAACAAGAGCAAAACTCCATCTCAAAAAAAAAATAATAATAATAATTAATACTCAATCTCATGTGTTACTTTCCCTATTTTAGTGAATAAATGAGTAGATTGCATGAGTCTAGAAGCATATGGGACACTTGAGGGTCCTGATTACTGTATTGAGGAGTCCTAGGTTCATAGAACCGTCTACAATTTCTGTTTCTCAAATGTGGGGCAGGATGTTGATAGTGGAGGACGTTGTGTGTGTGATGGGTAAAGGGGGTATATGGGAATCTCTACTTTCTGATCCATCTTGCTGTAACCTAAAACTGTTCTAAAAACAAAAATTTATTTATTATTATTTATTTTTTTTTGTGAGACGGAGTTTCGCTCTTGTTACCCAGGCTGGAGTGCAATGGCGCGATCTCGGCTCACCGCAACCTCCGCCTCCTGGGTTCAGACAATTCTCCTGCCTCAGCCTCCTGAGTAGCTGGGATTACAGGCACGTGCCACCATGCCCAGCTAATTTTTTGTATTTTTAGTAGAGACGGGGTTTCACCATGTTGACCAGGATGGTCTCGATCTCTCGACCTCGTGATCCACCCGCCTCGGCCTCCCAAAGTGCTGGGATTACAGGCTTGAGCCACCGCGCCCGGCTTTTTTTTTTTTTTTTTTTTGAGACAGAGTCTTGCTCTGTCACCCAGGCTGGAGTGTGGTGGCACAATCTCGCCTCACTGCAACCTCCACCTCCTGGGTTCAAGCCATTCTCCTGCCTCAGCCTCCTGAGTAGCTGGGATTACAGGTGCACGTCCCCACGCCCGGCTAGTTTTTTTGTATTTTTAGTAGAGATGGGGTTTTACCATGTTGGCCAGGATGGTCTTGAACTCCTGACCTCATGATCCGCCTGCCTGGGTCTCACACCTGTAATCCCAGCACTTTGAGAGGCTGAGGCAGGAAGATTGCTTGAGGTCAGGAGTTCAAGACCAGTCTTTGCAATATAGAGAGACCCCCATCGCTACAAAAAAATACAAAAGTTAGCCGGGTGTGGTAGCACATGCTTAAAGTCCCAGCTATTCGGGAGGCTGAGGATTTTTTGAGCCTGGAAGGTTGAGGCCACAGTGAGCTATGATGATGCCACTGCACTCCAGCCTGGGTGACAGAGTATGACCCTATCTCAAAAAAACAAAAACAAAACCCTCAATTTTAATGTCTAATACATATAATTTCTAATAGATATAACCTTCATAAATAAAAGCTTTTTGGAGTCCTCAGTATTTAAAGGTATGACAGGGTCCTGAGTCCAGGGCCAGTGGCTCCTGCCTGTAATCTCAGCACTTTGGAAGGTTGAGGAACAGCCTGGGTCACATAGTGAGACCCCATCTCCCTTTAAAAAATAAAATAACATTTATTTATTTATTTTTATTTATTTTTATTTTTTGGGATGGAGTTTCGCTCTTGTTACCCAGGCTGGAGTGCAATGGCGCGATCTTGGCTAACCGCAACCTCCACCTCCTGGGTTCAGGCAATTCTCTTGCCTCAGCCTCCTGAGTAGCTGGGATTACAGGCATGCGCCACCATGCCCAGCTAATTTTTTGTATTTTTAGTAGAGACGGAGTTTCATGATGTTGACCAGGATGGTCTTGATCTCTTGACCTCGTGATCCACCCGCCTCGGCCTCCCAAAGTGCTGGGGTTACAGGCGTGAGCCACTGCACCCGGGCCCTAAAATTTATTTTTTTAATATTTTGTTTTACAAAACAGTATTTTATTGTTTATTATTTCTTTTAAACTTAAAAAGTAATAAATAAAGGGGCTTTGAGAGCAAAGAATTTGAGAAACTTTGGTCTAAAGGTTTTTTTTTTTTTTTTTTTTTTTTTTGAGACGGAGTTTTTGCTCTTGTTACCCAGGCTGGAGTGCAATGGCGCGATCTCGGCTCACCACAACCTCCGCCTCCTGGGTTCAGGCAATGCTCCTGCCTCAGCCTCCTGAGTAGCTGGGATTACAGGCACGCGCCACCATGCCCAGCTAATTTTTTGTATTTTTAGTAGAGACGGAGTTTCACTATGTTGACCAGGATGGTCTCGATCTCTCGACCTCGTGATCCACCCGCCTCGGCCTCCCAAAGTGCTGGGATTACAGGCGTGAGCCACCGCGCCTGGCCTTTTTTTTTTTTTTTTAAGAGATGGGGTTTCACCATGTTGGTCAGGCTGGCAGGCTGGTCTTGATCTCCTGACCTCGTGATCCACCAACCTCGACCTCCCAAAGTGCTAGGATTACAGGCATGAGCTGCCGCACCCGTCCTTTTTTTTTTTTTTTTTTTTTTTTCAAGGTTCTTCTATTAAAAAAAAAAAAAAGGCAGCCGCGCCCGCTTTAGGCTCACGCCCTGTAATCCCAGCACTTTGGAGGCGAGGCGGGATGGATCACGAGGTCGAGAGATCGAGACCATCCTGGTCCAACATAGTGAAACCCGTCTCTACTAAAAATACAAAAATTAGCCTGGGCGTGGTGGCAGGCACCTGTAATCCCAGCTACTCAGGAGGCTGAGGCAGAGAATTGCTTGAACCCAGGAGGCGGAGATTGCAGTGAGTTGAGATTGCACCGTTGCACTCCAACCTGGGCGACAGAGCAAGACAATGTCGTCTCCAAAAAAAAAAAAAGGAATCCCTGGGTTATTTGCTTAAAAAATAAGAAGATTATGGATCTGCCCGAGAGAGTCTGATTTAGTTTTTCTGGGGTCATCTTCACAGGCATAGCAGATATTCTGATTCAGATGGTCCTTGGTCCTTAGTTTGAAAAATGTGGCTTTACAAGGAGCATAGAATATAAAGTCTTTGGATTAGTAAAGTCATGTCCACAGGGTTTAGAAAGTGTTTTTGTTAGCCGGGCGCGGTGGCTCAAGCCTGTAATCCCAGCACTTTGGGAGGCCGAGGCGGGTGGATCACGAGGTCGAGAGTTCGAGACCATCCTGGTCGACATGGTGAAACCCCGTCTCTACTAAAAATACAAAAAATCAACTGGGCATGGTGGCGTGTGCCTGTAATCCCAGCTACTCAGGAGGCTGAGGCAGGAGAATTGCCTGAACCCAGGAGGCGGAGGTTGCGGTGAGCCGAGATCGCGCCATTGCACTCCAGCCTGGGTAACAAGAGCGAAACTCCGTCTCAAAAAAAAAAAAAAAAAAAAAAAAAAAAAGAAAGTGTTTTTGTTTTAGAGATAGAGGTAGTGGAAGAGTAGACGTATAGTGAATAAGGGAAAATGCTTCAGAGAATTCTTTTTTTTTTTTTTTTTGAGACAGAGTTTCGCTCTTGTTACCCAGGCTGGAGTGCAATGGCGCAATCTCGGCTCATCCGCCTCCTGGGTTCAGGCAATTCTTCTGCCTTAGCCTCCTAAGTAGCTGGGATTACAGGCACGCGCCACCACGCCCAGCTAGTTTTTTTTGTATTTTTTTTTAGTTGAGACGGGGTTTCACCATGTTGACCAGGATGGTCTCGATCTCTCGACCTCGTGATCCACCCGCCTCGGCCTCCCAAAGTGCTGGGATTACAGGCTTGAGCCACCGCGCCCGGCTGAGAATTCTTTTTATTCTGTTTACTATTCTTGGTATTCATGTACCTGAATATTAAGGAAGGATATTTTATGACTAAAGAGTCATGACATTACCAGATTAATTTTTTTTTTTTTTTTTGAGTTGGAGTTTTACTCTTGGTGCCCAGGCTGGAGTGCAATGGCAGGATCTCGGCTCACTGCAACCTCCGCCTCCTGGGTTCAGGCAATTCTCCTGCCTCAGCCTCCTGAGTAGCTGGGATTACAGGCATGCGCCACCATGTCCAGCTAATTTTTGTATTTTTAGTAGAGATGGGGTTTCACTGTGTTGACCAGGATAGTCTCAATCTCTTGACCTCATGATCCACCCGCCTCAGCCTCCCAAAGTGCTGGGATTACAGGCGTGAGCCACAGCGCCTGGCGATTTTTTTTTTTTTTTTTTAAAGATGGGGTTTCACCATGTTGGTCAGGCTGGTCTTGAACTCCCGACCTCGGGTGATTCGCCTGCCTTCACCTCCAAAGTGCTTGGATTACGGGTGTGAGCCACCATGCCAGGCCAGTGTTTTTTGTTTAAAGGTATTTTCCAAATGCTCCGGTTAATTTTTACAGGCAATTCTGGTTAAAAAAAAAAAAATATATATATATATATATATATATATATATATATCTCCTTTAAATTTTATGTGTTATTTGAGAATTCTTAATAAAGTTAACTTCCATTTATTTATTACATGTAAAATACATAAAGCTTTCATTTTCCTTTCTTTTTTTTTTTTTTTTGAGACGGAGTTTCGCTCTTGTTACCCAGGCTGGAGTGCAATGGCGCGATCTCGGCTCACCGCAACCTCCGCCTCCTGGGTTCAGGCAGTTCTCCTGCCTCAGCCTCCTGAGTAGCTGGGATTACAGGCACGCACCACCATGTCCAGCTAATTTTTTGTATTTTTAGTCGAGACTGGGTTTCACCATGTTGACCAGGATAGTCTTGATCTCTCGACCTCGTGATCCACCCGCCTCGGCCTCCCAAAGTGCTGGGATTACAGGCTTGAGCCACTGCGCCCGGCCTCATTTTCCTTTCTTCTCATAATTGTTTGTATAACAAATTCAAAGGGAAATTTGCTTGGCAGAGATCACATAGCAGAGGTGAGATTTAAAAACAGGTAATTTGGCTCCACTAGCCTGGGAGTTTGAAGACTCCAAGTTTATGTTCTGGTTCTACCATTATCCCTGTGGTTGTTACATTATCGTGGCCGCCTCAGGGTTCTCTTTGGCTGAGTGAGTGACTGGAAAAGTAATGTGAATTCAAGCTTCAGGCTAGGTTCTATATGGGTGTGCTTTTTAGAATTTAGATACTGAGGTATCCCCAACACAAACTGGGTAGTGTTTCTTTCTAAATTCTCTCTAAGAGTGTATTCTCTTTCTTTCCCAGGCATGGCCACCACCTCACTTACATTGTGAGATTATAATTTTATGAGTAGTAGAATTTCCTTAACCTTCTCTTCTGTGGGAGCTAATGGATCAGATGAGATATTCTCTGAAGAGTGGTTACATCATGCAAAACTATGATGTATAATGAGGTCACTTAGTTTTCTAAGTACATTATTCTTTTTTTTTTTTTTTTGAGACGGAGTTTTGCTCTTGTTACCCAGGCTGGAGTGCAATAGCGCGATCTGGGCTCACCGCAACCTCCGCCTCCTGGGCTCAGGCAATTCTCCTGCCTCAGCCTCCTGAGTAGCTGGGATTACAGGCACGCGCCACCACGCCCAGCTAGTTTTTCGTATTTTTAGTAGAGACGGGGTTTCACCATGTTGACCAGGATGGTCTCGATCTCTTGACCTCGTGATCCACCCGCCTCAGCCTCCCAAAGTGCTGGGATTATAGGCTTGAGCCACCGCGCCCGGCTACATTATTCATTTTGATAAGATTTTCATAGAAAAGCCTGTCTCCTTGGGGAGATCACTCATCTTCCTTCTTGATTATAATTTAAACTTCATGAGTCAGATTTATCTTTTTAAAAACTTAACCATAAAGCTCAATTAAGATATTTTGTTTGTTTGTTTGTTTTTTGTTTTTTTTTTTGAGACGGAGTTTCGCTCTTGTTACCCAGGCTGGAGTGCAATGGCGCAATCTCGGCTCACCGCAACCTCCGCCTCCTGGGTTCAGGCAATTCTCCTGCCTCAGCCTCCTGAGTAGCTGGGATTACAGGCACGCGCCACCATGCCCAGCTAATTTTTTGTATTTTTAGTAGAGACGGGGTTTCACCATGTTGACGAGGATGGTCTCAATCTCCTGACCTTGTGATCCACCCGCCTCGGCCTCCCAAAGTGCTGGGATGACAGGCTTGAGCCACCGCGCCCGGCCCAAGATATTTTTAAAAATTAATAGACTTTATGATTTTTTTTTTTAAATTTTGCTTTATTTATTTATTTATTTTTGAAACGGAGTTTCGCTCTTATTACCCAGGCTGGAGTGCAGTGGCGCGATCTCGGCTCACGGCAACCTCCGCCTCCTGGGTTCAGGCAATTCTTCTGCCTCAGCCTCCTGAGTAGCTGGGATTACAGGCACACGCCAGCATGCCCAGCTAATTTTTTGTATTTTTAGTAGAGACGTGGTTTCACCATGTGGACCAGGATGGTCTTGATCTCTTGACCTCGTGATCCACCCGCCTCCACCTCCCAAAGTGCTGGGATTACAGGCTTGAGCCACCGTGCCCGGCCCTAATTTTGCTTTATTTTTGACATGGTGTCTTGCTGTGTCACCCAGGCTGAGTGCAGTGGTGTGATCTTGGCTCACTGCAACCTCCACCTCCTGGGTTCAAGTGATTCTCCTGCTTTAGCCTCCCTATTAGCTGAGACTACAGGCACATGCCATCATGCCCAGCTAATTTTTTGTCATTTTTAGTAGAGACAGAGTTTCACCCTGTTAGCTGGGATGGTCTCGATCTCCTGACCTCGTGATCCACCCACCCAGGCTGGAGGAAAGTGGCCCGATCTCAGCTTACTGCAACCTCTGCCTCCTAGGTTAAAGTGATTCTTCTGCCTCAGCCTTTGGAGTAGCTGGGACTATAGGTGTGCACCACCACACCTGGCTAACATTTTGTATTGTTAGAGGCAGAGTTTCACATGTTGCCCAGGCTGGTCAGGCAATCTGCCTGCCTTGGCCTCCCAAAGTGCTACTACAGGTGTGAGCCGCTATGCTTGGCCCAGATATTTTGCGCAGTTAAAAAAATATATATATATTGTCCGGGGCAGTGGCCCACACCTGTAATACTAGCACTTTGGGAGGCTGAATCGGATGTATCATGAGGTCAGGAGTTTAGCACCAGCCTAGCTAATATGGTGAAACCTTGTCTCTACTAAAAAATACAAAAAAAATTTGCTGGGCATGATGGTGTGCTCCTGTAGACCCAGCTGCTTGGGAAGATGAGGCAGGAGAATCACTTGAACCCAGGAGGTGAAGGCTGCAGTGAGCTGAGATCGTGCCACTGCATTCTAGCCTGGGCGACAGAGCAAGATTCCATCTCAAAAACAAAACAAAACAAAAAACCAACGCATGGCCAAGACGTAGTGACTTACACCTGTATAATCCTGGTGTTTTGGTGGCTGAGGCAGGGGGATCACTTGAGTTCAGGAATTTGAGACCAGCCTGGGCAGCAGTGAGACATCATCTCTAAAATAAAAATTTATTTTAATTAGCTGGGCTTGGCAGCATGCACCTGTTGTCCTAGCTACCCAGGAGGCTGAGATGGGAGGATCACTTAAGCCCAGGAGTTTGACAGTTCGAGGTTATAGTGAGCTATGATCCTGCCACTGCACTCCAGCCTGGGCCACAGAGTGAGATCCTGTCTTTTAGAAACAAAACAAAACAAAAAAATGAAAATTAAACAACAACAGCAACAGAAATGCTGCTTTTTGTTACTGAGTTGTAGCCCAAATTTCTCGAGGGTAAAGCATTGAAAAGCAGGCAGTAGATTTGCTATTTAAAGAGATTTACTTGTAGCACTATTCACAATAGCAAAGACATGGAATCGACCTCAATGCGCATCAGTGCCCATCAGTGACAAATTGGATAAAGAAAATGTGGTATATATAGGCCAGCTAAGGTGGCTCATGCCTGTAATCCCAGCACTTTAGGAGGTTGAGAGGGGAGATCACGAGGTCAGGAGATCGAGACCATCCTGGCCAACATGCTGAAACCCTGTCTCTACTAAAATATAAAAAATTAGCTGGGTGTGGTGGCACGCCCCTGTAGTCCCAGCTACTTGGGAGCCTGAGGCAGGGGAATTGCTTGAACCTGGGAGGCAGAGCCACTGCACTCCAGTCTGGTGACAGAGCAAGACTCTGTCTCCAAAAAAAAAGAAAAGAAAATGTGGTGCATACACTGTGGAATACTATGCAGCCATAAAAAACAATGAAATCGGCTGGGCATGGTGACACATGCCTGTAATCCCAGCTACTCAGGAGGCTGAGGCAGGAGAATTGCCTGAACCTGGGAGGCGGAGGTTGCAGTGAGCCAAGATCGTGCCACTTCACTCCAGCCTGGGCGACAGAGTGAGACTTTGTCTTAAATAACTAAACAAAACAAAACAAAAAAAACAATGAGATCATGTTTTTGCAGGAACATGGATGGAGCTGGGGGCTATTATCCTTAGCAAACTCATGTAGGAACAGAAAATCAAATACCACATGTTCTCACTTATAAGTGGGAGCTAAATGATAAGAACTTAAGAACACAAAGAAGGAAACAACAGATACTGGGGTCTACTTGAGGGTGGAGGGTGGGAGGAGAGAGAGGAACAGAAAAGATAACTATTGGGTATTGGGCTTAATACCTGGGTGATGAAATCTGTATAACAGACCCCTGTGACACGAGTTTACCTATATAACAAACCTGCACATGTAACTCCAAACCTAAAATAAAAGTTAAAAAAAAAAAAAAAAAAAAAAAAAAAAAAAAAGGCTGGGTTAGATAGGAGGCCGAGGCAAGCAGATCACTTGAGGCCAAGAATTCGAGACCAGCCTGGCTAACATGGAGAAACTCTATCTCTGTTAAAAATTAAAAAATTAGCCAGGTATGGTGGCACATGCCTGCAGTCCCAGCTTCTAGGGAGGCTGAGGCAGGAGAACTGCTTGAATCCCGGAGGCAGAGGTTGCAGTAAGTTGAGATCACACCACTGCACTCCAGCCTGGGCAACAGAGTGAGACCCTGTCTCAAAAAAAAGAAAAAATAAAAGACCTGTCACTTTGGGAATATCCCAAACCACTCATCCAAGTGGTTGTATGATTTTGTGTTATATCAATATTTAGTAGATCTACTTTCTTAGATTCTCTAATGCTACCAATGGGCACATGTCGTGAAATAACCTGTTTTAGAGGATAACAGTTCGCTAAAGTCTCATTATTGCAGTTTAAGGAAAACAATTCTATAACAGTTTAACTTTATAGAAAATACCTTTTGTTTAATTTTTTTTTTCTTTTGAGGCTTAGATTTTTATTTTTATGTTTTTAGAGATGGGGTTTTCCTGTGTTGCCCAGGCTGCCCTTGAACTCTTGGACTCAAGTGATCTTCCTGCTTCAGCCTCCTGAGTAGCTGGGACTACAGATGTGTACTACTGCTCCTGCCTGGAAGTTTAGATTTTAATTTAAACTCTTCTTTTGGGAGACTTTGTATGTTTGCTTTCCACTTACGTTTGCATGCATTATTGTACCTTTTGTCTCCTGCTTAAGGAAGGGCAGTTTATGCTGCTATATGAAGTTGATTAGCCTACTGTGGTACTTCAATTTTCTCTATATTAAAAGTATGTTCCAGATTTTTGAAAAATTTATTTAATTTTCATTCATTTATTCAACAAATATTTGAGCTCTGTAGTTGCTGGGGAAGTACCAGTGAACTGAAAAATATCTTTGTTCTCATGGGGCCTAAGACCCTAGCTGATCATAGTGGAAGGAGATGTATGAAAAAAGCAATATATGACCAGTGGAGGGTGATGAGTACCGTAAGGGAGAATTCAGGAGGGGAGATGTTGCTGTTTTAGATAGAAGGGTATCAAGGGACATTGCGCAGAGAGGGAGCAAGCCATGGGGCTATCTAGGGGAAGAGGCTATCAAGTAGAGAGAAGAGTCCTAGGGCAGAAATGGGCAAGGTGTGTTCCAGGAGCAGGGTGAGGACAGCTGTGAGCAAGGGGAGAACTGTAGGGGAGGAGGCAGAGAGAGGCATCTTGGGGCAAGATGAACTGCCTGGTGGGCCGTCGTAGGACTTGGGATTTTTTCCTGAGTGGGTTTTGAGCAGGGAAATGAAATGATCTGACCCTGTGGGGTTTTTTTGTTTTGTTTTGTTTTGTTTTGTTTTGAGACAAAAATCTCGCTCTGTTACCAAGACTGGAATGCAGTGGTGCAACCTCAGCTCACTGCAACCTCACCTCCTGGGTTCAAGCTATTCTCCTGCCTCAACCTCCCGAGTAGCTGGGATTACAGGCTCGGGGAACCACGCAGGGTAATTTTTTCTTATTTATTTATTTATTTATTTATTTATTTAATGTCTTTTGAGATGGAGTCTTCCTCTGTTACCCAGGCTGGAGGGCAGTGGCGCGATCTCGGCTCACATCAATCTCCACCTCCAGGGTTCAAGCCATTTTTCTGCCTTAGCCTCTGAGTAGCTGGGATTACTTGTTGCCTGTCACCACACCCGACTAAGTTTTTTGTTTTTTTTGTTTTTTTTTTTTGAGACGGAGTTTCGCTCTTGTTACCCAGGCTGGAGTGCAATGGCACGATCTCGGCTCACCACAACCTCTGCTTCCTGGGTTCAGGCAATTCTCCTGCCTTAGCCTCCTGAGTAGCTGGGATTACAGGCACGTGCCACCATGCCCAGATGATTTTTTGTATTTTTAGTAGAGACGGGGTTTCACCGTATTGACCAGGATGGACCAGGATGGTCTCGATCTCTTGACCTCGTGATCCACCCACCTCAGCCTTCCAAAGTGCTGGGATTACAGGCATGAGCCACCGTGCCCGGCCAAGTTTTATACTTTTAGTAGAGACAGGGTTTTACCATGTTGGCCAGGCTGGACTTGAACCCTTGACTACAAGTAATCCACCTGCCTCAGCCTCCCAAAGTGCTGTGCCTGCCATGACTCTTATTTTGAAAGGATCTGTAATGTAGAGAATAGAAGGTAGAGGGACAGGGATGAAAGCATCCAGGCCAGTTAGTCTATTTGAGCTGTCTAGGTAAGAGATGCTGGTGACCTGGATTAAGGGTGTGTCAGTGGGAGGTTGTGAGAAGTGCTCGCCGTTTTTTTTTTTTTTTTTTTTTTTTTTTTTTTTTGAGGCAGGGTCTCTGTCACCCAGGCTGGAGTGCAGTTGTGCAGTCTTGGCTCACTGCAACCTCAGCCTCCTGGGCTCAAGTGATTCCCCCCATCTCAGCTTCCCAAGTAGCAGGGATCACAGATGTGCACCACCACACCTGGTTAATTTTTGTATATTTTGTAGAGACAGGATTTTGCCATGTTGCCTAGGCCAGTCCGAAATTCCTGAGTTCAAGTGATCTACCTGCCTCAGCCTCCTAAAGTGCTGGGATTATAGGCCTGAGCCACCATGCCCAGTCACCTCCTGGATATATTTTGAAGATAGAGCCAACAGGATTTGTTAATGAATTGGCTGTGGCAGGAGGAAAGGAAAGAGGAGGGGGAGGAAAAGTGAGAGAGAGACTGGAGTTGAAGTTAAGACTCATTTCAAGGTTTTTAGCCTAAGTATGTACAGGAATGGAGTTCTCACTTGCTTAATTGGGATAGATTGAAGGAGAAGCCGGCTGGGAGAGGTTTTTAATGAAGGAGTTGGCTTTGGGTACATTAGTTTGACATGCATTTTATACATCCAGGTGGAGATATTGAAGAGGCAGTTGGCTATAGGTGTCTGATATTCATATTAGCAGATGGGGCTAGAGAGGTAAATTTGAAGATTGTCAGCATACAGATGTTGCTGTGAAAGAAAGTGGGTCTGAATAAATAATTTAGAAAGTGAGTGCATAGAGGAAAGAAGTTTACAATTAAAATAGCTTTAACATGCTGGGTGCAGTGGCTTATGCCTGTAATCCCACACTTTGGGAGGCCAAGGTGGGTGGATTACAAGGCCAGGAGTTCGAGACCAGCCGGGCCAATATGGTGAAACCCTGTCTGTACTAAAAATACAAAAATTAGCTGGGCGTGGTGGTGGGCATCTGTAGTCCCAACTACTTGGGAGGCTGAGGCAGGAGAATCACTTGAACCCGGGAGGAAGAGGTTGCAGTGAGTGGAGATCGCGCCACTGCACTCCAGCCTAGGTGACAGTTCGAGATTCCATTTCAAAAAAAAAAAAAAAAAAAAAAAAAACCTTTAATAGCAAAGCCGTTTTCTTTAAAATGATGAAATTTGTTCTTACAGAAGTTGGACTCTTTCTTTATAAAGTCTACATTCAGTCACTACATTAGTAAAAACGTTATTCTAGTCACCGAATGCAATAAACCACCTTGGACTTATAGTGGCCTAAAGTAGCAATCATTTGATTATGTTCAAAGGTGCTGTGGGCAGGAATTTAGATACGTACAGCAGGGATGGCTTGACTTTGCTCTGTAATGTCAGAGGCCTCAGCTGAGAAGACTCAAGAGGCTGGGGGCAATAATCCTCTGGAATTTTCTTCACTCCTGTATCTGATGTCTGGGCTGCGATGACTCAAAGGCTGATTTCAGCTGAGACTGTAGACCACACGCCTACTTGTGGCCTCCCCTTCTGCCTTGAGTTTCTCACAGAATGGTGGCTGATTTTGGAGAATGAGCCTTCCAGTGAAGTCAGGTGGATGTGACATATCGCCACTTTCAGCATACTCTATTGGTTCAAGCAGTCATGGACTTAGCTAGATTCAAGGGAAGGGGACAAAGACCCCCCTCCTCTCAAAGAGAGGAGCATAATGTGAGAGAATTTAGGGCCATGTTATTCAACCATCACAAATGCCTTCTGAATTTGAGGTTCTGCCTCAAAAGCCAACAGTTCCTTTGACTAAAGGACTTATGTATATCCAAGCATCGCCAGCCCCAGGTATATTGTTCCATGTAAGTGACCGGGACTACTTTAGTATTAGTATCTCATATAGGGAAAATGACCTTAATAAATTTGAGAAAAGATTCTTCCCTTTCTCCAGTAAGCACAGAGCTATATTATAGGTTTATGAATTTGAGACTCAGAAATGTAAATTCTTGGCCGGGTGCAGTGGCTCACGCCTGTAATCCCAGCACTTTGGGAGGCCAAGGTGGGCAGATCACTTGAGGTCAGAAGTTTGAGACCAATCTGACCAAAACAGTGAAACCCCATCTCTACAAAAAATAAAAAAATTAGCCAGGTGTGGTGGCGGGCACCTGTAATTCCATCTATTTGGGAGGCTGAGGCAGGAGAATCACTTAAACCCAGGAGGCAGAGGTTGCAGTGAGCTGAGATTGCGCCACTGCACTCCAGCCTGGGCAAAAGAGCAAGACTCTGTCTCAAAACAAAAAAAAATTAAGGTCTCTTTCTCTGCTTTATGTCAGTTTCCTGTCTTAAATATTCATCTTACATCAGTGGATGTTTTTGTGATTCTTTTATTTGGGCTTTGGCTAAGCAGTACCCACAGGTTTTTTTTTTTTCCAGTAATTTGCCCTTCTCCCTCCAGTGGCCCTTGAGCCTGGAAAATCTGACATGACAGTGTGCTTGCTTAGCCTGCCAGTTTCTCTTTTGAAAAGTTTGGCAGCCTGTTTCTGACACCTATGAGGATGAGTTCCTCCACATTCACAGTTTATTAGAAAAATACTTTGCTGTTCTCCAAACTCTAAATTCAAGATGACCAAACCTCTAGGCTGGAGCTGATCTTATTTTTCAGTGTGCAGTTGTCGTGTTGTTGCCAGGCTTTTCAGTATCGTGGTCATCATCTCTTCCGTAGAGACTTTTGCAATGGGAAGCGGTGTTTATGTGTGTGTGCAAGTGTTTAGTTGGTATCTTAAATTGCACAGCCAGCGGGAAGTTCTAAATCAGGATGGTACGTGGTTGCCAGCGGAGAGCTGCAACTCAAATGGAAGAGATAGAATCAAAGCCAACAGGAAAGAGCCTCAGATGCGTATGTATGTGCCATGGGCATTCAGAGTTAAAGCAGTAAGTGGACTAGGGTTGGGGTTAGGGAGAGCCTCTCTAACACACACAGGGAAGGGACAGATAATGCCACGCAGAGGAAAAAGCATTTTAGGCAAGAACAAATGTGAAAAATGAACAAAGTCTGTGGGTAGGGAGGAAGGGGGAGATAAATTGACTTGAAGGAAGACAACACTTAATGAAAGTCACCTGGAGGCTAGGTGCCATGGCTCGTGTCTATAATACCAGCACTTTGGGAGGCTGAGGTACAAGGATAGCTTGAACCCAGGAGTTTGAGAATATCCTGGGCAACATAGTGAGACTGAGTCTCTACCAAAAAAAAAAAAAAAAAAAAAAAAAAAAAAAAATCCAGACATGTAGGCATGTGCCTGTAGTCCCAGTTACTCGGGTGGCTGAGGTGGGAGGATTGTTTGAGCCCAGGAGGTTGAGGCTGCAGTGAGCTGTTATTGTACTATTGCACTCCAGCCTGGGCAACAGAGCAAGACTCTGTCTCAAAAAAACAAAGTCATCTATAGGCTGGAGAAGGGAACTGGAGGGGGCTAAAGTTGGCTGAGTAGTTAGAGAGCCTGAGACAGGGGTAAAGATTTTAAATTGGATAGTGAGCTGTTAGTGTGTGTTTTTGAGCTGGGGAGTGCTGTGATTTTACTCTTATTGAAAAGTCACTGAAGGATCATTCTTGCATCAGTGATTCTTGAACATTCTTGAATTTTTCAAATAGCAAAACTGAAAGAGTTGGCCTCTGCCTCAGAATATTTTCTTTTTTTCTTTTTTTCTGAGACGGAGTTTCACTCATTACCCAGGCTGGAGTACAATGGCACGATCTCGGCTCACCGCAACCTCTGCTCTCTGGGTTCAGGCAATTCTCCTGCCTCAAATTCCTGAGTAGCTGGAATTACAGGCACGCGCCACCATGCCCAGCTAATGTTTTGTATTTTTAGTAGAGACAGGGTTTCACCGTGTTGACCAGGATGGTCTCAATCTCTTGACCTCGTGATCCACCTGCCTCGGCCTCCCAAAGTGCTGGGGTTACAGGCTTGAGCCACCGCGCCCGGCCTAGAATATTTTCTAACTGGGCTCTGTGTCCTCACTTGGGAGAATCAGGCTACAGTTTAGTTGTAAATTCAGTCCAGCGGTTCATTCGTTTAGTACCTTTCAGTCCAGCCCCATGAAGACAAGAAGAGTCTGAGTCCAAGTTATGGAGTCAGTACTTGGGTGCAGGTGGTAGTGATAAAGACAGAGGGAAGGCGTGTGTGAGGGCCAGTGGCAGACAGGAGCTTGGTCTTTTGAGGACCTGAAGAAGGGGCAGAGTGTGTGCCAGGAACTTAGCCAGCAGCTGGTGCCAGCCATAGGAGAGGGTCAGAGTGAGTCAGGCCATTGGTCATGCTAGTAATGCATACAAACACTTAACATGCTGCACGCTGGTGGGCTCCTAAGTGTTATGTGTACATTAGCTCAATGAATTTGTACAGCAACCCTGTAAAGTAAGCCCTGTTTTCTCCCCTTTTTAAGATGGAATTAAGGCACAAAGAGGATAAATAACTGGCACTTGCTACACACTAAGTGATCTAAGTGGTGGAACTAGGATTCAAATCCATGCTATTTTGCCTTAAGATAATAAATGTTGCTTTTTAGCATAAGAACAGAGCAGTCATCAGGGGGGTTTTAAGTAGGGGAGTGGCAAGATCAAGTTTGTGTCTTGAAAATGTCTCTACCCACAGTGTGGAAAATGGCCTAAAGGCAAGCACACAGATGTTGGAGTCAGTTAACAGCTCTTGCCATGGCCCGGTATGCATTTTGGCTCTGATGTTTCTGCCTGATTTTTCTCTTGCCTCTGCCTCTTTTCCTGAGGGGATGGCAGGGTTTACCAGTCAGCTAGAGTACAATCCCCGAACCCTTTTTGGTTAAATATATACTTTCTTTTACTACAGCACTTATTCTTGGGTTGCTGCAACTGTAATGCCTGATGGCAATTTATAGGCCAAATAGTCTTTAGAGACAGTGTGGCCCAATTGCCCTCTCAGTGTTTTCACTCCTGCCATTACATTTACCATGGTGAATATTTGATCTCCATTTGAACACCAAATGCCACAGAAACCTGGGAGGTTGTCACTTACTACCCGCCCTCCCCAATCTCTGAGTCACCTTTGCCTTTCAATCAGTCACCACGCCCATCACATGTAGCTCTTTAATGTCATGGAAGATGGATGAAGATGGATTTCCGCCTCAAAACACTTCTAATGCTGCTACCTAAGTTGGGCCATCACCACCTCCCACCCGGATGATTGCAGCCTGAGGGATCTTTTTGAAATGTAAATCACTTTCACTTGTCTGTTTAAAACTTTTCAAAGACTTACCCCATTGCCTTTGGAAGAAAGTTCAGATACTAACTGGAGAGCCTTCTCCAGCCTTCGCTCCTGCCGTGATCTCCTTGTACAGTCCCTACTTGTACAGTCCCTACGGTGTACCGCTTCATTAGAACCCTGAAGATTATTATTTGCTAGGCCTGGGCTAACGACTGGTGTCTGGCTTTGCAGAGCTCCTCAAGTGATTCTGAGGCACAGAGTTGAGCCCTGATCCCTGCTCTGATTCCGAGGTTTTTTTTTTTTTTTGGAGACGGAGTTTCGCTCTTGTTACCCAGGCTGGAGTGCAATGGTGCGATCTCGGCTCACCGCAACCTCCGCCTCCTGGGTTCAGGCAATTCTCCTGCCTCAGCCTCCTGAGTAGCTGGGATTACAGGCACCTGCTACCATGCCCAGCTAATTTTTTTGTATTTTTTTAGTAGAGACGGGGTTTCACCATGTTGACCAGGATGATCTTTTGACCTTGTGATCCACCCAAAGTGCTGGGATTACAGGCTTGAGCCACCACGCCCGGCCCCAGGGTTCTTTTTTTTTTTTTTTGAGACGGAGTTTCGCTCTTGTTACCCAGGCTGGAGTGCAATGGCGCGATCTCGGCTCACCGCAACCTCCGCCTCCTGGGTTCAGGCAATTCTCCTGACTCAGCCTCCTGAGTAGCTGGGATTACAGGCACGCGCCACCATGCCCAGCTAATTTTTTGTATTTTTAGTAGAGACGGGGTTTCACCATGTTGACCAGGATGGTCTCGATCTCTTGACCTTGTGACCCACCCGCCTCGGCCTCCCAAAGTGCTGGGATTACAGGCTTGAGCCACCGCGCCTGGCCTTAGGTTCTTATATTTATTTACGATCATGAATAAATTTATTTTTGGGCCTCATGTAAGCATCATATGAGGAGCTTTTTTTTTGGAGATGGAGTTTCGCTCTTGTTACCCAGGCTGGAGTGCAATGGCGCGATCTCGGCTCACCGCAACCTCCGCCTCCTGGGTTCAGGCAATTCTCCTGCCTCAGCCTCCTGAGTAGCTGGGATTACAGGCACCTGCTACCATGCCCAGCTAATTTTTTTGTATTTTTTTAGTAGAGACGGGGTTTCACCATGTTGACCAGGATGATCTTTTGACCTTGTGATCCACCCAAAGTGCTGGGATTACAGGCTTGAGCCACCACGCCCGGCCCCAGGGTTCTTTTTTTTTTTTTTTTTTGAGACGGAGTTTCGCTCTTGTTACCCAGGCTGGAGTGCAATGGCACGATCTCGGCTCACCGCAACCTCCGCCTCCTGGGTTCAGGCAATTCTCCTGACTCAGCCTCCTGAGTAGCTGGGATTACAGGCACGCGCCACCATGCCCAGCTAATTTTTTGTATTTTTAGTAGAGACGGGGTTTCACCATGTTGACCAGGATGGTCTCGATCTCTTGACCTTGTGACCCACCCACCTCGGCCTCCCAAAGTGCTGGGATTACAGGCTTGAGCCACCGCGCCTGGCCTTAGGTTCTTATATTTATTTACGATCATGAATAAATTTATTTTTGGGCCTCATGTAAGCATCATATGAGGAGCTTTTTTTTTGGAGATGGAGTTTCGCATTCAAGAGATTCTCCTGCTTCAGCCTCCCAAGTAGCTGGAATTACAGGTGTCCACCGTCACCATGCCTGGCTAATTTTTTGTATTTTTTGGTAGAGACGGGGTTTCACCATGTTGGCCAGGCTAGTCTTGAACTCCTGACCTCAGGTGATCCTTCCACCTCTGCCTCCCAGATTGCTGGGATTACAGGCATGAGCCACTGTACCCAGCTGTAGCTTTTAAATTTTGAAACCTGGTCCCACCCTCAGAGATTCAAATTTGGTACTGGTTTGGTTCCCAAGCACCTTACTCGCTATATGTATTTTAGTATCAGCCAACGTGGAGACTTCTGTAGAAAGAAGGAATCACTTCACAGAGAAGAATATGGGAGTAGATGTTATGAAGAGACAGCTTCTAGTCCTGGAATGATTTATCCTTTCTTGTACAGATTTCCAGATACTTGAGGAGCCACTCTTCTGTAACTCAAATTTTTCTCTCCTAACTTCGCTCCTGCTGCCTGCATCTTCTTGCTGGACAAATTTTCAAGGTCTTCAATTCCTCACACCCTGGTTGCCCTTCCCTGGATGTGTTTAGTTTTTTTGTGTTCTATTTCAATTTTGGTGCCCACAATTAGAGTAGCATCCAGATGTGGGTTCATTGCAGCCGAACTACTAGATCCTTCAAAATCCAAGGACTAGTATGTCTATTAAAATACCATAAGACCACGTTGGCTTGGTTCATGGGTTACTTAAAAATCAACTAAAATTCCCACTTTCTAAAACTCTTGTAGTGGCTGGGTATGGTGGCTCACATCTGTAATCCCAGCACTTTTGGAGGCTGAGGCTGGAAGATTGCTTGAGCCTTACTACCCGCCCCCTAGGAGTTTGATAACCAGCCTGGGCAAAGTGGTAAGATGCCATCTCTAATTGAAAAAAAGAAAAAACGGCTGGGCGCGGTGGCTCAAGCCTGTAATCCCAGCCGAGGCGGGTGGATCATGAGGTCAAGAGATCAAGACCATCCTGGTCAACATGGTGAAACCCCGTCTCTACCAAAAATACAAAAAATTAGCTAGGCATGGTGGCACGTGCCTGTAATCCCAACTACTCAGGAGGCTGAGGCAGGAGAATTGCCTGAACCCAGGAGGCGGAGGTTGCGGTGAGCCGAGATCACGCCATTGCACTCCAGCCTGGGTAACAAGAGCGAAACTCCGTCTCAAAAAAAAAAAAAAAAAAAAAAAGAAAAGAAAAAACAAGACTCTTACAGTGGTGAAGAGCAGGCATTCTGAAAACAAACTGTGTGTTAGGATTCCAGCTCCATGCCTTTACTACCTGTGTTGTGACTTTGGATAAATCACTTAAAATTCTGTGCCTAAGTTTCTCTTCTGTAAAGTTGGATAAAAATAGTACCTGTTGGCCCAGCGCAGTGGCTCACGCCTGTATCCCAGCACTTTGGGAGGCTGAGGTGGATGGATCATGAGGTCAGGAGTTTGAGACCAGCCTGGCCAACATAGTGAAACCCTGTCTCTACCAAAAATGAAAAAATTAGCTGGGCAGTGGTGGGGGCCTGTATTTCCAGCTACTTGGGAGGCTAAGGGAGGAGAATCACTTGAACCCAGGAGGCGGAGGTTGCAGTGAGCTGAGATGGTGCCACTGCACTCCAGCCCAGGCGACAGTGTGAGACTCTGTCTCAAAAAAAAAAAAAAAAAAAAGTACCTATCTGATAAAGTGTTGTTAAAATTATGAAATAAGTAAATACATATGTCAAGTGTTTAAAACAGCATCTGGTGTCTGGCAAAAAGTGCGATATAAATTTTAGCTATAATTATTACTTATTTCGACTACTCTTTAACCAAGGTTCTTATTTTTCATCTTTTCCTTTTGTTTTGAATATCACTTAGTGTTTTCACCTTTATTCCTTTTAGGACCTAGAGCCATCCTAGGTGAAATATGTATGGAGACATTTGATCAGGCCTCCTGACCCCCTTATCTCCTTAAACACATGCCAAATCACAGCATTACTAGCTCATTCCCTCCAGATATGATAAGAGTGTCCATCGAAATTTTACATAGAGGGAGAGCTGATAGGTGATTATCACACTTAACCTCTAGTGAATCTGATGGATCAACCTGCTTCTGTGCTTCCAGGGCATTGAGGAAATGGGTTTAAGATAAGAAATGTCCATGAAAGGGAGGCCCTGGGGGAAAGGAATGATAACTGCAGCCCTAAGGATCCGCCACCAGTGATACCAGCACCACCAGCATGGAGGGATGCTGTGCAACCATTATTGATTTTAAGTTTACAACAGTGCTTCAGGGGAGAGATAATTCCATTTTACTGAAGAGGAAGCCCATTTGGTAGTCAAGTACTATTTCCAAAGATAAATAGCTGATAAATGTCAGGCAGGGTTTTGCACCCAGGCCCATCCAGCCCCCATCTCTAGTGTCCTTTCCCTCACGCCACGCTGATACAGAGGAGTGTGTCTGATTGGGGAAGTGGAAGTGTTCCCAAGTTGAGGGGTCATCTGATGCACAAATTTGGTCTGGTGTGTGTGTGTGTGTGTGTTTTTGTAACGCTCAGACCTGTTGTTAGTCAACTTTAACAAACAACTGTACACTCAGTAATTGACAAAGCATGTTTGTTGCTTTCAATTTAGAGGGAATTAGGTTTGTTAGGCTCTTGCTCCTTCTTTAGAGATGGAGTCTAGCTCTGTCACCCAGACTGGAGTACAGTGGCATGATCACAGCTCACTGCAGCCTCAGTCTGCTGGGCTCAAGTGATCCTCCCACTTCAGCTGGGACTACATGCATGGGCCACTACACCAGGCTAATTAAAAAAAATTTTTTTTGCCGGGCGCGGTGGCTCAAGCCTGTAATCCCAGCACTTTGGGAGGCCAAGGCGGGTGGATCACGAGGTCAAGAGATCGAGACCATCCTGGTCAACATGGTGAAACCCCGTCTCTACTAAAAAAATACAAAAAATTAGCTGGGCATGGTGGTGAGTGCCTGTAATCCCAGCTACTCAGGAGGCTGAGGCAGGAGAATTGCCTGAACCCAGGAGGCGGAGGTTGCAGTGAGCCGAGATTGCGCCATTGCACTCCAGCCTGAGTAATAAGAGTAAAACTCCGTCTCAAAAAAAAAAAAAAAAAAAAATTTTTTTTGTAGAGACAAGATCTTACTGTGTTGCCCAGGCTAGTCTTGAACTGCTGAACTCAAGCAATCCATTTTCCACGTTGGCCTCTCAAAGTGCTAGAATTATAGGCATGAGCCACTATGCCTGACCTTCATTTCTTTCATATATTCAAATTTTGTCATACTAGTAGGGAACTATAATTCGAGGGTTTTTTTTTTTTTTTTTTTTTTTTTTTAAGACGGAGTCTCCCAGTGTCACCCAGGCTGTAGTACAGTGACGCAATCTCGGCTCACTGCAGTCTCCACCTACTGAGTTCAAGCAATTCTCCTGCCTCCATCTCCTGAGTAGCTGGGACTACAGGCATGTGCCACCGCGCCCAGCTAATTTTTTTTGTATTTTTAGTAGAGATGGGGTTTTACCATGTTGGCCAGGATGATCTCAATCTCCTGACCTCATGATCCTCCCACCTCCCAAAGTGCTGGGATTACAGGCGTGAGCTACTGCGCCTGGTCAATTAGAGTTTTCTTTATAGCTTGATGTTCACTGGTTTTTAACTAATCCTGCTATAGCTTGATGTTCATTGGTTTTTAACTAATCCTGCTATACTTAGTAATTATAGTAATTTGTTTCAGGTTGGGCACTCAAGTATTAGGAAATAAAAACTATGTTTATATATAGACTTACTCTTTTTTTTTTTTTTTTTTTTTTGAGATGGAATTTTGCTCTTACTGCCCAGGCTGGAGTGCAATGGCATAATCTCGGCAACCTCCGCCTCCTGGGTTCAAGCGATTCTCCTGCCGCAGCCTCCCGAGTTGCTGGGATTACAGGCCTGTGCCACCATATCCAGCTAATTTGTTTAGTAGAAATGGGGTTTCTCTATGTTGGTCAGGCTGGTCTCGAACTCCCAACCTCAGGTGATCCACCCGCCTCAGCCTCCTAAAGTGCTGGGATTACAGGAGTGAGCCACAATGCCTGGCCAATATATAGACTTCTTATTGCAAGTATCTAGTCTTAAATCTTATAAAGGTACTATTTGAACTTAAAAATATGAAATTGTGGCCGGGCGCGGTGGCTCAAGCCTGTAATCCCAGCACTTTGGGAGGCCGAGGCGGGTGGAT
This sequence comes from Saimiri boliviensis, assembly GCF_048565385.1. Lineage (NCBI taxonomy): Eukaryota > Metazoa > Chordata > Mammalia > Primates > Cebidae > Saimiri > Saimiri boliviensis. The sequence continues at coordinate 47,812,990 of NC_133465.1, read as the reverse complement.
CACGAGGTCGAGGGATCGAGACCATCCTGGTCAACATGGTGAAACCCCGTCTCTACTAAAGGTGCAAAAAATTAGCTGGGCATGGTGGCGTGTGCCTGTAATCCCAGCTACTTAGGAGGCTGAGGCAGGAGAATTGCCTGAGCCCAGGAGGCGGAGGTTGCGGTGAGCCGAGATCGCGCCATTGCACTCCAGCCTGGGTAACAAGAGCGAAACTCCGTCTCAAAAAAAAAAAAAAAAAAAAAAAAAAAATATGAAATTGTATGCTTACTATATAAGTGTACTTATTCTGAGTTATCTTTTACTTGAAATTCCAGTCTTAATGTCTATAGGAATTATGAATGGTTAAATTGTGAATGACTGTAATAGTTTAAAGCTACAGTATTTATTTTTTGAGATGTGGAGTTTTGCTCTTGTCGCCCAGGCTGGAGTGCAGTGACATGATCTCGGCTCACTACAACCTCTGCCTCCCGGGTTCAAGCAATTCTCCTGGTCAGCCTCCCAAGTAGTTGGGATTACAGGTGTGTGACACCACGCCTGGCTAATTTTTGTGTTTTAGTAGAGATAGGGTTTTGCCATGTTGACCTGACTGGTCTAGACTACTGACCTCAGGTGATCCACCTGCCTCGGCTTCCCTAAGTGCTGGGATTACAGGTGTGAGCCACTGCACCTGGCCTACAGTATTTAAATGTGGATTCTCTGTCATCCATTATGCTCTTTATCCTATGGTGAAAATTTTATGAAGATTGAATGTTTTTCTCTAGCATGAATTGCTTTCTCTTACTTTTCTCATTTTATACCTTCCTAATCTACTTGCAGATACTCCAGATTATTTTTAGAATGTGGTATGGTGAGAACAAATAAATTAGAGTTTGCAAATTTAAATAAATTCTGTGGCCCTCAATGGGATTAGCAGGATTGTATTGAAAACAGCAGTAGAAACAAAGTAGTTCTTTTGTGTGCTTTAAATAAAAATTTATTTTCAGGCCAGATGCAGTGGCTCAAGCCTGTAATCCCAGCAGTTTGGGAGTCCGAGGTAGGCAGATCACCTGAGGTCGGGAGTTCGAGACCAGCCTGGCCAATATGGTGAAGCCCCGTCTCTACTAAAAATGCAAAAATTAGCTAGGTATGGTGGCACATGCCTCTAATCCCAGCTATTTCAGAGGCTGAGGCATGAGAATTGCTTGAACCTGGGAGTTGGAGGTTGCAGGGAGCCAAGATCCTGTACTCTAGCCTGGGCAATAGAGGGAGACTCTCTCAAACAGCAACGAAATGTCTTTTTTCAGGCTGAGTACTGTGGTTCACACTTGTAATCCCTGTACTTTGGGAGGCCAAAACAGAAGGGTTGCTTGAGACCAGGAGTTTGAGACCAGCCTGGGCAACATAGTGAGACCTCTTCTCTATTAGAACAAACAAACAAACACAATACTCTTTTCACAGAAAAATGTTTACTACATAGTAAACTTTAAAAGAATATGAAGCTGTATTAACGTTATGACTCCAACGTAAAAAAAAAATGTGTGCACGCACACACACACACACACACACACACATTCTGAAATAGATTTAAAGGAATCACATCAAAATGTTATTTTTTTTTTTCTCCTTTTTTTTTGGAGACAGGGTCTTGCTCTGTCAACCAGGCTGGAGTGCAATGGTACAATCACAGCTCACTGTAGCCTCAACTTCCTGGCCTCAAGTGATCCTCCCACCTCAGCCTCCCAAAGTGCTAGGATCAGGCATGTGCCGTCATACCCGGCAACATGTCAGTTTTTGTTCTGGATAGTAGGACAGTGGGATATGGATTTTTTTAATCTCTTATTTTCTTTTTTATATTTTCTAAATTTTCCACAGTGAATATTATTTTGTAATCTTTCAAACATACCTCTTAAAAGGACTGGTTTCTATAGAATTCAGTTCAAGAAATCTTTTGTATTACTTTATACTTTGTTTTCCTTGATCACTGGGCCTTTCCTGATAGCAAAGAAGTGGTTAGTGTAGGCAGCAGATAAAACACAGGTATGCTCTATTTAAAATACGTGTATGTATAATAAAAGTATAGGTAGTACCCAAAGGAAAATCTCATGACACATTGTAGAATGGAACAGAAATTATCTTTAGCTCACTTTCTGTTTTGGATTATTGCATGAGCCTGATTTTCATCTCTCTTTCTACCTTTCCTCACCCCAGTTGTAAATTTGCTAGTGCATAGATGTGAAGTATAAGTCTTTTTTTTTTTTTTTGAGATAGAGTCTTGCTGTGTCACCCAGGCTGGAGTACAGTGGCATGATCTCAGCTCAGTGCATCCTCTGCCTCCCGGGTGCAAGTGATTCTCCGGCTTTAGCCTCCCGAGTAGCTGGAATTACAGGTGTGTGCCACCACGCCCGACTAATTTTTTGTATTTTTAGTAGAGATGAGGTTTCACCATATTGGCCAAGCTGGCCTTGAACTCCTGACCTTGTGATCTACCCGCCTCATCCTCCCAGAGTGCTGGGATTACAGGTGTGAGCCACCGAGCCTGGCCTAATGTGAAGTATAAGTCTTAATTTAAAAAGAAGTTTTTTTTTTTTTTTTTTTTTTTTTTTTTGAGACAGAGTTTCGCCCTTGTTACCCAGGCTGGAGTGCAATGGCGCGATCTCGGCTCACCGCAACCTCCGCCTCCTGGGCTCAGGCAATTCTCTTGCCTCAGCCTCCTGAGTAGCTGGGATTACAGGCACGTGCCACCATGCCCAGCTAATTTTTTGCACTTTTAGTAGAGACGGGGTTTCACCATGTTGACCAGGATGGTCTCGATCTCTCGACCTCGTGATCCACCCGCCTCGGCCTCCCAAAGTGCTGGGATTACAGGCTTGAGCCACCGCGCCCGGCTTTTTTTTTTTTTTTTTTTTTTTGAGACGGAGTTTCGCTCTTGTTGCCCAGGCTGGAGTGCAATGGCGCGATCTCGGCTCACCGCAACCTCCGCCTCCTGGGTTCAGGCAATTCTCCTGCCTCAGCCTCCTGAGTAGCTGGGATTATAGGCACGCGCCACCATGCCCAGCTAATTTTTTGTATTTTTAGTAGAGACTGGGTTTCACCATGTTGACCAGGATGGTCTCGATCTCTTGACCTCGTGATCCACCCGCCTCGGCCTCCCAAAGTGCTGGGATTACAGGCTTGAGCCACTGCGCCCGGCGCCAGCTAATTTTTTTTTGTAGTTTTTTTTTAGTAGAGACGGGGTTTCACCATGTTGACCAGGATGGTCTTGATCTCTCGACCTCGTGATCCACCCGCCTCGGCCTCCCAAAGTGCTGGGATTACAGGCTTGAGCCACCGCGTCCGGCCTAAGAAGAAGTTTTATGAAGCTGTGTAGTAAATCCCTTTTGTAAGCGGTCTTGACTGCGTTTCTCAATATATCTTTTGGTTTCATTAGCTTCAAGTATATAAATGAGAACTGTGACTTTGGACAGACTTTTTCAGTCATCTTTATAGTAATAAAGTTCCCCATTAGACAATAGTTGTTTATGACTTACTGTTAGTAGATTATCCCCAAGTGGCTGATAAATTCCTGTTTTGAAAAGTCCAAAAAGTCTTTGATGACTTACTGTTTCATTTTTTCTTTTCTCTTCAATTATAGAAAACAGGATTATACTTTGTACACTAGCATCTACTATCTGCTAACTTAACCAGAGTAAATGCTTTGAATTAAGCCCCATGTAATGTCCTGAGCCAGCCTATATGGAATAATGAATTGACTTCTCTCCTGTGCATCCAGAATGGTACTTAGTACTCAAAGTGTTACTCAAATAACTTTGTGTGTTCTGGGGCTCAATGAAGTCGTTATTAAATCACAGGCTTAGGGGAGAACACTCATTCTATGGCATTTGAATTAAATGTTGCCTAATTCTAGAACTTATAATAATTTTTTTTTTTTTTTTTTTTTTTTTTTTGAGACGGAGTTTCGCTCTTGTTACCCAGGCTGGAGTGCAATGGCGCGATCTCGGCTCACCGCAACCTCTGCCTCCTGGGTTCAGGCGATTCTCCTTTCTCAGCCTCCTGAGTAGCTAGGATTACGGGCACGTGCCACCATGCCCAGCTAATTTTTTGTATTATTAGTAGAGACGGGGTTTCACCATGTTGACCAGGATGGTCTTGATCTCTCGACCTCGTGATCCACCCGCCTCGGCCTCCCAAAGTGCTGGGATTACAGGCTTGAGCCACCGCGCCCGGCCATAATAATTTTTTTAAAAAAACCCACAGGCTTAGAATTATTCTGTAGATATGAAGTAATATACTTAGAACTTAGTTGGAGTTCTTTAGATTAATAACTTGTAATTTGAAAAACCAAAATTGAAATTGTGAAATAACGTCGGCTCTTTGAGGCTTTTTCCAGTAAAACAGTTACAGTAAAGCTGGTTGGCAGTGAGATTGCTAGACATTTTGGCCAGTCACCTCCTGTGACTGCTGTTAATTAGATATGATTTGTAGCTAAGCAGCCTGTAAGGAGAAGACTGTTTTAGTATTTGTCTATACTCTCCTTGAAAATACTACCTGGTCTTTGGTTTTAATTTATACTTTTTTTTTTCATGTAGAATAGCTATTCAAATATTACCTATGGTGATTAGACTAAAAAGTAAAACATAAAATCAGTCATTCTTGGTGCTTTGATTTTATGGAAAAAACTACTAGCTGGTTTCTGGTTTGAGAAATGATACAATCATTGTACTACTTACTAGTCCTCCTCTGTCCCCAGCTAAAAATAAGAACAGCAACAACCAAAAAATCCTTAGTTATATACTGGAAATGCATCAGATAATTTTTCAATAACTTACACTTTTTTGGGATGTGTTAGTTTGAAAATGCAGATATTCATGCACGAGCCCAGTGTTCATCTATGATGGAGTAGGTAGTGTGGGATGCTGTTTTACGGTTTTAACTTGGACCTTCAGGGAGTAGACTGTGATGCCTCTGCCTCTGTAGCCAACACAGATAATTAAATAGTCTATTTCTGGCTGGCCACGATGACTCATGCCTGCAATCCCAGCACTTTGGGAGGCTGAAGTGGGAGGATCGCTTGAAGCCAGGAGTTCAAGATCAGTCTGAGCAACAAAGTGAGACCTTGTTTCTACAAAAACTGCAAAAAATTAGCCAAGCATGCTGGTGTGTGCCTCTAGTCCCAGCTACACAGGTCCCTGAGGTAGGAGGATTGCTTGAGCCCAGGAGCTGGAGGTTACAGTGATATATATTTGCCACTGTACTCCAGCCCGGGTGACAAAGAGAGACTTTGTCTCAAAAACTAGTCTATTTTAAAAATTAATTTATAACACTGGAGTTTATTACAAAAAGCAGGTAATTCTTTTTTAAACTCTTTCTTTTAGGAGAACCACTGCTTTTTGGCTACGTTGTCTACAGTAGCAGTGTTCAATAAAAATAATATCCAAGTCACATAGGCAATGTTAAGTTTTCTTTTCTTTTTTTTTTTTTTTTTCCCAGTATGGCTGTCAGGTGGACTTTTTTTTTCTGAGACAGAGTCTCACTCTGTTGCTCAGGCTGGAGTGCAATGGCACGATCTCAGCCCACTGCAACCCATGGCTTCCAGGGTTCAAGCAGTTCTCCTGCCTCAGCCTCCCAAATAACTGGGATTACAGACGTGTGCTACCACACCCAGCTAATTTTTGTATTTTTAGTAGAGACAGAGTTTTGCCACATTGGCCAGGCTGGTCTCAAACTCCAGCCCTCAGGTGATCCACCTGCCTTAGCTTCCCTAAGTGCTGGGATTATAGGTGTGAGCCACCGTGCCTTGCCAATGTTAAGTTTTCTGGTAGCCACATTAAAAGAAGTAAAAAGAGGCCAGGCGCGGTGGCTCAAGCCTGTAATCCCAGCACTTTGGGAGGCCGAAGTGGGTGGATCACGAGGTCGACAGATCGAGACCATCCTGGTCAACATAGTGAAACCCCGTCTCTACTAAAAATACAAAAAAAAAAATTAGCTGGGCATGGTGGCACGTGCCTGTAATCCCAGCTACTCAGGAGGCTGAGGCAGGAGAATTGCTTGAACCCAGGAGGCGGAGGTTGCGGTGAGCCGAGATCGCGCCTTTGCACTCCAGCCTGGGTAACAAGAGCGAAACTCTGTCTCAAAAAAAAAAAAAAAGAAAGAAAGAAAGAAAAAAGAAGAAGTAAAAAGAAATGGGTGAAGTTAATTTTAATAGTATATTTTATTTAACCCAACATATCTAAAATATATTTGTTTCAACATGAACGAGACATTTTACATTCTTTTATTTTTCACTAAGTCCTCAAAATTCAGTGTGTATTTTACATTGATAGCATATCTCAGTTTGAAGCAGCCACATTCCAAGTGCTCAGTAGCCACATGTGGCTAGTGACTCCATACTGGACTGTGTAGGTTTAGAGTTTCAGTACATCTGCTTGTAACAGAATCTATGTAAATGGCATATTATGCAGATTTCTTTGTATGCACATCAATTCTTGCATAGCATGAGTCAGGTCATGATGCTTTTAGTCTATGAGGCAGATTTTTTTTTTTTTTGAGACAGAGCCCCACTCTGTCACCCAGGCTGGAGTGCGGTGGTGCAATCTTGGCTCACTGCAACCTCCATGTGAGACAGATTTTAACTTGGCCCTAATGCAAATATTGTAAGAGAGATCTAATGGCCTTTGATTTCTTACTGAGGACAAAATACACACCATCGTTACAATTCTTCAGCGTATAGTATGTGCGTCAGCCACTGCTTTTACTCCAGCCAGTGCTTAGTGTTCCTGTACCACAGTGTATCTGTCCTGTGGCAGGTGAATCTCAGCAGGAGAGATGGCAAGTAATATTGCTTTTTAATATATATATTTTTTGAGATAGAGTTTCACTCTTGTTGCCCAGGCTGGAGAGCAATGGCGCCATCTCAGCTCACTGCCACCTCCACCTCCAGGGTTCAAGCGAGTCTCCTGCCTCAGTCTCTCGAGTAGCTGGTATTACAGGCATGCACCACTGTGCCTGGCTAATTATGTATTTTAGTAGAGACGGGATTTCTCCATATTGATCAGGCTGTTCTCTAACTCCTGACCTCAGGTGATCAGCCCGCCTCAGCCTCCCAAAGTGCTGGGATGACAGGTGTGAGCTACCCCGCCTGGCCTATTTTTAGAACTTCTTAAAACGACTTGGCCTCTATTGATAGTTCCATGACCCAAACTATTCGGAAAGAGGATTACAGGTGATTAACTGGCTGGGTTTCTCATACCAGAGCATTTCACTGGGGTGTTCCTGAACCTGGGACAACTTCTATGCCTGGCATTTTTCTTTCCTTCTCTGTTATCCCAGACTAAGAAATTTTTTTAAAAGTTACTTTTTGTTGAGTAGGAGAATCTCAGGCAGAACTTCTTGAATCCTCATTTATACCTTTTTTTCTTTTTCTTTTTTTTTTTTTTTTGAGATGGAGTTTCGCTCTTGTTACCCAGGCTGGAGTGCAATGGTGCAATCTTGGCTCACCGCAACCTCCGCTTCTTGGGTTCAGGCAATTCTCCTGCCTCAACCTCCTGAGCAGCTGGGATTACAGGCATGCGCCACCACGCCCAGCTAATTTTTTGTATTTTTAGTAGAGACGGGGTTTCACTATGTTGACTGGGATGGTCTCGATCTCTTGACCTCATGATCCGCCCGCCTCGGCCTCCCAAAGTGCTGGGATTACAGGCTTGAGACACCGCGCCTGGCCTTATACTTTTTTTTCTTAAGAGACAGGGTCTCGCTATGTTGCCCAGGCTGGAGTGCAGTGGCTATTCACAGGCGCGATCCCACTACTGATCAGCACGGGAGTTTTGACCTGCTCCGTTTCTGACCTGGGCCGGTTCACCCCTCCTTAGGCAACCTGGTGGTCCCCTGCTCCCGAGAGGTCACCATATTGATGCTGAACTTAGTGTAGACACCCAATCGGCATAGCGCACTACAGCCCAGAACTCCTGGGTTCAAGCGATTCTCCCACCTCAGCCTCCCTAGTAGATGGGACTATAGGCACGCGCCACTGTGCGCAGCCATTTATACTTTTAAATCTGTAATCTTGGAATTAGCTCTCTGTCCCCCCACCCCCACCCCAAATATACTTTCTACATTTTGGCCATAGTACAGGTTTACTGTGTATAACTAAAAGGGCTGTGGAGTGGAAAGAATGGAACCGACATATGTTGGGCATCTGTTGTGTGCCATGCACTGAACTGGGTGCTGTAGGAATATCTCAGTACTTCCCATTGAGGAGTGGCAATTATTATCTATTTTATAGATAAGGGAACAGAAATCTGGAAATTGAATAATTTTTTAATTTCACACACCTCTGGTAGATAATGGATTCTAGAACCTGGCATAATAACCACTTGTCATGCCAGTGTAAAAGAGATGTGTGGCCAGATGTGGAGGCTAACATCTGTAATCCCAGCACTTTGGGAAGCCGAGGCAGGAGGATCACTTGAGCCCAGGACAATGTGGTCAGACTCCCATCTCTGTTTTTTCAAAAATAAAATAAACTGGAAGAAACAAGCAGGGTCCTCCCCAGAGCATCTTTATCCCTAATCACAGACCTGACCCCTGTGTTGGGCAGTGGCTACTTCTAGATTGTTTACCCCGCTGGGACTTGTGGTGACTGTATGCACATTTTGCTTTACAGTTGGGACCCCTGATTTTAGCAGGATGGCCCAATGGAATCAGCTGCAGCAGCTTGACACACGGTACCTGGAGCAGCTCCATCAGCTCTACAGTGACAGCTTCCCAATGGAGCTGCGGCAGTTTCTGGCCCCATGGATAGAGAGTCAAGATTGGTAAGTCCTTCTTGAGAGACTCTCCAAATTGTTAGGTTTCGGTTTGAGTCAAGAAACATGAACTCTCAACGTCATGCTTTGCTGTTTCATTGAAAAATGTATGGGTACAGGTGATGGGGAAAATGAGATTATGAGATAAAGTGGCACCCTGTGGTCTTGTAAAGCATATTTTACATTAGAAGGCATGTGGACAACTGTCTTTTGACACATTGAAACAGCCTGAATGGTGGTAGATGTCTTGAAGGTTGATTTGGACTTCATTTACTTGGGCAGATCTTCTATATATTCTGATAATCCAGTGATGTGGTAGATATATTTTTTCTCTGAATGTGAATTCTATCATAGCTCTAACTTTGGGTTGAAACTTGTAATTCCCCTTTAATCAAAGGAAAGAGACACAGAGTATATTAGTCTGTTCTCAAATTGCTATAAAGAAATACCTGAGACTGCGTAATTTATAAGAAAAGAGGTTTAATTGGCTCACAGTTCTGCAAGCTGTACAGGAAGCATAGCACCATCCATTGCTGGGGAGGCCTCAGGAAGCTTCCAATCATGGCAGAAGGCAGAGGGGAAACAGGCAGGTCACATGGCCAGAGCAAGAGCAGGAGAGTAAGGGGAGAGGTGCCACACACTTTTAAACGAACAGATCTCACAAGAACTCACTGTCTGGAGGACAGTACCAACAGGGATGGTGCTAAACCATTCATGAGAAATCCACTCCCATGATCCAGTCACCTCCTACCAGGCCCCACCTCCAACAGTGGGGATTACATTTCTTTTTTTGGAGACGGAGTTTCACTCCTGTTACCCAGGCTGGAGTGCAATGGCGCGATCTCGGCTCACTGCAACCTCCGCCTCCTGGGTTCAGGCAATTCTCCTGCCTCAGCTTCCTGCGTAGCTGGGATTACAGGCACGCGCCACCATGCCCAACTAATGTTTTTGTATTTTTTAGTAGAGACGGGGTTTCACCATGTTGACCAGGATGGTCTTGATCTCTTGACCTCGTGATCCACCTGCCTCGGCCTCCCAAAGTGCTGGGATTACAGGCTTGAGCCACCGTGCCCGGCCACATTTCTTTTTTTTTTTTGAGACGGAGTTTCGCTCTTGTTACCCAGGCCGGAGTGCAATGGCGCCATCTCAGCTCGCCGCAACCTCTGCCTCCTGGGTTCAAGCAATTCTCCTGCCTCAGCCTCCCGAGTAGCTGGGACTACAGGCGTGCACCACCATGCCCAGCTGCTTTTTTTTTATTTTTAGTAGAGACGGGGTTTCACCATGTTGACCAGGATGGTCTCGATCTCTTGACCTCGTGATACACCCGCCTTGGCCTCCCAAAGCGCTGGGATTACAGGCTTGAGCCACCATGCCCGGCTTTTTCCTCTTTCTTGATGGTGATTTCTGTTTGTATGCATTGGCTTGAGAACCATTGTTTATCATTCTTCCTTTTCCTAGGGCATATGCGGCCAGCAAAGAATCACATGCCACTTTGGTGTTTCATAATCTCCTGGGTGAGATTGACCAGCAGTATAGCCGCTTCCTACAAGAGTCAAATGTTCTCTATCAGCACAATCTACGAAGAATCAAGCAGTTTCTTCAGGTATGATGAGAAACTGGGGACAAGGAGAAACAGCACCTGCAGAGTTGGGTGTTAGCATTCTTCCCTGGGAGCATTTCTTTTCTCATTTGGCTAAATAACAAGAATCTATCTTGTTCTCTATGCAGTATCTAGATGCTTAGAAAAAAAAAAGAATCTCTCTTATATTTTCAGTCACAGGAGAAGTAATTAGCCCTTTCTCCAAGCACTGTATACTTACCCATGAGCATCATTACCTGAGAGTCACTTCACTTGTCATAATTGAAGTAATAAAGTGATTTTTTTTTTTTTTTTTTGAGACGGAGTTTCACTCTTGTTACCCAGGCTGGAGTGCAATGGCGCGATCTCGGCTCACCGCAACCTCCGCCTCCTGGGCTCAGGCAATTCTCCTGTCTCAGCCTCCTGAGTAGCTGGGATTACAGGCACGTGCCACCGTGCCCAGCTAATTTTTTGTATTTTTAGTAGAGACAGGGTTTCACCATGTTGACCAGGATGGTCTCGATCTCTTGACCTCGTGATCCACCCGCCTCGGCCTCCCAAAGTGCTGGGATTACAGGTTTGAGCCACCGCGACCGGCCGCTGCTGATTTTCATTATCTTTCTCTCCTACTTACAGAGCAGGTATCTTGAGAAGCCAATGGAGATTGCCCGGATTGTGGCCCGGTGCCTGTGGGAAGAGTCCCGCCTTCTACAGACTGCAGCCACTGCAGCCCAGGTGAGACCTGAGACAAAGCCCTGGTCTGGGAGGAATGGAAAATCAAACAACTTTATAATGAGATAAATTATTAGATCTACTAAAAAATAAGGAAAGTAAATAGATCAATAATCATAAAAATACGTTGGAAAACTCTAAAGAAAAGAAATTTCCACCCCCAAAAATACATTGAAAAACTCTACAAAAAAAGGAAGTTCCACCAAAATAATCCAACAGACCAAATGGTTTAAAAGTTTTGTTCTGACAAACTTTCATGGTACAGATTATTCCAATATCATTCAGACTTTTCCAAAGTATAGAAAACCAAGAGATCTTCCAGGCTTATTTTATGAGGCTGGAGATATCAAATCAGTTTTTCATATCAAAAACTGAAAAACAGCCACGTGTAGTGGCTCACGCCTGTAATCCCAGAACTTTTGGAGGCTGAGTTGGGCAGATTGCTTGAGCCTTAGGAGTTAGACCAGCTGGGGTAACTTAGCAAGATCTCATCTCTATTTTTTTTCTTTTTAAAGAAAAGAAAACCTAAAAAATAGTGTAAGTAAACAAAAATGGTTAGGATTTTTGGCATCCTATGCAGTCTAACAAGCATGGTTTATATTCGAGGAATGCAAGGACGATTTGTTGACATTAGAAATTCTATTAATGTAATTCATTAAATTAGTAAGTTAAAGAAAAAAAATACTGTTTTTGTTAAATTATAAAACCCAGTATAAATTGGATTTTATCAATTCTTTCTTTCAATCCAGTTGACCCAATATCTGTTGGATTTTATCAATTCTTTCTTTTTTTTGAGACGGAGTTTCGCTCTTGTTACCCAGGCTGGAGTGCAATGGCGCGATCTCAGCTCACCGCAGCCTCCGCCTCCTGGGTTCAGGCAGTTCTCCTGCCTCAGCCTCCTGAGTAGCTGGGATGCACGTGCCAACATGCCCAGCTAATTTTTTTGTATTTTTAGTAGAGAGGGGGTTTTACCATGTTGACCAGGATGGTCTCGATCTCTTGACCTCGTGATCCACCTGCCTCGGACTCCCAAAGTGCTGGGATTACAGGCTTGAGCCACCATGCCCAGCCTCAATTCTTTCTTATCACAGAAAGAGTATTTATCAGAAACCAAAGGGAGCATGATGGACAGTGGTGAAACACTGTTCTCTAACTTAAGCATATCCTAAGAGTGACAGAAAAAACAAAAAAACACTATTCTCAATAAAAACCGCAAATGATAAGGATGTCTTTTACCCTTGATATTTTTCTGAAAGATTCAGCTATACACAAAGAAAAAGAAATTAGGGTACAAAATTGGAAAGCAAGGGACAGAATTATTATTATTTACAACTAGCTAGGTCTTCCTAGAAGATCCAAGAGAAACAAAACTAACAAAATGATTGGAACTAGCAAGGTTTAGAAAGGCCATTGTATACAAGATAAATATTTTCAGAATCTGTAGTTCCCCTATACCAGGCGTCCCCAAACTTCTTACACGGGGCCAGTTCACTGTCCCTCAGACCGTTGGAGGGCCACCACATACTGTGCTCCTCTCACTGACCACCAGTGAAAGAGGTGCCCCTTCCTGAAGTGCGGCGGGAGGCTGGATAAATGGCCTCAGGGGGCCACATGCGGCCCGCGGGCCGTAATTTGGGGACGCCTGCCCTATACGGTAGCAGCAGCAACCTATTAGAAAATGTAACGAAAGTAAAGATCTGGGCTGAGTGTGCTGGCTCACGCCTGTAATCCCAGCACTTTGGGAGGCTGAGGTGGGTGGATCATGAGGTCAGGAGAACAACCTGGCCAATATGGTGAAACCCTGTCTCTACTAAAAATACAAAAATTAGCCAGGCATGGTGGCACGCACCTGTAGTCCTATTGGGAGGCTGAAGAAGAAGAATTGCTTGAACCCAGGAGGGAGAGGTTGCAGTGAGCTGAGATCGTGCCACTGCACTCCAGCCTGGGTGACAGAGTGAGACTCCGTCTCAAAAAAAAAAAAAAAAAAAGTAAAGATCTGATTCATAATAGTAAAAACAAATGTATGCAATTTGCATATACTATTGATATGTATGGGAAAATATCTGGAAGTGCATATATGAGATCATTAAAGTAGCTGGTCATAGGAGACTTCTACTTTCTGTGAGGAGTTTTACTTTCTTTAATATCCTATACTCAGGGACATTTTTTCTTTCTTTTCTCCCCCAACTTTCCGCTTTTAAAAAAATTTTGGTAAAATATACATAACATTCCATTTAAATTTACCATCATAACCATTTTTTTTTTTTCTTTTTGAGATAGAGTTTCACTCTGTCACTTAGGCTGGAGTGCAGCGGTGTGATCACAGCTCACTGCAGCCTCAACCACCTGGGCTCAAGTGATCCTCCTGCCTCAACCTTATGAGTAGCTGGGACTACCGGCACACGCCACCGTGCCCAGCTAATTTTTTTTTTTTTTTTTTTTTGGTAGAGACAGGGTCTTGCCATGTTTCCCAGGCTGGTCTTGAACTCCTGGGCTCATCAGCTGATGAGAGAGCTCACCAGGAAGAAAGAAAATCATGTTCAAAAACAGAAACAGAAACGTGTATTCTTGGGAGAAGTGTAGAAAGTTCAGTGTCTGATTAGGTTGGGGAAGATGAGCTAGTCAAGGCCACATGACGGGCTGGGCGAGGTGGCTCACGCCTGTATAATCCTAGCACTTTGGGAGGCCGAGGTCAGGAGTTCAAGACCAACCTGGCCAAGATGGTGAAACCCTGTCTCAAAAAAAAGAAAGGCCACATGATGATGTTTTAATTAGTCATACCTAACAACAGAGCTCTGGAAGAGCAGTTTACCACAAGGGGCCAATCTGCTTCAGTTTGAACCCATAGCCCTGCCACTTGCTCTGTAGCCTTAAGTAAACAATTTTTACTTTCTCTGTTCCTCCAATGGGAATGATGATAATACCTTCTTCGTAGAATTAATACGTGTAAAATGCTTAAAACATAAGCATCTGACACATAAATGTGAGAATTTTTTTTTCTTTTTTTTTTTCTTTTTTTTTTTTGAGACGGAGTCTCACTCTGTCACCCAGGCTGGAATGCAATGGCACAATCTTGGCTCACTGCAACCTCCGCCTCCCGGGTTCAAGTAATTCTCCTACCTCAGCCTCCCAAGTATCTGGGATTACAGGCAGGCACCAACACACCTGGTAACTTTTTGTGTGTTTTTAGTAGGGATGGGGTTTCACCAGATTGGCCAGGCTGGTCTTGAACTCCTGACCTTGTGATCCACCCATCTCGACCTCCCAAAGTGTTGGCATTACAGGCGTGAGCCATGGCGCCCAGCCAAGAAAAATGTTAACTGCTTTCTGCTACCGCTGACATCACCATCATCACCTTCACTGTAGAAAATGGGGACTCAGTGAAGACTTTTTTTTTCTTTTGAGATGGAGTCTCTGTCACCCAGGCTGGAGTGTAGTGGTGCAATCTCTGCTCACTGCAATCTCTGCCTCCCAGGTTCAAGCGATTCTCATGTCTCAGCTTCCCAAGTAGCTAGGACTGCAGGCATAAGCCATGATGCTGGGCCTTTTTTTTTTTTTTTTTTTTTTTTGAGACGGAGTCTTGCTCTGTTGCCTGGGCTGGAGTTCAGTGGCCTGATCTTGGCTCACTGCAACCTCTGCCTCCCAGGTTCAAGCGATTCTCCGACCTCAGTCTCCCATGTAGTTGGGATTATAGGCACCTGCCATCATGCCTGGCTAATTTTTGCATTTTTGCGGAGACAGGATTTTGACATGTTGGCTAGGCTGGTCTTGAACTCCTGACCTCAGGTGATCCACCCCCGCTTCGACCTCCCAAAGTGCTGGGAATACCTGCGTGAGCCACCATGCCTAGCCCCAGTGAGGAATTTTAAGCAGAAAACTGATATGCTCAGGTGTGAGTGAGGTGGTAAATAACACTTACTATGCAGTGCCCTGGAGCCTGAGAGGTTAACACACAGGCACTTGTCCATGCAGCACTGGGGTTTTCTGTTGCGGAAAACCTTTCTATTTTATCCTGCTCCACAAGATAAAAAGATGTGGTTTAATAGATGCTCCAACTTACCGTGGGAGGTAGGAAAGCCAAGGGTATACCAAGGATGTTTTTAATCAGATGGATTAGGGGTCCGCAAACCGTGACCTTGGCCCAAATCCAGCCTGCTGCTTATTTTTTGTAAATGAGTTTTTTTCCGAACCCAGCCACACTCATTTATTTATGCATTATCTGTGGCTGCTTTTGTGCTGTAATGGCAGGGCTATTTTTGGCAGGGACTGTATGACACAGAAAGCCAAAAATATTTACCCTCTGTCCCTCAGAGAAAAAGTGTGCAACCCCTGATACAGAGCTGTAAGTTGGATATTTGTGGCCTCAACCCGGGCCTCACTGCTATTTTCTCTGTTTATATAATCCGGCATGCTCTTAAGTGTCTAGAATGAGCTAAAGATAGAAGATTGGTTGTAATCCCTGCCACCAGGGGCTCAGGCTAGTTGGGATTATAAGTACACAAAGACTCAAAGTGAGAAAGACACAGAAGAGGATGTGTGTCATTTTTTCTAAGGGAGTTGAATACGATTTTGTAGGAAAGCAACCATTTGAACTGAATTTGAAGGTGAGTGAGTTCAGGTGTGTTTGGGCTGAAGCGCAGGTCAGGCTGAGTGGATCTCGGGTGGGGAGGGAGTGTGAAAACACTCTGCATGCAGGGAAGAGTGGGTAGTTCAGGGCGACTGAGGCATGGGGAGGGAATCTTTTAAGTTATAAACTGTGTGAAACAGCTTTCTGTGTAGGCTTAAGATGTTTATAGTTGGAAGCAGTGGGGAGCCAATGAAGTTTTTTACAAAGGTATTAGAGTGGCTTTCTGTGAGTGATAATCAACGTTTTCCCCCTTTAAGTGTAGCACTACCTGAGAAATAGACATGGGAGTGGAATGAAGGTTAAGACATCAGCTGTATTGTTGGTAAAACTAGAATGGAAACTATGGCTGGAGCTGGTAACCATAGGGGCTTTCCGATGCCTGGGCCTGAGTTAGATCTTGGGGTGGAGAGATTGGCTCTGTAGAGCAGCACCCCCACCCCACCCCAGCCATCTCTATGGAGCTTCAGCAACCATAGGCCAACACTCATTGAAGGCAAAGGGATAGGCCTCTAGAACTGCTTCTAGAAACCAGGCTGCTGCTCTTACCTGTGGTGTGCCCTAAGAAGGCAAGAGTGAGAGGCGGGAGGCACCAGCTTAGGTGCTGGGTTCTTTGAAGATCTGTGTGTGCACAGAGTCTTTCTCCATCTTACCAATCAGATGAATCACTCTCACTGTGGGAAGAAGTAGGGGCATGGGTCACCTTCCCAAAACTTCTAAGAAGTTTGTATTCTGTGGACTTGGATAGGGACCGTGGGAAAGGAAGAAAATGGTTGCCCATAAAACTGGCTCTAGTGCAGCCTCAAACTCCTGGACTTAAATGATCCTCTCACTTCAGCCTCCCAAATAGCTGGAACTACAGGTATATGCCACCATGCCCAGTTTATTTATTTATTTATTTTGAGACAGAGTCTTACACTGTCACCCAGGCTGGAGTGCAATGGCGTGTTCTCACCTCACTGCAACCTCTGCCTCCCGGGTTCAAGTGATTCTCCTGCCTCAGCCTCCTGAGTAGCTGGGATTACAAGTGCCTACCACCACACCCGGCTAATTTTTTCTGTTTTTTAGTAGAGACAGGGTTTCACTATGTTGGCCAGGCTGGTCTCGAACTCTTGACCTTGTGATCCATCCGCCTTAGCCTTCCAAAGTGCTGAGATTACAGGCGTGAGCCATCGTGTCTGGCCTACGCCCAGCTAATATTTAAAAAAAAAAAAAAAGTTTTGTTTTGTTTTGTTTTGTTTTGTTTTTTGAGATGGGGGTCTCTCTCTGCGTTGCCCAGGCTGGTCTCAAACTCCTAGCCTCAAGTGATCCTCCTGCCTTGGTTTCCCAAAGTGCTAGGATTACAGGTGGGAGCCACCATGCCCAGCCCAAGCCTATAATTTTTAAGCTTCATATGCTGTTTGTTCTTGTTATTTCATTCATTCATTCGAGATGTGGCCTCCCTAAGTTGACTAGGCTAGTTTTGAACTCCTGGCCTGAAGCAGTCCTCAACTTCAGCCTTCCCAAGTGCTTAGATTATACATGTGAGCTGCTATGCCCAGCCTTCTTTCTTATTCTTTTTTCATGTGCTTTTTGACTTTTTCCAAGGTACCAACCTCCCCTTCTCCCCCAAGATACTATCTTTTGATACGAAATTTCATCCCTAGGGCAGGATTTTTTAATTATCCCTCAGAAATATACTGGATACTACTTTTAAGCAGGCATCCAACATCTGTCATAAATTGTTCTGAATTTTTTGATACACTTGCCCATGAGCTTTTTGAAGGCAGGGACCATGTCTTAGCTGAACGTGTGGTCTCTTAGTTTACAGAGGGGGTTTATAATATGACCTGTGTAGTATCCCCTTTATAGTGACAGCACCACTGCCTCTGTTTCCCTTCCTATCGTGATGGCAGCAGCATCTCAAGCCAAACAAGAAGGTCAGGTAGGGTGGGATGGAAGCTGGACAGAGGTATTCCTCTCCCCATATTTCTGTGTTCACATGTGCATTGACTTTCTTTTTGGCAGCAAGGGGGCCAGGCCAACCACCCCACAGCAGCCGTGGTGACGGAGAAGCAGCAGATGCTAGAGCAGCATCTTCAGGATGTCCGGAAGAGAGTGCAGGTAATGCAAGTTGCAAGCCTTGGGCGCAGGGAGCTTTTATTTAAAAAAAAAAAAAAAAAAATATATATATATATATATATATATATATATATATATTTTTTTTTTTTTTTTTTTTTTTTTTTTTGAGACAGGCTGCAGTGGCAGGATCACAACTCACTGCAGCCTCGACCTCCCAGGCTCAAGTGATCCTCCCACCCCATCCTTCCAAGTAGCTGGGATCACAGGTGTGCACCACTACGCCCAACTAATTTTTTAAAAATTTTTGTAGAGATGGGGTCTCCCTGTGTTGCCCAGGCCAATCTTGAATCCTGGGCTCAAGTGATCCTCCCACCTCAGCCTCTTAAAGTGCTGGGATTGCAGGCATGAGCCACTGCATCTGGCCACCAGGGAGCCTTCTCTTGGGGGTACTACCTGTGGGTCCTGCATGTATCTTTTTTGAGGTTTTGGCTTCATTTGAATTCTTCTCAGAAACTTTATTTTTTCTGTTCCCAAGGAAATCTTTTTTTACTTCTGTTTTTTTGTTTGTTTTAAACAGGATCTAGAACAGAAAATGAAAGTGGTAGAGAATCTCCAGGATGACTTTGATTTCAACTATAAAACCCTCAAGAGTCAAGGAGGCAAGTGAATATTAGAGACGTTAAAACCTCTAGAAAGTGAGTTTGTGTGATTGAGTTGAAAGACTTAGCTGTCTTAACTCTGTGTTTAGACCTTACGGCGGGTGGGGCACAAGGGAGTTGCCGGTGCTCAAAGGAGCCTGGTTATTAAGGACAGAAGTATTCCCTCGGGTCAAGGAGTTTTTTCTTTCTCCACAGACATGCAAGACCTGAATGGAAACAACCAGTCAGTGACCAGGCAGAAGATGCAGCAGCTGGAACAGATGCTCACTGCGCTGGACCAGATGCGTAGAGTAAGGGCATCGGTCGGCCTATTTCCCCCCGGGTGTCTCGCTCACTTGCGGGATCTCAGCGTCTTGCGGCAGAACTTGCTTGGTTTCTAAGAAGTTCCTGCTCTGGAGTTGACTAAAGAGTGTGGTTAGAGACAGTCTGAGGAAATGTTTTCTGACTTTGTTTTGGTTTCCAACCAGAGCATTGTGAGTGAGCTGGCGGGGCTTTTGTCAGCGATGGAGTACGTGCAGAAAACTCTCACGGATGAGGAGCTGGCTGACTGGAAGAGGCGGCAACAGATTGCTTGCATTGGAGGCCCACCCAACATCTGCCTAGACCGGCTCGAAAACTGGTAAAGGATGAAAGAGAAGCTTTTCCTTTCTTTCTTGAAAAGCTAGATTGAATTGTGATCTTAACTGCAAGCCCACAGAATTGGTACTATATCGCCAGTGCAGGGTCTTTTCCGTATTCAAATTAAGCCCAAGAGTTAAAAGTTTTTACTTTATTTCAGCTGGGTGCATGGTTCACACTTGTAATCCCAGCACTTTGGGAAGCCAAGATGGGTAGGTGGATCACTTGAGGTCAGGAGTTTGAGACCAGCTTGTCCAACATGGTGAAACCTCATCTCTGCTAAAAATATAAAAATTAGCTGAGTGTAGGTGGTGCGCCCAGCTACTCTGGGCGGCTGAGGCAGGAGAATCACTTAAACCTGGGAGACAGAGGTTGCAGTGAGCTGAGATCGCACCACTGCACTCCAGCCTGGGCAACAGAGTGAGACTCCCAACTCAAAAAAATAAAAATAAAATGAAATGAAGTTTTTACTTTATTTGGAAAAAATTCATTAATAAAAATTTATATTATTGGCTGGGCGTGGTGGCTCACGCCTGTAATCCCAGCACTTTGGGAGGCCGAGGCGGGTGGATCACCAGGTCAAGAGATCTAGACCATCCTGGTCAACATGGTGAAACCCCGTCTCTACTAAAAATGCAAAAAATTAGCTGGGCATGGTGGCGCATACCTGTAATCTCAGCTACTCGTGAGGCTGAGGCAGGAGAATTGCCTGAACCCAGGAGGCGGAGGTTGCGGTGAGCTGAGATCGCACCATTGCACTCCAGCCTGGGTAACAAGAGCGAAACTCCGTCTCAAAAAAAAAAAAAAAAAATTTATATTATTATATTTTAAGAATATTTTACTTAATGATTCAATTAAGGCTTTGGTTTAATTGTACTTAACATAGACAAAACTTTTACTTTTAGTTATTTTAGTAATCTGAAACAACACATGCCCTTTTTAAGGGAAAAAAATTCAAATACAGAAAATCAAGAGAAGAAAAAATATTTTTCCTTTTTTTTTTTTTTTTTGAGACAGAGTCTCTCTTGCCCAGCTTGAGTGCAATGGCATGATCTCAGCTTGCTGCAATCTCTGCCTCCTGGGACCAAGCAGTTCTCCTGTTCTGCCTCCCAAGTAGCTGGGATTACAGGCGTGTGCCACCACGCAAATTTTTTTAAATTTTATTTTATTTTTCTGAGACAGAGTCTCGCTCTGTCACCCAGGCTTGAGTGCAGTGGCGCAATCTCGGCTCACTGCAACCTCTGCCTCCCAGGTTCAAGTGATTCTTCTGCCTCAGCCTCCCGAGTAGCTGAGATTACAGGTACATGCTACCATGCCTGGCTAATTTTTTCTGTTTTTAGTAGAGATGGGGTTTCACGGTGTTAGCCAGGATGATTTTGATCTCTTGACCTCAGGTGATCCATCTGCCTCGGCCTCCCAAAGTGTGGGATGACAGGCATGAACCATCACGCCTGGCCTCGAGAAGAAAAAAAAAAATTTTAATCAAATCATCAGCAGTACCAGTAGTTAAAATTTTGGTTGATGCTCACTCTAGACATCTGTCATTATGTACACATAAAGATAGAAATCTATACAGTTTATATTAGCAGGATTTTTTTTTGAGTCAGGGTCTCACTGTGTTGCCCAGGCTAGAGTACAGTGATGCAATCATGGCTCACTGGAACCTCAACTTCCCAGGTTCAAGCAGTCCTCCCACCTCAGCCTCTTGAGTAGTTGGGACTACATGCGTGCACCATGATACCTAGCTAATTTTTAAATTTTTTTGTAGAGACAAGGTCTTACTTTGTTGCCCAGGCTGGTCTCTAACTCCTGGGCTCAAGGGACCATCCCACTTCAGCCTCTCAAAAGTGCTGGAACTACAGATGTGAGCTGCCGCAACCAGCCAAGGATGTTTCTTTATATGCTTTTCTGTAATTTGCACTTTTACCTTCATCCAGCAAATCTTACTGCACACCCTTCATGTGTGAGGCCCTATAGTGAGTATGTTGCACCAGCTTGCCCTTGGAGAAACTTGACAGATACGGAGAACCTGAACTGGAAACTTAGGGCACCTCTACATGAGAATGCCTGTCTATTCCCTATCTATTCATATCCTCACTAACCCCAAGTATTGTTAATTTACTGAAAGCAGTTCAAAATGCTTCCTGATCAGGGACTGAAGAAGCCTAAGTTCTGGGAATGGGGGGATAGAAGTGCCAGAAAAATGTTCAGAAATCCCTGCAGTGGTCCTCCTCCCTCTCCTTTTACTTTCTGTCTTTTTGGTCTTTTGGTCTTTATTACACTAGTGATAAACCATCAAAAAATGATGGAATCACACTAAAATTCTCTCTTTTTTTTTTTTTTTGAGACAGAGTCTCACTCTATCACCCAGGTTAGAGTACAGTGATGTGATCTTGGCTCACTGCAACCTCCCCATCCCAGGTTCAAGCGATTCTCAGCCACAACCTTACAAGTAGCTGGGATTACAGACCCATGCCACCATGCCCGGCTATTTTTTTGTATTTTAGTAGAGATGGGGTTTTGCCACGTTGGCCAGGCTGGTCTCAAACTCCTGGCCTCAAGTGGTCCACCCGCCTCAGCCTCTCAAATTTCGGGATTACAGTTGTGAGCCACTGCGCCTGGCCTAATATTCTCTATTCCTGGAGATAGACTTAATGAGCTTTCTCTCTCTGTTCACTTATTCCTTGTGCATGTTATCAATATTTTCAAACATAATGTCATGTCCTTTGATCAGTTGAAAGCTGACATTGAAAGGGCTCATGGGGGTTGGGTGTCATGGCTCACACCTGTAAATCTCAATGTGTTGGGAGGCAGAGTCAAGAAGATCACTTAAATTCAGGAGTTCAAGACCAGCCTGGGCAAGAAAGTGAGATCCTGTCTCTATAGGAATTTTAAAAACTAGACGTGTACATTACACTTCAGCCTGAGTGACAGATGAGACTCCATATCAAAAAACTAAACTAAATAAAACAGAGATGGTGGCACACACCTGTAGTCCTAGGTACTCAGGAGGCTGAGGTAGGAGGATCACTTGTGTCCAGGAGTTGGAGGAGGCAGTGAGCTATGATCATGCCATTGCACTGCACTGGGCTACAGAGTGGGCCCTGTCTCAAAAATAAATAAATAAATAAAAATAAGGTGAAGGGCCTGGCCAAGCTTGCACAGATAGTGTGTGACAGAACTGGCTCAAACCCATTTTTGTGAGCTGTCTAATCTTTTTCAGAGCCTTTATGTTCATGGACAAGTTAGGATGAGGAAAGTAAGTGCTAAATTCCATATTTCATGTTCTCTAGATCTGGGCTCAAATGCTTGTCATTTTCCAATGATAACTCCATCAGTTCCTCTTAGTGTTACAAAGTTTAATGCTTCTTTTCGCATGCCCAGTCCCCTCTTAGAAATTTGAGATTTTAGGAAGGGACTAGTAATAAAAGGTAAAATAAATTATTTTTTGGCCCTGCACTTTGGGAGACCGAGGTGGGTGGATCACCTGAGGTCAGGAGTTTTGAGACCAGACTGGCTAACATGGTGAAACCCCATCTCTACTAAAAATACAAAAAATTAGCTGGACGTGGTAGCACACACCTGTAATCCCAGCTACTCAGGAGGCTGAGGCAGGAGAATTGCTTGAATCTGGGGGTGGAGATTGCCGTGAGCCAAGACCATGCAATTGTATTCCAGCCTGGGCAACAAGAGCAAAACAAAACTCCACCTCAAAAAATAATAAATTTTAAAAAATAAATTATAAATTATTTTCTGGTTGTTTGTTTTTTTTTATAGCATCCACCCAACTTGGTGAAAAATTCCTCTTTTCGTAATGTCACTGAACTGTAAACCTAAGATGAAGAATTGTAACTTTCATGCTATATATATTTCACCACAATAAAAAAAAAAAATTCCCCTTATTGTAGAGGGGTCTCCATGTCTGTGGTATTTCCTTCCCCTTCTCCAGCTCACCTCTGTACATTCAGTTTGGTAATTAGCAGCTTTCTTAATTTATTAATTTATTGGCAGGATAACATCATTAGCAGAATCTCAACTTCAGACCCGTCAACAAATTAAGAAACTGGAGGAGCTGCAGCAAAAAGTGTCCTACAAAGGGGACCCCATTGTACAGCACCGGCCAATGCTGGAGGAGAGAATCGTGGAGCTGTTTAGAAACTTAATGAAAAGGTAACTTAGCATCCTTGTCACTTTCCCTCATCTAAAAACACGAAAAGACTCACATGGTAAAGTGAGGGGTGGGCCGACTTCTGGTCGTGGCCATGGCATGGGAGCCCGTCTTCTCTTTCCTCAGTGCCTTTGTGGTGGAGCGGCAGCCCTGCATGCCCATGCATCCTGACCGGCCACTCGTCATCAAGACCGGCGTCCAGTTCACTACTAAAGTCAGGTGGGCCACACCACTTCCGTTTCTGGTAGAGATTTTAGTGAGGGACACTGTTAGGGCGAGGGCAGAGTTGGTGGCCGGGTCATCTTTCCAGGTGTGGTGTCACAGGCAGGTACACTGTTGCAGGGATGAAATTTATTGGCATACTATCTGCTTGTGCTCTGATTCTGATGTCAAAAGCAAAAGAGCAGTCATCATTTTGAATCTACTTGGGCATATTCCTATGATTGCAGACCTGGAGTGTCAGGCCACAGCTTCTCCTTTTGGCCAACAGACAAAAGAACGTCAACTATTTTCTGTTCTTTGAGGCTACCCTTCCTTCCCTGTGGATTTTAAGGGAAAGAATAAGGCTTAGTGATGGGGAAGCTGAGAGGCCCCAGGGCAGGTGGGTGGTGGGCCTGTAGGGTGAAGTGTTACTTTCACACTCAAGTCAGAGCAGGTGTGCTGGTGTTTTGACTTTCTGCAGTGAAATTTCCCTTGTCAGAAATTTAGTATGGTGTTGGGTTTCAGGTTTAATAGAAGAAAATGCCAGCGCACAGCATGTGTTCCCGTAATATTTTTCACTAAACGGCTTTGATTATCCTTTTGTGAATCTCTCACAACTTTATATAAGTTGTTCTTAGACTTTTTCTCAGTACCTTTGGCTTGAAGGGGTGGTGCTAAACTTCTGTTTTTGTTTGAGACAGGGTCTCACTGTTGCACAGGCTGGAGTGCAGTGGCATGATCACAGCTCACTGCAACCTCTGCCTCCCAGGTTCAAGCAATTCTTTTTTTTTTTTTGAGACGGAGTTTCGCTTTTGTTACCCAGGCTGGAGTGCAATGGCGCGATCTCGGCTCACCGCAACCTCCGCCCCCTGGGTTCAGGCGATTCTCCTGCCTCAGCCTCCTGAGTAGCTGGGATTACAGGCATGCGCCACCATGCCCAGCTAATTTTTTGTATTTTTTAGTAGAGACGGGGTTTCACCATGTTGACCAGGATGGTCTCGATCTCTCGACCTCGTGATCCACCCGCCTCGGCCTCCCAAAGTGCTGGGATTACAGGCTTGAGCCACTGCGCCCGGCCAAGCAATTCTTATGCCTTAGTCTCCTGAGTAGCTGGCACCACCACGCCTGGCTAATTTTGTTATTTTTTGCTAGAGATGGGGTTTCACCGTATTGGCTAGACTGGTCTCGAACTCCTGGCCTCAAGTGAGCCTCCTGCCTCAGCCTCCTAAAGTGCAGGGATTACAGATGTGAGCCATTGCTCCTGGCCTGATACTCAACTTAATATCAAGATGGCATTGGCTGGAGGAGGAATTTGGAATTGTCATTTATTCACCTCTGTTTAATTTTTTAACAAAAAAGTGAAGAATTGTTTTTCACTTTTTTATTTAGAAAGTGAAGAATGTTTTTTTCTTTTGAGACAAGTCTCACTCTGTCACCCAGGCTGGAGTGTAGTGGCACTATCTTGGCTCACTGCAACATCTCCCTCCTGGGTTCAGTTGGCCTCAGCCTCCTGAGTAGCTGGGACTACAGGCACATGCCACCACACCCAGCTAATTTTTGTATTTTCAGTAGATACAGGGTTTCACCATATTGGCCAGGCTAGTCTTGAACTCCTGACCTCGTGATCCATCTGCCTTGGCCTCCCAAAGTGCTGGGATTACAGGTGAGAGCCACCCACCGCACCCAGCCCACCTCTTTTTAAATTTTTTTTATTTTTTTGAGATGGAGTTTCGTTCTTGTTGCCCAGGCTGGAGTGCAATGGCATGATCTCAGCTCACTGCAATCTCTGTCTCCTGAGTTCAAGCGATTCTCCTGCCTCAGCCTCCCAAATAGCTGGGATTATAGGCATGCACTACCATGCCCAGCTAATTTTGTATTTTTAGTAGAGATGGGGTTTCTCCATGTTGGTCAGGCTGGTCTTGAACTCCCGACATCCCACCCACGTTGGCCTCCCAAAGTCCTGGGATTACAGACATAAGCCACCATGCCTGGCCTTTATTTTATTTTATTTTATTATTTTTTTTGAGATGGAATCTCTCTCTGCAATCCAGGTTGGAGTGTAGTGGCGTGATCTTGGCTCACTGCGACGTCCACCTCCTGGGTTCAAGTGATTCTTCTGCCTCAGCCTCACTGAGTAGCTGGACTGGCATGCTCCACCATACCCGGCTAATTTTTATATTTTTAGTAGAGACAGGTCTTAGCCATGTTGGTCAGGCTGATGACGAACTTCTGACCTCAGGTGATTTGCCTGCCCTGGCCTCCCAAAGTGCTGGGATTACAGGTGTGAGCCACCACACCTGGACTATTTTAACTTTTTTTTAAAGAGAGAGATAGGATCTCTCTCTTTCACCTAGGATGGAGTGCAGTGGCATGATCATGCCTCACTGCAGCCTTGAACTCCTGACCACAAGTGATCCTCTTGCCTCAGCCTCCTGAGTAACTGGAACTATAGGTTCATGCTGCCACACCCCACTAATTTTTAAATTTTTTATAAAGGCAGGCTCTCGCTTTGTTGCCTAGGCTGTTATGGGACTCCTGGGCTCAAGTGATCCTCCCAACTTGGCCTCCCACAGTGCTGAGATTATAGATGTGAGCCTATAATTACAGACAGCTTGGCCTATTACCTCTGAGAAATGAAGAATTATGAATTTTACGTTTCTTCAACAAAAGGTTATGGGAGAATCTACTGACTTTTTTTTTTTTAATTGGATAATTTCTTTTTAAATAGGTTGCTGGTCAAATTCCCTGAGTTGAATTACCAGCTTAAAATTAAAGTGTGCATTGACAAGTAAGTACTCCTATCTTAGTTCTTTTTTTCAAATGAGGAACAGAAAAATGAGAACTTTGACAGGCATCGTTTGAACTCGAGACTCTGTCTTTATTCACAGATCTTTTTTGTGGACAAAAGTTTACAAAAGCCTTGGCATTGTCATTTCCGCACCAGAACAAAGCCACAAAGCTGAGGGTATAGGTGTGATTTGTGGTTGCTGTTGTTTAGCGTTTTACTTGTACATGTCATTCATGCATTTTATATATAAGACTGAGATCATGTGTTAATTAATGACTGAGATACATTCTGCAAAATGTATCATTAGGCAATTTTGTTGTGCAAACATCGTAGAGTAGATAGTCCTTATACAAACCTGGGTGGCAGAGCCTATTGCACACCTACGCTATGTGGTAGAGCCGGCTGCTTGTAGGCTGCAAAGCTGTACAGTATGTTGCCATGTTGAATACCGTAGGCAGTCGTAGTACACATCACAATGCAGTAGGAATTTTTCAGCTCCATTATCATCTTATGGGAACACTGTCATATATGCAGTTTGTCGTTGACTGAAATGTCTTTATATATTCTTTCCATACATAGCGTGTGGAAAGAATAGATCTTTTATTTTTTTGAGATGGAATCTTGTTCTGTTGCCAGGCTGGAGTGCAGTGGCATGATCTCGGCTCACTGCAACCTTCGCCTCTGGGTTCAAGCGATGATTTCCCTGCCTCAGCCTTCCGAGTAGCTGGGACTACAGGTGCATGCCACCACACCCAGTTAATTTTTTTTATTTTTTTATTATTTTTATTTTTTTATTTTAGTAGAGATGGGGTTTCATCATGTTGGCCAGGATGGTCTTGATTCCCTGACCTTGTGATCCACCTCCATCCCCTGACCTTGGGAGGCCTCAGCCTCCCAAAATGCTGGCATTACAGGCATGAGCCACTGTGCCCAGCCTTTTTTTTTTTTTTTTTAATTGTTCCACACTTTACCATATCCATATAATGGAATACTCAAAATTTCATAATACCTTTCAGGATGTAAGATACACATACCCTTTGAATATATCAGAAAAGAGAAAATGCATACTTAGTTGATATAATTATCTGGAAATTCCATGACAATGAACTGGAAAATAATGAAATAAGGGAGTTGACAATGTGGGAGGTTTAATAAGTACATATGCAATGTGAAACACAGGTTCCCCTTCCTATGGGGAGGCAACCAACTGTGCCTACTATGCAAAGGTGTTATGATGCACTGATAAACGGTAACTAAATAGTTTATAGAAATGCCAGGAGCACAGAGGTTTTTTCAGGAGAGTGACTAACAGGTGGTCAAAGTAGGCTTTTTGAAGAAACATGGACCCTGTTTTACTGACAACGGTCTGTGTTCTTACAGAGACTCTGGGGATGTGGCAGCTCTCAGAGGGTAAGTTCCGCCTAGAGGCTTCCTTTTGTTCCATTTAACTTAACTTCATCCTTACTTTATACTTGGTCACCTACATGGCTGACTGTTCTCCTGCGATTCAGATCCCGGAAATTTAACATTCTGGGCACAAACACCAAAGTGATGAACATGGAAGAGTCCAACAACGGGAGCCTCTCTGCAGAATTCAAACACTTGGTATGTGGGAGGAGCTTCCTTCACAAAGGGCCTCTGGCTGAGGGAGAGAGCTGGGGAGAGCCTCGAGGACACCTGGCCTTTTCTTTCCTTGCAGACCCTGAGGGAGCAGAGATGTGGAAATGGGGGCCGAGCCAACTGTGATGTAAGTTTTGTTGGGGGTGTTTTCCTTGAGGGAGAGAGGGGAAAAGACGCTTCTTATTACCCAGAATTAGAAACATTGACCTGTCCTTTCAGCTGTAGTTAATTCCGAAAAGCTATTGTGGGCCAAAGTGACCTGATCAGAAGTTCCATGTGCCGTGGCATTCTGTGGCTTGGAGCATTTCCGTGAATATCTGGGAGTTGGCTCCTCCTTAAGGAGATGTGGAAAGTCCCTTGCTGAGTAGTTCTCCACACCCATGTGTTATAAAGTAGCTTTCCACCTTGCCTGGGGCTTTCCAAATTCCCCTTCCAGATCCTGCAGCTGACCCTGCTTGGCTCCATTCTCAGTGTCCCATTTTTCTGTCTCACTGAGGTAGGATAGAGAGTGTAAAAGCAATAGTCCCGAGCTAAACTTTAAAATAAATGACTACCTTGTGTTAGCTTGCTTAGGGAAAGAGTAAATAAAGTAAACGAACAAACAAAAACCCATCTTGTTCTTTATCCCCCTTATTTTCTGCCTTTCATTGATTCAGTTGTTGGATTCTTGGTGTCAAGAATAATTTTTATTTTTTTAATAAAAAAAGGTAAATATGACCGAAAGCTACTTTAGTAATTTTAAAAAATTGTGACACCCTGTTCTTTTTCTCACATTTGTCCCCTGAACAATTCTTCCTCTTTAAAATGTAGCAGTCCTAGCTAGGTGCAGTGGCTCACACCTGTAATCCCAGCACTTCGGGAAGCCGAGGCAGGCTGGTCACTTGAGGTCAGGAATTTGAGACCAGCTTGGCCAACATGGTGAAACCCCGTCTCTACTAAAAATACAAAACTTAGTTGGGCGTCGGTGGTGTGCACCTATAGTCCCAGCTACTGGGGAGGCTGAGGCCTGAGAATGCCTTGCACCTGGGAGGTGGAGGTTGCAGTGAGCCAAGATTTTGCCACTGTACTCTAGCCTGGGCAACAGTGAATCTCTGTCTCAAAAACAAGTAAATAAAACGAAACATAGCAGTCTGTTTAAAAAATGCGGAATTTTACTTGACAGTAGAGTGAAGTAGCTAGCCTGTATGCAATGACATGCGAAAATGTACATGACATATTTAGAAAAGCAAAATGTAAAGTAATTTGAATAGTATTACTGTATGTGTTTTAAAGATACAGTACACTCTTATGTGCATTCATATGTATATTAAGAAATTCTGGAGGAATATACACCCAGCAGTGCTATGTATTAGTGCTGCTGTCAGTATCTGTGGCTATTCTAAACTGTCTCTGTAATATTTGCATTTTAAACTGAATATATTACTTTTATAATCAGAAAAAGTATTAAAAATGAATTAGAATTCAATTTTTTTTTTTTTTTTTTTTTGAGACAGTCTTGCTCTGTCGCTCAGGCTGGAGTGCAGTGGTGTGATCTCAACTCACTGCAACCTCTGCCTCCTGGGTTCAAGCGATTCTCCTACCTCAGCCTCCCGAGTAGCTGGGACTGCAGGCGTGCAACACCACACCCAGCTAATTTTTGTATTTCTAGTGGAAACGGGATTTCACCATGTTGGTCAGGCTGGTCTTGAACTCCTGAACTCGTGATCTGCCCACCTCGGCCTCCCAAAGTGCCGGGATTACAGGCATAAGCCACTGCATCTGGTCTAGAATTCAATTTCTGAGAATTCATTGGTAACTGTTATTTAAAATAAGGTTGCTATACTGATGTAAGACATTGTTATAGTCACTTTGGTAGTATAAATTGTTATAGTCAATTTGGCAGTATAAAAATGAACATACCCTGTAAACCAACAGTGCCATTCCAGGATTCAACAACAGAGAAATCTTTGCATATATGTACCAGGAAACATGTATAAAGTGCAGAGCAGCCTGATTATAAGCTCTAAATGCAACCCAAATAAATATCCATCAACACTAGAATGAATAAATTTGTGATTTGTGGTTTAGACATACAATGGAATACTACACGGCTGTGGAAAGGAATACATTACAGATACACATAACCATGTGCATTCGTTTTACATTGAGTGAAAAGTGAATCACAAAAGAATACATTGGGCCGGGCGCGGTGGCTCACGCCTGTAATCCCAGCACTTTGGGAGGCTGAGGCGGGTGGATCACAAGGTCAAGAGATCAAGACCATCCTGGTCAATATGGTGAAACCCCGTCTCTACTAAAAATACAAAAAATTAGCTGGGCATGGTGGCACGTGCCTGTAATCCCAGCTACTCAGGAGGCTGAGGCAGGAGAATTGCCTGAACCCAGGAGGCGGAGGTTGTGGTGAGCCGAGATCGCGCCATTGCACTCCAGCCTGGGTAACGAGAGCAAAAAAAAAAACTCCGTCTCAAAAAAAAAGAATACATTGGATCCATATTCGTAAGTTTCACTAAACAATGCCCACATTAATTAGAGAAACTAATATGATAAAACTGTAAAAAAAAAAAAAAAAAAGGCTAGGAAATGCTAAACTCAAAAGACAAAATTTTTATTTTTGAGGGAGAAGGGAAGGGGATGAGGTTTGGGAAGGGCATCCAGAGAATTTCAGGAGTGATGGCTGTTTCCTTAAATTGAATGGTGGGTTCACATTGTTTTGTTATTCTTTGTGCCTTACATAATTTACAAATAACCGACTGGATCTATGTAGTATTATAATACAAACTGAGGAAAGGATTAGGTTGAGGATCATAGCACTGGAGGTTCTTCATGTTGAAGAGAGTAAATGCCGAGCAAGTTGTGTCCCTGGCAGTTTGTGGCCACCTGGCGGCTTACCCTTCTTGGTGTGGTGAGGCTTGGCATGTCACTTTCCTTGGCTGTGGCTGCTAGTACCGAATGCCATTCTCTCTGAGAAAAGGCATCCTTCTCTTTTTAAATTTTTATTTATTTATTTTTGAGATGGGGTTTTACTCTTGTTGCCCAGGCTGAAGTACAGTCGTGCAGTCTTGGCTCACCACAACCTCCGCCTCCTGGGTTCAAGTGATTTTCCCGTCTCAGCCTCCTGAGTAGCTGGGATTACAGGCATGCGCCACCACACCCAGCTAATTTTTTTTTGTATTTTAGTGGAGATAGGGTTTCTCCAGGTTGGCCAGGCTGGTCTCGAACTCCAGACCTCAGGCGATCTGCCTGCCTCGGCCTCCCAAAGTGCTGGGATTTCAGGCATGAGCCACTGCGCCCAGCCAATTTTTATTTTTTTTAAGATGGGGTGTCACTCTGTCACCCCAGCTAGAATGAAGTAGCACAATCATAGCTCATTGCAGCCTCCATCTCCTCGGCTCAAGCCATCCTCACACCTCAGCCTCTCGAGTAGCTGGGGCTATAGGTGCATGCCACCACACCCAGCTAACTTTTGTATTTTTTGTAGAGATGGAGTTTTGCCATGCTACTTATTTTGTATTTTGTGTAGAGATGGACTTTTGCTCGAACTCCTAGGCCCAAGCAATCCTCCAGCTTTGGCCTCCCAAAGTGCTGGGATTATAAGCATGAACCACCACACCTGGGCTAAGAGTGTCCTTCTCGTTACTGTAGGCTTCCCTGATTGTGACTGAGGAGCTGCACCTGATCACCTTTGAGACAGAGGTATATCACCAAGGCCTCAAGATTGACCTAGAGGTGAGTTCTGCAGTAGAATCGGTGAGAGGCTACATGCAGGGGGGATTTAGGACAAAAACTTCCAGCGGGATTTTTACAAGAGAAGGTGGAATGATTACTGTTTGCTTAACACTGTGCTTATTTGTGCTTACTTTTCTCCAAAAAAATCCTTGGCATCCCATCTGAGAATGAAGTCTTGCTTGAGTGCTCAGAAGATGTGTGTATACTCAGTTGATAGAAAAATCTGTATTTAGAAATTGATTGGCCAGGCATAGTGGCTCATGCCTGTAATCCCAGCTCTCTGGGAGGCCAAGGCTGGTGGATCACAAGGTCAGGAGTTCGAGACTAGTCTGGCCATCATGGCAAAACCCTGTCTCTACTAAAAATACAAAAATTAGTTGAGCGTCGTGGCAGGCGCCTGTAATCCCAGCTACTCAGGAGGCTGAGGCAGGGGAGTCACTTGAACCTGGGAGGCTGAGGTTGCAGTGAGCCAATATCATACCATTACACTCCAGCCTGGGCAACAAGAGCAAGACTCTGTCTCAAAAAAAAAGAAAAAAAAAAAAAGAAAAATTGATTAGAGCTGACTTTATAAAGTTTGGGCCCAAGAGTCTTAGCAGCCAGTGTGTTTAGTATACAGAAAATCGTGGCAATGACATTCTCTTTTCCCAACTTTCTTGACTTTTAAATTAAGATATACCTAGAAAAGCAGGAATCCTGGTCTTTGATTCCTGAGACCTCTCTGTTTCATGTGAAGATACAGCTTCAAGTGCCTTCAGGTTCTTTAAAATGGGGCAATCTGTAGACTGTGAGTCAAGCTGTGAGCAAGTCAGGTTTTACAAGGGACTGGTAT
Organism: Saimiri boliviensis; assembly: GCF_048565385.1. Classification (NCBI taxonomy): domain Eukaryota; kingdom Metazoa; phylum Chordata; class Mammalia; order Primates; family Cebidae; genus Saimiri; species Saimiri boliviensis. The sequence continues at coordinate 47,780,602 of NC_133465.1, read as the reverse complement.
GTTCCGACAGCAGCCCGAGCCCTGTGGCCATGCTGGGCATTCTTTCCACTCTGATTGCTGACTCAGTCACACTCCTTGCCTAGAGTTGGCAGCAGGTGTGGCTTATGGCATGTCCTTTCATTCTGAGCCCCGTGAGATGCGGGTGAAGAGATTTCCGAGGCTGTGCGAGCCCCTCTGCCTCCCTGCTCAGTGCCCACTTCCTCCGCAGACCCACTCCTTGCCAGTTGTGGTGATCTCCAACATCTGTCAGATGCCAAATGCCTGGGCGTCCATTCTGTGGTACAACATGCTGACCAACAACCCCAAGGTTAGTGCCCCCTCCTTTTAGTTGGTGCCCCAGGATCTTCTGCAACTTATGAGTACCTAGTATAGACAACGAGCACCATCGCTCATCTAAACGAGCAAATGTGTTCTTTCCTATAGAACGTGAACTTTTTTACCAAGCCCCCAATTGGAACGTGGGATCAAGTGGCCGAGGTCCTGAGCTGGCAATTCTCCTCCACCACCAAGCGAGGACTGAGCATTGAGCAGCTGACTACACTGGCGGAGAAACTTTTGGGTTCGCATTTTCACCCCTCCTCCCTCCCACCTGCCCAGAAAAGGGATCTGTCCATTTTCATGCTGTGGGTGAAAAAAAAAGAATCAAAAAAAGAAAAGGGATCTGACCTATAGGGCCGCTCATTTGGGCCATGTCTACTGATCATTAGGTCATGTTTCCTGAGCAAGGCACTGTGTTGGGGCCAGGAAACAGGGCTTCCATCAGGTTGGGGAGTTGGAGTGCAGAGGCAGTTTGCAGTCAGGGTGACAATTTTTGAGGTAAGATGTAGATTTCTTTTCTCCTGGTTGCTATCTAACTCACCCTTCCAGGGTACCACTCCATCTAACCTTAGAAGATATTTTTTTCTTTTTTTTTTTTTAAAGATGGGGTTTCACTATGTTGGTCAGGCTGGTCTTGAACTCCCAACCTCAGGTGATCCGCCCTCCTAGGCCTCCAAAGTGCTTGGATTACAGGTGTGAGCCACCACGCCTGGCCTAGAAGATCTTTTAAGTGTGTTTTGGAAGGTAGAGCTAAAGGCTTGATATTCCCCATCCATTTCTTCTTCTTCTTTTTTTTTTTCCCCCTTGTTCCCTATCCATTTCTTTAATCAACTATAGGCTAGTTTTTTGTGGGTTTTCTTTGAGACAGAATCTCGCTCTGTCACCAGGCTGGAGTGCAGTGGGGCGATCTCGGCTCACTGCAACCTCCGCCTCCCGGGTTCAAATGATTCTCCTCTCTCAGCCTCCCACATGGCTCGGACTACAGGCATGCACCACCATACCAGGCTAATTTTGTATTTTTACTAAAGATGAAGTTTCACTATGTGAGTCAGGATGGTCTTGATCTCTTGACCTCATGATTCGCCCACCTCTTCCTCCCAAAGTACTGGGATTACAGGCATGAGCCACCGTGCCCAGCTGCCTATAGGCTAGCTTTTAAAAAAGAATTAGTGGAATATTTTATGTGCTACCTGGGCTAGAAGTAGCTTTATCCTAATAAAGCTGTTGCCACCAAATACACTTGTCTGACACCAGATGTCAGCTTGTTAGTGAGTGCTGCTGCTGGTCCCCAGCCCACCACCCAAGGCTGGGAAGAGCAGGGGCACTTATTACATCACCCTCTATCCCTGCTGGGCTGTCCAGCAACAAAGATGGGTCAGATAATGGTAATGTGTTTGTCCTCATGTGTGCACACACACAACAGTGGCCACCTTTTAATATGTGAACACCAGTGGTCTCGTGGCCCACTGTGGGACCAATGTGTGTGTGTTCTGTTTTAAGAGATAACACCAGGCTGGGCTTGGTGGCTCATGCCTGTAATCCCAGCACTTTGGGAGGCTGAGGTGGGCGGATCACAAGGTCAAGAGATCAAGAGCATCCTGGCAAACATGGTGAAACCCCGTCTCTACTAAAATAATAAAAATTAGCCAGGCATGGTGGCGCATGCCTGTAGTCCCAGCCACTCAGGAGGCCGAGGGAGGAGAATCACTTGAACCCGGGAGGCAGGAGGTTGCAGTGAGCTGAGATTGCACCACTGCACTCCAGCCTGGCGACAGAGCAAGACTCTGTCTCAAAATAAAAAAGAAAGTAAGAAATAACATCTTGACCTCAACCTGAAAATGTACTACTTGATTCTTTTTCTTTTCCTTCAGGACCTGGTGTGAATTATTCAGGGTGTCAGATCACATGGGCTAAGTTTTGTAAAGTAAGCAATCTTGTTAAATCCTCTTGGGAATGGGAGTACTCACCTGCATGGCTGTTGTGGAGGGGTCTGGCTTAAAGGCTTGAACTCTTGGTCCAGCAGCCAGTAGGACCTGCCAGTGGGTAGACAGGCCTGAGGATTTGGGTGGTGCACTGTGCCCCAGGAAGGGAAAGGCTGGGGTGGCGGTAGACTTGGCTTTCCCGTTATTCTTTTCTCCAGGAAAACATGGCTGGCAAGGGCTTCTCCTTCTGGGTCTGGCTGGACAATATCATTGACCTTGTGAAAAAGTACATCCTGGCCCTTTGGAACGAAGGGTAAGTCGGACAGAGTGTGCACAGGTGTAACTAAGTCCCCTGATCTCGGTGAGCCAGTGGCAGTGGGTGGCTGCCCTGTTAGCAATAACAACACTGTTCCTCCTCGTGGCTTCAGGTACATCATGGGCTTTATTAGTAAGGAGAGGGAGCGGGCCATCCTGAGCACAAAGCCTCCAGGCACCTTCCTGCTAAGGTTCAGTGAAAGCAGCAAAGAAGGCGGCGTCACTTTCACTTGGGTGGAGAAGGACATCAGCGGTAAGTGAGGCTCCCACCCACCCCACCTGCTGGCGGCTGCTGAGGCCTCATCACCACTGCTAGTTCCAGGCACCTGCTGCCCCCTGGTGGGTGGAGATGGCCCCGACTCCCTGCCTCAGTCACATTTGGGTGACTTCTGAATCCTTCCAGCTGAAGCATTGGTTTGCTTTTGTTTTGCTTCCTCCAGTGGCTATTGGTTGAGAAATTTGCAGTTTAAATTTTATTCTTCATCCCTTTCCTGTTTATCCTGTTAATATATCTTATGCAAGTAGTTATATTCAAGTTTATTGCCTTTGACCCAGCCGGTAGCCTCTTCTAAATGAGGAGCCAGCCTGAAACATTTCCACAGTACCAGGTCACTGGACAGGAGGTTCAGGGTCTCAACACTAGGGTGGTTTATGTCTTCTCCCCTTAGAGGAAATAAAAATGGGCCCTTTTCTCTGAGATTACCTAGCTGTAGGTTCCATGATCTTTCCTTCCCACGTCCCATGACAGGTAAGACCCAGATCCAGTCGGTGGAACCATATACCAAGCAGCAGTTGAACAACATGTCATTTGCTGAAATCATCATGGGCTATAAGATCATGGATGCTACCAATATCCTGGTCTCTCCGCTGGTCTATCTCTACCCTGACATTCCCAAGGAGGAGGCATTCGGAAAGTATTGTCGGCCAGAGAGCCAAGAGCATCCTGAAGCTGACCCAGGTAGTTGTTGATTTTCTATGTTCCTGGCATTTAATTTTTGGGAAAAGTTGGAAATTTCAGGATCTTTGGAGGATAGACAGGTAAATGCCTGAATAACCTGGGGGATCACTATTTGTCCTTATGGGAACGCACTGTAGTGAGTGCTTTTCTGGGGGTGACTGATGGGATTTTTTTTTTTTTTTTTTGAGACAGAGTTTTGCTCTTGTTACCCAGGCTGGAGTGCAATGGCGCGATCTCGGCTCACTGCAACCTCCGCCTCCTGGGTTCAGGCAATTGTCCTGCCTCAGCCTCCTGAGTAGCTGGGATTACAGGCACACGCCACCATGCCCAGCTAATTTTTTCTATTTTTAGTAGAGACGGGGTTTCACCATGTTGACCAGGATGGTCTCGATCTCTTGACCTCGTGATCCACCTGCATGGCCTCCCAAAGTGCTCGGATTACAGGCTTGAGCCACCGCACCTGGCTGACTGAGGGGATTTGAGAGAAGAATCAGAATCACTTAGACTAGCGCAGCCCCTGCTTCACGAGAGTTCATTAGTCTTAAGAGGGGATACAGCCTGGGCAACATGGCAAAACCGCGTCTCTACAAAAATACAAAAAAATTACCCAGGTGTGGTGGCGCGCATTTGTAGTTGTAGCTACTCAGGAGGCTGAGGCGAGAGGATCACCTGAGCCCAGGAGTTCAAGGCTGTAGTAAGCGGTGATTGTGCCACTGCACTCCTGGCTGATAGTGAGACACTGCGTCAATAATAAAAATAAAGAAGGGCCGGGCATGGTGGCTCAAGCCTGTAATCCCAGCACTTTGGGAGGCCGAGGCGGGTGGATCACGAGGTCAAGAGATCAAGACCATCCTGGTCAACATGGTGAAACCCCGTCTCTACTAAAAATACAAAAAAATTATCTGGGCATGGTGGCGCGTGCCTGTAATCCCAGCTACTCATGAGGCTGAGGCAGGAGAATTGCCTGAACCCAGGAGGCGGAGGTTGCAGTGAGCTGAGATTGCACCATTGCACTCCAGCCTGGGTAACGAGCGAAACTCCATCTCAAAAAAAAAAATAAATAAATAAAATAAAGAAGGGATTGATACACATACATACCCCAAAACATGCCTGAAACATGAGAAGAGAAAGTGAAGACAGTTTTTGTTAACAGGATGCCCAGCTGGCACAGTGCTTCTGTAGATGCTGGAAGGTTTGAGCACGGGTTTTAGCCCAGCATACCGCTTTTTGCCTGTCACTGAACCATGTCAGTGTGGCAGGCAGGTGGGCTGAAGAAACGCTTTCTGGAGGAAATGATTATTAGCAGCATGGGAGAATGGTTTACACCAGAGTAGAAGAGCTGGGAGCATCATTTTTGAAGGGGAAGACAGTGACTGGGTGGAGGGCAAGGGATCAGTATTTAGAATGTGCAACTGTTGCAAATAAGGTATTTTTTAATGTGTAAGAGGATGTGTATTTATGTTACTTATAAATTAATTTAGCTGGGTGCAGTGGCTCATGCCTGGAGTCCTAGCACTTTGGGAGGCCCAGGCAGGTGGATCACTTGAGCCTAGGAGTTTGAGACCAGCCTGGATAACATAGTGAGACCGTAAAAAAAATTTTTTTTAATTAGCCAGGGGTGGTGGTTTGTGCCTGTAGTCCCAGCTACTTAGGAGGCTGACTGAGGTGGGTGGATTGCTTGAGCCCAGGAGGTTGAGGCTGCAGTCAGCCATGATTATACCACTGCACTCCAGTCTGGGCTACAGAACAAGACCTTGTCTTACAAATAATAAAGAAATTAAAAGTATTATTTTACATTAAACCGGTAATCTCAGCTGGACGTGGTGGTTCACACCTGCAATCCTGCCACTTTGGGAGGCTGAAGAAGGAGGATCACTTGAGGCCAGGAGCTCAAAACCAGCCTGGTAACATAGTAAGACCCCTCTACAAAAAAAAAAAGAAAAGAAAAAAGAAAAAACAGGCTGGGCACGGTGGCTTATGCCTATAATCCAAACACTATGGGAGGCAGAGGCAGGTGGATCACCTGAGGTTGGAAGTTCGAGAGCAGCCTGACCAACATGGAGAAATCCTATCTCTACTAAAAACACAAAATTAGCCGGGCATGGTAGCCCATGCCTGTAATCCCAGCTAGTCGGGAGGCTGAGGCAGGAGAATCGCTTGAAACCTGGGAGGCAGAGGTTGCCGTGAGCCGAGATCGTGGCATTGTACTCCAGCCTGGAAAACAAGAGTGAAACTCCATCTCAAAAAAAAAAAAAGAAAAGAAAAAGAAAAAATGAAACAAAACTGTAATCTCTGGAGCTGTCCTCAGTGTGGAGGGGGCAGCCCCATCTGTTCCCTTTCAGCACTTGTTGTTTTGACTCTCTGGGTTGCCTGTGCAGATCCTGATGGGGAGCCTCTGATTTACCATTCTTTGTTTTATCTAACTTTCTGTAATTATAAAGCTGGAGTGCAGTCGCGTGATCTTGACTCACTGCAACCTCTGCCTCCTGGTTCAAGCAATTCTCCTGCCTCAGCCTCCCAAAGTGCTGGGATTACGGGCACGAGCTACCGCTACCGACTTAATGATGGGCTCTTTAACGTGATTTTTTAGGGTTAACTCCCTGCCCAGGTTACTGTTGAAAAAGCTGTTTTTGTCCAAATAGCACACACACAGAAACCCACCAACTTCTGTCCTACTTTTTCCTAGGAATTCCTTCTGAGGAACTTCTTGGGGTGGGGCAGCGTGGGGCTTGGAGGAGGGAGTTGGAGCTAACTGCCAGTGGCCTTTCTCCTTCATTCCGGTCCTGAGTCTCATTCACACTATAGGAGTTTTCACTCACTTCCTGTCTGCCGCCTATCTCTCTTTCCACTTGGGTTTCAGTTGGGAGATCTGTTTATCAGCCCCAGCCACACTGCTCTTTGTTCCTTCTGCAAAAGACATTGGGGTCCCAGGGCTGCTTTCAAGTTCCCACCTCCCAGTCTGAGGCTGCATCCTCCATTACCATTGCCCTTCCTGTGGGCTGGGAGGCCAGGTCCTTTCCTGCCCAGTTTCCTCTGGGGCAAGGCAGTCATCAGGAGAAAAGAACTAATTACTTGAGTAATTTGCCTGCCTCTCTTGCAGGGCACTCATCAGGAGAAAAGAACTAATTACTTGAGTAGTTTGCCTGTCTTAGTGAGAGGAGTGTGCCCTGAGGCGGGTGTTGGGGGGGTGTCCCTGTTATAAAATGGGCGCCTTCAGGAAGGTGAACATGTGACCATTTCTTCTCTTTCCATCACAAGAGTATTATGGTGTGAGAGTCTCAAAGATAATTATCCTCCCAGGACACTTCTCTCTTCCTTCTCTGCTGGAAACCCACAGGGCATTTCCTTCTGTTTGAGGGAGAGGTTCTGAGCCACTTACAAACTAGATAAAGTAGATGAAGGCATTTTTCTCAGTTATCTTTGTTTTTTTTTTTTTTTTTTTTTTTTTTTTTTTTTTGAGACTTATCTTGCACTGTCTCCCAGGCTGGAGTGCAGTGTTGGGATCTTGACTCACTGCAACCTCCATCTCCCGAGTCAAGAGATTCTCGTGCTTCAGCCTCCCGAGTAGCTGGGATTACAGACACACGCCACTACGCCTGGCTAATTTTTAGTAGAGACAGGGTTTCACCAGGCTGGTCTCAAACTCCTGACCTCAAGTGATCTTCCCTCTTTGGCCTCCCAAAGTACTGGGATTACAGGTTTGAGCCACCCAGCCTGGTCTTGTTTTTGTTTTTGTTTTGTTTTGAGAGTCTCTGTCATTCAGGCTGGACTCACTGCAGCCTCTGCCTCCTGGGTTCAAGTGATTTTTCTGCCTCAGCCTCCTCAGTAGCTGGGATTACAGTCGTGCCACCATGCCCAGCTAATTTTTGTATTTTTAGTAAAGACGAGGTTTCGCCATGTTGGCCAGACTGGTCTTATAAACTCCTGGCCTCAAGTGATCACCCAACTCAGCCTCCCAAAGTGCAGGGATTACAAGCGTGAGCCACTGTGCCCAGCCTCAGCTATCTTGATCGCTAGAGAATTAAGTCCTTTTCTGTCTAGGGCGGCAGCTGCTCCGTAAGGGCTGGGCCAAAACGATTGGATTTATAAGATACTGGAGCCCTGTCTCAGTAGCTCCTTTGAATTCTGTACTGAATTGATCAGTTTCTTGGCCAAAAGTAAGCTCAGAGGGTGGCCCAAGAGCCACTCTGCAGTGCCTTCTTTCACACGGTCATCATGCTTTCCCGTCCTTCAGGTTCTCTGTAAGCCTCGTGTTTCATGGCTGTACTGTTCGCAGCTCACCCCTCCCTGCCCCATGCCTTCTCACCGGTTTGTTCACCTGAATTCCCCAGATTTCCTGCCAGTGTCTGCAGGGTTCCTCAACCTCTTGCTATAAGCATTCAGCATCTAAAATTCAGTTTATTCCCATCATCGCATTTCTAACTGTAGAATAATAATTATAAATGACAAAGCTCATAGAAAATCGGCACCTTTTCTTCCCCCTCCCTCTTATTTTATACATAAAAAAGAACATGGGCTGGGCGTTGTGGCCAAGTCTGAGTGTGATGGCTCATACCTATAATCCCAGCATTTTGGGAGGCTGAGCTGGGTGGATCACTTGAGGTCAGGAGTTGGAGACCAGCATGGTCAACATGGCAAAACCCTGTCTCTACTAAAATACAAAAATTATTCTGGGTGCGGTGGCTCACGCCTAATCCCAGCACTTTGGGAGGCCAAGGCGGGTGGATCACCTGAGGTCAGGAGTTCAAGAGCAGCCTGGCTAACATGGTGAAACCCTGTCTCTACTAAGATTACAAAAAATAAAACTAGCCAGGCATGGTGGTGGGTGCCTATAATCCCAGCTACTCGGAGGCTGATGAAGGAGAATCACTTGAACCTGGGAAGTAGAGGTTGCAATGAGCCGAGATTGTGCCACTGCACTCCAGCCTGGGCAACAGAGCAAAACTCTGTCTCAAAAAAAAAAAAAAAAAGACAAAAATTAGCCAGGCATGGTGGTGCTGCCTGTAGTTCCAGCTGCTTGGGAGGCTGAGGCAGGAGAATTGCTTTGACCCAGAATGGGAAGGTTGTAGTGAGCCGAGATTGTGCCACTGCACTCGAGCCTGGGCAACAGAGTTAAGACTCTCTCAAAAATCAGCCACCACCACCGCTACCACCACCACCACCACCCAAAAAAGAGACTATATCTTGTTCCAGGTCTCATAGCTGTTGAAGATGTACCTGGACCCAGGTCTCTGGTCTTCTATTTGAATCAGTTGTACTGCCCTACAAAGTCATATTCTTTTTGGTGCTTTTTGATTGATGTATTTATCCAAGTAGGAAGTTACTCATGCCCTCATCCAAAAATGTGGTAGAGGCCAGATGAGTGTTGGTAGGAATAGGAGGTATAACCTTTGGCTTTGGAACCACAAGCATTAGCTGTCTCCATGTTCTCTTAAAGACTGGGTGATGTTGGTATCTAGGCCGGACACCATGCAAAGACCACACAGGCTCGGTTCCTGCATGCAGAGAAGTTATCCAAGTGATAGGACCAGCCGGAGTAGAATCCTCAGACCACATGGAGGCTGTTAAACTTTTAAATCTAGGGAAAGAATGAATACAAGGTTGGCATTAGTCTAGGCCCAGGTGGGAAAGGGTTATGCTGAAAAGTCTCTGCAGCTCAGCACAGCTTTGTGCAAAGGATTGAAGTTCAAAGCTGCTAGTACGTAGAATATCAAATAGTAAAGATGAGGGCAGGCAAACCTGAGGGGCAGATAGAGCTTTCCCGACAATCTCTGCATGAGGATGGAGTGAGCTTCAAATCGGTCCTGCTGAGGCAGCCGGCGCTTCCTCCAGCTCTGCTTACTGAATGTGAAGTCACAGTCAGTAAGAAAACTGGTTTTGTTCTTCCCAGGCGCTGCCCCATACCTGAAGACCAAGTTTATCTGTGTGACACCGTAAGTGGCTTCCTTTCCCTATTTTGCCTTTATTTCTAATATCCTCAGTTATCCCTGGGAATAGGACACTGGGTGAGAGTTCATCTGCCAAGGGTTGGAAGCCCCTGGGCTATGTTTAGTACTCAAAGTGACCTTGTGTGTTTAAAAAGCTTGAGCTTTTATTTTTCTGTTGGAGACCAGAGTTTGATGGCTTGTGTGTGTGTGTTTTGTTCTTTTTTTTTTTTCCATTGTGTCTTGTCAACCCCCCCTTTCCCCTCCTGCTGCCCCCCATTTCCTACAGAACGACCTGCAGCAATACCATTGACCTGCCGATGTCCCCCCGCACTTTAGATTCATTGATGCAGTTTGGAAATAATGGTGAAGGTGCTGAACCCTCAGCGGGAGGGCAGTTTGGTGAGTATTTTGTTGACAGATGTTGTTCCTCTGAGGGAAGTGTTCCCCTTTTGAGTGATGCTCTCATGTACACAACCGAGAGCTGGTCACTGGGAATGGTAGGAGGTTCCAGAGCATTGTTCTCCAGTAGAAATGGCGTGAGTGCCACATGTGCAAATATGAATCCTCTAGCAGCCACATTGGAAACCAACAAAGTTAATTTTTACAATATATTTTATTTAACCCCGTAAATCCAACATACTTCAACATTTAAGAAAAAGTTGAGGCTGGGTGTGGTGGCTCATGCCTGTAATCCCAGCACTTTGGGAGGCTGAGGTGGGTGGCTCACTTGAGGTCAGGAGTTCAAGACCTGCCTGGCCAACAGGATGAGAGACCCCATCTCTACGAAAAATGTAAAAATTAGCCAGGCATGGTGGCACTTGCCTGTAATCCCATTTACTCAGGAGGCCGAGAAGGGAGGATCCCTTGAGCCTTGGAGATGGAGGTTGCAGTGAGCCGAGATGGTGCCACTGCACTCCAGCCTGGGCGACAGAGTAAGGCTCCATCTCAAAAAAAACAAAACTAAACTAAACTAAAAGAAAAAGTTGAGATCTTTTTCTTTTTTCATTTTTTCTTTCCTATAAGTCTTTAAAAATGTGGTGGGCTTTTGACAGCTACAGCACAGCTCGGTTTGGACAAACCAAATCTCAAAATGCTCGGTGGCCACGTGTGACTCAGGGCTCCTGAATTAAATAGTAGATCAAGGGCAGAAGAGCCAAGGACAGCCTTAGATCTTCTGTAAATGTAGAGATCTGAGGCTGGGCGCGATGGCTCAAGCCTGTAATCCCAGCACTTTGGGAGGCTGAGGCGGGTGGATCACGAGGTCAAGAGATCAAGACCATCCTGGTCAATATGGTGAAACCCCGTCTCTACTAAAAATACAAAAAAATTAGCTGGGCATGGTGGCGCGTGCCTGTAATCCCAGCTACTCAGGAGGCTGAGGCAGGAGAATTTCCTGAACCCAGGAGGCGGAGGTTGCGGTGAGCCGAGATCGCGCCATTGCACTCCAGCCTGGGTAACAAGAGCGAAACTCTGTCTAAAAAAAAAAATGTAGAGATCTGGGAATCAGAAGGAGAAAGGGCCCTTCCAGACGTAGGGTCCTCTAGGGAGGAGAGTAAATCTGGCTTTTCTCACCACCCCTGGGCTTTAAGGGGCAGGAGATTGGATGGCAGTGGTAGCCTGAGCCCTGCCCTCTGAAGGGCTGGGGGCGTGGACTGCCAGTTGCAGAGGGTGGACAACTGAACCCTTTTCCCTGTCTGTCCCTCCAGAGTCCCTCACCTTTGACATGGAGTTGACCTCAGAGTGCGCTACCTCCCCCATGTGAGGAGCTGAGAACGGAAGCTGCAGAAAGATACGACTGAGGCGCCTACCTGCGTTCCGCCACCCCTCACACAGCCAAACCCCAGATCATCTGAAACTACTAACTTTGTGGTTCCAGATTTTTTTTAATCTCCTACTTCTGCTATCTTTGAGCAATCTGGGCACTTTTTAAAATAGAGAAATGAGTGAATGTGGGTGATATGCTTTTATCTAAATGCAAATAAGGATGTGTTCTCTGAGACCCATGATCAGGGGATGTGGCAGGGGGGTGGCTAGAGGGAGAAAAAGGAAATGTCTTGTGTTGTTTTGTCCCTGCCCTCCTTTTTCAGCAGCTTCTTCTTGTTGTTGTTCTTAGACAAGTGCCTCCTGGTGCCCACGGCATCCTTCTGCCTGGTCCTGTAAGCAAATGCCACAGGCCACCTGTAGTTACATACTTCTGGCATTGCACTTTTTAATCTTGCTGACATCCAAATAGAAGATAGGACTATCTAAGCCCTAGGTTTCTTTTTAAATTAAGAAATAAGGACAATTAAAGGGCAAAAAACACTGTATCACCATAGCCTTTCTGTATTTAAGAAACTTCAGGCCGGGCGTGGTGGCTCATGCCTGTAATCCCAGCACTTTGGGAGGCTAGGCGGGTGGATCACGAAGTCAGGAGATTGAGGGCATCCTGGCTAACATGATGAAACCCCATCTCTACTAATAAAGTACAAAAAAAGTAGCCAGGCATGGTGACATGCGCCTGTCATCCCAGCTACTCAGGAGGCTGAGGCAGGAGAATCGCTTGAACCCGGGAGGCGGAGGTTGCAGTGAGCCGAAATCGCGCCACTTCATTCCAGCCTGGGTGACAGAGAGAGACTCCATCTCCAAAAAAAAAAAAAAAAAAAAAAGAAGCAGCAGCAGCTTCAGTTAACCAACTCCTTGGTGCTTTAAGCATTCAGCTTCCTTCAGGCTGATAATTTGTATAATCGCTGAAACAGGCTTCAGGTCAAACCCTTAAAAGACATCCGAAGCTGCAGCCTGGCCTTTGGTGTTGAAAGAGGAAGGTTTAAGGAGAACCCAAGCATTTTAGACTTTTTTTATAAATAGACTTTTATTTTCCCTTGTAATGTACTGGCCTTTAGTGGGTAAGGCAGGGCAGAGGGTGCTCACAACCTTGACTCCCTTTCTCCCTGGACCTGATCTGCTGTTTCAGAGGCTAGGCTGTTTCTGTGGGTGCCTTATCAGGGCTGGGATACTTCTGATTCTGGCTTCCTTCCTGCCGCGCCCTCCTGACCCCAGTCCCCCTGACCCTGCTAGTGGCATGTCTCCTCCATTGTCTACAGGTCCCTCGTCCTGTTTGTTTTAGGAATCCTGGTCTCAGGACCTCATGGAAGAAGAGGGAGAGAGTTACAGGTTCAACATGATGCAGACAGACTATGGGGCCCCAGCTACGTGTCTGGTTGAGCTCAGGGAATATGGTTCTTAGCCCAGTTTCTTGGTGATTTCCAGTGGCACTTGTAATGGCGTCTTCACTTAGTTCATGCAGGGCAAAGGCTTACTGATAAACTTGAGTCTGCCCTTGTGCCAGGGTGTATACTTGGCCTCCCTTTGAGGCTGGTGACTCTCTCCTCCCTGCTGGGGCCCCACAGGTGAGGCAGAACAGCTAGAGGGCCTCCCTGCCTGCCCGCCAAGGCCCATCAGCTCGCCTCTCCTGTGCATATGGGAACACTCAGCATATGCTAGGTGGGTCACCTCTGACCCAGAGGCATGGCTGGATTTAGCGACTCAAAATGACCTTGCCTTAGCTGTTCAGAGTTTCTATGGATTCTGTTTGTTAGATCCAATTAGCGGGTCTCTGAATGAAGCGGGAGAGGACCTTCTCTGAGATGAGCAGGGCTTGCCCCAGTCCTCCCAGCTGGAGACAGCTGATGATTCATGCAGAGCTCTAGCTTCTCCGGCAACTCTCTTCAGTACATGATAAGCTTAACTAATAAACTGAGGGAATATTTAGAAAGGTGAGACTTGGGCTTACCATTGGGTTTAAATCATAGGGACTTAGGGCAAGCATCTGGGCTTCTCTGGAGCAGATATTGTCAAGTTCATGGCCTTAGGTAGCGTGTATATATATGGTCTTAACTCTGATGGTAGCAAAAGTTCTGAGAGGAGCCCAGCCTTGTCTGGCCCCTAAAAGAACAGGGTCCTCAGGCCCTGCCCGCTTCCTGTCCACTGCCCGCTGCCCGCCCCCAGCCCAGCCCAGGGAATCCCGTGGGTTGCTTACCTACCTATAAGGTGGTTTATAAGCTGCTGTCCTGGCCACTGCATTCAAATTCCAATGTGTACTTCATAGTGTAAAAATTTATATTATTGTGGGGTTTTTTTGTCTTTTTTTTTTTTTTTTTTTTTGGTATATTGTTGTATCTACTTTAACTTCCAGAAATAAACGTTATATAGGAACCGTCTGATACTATGGCAGCTCTGTCTGGCTGGTGGAGGCTTCCCTTTCCCCTGTAAGTTCTGAGGGGCCTCACACACAGGTGGGTCCCGAGGTAGGAGCAGGAAGGGGTCTTGAGAGGAGGCGGTTGCCTTAGCCCCCTGCCCCCGCTTTCGTTAGCCAGCAGCCCGGAGGTAAGAGGTGCTTGGAGGAGCAGGGGGTCAATAGTCCAACGGCAGAAAGGTGTCAGAGCTGGAGGCCTCCCTCCCTGTCTCCATCCTCCCCCGAGCGGCCTCATCCTGTCTGGGTTCAGATAAGCCACCTAAGCGGGGTGGGGGGTAGATACTCCCACCGCACCCCCCAAGGCCTCCCCTTCCACAGTTGGCTCCTTTATCACTTTCCCTTCAGTTCACCCAGCGGGGACAACACGCAGACACACTCGGTGGCTGCTGGCCGCGGGGCCCCCGGCAGCGAGCAGTGATAATGCAGGGAAAAGCGCCCCGACTTTAGCTACACGGGCGCCCACGGGGCTTCTCCTCACCGCTACACGTGCCCCAGCGCCCTGGAGCGAGCGCCTTCCCTCGCAGAGATAGAGCAGATTAGCCCGGTGGGGCGGTGGCGCCTGCCCCTCCCCTCCCCATCCCTCCTCTCCCGCCCCTCCTCTGCCACCCCCGCCGGCCCCCTTCTCTGGGCCCTCTGCGCCTCCCTCCTGGGGCCTGCGAGCCTCCTCCTCCCTCGTTTGAGCTCTGAGCTCAGAAGGAACCTGCCCACAAACCTGGCTCCCAGCCCCACCCGGGGAGCCCGTGTTCCTGAGCCCGAGGCCCCCAGCGACTGCAAGGACTGGCTGCTGGTGACACGGGGGTCCAGCTGGGGTGGGCCGGTACCCCTGGCTGCACCCCCGCCTCACACAGTCGCCGGCAGCCGCGTGGTGCCACCTGCTGGCCTCCGGGAAGGAGGAGGATGGGACGGTTGCTGCGGCTCTCGGGCTGCCCCTGGGCCCAAGGGTTGAGAAGAATCTCGGCGCCGGGCCCTCCGCCGCCGGCTTCAAGGCTGCTGGGAACAGCAGCAGCTAAAGAGAGGCCTGGGTCAGAGAGCTGCCCACCCGCGCCCATCCCCATCTTTCCCCTACACCTCGAGTCCCCTGCTTTCTACGGAATGTGTGCCCCCTAACCTGGTTCCTTAGCCTTCTGAGAAACACTGACAGTATTCCAGGTGGTGGCCAGCACCCTGAAAACCAGAGCAAAGCGGGCAGAGTTAAATCTAAGACTAAACATGACAGCATTAGGGATACAGGGAGGAAGGAACAAAAACCACCCAGCCCCAGGGAGGCCACGGTGCCCCAAGCAGGAGCCATAGCAGCAAATGTATGAAAAAATACTTTATTCCAAAACACTGTTTACACAAATGTGTGGTCTCTGTACAAAGTACAAAAGAATCCCTCTTCTCATCCCACCTCCCTTCAGAGATGTTTCAGCCTTGAGCTCCCAATCTTCCGTGGCCAGCTGCCCCGACAGCGAGTCCAGCAGCCTCAGAGGGAGGGAGGATCGTGAGGTTGGGAGCAAGGCCGTCCCAGACCGCAGCCTGTTATGCAACAAGGAAAGGCCTGCCCTAGGCCCCACCTCCCAGCAGAGTCAAACCAGCTCAGCTTTTACCCCTCACTCCAGATTCCACAGGCACGCGGCCCCTGGCTGATATGCAGCTTGTCTTTCATGGCAGTTCTTCCCCCCCGGCAGGCAAGAGGACTAACCCTGCAAAGTGCCAGGGCCCCTGTCCACCCACCATATCCTAGACCCAATCTTTTCTTCCTCTTCGTAGACAAGGTGACAGACAGGCAAGGAAAGAAGCTGGGGCCCGACGCAGGGGAGAGAATGCAGATCCCGCGGAACGTGGGCAACAGCATCACAGACTTGAATGAAACCCAAGAACGAGCAGCCAAGCAAGGACTAATTCAGAGCAGCTCGGAAGCCCTCACTCAAACTGGGCGGCTCCTCTGTGCTAAGGACATGGCCAGGGCCCAGAAGAGCACTCAGAGGGTTCACAAAGAGTCTGAAGTCCACATTCACTTAAGTATAAAATATTACTCGAAAATGAACCCAGCCTCCCTCCTGAGAGATGAATCAGTTACATCAACATATGAGGACAGATGCATTTGCACACACACACACACACACACGAGGGCAAAGCTGCTCACTCTGGAGTGAAACTTCAGCTTAGAGACATTACCTGTCTCCTCTCCCCATGCGAATCATTCAAATAGCTGCTGAGCAGATGAAGGGCACAGGAGGACTAGGTTTGCCTGCACTGAATGCCTGCAGTGACAGAGGCTTGGTCTCTACCACGGCGGAGACAGGCCCAGTGGGCTCTTGGATGTCATGATCTGAAAAGAGGCCACCGCTGCTGCAGCCACATCCCAGGGCTGCACAGGGGAGGCAGGCGTAGCTCATGCACCAGGACACACAAACGCACACACATGCCTGCAGAGGTGTCAGTATGCACAGCCGTATAAACTCACAATGTATACGAACACTTCCCATTGAATATTGTTTCCAAAGAGAAGCCTGGGATTCAAACATTCATGAGAGGGAGCCTCTGGCAGAGGTGAAAAGACCAGCAGGGGGTGAGAGGCGGGGGTCAAGACTGTCCATCGGTCGGCGTAAGAGTTCCTCCACGTGCCTGGCCACATCCATGGTCTCATCCAGGTCGAATTCTCCATCCTGGTCGAGGACAGGGTCAGGGCTGGTAAAGAGAGGGGGATGTCAGGGAGCTGGTGTGCCCCACAGCCTTCAGCCCCCTGGGGACAGCCTCCAGCCTGCTTGACACTCAAACCTGCCTCATGAAAACGGGACCATTTCTGGGTGGATGCCTCTGCCCCACCCCAAGCTGGATAGCAGTCAGCCCCCTGGCTTCTGTAGATCCCCATTTGACTCACATCTCTTGCTAACTCATGGAATCATCTTAGGGAATTTATTTCCCCTCTCCTTGTGTTCATCTGTAAAACCAGGTGGCTGATACAGTGGGCCCCATCCACTGAGCACCTACAATGGCTGAGCTTTTTTTTTTTTTTTCAGACAGAGTCTCGCTCTGTCACCAGGCTGGAGTGTGCAGTGGTGCGATCTAGGCTCACTGCAACCTCCACCTCCTGGGTTCAAGCAATTCTCCTGCCTCAGCCTCCCGAATAGCTGGGATTACAGGCACACACCACCATGCCCAGCTAATTTTTTGTATTTTTTAGTAGAGTCGGGGTTTCACCATGTTGAACAGGATGGTCTCGATCTCTCGACCTCGTGATCCACCCGCCTTGGCCTCCCAAAGTGCTGGGATTACAGGTGTGCGCCACTGTGCCTGGCCAATGGCTGAGCCTTTTAAGCACGTGACTCCAATTTTTACAGCCACCTGGCGAGTGGGTATTGACCCCATTTTATAGATGAGGAAACCAAGGCCATGTCAGGAAACTTGCTCTGGACCACCTGGCTGGGAGGTGGTGGAGTCAGGATTCAAACCTGGGATCTTCAGGGGTCCCACTGGAAGGTGATATCTCCCAGACACCCAGCCTGGTCATCCACAGTGAGGGAGGAAATTAATTCTCTACCTTGTTCCCACCAGACTCTTAAGAACAACCACCTCAACAACAAGAACCACTACCCCATTCATAGCTACCTGTATCAAGCCCTTCCAAGCCCCTCCCTGTGGAAATGCTTCACCTGCACCATCTCATTTAATGCTCATCCCATTCTCATGAGGCAGGCATTCTTGCCTCCATTTCACACATAAGGAAACTTGAGCATCAGAGAGGCTCAATCATTTTCCCGAAGTCATAGAGTTAGTACCAGAGTGAGGACTGGCTCCTGCTATGTCTAGCTTCTAAATGCTGTTTTCCTGGCTGATCTCACTCCTCCTGGACCTGGGCCTAACTAGAGCTCTGGATTCCTTTGCCCACTAGTCCTCCAGGGGTCTAGCCTGAGGCCAAGTCCCCAGTTCCTCCCCTGCCAACCCCCACGAGAATGCCACCTACTTCTGTGGGTACATGTTATAGTGAGCCTGGGGGCACACGGCTGGGGAGGGGGCCTGGTCCACGTATGTGGCGCTGCTGCCCCCACCGGCATCTGCAGATGCATTCACAAACCTGCAGAAGGAAAAGAACAGAGCTCAGCCACCAGGGAGGCCGGGGCAGGTGACCTGGGAGGGCACCAAGAGGCATCTTTGTCTTTCTTGGGCTATAGAAGGACAAAGTGCCCACTGGCCCTGGGGCTCCAGCTGCAGGAGTGGGGCCGCGGGTACTGGCACAGCGTGACCAAGCCCAGGTCCCTCCCCAGGGCTGAGTCGGGTTTCCTGGGGGATCGGAGAGCTGGGCCCAGGATCAGGACAGGAGGCAGGGTCTGGGGGAGGAGGAAAGAGGCAGGAGAGTCGGAGCCACCTGGACACTTACTCAGGGACCACTTGCTTGATCTGTGGCTTCACGTATCCATCCACGGCTTTAGCTGCCAAGGGGAGAGCGTGGTGAGAACCGAAGTCTCTGGGGACTCCCAGGTGGGGTGAAAGCCCACGCCCCATGCAGTCTGTCTCTTGATCACACCACCTTGTGGTCTCAACTGGGATGAGATTTCCCACAGACCCTCAATAAACACCAGGTGACGAATCCCGCATGAGGGTCCCTGAGACCCCTGGCTTGAATCCCATCCCTTCTCCTGGTTCCCTTTCTGGCCATTTGCTTTCCATCTCTCTGCCCCCACCCCTGCCAAAGAAAGAGAATCAACAAGCAAACCCAACCAGTGGATTTGGGGCAGCAGCTGGAAGAAAAGAGACTTCTCCCTTTTGCTGCTGACACCTCACTTGGGGGAAGGTTTGTGAGCCGGGTGTGGAGGGGGCAGCTGGTGAGGTGGGGAGCAGAATGCTAGCTGTGGGCTGGAATGATCCCGGCCACACCCGACGGCACTGGCAGCCCTTCCTCCAAGGGTGCAGAAGTGAGAATCCGGGCTGCTTTCACTTTGCAGAGAAGAGAGCTGGGATGGGTTTCTCGTTACCTCTCTTCAACTGTGAGCCCTGAAATCCTTTGCACCACCCCAGAGGCCAAAACCCACAGGGGACATGGCCCCTGGGCTTCTGGGGAGTCCCCATGGTGCAGGTGGGGGAGTCAGGTGGCAGCACCCACCCAGCACAGGAGTATAGTACTTGGAGAAGACCTCATCCTTGGGGCGGTCAGGAAACACATAGATGAGATAGTTCAGGTCCCCTAGCCGGTCAGCCAGGGACCTGATGGAGAAATCCCTCGTGGTGAACGGCTTCAGGTTCCACAGGTTGCGTTCCGCTGTGAAAAGAACAACCTCATTTCCATAATCCACCAGCAGTGGGAGGAGGACCAAGGTTGTGGGGCTTTAAGGCAGGTTTGCAAGAGAAATCTGGGATTTTATGTACTGGCTGGTGCTGCAAGCCCAGCCTGCAGGGAAGAACACCGCTGCGAGGTACTCTATTCGGCAAACCAGACACCAACAAGCCTAGGTCCGGCGAGCGGGAAACTGCAGGAGGGCTCATCCAGCGGTCCTGGAGTCTGTGGGGCTGCTGACTTTAGGTTCTCCAAAATGGAAAACGATAGAAAGGGAATACATTTCTAAGCCACAGCCATTTCCAACTAAGCTTCCCAGTGGGTATCTTCTTTTTTTTTTTTTTGAGATGGTGTTTCACTTTGTCACCCAGGCTGGAGTGCAGTGGCACGATCTCAGCTCAGTGCAACCTCTGCCTCCCGGGGTTAACCAATTTTCTGCCTCAGCCTCCCGAGTAGCTGGGATTACAGGTGCCCACCATCATGCCTGGCTAATTGTTTCTGTATTTTTAGTAGAGACGGGGTTTCACCGTCTTGGCCAGGCTGTTCTCGAACTCCTGACCTCAAGTGATCCACCCACCTCGGCCTCCCAAAGTGCTGGGATTACAGGTGTGAGCCACTGCACCTGGCCCCCAGTGGGTACCTTCTAAGGACAGAGGACCGATGGAGGTGCAGGGGGAAGGCAATAGGAGACCAGGGCTTGGGGCTGAAATGTGGGCAAAATGGGCACTCACGGGAGTCAAACTTCCAGGCGATGGTGATGCCCCCAATTTCTGAGTCACTGAAGCGCAACAAGAAGGTCCCGTCGGGCTTGTTGATGAGCATATCATGGGCCTGTTGCTTATTCACAAAACCTAGGATGGCCCTGGGTGCATGGAGCATTGAGCATCACCAATGGGCCACAGCCACGGTTGTCCTGTGCCCACAGCTGGCCCCTGTCCCTGCGGCCCCCGTTCCTTACCCGTCATTCCAGTGGGGCTTGTGGTGCTTCTTCAACACCTCCATCACCCCATCAAACCACTGCCAGAAGGTGTAGTTCCAGCCTGGCAAGTTCTCCTGAGGACCCAGAAACCCCCCGAGTCAGGGCTGGTGCCCCAGGTTACAGGTGGCCCAGGAAAGTCAGTGCCCTACTGCCCCCACCCAGCCTTCTCCCAGTTCGTCAACCCTGCGGGCCGCCACACTCCAGCAGACCAAAGTACACGGTCCCCATCGTGCACCCTAGGGACCCAGAGAGGAAACTCGCTTCTAAGACACAGGGGTCTGAGACTAGCCCGTGGTCGGGAGTAAGAGGTATAGAGAATAATCCAGGCTGGATGTGGCCTCCAGAGGCATCCCTTCATTTTATACATGGGAAAATGGAGGCACCTAGAATAGATAGGTCTTCAAAAATTGGCAAGGAAAGAGGCAGGAGAGCCAGTGCCATGGGCATGGTGGTTCGTGCCTGTAATCCCAGCACTTTGGGAGGCCAAGGAGGGTGGATCACCTGAGGTCAGGAGTTTGAGACCATCCTGACCAACGTGGTGAAACTCCATCTCTACTAAAAATACAAAAATTAGCTGGGTGAGGTGGTGGACACCTATAATCCCAGCTACTCAGGAGGCTGAGGTAGGAGAATCGCTTGAATCCGGAGGCAGAGATTGCAGTGAGCCAAAATCATACCACTGCACTCCAGCCTGAGTGACAGAGTGAGATTGTGTCTCAAAAAAATTGAAAAGAAAATCAGCAAACACATCCAGGCCCAGAACCCAACGATCCTGACTGCCAGCCCCTGGGCCCTCCATCATCTGACTCTGGCATCACCGCTGAGCACAACTCCTGCAGCCCCTGTCTGCATCTCTTGGGGCTAGGGGCCCCCCTTCTCTTCTGGTGGTAGTGGGGGTGGAGAGGGGGTGCTAGTCCCAGGCAGCAACCTGTCTGTGAGGAGGAGCAACAAGCCCCCGTGGGCCCTGGCGGGTGGCTGGTGGCCGGGCCCCTCACCCTGTTGAACTGGGACCAGGACACGGACAGGCCGCTGTAATCCTCCAGGTGGCTGCTGCTGTTGTTGAACAGTTTCTGCGCCAGGAACACGAGGTTCTCCTTGGTCAGGCCCCGGTTGCTCTGCACTTCGGCCTTGAATTTCATGTTGAGCGCCTCACACAGCTGCGGCCACAGCACTTTGTCAGGCACGGCAAATGGCACTCTGCCCTGAGAGGGAGAGGAGAGGGGGAGAAACGGTAGAGGGCACTGGAAATGTACACACACACGACACATACACACGACACACAGACACTGAGAGAAAGAGGAGACTGAGACAGAGCCAGAAAGGTGACACAAACACACGGGCAAGAAGAGTGGTGGGGTGGTGGCACACAGGGACAGAGACGCAGACCAGGGGACAGAGGACAGACATCAGGGACCCAAGCCATCTGCCAAAGGAGGATCCCAGACCAGAATCCAAAGACCAAGGTCACAGACCTCACAGACCCCAGTCCAGGAACCTGGAACCCAGACATAGCACCAAGGCCACGGCGGAGGCAGGCGCCCTGCACCCCAGCCCTTCCAGCCTCTCCTCACCTCTGGGCTGGCCCTGGGGTGAGGAAGGACTGCTTAGCAGGGGCCCAAGGTGGGGGGCTCACCCCAGGTGAGTCCTAGGGCCTGGAGGGCCGGGGTCGGGCTCCCATGGGGACTCACCGGCTCAGCAAAGGCATTGTCCCACAGCACAGTGGCTGTGGCATTGTGGTCCTGGCTGCCGTGGACGATGACAACCACAGGTAGGGACAGAGTCTACAGGAGTCAAAGGAACCTGAGTTGATGGGGGCTGACCACCATATGCCCTCTGCTTAGGCAACATGCCCAGTCCACTTTATTTTTTTCGAGACAGGGTCTCACTGTCACCCAGACTGGAGGGTATTAGTGCAATCACAGCTCACTGCAGCCTTGGCCTCCTGGGCTCAAGTGATCCTCCTGCCTCAGCCTCCAGAATGCCTGAGACTACAGGTGCATGCCACCATGCCCAGATTTTTTTTTTTTTTTTTTTGTAGATACAGGTTCTCACTGTGCTGCCCAGGATACTCTTAAACTCCTGGACTCAAGCCATCCTCCCTCTTCTGCCTCCCAAAATGCTGGGATTACAGGTGAGAGCCACCACACCAGGTCCCAACCCACTTTCCTCACCCACAGTTCCAAACACAAGCCCCTCCCAACAAATCTAAGCACGAGCAAACAAACAAAAACTACAACGATTTCTTCTTAGCCCATTGCCCAAATTATCTGAGTTAGTCTCAGATTATAACCTAGCAAGCAGTACCCACAGAGTCAAGGCAGGCTGTCCAATAGCATTGCTGCCAGGAAGCCCCAGGCAGGCCCCTCCCCTCTTGGGTGAGCTGGAGCAGTGAGGGCAGGAAGGCTGGGGCCTCACCTTCACCTGGAACACAAGCTCATTGCTGCCAACACTGAATTGAGACTCAAACAGGACCGTGAACTTCTCCTCCGTCACGGACTCTGCACCCCGCCGGTCAGCACGCTTGATCCTCTTCAGTGACTGCAGGGCAGGAGGTGAGAGGGGAACAGGGAGACGGTGGCTGCTTACAAGGACTGGGCTCTGGGCAGACCTGCCCTCCGAGAGTGGGCGCCGTCCTCACCATGTTCCTGAAGTGGGCACTGAGGGTGCCGGTGGCTTGGTGGTACTCCATCACACAGCAGTTGTTCAGGATCTCGCCGCTGCACTCGCTGCAAAGGAGAGGGGAGTCCCAGCTCCACACGGGCCCCAGGCCAGGAGCATGGTATGTCCACGCCTTGGGCGGGGGCCTTCACTCAGGTCAGCCCTGCCAACAGCCCCGAACCCATCCCCTAAGAGTGTTTCTCAGTGTTTTTCTGGGTGACTGACTTTATCAACCTGGCGCCCAGCGCCCCAAGGCAAGGCTTCCCATGGTGAGGTCTGGACCTATCGTTCGTTTGAAATTCCTCAGGTACCGGGCCGGGCGCGGTGGCTCAAGCCTGTAATCCCAGCACTTTGGGAGGCCGAGGCGGGTGGATCACGAGGTCAAGAGATCGAGACCATCCTGGTCAACATGGTGAAACCCCGTCTCTACTAAAAATACAAAACATTAGCTGGGCATGGTGGTGCATGCCTGTAATCCCAGCTACTCAGGAGGTTGAGGCAGGAGAATTGCTTGAACCCAGGAGGCGGAGGTTGCGGTGAGCCGAGATCGCGCCATTGCACTCCAGCCTGGGTAACAAGAGCAAAACTCCGTCTCAAAAAAAAAAAAAAAAAAAAAAAAGAATAGTCTTTTTAATAGATGGTGCTGAAACGACTGAATGTCCACATGCCAAAAAAATAAATGAATCTAGACACAAAAAAAAAAAAAAAAAAGAAATTCCTCAGGTACCAAGATTGATGTGAGGGTCTTCGGGGACTTCCAGTACCTTCTAGGGCACTTAAAGTAAAAACCACAAGCACAGCCTGTGAGGTGGTCAACACCCACCCACCTGCCTGGCCTCAGCAAATTCCTCTCCCGTCACTCAGGACACGCAAGCCCCGCTGGGCCTGGCTGGCTGCCGAACACGCCAGGCTTGGGCACTTGCTCCTCCTGTCGCCCCAAACACTCTTTTTTTTTTTTTTTTTTTTTTGAGATGGAGTTTCGCTCTTGTTACCCAGGCTGGAGTGCAATGGCGCGATCTCGGCTCACAACCTCCGCCTCCTGGGTTCAGGCAATTCTCCTGCCTCAGCCTCCTGAGTAGCTGGGATTACAGGCACGTGCCACCATGCCCAGCTAATTTTTTGTATTTTTAGTAGAGACGGGGTTTCACCATGTTGACCAGGATGGTCTCGATCTCTTGACCTCGTGATCCACCCACCTCGGCCTCCCAAAGGGCTGGGATTACAGGCTTGAGCCACCGCGCCCGGCAACCCCAAACACTCTTAGCTTTCTCCTTCAAGTCTCAGCTCAGATAGCTCCCCAGAAAGGCCTTCCTAGACCGCTTATCTGGTGAAGCTTACCAGGCTGGCCTTCCCTCGCCCCTGCCTTGAACACATCTCCGATGCTGGCAGATGGCTTTTTTGGTTTTTTTGAAACAGAGCTTTGCTCTTGCTGCCCAGGCTGGAGTGGAATGGTGCCACCTCGGCTCACCACAACCTCCACCTCCCAGGTTCAAATGACTCACCTGCCTCAGCCTCCCAAGTAGCTGGGACTACAGGGGTGTGCCACCACATCTGGCTAATGTTTGTATTTTTAGTAGAGACGAGGTTTTGCTATGTTGGCCAGGCTAGTTCCCAATTCCTGACCTCAAATGATCCTCCTGCCTCGGCCTCCTGAAGTGCTGGAATTACAGGCGTGAGCCACCACGCCCAGCCTAGATCACTGTCTTAATTTCCTGCCAGCATCTATTGCTGGTTGGCCCTGCCTGATCTTTTTTTTTTTTTTTTTTTGAGACAGAGTTTTGCTCTTGTCAGGCTGGAGTGCAGTGGCACAATCTTGGCTCACTGCGACCTCTGCCTTCCGGGTTCAAGTGATTTTCTTGCCTCAGAGTAGTTGGGACTACAGATCCAAGTAGCTAGAGCGACAGGTATGTGTCACCACGCCCTGCTAATTTTTGTATTTTTAGTACAGACGGGGTTTTGCCATGTTGGCCAGGCTGGTCTCGAACTCCTGGTCTCAAGTGATCCGCCCGCCTCCACCTCCCAAAGTGCTGGAATTACAGGCATGAGCCACTGCACCCGGCCTCAGTAAACGTTTTTAATTGGATGACAAGGCATGAGGCCATGTCTTCCACATCACTAATTCACTCACTCATTCATTCACCCACTGCATACGTTGTGGGTGGCCTGTCCTGACACTGGACACTGCCTCCCCATTCTCTGCCACACATGACTTCTCTGCCCTCTTTCCTCAGGATGAGGCACATGGGCTCTGCCTGAAAGTCCTCCCTCTCTGTGACTTCCCTCCCTACCACCAGCTACCTTCAATTCCACCAGGGGCCTAAAACTGTCATTTCATTAGTCTTGCACCATGATCCCTGGTGTCCTACACATCCCCCTGTCACATGGCTACAGCCTCTGCCTGCTCTGCTGGTCTAGGGGCTGGGTGAGGAGACAGTTCTGTTGGGGTCACAGTTGCATCCTCAGTACGCAGCACAGGTTCAAAGCACGGCAGTAACACTGTACTCTGTGTGATCTTCTTGGAGACAGGTTCTCATTCTGTTGCCAAGGCTAGAGTGCCATGCGGAATCATACCTCACTGTCACCTCGAACTCCTAGGCTTAAGCCACCCTCCCACCTCTGCCTCCTGAGTAGCTGGTACTGCAGAGGCATGCACCACCACATCCAGCTAATTTTAAATTTTTTTTGCAGAGATGAGGGTCTCCCTATGTTGTCCAACTCAAACTTCTGGCCTCAAGTGATCCTCCCGCCTTGGCCTCCCAATGTCCTGGGATTACAGGCCTGAGCTACCGCATTTAGCCTAGCACCATACTTGTTGACCTACTATGTGCCAGACACAAGGAGGAAGGGCCATGTCCATCTATGCTAGGCTTAATGATGGTTTGACATGATCATTTCAATTTACAATGATGCAAAGCGATACACTTTCAGGAGAAGGTGGTGTGATAGTCCTTCGCAATGCTGGGCAATGAGCCTCACCTCTCCGGCAGCCACACCATCCCCAGGGTAAAGAGCTGATACTCAGCTGGGCGTGGTGAATCATGCCTGTCATCTCAGCACTTTGGGAGGCTGAGGTGGGCAGACTCCATGAGTCCAGGAGTTCGAGACCAGCCTGGGCGACACGGAAACTAGGAAAGACATGTCCAGATGCCAGGACAGAGAGAGGAGGTGCGCGCTCCCCACACCTGAGCCTGCGCAGGGGCCGGGAGAGGCACAATTACCTTCGGGTGTTCTCGTTCTTGAGCAGAGACTTGGCCTGCTGCTCACTGATGATGGTCGCCTTCACCTGGGGGGGGTTCATGTGCACGTTCAGCTTCCCGCCCACCAGCAGGCGCACGGTGGCTGCAAACTTGGTCTGGGTCTTCAGGACCTGAGGGGGCTGCTTCTCAATGATGAATGTGCTGCAGGGGACACAGGGACGGACGCTCGATGAGGGGCTGGCTCAGGGGAAGGGGGTCTCGGTCCCTCTGTGGTGGGAGTGGGGCTGCCTCCCGAGGGGCTCAGCAGGTGAGGAAGAGCACGTCACAACCTCTGTTCCCAAGGAAGCTGTGACAGTCCAGGGAGAGGCTGGAGAGGGGGAGTGAGATGAACGCAGCGGCTGGCATGGGCTGCCACCCAAGGGCACCCCTTGCAGTATCTACAAGAGAAACTGGGCAAGGGCGGCATCCAGCAGCCACAGGAACTGGAGACGGAGTGGGGAGGGATGAGAAGCCAAGAGAGACAAGGATGAAGGTGAAGCTGCTGGTCTGGGAAGCACCTGCGGCCCCCACACGCCCACCCCAGGGGAGCTGCCCCAAGCCCCTGGGCATGGCCAACAGGCAGCCGTCACCTGGTCACCAGGGCTGAGATGATGTCCGTGATGGTGGCGTTGACCTCGGCCAGCATCTCCTCCACTGGGCCGGGGATGGGCAGCTGCTGGCAGAGGTGCTCAGCCCTGCGGATCTGCTGCCGGTTCTGCCAGATGATCTCGGCCAACTTCTCACACCTGCACGGAGCCCCAAGGCCAACAGGACAGTGGCTTTTCCGCACAGACTCCAGGCCAGAGCCAGCCCCAAGACACGGCTCCTCCTCCCCCAGGAAGGCTCTGTGCTTTCCCCACACTTCCCACCCACAGCAAGAGCAGAGCTCCCTGCCGCAAAGAATGAGAGACGCTCACAGGAGGGGACCCTGACTAGGCCCAACCGGTCTGAACGTCACTCCACACACCCGAGTCCTGTCCTACCCGCAGGACAGCAGCCCCCTTCCTGGGGGAGGTGGCACTGGACGGCGGACCAAAGGCTGAATCAGGACCCAGGCCCCTACAGAAACGAGCTGTCCCAGGACGGAGGGGGCCTGCTGCAGGAGCCAGCGCAGGAGGCAGAAGCAGTCGGGGTCCCCGCAGCCCCTCCTGCCCTGCCCGCTGGCCGCCCCACACCGTTACCAAGATTGTAGCACGTCCAGGCTGCCCTCGGGGGGCCCGCCGTTCCCCGCCAGCTGCTGCCGCCGCTTCCACTGGATCAGCTCGTCATCCAGGATGATGGTCTGTTGCTTCCGCAGCAGCTGCAGGGTCTTCTGGTGCTTCTCGGCCAGCTCCTGAGGGAGGGAGGAGAACAGCCCCTTCTGGGCCCCCAGAGAACCCCGCAGGGCCATCCTGGGAAATGGCAGGGCGGGGCCCAGGCCCTTCTCTCTCCCCAGGCTGCTCTGCCTCGCATGGCCCCCAGGTAAAAAGGCCTTCTGCCCTCCCAGGTTCTGCTCTCATCCCGGTCCCAGCCCTTCCTCGGGTCCCCAGAGGCTGGCTTTGTGGCACCTATGCCCAGGAGAGGCCCAGGACCCCACTCACCAGGCGGTACTGCTGTAGCGTCTGCGCCTCGCGCTGCAGCCAGGCCTCCAGGGACACCTGCTTCTGCTGGAGCGCCGACTCCCGGCTCAGACGCTCCTGGGGGCTCAGCTGGCCCAGCGTGGCAAACTGAGCTAGAGGAGGGGACAGGGCACCATGACTGTCACCTCCCAGCATCCAACAGGAGGCCCAGAGGAGCCCACTTGCTCGTTCTGGAGCGAGACCCTCCCGGGCTCAGAGGCTGCAACAAGGGCGAGTCAGGGTTCCTGACAGCCAGGGGCACCAAGACGAATGTGTGCCTCAGGAGGCACCTCTGGGCCCTGCTTGCCCTGACTCTGAGCGTCCCCTCTGCGGGCACACGGGGTGCTGGGGCAGCGGGGGAGGAGGCCTGCCTGTCTCCTGCCCGCCTGCCCCAAAGGGCGGCCAGCACTCACGGCCTGGCGGCAGCTCCTGCCTGACCCCCTGAGGGTCTATGTCACCCTGACCCCAGCCCTGCCCCATACGATGCACAAGCTGGGACAGACAAAAGCAACTCTAGGCAGCCAGGAGCAGCCCAGAGCTAGAACTCCAAAATATGGCTCCAGTCTCACTGCAGGTATCCAGCATGAAGAGGACCATCCAGGCACGGACAGATCCAAGGTGTCTGCACAGCTACCTCGGGAATCCTGCCCAGCCACAGGGAGGGTGGTGGTGATCCCAACACCTGGGCCCAGCCTTCCTATGCAACAGACCCACTTACGTCTCTCTTGGAAATTTGCGGAAGCTTTCGGGAAGGAGGCCAGGGAGATGGGAAGCAATTTCCCTACCCCACTGGAGGCGGCTGAGCCTTCCCTGGCACAAACAGATCAACAGTCTGTGTTTCTGCTGAGTGAACTTGACAAACGGGACTGAGGAGACATTGCATGATGGATCCAAACCTAATCCATCACCGTGCCCAGGAAACAGAAAACCCAGGTGTGGGATGAGAACCACTGTTGATGGTCTAAGGACTTGGGTAGGAAGAACAGCCCGAAATCTCCCGTTTCCATTCTCAGAAGGAGCTTCTCTTTTTCTAGGGCCAGTCTGGGATAGATTCAGATGAGGGGAAGTTCTTTTAGAATTATCCTGTCAGTATTGGCTGGGTGCAGTGGCTCATGCCTATAATCCTAGCACTTTGGGAGGTTGAGGTGGGCCCATCGCTTGAGGCCACGAGGTTGAGACCAGCTTGGCCAACAGCTCAAAACCCCATCTCTACTAAAGCTACAAAAAAACCAAACAAACAAACAAAAAAAATTAGCTGAGCATGGTGGTACACATCTGTAGTCCTAGCTACTCAGGAAGCTGAGGCATGAGAATCGTTTGAACCTGAAAAGCGGAGGTTACAGTGAGCTGAGATCATACTACTGCACTCTAGCCTGGGCAATAACAACAATTAAATAAATAAATATAAATTTAGAATTATCCTGCAATATTCAGGCATTGTCCCAGTCTCTGTGGACAGAAAGCACTGACAGTGCAGGATTAGGAAGAGAGCTTAAATAGTTAAAATAGAACTCTAAAAATTTTTTTAAATGATTTTCATAAAGACAAAAGAGAAGGAACACAGAAACAAAACCCAAAAAGGAACATAACAGAAAATAAATATTAAAATAGTAAACCCCAATACAAACTATATTAAAAATTACATTAAATTTTAATGGACTAAACATCTCAATTAAAAGCAGAGACTATCAGAATAAACACAAAGCAAGACTCAACTATATGCTGTCTACATTTTAAATTTTAAAAAAACATAAAAAGATATGCTATGCAACATATAAAATAAGAAGGGGCGGAGCACAGTAGCTCATACCTGTAATCCCAGCACTTTGGGAGGCCAAGGCAAGTGGATCACCTGAAGTCAGGAGTTCAAGACCAACCTGGCCAACATGGCAAAACCTTGTCTCTACTAAAAATACAAAAATTAGCCAGGCATGGTGGCGTCCACCTGTAGTCCCAGCTATCTGGAAGGCTGAGGCAGGAGAACTGTTTGAACCCGGGAGGTAGAGGCCAAGATCATGCCACTGTACTCCAGGCCAGGCAACAGAGCAATTCTCTGTCTCAAGAAAATAAAATAGGCCAGGCGCAGTGGCTCATGCCTGTAATCCCAGCACTTTGGGAGGCCAAGGTGGGTGGATTGCCTGAGGTCAGGAGTTTGAGACCAGCCCGGCCAACATGGTGAAACCCCATCTCTACTAAAAATATAAAAAATTAGCTGGGCGTGGTAGTGGGTGCCTGTAATCTACTATGGAAGCTGAGGCAGGAGAATCACTTGAACCCAGGAGGTGGAGGTTGCAGTGAGCCAAGATTGCACCATTGCACTCCAGCCTGGGCAACAAGAGCGAAACTCCATCTGAAAAAAAAAAAAGAAAAAAAAATGGCCAGGCACAGTGGCTCACACCTGTAATCCCAGCACTTTGGGAGGCTGAGGTGGGCAGATCACATGAGTTCAGGACCAGCCTGACCAACATGGAGAAACCCTGTCTCTATTAAAAATACAAAATTAACCAGGCATGGTGGCGAATGTCTGTAGTCCCAGCTACTTGGGAGGCTGAGGCAGGGGAATCGCTTGAACCTGGGAGGCAGAGGTTGCAGTGAGCCAAGATCTCACCATTGCACTCCAGCCTGGACAACAACAGCAAAACTTCGTCTCAAAAAACTGAATAAATAAATAAATAATAAATAAACTAAGAAGGCTAGAGTAGTTATATTAATATCTGATAAGGTGGACTTCAAGACAAAGAGTACCACATGTTAAGTAAAATATTCCATAATGGTGTCAATCAGAAATTGATAATAGTTAAAATATGTATATATTTAACAGCAAAGTTTCAAAATACATAAAGAAAATATTTACCAAATTAATTGGAGAGGTAGACAATTTCACAATGACAATAGGAGACTTTTTTTTTTTTGAGACGGAGTTTCGCTTTTGTTACCCAGGCTGGAGTGCAATGGCGCAATCTCGGCTCACCGCAACCTCCACCTCCTGGGTTCAGGCAATTCTCCTGCCTCAGCCTCCTGAGTAGCTGGGATTACAGGCACGTGCCACCATGCCCAGCTAATTTTTTGTATTTTTAGTAGAGACGGGGTTTCACCATATTGACCAGGATGGTCTCGATCTCTCGACCTCGTGATCCACCCGCCTTGGCCTCCCAAAGTGCTGGGATTATAAGCTTGAGCCACCATGCCTAGCCCCAGGAGACATTTTTTTGAGACAAAGTCTCTCTGTCACCCAGGCTGGAGTGCAGTAGCGCAATCTCGGCTCACTGCAACCTCCGCTTTCAGGTTCAAGCCATTCTTCTGCTTCAGCTTCCTAAGCAGCTGGGATTATAGGCACGCACCACCGTGCCTGGCTAATTTTTGTATTTTTAATAGAGATGGGGTTTTGCCACATTGGCCAGGCTGGTCTCGAACTCCTCATCTCAGGTGATCTACCCGCCTCAGCCTCCCAAAGTCCTGGGATTACAGGCATGAGCCACCGTGCCTGGCCTCATAATAGGAGATTTTGGTACCTCTCTTTCAGCAACTGATAAAATACTTAGCAGAAAAAAAAAAAATTCAGTAACAACAGAAATCTGTGGTTCTCAAAGTATAGACCAGTGTCTCAAAAAAAAAAAAAAAAAAAAAAATCCTGTCCTTTATTAACCAGTATTCTCTCCTTAATGGTATGTATTTAGTAAATATACACAAATGGGTAAATATGAGCAGTGTTCCCTAACCAGAAGGAGGACTTGGATTGGAAAGTCTTGTGGTTGAACCAGGCTGGGGAGAGGTGGGACTGTTGCTCTGTCGCCCAGGCTGGAGCGCAATGGCGCAATTTCGGCTCACTGCAACCTCTGCCCCCTGGATTCAAGCAATTCTCCTGCCTGGCCTCCCTAGTATCTGGGATTACAAGCACCCACCACCATACCTGGCTAATTTTTGTATTTTTAGTAGAGATGGGGTTTCATCATGTTGGCCAGGCTAGTCTTGGACTCCTGACCTCAAGTGATCTGCTTGCCTTGGCCTCCCAAAGTGCTGGTATTACAGGTGTGAGCCACCTCGCCCAGCCTAAACTGCAGGAATTTTATGATATATCTCTAGCTGAGATCCAGTTCTGCAACTTACAGGCAACCTAGGCGAAGTTACTTGTTCTCTTTGAACCTCACTTTTACCATCTGCAAAAGGGGGATAACACAATTGTTCACTCCATAGGCTTGTTCAGAGGGTTGAATTAAAGAATGTGTGCAAAGGGCTTAGCCCTGAGTCTGATGCATGGCAGGGGCTCAATCACTGGGAGCCATTGCTTCCACCAACTTTGGGCAAAGTGCTGAGGGGATGGACACCGACCCAGTCCTACCCTCTAGAAGTTCACAGACTGTTCCTCACTCCCGCCCTTAGGACGCCTCACCTTGGATCCTCAGGCTCTCCTGGTACTGGATGATGAAGTACTCCTGAGTCTGCTGCAGCTTCTTCAGCTCATTCTCTGTGTCCTGTGTGACCAGTCGCAGCTCCTCAAACGTCTGATTGATCTGCAGGTGTTTCTGGGACATGGCATCAACCAAGATCCCAGCCGGAGAACTACACTGGAGACAGATGGAGTAGGAATAACTCGGGGCTGAGAGGATGGGAGGGGACCACAGGTGTTAGGAAACACCAATACTACAGACCCCAAACCCCAAACTAGGGTAAGGGAAACTAGTGCAGGAAGGGAGGGTCATGTGCATCAGAAGGAGTCGTTTGCCAGAATTGGGGTGGAAAAGGGAAAGAGAGAGGAGAAACAGGTGACCTCGCAGATAATGGCAGATAATGGCACCTTCAAAGTACAAAAGTCTACGTCACAGCTGCCTCCACTAGAGTAATCCAAACAGGGTCCATCTAATTTCCCTCCCAGAGACTAGAACTCAACATGTCCCAGGTGTTACCTGGGTTTCCCACTAATGATCACGACCCCTCGCTCTACATTTATTCACTGACTCAGTGCTGCAGACTGCAGTAGATACTAGGGACATAGGGAGGAACAGGGCTGTGTGAACACACATCATCTCACTCAAGACCCCCTTGTGACTGAAGGAAGAGGGAAGAGCCTGAACCTCTCACAGGCATCCTGGAGACCCCGAAATGAGGTTAGCAGGGAGGCGTCAACAAGCCTCCCTGGATCCAGCCATTCCTTGAGCACGTGGCTGAAGGGGACCAAGTCCTCACAGCCTTTCCAGTGAAATGTTCTCAAAATAAAATCCAAACTCCTTCCCATGGTGCCTGCTGGCCAGGGCCCTACCTGCGTCCCGCCCCAGCTCTCTGGGGCAATGCGCGCTGTTTCTGGCCAGGGCCCTACCTGCTTCCCGCCCCAGCTCTCTGGGGCAATGCGCGCTGTTTCTGTTCCTTAAACACACAGGCATGTTCCTGCCCTGGGGCCCTTGCACTTGTTGTTCCATCAGTCTGGAACATTCTGGCATCAGATCCTCCGGAGGCAAAGCACTTTAACTGGTGCCTTTGCAGAGCGGCCATTTCTGATGAGCCAATTCACAGTTAGTGCTGCTCCTATCTGAAAGTGTCTTGTTCTTATATTTGTTGTTTCTGTCTGTCTCCTTGCACGAGGATGTGAGGCTCTCAAGGGCTAGGACCTCAGCTTTCCTGTGTACTACAGAATCCCCAAGGCCTAAATGCCAGTGGTGTTCAGGAACAGCTTTATGGCTGGAGGAAGGAATGAGCTCCCAGACCATGACAACACCAGCATCATGGACGTGGATGTGTCAATGAGGCTGAAGTCACTTTTAGGTTTGCAGATAGCTCTGTGATGGCAACAAGTCAGGGACACAGGAGTTGTGTGAGAAGACCCTTTGTGACCTGGTTTCTACCCCCTTTTTATCTTTTTTTTTTTTTTTTGAGAGGGAGTCTCACTCTGGAGTGCCATGGCACCATCTTGGCTCCCTGCACATCTCCCTCCTGGGTTCAAGCGATGCTCCTGCCTCAGCTTCCCAAGTAGTTGGGATTATAGGCACCCACCACCATGCCTGGTTAATTTTTATATTTTTAGTAGAGACAGGGTGTCACCATGTTGGCCAGGCTGGTCTTGAACTTCTGACCTCAGGTGATCTGCCCGTCTCAGTCTCCCAAAGTGCTGGGATTACAGGCATGAGGCACCGCGCCCAGCCCTCTCTATTTTTATCTATGGCAACTCCCCATTTGGTTCCTTCTCCTGCAGTATACACTGACCACTTACAAGTCTTCCAACGTGCTAAGAGGATTCACACCCTCCTGCTCTCACATGTGCTGTCTTTTCACTAGAAAATGCATCCCTCTTCCTCTCCTGCCTTTCTCCACGGTAGCTGAGACATCGCTGTCTTCAGGACACTTCCCTCTAGCCCGCCCCAATCTGAGTTGGGCGCTTTTCCCATCTAGGCTCCTTTAGCACTCAGTTCATCTCTAGAGAATCCATCACTGTCAGAGTTCCTTCCAGGCAGGAACCAGGCCATTATGCGTTTCTCCCATCCTAGCCCAGCATCAGACACAGAGTACGACCTCAATAAATGTTTACTGAGTAAATCCTGAAATCAGTGTCCACAACAATAAATAAATATTAGTCCAGGTGTGGTGGCTCATGCCTGTAATCCCAGAACTTTGGGAGGCCGAGGCAGGTGGATCGCTTGAAATCAGGGATCCGAGACCAACCTGGCCAATATGGTGAAACCCTGTCTCTACTAAAAATACAAAAAAT
Organism: Saimiri boliviensis; assembly: GCF_048565385.1. Lineage (NCBI taxonomy): Eukaryota > Metazoa > Chordata > Mammalia > Primates > Cebidae > Saimiri > Saimiri boliviensis. The sequence goes on along the minus strand of NC_133465.1, from coordinate 47,746,503 downwards.
TAGCCAGGCATGGTGGTCGGTGCCTGTAATCCCAGCTACTTGGGAGGCTGAGGCACGACAAGCTTTTGAACCCGGGAGGCGGAGGTTGCAGTGAACTGAGATCGTGCCACTGCACTCCAGCCTGGACGATAGCGTGAGACTCAGTCTCAAAAATAAATACATACATAAATACATAAATAAATAATATGACCTGTGCTCTGGTCACTGTTCTAAGATTTCTTTCTTTCTTTTTTTTTTTTTTTTTTGAGACAGAGTTTCATTCTTGTTGCCCAGGCAACAGAGTGCATGGCATTGTCTCGCCTCACTGCAGCCTCTGCCTCCCAGGTTCAAATGATTCTCCTGCCGCAGCCACCCAAGTAACTGGGATTATAGGCACCTGCCATCACACCTGGCTAATTTTTGTATTTTTAGTAGAGACGGGGTTTCACTATGTTGGCCAGGCTCATCACAAACTCCTGACATCAGGTGATCCACCCACCTTGGCCTCCCAAAGTGCTGGGATTACAGGTGTGAGCCACGGCGCCGGGCCTGTTCTAAGATTTCTAACTGTTATGTCCTGTTGTTTTTGCTCTATTGTAGATAGTAGGGCACTGTGCCACTGTCCATGTAGATATGCAATGCCTTTATGATTTCAGAACTGGGGAGATGTGCCCCGCTGCCCCTCCCTGAGCCTCACTTCTCTGATTCTGCCTGGGTTACTTCCGACACAGATAGGTATGGTTGCCATCTCCATTTTACAAGAGTAGGAACAGAGCCTCGGAGAGGTTAAGCAGCTTGCTCAAGTCACACAGCTAGTAAGTGGCAGAGCCAGGGGCTGGACCCAGGGGGTCACCACCCCGCCGTGCAATGCTGCCACCTCTCACACTAGCCCATGTCCCTCGTGTTCATGGTGGCCTCCTCGTGCTGGTGTTTTACCTAAACACAGTTGTGTCTGAAGAGAAAGGCATATGAAAGGACTCCCCAACCCCTCTCCCGACCTCCACGGGACACTCACGTTGTTGGCTTCTTGGACCAGCCTCTGTTCATTGTACAGAATGTGCCGGATGCAGCGGACCAGCTCCATGGGGCAGCGGTCATATGTTTTCTGAAAGAATCCAACAGCAGCCTCCAACAGCCACCCTCTGTTCCAGCCACGCCACCCCTGTGCCATGCCCAGCCCTTCCTCTCCTTCAGCCTCTGCCTCAGCTTTTCCCAGGGAGCCTTGGGAACTATACACCGCTGTCTTTCCGTTCCTCATCTTCCCCTCCAAGATCTTCCTATGTGGTTTGGAACGAATTAAAAACCCACAGTTTACGAAGCACTTTCTTTTTTTCTTCTTTGAAAACTCGTTTTCTAATGATGCACTTTCAGTCTACCAACTCTTTTGACTCTAACACAGGTGTCCCCAAACCCTGGGGCGTGGACTGGTATGGGTCTGTGGCCTGTTAGGAACTGGACCACACAGCAGGAGGTGAGTGTCGGTGAGCAAGCAAGTGACGGGTCACCTGTATTCACAGCGGCTCCCCACTGCTGACATTACAGCCTGAACTCCACTTCCTGTGAGATGAGCAGTAGCACTGCTGTAGCACTGGATTCCCATAGGAACGCTAACCCTATTGTGAACTGCGAAAGCGAGCCATCAAGGTGATACGCCTCTTTTTCTTTTTTAATACGAAGTTTCATTCTGTCACTCAGGCTGGAGTGCAATGGTGCGGTCTCGGCTCACTGCAACCTCCGTTTCCCAGGTTCAAGTGATTCTCCTGCCTCAGCTGCCCAAGTAGCAGGGATTGCAGGCGCCCGCCACCATGCCTGGCTTATTTTTATATTTTTAGTAGAGATAGTGTTTCACCATGGCCAGGCTGGTCTCAAACTCCTGACCTCGTGATCTGCCTGCCTCGGCCTCCCAAAGTGCTGCAATTACATAGGTGTGAGCCACCACACCCGGCCCGGCTATGTGCTTCTTATGAGAATCTAACATCTGACGATCTGTCACTGACTCCCATCACCCCCAGATGGGACTGTCTAGGTGCAGGAAAACAAACTCAGGGATCCCACTGATCTTACATTGTGGCGAGTTGTATAACTAGTTCATTACATGGTACAATGTAATAATAATAGAAATAAAGTGCCCAATAAATGTAATGCCCTTGAATCATCCCCAAACCACCTCCCTGCCCAACCCCAGTCCGTGGAAAAATTGTGTTCCATAAAACCGGCCTCTGGTGCCAAAAAGTGGTTGGAGATCACTGAACTAACAGCATGGAAACCCTGTACATACACAGAAACTATAATCCCCATCTCACAGATGAGAAAACTGATGCTCAGAGAGATTAGGTACTTGTCCAGATGCAACCAAGTGAGAGAGCAGATGACTCCAGACTCAGGGCACCTGATGCCAAGGTCAAGTACTTCCCACCAGCCTGCCCCTGGCCTCCTATGTTGCTTCCCCTCGGGCTTCTCCAGTGTCCCCTCTCTTCTGGGATGGACTTGTATTTCCCTGGCATCCTGCTGTCTGTGTTGAAGGGCTCTCTAGGAAACACAAGTGAGTTCCAATAAACGCTTGACTGCGATCGCTACCCACACCCCTTTCCTACTTCCACAATAACTCCCTCTCTTCCTCCATACCCCCTCCCCCAAGTAAAGAAGAAGCTACATCTTATTCCTAAACCCTCAATTCAAAGCCCTTGTGTCCAGCTCTTGTCTCTGGGATGGCTCCCCTCCCACCTTTAAAAGAGCCCAAGAGGGAGGTCTGGTGGCCTCATTTCTAGAGTCAGCTGGTCTTCCCTTCTCCAACATAGGAATCCTGACTCAGTCTATCTCCATCCCTTCTGCTTCTTCCATAAGGCCAGTTCACCCATCTCCCTCTGTTGGCAACAGACACATACCACCCTTGCTTTGTAATACACTAAAGAAATCCGACAGGTCTAATTTAGAAAGAGGGGGTGGGGGAAATGAAGAAAAGTTGCCAATACGTTTGCGGTCACGTGGTGAGTCAGTGGCCAGGCCAGGAAAAAACCCAGGGGTTCTGATGCTGGAACAAGATGATGCTGCCTCCCCATAGGTGGCCCAGAGCCCACACCCACCTGGAGCTGCGTGGCGTAGTGCCCCAGCTTGATCTTCAGTAAAAACCCATCTTCCCCCACCTGGTGCTCCGCCTTCTTCTGCAGCTCCTGCACCAGGCCCTCTAGGAGCTGGGTGGCTTGGGCTCTGTCCTGGGGATTGTCCAAGTCGATGGCATCCCTTGGGGCAGGGCAGGAGAGAAAAACCTACTGTGGCACCATCCTGGGCAAGGAGTTCAGGTACCTAGAATAAAGTGAAAACCCCAGCCTCATGACCCAGGGCGCTGCAGGGCCCACAAGACTTGTTCCCGGCAGTTCCACAGGCATCCGAGGCTAGAAACATTGTCTGTCCTCCCAGGCTTCCCCTTTCCCAGGGACACCACCCCTTCCGCACAGAGAGGGACAGGCAGGACCAGAGTCACACCAAACCACCAAGAGTAGAACTAGAGGCCAAAGGGCCTGGATTGTAGGGACCCTCTGAGGTGGGGCAAGGCGGAGCAGGCCTACCATGGCTGGCTCTCAATCCACTGAGCCAAGTAGTGTCGGACCTCGATGGGGAAGTGTTGGCCATACAGCACCTGCATCTGGCGCAGCGCATCTCCCTGCAGCTGCTGGGCCTGGATCCACCCTGCCATGGCCGTTCACCTAGGGGGAGCCCAGCACTGAAGCTCTCTCCTTCGCAGAGCCAATGGCAGGGGCTGCCCCTGACCCTGCCATGCCTACCTATCCCTGGACTGTGGTCAGGCCAGGCCCCTCCCCTCCCACAGACACGCTTTCCTGTGCGGGAACAGAGATGGGGAGGAGGAGCAGGCCGCCCGAACCCTGCAACAAGGAACCCGCTGAAGGGGAGGGAGGGGAGGGTGCGCTGCAGAGGCAAGTGCCCTCCCCATCTTCCTCTACCCTAGCCCCACCGGAGCTTCCCTAGTGAGGGGTAGGGGGAGGACGGCTAGAAACTGAAAGAGAAACTTGACAGCGGAGGCCCACAGGCCCTCTGACGAGGGCTGCAAGAATCCCCCCACTCCGTCTGAGGCCCAGTTTCTGGAAAGGGAAGATATTCCAACCCAAAGTTACGCCAGCACTGTGACAGCTCCCACTCGACGGCTAGGGCTCTTCAGGCACGTGGCTGGGGCTGTTTAGGAGAGGGCTGGGGAACCTCTTCGGCTGCTCCCCCAACTGGTCACCGGCGTCTCTCCGCGTCCAGTCCGACGGCGCTCCCTCTCCGAGGCGTGCCAGGACGGTGCCCTCCCTGGCCTCCGCCCTTCATCCCCGAGCCCTGTCCCCACGTCCCCCGCTGCTCCGTCGTCCCTTGTCTGCGCTGCGCCAACTCCCTCGCAGTGTCGGGGGCTGATCCCCGCGCTGCGCTTGGCCTTCGGGCCCCGGGTACCGTGGGTGCCGGGGGTACTGGGGCGGCAGTCGAGTGTCCCCTCTCCGCGCGCCTCCCGGACCCGCCACCGGACCACCCACCTGGTGGGGCCGCGCCGTCCCGCAGCCGGGCCGGTTCTGCGCCCCGCGGCTCTAGCTCCGGGCCGGGGCTCCTGGGGGCGGCGGCAGCAGCTGCGGCTGTTACTACAGGAAGGAGCAGAGAGCAGCGATTTCCTCCTCAAAGGTCAGCTGCCTGCGATAGACCATACACAGCGCGCGAGCCCGCGCCAGCACCCCTCCCAGCCCCGCTCGCTCCCTCCCCGCCTCCGCCCTCGGTCGCCGGCTCCCCGGCTAGTGCGCAGCGGCGGCGGCTGAGTCCGGCGGGCGGCGAGGCGGGGCGGCGCCGGGCGTGGGAGCTGCCCCCCGACGGCGGGGTCCCCCGGGAGTCCCAGCCGGCCCTCGGCTGCGGCTCCGAGGGAGCGTCCCGGAGCCGCGGCGGGTCAGAGCCGCCTGGAGAATGGGGTGGGAGGGCCGGGAAATCCCGGGCTCTGGAAATCCCAAACCCGGGCCTCGGTTTTCTCATCCGCAAAAAGGGAGGAGGGAAGTGTGGACTAGCTGGCGAGGCCTTCCAGCTCCGGCGTGTGTCATCTTTTGAGCCTCTAGATTAAAAAAATAAATGTGTGGGGTGTGTGTGTGTGTCTGTGTGTGTGTGTGTGCGCGCTCGTGTGTGTCCTAGGGGCCACAAGTTTTGTGACCTCAGAGGCTAAACTGGAGGGAGGGGAAAGACCGGGGATTCCAGAGAAGCCAAGATCACCCCCTCTGCCGCGGCACCTCCTCCATCTTTCACTCCCACCGTCTAAACTCACCCTGACGGAGAAACAGGAAAGAACCCTGGCAGTCATGTGTTTCAACCCTCCCCCGCTCCGCAATGTTGCAGGTAAGAAATGGAAGTCCAGAGAGGGGAAGGGGCTTGCCCAGGGCCACACAGTGGGCGCCCGGCCTCTCCAGCCGGCTGTGGTCTACACACTAGCCAGCGCCCGGTTCACCCAGCCTGGTTACTTATGAGGCGGGTTCTACTTTCAGAGAAGTCCAGGAAGGGGCCGTCTTGAGTCCTCCCAACCTCAAAACTGCCTGTAGGCCTTGCCCCAGCAATGAACATCCTGCGTAGAGCCTCGGCCCCCCTCTCCAATAGGCCCCTTCTCACGAGGCCCAAGGGGTTTGGTAAGATCGCGCTGGACGCCTTCCATCCCCTTTGCCCAGCTTCCCTCTCCTCTGGGCCTCCTCTCTGCCTGGCAGTGGGTTGGCAGCACCAGAGGAGGGGCCAGCCCAGCTGCCCACTCGCAGCCCAGCCGGGCCAAGACCGCGTGTACCGGGAGGGGTGCATCCTCCTCTGCCTCCCTCCCCAGCTGCTTCTCCGAGCTGCCCTTTTCTCTCCATTCCCACTCCCCCTTCTTGCCCCTTACTACCTCTCCCAGTTTCGTTCTTTTAACTTCAGAGAGTGCAGAAGCCAAATTGTATGACTGGGTTCTCCCCACCTTCCATGTGTGGTCACAGTGTCTTAGTTGGCAGGATCACGAGGAAAGGAATTGAAAATTCTAAGGGGGTGCATGGAGGATGTAGGGAAGCCCTGCGTCCCAGATGCTCTGCAGGGGGCCCAGGGAAGAGGAAGTCTAGCCCTTCTCTCCTTTCCCATTCTGAGCAATGGATTTGGCAGGGGAGGGTCAGACACAGAGCTAGGGGGCCACCTGGAATGAAATCCAAGTGTCACAGCTGTAATTGACCATCAAGATGATTTTACAAGTGGGAAAACAAAGGCCAGAGAGGGGAAGTGACTTCGCCGCTGTCATGCAGCCTGTCAGTGGCTGGATCCAAACCCATTGCCACATTTTGGTGGGTCCTACTTGGCACCTGTGCCCTCCAGCGGGTCCCTTCAGGCAGGTGTGGAAGTCGGTGGATGGGAGCAGATTCCTCAGGTTTCCAAGTCCTCTCAGCCAGGTCTGAAGAGGGACAGAGGGCCAACCTTGTCATGTGCTGACATCCGGGCACCCGATGGGGTGGGGGTTCCTGTGTAAGAGTGGAGGTCTTGCCTGCTCTCCTCCAGACAGCTGCCTCTCTAGGCTCCTCCCCCAGGGCCTGCAGAGGCCTATTGCTCCAGCAGGCAGCCCCACCCACCAAACATCTGTCTGGGTTGGGCTGGGCTTGCCTATAGCGTGGGTAGTCCTGGGTCCTAAAAAGCTAGCATTGAGGTGCCAGAGAACAGAACGGGAAGGATGGGCTTAAGAGGGTGTGGGGCAGTGTTTTCAGAGCCCTCCTGTGACTCCCACCCCGACCCTGTGCCAAGTGGCTGTGCCCCTGGTTGACTGTCTCCTCATTTGGTCTCTGATTACAAGGCCTCAAATCCTGGTATCTTTCATTGCACGTTTCCTCCTCTGACTTTTATTCTCTCTCTGTCTCTCCCTGTCTCATTAGGTCTCCATCTGGTTCTCTGATAGTCTGGGTTTCTCTCCGTTTCTTGGTGCCTGTTCTCCTTCTGAGATGCAGTGGGGAGGAGGAGGAGCTGTGGAACTTGCCCAGGATGGGCAAAGGGCACCCGAGGGAGTACAGGGAAGGGTGTCAGAGTTGGGTTAGGGGAAGAGGTGACTGTAGTCGTGGCTTCAGATAACACAACTACCCGGAAATGTCAAATTTGGGGTTTCTTTTTGCTTTCAGTCCCCTGGTTTGGTCTCAGCGATTTCCCACCGCAAAGCACCCTGGTGGTTTTGGGGAACCAGGCTGTGGAGGAGAAAACTGAGGCCTCCAGAATGGGGTTCAGGAAGATGAGAAACTGTCTAGGGTCTGAACTGAGCTGGGGCCCAAGGCTGGCCTCCTTACCTCTAACTGCCCTTTGCCCCCAAATCTAAGTCACAGCATTAGATAGGGAGTGAGGAAGGATTTTAGAAATCTTACAGAAATATATTCCCCAGGCTGAGTGCAGTGGCTTACGCCTGTAATCCCAGCACTTTGGGAAGCCGAGGTGGGCAGATCACTAGAGGCCAGGAGTTTGGGACCAGCCTGACCAATATGGTGAAACCCTGTCTCTACTAAAAATACAAAAAAAAAAATTAGCTAGGCATGGTGTCACACACCTGTAATCCCAGCTACTCAGGATGCTAAGGCACAAGAATCTCTTGAACCCGGGAGGCAAAGGTTGCAATGAGCCGAGATCATGCCACTGCACTCCAGCCTGGGCAACAGAGCGAGACTTCAACTAAAATAAGTAAATAAATAAATAAATAAATAATCTTCTCCAAAAGAAGACCTCCTATATTTTATTAGGAATGATAATCATCTGCAGCCTAGGCTATAGTTGGCACGCTGTATGCATATCCTGAACTACATCTTGGCACATCTGTGTGCAAACATGGTTGTGTTCTTCAAGCAACAGGTCCTCGAAACAACCTTGAAGGCAGTCAGGGCCAGAATCACACCCTTTGATTAGTCCGTGAAAGAAACCTGCCCAAAGCTGTCTGGCCAGTAAGTGCACAGAGGGCACCAGGATCCAAGTTGCCCAGTTCTGTGGGCAGGGTCTCAGTGTAACCTTCCTAGGCTTCCCCAAACCCAGCACACACAGGCGGAGTGAAGAGGCTTCCCTTGTTCTGTGGTGCAGAGCGTAGCACCTCCGTACCTACCCAGCCTATGCCCATGCTCTGTTGAATGGGACAGTGTTCTCTGTGCATGCTTAACGTGAGGGTGGGTTTGAGTTTATGGATTAAGAGAATTATCTCAAAGGGCTGGGCACGGTGGCTCATGCCTATAATCCTTGCACTTTGGGAGTCCCAAGTGGGTGGATCACCTGGAGTCAGGAGTTTGAGACCAGCCTGGCCAACATGGTGAAACCTTGTCTCTACTAAAAATATAAAAATTAGTTGAGCATGGTGGCGGTTGTCTGTAATTCCGACTACTCGGGAGGCTGAGGCAGGAGAATCACTTGAACTAGGGAGATGGAGGTTGCAGTGAGCCGAGATCGTGCCATTGCACTCTAGCCTGGGCAAGAAAAGCGAAACTCCATCTCAAAAAAAAAAAAAAACAAGCTGGGTGCAATGGCTCACACCTGTAATCCCAGCACTTTAGAAGGCCAAGGCGGGCAGATCATGAGGTCAGTAGATCAAGATCTGGCAAACATGGTGAAACCCTGTCTCTACCAAAAATACAAAAAATTAGCTGGGCATGGTGGCACCTGCCGGTAGTCCCAGCTACTTGGGAGGCTGAGGCAGGAGGTGGAGGTTGCAGTGAGCCAAGATGGTGCTACTGCACTCCAGCCTGGGTGACAGAGCAAGAATCTGCTCAAAAAAAAAAAAAAAAAAATCATCCCAGTTCCCTTTTCTGCCTTGCCCTTGGCAATCAGGTCTGCCCATGCCCCTACCCTGGGGAGAACAGACTGAGGTCACCTTGACCTGACCTTCCTTGGGGGTGCAGGGAGGTGGTACAGAGACACCTTTGTTTCCTGTGCTCCAAGTCCCTTCTTCAAGGAGAGTTCCTGTTGCATGGAAGCCAGAGGGGAGGTGGGGTAGGGGTGAAGGGCCTTCCCAAGAAAGCTGGAGGCTTTCTAGGAAGTATCCCTTCACCCTGCGGCAGAGGGGAGAACCCCTGGAGCACTTAAACATCCTGCTTCACCCCCACCTTGCCTCTGCTTGGACGGCCTACCTGCACTCCAGCTCCCACCCAGAAGCTCCTAAAAGTGGGTCGATGGGCCCATGATCAGAGTACACCCCATCTCTGAGACCAGGCCCTGGCACCTCCCTGTAGAAATGACACCCCCATTCTTGTTCTTGAAGACAGAGCAGGACCTAGAGAGGATGTGTGTGTATGCACATGGTAAGGAATTCTGTGCAAATCTGGGAGAAGGGAAGGAGTTGCTGGAGCTCGGGTGAAGTCCATTCCTGCCTCTGTCCCCTGTCCACCACTCTTCAGGGAAGTCGCTTTACAGTGAAGTCACCAAGAGAACATAAGGCCATCCTGCCTGAGGCATAGTGACTGTCCTCTGTTTCTGGGAATAGCATAAGGGGAAGGGTGTGGGACTGGGCAGGGTGGGTAGAGTGGGTAGGAGGGAAGTCCTGCCTTTTCTGCCCAGCTACCCGCCTGCTGGGGGGAGAGGCTTGTAGGCAGGTTTCTTTCTGGACAAAGCGGGTGCAGAGTCTGTGCAGGGTTCACATTTCCCAGCCAGTCAGGTGGGCGGGAGGAGCCCACCCTTTGCAATCCCCTCATTGCAGGGGCAGGCCCAGGAGCCTGGAGAGAGAGGAGAGAGGGCACACAGAGCCAGGCAGCTGAGTGGAATTGGCACTGTCCTGGGCAGCCTTGGGTCAAGCCTGGCTTCTCATCCTCATCCATGATGACTATCGGGCCTCTCTTCCCGCTGAGCTAGTTTCTCCTCCTTCCACCCCAACAAGAAATCTTTTGTGCCTTGGCCAGCCCAGTACCTGACCTCAAGCCCTCTGGGGCTTGTGTGGGAGGGGGCTGAGCATCTTCCATGCTGCCTCCCAGTACTCCACCACTTTCCTTTGTTATGACTGGAGGGGGTTCCCTTCCGCAGACTCTGTTTCTCATTGTTCCTCGGTTTCTTAAGTTTCAGACCCACGCACATCTTCCTTGCTCTAAGCCTTAAAAAAGTGCTTCGGCCAGGCTGTTCCCCTTATACTGGCCTCCCAACTCCAAGCCCTTGGCCCTTCCATTCCATCTACCTGGAATGTCATTCCTCCCTTGGCCACCTGGTGAAATCGTCTTTCCTAAGGTTAGTGTGGCCCAGAGGAAAACACAAGGCTTTGGAGTCATGAGGTCCTGGCCTGGACCCTGACTCTGCTGTAGGATCCTGGGCTAGTGAGTCTGCCTCTTGGATCTAAGTAAAGAATAGCACGACCCACTGCCGGGATTGTTGTTAAGACTCAGTAACAGGCTGGGTGTGGTGGCTCACGTCTGTAATCCAAGCACTTTGGGAGGCTGAGATGGGTGGATCACCTGAGGTTAGGAGTTTGAGACCAGCCTGACCAATATGGTGAAACTCTGTCTCTACTAAAAATACAAAAATTAGCCGAGTGTGGTGGCTGACACCTGCAATCACAGCTACTTGGGAGGCTGAGGCAGGAGAATCTCTTGAACCTGAGAGGCAGAGGTGGCAGTGAGCTGAGATCGTGCCACTGCACTCCAGCCTGGGTGACAGAGTGAGACTGTCTAAAAAAAAAAACAACTCCATCACAGTGCCTGGTGCATTGTAGGTGCTCAAAGGCTTTGGCCACTAGAGCCGGGAGTTTTCTCCTCTACCCTTCAGTCCCATCTGCATTACAGGCTCCTTCTTATGGCCCTAACATGTTGCCTAAAGGGCTATGTTCCACTGCTTGTTCACAATAGGGGCTTCATAAATATTTGTTGGATTAATGAAGGCCCCTAAAACAGCACAGAACTTCCAGAACTCTGACGGTTCAGGGCAGCCCCCTGTTCACTGACCCTCACCCATGGTACCCAGAAGGCGCCTCCGCTGCTGCCCCAGCCTCTGCCTGCTCTGGTCCCACTGACCTGCTTTTCCACCCAGTGGTGGCAGCAGCCTCATCTTTCTGGCGCTGGGCTGATTTTTGAGTTCTTACCCTGCACGGCAAGTCAGCAGGATACCGGCTGCAGTGGCACTATGCTCTCTCCTCTGCATCTGCCCCACCCTCCCTGGATAATGCTCGTCGTCCCAGGACTCTGGGTGTAGAGAGCCCAGTGACCCTGTCCCAAGAGGCGGGGTCGGAGGATCCTTGGGTTTTGCAGAGAGCCAACTCTTTAGCCTTTAGCTCCAGCTGGAAGGGAGCCCAGATCGGTGAGGCTGTCCTCACTCACACACCTGCACATCCATCGCTCCGTCCTCTCTCCTCCCCTTCATGTGACAAAGCACCAGCTCCCTCCTGGCCCAGCACACTGGCTGGGATTGGGCTGAGGGAAAGAAAGAAAGTGCTTTTATTGAGTGCCAGGTACAGTTTAGTTGTCGTCACAAATACTCTCCTTTTTCCTATAAAAAATTGTCCATTTTACTAATGTTTTAATAGAGAGTACCTGCACATGGGACATGTATTTTGTAACAAAAGATTTTCTTTTCTTTCTTTTTTTTTTGAGGCAGAGTCTTGTTCTGTCGTCAGGCGCCAGGCTGGAGTGCAGTGGCGCGATCTCGGCTCACTGCAACCTCCACCTCACGGGTTCAAGCAATTCTCCTACCTTAGCCTCCCGAGTAGCTGGGACTACAGGTGCGCGTCACCACGCCCAGCTAATTTTTGTATTTTTTAGTAGAGACGGGATTTCACCATGTTGGACAGGATGGTCTCGATCTCTTGACCTCATGATCTGCCTGCCTCAGCCTCCCAAATTGCTGGGATTACAGGCATGAGCCACCGTGCCCGGCTTCTTTTCTTTTTTTTAAGGAGTCTCACTCTGTCACCAGGCTGGAGTGCAGTGGTGTGATCTTGGCTCACTGCAACTTCTGCCTCCTGGGTTCAAGCAATTCACCTGCCTCGGCCTCCCGAGTAGCTGGGTCTACAGGTGTGCACTACCATGCCCAGCTAATTTTTATATTTTTAGTAGAGATGGGGTTTCACCATGTTGGTCAGAATGGTCTCAATCTCTTGACCTCGTGATCTGCACACCTCGGCCTCCCGAAGTGCTGGGATTACAGGCATGAGCCACTGCCCTGGGCCATAAGAGATTTTTTTTTTTTTTTTTTTTTTTTTGAGACGGAGTTTCGCTCATTACCCAGGCTGGAGTGCAATGGCGCGATCTCGGATCACTGCAACGTCCGCCTCCTGGGTTCAGGCAATTCTCCTGCCTCAGCCTCCTGAGTAGCTGGGATTACAGGCACACGCCACCATGCCCAGCTGATTTTTTGTATTTTTAGTAGAGACGGGGTTTCACCATACTGACCAGGATGGTCTCGATCTCTTGACCTCGTGATCCACCCGCCTCGGCCTCCCAAAGTGCTGGGATTACAGGCTTGAGCCACCGTGCCCGGCCGCCACAAGAGATTTTTAAAAGGGTATGTGGCGAAGTTAGTCACTGCCCTTTCCTGTCCCCAGGGCCCTTCTGGAGGGGCAACAACAGTTGCTAGGGGCTTCTGTGCATTTAAATGGATTTAGAACGATTCTGTGCATTTAAAACACTTTACCTCCATACTATGACTTCCCCTTACTATACTATGTAAGGGGAAACTGAGGTCCTCAGAGACGTTAAGTACCTAGACCAAAGCCACACAGCTGTGTTAGCAGAGCTGGGATTTAGAACCAGATCTAACTTTTCGCCACCAATGCTCTGACAGAAGTAAGCTGGGGCACTGACAGAGCCCCTCCCAAACCGCAGAGCCCGTTCTAAACCGTGGGCACTCCGTTTTGAGGCCCTGGAGAACTGGGGTTCCACCTTCCTATCTGTTGAGTGGCCCGTACCTTCTCCCCGTGGCTCCAGGCTCCTGTACTGACCTATCCACCTATGGGAAGACTCATCCCCATATGGAAAAAAGGATGTCCCCAGAAGTGCCCTTTCTGAGCAAATATGTGTCAGCCTGACTCCTGGGATATAGTAGGGAAGTCACAATAACAGGTCTCTGGTTTCTGGCCAGAGGGGATCGTGGTTGTGGCTTCAATGATGTTCGCAGAAAATGGCCTCATGATCTCCGGGGCAGGAGTGAGGGAGGATGTGAAGTAGGGGAGCTGCCCCACTGAGAGCCATGTGTTCACCCATGAGAGAGGGGAGGAGGCTGCAGGCAGGGTGGCTGGGAGCAGGGGCACATGTGGACAAAGGTTGTGGACCAGACTTCCAGGCTCTTCCCCCAAAGCGTCTCTCCCGGGTCAGGCCAGTGCTCAAAGGGATGAGACCCTCCGGTGGACATCGCTGTATCTCTAAGTACCTCCTTGGGTCATTCTCTCCGGGTTGGACTGTGGGGTCTTTCAGAATCCTAGCTTCCTTTTCAGTTTCTTTCTTTCTGTCATGGCTTAATCTGGTGTCCCCTCAATTTAGGGGAATATGTCCCTAAGGCCTAGAAGAAGAGGATCTCACCCCATCAGAACTGTCAAGCAGAGAAGCAGGTGTCAGACCTTCTTTCAGGATGACAACATCTGTTATGCTGCAGAAGTCACCCAGAACATTCTGTCCTTGGCGTCTGTGTACACACCGAGCCAGGCCTAGCTTGGTGCCTGATGACCATCAGTTAGAGATGAGCCTAGAGATGCAAGAATCGACCTTTCAGAACATTTAAACTAGCACCCTACAGCTGCCACACACCAACTGGCTTGAGCCCCGGACCTTGGCCGGTCTTGGGAAGAGGGGTATTCATCTTAGCTGCTACTAAATACCACAATAATAGCTAGCTGCTATGTAGTGCTTTACTGTAAAGCACTTTACATGCAGTAAACATTTACTTCTCACAGCCATCTGAGGTAGGTAGTATCTCTATCACCACATTACAAATGAGGAGAGAAGAGGAAAACAGGCATGAAGGTTACCTGGCTCAAGGAATTGAGAGTCTTGTTTGAGAACCTGTACTTTTTTTTTGGAGAGAGAGGGCCTCACTCTGTCACCCAGGCTGGAGACCAGTGGCACAATGACAGCTCACTGCAGCCTCAGGCTGGGTACAGCGGCTCACAACTGTAATTCCAGCACTTTGGGAGGCTGAGTGGGGAGGATTGCTTGAGCCATGAGTTCTAGGACAGCCCAGGCAATATAGTGAGACCCTGTCTTTACAAATTATTATTTATTTTGAGACAGAGTCTTGCTCTGTCACCAGGCTGGAGTACAGTGGCAAGATCTCAGCTCACTGCAACCTCCACCTCCCAGGTTCAAGCAATTATCCAGCCTCAGCCTCCCCAGAAGCTGGGACTGCAGTTGCATGCCATCACACCCAGCTGATTTTTGTAATTTTAGTAGAGATGGGGTTTCACCATGTTGGCCAGGATGGTCTCGATCTCTTGACCTCATGATCTGCCCACCTCAGCCTCCCGAAGTGCTGGGATTACAGGTATGAGCCATTGCATCCAGCCTACAAATTATTTTTAAAAATTATCAGGGAGTGGTGGTGCACATCTGTGGTCCCAGGTACTCAGGATGCTAAGGCAGGAGGATTGCTTGAGCCCAGGAGGTTGCCTTGAGCTGTGATTGTGCCACCGCACCATGAGACTTTTTTTTTGTGAGACCATACATTTTTGTGTGAGAGTCTGTCTCAAAAAAAGAAAAAAAAAAAAAAATCATCACACCCTTGACCTCCCAGGCGCAAGTGATCCTTCCACCTTAGCCTCCTCAGTAGCTGGGACTGCAGATGTGCGTCACCACACTGGGGTGGACCTTGTACTCTTAATGACTGCATAGACCTTGTAGCCTCCATGTCCATTCCTAAAGCACAGGAGTTGTTCCAAAAATATTTATTGAGTGTCTGTTTGGGCTTGGGCACAAGTGGCGGGATTTAAAGTGAATGGGATATTATGTCTGCCATTGGGGATAGAGACACATGCAAGCATGAAATTGTCCCTCAACACAAGAAGTGCTGTAATAGAGGCATGAACAACGTGGTGGGAAACAAGGAGGGAGGTCATGCTGCCTGGAGCAAGTGTCATGGAAGGGCAGGCATCAAGAAGGCAGAAGGACCTTCCAGAAAGAGGGAACGGCATGTGTGCAGGGATGAAAGCTGATAAGAAAGAGAAACATGGGCCAGGCGCAGTGGCTCATGCCTGTAATCCCAGCAGTTTGGGAGGCTGAGGTGGGTGGATCACGAGGTCAGGAGTTCCAGACCATCCTGGCCAACATGGTGAAACCCCATCTCTACTAAAAATATACAAAAAGTAGCCAGATGTGGTGGCTCGCACCTGTAATCCCAGCTACTCAGGAGGCTGAGGCAGAAGAATCACTTGAACCCAGGAGGTGGAGGTTGCAGTGAGCTGAGATCACGCCATTGAGCTCCAGGCTGGGCAATCAATAGAGACTCCGTCTTAAAAAAGAAAAAGAAAAAAAAAGGAAGAGAAACATGGAGAACATGGAGCGCCTGAGTGTCAAAACATCATGGGCAGTTGACTGTCAGGGAGGTTGCCAGAGAGCTCAGGGTTGGTTGGTGCATCCATCCTGCTTCCTGCTTCCTGCTCTGGCCTCCAAGCTCCCTGAACCTACTCTGTGCAAAGCACTGTGCCAGGTGTTGGCCCAGAGTGTGGGACTGGAGCAGTGGCCCGGGTAAGGGAGAAAAGCTTTTTTACCAGCTGGAGACTTTTGTGGTTGGTGTCATTCTAGTGGTGAAGAGAAGGCGGCTAGAAAGAGCTACCCAGGGAGGATGATGGGAGAACGTGCTGCTCTGGGCCATCTCTGGACATGAACGTTTTGCATACACACAGGGCAGCTGTGTGTGTTTGAGTGGGGCCGGGAGGGGTCCCTCTCTCTCTCTTTTGCCCCCTGCAGCTGGGCTTCTGGAGCTTTCCTATGTCTTGCTTTAGTGCTAACCCTTGGAGGGTTGCCAGGGAAACCGCTGGCCAGCTCCGGGAGAGAGACGTAGCAGAGGGAGGAGAGTGGGTGACTCAGGCTGGCTTCCCACACACTGCAACCCCCTCCCCAGTACGTGGAAAGGATCTGGGAGACCCCCTTCCCTTGGATACTAGAGGTGACCCTGCTTCTTCTTTCTTCTCTGAAGAGAGCGGTCCCTCCCGCAGCTCTGACTAGTGGGAGCCTGCCAGATTTCCCCAGGAAGGGAACTGGCCCCAGGCACCCCGTCCCCCGTAGGTTCACCCTGAAACAGCGGACAGGTGCATTCGGCCTGGGCGAATGTGAACTCCTGCGGTGCCCATGCAGGCGGGGGAAGCCCTGGCTGAGACGCCCTCCTGGGGCAAACCCAGGATAATTATTGATCGGGACCGCTGTGGACTTCTGACCTGGGCCTGGGAGAGAGAGGACCCGGAACACAGGCCTGGGCTCCCAGGGAGGGAGGCGGGCGGGCCGCAGAGGGGGCCAATCAACACGACCACGACAGTGCGCCCTTGCCCTGCTAGTGGTGGTCGACCCAACCCAAACAAAGCAGCATGTGCTTGTGGCGCTGGGCCCGCTGGAGCGCGGAGCGGGGAAGACACCCCCACCTCCGCAGAAAGGGGGTGCGCGTGGTGCCGGCGCCGGCCCTGGCCCCGCCGAGCGCGCCGCCACCCCGGGTGCGCCGTGGGAGGTCGGGTGCCCGCCGGACGGCCGCGGAGCGGGAGCTAGGGGCCCAGGGCTGGCGAGCGCGCGCGGGGCGGAACCAGGAAGCGGAGCGAGCGCGGGGCTGCCGGCGGCGCGCGTCTCCGGGCCTCCGCATGCGAGCGGCGCGCGCGCCCCCGCGGGCCCCGGCGGGAGGAGAGTCCGCGGCCGGCGCCGTCACCCCGGGCGGGGACAGCGCAGGCGACTCCTTGCGGCTGCCCGGCCGAGGGAGGGAGGGAGCGAGCGGGCGGGCGGGCTGGCGAGCCAGACAGCGGGGCCGGAGCAGCCGCGGACGCCCGAGGGGCCGAGCGAGGTAGGAGCTGCGGGCGAGCCCTGGGCCCGGGGTCGAGGGAGCCAGGCCGGGGAGCCAGCCCGGGTGGGGCCCGCGCTCTAGTCGCCCAGCCGCCCGGCAGTGCCGCGCCGCCGCCATCTCTCCCGGGCCGCGGTGGCTGCGCTCTGGGCGAGGGGCGCGCACGGGGAGAGGGGGTCCAGGCGGGCTGCGGAGGAGGCTGGGGGCGATGCGGGGCGCGCGAGGGGGGCGTGCGGATGCCGCGGCGCGGCGGGGGGCGTGCGCTTTCAAAGCTGTGTGCCCGAGTGGGTGTGTGAGGACCCCGCGCCGACCCCTAGCAGCTCAGGGGGCTGCTGTCAGCCGCCTCACACCTTAACGTTGCAATTCCGAATAGCCCCAGCCGTCTCCTTCTTTAACTTCTTTTTTTCAAGAGAGGTGCCCGAACTCCCAGAGATGAGATGAACCTGCGGGGGTGCCTGATGCGGTGGGGGGCATTAGCAAAGCTTCAAGAAACAGGGCCTTATAAGGAGTCAAGACAACAAATACGAACGTTTTGACACGACTCTGGGGGGCGGGATCCCACATCAGGACCCGCCAGGCTTGGGCTTGTGCGTGTGGCGGTGGGATGCAATGTGCTTTTTCTTTCTAGCCAGGGGTGAAGGGTTAAAAGTGCTCCTGGTGTCGGGGGTAGATACGGAGAGTCGAAGGGGAGTTGTATCACAAAAGCTGGTCTGAGGCTAAAGGAATCTGGCAAGATGGTCAGGGTGATCAAAGAGGAAAGAACTTGAGTGGAGCAAGAGGCGTTTGCAAACACTTGTAGCCAGCAGTGATGGAAAAGGCAAAGAAGAAAAACAAGTGCCAGCTTTTAGGAAGACGGGATTAATGAAAACCACAAGAATTTTAAAGGCTAAAAGAGATACGGGTTCTCTGTTTCCCAAAGAGCCAGGGTCAGTTCTTTTCTTCTTGGGCCCTGTGATCCCACCATACCTTCTGTCACATAAATAATTGAGCCAAAAGTGGGTCAAAGAATGTTAGAGCTGGAAAGGAACCCAGCGATGATGCCACATTCTTTTATTGTACAAATGAAGAAACTGAGGCCCAGATAGGTGGAGTAAGTGGCCTGCTCAGGTGACATGATTGTTGAATAGTCGATTCATGCTCTTCCCAAAGCACCAAGCAGTGTATAGTTCTCCGTCTAGATGCAGTTCCATGCATTTTCTCTGCAGTGCCCTCAGGGAATGCCCTTTGAAAGGGCTAGCCTGACACCCAATATCATACTTAGGCTTATGTCATTTTTTTCAGTCTTCAAGTGGTGTTTATGGTCTGCTGGTAGCTTAGGTTTCCAGAGCAGTTGTCGGATAGCCGCCTGGGTCATAATAAGCTTTCAGCTGTTGGGTCTACATTATTTCAAATAATTTTGTTATCATTCAATTAAGATCATAGAATTTTGCCTCTTTCCCCAACATTGTTAGTGTCCATTTGCTTAGATTATATTGCGTTATATTAATTCCCTGTCAGTTCCTAGGTGAGGATGCATTTTATTGAGTGTGCCTTTCATGTTTTAAAATTTTATTTTGTCACACTGTAAATATTGGATTGGTACTGATCATTTCAAATGGGGAGAATCTTATTGATTGATTTTATTTTAAGGCTTCGAGTTGTTTGTTTATTCATTTGGGTACCAGTTTCTGTCTCATGGAAGATCACAGCTATTAGAATGGACAGGGCTAAAGGAGAGAAGGGGCTGCTGATTTTAAGAAAAACTTCCTATGTGGCAATTTGTGATATCTGTTAGGTTTAATTAAAACAACACCACACCGTGGGTCAGGTAAGTGCATTATCCTGTAGGTGGCTTGTTTTCTACTGTAGCCTCTGGAAGATGAAATTTTAAGCTCCAGCTTGAGACACAGGGAAGGAATGGAGAGATTTTTTTTTTTTTTTTTTTTTGGTAAAGCAAACCATCAGAAAAAAGAAAAAGTTGATTTCTATCACCAGCAGTTTGGTTATTGCACAACTTGGAGCTAAACTCTGCACAAAATCTTTGCTGTATACCCAACAAAATAAATTATCCCATCTTCTCATTAGTTCTCACCTTTTCAGTACTTACATTTTTTGCCAACAGGATATTAATATGGATTGTGTTAAGAAATTGAAGGTAGATATGTTTCTTAAGTGTGTACTTCATAATATGTATGATAGTAGGAGAAAAATGTGCTATCATCGTTTGGAGTGTTACAACATAAATATTTTGGTCAACACTTCCTATCCTGCTCTGACTTTTCATCTCATCTCCATTTTCTTCCTTTCAGTTGATTGTTTTTATGTCATTTACATATGTAAAAGCCACATCAAGCCTAAAGTTGCCATTTATTACCTTTTGATACTTAGGTCAAGTTTTTTCAAATCATAGTATTGTTAATATTCCAATTACCGGTGGTTTGTGTTAGGCTTATATATTATGAATCCATTTGTTGTGGTTTATTTGGCTTGTTGTTATGTACGTAGGTGACACAGGTAGTCTTATTGTAAAAAGAAAGATGTTTTAAGTAGGTGAAAAACATGCTCAAGATTAGATACAGGTTGCAGGTGGAATCAAAGGAAGCCTAACTATTTTCCTGCCCTACAAACATGTCTGTATCTCATAAAGTTACAGATTTCTGGACATTCTATCTGTGACACATTTTTTCCCTTTGTATTAAAAGTGTAGATTACCACATTATTCCTACAAAAGGAAGCAAAATAACCCTAGTTATGATTTTTCTGATAATTTGAAACTTATTCTTTTAAAAAGCTATCTGGCAGTTCCAGGTTGCTGAACTCTTCAGAATAATATCCTTTTATTTATTTGCTACAATAAAGTATCAAAATACTTTAACTGTGGCACTTAATAAAAATAATGCTTAAAAGTTAGCTCTTCAAATGTGTGGTATTTAAAGGAAAAAAAATTTTAATTCTGAGCTTCGTGAATAGAACTCTTCTATAATCATTTTTTTTCCCCCTGCAATGTTGAAAACACGACAGTTTTATACTTACTTCTGGGAATAAGAAAGTCAAATTTAATAATCTAGTTTCCATCCGTTAGCCAGTTTTTGTACTTAAATTTAAGTCGTAAGCATCATAGTGATAAACATTTTTTAGAAATTGTGTTCTCTCTTAATTATAATGGCCTTATTTGAAGTAAAATCTTTTTTTTTTTTTTTTTTTTTTTTTAAAGAAAAAGATGGAGTTTCACCATGATGGCCAGGCTGATCTTAAACTCCTGACCTCAGGTGATCCACCCACCTCGGCCTCCCAAAGTGTTAGGATTACAGGCGTGAGCTACTGCGTCCGGCCTGAAGTAAAATCTTGACATTGGATGTTTTGTTAATGATGATCCTCTGCTACTGGAAAGCTGTGCCAGTTTGGAGAAGATTTTACACATCTAAATCCATACTGTTTAGAAGAGTCATTTACACGTGTTAGATTTTTAGTGGGTTGAATGAGACCCTCACTTTGAATGGTTTCAGAGTTTAAATGACGTTTTATTACTTTTGTTAGTTTGGGTCACACCCATGACTTCCTTGGAAGGTATCTTTGAAGTTCGGTTTCCTTTTTTTTTTAAATGGTAATATTGGGGTGGGGGTGCTTCCTGTTTGTATTTTCAAAATTAGGTCCACATGTTAACCTTCTTGTAGTGTCACATTTTTATTTTAAACTTACAAAGACAAACATCAGATGACATGTGGTTTGTCTGTGACCCGTGGCGCTACTCCATGACAGCTTTACTGAGTGAAGCCTGAATACCCAGTCTGGAAGGCAAGATGTTCTTGTGTCTTTCCCTAACTCTCTTCAAGGTTTAACAGCCTTGCAAGGAGTTTTGGAAGAGCAACGAAAGCACAATTAACAGAAAAATGGAGGTGCTGCTCTCTTGTTTCCTCGCAGGTACTTGGAAAATGTACAGCAGTAAGGTAGAGTTGAAACGTTATGTAGAGCCTTGAGTGTCGGTGCTTCAAAGAGGAGTTGCCCTGGGTTTATGTGAGAAAGAATCCTATGTATTATATGAAGTAGGAATGATAGCCATCTTTCTGGACTAGCCTAAAAGCCATACACAGTGTCATGGAAAAGAATTAAGTACAAGGAGAAATTTAGCAGAGCTCAGGAGGAATCACCTTCAGCCTTAAAATTCTTCCCTGACTCTCTCAGATAACTTTTAAGTGGTTGGTCACTTTTAACAAAAACGTTGGAAAATTAGTTAAATGGAGCCTTG
Organism: Saimiri boliviensis; assembly: GCF_048565385.1. Taxonomy (NCBI): domain Eukaryota; kingdom Metazoa; phylum Chordata; class Mammalia; order Primates; family Cebidae; genus Saimiri; species Saimiri boliviensis. The sequence continues at coordinate 47,725,382 of NC_133465.1, read as the reverse complement.
AGAAAATGTATAGATTGTTTTGATGATTAAAGCAAATGTTCTTTTCCTTGCCTTTAACTTGCCTTATTCTAAGAAGTGTAATGACTAAATAGACTCCTAATTGAGCCGACATTCAGATGTGTTTGCAGTTTAGGGGGAGTTTACCTCTTCTAACTTTTCATTTAGTAAATGACGTTACTAAGAGTCATATTGCCTTAGCATGGTGCACAGTTTTGTACAATTCAATTTGCAAATGAAGTTAATGCTTGGAGTATCTTGACTTCCCATTCCCCTGGTGCGCCAATATTCAAGAAACGAGAAGTTGAGAAGTTGTAATTTGTCACATATAGGATGTTTTCTTCTTTAGGTTTATTCATAATAACAATGTCCATTTTCACATGTATGATACCACTGAGATGATGAATACCTGTGTTGATTGATAAAGAACATTTCTCTTTTTCTACTTACTTTTGGAAGCATGCAAAACCTACTACAACATACACTCTTCATATATTCTTCTGTTACCTTTGGCACCTGAATAACCTTTTAAAAAATGTTTGCACCTTTCTATTATGAAGAGAAATAGCTTCATAGCATATGCTAGTTTTTTGAGATGCTTGTGCTGACTCATTTTTAAAAATTATACTAAGATATAGAGCATAGTTTGAGAGCAGTAATGAGATTCTCAGAAAATATGAAAACTTTCCTTTCTGACTAGTTAGAGAAAGGTTGGGGAAGACAAGGGGAAATACATCAACGAGCCAATCACTTGTTATTTGTTGGGATTAATTTTGTGACTAATATTTTTAATGCCCATCAGGCTAGTAAATGTGAATTTGGCTTTACCCTGTAATGATAACAGGACAAACCCAACAGGTTTCTAATATTGCCTGTTTTCCCCTGGTAGGGGATTTCTTTGCATATGGGAAATCAGGCCAAAGTTGCCAGTAACAGCCACATCCATGATTCGTATTAAAAATAACCATTCATCATTCTGGGCTAGAGCTCTGCTTAATGTGGCTCACCTGGGAAGATGTTCTGATTATGTATCTAATCATTATGATGCCACCTTTCAAGAAGTGAGCAATTAGCAGGTCCTTCAAATTATGTTCAAAACCCAGAGTTTGAGAAAATGTTCCCATGCCTTCAAGTATGAAGATAATAAAAATATGACCTAATGCTTACTGTTCACTGACAGACATTGTTTTCAGCTCTTGCCATGTTTTAACTCGTGATTCTCAGAGGAGTGGGTATGATTCCTAGACGGGAGATGAAGAAATGACCACAGAGAAGTTAAGTAACTTGTCCAAGGTCACATTGCTAGCTTCATCCCTAACTAGTGTACGGCAAAAGCCGGCCACTGCCACTTTGTTATGAGCCATTTTGTTTCCTTCAGGCTTATATTTCTTTATTTGTGTTCCAAAATGGACTCTTAGTGGTTTTTGAATAGAGAATATTTTTATATGTTTAAGACTTTTTTAACGTTGATGAAGATGGTTATAAATATTTTTCCAATTAGAGTATATAATTCTGGTGGAAATTATATTAAAGCAGAGAAAGTCTTAATTTTTTTTTTTTTTTTTTTTTTTGAGACAGAGTTTCACTCTTGTTACCCAGGCTGGAGTGCAATGGCATGATCTCAGCTCACCGCAACCTCTGTCTCCTGGGTTCAAGCAATTCTCCTGCCTCAGCCTCCCAAGTAGCTGGGACTACAGGCGTGCGCCACCATGCCCAGCTAACTTTTGTATTTTTAGTAGAGACGGGGTTTCACCATGTTGACCAGGATGGTCTCAATCTGTTGACCTCGTGATCCACCTGTCTCGGCCTCCCAAAGTGCTGGGATTATAGGCGTGAGCCACCGTGCCCGCCGAAAGTCTTAATTTTTATGATAAATTGTCTTTTGTTCTTCCCCTAGCATTACCATTTTACATCACAGAAGAGCTATAAGCTGTCTCCTTGGCCTCTGTTTACAAACCAAAGGATGATTTGTGCCGGTGTCGTGGGTTCATGTTGACATACACGTCTCTACCGATAACTCAGCAGTACAGTTCATTCTATTTGCAGCTTTATTTTGAGGGGATTTCTGGTCCTATTCTTGTTTTATTAAAGCTTTTTAGAGCCATTAGTCATGATTTCTGAGATAGATTTAAGAATTTTACTTATTTGGGCTAATTTATTATCATTATTTATTTATTTATTTTTGGGGATGGAGTCTCACTGTTACTCAGGCTGGAGTGCAGTGGTGCAATCCCGGTTCACGGCAAACTCCACCTCCTGGGTTCAAGCGATTCTCCTGCCTCAGCCTCCAAAGTAGCTGGAATTAAGGTGTGTGCCACCACGCCCAGCTAATTTTTTATCTCTTTAGTAGAGACAGGGTTTTGCCATGTTGGCCAGGCTGGTCTCGAACTCCTGACCTTGTGATACGCTCGCCTCAGCCTCCCAAAGTGCTGGATTACAAGGGTGAGCCACTGCACGCAGCCTATTTGGGCTAATTTTTAATGCAACTGAACTATTGTGTGTCTAGAGCTCTGCAAAGGCCATTAGAAAAAGTCTCATAATTTTTTTTTTTTTCCATTTATGGTGTTTACTTTCAGCACTTTTCCTTGGGAGTAGATTGTGAAGTTGAGTCTTGGAGACAGAATTCACAACCCTAAAGCACAGTGATTTGACTTTGGGAGATCAAGTGACAGACAAGAAGAACTTCAATTCCATGTGCAGAGAGTATAAACTTGTTCAAATAAACAGAGGATGTTAGCTTCCAGGATTGTCAACTGTCACCTTTGACCAGGGTTGAATTTTCTTTGAATGTTGACAGAAGTTACAATGTCAGTGGAAAAAGCTTAATGTGAGGTACCTATAACTCAGAATTTCCTTATGTTTGTGTCAGTGAGATCCTGCAATTAAAACTGTTTTTTTGCTATGTCTGATGAGTTTTAAAAGCCTTCACTGGGGTTTTCCAGCCTTTAGGTGAGAGTAAGTTAAAAAGTTTGTGAAAAACTATTTTTTATTGTCTAAAATTCAGAGCCAGGGCCGGGCGCGGTGGCTCAAGCCTGTAATCCCAGCACTTTGGGAGGCCAAGGCGGGTGGATCACGAGGTCAAGAGATCGAGACCATCCTGGTCAACATGGTGAAACCCCGTCTCTACTAAAAATACAAAAAGTTAGCTGGGCATGGTGGCGCGTGCCTGTAATCCCAGCTACTCAGGAGGCTGAGGCAGGAGAATTGCCTGAGCCCAGGAGGCGGAGGTTGCGGTGAGCTGAGATCGCGCCATTGCACTCCAGCCTGGGTAACAAGAGCGAAACTCCGTCTCAAAAATAAAAATAAAAATAAAAATAAGAATAAAAATAAAAATAAAAATAAAAATAAACATAAACAATAAAATTCAGAGCCTAGGCTGGACACAGTGGCTCGCGCCTGTAATCCCAGAACTTTGGGAGGCCAAGGTGGGTGGATCACTTGAGGTCAGGAGTTGGAGACCAGCCTGGCCAACATAGTGAAACCTTGGATCTACGTAAAATACAAAAATTAGCCGAGTGTGGTGGTGCATGCCTGTAATCCCGGCTACTCGGGAAGCTGAGGCAGAAGAATCTCTTGAACCTGGGAGGCAGAGGTTGCAGTGGACTGAGATCACACCGTTGCACTTTGGCCTGGGCGACAAGAGCAAGACTTCGTCTCAAAATAAATAAATAAATAAAACTCAGAAGCTATAGCTTGTGGCAAGCCACTGTTTTTGGAGAAGTGGGATTTTAAAAAATCTAACCTGAGGCCGTGTGTGGTGGCTCACGCCTGTGATCCAAGCACTTTGGAGGCCAAGACGGGCGATCACCTGAGGTCGGGAGTTTAAGACCAGCCTGACCAACATGGTGAAACCCCGTCTTTATTTTAAAAAAATAAATTTTAAATAAATTTAAAAATAAAAATCTAACCTGGGCTAAATGTTAAGCTACATTCATACATGTCATTGTAGCCTTTATAAAAAGAAACTTGAACACTTAATCTCTTAAAGTACTAAAAGTTGGAATTCATCAGCTTTGTAATATAGCGTTTATTCTACAATATATTAATAGTTTTAAATAGGTAAAATGTTCTGTTAGAAATAATGCTAATTCTATTTTTTTTTGTTTGATGTTTCTAAAAATCTTTTGGTGATCTTTTAGATTTAGGAAAAGTAGCAAGTTAGAGATGTACAGAAATCTACAGCTCTTTACAAAATGAAACAGTTCAACCCTGTGAATTTGTTTTCAGGATTTGAGATCTGTTTCTGATGCCGGAGAGGTGAGACTCCTACCTCATTTCTGATAGAAAGTGAGGGAGAGCTATATATAGTGAGAACTGGATACTAGATTCTTACCCCAAAAGGTACGGAAGGTTTCACGTAGGGATGCAATGTAAATTGTCCCTCTTTTTGTATTTTTCTTTGGTTATTGTTTGTTATGTAACTATAGTCATGTGTGACTTAATGGTACATGGTGACAAAGTTCTAAGAACTGCGTTAGGTGTTTTTGTCGTTGTGGGACCGTCATAGAGGGTACCAACACAAACCTAGATGGCAGATGCTACTCCACAGCTGGGCTATGTGGTAAAGCCTATTGCTCCTAGACTACAAACCTGGATAACATGTTACTGTATTGAATACTGTAGGCAGTTGTAACACAGGGGTAAATTTGTGTAGCTAAACATATCTAAATATAGAAAAGGTACAGTTAAAAAAAAAAGGCATGAAAGATAAAAAGTGGTAAATCAGCCGGGCGCGGTGGCTCAAGCCTATAATGCAGTGGCACAATCTGGGCTCACTGCAACCTCCACCTCCCAGATTCAAGAGATTCTCCTTCCTCAGCCTCCCGAATAGCTGGGATTACAGGCATGTGCCACCATACCCAGCTTACTTTTGTATTTTTAGTAGAAATGGGATTTCACCATGTTGGCCAGGCTGGTCTTGAACTTCTGACCTCAGGTGATCCACTTGCCTTGGCCTCCCAAAGTGCTGGGATTATAGGTGTGAGCCACTGTGCCTGGCCAACTTTTTACTTTTTTACACTTTTAAACTCTTTTGTAATAACACTTAGCTTTAACATAAACATGAGGCTGGGTGCGGTGGCTCAAGCCTGTAATCCCAGCACTTTGGGAGGCCGAGGCGGGTGGATCACAAGGTCAAGAGATTGAGACCATCCTGGTCAACATGGTGAAACCCCGTCTCTACTAAAAATACAAAAAATTAGCTGGGCATGGTGGTGTGTGCCTGTAATCCCAGCTACTCAGGAGGCTGAGGCAGGAGAATTGCTTGAACCCAGGAGGCGGAGGTTGCAGTAAGCCGAGATCGCGCCATTGCACTCCAGCCTGGGTAACGAGCAAAACTCTGTCTCAAAAAAAATAACATAAACATCTACAGCCGTACAACAATATTTTCTTTCTTTATGTTTTTATTGTTAGCTTTTCTTTTTAAAAAAAAATTTCAAAACTTTAAAAATGTTTTCTTAAACATGAAGACATAAACACACACATTAACCTAGACCTACACAGGGTCAGGATCATCAATATCATTGTCCTGCACCTCCACATCTTGTCCCACTGAAAGGTCTTCAGGGGCAGTAATGCATATGGAGCTGTCATCTCTTGTGATCACAATGCCTCCTGAAGGACCTGCCTGGGGCTGTTTTACAGCTACCATTTTTATATAAGTAGAAGGAGAATAGTCTAAAGTAACAATAAAAAGTAAATACATAAATCAGTAACATAGGCATTCATTATCACTGTCAAGTATTACGTGCTGCACATAATTGTATGTACTAGACTTTCATACAACTGACAGCGCAGTGGGTTTGTTTACACCAGCATCGCGACAAACATGTGAGTCATGCATTGCATTACAACATTATGATGGCTACAGCGTCACTAGGGGATAGGAATTTTTCAGCTGCATTATCATCTTATGGGATTACAGTCATATATGTGGTCTAGCGTTGACTGAAACGTCATTATGTGGTGCCTGACTGCATATGTGAAAACCCTGAGTGTAGTCATGTTTTACAAATGAGTTTCTCTTGCAGTGAGTTTAAATATCAAGTAAAAATACGAATTTCATTGTAATGTATGTAGAAATTGGCCTTTCTCCTCATGTCGAAGGTATCAAAACAAAATAGAAAATATTTGGCTTCCTGAGTGGTATGGCTGCAATTCACATGCCGAGTTGGTGATGAAGCAAGATCCCTTGACTTTGCAATACCAGAAAAATGCATATAATTAAAAAAAAATAGAGACAGGGGTCTTGCTATGTTTCCCAGGCGATCCCTCCCACCCTCACCCTCACCCTACGCCCACCTCCATCTCCCACAACGTTGGGATTACAAGAGTGGGCCACTGTGCCGTGCCAAAAAGCATATAATTGTAAGGAATGAGTTCTTTTTTCTTCTCTTTTTTTTTTTTTTTTTTTTTTTGCTCTGTTGCCCAGAATGAGTGAAGTGTGCCAGGAGTGGGTCCTTAAGTAAGAGAACATATTACTTTAGGCACACATTTAAAATTTTGTCCAAAATGTGATATTCTCAAATTTTATGGTTTTGAATTTTATTTATTATTTTAATTTATTATTACTATTTTTTAAAGAGTGGGGTCTCACTATGTTGCCCTGGCTGGTCTCTAAGTCCTGAGCTCAAGTGATACTCCCACCTCAGCCTCCAGAGTAGATGGGACTGCAGGTGTAAGCCACTGAGCTTGGCTGGTTTTTAATTTTTTTTCTTTGTAAAAAATTTTTTATCTATCAAATCAGTGGTATTGCATGGTTTTGAATTTTATTACCCAAATGTGAACAGGTCTAGTTTGCACAGAACTTTACATTACATTCCAGTTATATTGGTAAATTTGAACAGGCTATAAGTGGCTTTAATAAATAACTGATAGGCCGGGCGCGGTGGCTCAAGCCTGTAATCCCAGCACTTTGGGAGGCCGAGGCGGGTGGATCACGAGGTCGAGAGATCGAGGCCATCCTGGTCAACATGGTGAAACCCCGTCTCTACTAAAAATACAAAAAATTAGCTGGGCATGGTGGCATGTGCCTGTAATCCCAGCTACTTAGGAGGCTGAGGCAGGAGAATTGCCTGAGCCCAGGAGGCGGAGGTTGTGGTGAGCCGAGAACGCGCCATTGCACTCCAGCCTGGGTAACAAGAGCGAAACTCCGTCTCAAAAAAAAAAAAAAAAACAAAAAAATTAGCTGGGCATGGTGGCACGTGCCTGTAATCCCAGCTACTCAGGAGGCTGAGGCAGGAGAATTGCCTGAACCCAGGAGGCGGAGGTTGCGGTGAGCCGAGATCGTGCCATTGCACTCCAGCCTGGGTAACAAGAGCGAAACTCTGTCTCAAAAAAATAAATACATAAATAAAATAAATAAATAAATAAATAAATAAATAACTGATAAAAGAAGATATATAGATCTTATTGTAGATATATATACATCTTCTTATATACACATAAATATTTAGAACTTCTTTATGTCAAAAAGCTTGCCACTTGCCACCAAAGGTCAGTGGCAAAATAAAAAAATTTTTTTAACATATATGACAAAGCATTATGGGTAAATATTAATATATAAATAATTTATGTAAATAGTAAGAAAAAGATGATTGCCATAATAGAAAATGAACAAAAGAAGTAATACAAATAGCCGATAATCATATGAAACAGTGTTCACTCACACTAGAAATCAAGAAATGTGAATAAAAATGACAGTTTTTTTCAGTTAACAGATTTATGAAGACTAAAAGTTTTGAAAAATGAGAGCAGCGTTTCTTGGGAATGTGGGGAGCTGGACTTTCATACTCATTGGTTGGAATGAAAATTGGTGCTTTTTTTGGAAGGCAGTTTGATATATGTATTGAGAGCCTTAAAAGAGAGCATACCCTTTGACTTAGTAGTTTCATTTAGATGAATTTCATTCTAGGACATAATCTGAAATACGTGTAAAGATTTATATGAAAGGATATTCCTCACAGGGTTATTTAAAATAGCAGTAAATTGGAAAAAAATCTTGGTGTTTGCATTGGAGGTTTAATAAACTAAATCATTTGTTACACCTGTGTATAGGCTGTCCAATGGAATACTATCCAGCTTTTTAAATTATGTTGTAAAACAATATTTAATGACCACAAAATTTGCTATATATTACTAAATGAAAAATCAAATTACAAACAATCATATACAATTGTGTCTGGAAAAAAGAATATGCATTGAAAAAAGATTTCTTCTGTGTCCTGGGGTTCCAAGTGTGTGTGTGCTTTCTAGTACCTTTCCATTTTTTGATAATAAACAGATTGTGAGTGGGTACAGTGGCTCATTCCTATATTTCCAGCACTTTGGGAGGCCGAGGTGGGAGGATCACTCAGGTGATCCTCCCACCTCGGCCTCCCAAAGTGCTGGGATCACAGTCATGAGCCACCAAGCCCGGCCTGGGTTTATTTTTTTTTTATAATTCCATTAGTCACACTTAATGACTTCTCTAAATGTGTATTGTGGTACTCATTTGGGAATATCCGGTAAAGGAAATCTCTAGTGAAAGATACTTTCTCTTGGGTATAAGTTATTACTAATACCCAAGATTTATGTTTTGCCTTAATTAAATTCACATTAAGTTGTTTCTTTGTGACTAGAATTACTGTTTAAAAGCATTTTCCTGCCGGGCGCGGTGGCTCAAGCCTGTAATCCCAGCACTTTGGGAGGCTGAGGCCGGTGGATCACGAGGTCAAGAGATCAAGACCATCCTGGTCAACATGGTGAAACCCCGTCTCTACTAAAAATACAAAAAATTAGCTGGGCATGGTGGTGCGTGCCCGTAATCCCAGCTACTCAGGAGGCTGAGGCAGGAGAATTGCCTGAACCCAGGAGGCGGAGGTTGCGGTGAGCCGAGATCGCGCCATTGCACTCCAGCCTGGGTAACAAGAGCGAAACTCCGTCTCAAAAAAAAAAAAGCATTTTCCTGCATGGACAACATGGAAGACCCTATCTCTACAAAAAATAAAAAATATTAGCACGGGGTGCTGGTGTACACCTATAGTCCAAGCTGCTCAGGAGGTTGAGGTTGGAGGATTGTTTGAGCCTGGGAGGTGGAGGCTGCAGTGAGCTGTGATTGCTCCTCTGTACTCTATCCTGGGTAACAGAGCAAGACTCTGTCTCAAAAAAAAAAAAAAAGAATTGCAACACTTTAAGGAGTTTAAAGAAGATGAATGAAAGTGAATTATGAGTTGATATTTCAAAAGAATTTTTTAAAAATTACAACCTTAAAAATATATAAATTTTTGAACCCAGCAGACTTACTTATTTCATGTAAAATTTAATTAAGTAAAAATCTATTTTAGGCCAGACAAGACGGCTCACACCTATGATCCTAGCACTTTGGGAAAGCCGAGGGGGAAGGATCATTTGAGGCCAGGTGTTCGAGACCAGCCTGGCCAACCTAGTGAGATCCCATCTCTTTTTATATTTTTTAAAAATCTGGTTAGGCATGGTGGCTCATGCCTTTAATCTCGGCACTTTGGAGGGCTGAAGTTGGCTGATTGCTTGAGCCCAGGGGTTCAGAAGTGGCCTGGGCAACATGGTTAACCCTCGTCTCTACAAAAATTAGCCGGACATGGTGGTGCGAGCCTGTAGTCCCAGCTGCTTGGGAACCTGAGGTGGGAGGATGGCTAGAGCCCAGGAGGCAGAGGTTACAGTGAACTGAGATTGTGCCACTACACTCCAGCCTGGGTGACAGAGTGAGAGACCCTGTCTCAAAAATCAATCAATCAATAAAAATAAAAAATATATCTTAACTTGGATTGTGCCTTGTAATTTATTGTAGTGAAATTGCTGTAACAGAATTGTATTTTAAGCCAGTTTGGGGAATACTGAAACATTTTTTTAAAATCACATGGTAACTTTTAGTGTTTTTAAAACCTAAATCCATAAAGTAGTTAATTAAAATACATGAGGTAAATAAGTATTTTTCTGTATTAAAGGTAAAACTATAAACATGTATTGCTCAATATGCCTACCTAAATAAATCATTCTCTTTGATTTTTTGGTTCTTTTTTGCTTATCACCTCTTATCTCCTCTGTTCCCTAAAAACGTGATAATCTCATTTAATTCAAAATTATGTTTTCTGGCAGGACATGGTGGTTAATCCCAGCACTTTGGGAGGATGAGGCAGGCAGATCACTTGAGTCGGGAGTTCAGGACCAGCTTGGTCAACTTAGTGAAACTCTGTCTCTACTAAAAATACAAAAATTAGGTGGGCATGGTGGCAGGCACCTGTAATCTCAGCTACTTGGGAGGCTAAGGCGGGAGAATTGTTTGTACCCTGGAGATGGAGGTTGCAGTGAGCCTAGATCACACGTCTCCACTTCAGCCTGGGTGACAGAGTGAGACTTTGTCTCAAAAAAAAGAAAAAATTGTATTTTCCTTTCAGTTCATTTAAAGTTGCTGATTTTCTCTGTAATCTGTTTTACGGATAAAATATCATGACCAGTTAGAGTACTCTCTTTTTTCTCTTATGTATCTGAGTCATTCTCACCAAATCATGAAGTATTTAAAAAATCATGTAACTTTGGGGCCTCATATTTGGCACCATATATTTTATAATATGTCATCAGTAAGTTACGAAAGTTTAAAAATAATAGTTTAAAAATTAATATGTAAAATGATTTATTGCTTCATTTGAAACTAGTTACTTGATCATCTTCTAGTATTTTAGCATTTTGAACACTTGGAGAGTATCTCGAAGATAAGTCTTTTTTTTCTTTTTTCAAGTCCATAAATCTTAAGGTTATTTCCATTAAAGAAACGCAAATGTGTGTAAGATTGAAAAGATTTGAAAAAAATTTTCTTTTGGCTGGGTGTGGTGGCTTGTGCCTGTAATCCCAGCACTTTGGGAGACTGAGGTGGGAGGATGGCTTGAGCCCAGGAGTTCTTTCTTTTTTTTCTTTCTTTTTTTTTTTTTTTTCTTTTTTTTTTTGAGACGGAGTTTCGCCCTTGTTACCCAGGCTGGAGTGCAATGGCGCGATCTCGGCTCACCGCAACCTCCGCCTCCTGGGTTCAGGCAATTCTCCTGCCTCAGCCTCCTGAGTAGCTGGGATTACAGGCACGCGCCACCATGCCCAGCTAATTTTTTGCACTTTTAGTAGAGACGGGGTTTCACCATGTTGACCAGGATGGTCTCGATCTCTCGACCTCGTGATCCACCCGCCTCGGCCTCCCAAAGTGCTGGGATTACAGGCTTGATCCACCGCGCCCGGCGCGAGCCCAGGAGTTCAAGGCCAGCCTGAGAAACAAAGCAAGACCTCATCTCTATTAATAATAAATAAATACATACGTAAATAAAATTACCTATTTCAGAAGTTAGCGATATATTTTTGTTAGAAACCCTTTACTGTGCTTTTTGTTTCTTAGCTGCTGGAGGGACCTTTGGGGTGGTGTACATGCCAGTGTGTTTCAAAATTACTTCCAAAGTGAGTAAAGAAATTTATCCCAAAATTGTATGGTAATTGGGCTACCAGTCAAGATAAGAGTAAGTACTAAGTAAATATTTGTTGACTAGTGAATGAGACAGTGTCACCCAGGCTGGAGTGCAATGGTGCGATCTCAGCTCACTGCAGCCTCCTCCTCCAGGTTCAAGCTATTCTCCTGCCTCAGCTTCTCAAGTTACTGGGATTACAGACAGGCGTGTGTCACCACGCCCAGCTAATTTTGTATTTTTAGTAGAGACAGGGTTTCACCATGTTGGTCAGGCTGGTCTCAAACTCTTGCCCTCAGGGGACCCGCCTGCCTCGGCCTCCCAAAGTGCTGGGATTTACAGGTGCGAGCCACCGCATAATGGTTTTTAAAGCCCTTAGGCAACAATTTGCTCTATTAAACTATATATATCTAGTGGTTCCTAACTGTTTGGGGATCAGGACTGATAAAATCATTGGGTCTCTTCCTGGTAAAATATACAAACACATACAGTTTTGCATACATTTTAGGGAATTAATGTACTTAAGATCCCCTACTCTGAGTAACCAGCTGTCCCTGAACAAAAGTAATCGAGGTGAGGGAATATGGAGAAGAGATAACAAATAATCCAAATTTATGGTTAAAACAAACCTCTAGCCTGATCTTGTTTGGGAGCTTGTTTTTCTGGGAACTCAGTATCAATCTACTTCCAACATTTTTGAGGTCTGTGTCCCATCATACAGCCCTTCCAAAATTATAATCGTTCTTATCTATTAATAGATATTTAGGTTATTTCCAGTTTTGTTTTGTTTTGTTTTGTTTTTGAGGCGGAGTTTCGCTCTTGTTGCCCAGGCTGGAGTGCAATGGCACCATCTCGGCTCTCCGCACCATTTCAGCTCACCGCAACCTCTGCCTCCCAGGTTCAAGTGATTTTCCTGACCCAGCCTCCCGAGTGGCTGGGATTACAGGCATGCACCACCACACCTGGCTAATTTTGTATTTTTAGTAGAGACGGTGTTTCTCCGTGTTGGTCAGGCTTGTTCAGTTTTTTTACTTTTATAAACAACACTGCAGATTCTTAGATGGAGTAGATTTTTTTCACATTTATGGAACCATCTTCTGTACGTTCTAGAATCGTAATGGCTGAGTCATTTGCATAAATAGTGCCAATCTGCCCTCCAAAAAGATGAACCTAGTCTGCCTGCTCACCGGTAAACAGTGCATGAAGGTGATGGCGATTTCCCCACATCCTCCGTAATCGAGTATTGGCAGCCGTTTCATCTTTGCCAGTCTCTCGTATTTGTTTGCATTTCTTTGATTTCTATCAAGATGAGACACTGCTTTCGTATGTTTATTGGCCATTTTGTTTCTTTGTGATATGCCTTTTTATTTCATTAGTTTGCTTTTGTATGACAGGTGTTTGAGTCTTCCCAAAGCTCTTTTGCCTAACATATTAGAAATGATTTTCTGGGCCGGGCGCGGTGGCTCAAGCCTGTAATCACAGCACTTTGGGAGGCCGAGGCGGGTGGATCACAAGGTCAAGAGATGGAGACCATCCTGGTCAACATGGTGAAACCCCGTCTCTACTAAAAATACAAAAAATTAGCTGGGCATGTTGGCGCGTGCCTGTAATCCCAGCTACTCAGGAGGCTGAGGCAGGAGAATTGCTTGAACCCGGGAGGCAGAGGTTGCGGTGAGCCGAGATCGCGCTATTGCACTCCAGCCTGGGTAACAAGAGCGAAACTCCGTCTCAAAAAAAAAAAAAAAAAAAAAAAAAGAAATGATTTTCTGCCATTTTTATTTTTTGGCTTATAAGTTTATATAGTATTTCACATTTTTGTACAGCAAAATGTTGAACTTTTTTTCTTTTTATATATATTTTTTTATTTTTATTTTTTATAGAGATGGGGTGTCACCATGTTGGCCCGGCTGGTCTCGAACTCCTGACCTCAGGTGATCCACCCATCTCGACCTCCCAAAGTGCTGGGATTACAGGTGTGAGCCACCGTGCCCGGCCAAAATGTTGAACTTTTATGTAGTCTTTTCTGGTCTAGCGATCAAGACATGCCTAGGAAAACCACCCTGATGTGAGTCCCAATTGTAATTTTCTTAGTCTGCATCACAATAAAAAGTAAAAATAACATAAAATTAATTTTTTTTTTTTTTGAGACGGAGTTTTTGCTCTTGTTACCCAGGCTGGAGTGCCATGGCACGATCTCGGCTTACCGCAACCTCCGCCTCCTGGGTTCAAGCAATTCTCCTGCCTCAGCCTCCTCAGTAGCTGGGATTAGAGGCACGTGCCACCATGCCCAGTTAATTTTTTTTTTTGTATTTTTAGTAGAGACAGGGTTTCACCATGTTGACCAGGATAGTCTCGATCGGTCGACCTCGTGATCCACCCGTCTCGGCCTCCCAAAGTGCTGGGATTACAGGCTTGAGCCACCGCGCCCGGCCCATAAAATTAATTTTAACAATATATTTAATATATTAAAAACTATCATTTCAACATGTGATTAATATAAGCATTATTTTATTTATTTATTTATTTATTTATTTATTTATAAAGATGGGGTTTCAGGGTTTCACCATGATAGCCAGGCTGGTCTTGAACTCCTGGCCTCAGGTGATCCACCCACCTCAGCCTCCCAAAGTGCTAGGATTACAGGCGTGAGCCACAGCGCCCGACCAGTATAAAAATGATTGATTAATGTGGTATATTGAGCTGGTTTGGCAAGCCAAGGCAGGAGGATCACTTGAGCCCAAGAAGTTAAGGCTGCAGTGAGCCATGTTCATGCCACTGCATTCCAGCCTGGGCAACAGAGTGAGACCTTGTCTAAAAAAAACAAAAAACAAAAAACAAAAAAACCCACAAAAACACAGATATTTTACATTCCTTTTTTTGGTACAAATCCTTGAAAATCTGGTGTGTATTTTGCACTTAGAAAATCTCTCAATTTAGCCACCAAATTTTCACCAGAAATGCATGAACTGCATTGAGATTTTATAAAACTTTTAGTTCATAAAGTTGATTCACATACTCGAGTTGTTCCAAACATACTGAAAAGTTTTCCAAGTATTAAATTGAACACCAGTTTCTAGGTTTACATTTAAGTTAATTAAAGTAACATAAAATTTGCAGTTGAGTTCCCCAATCGCACTAGCTACATTTCAAGTGCTTAGGTAGCACATGTTGCTAGAGGCTATGGTGGGAGTGTGGTTACAGGCCTTCTAACGAAGGGAAGTGAAATATAGGCTGTCTCTTGCTTTATTACATCTGGCTCACAATCTGCAAATACAAATAGGGTCGCTTGGTGCAGCAAACCACCATGGCACATGTTAACCTATGTAACAAACCTGCACATCCTGCACATGTATCTTGGAACTTGATAAAACAAAACAGGCCTAGCACAGTGGTCCATGCCTGTAATCCCAGCACTTTAGGAGGCCGAGGCAGGCGGATCACGAGGTCAAGAGATCGAGACCATCCTGGCCCACATTATGAAACCCAATCTCTACTAAAAATACAAAAATTAGCTGGGCATACGTGTAGTCCCAGGTACTCAGGAAGCTAAGGCAGGAAAATCGCTTGAACCCGGGAGGTGGAGGTTGCAGTGAGCTGAGATCACGCCACTGCACTCTAGCCTGGGCAACAGAGCGAGACTCATCTCAAAAACAAAACAAAAAACAACAAAAAAAAGGAAAATAGGGTGTCTCTTGCCCTGTGGAAACTTTGAAACCACTGCTCTGTAGGGAACGAAAGTGTCTCTTACCCAAAGAAAGTGATACCCTTGAAGCTTCCTACCAGACCCCCACCCCCAAGACACACCCAGACATCCACAGATACACCCTCTTGTTTGAAAACTGCTGCACCCTTGCATGGCTGAAGCATTATGCATGTCCTTGGAGCTCCTGCTTTCAGAGGACCTCTCATTTCTTGGGAGTAGAAAAGCCCTCTCTGGCCAGGTGCAGTGGCTCATGCCTGTGATCCCAATACTTTGGGAGGCCACGGTGGGAGGGTGGCTTGAGCCCAGGAGTTTCAGGTCAGCCTGGGCAACATAGTGAGATCCCATCTCAAAAAAAAAAAAAAAAAAAAACTAAATAAAAATAAACAGCCCATAATGTGGCATGTTCTGGGGTGGTATTGAAAAATAATAAGGCCGGGCGCGGTGGCTCAAGCCTGTAATCCCAGCACTTTGGGAGGCCGAGGCGGGTGGATCACGAGGTCAAGAGATCGAGACCATCCTGGTCAACATGGTGAAACCCCGTCTCTACTAAAAATAAAAATCAGCTGGGCATGGTGGCGCGTGCCTGTAATCCCAGCTACTCAGGAGGCTGAGGCAGGAGAATTGCCTGAGCCCAGGAGGTGGAGGTTGCGGTGAGCCGAGATCGCGCCATTGCACTCCAGCCTGGGTAACAAGAGCGAAACTCTGTCTCAAAAAAAAAAAAAAAAAAAGAAAAATAATAAATACATAAACAGCCCACCCTGTTTTAGATATACCTCAGCTGTCAAATCACTTTTAGGCAGGGTATTTTGCTGTTTTTGTTTTGTTTCAGAGTGTTGTTTTACTTCATTTTTGAAACTGAGTTGTCTAGAAAAGAATCATATTCACCTTTCGATCTTTGTGACTCTTCATGTTTATGAAATACATCAAGTTGATGCCTAAAATTGGAGATCTACGTACAGATGAAATTTTTCCTTTCAAAATAAATTCCCCCACCCCCTACCCCTGCCACACTGTTGCTATAGTCTTAGGAGACACTTAAGGGAGGGGAGTAATTATTAGTTCCCTTTAGGTGAGGTGGTAGCTTCCCTAAACTGCCAGGTTCCCATCATGACAGGTAACTCCACCGTGTGAGGAATACTGAGCAAATGGAGCTTTGGAAGGGAGACACAGAGCGAGATCTTGGTTTCTAGGTAGATGCCCACTACCTACTTAGTTTATCTTAATTGAATGGGTTTTTGTTTGTTTGTTTGTTTTTGAGACACAGTCTCCTTCTGCCACCCAGATTGGAGTGCAGCGGCATGATCTTGGATCACCGCACCATTCATCTCCCAGGTTCAAGAGATTCTCGTGCCTCAGCCTCCCAAATAGCTGGGATTACAGGCAGGTGCCACCACACCCAGCTGATGTTTGCATTTTTAGTAGAGATGGGGTTTTGCCATGTTGTCAGGCTGGTCTCAAACTCCTGACCTCAGGTGATCCGCCCACCTCGGCCTCCCAAAGTGTTGGGATTATAGGCATGAGCCACCACGCCCAGCCAACCTTTTAACATTAAGTAAACTATTCAATAACTTTTACTAATGGGTGGATTTCAGGGACCCCCTTTATTTTACTGTGTTGTCAAAAGTAGGTTAATTATAACCTTGAATACATCCTGATGTAGTTTACTGAATGTAAATTATTCCTCAATAAATTTGAGGATAATTTCCATAAAGGAAAACAAAATCCTTTCTTCTGAATATACTATGACAGCCTATTTTGAACTATTTAAAATATGTCCTTAAATACAAAAATTAAAGAGCAGGCACGAAGTTGTTCTGCTCCAAGGAGTCATTCTTTTGATTCCAAATTCATTATAAATTCCTGGTTGTCTAGTGGTTAGGATTCAGCAGTTCTAAAATTCATTATATTGATTCTACAAAAGTATATTGTGTTTAATTGAGAAACACATGGGCATTTTTAAGTATTTCAAAAAATTTTTGCTATCCCTAGGTTTTCACTGTGATGGCATTTGTTGTTTTAGTAGAATTTGACCTATATTTTATTCTGTGGGAAAAAGAAGAAAGTAAACATTGGCCAGCCACCTGCCACCCTGTACTCTATTTGTTTGTGGTCCCATTGTGAATTTTTAACTCCATGCTCTATATTTTTAGTGCTTTTTGAAGGTTGAATCTGTAAATCATCTTTGAAAGATAAAGGATTTGATTTGATTGTGGCAAGCATGAAAGTTATCCTCTAAATAAAACTGTATGTCCTGGACCAAAGCTGGAATAGTGCCACACTGAAGTGATCTTAACTGTGGAATCCTTGATTGCACCCAATTTGTTTTGCACATACAATAGCTCCATAAAGATGATCAGCTTTCCACAGAGATGAACAGATGTTCTGGTTTTATCAGAAATTGCTTTTGCATCACCAAGACTTCACAAAAGCCAATAATCCCCCTGTTAGTCTGATGTTGTGGAGATGCTTTTAAAACTTCTTTCTAAATACTGGTTTGAAGGCACAGATTTTGTCATTGATCTGTAAGATTCAATTGTCAGGTGATATCTGTTTCCCCCCAACAGAAATAAAGAGAAGAAGATTAAAAACAAAAACTAGGCCGGGCGCGGTGGCTCAAGCCTGTAATCCCAGCACTTTGGGAGGCTGAGGCGGGTGGATCACGAGGTCAAGAGATCGAGACCGCCAGGCGCGGTGGCTCAAGCCTGTAATCCCAGCACTTTGGGAGGCCGAGGTGGGTGGATCACGAGGTCGAGAGTTCGAGACCATCCTGGTCGACATGGTGAAACCCCGTCTCTACTAAAAATAAAAAAAATCAGCTGGGCATGGTGGCGTGTGCCTGTAATCCCAGCTACTCGGGAGGCTGAGGCAGGAGAATTGCCTGAACCCAGGAGGCGGAGGTTGCGGTGAGCCGAGATCGCGCCATTGCACTCCAGCCTGGGTAACAAGAGCGAAACTCCGTCTCAAAAAAAAAAAAAAAAAAAGAGATCGAGACCATCCTGGTCAACATGGTGAAACCCTGTCTCTACTAAAAATACAAAAACTTAGCTGGGCATGGTGGCGTGTGCCTGTAATCCCAGCTACTCAGGAGGCGGAGGCAGGAGAATTGCCTGAACCCAGGAGGCGGACGTTGCGATAAGCCAAAATCGCGCCATTGCATTCCAGCCTGGGTAACAAGAGCGAAACTCCGTCTCAAAAAAAAAAAACTAGAAAGTATAGTAGGGGCGCAATTATTTATTTATACTTTAAAGTATTTGGCTGGGCACGATGGCTCACACCTGTAATCCCAGCACTTTGGGAGGCGGAGGCGGTCAAGATCTCTTGACTCACGAAGTCAAGAGATCAAGACCATCCTGGCCATCATGGTGAAACCCTGTGTCTACTAAAAATACAAAAGTTAGCAGGGTGTGGTGGCATTCGTCTTTAGTCCCAGCTACTTGGGAGGCTGAGGCAGGAGAATCGCTTGGACCCAGGAGGCAAAAGTTGCAGTAAGCTGAGATCGCGCCACTACACTCCAGCCTGGTGGCAGAGCAGGACTCCATCTCAAAAAAAAAAAGCATTTAATATTACACACCATAATCTAAGTTCCATAAAGCATGTGTGTTTTGTTCATTGCCACATTCTTAGTACATAGAACAGAGCCTGACATGTAATAGGTACTCAGTAAGTATCTGTTAAATAAGTATAGTAGTCCTGCCTTATCCCCAGGGGATGCCTGAAACCTCAGATAATTTTGGATCCCATATATATATATATATATATATATATATAGTGTTTTTGCTATACTTATATAACTATGGTAAAGTTTAATTTATAAATTAGGCACAATAAGAGTTTAAGAATATTGATAATAAAATAGAACAGTTCTTACAATATACTGTGATAAAAGGTAGTGAATGTAGTCTTTTAAAATACTGCAACTCACTGTGCTGTACTGTGGGTAGCAGAAAGCATAGAAAACAGAATCTCAGATAAGGAAAGACTACTGTATTCCCTTTTAATGTCAATATAGCAGCTGTATCCAGAGAGCTTCAACACTCAGAAGGACTGAAAGTGTGCTCTTTACTGTGAAAGAAAGAAAAGACAGGCTGGGTGCAGTAGCTCATGCCTGTAATCCCAGCCCTTTGGGAGCCTGAGGCAGTAGGATCACTTGAGCCCAGGAGTTAGAGACGAGCCTGGACCATAGAGTGAGACCCTGTCTCAGAGGTTGAGGCGCCAGGGGAGAAAAGAGGGAGTAGCAAATACCTTGTTTCCTTTGGATTTCAGAATTAAAGATGGAAAAAATGTGAGTTTATTAGGCAAAAACTGGCTTTTCACCCCCATTTTAAAGATTATGGATATATATATATATCATAAAATTTACCATTTTTAACCTTTTTTGAGACAGTGTCACCCAGGCTGGAGTGCAGTGTCATTAGCTCATTGCAACCTCTGCCTCCTGGGTTCAAGCGATTCTCCTGCCGCAGCCTCCTGAGTAGCTGAGATTACAGGTGCGTGCCACTATGCCTGGCTAATTTTTGTATATTTAGTAGAGGTGGAGTTCACCATGTTGACCAGGCTGGTCTGGAATTCCTGACCTCAGGTGAACCGCCCACCTTGGCCTCCCAAAGTGCTGGAATTACAGGCGTACCAGGCCATTTTAACCATTTTAAAGTACAGTTCAGTGGCATTAAGCACATTCACATTGTTGTGCAACCATCAGCATCTGGTCCATCTCCAGAATTTTTTCATCATCCTAAACTAAAATTCTGTATTCATTAAACAGTAATGAGAAGGCTGGGTGTGGTGGCTCATGCTTGTAATCCCAGCACTCTGGGAGGCTGACGCAGGTGGATCATGAGGTCAGGAGTTCGAGACCAGCCTGGCCAACATGGTGAAACCCCATCTCTACTAAAAATACAAAAATTAGCTGGGTGTGGTGGTGGGCACCTGTAATCCCAGCAACTAGGGAGGCTGAGGCAGAAGAATCACTTGAATCTGGAAGGTGGAAGTTGCATTGAGCCAAGATCATGCCACTGCACTCCAGCCTGGATGACAGAGCTAGACTCTGTCTCAAAAATTTAAAAATGTAATTTAAAAATAAGTAAATAAATAAAATAAACAATAATGAGAAGAAAACTCTCCATTTGTCCCTCCCCGCAGGCCCTGACAGCCGCCGTTCATTCTTTCTGTTTCTATGAGTTTGACTGCTCGAGGCATCTCATGTAAGTGGAATCATACACTCTCTGCCCCTTTGTGTTTTATTTTTTTTTCAACATGAGCCTTTTGCTCGAAGACCTCACAGTTTTTCTTTCCCTTGATTACTTAGTTTTTGCTTCGTACTTAGACCTGGCTAGTGATGCATGTGCAATGAGTATGCAAAGACAAGTTAATTCTGCAGCGTGTTGCATACCACCAGGTGGTTATTAAAGTTTTGAAAATGTGATTCCTCATCTGTATGTCTGTGGGCTTATCTACTCCAAGTCTTGCTGATAAACCTGCACTGACAGTAATAGCAAAGATTAGTCTTTCTCCATGTTTCATAAAACAAATTGTTCTTCTTATAGCCTGATTATGAACTGCAAAATTACAGGTACATTGTTGTAATTATTTATATAGACAACGAGACACACCCTCCACAGGGGACCTCAGCTTTGAGGGAGGTTCTGATTGTAGTGTCATTAAGAAATGACAGTTGAGAAACTCATTTCTTTTTTATTTCCTATTCTCATTACATCGTCCTTTCTCCCTACTTTTCCTTCCCTTCCCTTCCAGTTTATCCCTCCCTTCCTCTCTTTATTACTTTTTTTTTCTTTTTCATTCTTATTTTTCTGAGTAGTTGCTAAAGAGAGAGCCTGATCTTAGGAGTCCAAATATAGGTGAAATAGTCATAGCTCTCTAGTAGTTCACCTGGAGGGAGAGGGAAAAAGAGAGTAAGAGAACCGAAATGAAGGAGGAAATATCCTTTTTTTTTTTTTTGAGACAGAGTCTTGCTCTGTCGCCAGGCTGGAGTGCAGTGACGTGATCTCAGCTCACTGCAACCTCCGCCTCCTGGATTCAAGCAATTCTCCTGCCTCAGCCTCCAGAGTAGCTGGGACTATAGGTGTGTGCCAGCAACCCCAGCTAATTTTTGTATTTTTAGTAGAGATAGGGTTTTGCCATGTTGGTCAAGATAGTCTTGGTCTCTTGACCTCAAGATCCGCCCGCCTCGGTCTCCCAAAGTGCTGGGATTACAAGTGTGAGCCACTGCGACTGGCTTTCTTACTTTTCTTTTTTTTAAGGACAGAAACTAACTTGTCGAGGAAAAAGAGAAATATATTGGGAGTTCTGATTGGTAGGAACAAAGACAAAGAGGAGAGCTTTGAAGAATGATTTGAAAAGTAATCTCTGGAATTTAGCTTTAAAGCAGGATCTTGGGCTGTAGACTACTTTGTTATTTTTTTTTTTTCTTTTTAACGTTAATGCCAACATTCAGATATTATTTTTTTTAAGAGACAGAGTGCAGTCATGCGATCGTGGCTCGCTGTAGCCTCAAACTCCTGAGTTCAAGCCATCCTCCTTCCTCAGCCTCCTGAGTAGCTAGGACTGCAGGCACATACCACCATGCCTGGCTAATTATTTTATTTTTATCTTGTAGAGACAAAGTCTCCTTGTGTTGCCTAGGTTGGTCTTGAACTCCTGGCCTCAAGTGATCCTCCTGCCTCAGCCTCTCAAAGTGCTGGGATGTTGTAGACTCCTTTAGAGCCTCTTGAAATAGAGCTAGTAAAGTGATTTTCTACCACTGTATCTGTGCTCATTTACATTGGGCAGATCACTTCTGCTTGACCTCATAGTTTCAGCCTGTGACATGAAGGGTCAACAGGTAGATTCGGAACCATCAGTTTAGGCTGAAGCCCATAGAATATGAAAGGTATTTTTAAAATGGATTTTTTTTTTTTTTTTTTTTTGAGACGGAGTTTCGCTCTTGTTACCCAGGCTGGAGTGCAATGGCGCGATCTCGGCTCACCGCAAGCTCCGCCTCCTGGTCTCAGGCAATTCTCCTGCCTCAGCCTCCTGAGTAGCTGGGATTACAGGCATGCGCCACCACGCCCAGCTAATTTTTTGTACTTTTAGTAGAGATGGGGTTTCACCTTGTTGACCAGGATGGTCTCGATCTCTTGACCTCGTGATCCACCCGCCTCGGCCTCCCAAAGTGCTGGGATTACAGGTTTGAGCCACCGCGCCCGGCTAAAATGGATTTTTATAGTGTCTGCAAATGCAGGTGTTAAAAGTGCCAGAGACGGAAGTATTGACAACGAGAAATTATCCAAAACTAGGCCAGGCACGGTGGCTCCTGCTTGTAATCCCAGCACTTTGGGAGACAAAGGTGGGAGAATCACTTGAAGCCAGGAGTCAGAGGCTGCAGTGAGTTCTGTTCATGCCACTGCTCTCCAGTCTGAGCCACAGAACAAGACCCTGTTTCCAAAAATAATCATTGTCATCCAAAACCAAGATTGGCTCCTGTTGGAAAGGTGGATATGGTTGTGATAGAATTTAGCAACACCAGTACCTTGCCATTTCTGACTTTAGGATGTTAGGAGACTTTTTCAGTCTTTCCTGTTGAAATATGAATAGACATGTATTGCCATGATTCCCCTGCCCCTACGTCTCCCAAATCTGGATTACTAGTATTTATGTAAGTTTACTAGTGACAAATAGTTTTTGCATTTCCCATTTCTTGTCATAGGGCCCTCTTTCAGTTCAATATGCTTTTATTGGCACTTACTTTGGTTTTCTTTACAGCAGCAGCTGCTAATTAGTGACAGCTTTTGAGCAAGCAGCTTGTCATTTTTGGCAGAGATAGAGGACATCCATAGCAAGTCAAGACTATATTTTCATTTGCTAAATTTACTTTGCTACATGGAAATACATCTTAGATAAAAAATAGTCAAAGGTGGCTGTGTTTACTGAACTGTCTTCCTGAGTTGGCATTCTGTCTTGTAGTTGAAGAACTCACAGAGATTAAAAAAAGGGAAAGAAAGAGGTTCAGTGTCTATCAGACTGATACCATTAGTCCTGAGTCATCCTTCTAACATTAATCTACATTCTGGGTACAGAACCTCATCATCTTGTTTTGGCACAATCATAAATCTTTCTGGATTGTGGTTAGTGGCATACATGGTAACTGAAGGAGTGAATTGTTTTTTGTTTTTTGTTTTTTTTTTTTTTTTGAGACGGAGTTTCGCTCTTGTTACCCAGGCTGGAGTGTAATGGCGCGATCTCGGCTCACCGCAACCTCCACCTCCTGGGTTCAGGCAATTCTCCTACCTCAGCCTCCTGAGTAGCTGGGACTACAGGCATGCACCACCATACCCAGCTAATTTTTTGTATTTTTAGTAGACACAGGGTTTCACCATGTTGACCAGGATGGTCTCGATCTCCTGACCTCGTGATCCACCCGCCTCAGCCTCCCAAAGTGCTGGGATTATAGGCGTGAGCCACCGTGCCCGGCCAGGAGTGAATTGTTGACAAATGTGCTTCTCATTTATACTCAGCTTTTTTCTTGAGATATAATTAAAAGAAAGGTTAGTTTGCTCAGAGAAGATGCTTTCTTTGGAATTTCAGCTCATCTTAGCATCGTCATATTTCATGTAATTCTTCTCTTTGAAATTGTGGCAATAAAGTCTTAGCTCCATTTTACAAACCTGTCATGATGTTTATGAAGGTGGCACTACTTGCTCTTATGTTTACCTTGATTAGCACCAGTGATGAGTCAAAACCTCCGTCATGCTTTCTATAAAGTGTGATTCAGTCCCATTATTCCTGTTATAAGGATTCAAGTTAACGACTTTCACAGTGTTAAAAATATCCTGACCTATCATCCATTTCCCCCAATTTAGGTTCTTTCTGTAACATGAAGGTCTACAAAAATTGTATTTAATACACAATTACTGAATACCAACCATGTGTATCAAGTACTATATTAAGGAAATCAAAATGCATGAGAGAGACACGGTGCTTGCTCTAGGATGGCTTACAGTCTATTAGTCAAGCAGCAGATAACTCAGTTGCTTTTGTTCTTATGCCCAGAGTGTAGGGTAATTTTTAATTCTAGAGGAGGAAAACATCCCATCTTTTGAAAATAGGATGATTGGCCAGGCACAGCGGCTCACATCTATAATCCCAGCACTTTGGGCAGCTGAAGCTGGCAGATCATGAGGTCAAGAGATCAAGACCATCCTGGCCTACGTCGTGAAACTCTGTCTCTACTAAAAAATACAAAAAAAAAAAAAGTATATATTAGCTGGGCATGGTGGCACACACCTGTAGTCCCAACTACTCAGGAGGCTGAGGCAGGAGAATAGCTTGAACCCAGGAGGTGGAGGTTGCAGTGAGACAAGATCTCACCACTTTACTGTAGCCTGAGCGACAGAGCAAGACTCTGTCTCAAAAAAAAAAAAAAAAAAAAGGATTATCAAAATGATCAGAGACATTGGATACAACTACTGTATTGATTCTATTTCTAGTGAAGGTGTTAAAGATTGTGTGAGTCACCTTTCATGGGAGTATGGAACTGCCAGGTGTCCTTGTCCCAAATTTCCCCTAGATATATTACACAGCACTGTTAAATTCACAAGTTGCCTTCTGTATCAGAGTGTCTATTTCTTGATGGCATGGCTTGGAGAACCCAGATGATCTCCTAGCATTCGGCTCATATTTAACGCACATCAACAACAGTAACATAGTTATTTGTATATTTTCATTTTAACGTGTTAATTACAGTAGGAATTTATCATGTATACCTCGTCCATCTGTGACCCCATGCACAGTAGCATCAGGTAAGTTGATGTTGAGTTATTGGTATCATGTGAACAGGTATCCAGATGGCAGCTAACTTCAGTATCTTTTGTTATCCTGTCTTACACTTTGGAGTGTTTTGCAAGTTGTTTTCTCATTTGTATTAATGATATTACCTGTGTATGCAAAATGTTTTCTGCCATTAGAAAACCTGAGTTTCAGATGATATTGGTGATGGGTAATAATGTAACTAACGGGAAACCCATTAAGGAATTTGCAAACAATTATAACAAAGTTAACAACTCAGCTTTTTTTGGGGTGGGGGTGGGGGATGGAGTCTCGCTCTGTCGCCCAGTGCTGTGGCACGATCTTAGCTCATGGCAACCTCTGCCTCCTGGGTTCAGCCATTTCTCCTGCCTCAGCCTCCCGAATAGCTGGGATTACAGGCATATGCCACTACACCCAGCTAATTTTTTTTGTGTTTTTAGTAGAGACGGGGTTTCACCACATTGGCCAGGCTGGTCTTGAATGCCTGACCTTGTGATCCGCCCGTCTCAGCCTCCCAAAGTGCTGGAATTATAGGTGTGAGCCACTGCGCTTGGCCACAACTCAGCTTCTTATAGGAAATGTTGCATTGCTAATTCTGACCACAAGTGGTCAGGATCTAGGTTTTGGCCTTATGGGAAAGTTACCCACCCCCAGGACAGTTCTCGTTATTCTCCTCCCACTGATTTTTACAATCTAAAGCTTTTGGCTAATTTCTGATCGACTTAAAAGAAGAAAGGTGAACCTTCACTCCCCAAATAGGGCTTCCATTGGTTGTGTTTGAAGATTTGTCTTCTTGGTGTTCTCTAGCCCTCAGGGAAGTGAGTCTTACTTAAAGCCTTTTGGGGGGTTGTCAGATAATCTTTTTGTATCCCTTTGTGAGTTGCATTTTGTGATAATTCACTTTGTGGCTTGTATTATAAAGGAGTCTTAAACTGCAGGTATCCCTGTCAGTCAGGAAAAACTCATTTGGCTAGGTGATGCTTTTCAAATTTTTCTTTTTAGAGACCAGGTTTCACCATATTGATCAGGCTGGTCTCAAACTCCTGACCTCAGGTGATCCACCCATCTCAGCCTCCCAAAGTGCTGGAATTACAGGCATGAGCCACCGCACTAGGCTAGATGATGATTTTCAATGAGTAAAGCACTGTGGTTGACAGCCTGCACCCTGAAGGTGGACGAAACTCCTTGGATATTTATTACTACTATTACTACTGTAATTCTGTTACTACTGCTGCTTGTTCTTTCTTTTTCTCATTTCCCATGCTTGCTTCTTTGCTATTATTGAAGGTTTGGTGATGAAGTGTAGGAAAGGCCTTGGAAATTAAGTAGTTTATTTTGTTTCCAACACAAAGCAGTTTCTAGTGTGGGTGTGTGGGTAGCTTAATTTAACATAACAAACTCAGACTTTTTTCCTTGAACTCCATACTGTCTTCATTTCAAACTAGATATTCTCAGAGTGGGGTTAAAATACCCTCCATCATCAAAGCCCAGACTTTTTAGAACAAGAGCTTGCCTCACAAAAAGCCTGGTGTCTCTGTTGCCACCGCAACCTGAAACTAGAGTTAGAAACCACACAGAGCTGGCGTTTGGTAGGAACCCGTCACATTTTCTCGCAAGTTTTTTGTAGCTAGTTAAGCCAGGAACTGATGTGATTGAGAAAACTTTTAAAATCATCATTTTTCCTTCCTTCTCCTTCATTTTTATACTCAAAGGGTCTAACTTTGCTCCTTTAGGAAGACGGAATGCATAGGCTTTCATGCAGTTTAACACCTTAATTATCCTGCTGAGCAGTCTAGGAAAAAAAAGAAAAAAAAAACCACTCTTAATTAAAAAGTCAGGCTTTGGCGCAGTGGCCCACACCTGTAATCCCAGCACTTTGGAAGGCTGAGGTGGGTGGAGCGCTTGAGCTCAGGAGTTTGAGACCAGCCTGGGCAACGTAATTAAACTATGTTTCTACCAAAAATACAAAATATTAGCCAGGCATAGTGGCACACACCTGTGGTCTCAGCCACTCAAGAGGCTGAGGCAAGAGGATTGCTAGAGCCTGGGAGGCGGAGGTTGCAGTGAGCTGAGATCGCACCACTGCACTCTAGCCTGGGCAACAGGGTGAGACCCTGTCTCAAAAAAGAAAATCTTATTTTCTGTCCTCTTCCCCTTTTTGTTGATTTCTTTTATAAAAGTCTTTTCTCCATGTCTAATCTAAGCACATATATTCATTGTATATATGCCTACTGGTTGTCAGCATTGAACCCTCCAGTGCCCTAGCATGTTGGACAATGACAGACTTGACTTTGAGAATAAAAAATTTCAAAATTTATTATCTTTATATCAGTCCATTAGGGACCTTATCTGTTATTGCATTTATTATCTCTAAAATACCATCTTATTTTTATTTTTATTTTTTTTGAGATGGAATCTCACTCTGTCATCCAGGCTGAAGGGCAGTGGCGTGATTTGGCTCAGTGTAACCTCTGCCTCCCAGGTTCAAGCGATTCTCGTGCCTCAGCCTCCCGAGTAGCTGGGATTACAGTCACGTGCCACCTCAGCTGGATAATTTTGATAGAGATGGAGTTTCACCATGCGGGCCAGACTGATCTCAAACTCCTGACCTCAAGTGATCCACCGGCCTTGGCCTCCCAAAATGCTAGGATTATAGGCCTGAGACACCGCACCCAGCCTACCATCTTATTTTTAGATGGAAACTTCTGGAGCATTGGTATAAAATCTAGATGGTTCCAGTCCTGCTCTTTTCCTCATGTTTAATCTCACCTTCCTAACATTTCCACCACTGTTTAAAAAGTGTGATCTTACTGCCTTTCATTCAGTCAAGTGAGACACTGGCATTGCTTAGATTCTGGGTCTCACGTTTGCTTTGTTTTTCTAAGGAGCTTTACTGGAAACTAAATGCTATTGCATACTAGCTGTAGAAGCAGGAGGGGAAGTTGGCAAGAATTCGCTGCATTCTGTTTGGTCTGTCTGAGGCAGCTGACCTTTTGGAAGGAAATGGCTGCTCTTTGCTTCTTCCGGTAACAGTGGCTCCGTGAAAGACTTATACACAGAAGGGGTCTACCGTTATCCTAGCTCATGCCTTGCAGCATAAGCCGTTAGTTAAGAGTCGGGAGCCTTTCAGGGCATCTGTTGTGTGTTGTAGGGACATACATTCACGTTCCATGCTAAGTTGTACGTAGATATCCTAGTAGAGGTGTAGTGAGAGACAGTCTGTTACCAGAAAAAGTAGTTTGCTTTAGCAAAAATAACTACGTTTTATTGCAGAGTCCCACTGTGAGTGCTGTGTAAAATATGGACAGTTACTTTGTGCACAATTTTAATTCATCTTAATGTGCAATGTCCTGGTAATGGTATTGTTTTTTATACCTCGATAGCTGTTCTTTTTTCTTTCCTAGCAGGACAAACATTTTGATTTGATAAGACATGAGCTCTCATTTAAATGTCATTTCTTCTCAGAATTAGCATAAGGTGTTTTTGTTTTTTTGAGACGGTTTCACTCTTGTTGCCCAGGCTGGAGTGCAATGGCGTGATCTCAGCTCACCGCAACCTCTGCCTCCCAGGTTCAAGCAATTCTCCTGCTTCAGCCTCCGGAGTAGCTGGGACTGCAGGCGTGCGCCACCACTCCCAGCAATTTTTTGTATTTTTAGTAGAGACAGGGTTTCAGCCTGTTGACCAGGGTGATCTCAATCTCTTGACCTCGTGGTCTGCCCGTCTCAGCCTCCCAAAGTGCTGGGATTACAGGGGTGAGCCACTGTGCCTGGCTTGTTGTTGTTGTTGTTGTTGTTGTTTTAAGGATAAGATCTCCGCCTCACTCTGTCACCCAGGCTGGAGTGCAGCAGCACAATCATGGCTCACAGCAGCCTTGAACTCCTGGGGTTAAGCAATCCTCCTGCCTGTCTCCTGAGTAGCTAGCACTACAGGCATGCCCCACGACACCAGGCTAATTTTTTAATTTTTTGTAGAGACGGAGTCTCCCTATGTTGCCTAGGCTTGTCTCAAAACTCCTGGCCTGATCAACCTTCCCATCTTGGCCTCCAGACTGCTGGGTTTAAAGGCATGAGCAACTGTGCCTGGCCCAGAATTAGCTGTTCCTTCTTTTTTTTCATACTTTTTTTTTTCTTTTAGAGACAGTGTCTGGCTCTGTCGTTCATCTGTCATGCAGTGGCGCAATCATAGCTCTCTGCAGCTGCTAACTCCTGGGCTCAACTGATTCTCCTGCCTCATCCTCCCAAGTAACTAAGACTACAGGTGTGTGCCACCACACACTACTACTTTTTGTTTTGCTTTCTTTGTAAAGACAGAGCCTTGATATATTGCTCAGGCTGGTCTGGAACCCCTAAACTCAGGTGATCCTCCTTCCTGCCTCAGCCTCCCAAAGTGCTAGGATTACAGGTGTAAGCCAGTGCACCTGGACAAGATTTAGCTGCTTAACAAACCTGCTACTTGTTGGCTCCACTTTTTCTGCAGAACTTGTTTTACTTAAACAGAGGTAGGACACCCCACACTTTGGGATTATTTTCAGAAAGCCGTAGGTGGGTTTCATATCACTCAGTAAGTAAACAAGTGAACTAACTAGCTGATTAGGCATTTCTCTCTTAAAAGAGGAGATTTCAGTTTTCTATTGTTTTAACTAAAACATACTAAGTTCAATTTTTATTTTGTTATTTGAAGTGACTTATATTCAAGTTATGTCCAAGTAAAAATGAAACTGATTTTAATTCCTGGCAAATTAAAGGAACACAGCTGCCTGGAAAATGGGGCAAAAGGCCATATTCTGCATTTAGTTTGGTTTTGGTGGATAGAGGTGTGCTTTTCTAAGGTATTATTGGTCTCTTCCCTAGATTTACTGTTGATGGCAGAGATCACTCGGTGGAGGTTTGTGTTGATGTACATAGAAGACATAGAGATCAGTAGAGGGAGAAATATCTCAGGGCCTCCTTGGCGAGATTGCCCTGCAGTGCCTCTGTTCTTGGAAACTGCTCTGATCTGTTTCACTTTCTTGAGGTAATGAAGAATCCAGGGGGAATACAAACTCCATATTGGTTTTAGATATAGGTTCTTGGCACAGAATAAACTGGTATCAACAAAACAGGAAGAATCCCCCCAGCCCCCCCGCCCTGTCCCCTGAAGTTCTGTTGGCCTTTGAGTAGGAGCGAAGTTAGGAACCAACAGCTGAGGTTTCCTGTGATCTGCTCTGTCATGATAGCTTTCTAAAGGCCTTGCATTGTTAGGCTTGAACTGTCTAGGGCCTTCACATAAGCCAACTGTGTTCAGGCATGTGAGTAGAGGTAAGAGATGTGTTTGTTTGTTTCTTTGTTTGTGTTTAGTCATGAGGTCTCGATTTGTGGCGTAGGCTTGAGCACAGTGGCATGATCATAGCTCACTGCAGCCTTAACCTCCTGGGAGTGCTCCCAGCCCAGCCTCCTGAGTAGCTTGGACTGCAGGTGTGAGTCACCGTGCCCAGCTAGCAAGTGTACTATTTTAAAGAAAATCTAGTACCATTGGGAGTGGTTTTCTGTGTATTTCATTCTGTTTGCAGTTGGTACCAGTTTGCTTAGTCATAGCAAAGATGAAAGAGAGCCACAAATATATATAAATAGATGTCAGAATTAAAAATTAATCTGTTATTAACAGTCTTAAATTACTACTTGAGCTATCCAGGTAAGACAGTGTCATAACCTGGATGTTATCATGTTAGGAAATATTTCTTCCTATGTTTTCATGTCTCTTTAAACTTGGTTCCTGTGGGATAGTCAATAGTATCAATTCCCCGTTGATTATTAAATTTACATTTCAAGTTTTACATCTTAAACACAGTTTAATCAAAAACTTAAAACAAATTGTACCAGAAATCTCCTTCACCTAAATGTAACTACTGTTTACACTTCTCTTTGACGTTTCTCTGTTTGTCCTCTTGCATACGTGTTGTATATACTTTTCATTTAACATGCTTTTATTTCTACTATAGAAAGAATCTGTCTATGGGTCAGGTGGGATGGCTCACACCTGTAATCCCAGCAGTTTGGGAGGTCATGGCGGGTGGATCACTTGAGGCCAAGAGTTGAAGACCAGCCTGGCCAACATGGTGAAACCCCATCTCTACTAAAAATATAAAAATTAGGGCCAGGTGCAGTGGCTCACACCTGTAATCCCAGCACTTTGGGATTAGGCTGAGGTGGGCAGATCACCTGAGCTCAGGAATTCAAGACCAGCCTGGCCAACATGGTGAAACCCCATCTCTACTAAAAATACAAAAAATTAGTTGGGCATGGTGGTGGGCACCTGTAATCTCAGCTACTCAGGAGGCTGAGGCAGGAGAATTGCTTGAACCCAGGAGGCAGAGATTGCAGTGAGCCAAGATCGCGCCATTGCACTCCAGCCTGGGCAACAAAAGTGAAACTCCATCTCAAAAGAAAAAAAAATTAGCTGGGCATTGGTGGCAGGTGCCTACGGTCCCAGCTACTCAAGAGGCTTTTCACTTTCTCACTTTCAAGAGAATTGCTTGAACCCAAGAGGTAGGGGTTGCAGTGAGCCAAGATCGTGTGAAGACTCTGTCTCAATAAAATAAATAAATTAAATACAATAAATATTTTAAAATGTGTCTACATGGTTTGTATATTTCAACATAGCTTTTATATGTCATTTAACTGGTTGTACCATATCCCATTAGGTTAATACTTTATAGTCTTACCATCCCTCTGTTTTGGACATTTTGGTTATTTCTGGTTTCTCCGATGGCATACGTCCCTGGGAGTTGGCCTAAATCAAGGCACTGAAAATTTTGCTAGGTAGAAACTAAATACTGTAATTCTCAATGGTAAGAGGAAGGCTGTGAACTTTAATGAAAATATTGGTAATGTGTAGATTTATTAATAAATTGCCTGTTTTGTTCGTTTTTAACTTTCAAACAAGAGGAAAGGGATTATATTTCATTTAAGTAGTACAGAAACAGGGTATTGTAGTAGCTGAGTTTTTTTTTCTTGAAAGATTTGAATTGTCCAAGAGACGCATTCTAAGATGAATTGATCTGGAATTACAATACAGATATAATCCTTCATTAGAAATTCTGAGGCTGGCAGGTGCAGTGGCTCGCACTTGTCATCCTAGCACTTTGGGAGGCCGAGGTAAATGGATCACTTGAGCTCAGGAGTTCATGACCAGCGTGGGTAGTATAGCAAGACCCCATCTCTTAAAAAAAAAAAAAATTAGCTGGGCATGGTGACACATGCCTGTGGTCCCAGCTACTTAGGAGGCTGAGGGAGGAGGATCACCTGAACCCAGGAGGTCAAGGCTGCTGTGAGCTGTGATCGTGCCTCTGCACTCCAGCCTGAATGACACAGTGAGACCCTGTCTCAAAACAAAGAAAAAGAAATTCTGAGGCTAACATACTTGGCAGCTTCAAATCATTTCTTAGTTTTCCATAATGCAGATGGTCATTATTTATGAGCTACAGCAAATGCTTTTAGTCATCTGGAAAGTGATACTGATGTAGCTTCTTCCCAAAGGGGTGGCTGAAGTTGCTGGCCAGATTTGGACATGAAGATAACGATAACACGTGTATGTTGTGGGCCACGGTGGTGTGAGAGAGCCAGACTTGCATGCTGGTGGCCTACCAGCTGCAGCACAACGTCTAAGAAGTCCAGTTTTTGTTTTTTTCTTCTTTTGAGACAGGGCTTCACTGTTTTTGCCCAGGCTGGAGTGCAGTGGCACAATCTCGGCTCACTGCAACCTCCCCCTTTCAGGTTCAAGAAAGTCTCCTGCCTCTGCCTTCCAGTAGCTGGGATTACAGGTGTGCGCCACCATGCCAGGCTAATTTTTTGCATTTTTATTAGAGACAGGGTTTCTCCATGTTGGTCAGGCTGGTCTCGAACTCCCAACCTCAGAGTATCCACGCGCCTCAGCCTCCCAAAGTGCTGGGATTACAGGCATGAGCCACCGCGCCTGGCCGAGAAGTCCAGATTTTTATTTACCACCAGGGACAGTTTCAAAGTGAGAGTCTCTGCTCTCGTTGCTGTGTTTTTCTTTTTTGGAATTTTTGCCCTTAATTTTGATTTTGAAAAACAGGTAACTGACTGAAAAGTGGAAAGAATAGAACAGTGAGTACTATTATATACTTCACCTAGGTTGAACCAGTGTTCACAGTTGTTAGATTTACGTTCCCACACTCCCCACCACAGTCACTCTTCCTTTCTTCTTCCAAAGTAAGTTGCAGACGTCCCGACCATTTACCCTCAAATACTTGATGGTGTATCTACTCTGAGCCAGGGCATTCTCCTACACAACCTCAATGCCATTGTCACTCTCAAATTTAGCAGTGATAAAATAATATCTTTTTTTTTTTTTTTTTGAGACAGAGTTTTGCTCTTGTTACCCAGGCTGGAGTGCAGTGGCACGATCTCGGCTCACCGCAACCTCCGCCTCCTGGGTTCAGGCAATTCTCCTGCCTCAGCCTCCTGAGTAGCTGGGATTACAGGCACGTGCCACCATGCCCAGCTAATTTTTTGTATTTTTTTTTTAGTGGAGACGGGGTTTCACCATGTTGACCAGGATGGTCTCGATCTCTTGACCTCGTGATCCACCCGCCTCGGCCTCCCAAAGTGCTGGGATTACAGGCTTGAGCCACCGCGCCCGGCGATAAAATAATATCTAATATATAATGGCCTTTAGAGCTGTGGGCTTGTTTTGTTTTGAGACAGAGTCTCACTCAGTTGCCTAGCTTAGAGGGCAAGTGGTACAGTCTTGGCTCACTGCAACCTCTGCCTCCCGGCTTCAAGAGATTCTTGTGCCTCAGCCTCCTGAGTAGCTGCAACTACAGGTGTGTGCCACCACGCCCAACTGATTTTTGTATTTTAGTAAAGACAGGGTTTCACCATGTTGGCCAGGCTGGTCTTGAACTCTTGACCTCAAGTGATCCTCCCACCTCGACCTCCCAAAGTGTGGGATTACAGGCCCGAACCACCGCACCTAGCTGTGTTTTTGTCTTTGAATTACGCTCTTGGTCGTTGTGTCTCTTCAGTCTCCTTTAACTTAGAACAGTTCCACCTGTTTTGGGTGGGGCTGGGATCATTGATGAGAGCCTCACGATTTGGATTTTTCTGGTGGTTTCTTCATGATTTAGTTTGTGTATTCTTTTCAGCAAATTATATCTGGAGGCACATAATGTCAGTTTACCCCATGATTGGAGATGTTTGATCACTCAGTTAAGGTATTGTCCACCAGATTTATCCACAGAAATGCACCTTTTCCCCTTTATGAGTAATAAGTAATGTGTGCATAGTACTTTGAGACTAAATGTCACTCCCCAACAACTGTCACCCAGTGGTTTTAGCAGCTGTGATGATCCTTGTCTGAGTCTACTCTCTTTATTTTTGAGATTGTGCATTTTTGGCCAAGACCTTATATCCTATATTTTAGATGAGAGGTTTTTTTTTTTTTTTTTTTTTTTTTTTTGAGATGGAGTTTCGCTCTTGTTACCCAGGCTGGAGTGCAATGGCGCGATCTCGGCTCACCGCAACCTCCGCCTCCTGGGTTCAGGCAATTCTCCTGCCTCAGCCTCCTGAGTAGCTGGGATTACAGGCACGCGCCACCATGCCCAGCTAATTTTTTGTATTTTTAGTAGAGACGGGGTTTCACCATGTTGACCGGGATGGTCTTGATCTCTTGACCTCGTGATCCACCCGCCTCGGCCTCCCAAAGTGCTGGGATTACAGGCTTGAGCCACCGCGCCCGGCCGATGAGAGTTT
Organism: Saimiri boliviensis; assembly: GCF_048565385.1. Classification (NCBI taxonomy): domain Eukaryota; kingdom Metazoa; phylum Chordata; class Mammalia; order Primates; family Cebidae; genus Saimiri; species Saimiri boliviensis. Next base: position 47,690,673 of record NC_133465.1, on the reverse strand, counting down.
TAAATAGGTAGTAACCTGCTGATTGCAACTTGATTTTTATATTTACAAGTAGGTCCCTTCTCTACCTTCTCCTTTCTTCCCTCCCCTACCATTTCCCCTCCTCCATTCACTGTTCTTCCCATTGTAATATGCAGTCATTTGGCTGTGACATAAAGACTTATGACTGATTGTCTTCCCAGAATATTATCGTCTTTATGTTGCCTTGGGTACATTTTTCCTTGTTTGTTTCTTTGTGAGCCAAATGCTTTTATTCTTTCTATTCTTTTCCCATCTGTTTAATATGATTTTTAAAAAAGAGAATTGCCTTCCAGATTGCATATAAAGTAGTATTTGGCAAAAAAAAAGAAAAAAAAAAGAGCAGATGGCTCTGGTATTGACCTACTTCTACATGTGATAGCCTTCTTACTTGATATATCTAGTCCAATTTTAATATGAACGAAGTCTTAATCCTTTATTATTTTTTCTTTCCCTCAAAATCCCTATACTTAGTCGGGTACAGTGGCTCGTGCTTGTAATTCCAACACTTTGGGAGGCTGAGGCAGGTGGATAACTTGAGACCAGGAGTTCAAGACCAGCCTGGCCAACATGGTGAAACCGCGTCTCTACTAAAAATACAAAAATTAGCCAGACACAGTGGCATATGCCTGTCATCCCAGCTACACAGGAGGCTGAGGCAGGAGAATCACTTGAACCCAGAGGCAGAGGTTGCAGGGAGCTGAGATGGTGCCTCTGTACTCCAGCCTGGACGACAGAGCGAGACTGTCTCAAAAAAAAAAAAAATCCCTATACTAGGTGACCACCACCACTTAATATATTTAATAATGTTGGTATCAACAGTAAAACAGTAAACATAGCTAGGGAACTTGCTCTCTATATTCTGTCCAGAGTCATTGGTCATTCATGGGAGCTGATAGGTTTGACAGTCTCGAACCCTGGCTCCTTGCCTTATACTTTTCAGATCAGAAGCAATGTGTATACATCATCTTTTTCATCTGTCACCCAGCCCTAGCCTTTGCCAAAATCAGAGCCCCTCAGTATTAGGTTTCTTATTTTAATTTTTTGTTCTTTGCTCTCTTTAAATTATGAAATACAACAAACAGGCAGAAAAGTACCTAGAAAATGACAAACCACCTTAAGTCCTCAACACACCTGTAGCTTTGTCCACATAAGTGCATGTTCTCGGTAGGTCCAGACCAGGTAGCACTCCTCAGTAGTATGGGACCGACCCTGAGCAAGCATTTCACCTCTTTTGTCTTTTTAAAAATAGCCTTACTGAAATAGATGCTGTAAAATTCACCCTTCGAAGTATATTCTCCTAGTTACACAATTATCACCACTATCTAATTCCAGACTATTCTCATCATCCCCTCAAAAACCCACACCCTTTAGCAGTCACTCCCCATTTCCCCCTCCCCTCAGCCCTTAGCAACCACCAATCTGTGTTCTGTCTCTATGGATCTGACTATTCCGGACATTTCATAAAAATGGAATTTACGGTATGTTCCCTTGCATGCCTGTCTTTCACTTTGCATAATGCTTTTAAGGTTCATCCACACCGTAGCACGTGCCCACACTCCATTACTTTTTAACGTCTGTATAATATTCCATTTTATTCATTGTATTTATCCATTCCTATCCATATTATCTGTTTATGCTTTTGTGTTGTTTTTTTTTTTTTGAGACAGAGTTTTTCGCTCTTGTTGCGCAGGCTAGAGTGCAGTGGAGCAATCTCACTCACTGCAACCTCTACCTCCTGGGTTCAAGGGATTCTCCTGCCTCAGCCTCCCGAGTAGCTGGGGCTACAGGTATGTACCACCACACCTGGCTAATTTTTGTATTTTTAGGAGAGACGTGGTTTTACCATATTGGCCAGTCTGGTCTTGAACTTCTGACTTCAGGTGATCTGCCCCCCTTGGCCTCCCAAAGTGCTAGGATTACAAGTGTGAGCCACCCCGCCTGGCCAAAAAATTTTATTTAATTAGCCAGGTGTGAAGGCACGTGCGCATAGTCCCACCTACTTGGGTGGCTGAGGTAGGAGTATCCCTCAAGCCCAGGAGTTTGAGGCTGCAGTGAGCCATGATTGCACCACTGCACTCTAGCCTGAGTGATGGAGTAAGACCCTGTCTCGGATGGATAGATGGATGGATGGATGGATGTCAAAGTTTATACTGGAGGATATTGGTTAAGAATGATAACAAGCTATTTGTGGAGGATTGATTTTGGAAAGTTTGTTAAATTGAGTTAATATTAGAGATGGGGAGAAAGAAGCTAGTTTTGTAAGTTTAAGGTAACAGTAAGAACAGTAGCAAGTACTTACAGAGCACATGCTCTTAAACTTTTTTTTTTTTTTTTTTTTTAAATAGAGACAGGGTTTCTCTATGTTGGTCAGTCTGGTCTCGAACTCCCGACCTCAGGTGATCCGCCCACCTCGGCCTCCCAAAATGCTGGGATTACAGGCTTGAGCCACCATGCCCGGCCCAGACATTGTTTTAAGTATGTACATAAAACGAATTCATTCTTTCAGCAGCCCTCTGAGGGGCATAAGTATTATTATTCCCATTGTACAAATTAGAAAACTGAGGCACAGACAGGCTAAAGGGGCCAAGTCTTTGGCAGACCATATTTAGGTGAGTTCAGCATTATCTCTAAAAGTTTAACCCCAGGTTAGAGACTTTTGCCCTGGGGTCGGGGGGATATGATAGAGAATCAAATTTATATAATGCTTTAAATTATATACATGAATCCAGCAGACCAAATCTGTACATACATATTAAAACCCTACTCCCACTCCAAGCTAGAATTCATTCACTCAGTTGGTAAATACACAGTGGGTACCTTCTAATGTCAGACACTGCTTCCCTCCACCACAGTTTAGCAATGGCAACACCTTGGCCACAGTGTTCTAGAAGTGGTCAGAGAGAGTAATGCTTTTTTTTGGTTACAGTTTATATTTTACTTTTAGAAAGAAAAAGCATCTGAGAAAAGATATTTATTACTGAGACAAAATTATTCCAAATTCCACTCATATCATTTATGTGATGGACATTAATTTTTATGGTTTTCTGTAAGCATGTAACATTATGAACTGTTAGACTTTGAAACTTTTATTAACAAGTGCCTGAGGGCCCCACTGGTTTATTTGGCTCTCCAAGCCCATGGATATGTCCAGATATATAAGGTTGAGGTAGATGCTTTATGCCTTCAGAAAGTACAGTCTTCTGTGTCCAAGGCTGTTTTAGGTTATTCTGCAGTGCTTGTAAACTCAGAGTGCAGCTGAACCGAGCTCAAGTAGTTCTCATGTTTGGCCTAAAAATAAAATTGTGAATCCATTTCCCAGTCTTTAGAGAATCCCCTGTGATGATTTACCAAAGAACAAACCACTTCCCTTGTCCGAGCATCACGCACTGAAATTGGAGCTGCCCGTAAATCAGCAGAAGAGGGTGGGTACTGGGGACAGAGGTCCAGTCCTCTCAGATGCAGAGTAGAGTTCAATGGCTGGATGAATGCCATTTGGAAGAATGAATGCCGTTAGATGAATGCCCCTTAGATCAGGCATGGACATAGCCTGATAATGGGATGAAGAGTTCTGACATCTATGAAGAAAAACACTACTTAGTGGCCGGGCACAGTGGCTCATACCTGTAATCCCAGGACTTTGGGAGGCCAAAGCAGGTGGATCATGAGGTCAAGAGATCGAGACCACCCTGGCCAAGATGGCAAAACCCCATCTCTACTAAAAAATACAAAAATTAGCTGGGCGTAGTGATGCACGCCATAGTCCCTGCTACTCAGGAGGCTGAGGCAGGAGAACTGCTTGAACCCAGGAGGCGGAGGTTGCAATGAGCCGAGATTGTGCCACTGCACTCCAGTCTGGTGACAAAGTGAGACTCCGTCTCAAAACAAGCAAACAAACAAAAAACCACTACATAGCTTCTAGGTGTTATTTACATAACTGGAGAAACAGTTTTAAACTGGGTATTTAGAATTTTATAATGATTATCTCGGTAAGTCATATCATATTTCACATGTAGATAGTTTTCAGTTTAACAGTAAAATAAAAATGACTCTGTACTAGTTAGTGTACACTTTTTTCTTTTTGAGCTGGAGTTTTGCTCTTACGGCCCAGGCTGGAGTGCAGTGGTGCGATCTTGGCTGACTGCAGCCTCTACCTCCTGGGTTCAAGCGATTCTCCTGCCTCAGCCTCCTGAGTAGCTGAAATTACAGGCACACGCCACCACGGCCAGCTAATTTTTGTATTTTAGTAGAGACGGGGTTTCGTCATGTTGGCCAGGCTGGTCTTGAACTCCTAACCTCAGGTCATCCCCCCGCCTTGGCCTCCCAAAGTGCTGGGATTACAGGTGTGAGCCACTGTGCCTGGCCTAGTTAGTGTACTTTTATTTTACTTTTTTTTTTTTTTGAGACAGAGTCTTGCTCTGTTCCCAGGCTAGAGTGCAGTGGGGCAGTCTAGGCTCACTGCAACCTCTGCCTCTCGGGTTCAAGCAATTCTCCTGCCTCAGCCTCCCAAGTATCTGGGACTGCAGGCACGTGCCACCACACCGGGCTAATTTTTAAAATATTTTTAGTAGAGATGAGGTTTTACCATGTTGGCCAGGCTGGTCTCAAATCCCTGACCTCATGATCTACCCTCCTCAGCCTCCCAAAGTGCTGGGATTACAGGCATGAGCCACCGCACCCAGCTATTTTACCCTTTTGAATAGCAGTGAGCAGAATCTACTCTCTAGCTCTATCAAAGCACTTATGTGTAGTGAAACTACATCATATTTATTAAAATAAGGTGATTGCCACCTGATATTTACCAGCTATTATCCTTCAAATGGCATGCTATTTTAGAAAATAATTATTATGACATGTTCATAACTAGAATCATAAAAATATTCTGACAGATTCTAAGAGCTCAGCATTCTACTCTTTGATGAAAACTAAGAAATAATCTAAAATTTAAGGCAAAGTAGTGTGACTGACATTTTTATAATAGCCCTACATGCATGGTATATCACCACAGTATTTCTTTCTTAAAACAGTAATAGGCGGCCGGGCGCGGTGGCTCAAGCCTGTAATCCCAGCACTTTGGGAGGCCGAGGCGGGTGGATCACGAGGTCAAGAGATCGAGACCATCCTGGTCAACATGGTGAAACCCCATCTCTACTAAAAATACAAAAAATTAGCTGGGCATGGTGGTGTGTGCCTGTAATCCCAGCTACTCAGGAGGCTGAGGCAGGAGAATTGCCTGAACCCAGGAGGCGGAGGTTGCGGTGAGCCGAGATCGCGCCATTGCACTCCAGCCTGGGTAACAAGAGCGAAACTCTGTCTCAAAAAAAAAAAAAACAAAAAAACAGTAATAGGCTCCTAAATATCCTTGACCAGCAGAGCATGTTAAATAGTGGCTCACGTGTGTAATCCCAGCACTTTGGGAGGCCAAGACAGGTGGATCACCTGAGGTTGGGAGTTTGAGACCAACCTGACCAACATGGTGGAAACCCCATCTCTACTAAAAAAATACACAATTAGCTGTGTGTGGTGGTACATGCCTGTAATTCCAGCTACTCAGGAGGCTGAGACAGGACAATCACTTGAACCCGGGAGGCAAAGGTTGCGGTGAGCCGAGATTACACCATTGCACTCCAGCCTGGACTACAAGAGCTAAACTTCATCTAAAAAAAAAAATTGTTTATGTATTTATTTGCTCCACAAGTATTTTTTGGCCGCTTTCCATGGGCCAGCCACCATTCTAGACACTGGGGACACTGTCATGAATAAAATGTGCTCCTTTCACTTACCACCCTTAGAGTGCAGTGGGGACCGCAGAAACAAAAACCAAATGAGAAATTGCAAACTGTGGCATATGTTATGAAGGAACAGATGGACCATAATAGAGAATCATCCCAATTATAAAATCATAACTGATCATTTGCTGGGCGTGGTGGCTCACACCTATAATCCCAGCACTTTGGGAGGCTGAGGTGGATTTCCTGAGGTCAGGAGTTAAAGACCAGCCTAACCAACATGGTGAAACCCCGTCTGTACTAAAAATACAAAAAAAAATTAGGGGGTTGTGGTGGTGGGGGCCTGTAATCCCAGCTACTTGGGAGGCTGGAGCAGGAGAATTGCTTGAACCTGGAAGGCGGAGGTTGCTGTGAGCTGAGATTGCGTCACTGAACCCTAGCCTGGGCGACAGAGCAAGACTCTGTCTCAAAAAAAAAAAAAAAAAATTATAATTCATCATTTAAATGGGAATCTGTTCCATTTTCATACCTTGGTGTTTGATACTGACATACAGTTCTATTATAATTTTGAAAAGAGCCGATAGTAGGTCAAATTGTGTGTATACATTTATTTATGCAACAAATAAATTATTATGTGCCAGGTACCGCTGTAGACCCAAGAGAGGACACAGTGAACAAAACAAAGTCATTGTGTTCATGGCGATTTCACCCCGGTGGGAAGTCAGTAAGCAAATATATGATCAATGTCAGGAATTAATAAATGATAAGAAAAATAAAGCAGATTAAGAGGATAGAGAGTGACCAGAATGCTGTTTTATTTGAGTGGGCTGGGAAGGAGTCTCTGAGCAGATAAAAGTTTCCATAGCTTTCCTTCTTTTGTCTCTTGAGTCAATTCAGCTAATGAATGCAGATGCAAGAGAATTTTTGTATCTATTGGTATCACTCACATATTCATTGAGTGCTATGATGAGGTCCTACTTCTTAGGAAGGTTTACTACTTAGGAAGATTAACACCAGAATTCTTCTCTTCATTCTTTTATCACTCTTTCATGTACCTAAGTGCTTAAGCACCTTCATCCATCCATCCCTTATATATATATATATATATATATTTTTTTTTTTTTTTTTTTGAGACGGAGTTTCACTCTTGTTACCCAGGCTGGAGTGCAATGGCGCGATCTCGGCTCACCGCAACCTCCGCCTCCTGGGTTCAAGCAATTCTCCTGCCTCAGCCTCCTGAGTAGCTGGGATTACGGGCACGTGCCACCACGCCCAGCTAATTTTTTGTATTTTTAGTAGAGACGGGGTTTCACCATGTTGACCAGGATGGTCTCGATCTCTCGACCTTGTGATCCACCCGCCTCGGCCTCCCAAAGTGCTGGGATTACAGGCTTGAGCCACCGCACCCGGCCTATTTTTTTTTTTCTTGAGACAAAGTCTGGCTCTGTCACCCAGGCTGGAGTGCAATGGTACAATCTCAGCTCACTGCCACCTTCGCCTCCCAGGTTCAACCAATTCTCTTGCCTCAGCCTCTCGAGTAGCTGGGACAATAGGTGCATGCCACCACACCCAGCTAATTTTTTTTGTATTTTTAGTAGAGGCAGGGTTTTGCCATGTTGGCCAGGCTGATCCTGAACTCCTGACCTCAGGTGATCCACCCACCTCAGCCTCTCAAAGTGCCTGGATTACAAGTATGAGCCACTGTGCCTGGTCATCCATCCCTCATCTTTCATCCAAAAATCATGATTTGGTATCTGTTCTGGTTTTCCAAAATCTTGTGATATGATTTACTTAATTAAAAAATATATTGTGCAGTTAAAGGTCTTCCAGTGTTTGATTATAAAGTGGAATTGCTTCTGGAGAGAACTGTTTTATCCAAGTGTTTTGGTGAACTCACAAGCCACTGAAATTTGATGTCTTGGGTGATCTTACAGTGATCCCAGCCTTAATGCCTAAAAGCCCTAAATAAAATTGTACACTTCTCAAGTGTTCTATAGCATTGCACAAGTCTAAAATAGGTAACTGGCACCTCCCTACACCTCATTGTTGGCTAACTGACTTGTCCCATAAATAGCTCAGTGTTACGTGATCAGACAACCACAACTAACAGAAGAGACTTTTGTTTCCTAACACACTTGTCCAGTCTCAGGTAGTAAACAAAATCCAAGTCCAAGTCACTGGCCCCTAACTGTAACCCAGTTCTTAGGGAAGAATTGTGCAAATCAGTAGCCAAATCCTGTGGGATGGAATTCAAGGTAACCCTGCCTTATACCAAACTCTACGTTATGGAAAATAGTGTTAGAGCAAGATTCATTTGCAGTCCTTACAGTTGCATGAAGTCTTTTCCCAGTCCACCCAAATGTTTCTGTCCTAATCTGGTTAATCCCAAAGAGCGTCTGCCAAATGAGTTAAAGATTGTCAGGTGAGTTTGAGGGGGCATCATGGTAGTTTTATAAAGCTGTTTTGTTTGTTTGTTTGTTTGTTGTTTTTTGTTTTAAATCAAGAGCTTATTAAAAATAGAAACTACCAGCTATTGGAGCATAATGGTTCCTATTTCTAACTCTTAGTTGGAATGTATTGTTTTTGTGTCTGAAATATTTGTAAATGCTGTAATATAACAGAACATTGCTTCATAAATTCCTTAGCAGTAACTAAGAAGGTAAACCTTGGGGCATTTTTCCAGATAAATCTGGGCTCTTCATGTGCAAAGCATTGCTGCTTAGGTAACTAGTGATAATGCATCGGACTCAATCCGTGCTTTAGATATTTTTACTTTTCTTTTACTGGGCTTTTTCAAAATGGTGTATGTTTGTTGTATTTCTGAAGTCAAAATACCAAATCTAAAACAAGTGATTAAAAAAAAAAAATCTGTTGGCCAGGCACAGTGGCTCACACCTGTAATCCCAGTACTTTGGGAGGCTGAAGTGGATCACTTGAGATCAGGAGTTCCAGACCAGCCTGGCCAACATGGTGAAACCCCATCTTTACTAAAAATACAAAAATTAGCTGGGCCTGGTGGCAGGCACCTGTAATCCCAGCTACTTGGGAGGCTGAGGCAGTAGAATCGCTTGAACCTGGGAGGCAGAGGTTGCAGTGAGCTGAGATCATGTCACTGCACTCCAGCCAGGGTGACAGAGCAAGACTGTCTCAAAAAACAAACAAACAAAAAACTCTCTGCTAATTATTTATTGCTGTTGAAATGCTGCTTATCATAGCTGACAATTTTGAACAGAAGTAAAGAATATATCTACAATATCAAAGTTAGTAATTCTTTCCCTAATGCTCCTTTTGTGCTTTTGCTTATAAGAACTTAGTACAGTTCATAGAGCTTCATAAACCCAGTTGTGTATCTTTCCATGGCCAGCCAAGTGTCTACATTTCAAAAACATTTTAAAGTTAAAATTCAGTTCAAGAGTATTGTCTTCAGTCTACCAAAAGGACTAAAAACATTTACTTTGGCTTGGCATGGTGGCTCACACCTGTAATCCGAGCACTTTGGGAGGCCGAGGTGGGAGGATCACTTAAGGTCAGGAGTTCGAAACCAGCCTAGCCAACACAGCGAAACCCCGTCTCTACTAAAAATACAAAAATTAGCCGGTGTGGTAGTATGCGCCTGTAATCCCAGCTACTCAGCAAGCTGAGGCAGGAGAATCGCTTGAACCCGGGAGGCAGAGGTTGTAATGAGTCAAGATGGTGCCACTGCACTCCAGCCTGTGTGGCAGCGTGAGACTCTGTCTCAAATATAATAATAATGACAAATAAAATGAAAACTTTTACTTTTATTAACTATGTGAATATTTACTCTGGTGAATGTAAGAGGAAAATAAAGAAAAAACACCCAAAGCACTGATTGTTTGTTCAACAGACTGTAAAGCATGGCTGTGTGGATACAAGCTCAGCAGCTCCAAGGAGAAGCCCTTCATCAGATGCAAGCATTGTATGGCCAGCATTTTCCCATTGAGGTGCGGCATTATTTATCCCAGTGGATTGAAAGCCAAGCATGGTAGGTGAACAAGGATGTTTGCATCATATTTTGTGAAACACAGAAATATTGGAGTTGGGTTAGAAAGCTGTCATGATGGCAGCTCTCAAAGTTGTATTTAAACATTTTTAAATGTGATCCATGAAAAGGTATTTTTACAAATTTTTCTTGGTGGGGGCTGTAAAAAAAAAAAAAAGGAAAAAAAATTTTTTCTTGTTACAGCTGAAAGATATTTAAGCCCATCTTAGATTGAGGGAGATGGAATAACTCTTGGGATTTTTTACAATAGGATTTGTTCCCTTTAATAGTAAATACTGGCTAAAAGCATTAGACTATTACTGCTAATAAAGAGCAGCCAACAAGTATGTTTCGAGTGCCCATAGGGTGCTTAGCAGTGTCCTAAGTAGTAGAATTTGTATAAAAATAATTAACGCCCTACTTTGTGCTGTAATCCCAACACTTTGGGAGCCCAAGAGTTCAAGGACAGCCTTGGCAGTATAACAAAACCCTGTCTCTGCACAAAACACAAAAATTAGCCAGGTGTGGTGGTGTGTGCATGTGTAGTCCCAGCTACTCAGGAGACTGAGGTGGGAGGGTTGCTTGAGCCTGGGAGGCAGAGATTGCTGTAACCCATGATCACACCACTGCACTCCAGCCTGGGTAACAGAGCAAGACCCTGTCTGAAAACAAATAAACAAAATTAAAGCCCTCATCTCCAGATAATTCAGTGTTTCACTAGATGTGGGGTGGCACACACCTGTAATCCCAGTTACTCAGGATGCTGAGGTGGGAGGATTGCTTGACTCCAGCAGTTTGAGGCCAGCCTAGGCAACATAGCGAGATCCTATGTCAAAAAAAAAAAAAAAAAATTTAGTGTTTAATGGGGCAGGTAGGGTGGGAATATGCATGTAATTTACTTATAATTTATTTCTTATCATTTATTTACTAAATGTAAATTATTTTACATTTCTTAATAAATTTACATCTAATAAAAAATTTAAAATGAGTAATTTGACAGTAGAGACATTGGTATTTTAAATTTATATGTATTTTATGTATACACATAAAGACTAAAAGAAAATTGGCTGGGTATTGTGGTTCATGCCTGTAATCCCAGAACTTTGGGAGGCTGAGGCAGGTGGATCACTTGAGGCCAGGAGTTCTGAGATCAGCCTAGCCAACATGGTGAAATCCTGTCTCTAATGAAAATATAAAACATCAGCTGCGCATCCTCACGTGCACCTGTAATCCCAGCTACTCTGTAGGCTAAAGCACGAGAATCGCTTGACCTTGGGAGGCGGAGGTTGCAGCGAACCAAGATTGCACCACTGTACTCCAGTTTGGGCAACAGAGTGATAACACTAATTACATTCTGGTGGTACATGAGACAAGCATTTTAATTTTAGTTTTCCAAATTACTGATTACATACCTAGGGGAGGGGAGAGTTGTTTTAAATTTCTTTTAGAATTAGTACAGTGTAGTCTACTGAGAGCACAGGTTTTTTGTTTTTTGTTTTTTTTTTTTTGAGACGGAGTCTTGCCCTTTCGCCAGGCTGGAGTGCAGTGGTGCAATTTCGGCTCACTGCAACCTCTGCCTCCTGGGTTCAGGCGATTCTTCCGCCTCAGCCTCCTAAGTAGCTGGGACCACAGGTGCATGCCATCATGCCCAGCTAATTTTTGAATTTTTAGTAGAGATGGAGTTTCACCACGTTGGCCAGGATGGTCTCGATCTCTTGACCTCGTGATCTGCCTGCCTCGGCCTCCCAAAGTGCTGGAATTACAGGTGTGAGCCACCTCACCTGGCCGACAGCACAGGTTTTTAATTGGTATCATTCTTATACACCAGGCAGCAGGATGTACCGTGCTCTGCTCAGGGTCTGGGAGCTTGCTAGTGCTTACAGTCTGTCAGTTGATCTGACATATTCATTAGATACTTCAAGCCTCACCGTCTTAACCAGGGGTCCTCTTTGACAGTCCCTGGGAGAAGCCAGCCTTGATGCTGAGATTTGCAGAGGACCATATACCTGTCTGTAATGTTGCCTTAGAATAATTGCACTTGTGTGTTAGTAGCAAATTTCTGTTCAGAAACCAAAGATCACCAAAGAAAGGCAATTTTCTAGGCAATTTTAAAAAAATCTCAGCTTTGTCTAATTAAGTGAGGGGAATAAATGAGCTACATATGAGAATGTCAGCTGTACCTTGTTAGGGCTTTCCACTCCCTTTTCATTTTCTCTCCTGTTTTCATGATTTGGAGGATTTAGAAAAACATGAGTAGGAAGTTTCCGTTAATTTCAGATTTCACTTAGCAGAGTTCCCATTTGGTCTTACTAAATGAATTAAAAGACTTGTGTTGATATTAAGGAAAATTTGAAATTTTTTTAGCTTTGGTTTTCTTCAGAATATAACTATTTTAATGAAGAATCTGCAGTTCTTTATGTTTAAGCCATCGAAGCAAGTCTCTTTTTTTAACAGAGAATTAAGGTTTCAAGTAAAGAACCAGTACCTGACTTCTATGAGTTTTGCTCAGAGACTGAATCCTCTAAAGAGTGGGTTCCTGGGGCTGGGTGTGGTGGCTCCCACCTGTAATCCCAGCACTTCGGGAAGCCAAGGCAGGTGGATCACGAGGTCAGCAGATCTAGACCAGCCTGACTAACATGGTGAAACCTCATCTCTACTAAAAATACAAAAATTAGCTGGGTGTGGTAGCACCCACCTGTAGTCCCAGGTACGCAGGAGGCTGAGGCAGGAGAATTACTTCAACCCAGGAGGTAGAGGTTGCAGTGAGCCGAGATCGCACAACTGCACTCTAGCCTGGCAACAGAACGAGATTCTGTCTCAAAAGAAAAAAAAAAAGACTGGGTTCCTGGCCAGGCACGGTGGCTCACACCAAGGTGGTGGATTGCCTGAGCTCGGGAGTTCAAGACCAGCCTCGGCAACATGGTGAAACCCCATCTGTACTAAAAATACAAAAATTAGCTGGGCATGGTGGCACACGCCTGTAATTCCAGAAAAATCACTTGAACCCAGGAGACAGAGGTTACAGTGAGCTGAGATCGTGCTACTGCACTCAAGTCTGGGCAACAGAGTGAGACTCTATCACACACACACACACACACACACACACACACACATACAAGTGAATTTCCAGACCAGGGGCAGTGTTGCCAGTTGAAACAGAGGTGCAGGGCTGCCCTCATTCCTTCCGACCTTTCATTTACTACATATTCTATTTAATACATAGAGCATATATATTTAAAATTTGCGGCCGGGCGCGGTGGCTCAAGTCTGTAATCCCAGCACTTTGGGAGGCCGAGGCGGGTGGATCACAAGGTCGAGAGATCGAGACCATCCTGGTCAACATGGTGAAACCCCGTCTCTACTAAAAATACAAAAAATTAGCTGGGCATGGTGGCACATGCCTGTAATCCCAGCTACTCAGGAGGCTGAGGCAGGAGAATTGCCTGAACCCAGGAGGCGGAGGTTGCGGTGAGCCGAGATCACGCCATTGCACTCCAGCCTGGGTAACAAGAGCGAAACTCCGTCTCAAAAAAAAAAAAAAAAAAAAATTTGCCTTGCTTTAACTGCCTTCTCAAGGTGTGGATTGGGGCACACTATTTGATAGAGTACGGTCTCACTGTTTTTATATACCTGTTGGTGCCTGTTTTTGAAATTAGTTGGTATCTTCAGGGATTTAGCGACGTGAGAGCCTTTTAACCACCACTATCTTGTTTGGCTCCATACCCAGTCAGCCGTTATTGAATGTTATTTCAGTCCAGCAGCTGTCTGGTTTCTTCAGTGACTAAGTAATTTGGTACTCCCAGTGTCGATGGTGGCCTAAGTTGTAGAAAGAAAGGAAGGAAAAAGGAAAGAAAGAGAGAGAGGAAAAAAAAAAAAAAAAAGAAAGGGAGGGAGGGAGACCATCCAACTCCTGTCACCAGTTAAATAGCTCAAAATCAATCCAAAGTCTGTAGTGTAGTTTCCCTTGTTTACTGGAAAAATAGGCATTGCCTTCAGGTCCCGGGTCTACAACTAGTGACATAAATGTCTGACTCATATAAATTCTTGTAGGAACCCTCTGCCTGAATGTCTCTTTTTCCAGGGCTTCTTAGAAATAGAAATAACTTGTTTCACCCATCTCTACCTAAGAACTCCACAGATACCAAACTCCTTGAGGCTGGAAAGGACATGTAGAAGAGTCCTGACCTTGTGCCTCCTTTGCACCCATGAGGGATAATTATAAATAGGAAATTATCCAAGTCCTTATTTCCCTCAGAGTACACAGAACACTTTCCTTTTCCCTGCATTTCCCGGAGCAAATAGCAGAAGCACCGAGCACCTCCGTGGGAGAAAGGAGAAATGGCAGTGTGTTGTTTAAAAAAAAAAAAATAAGAAATCTGCTGTACAATCCAACTATTTAGTGAATTACAAATAGATTAATGCAGGCATTGAGTCCATTTCTTTTGGGCTGTTTCTTAAAATTTGCAAGTGAGCTTTAAGAAGAAATCACTTTAGTTGAAGAAAAAGTGGGATGTGTTGAGGCTGCATTTATACAGGCTCATGTGCATGTATGTATACAGATTATGTAATTTTTTTCCCCTAGGGACTCAATAGATCTTGATAATCCACAGGAGAACATTAAGGCCACCCAACTCCTGGAGGGCCTGGTGCAAGAGCTGCAGAAGAAGGCTGAACACCAGGTGGGGGAAGATGGGTTTTTACTGAAGATCAAGCTGGGGCACTACGCCACGCAGCTCCAGGTGGGTGTGGGCTCCAGGGTCACACTTCATTATCTTTCCTCGGAGGTCTTCTTCCTGTAGAGACTGACTTTCCTCCAGCCCAGCATCGTTGAGTTACACGTTACATGCATAAGGTTCTTAGTGTTTTGTTTTGGTCTGTTTGTTTTGTTTGTTTGTTTCACTTTTTATCTGAGAATAATTTCAAACTTCCAGAAAGTTACGAGAATCATACAAAGATTCCCCACCATCCCCAGATTCACATTTTGTTGACTTTTATGTTGTCTTATACTCCTCGCTGTCTCTCTACACACAACACATTTTTTAGCCACTGGAGAGTAAGTTGCATACCTTGTGTCCCTGCACTACTGAGTACCTCTGTGCCTTTTCTATTTTTAATCTTTATTTATTTATGTATATATTTTTGAGATGGAGTCTCGCTCTGTTGCCCAGGCTGGAATGTAGTGGCACAATCTCAGCTCACATGCAGTCTCCACCTCCCAGGTTGAAGTGATTCTCCTGCCTCAGCCTCCTGAGTAACTGGGATTACAGGAGCCCACCACCACACCTGGCAATTTTTTTTTTTTTTGTATTTTTAATAGAGATGGGGTTTTGCCATGTTGGCCACGATGGTCTTGAACTGCTGACCTCAGGTGATCTGCCCACCTTGGCCTCCCAAAGTTCAGGGATTACAGGCGTGAGCCAGCTTGCCTGGCCCCTCTGTGCATTTTCTAAGAATGAACCTTGTCTTGCATGGTTATAATACACTGATCATCTTCAGTAAATTTAGCATTGATATAATACTTTTAGGTACTCTTCTGGATTTCCTTTTTTATTTTTATTTTTTGAAATGGAGTTTTGCTCTTGTTGCAAAGAGCAAAAAGCTACTCGGGAGGCTAAGGCAGGAGAATTGCTTGAACCCATGAGGCGGAGGTTGCAGTAAACCAAGACCATGCCACTGCACTCCAGCCTGGGCGACAGAGTGAGACTCTGTCTCAAAAAGGAAATAATAATAATTCATGTACCCCCTACTTTTTAAAAATGAAATGTTCCTCATTCGGGGTTTGTCTGATGTTTCCTCATGATTATGTTCACGTTGCACATCTCCAAGTGGACTTCTAAACATAGTTGGCTGTCCACATCCGTGGGTTCTGCATCCTCCGATGCCACCAAAATATTTAGGAAAATAAAGAAAGTAACAATACAACAATTTTTAAAATACAAATAAAAAAAGATATGACAGAACAGCTATTTACATAGTATTTCTTTTGTATTAGATAGTATAAGCCATCTGTAGGTGGTTCAAAGTGTACAGAGGATTGCATGGGTTCTATGCAAACAATACCATTTTATATAAGGAACTTGATCATCTGCAGATTTTGGTATCCAAGAGGGTCCTGGAACCAGCCCCCACAGATACCAAGGAACAACTGTAGGTGACATTGTATCCTTCTCGGGTATCACACCCAGAGGCAGGGAGTGTCCCATGTCCCCTCAGTGGTATTAGTTTTGATTGCCCAGTTGAGGTGGTGTCCAGTTCCTCCTCTGGTAAGGCTTTTTTTTTTTTTCTTTTGAGATGGACTCTCGCTCTGTGGCCCAGGCTGGAGTACAATGGCATGATCTTGCTCACCACAACCTCCACGTCCTGGGTTCAAGCGATTCTCCTTCGTCAGTCTCCCAAGTAGCTGGGACTACAGGCAGGCACCACCATGCCCAGCTAATTTTTGTATTTTTAGTAGAGACAGGGTTTCACCTTGCTAGCCAGGCTGGTTTTGAAGTTTTGACCTCGTGATCCACCCACTTGAGCCTCCCAAAGTGCTGGGATTACAGGTGTGGGCCACCTCACCCAGCCCTGGTGAGGCTTTTAAAACTTACGTATTCCATTTTTGCCGGGTGCGGTGGCTCAAGCCTGTAATCCCAGCACTTTGGGAGGCCGAGGCGGGTGGATCACGAGGTCGAGAGATTGAGACCATCCTGGTCAACATGGTGAAACCCCGTCTCTACTAAAAATACAAAAAATTAGCTGGGCATGGTGGCGCGTGCCTGTAATCCCAGCTACTCAGGAGGCTGAGGCAGGAGAATTGCCTGAACCCAGGAAGCGGAGGTTGCGGTGAGCCGAGATCGCACCATTGCACTCCAGCCTGGGTAACAAGAGCGAAACTCCGTCTCAAAAAAAACAAAAAAAAAAAACAAAAAAAAAACTTACGTATTCCATTTTTAAGAATGTTCCCCGAGTACTTTAGGCAAATTAAGATGCAAGAAGTAAAACAGCATTTTGAGAGGCCGAAGAAGGTGGATCACCTGAGGTCAGGAGTTCCAGACCAGTCTGGCCAACATGGTGAAACCCCATCTCTACTAAAAAGACAAAAATTAGCCAGGCATCATGTCAGGTGCCCGTAATCCCAGCTACTTGGGAGGCTGAGGCAGGAGAATCGCTTACCACTTGAACCTGGGAGGCAGAGGTTGCAGTGAGCTGAGACTGCACCCCTACACTCCTGCCTGGGTAACAGAGCGAGACTATAAAGGAAAAAAAAAAAAACAGAAGTAGTAAAACGATCTGACCTTTTCACTGTAACTGGGTTTCCATGATGTGCCTCTTTTTCCCATTGGTATTGGAGGAGCAGTGTCTCCTGTAATTGTGCCCTCAGGTCCCTCAGGAGGCTCCCCATCCTGAAGCAGGGATAGGCTCCATAGTGTGGAGTGGCACAAAGTGATATCTGCTGTTGGATTCTTTCAGAACACGTATGACCGCTGCCCCATGGAGCTGGTCCGCTGCATCCGCCATATATTGTACAATGAACAGAGGTTGGTCCGAGAAGCCAACAATGTGAGTGTCCCGTGGGGATGGGGAGGGCATTCGGGAAGTCTTTTCTTACCCACCTCCCTCTGGACCCACCTTTGTCAAGGTGACTCAGGTGTACTATCGGTGTCTCTTTAAAAAGAACATCGTCCTAAGGGGCACAAAAGAAATAGGAGACGTGACTGAGTGTGGCGCAGCACTTTGGGAGGCTGAGGCAGGCAGATCGCTTGAGCCCAGGAGTTGGAGACCACCCTGGGCAACATGGTGAAACCCCATCTCTACCAATAATAAAAAAAAAAATTGGCTGGGCATGGTGGCACACTCCTGTAGTCCCAGCTGTTTGGAAAGCTGAGGTGGGAAGATCACTTGAGCCCAGGAGGTAGAGGCTGCAGTGAGCCATGATTGCACCACTGCACTCCAGCCTGGGTGATGGAGTGAGACCCTGTCTCAAAAAAAAAAAAAAAAAGAAGAAGAAGAAGAAGAAGAAATTGAAGACGTGGTCTCTGATCTTCACTGATTTATAACCTTGATGAGCTTGCAACCACAAAACAATACGAACAAGTGCAAAGTAATTTGACCTCAGCTGAATAATTTTTAGTAAAGGCATGCTCATATTCAGGTGAGAATGCTTAGCCCCTGAATCAGGTGTGGAATGAGTGGTCCGACCAGGTCACTTACAGGGCTGGATCCACAGAGACCTTGTTTATGCTTCCCCCATCACTTCATTTGGGGGTCTCCAGGATGCCTGTGAGAGGTCTGGCCTCTTCCGTGGTGGAGGCAGATGATGGCATCACGAGGCTGTCCTGAATGGGGACACAGCTGATGTGTGTTCACATGGCCCACTCCCCACAGCCTCTCTAATGCTTAATGCCATCCTTGCCCTGGGTCGTGAGTGGAAGGGGAATCACTTCACCTCCTCATTAGTTGGAAAACCCAGGTGACCCTGAAACAGGTTACATTCTAGTCTCTCCAAAGGTAATTTGATAGATCCTGTTTGGGATACTCTGGTGGAGGTCAGATCTGCAGTGGAAGCTTCTCCCATGCTTTGTAATTTGAAGCATGATCTGTCCACTCACCTGTTTCTCACTTTTCGTACCCTACCCTATATCTTACACATGATGTTTGCTATTTCTCCAACTAAAAATTTACCTTTTGGGATCTTAGCCCGGTTGTAGGAGCTGGCATAAGCTTTTCCTGGGGATTAAGGCCTCAGCTTCCTGCCATTCCCACTGCCCTGCACTGCCCCCCATCTGTTCCCAGGGTAGTTCTCCGGCTGGAAACCTTGCTGACACCATGTCCCAGAAACACCTGCAGATCAACCAGACGTTTGAGGAGCTGCGACTCGTCACGCAGGACACAGAGAATGAGCTGAAGAAGCTTCAACAGACTCAGGAGTACTTCATCATCCAGTACCAGGAGAGCCTGAGGATCCAAGGTGAGGCTCGGTGTGGGGAGCCATGTGTGGGCTGAGGAGGGTGGGTGGGGGACTAGAAAGCAGCTCTGGTGAGGTTGGGAGAAAGCCCATTTCCATTCAGAGGCGGTGACCTTTCTCTGAATAGCAGGGACTTGTCTGCATTGAAGACAGTGCTGAGAGGATGGGGGTTAGAAAGGGGAGATGACAGGGCACCTGCCCTTGAGTGCGGGTCTCACTCAGGTCCCCAGATCCAGGGAGCTCTGCGCTGCCAGGGAAAACATTTCCTCTTTTTAGAAGGAGCTCACAGTCTAAATACTCGAAGACATAATACTTTTGTATATAGTAGGCATATTAGATGTTGAGCTTTTTTGGTGCTAGGCATACAGAAATTTTAAAAAAAAGTTGCGCTTTACTGAAATGATAAATAGAAATTATGTAATTACATGTTTAAAAAAATTTCTAGTTGGGCTCGGTGGCTCACACCTATAATCCCAGCACTTTGGGAGGCTGAGGCCATCAGATCACCTGAGGTCAGACGTTCGAGACCAGCCTGGCCAACGTGGTGAAACCTCGTCTCTACTAAAAATACAAAATTAGTTGGGCATGGTGGCACACGCCTGTAATCCCAGCCACTTGGGAAGCTGAGGCAGGGGAATCGCTTGAACCCGGAAGGTGAAGGTTGCAGTGAGCCAAGATCTCACTATTGCACTCCAGCTTGGGTAAAAAGAGCAAAACTCTGTCTCAAAAAAAAAAAAAAATTATAAGCTGGAAGTGGTTTTGCACACCTATAATCCTGGTGCTTTGGGAGGCCAAGACAGGAGGATCACTTGAGGCCAGTAGTTTCAGACTAGCTTGGGCAATATAGCAAGAGCCTACTGTCTCTAAGAGGGAAAAACCTTTCTAAGCAGGGACAGTGTAAGTACTAAGGATCCGTATTTGTGGTAACTTGACTTCTAATATTCTGTGCAGTTATTCACAGAGGTCTTCCTGGAACAGAGTACACTGACGCAGCTTAGGTAGCCCCTATGGACAAAGCTCCCCTAGCCTGGTATGAATCCTGCTTAGTACTTGGGGTACAGAGAGCTTCAGTCTCTGTGAGGCTGTGGAGCCCCACCAGCGCCCCCTCTTGACCCTGTAGCAATTTGGCAGTTTGAGCTTTAATAGTTTCCTCTCTCTGCTTCCATGCCCAGTTCAGAGTCTCAGGGAAGCCTTATCTCAGCCACCCAGCCCCTGCAAACACACACACACAGCACGTGCTCCTCTCAGTCAATGTATGTAGGCTCCATCTTATGTCTGTAGGGATATTACTTATTTACTCTTTGTCTCCTCCACTGGAATATAAATCTTTGAGAAGGGACTGTATCTTTTATCTCTGTACACTGAAGCCAGCACAGTGCTGGAAACTTAACAGTTACTGAGTCACGGTTGACTAGTTGATTCTAGTATGTCTTCCTGTTATCTGAACCTATCCCAGACTGGCCCTAGAAGAAGGGCAGCTCCTTCTGAGAATGGAAACGGGAGATTTCGGGCTGTTCTTCCTACCCAAGTCCTTAGACCGTCAACAGTGGTTCTGATCCCACACCTGGGTTTTCTGTTTCCTGGGCACGGTGATGGATTAGGTTTGGATCCATCATGCAATGTCTCCTCAGTCCCGTTTGTCAAGTTCACTCAGCAGAAACACAGACTGTTGATCTGTTTGTGCCAGGGAAGGCTCAGCTGCCTCCAGTGGGGTAGGGAAATTGCTTCCCATCTCCCTGGCCTCCTTCCCGAAAGCTTCCGCAAATTTCCAAGAGAGACATAAGTGGGTCTGTTGCATAGGAAGGCTGGGCCCTGGGATCACCACCACCCTCCCTGTGGCTGGGCAGGATTCCCGAGGTAGCTGTGCAGACACCTTGGATCTGTCCGTGCCTGGATGGTCCTCTTCATGCTGGATACCTGCAGTGAGACTGGAGCCATATTTTGGAGTTCTAGCTCTGGGCTGCTCCTGGCTGCCTAGAGTTGCTTTTGTCTGTCCCAGCTTGTGCATCGTATGGGGGCAGGGCTGGGGTCAGGGTGATGTGGCCTTCAGGGGCCAGCCAGGAGCTCCACCAAGACATGCCGGTGTGCACATCTTCTGACTCAGCTCAAGCAAGGACACTGGGCTGTTGAGAAGGTGACAGGAGATTAATAGTCCCAGCATGGGTGACAGGGGCTGTCTTTGGGAGGTGGGGCGGGCCTGCCTGTGGTGGCTGTAACTGTAGCTGAGGACATGTTTAGTTCCTTTGGCTGCATTATTCATACACAGGTGTTCCTGTGTGCCACATTCCCTGTGCCTTACGTATTTCATAATGGATACTTTTTGAAAAGGTAGTGAGGCCTGACTTACTCCCTGTCCCGCCATCGATGAGACTGCTCACAGCTGGTGTGGCGAGAAGCCACCTCCCTTTGGCCTCCCTTTCCTGAGAGAATCTGGGTGGCTCTGCCTCTCCAATGGGCCCTGGACATGCTCTCCCTCTGCTGTCTGTCTGTCTCCCCTGGTTGGTCATCTGGGCTCACAGTCATGCTGGGCCCCTTCCAGCCCCTCGAGAAGTTCATCCTCCCCTGAGGTGGAACTGCTGTGCTCAGAGATGAAACAGAGCCAGGGCTGGGGGTCCCTTAGGAGGCCTTGCTGTAGAGGAATGGGGCCGAGCACCTGCTTGTCTCTGTCACTTCTCTCTGTCCCATTCCCCGTTAGACAAGAAAGATGAATCTCACACAGAGCTCACCCATGCCAGGCAGTCTTTTGGCATCTTCCATGTCCTCATGTATTTAATCTTCAAGCACCCCACTGAGGCAGGTGCCGAGATTCCCCTGTTTTACATGTGGGGAAGCTGAGGCACAGCAAAGGAAAGCATTTTGCCCACATTCACTCACAGCCAAGGTCACGGGCACACTTCCACCCTAAGCAGCTTGGCCCTGCCAGGCCGTGAGAAGAGGGCTGGCAGCCCTGTGGGGCAGGCAGACAGGAGACAGGCAGGCCTCCTCCCCCGCTGCCCCAGCACCCCGTGTGCCCGCAGAGGGGACGCTCAGAGTCAGGGCAAGCAGGGCCCAGAGGTGCCTCCTGAGGCACACATTCGTCTTGGTGCCCCTGGCTGTCAGGAACCCTGACTCGCCCTTGTTGCAGCCTCTGGGCCCGGGAGGGTGTCGCTCCAGAACAAGCAAGTGGGCTCCTCTGGGCCTCCTGTTGGATGCTGGGAGGTGACAGTCATGGTGCCCTGTCCCCTCCTCTAGCTCAGTTTGCCACGCTGGGCCAGCTGAGCCCCCAGGAGCGTCTGAGCCGGGAGTCGGCGCTCCAGCAGAAGCAGGTGTCCCTGGAGGCCTGGCTGCAGCGCGAGGCGCAGACGCTACAGCAGTACCGCCTGGTGAGTGGGGTCCTGGGCCTCTCCTGGGCATGGGTGCCACAAAGCCAGCCTCTGGGGACCCGAGGAAGGGCTGGGACCGGGATGAGAGCAGAACCTGGGAGGGCAGAAGGCCTTTTTACCTGGGGGCCATGCGAGGCAGAGCAGCCTGGGGAGAGAGAAGGGCCTGGGCCCCGCCCTGCCATTTCCCAGGATGGCCCTGCGGGGTTCTCTGGGGGCCCAGAAGGGGCTGTTCTCCTCCCTCCCTCAGGAGCTGGCCGAGAAGCACCAGAAGACCCTGCAGCTGCTGCGGAAGCAACAGACCATCATCCTGGATGACGAGCTGATCCAGTGGAAGCGGCGGCAGCAGCTGGCGGGGAACGGCGGGCCCCCCGAGGGCAGCCTGGACGTGCTACAATCTTGGTAACGGTGTGGGGCGGCCAGCGGGCAGGGCAGGAGGGGCTGCGGGGACCCCGACTGCTTCTGCCTCCTGCGCTGGCTCCTGCAGCAGGCCCCCTCCGTCCTGGGACAGCTCGTTTCTGTAGGGGTCTGGGTCCTGATTCAGCCTTTGGTCCGCCGTCCAGTGCCACCTCCCCCAGGAAGGGGGCTGCTGTCCTGCGGGTAGGACAGGACTCGGGTGTGTGGAGTGACGTTCAGACCGGTTGGGCCTAGTCAGGGTCCCCTCCTGTGAGCGTCTCTCATTCTTTGCGGCAGGGAGCTCTGCTCTTGCTGTGGGTGGGAAGTGTGGGGAAAGCACAGAGCCTTCCTGGGGGAGGAGGAGCCGTGTCTTGGGGCTGGGCTCTGGCCTGGAGTCTGTGCGGAAAAGCCACTGTCCTGTTGGCCTTGGGGCTCCGTGCAGGTGTGAGAAGTTGGCCGAGATCATCTGGCAGAACCGGCAGCAGATCCGCAGGGCTGAGCACCTCTGCCAGCAGCTGCCCATCCCCGGCCCAGTGGAGGAGATGCTGGCCGAGGTCAACGCCACCATCACGGACATCATCTCAGCCCTGGTGACCAGGTGACGGCTGCCTGTTGGCCATGCCCAGGGGCTTGGGGCAGCTCCCCTGGGGTGGGCGTGTGGGGGCCGCAGGTGCTTCCCAGACCAGCAGCTTCACCTTCATCCTTGTCTCTCTTGGCTTCTCATCCCTCCCCACTCCGTCTCCAGTTCCTGTGGCTGCTGGATGCCGCCCTTGCCCAGTTTCTCTTGTAGATACTGCAAGGGGTGCCCTTGGGTGGCAGCCCATGCCAGCTGCTGCGTTCATCTCACTCCCCCTCTCCAGCCTCTCCCTGGACTGTCACAGCTTCCTTGGGAACAGAGGTTGTGCCGTGCTCTTCCTCACCTGCTGAGCCCCTCGGGAGGCAGCCCCACTCCCACCACAGAGGGACCGAGACCCCCTTCCCCTGAGCCAGCCCCTTATCGAGCGTCCGTCCCTGTGTCCCCTGCAGCACATTCATCATTGAGAAGCAGCCCCCTCAGGTCCTGAAGACCCAGACCAAGTTTGCAGCCACCGTGCGCCTGCTGGTGGGCGGGAAGCTGAACGTGCACATGAACCCCCCCCAGGTGAAGGCGACCATCATCAGTGAGCAGCAGGCCAAGTCTCTGCTCAAGAACGAGAATACCCGCAAGTAATTGTGCAGCTGCTTCTCCTTCCCTGCTGCTTGTCTCACGTCCTGGCAACAGGAGAAAAGAATTCTGCCTCCTGTATCAGATCCCTGTCTCCCTCTCTGGCCTCTTCTGGCTGTCAGAGAAGAAATATAAGGAAGTTATTGGGCTGGGCCTGGTGACTCATACCTGTAATCCCAGCGCTTTGGGAGGCCGAGGTGGGCAGATCACCTGAGGTCAGGAGTTCAAGACCAGCCTGGCCAACCTGGCGAAACCCCGTCTCTACTAAAAATACAAAAAATTAGTTGGGCATGGTGGTAAGCACTGTAATTCCAGCTACTCTTGAGCTTGGGACAGGAGAATCGCTTAAACCCAGGTGGTAAAAGTTGCTGTGAGCCAAGGTTGTGCCACTACACTCCAGCCTGGGCAAAAGCAAAACTCCATCTCAAAAAAAAAAAAAAACCAGGTTCTTCGATGAACTGTTTTCTGTGAATATTGTTTGATTTTGTTTCATTTTGTAGTGGTATGTCTGAGAAAATTACATATGTGTTATATAGCTAACATATCCTTTAAAGGATGTACATTTTTAGCAACCTTCTCTATTTCCTGCTACCCCAAATTATATTATGTACCTCGCGTGTCCTGAGTCCCTGGCCTGGGTTTGGAGCTGATCTCTCTCTGATTTGCAGTGATTACAGCGGTGAGATCTTGAACAACTGCTGCGTGATGGAGTACCACCAAGCCACGGGCACCCTTAGTGCCCACTTCAGGAACATGGTGAGGGTGGAAGAAGAGGAAGAATGAATGTTTTCCAGTTCTTAGAGAACAACTTTCATCTATGTCTCATATTCCTCCTTTGCAGTCCCTAAAACGAATTAAGAGGTCAGACCGTCGTGGCGCAGAGTCGGTGACAGAAGAAAAGTTTACAATCCTGTTCGAATCCCAGTTCAGTGTTGGTGGAAATGAGCTGGTTTTTCAAGTCAAGGTAAAGCCTTCCCTCAGCTCTGTGTGTGTGTGTTTGTGGCGGTGAGGGGGGTTGTACTTCATTTTATTAAAGAATTTTTTTTTAATCACACAGCATCTTCTTCTTTTTGACTGTTGGTAAACTGGAAATGGACTGACCTCACACTGAGAACTGTATCTCTTAGATTCTCTTAAGACATGAACAAAGGCCAGGCACAGTGGCTGACGCCTATAATCCCAGCATTTTGGGAGGCTGAGGCAGACAGATCACTGAGGTCAGGAGTTCAAGACCAGCCTGGCTAACACAGTGAAACCCTGTCTCTACTAAAAATTTAGCCAGGCATGGTGGTGTTCACCTGTAATCTCATCTACTCAGGATGCTGAGAGGGGAGAATCACTTGAACCCAGGAGGCTGAGGTTGCAGTGAACTGAGATCGCGCCACTGCACTCCAGCCTGGGCAAAAGGGTGAGACCCTGTCTCAAAAAACAAAACAAAACAAAACAAAACATGAACAAGCAAGGCCCAGTGCAGTGCTCACACCTCTAATCTCAACACTTTGGGAGGCTGAGGCAGGAAGATTGCTTGAATTCAGGAGTTCAAGACCAGCCTGGGCAACATAGTGAGACCTTGTCTCGACCAAAAAATTAAAATTAAAATTAAACATGAACAAACAGTAATGAACTGAACTAGTTGGACAGATAGACTACAAAATGGATTATGAGAAACATTACTCGGAACGAATTTGAGTAGAGGTTGGGGTAAGTTTTACACATTTGTTATTTGTAATTTTTTTCCCAGAAATGTCTCCAGTAGTCTCTTTTGTCTCTCCTGTTCTCCATGTAACTTTGAGACACTTTATCCTTCAGAAATATCTAAGCAACATTGCTTATAAAATATTTAAAATTTCTAAGATTGTGCCAGGGTGAAAAGTCATATTATTCCCGGGGCTGTTTAGATTCTGCATCTGAGAAGAACGTTCACTGAAACTTAGAAAAGGAAAGTGTTGTGATAGTCAGAGAAGGAGAAGAACTTGAGGCTTGTGGGCGCTCAGCCTTCTCTTGTGTGTTTTTAGACCCTGTCCCTACCAGTGGTGGTGATTGTTCATGGCAGCCAGGACAATAATGCGACAGCCACCGTTCTCTGGGACAATGCTTTTGCAGAGCCGGTGAGTGGTTTCCTCAGGCATGTGGGACTCCAAATCAATGCCAGTGTCATGAACCTCATTTATGTATTATCCCTTTAAAAAGCATAAGAGCCGGGCACGGTGGTTCACACCTGTCATCCCAGTACTTTGGGAGGCCGAGGTGGGTGGATCACAAGGTTGAGGTGGTCAGATCACAAGGTCAAGAGATCAAAACCATCCTAACCAACATGGTGAAATCCCATCTCTATTAAAAATAAAAAAAAATTAGCTGGGCATGGTGGTGCATGCCTGTAGTCTCAGCTACTTGGGAGGCTGAGACAGAAGAATCACTTGAACCCGGGAGGCAGAGGTTGCAGTGAGCCGAGATCACACCACTGCACTCCAGCCTGGGCGACAGAGCAAGACTCTGTCTTAAAAAAAAAAAAAAAAAAAATTAGCTGGGCATGGTGGTGCGTGCCTGTAATCCCAGCTACTCAGGAGGCTGAGGCAGGAGAATTGCCTGAACCCAGGAGGCAGAGGATGCGGTGAGCCGAGATCGCGCCATTGCACTCCAGCCTGGGTAACGAGCGAAACTCCGTCTCAAAAAAAAAAAAAAAAAAAAAAAAAAAAAGCACTGGAAAAGGCTGGGTGCAGTGGCTCATGCATATAATCCCAGCACTTTGGGAAGCTGAGGCAGGTGCATCACCTGAGGTCAGGAATTTGAGACCAGCCTGACCAACATGGTGAAACCCTGTCTTTTATTTTAAAAAAAAAAGAAAAGAAAAGAAAAATTAACCAGGCATGGTACACCAGCCTGTAGTCCCAGCTACTTGGGAGGCTGAAGCGGGAGGATTGCTTGGGCCCAGAAGGTCCAGACCGCAGTGAGCCAAGATCACGCCTCTATCTTCCAGCCCAGGTGACAAGGCAACACCCTGTCTCAAAAAAAAAAAAAAAAAATTTTTTTTTTTTTACTAGACAAAGGTCTATTTGTTACATATTTTCAACAGAGACGAGTCCATGAAAGCATGATAAAAGGGTTATTATTTGGGATATAAGAGTATGTCCTCTAAGTATGTCCAACAGACCTTGACTATGTTTTGTTTTGTGGCTATTAGAACATAGGATTTGACTGTTAGTTCAGCAGCTCATTTACAAAACAGCATGGATTGCATGGGTTACCTTCCAGTTGTGTGTAAAGAAGGTAAAATGGAACCTTCTGGTTCATGTGGAGAGGCTTAACATTTCCCAGCAGCCCTCTTTCAAGAACAATATTTTACTGCAAAGGTGAGATTTTTAAAAGAGATTCTACCATGTTTCACTTACAAACCTTGAATTGGAGGCTCCTTTTTGAAAATATCTGCCTCCCTCTTGTCCTGATAAGCCTCCTGGATAAGATGCTCACATCTCTCATTTCCTTCCTGCCTGTACACAGATCCACTCTCTGTGTAACTTCCGCATCTCCTGTACCATGTAATTACTGAAGTATCTTGTCTAAATAAATAAGCATTTTTTTAAATTCTGTTATTTTTATTTTATAAATAAGCATTTTTAACATTGTCAGCTATGTTAATGACTACTGTATATCTTATGCTGCTTTATTTTTTTAATTTTTGAGATGGAATCTCCCTCTGTCACCCAGGCTGGAGTACAGTGGCATGATCTTGGCTCACTGCAGCTTCTGCCTCCTGGGTTCAAGCTATTCTGCCTCAACCTTCCAAGAAGCTGGGATTACAGGCATGTGCCACCACACCCAGTTAATTTTTTGTATTTTTAGTAGAGACCGGGTCTCACCATGTTGGCCAGGCTGGTCTCAAACTCCTGACCTCAGGTGATCCACCCACCTCAGCCTCCCAAAGTGTGGGAATTACAGGCGTGAGCCACTACATCCAGCCAATCTTATGCTATTTTAAAATAAAGACTTTTGGCCAGACACGGTGGCTCACGCCTGTAATCCCCGCACTTTGGGAGGCCGAGGTGGGCAGATCACCTGAGGTCAGGAGTTTGAGACCAGCCTGGCCAACATGGTGAGACCCCCATCTCTACTAAAAGTACAAAAATTAGCTGGACGTGGTGGCACGTGCCTGTAATCCCAGCTACTCGGGAGGCTGAAGCAGGAGAATCACTTGAATCCTGGAGGCAGAGGTTGCAGTGACCTGAGATCATGCCACTGCACTCCAGTCTGGGCAACACAATGAGACTCTGTCTCTAAAAACTAAAAACTGAAAAATAAAATAAAGACCTGTGGCCAGCCACGGTGGCTCATGCCTGCAATCCCAGCACTTTGGGAGGCCAAGACAGGTGGATCACTTGAGCCCAGGAATTTGATTCCAGCCTGGTCACATGGCAAAACCCTGCCTCTACAAAAAATACAAAAATTAGGCTGGTGTGGTGGTGTGTGCCTGTGGTTCCAGCTGTTTGAGAGGCTGAGGTGGGAAAATTGCTTGAATCAAGGAGGCAGAGATTGCAGTGAGCCAAGACTGAGCCACTGCACTCCAGCCTGATGACAGAGCAAGACCTTACTCCGAAAAGAAATTACTTGTGGCAATTTATTCTCCAGGGGTATTTGCCTGTGTGTCCTGTGGGTCAAATAACGTAAGAATATTGCAGCATTGTTAGTAATAGCTAAAGATAAGCTATTACACTGATGCCCATCTACAGGAGTCTGGTAAAATTTCTTTATGTGCTGATATGAGGTCTCCCCAATGGAGTATTCAGTGAAAAGAGGAAGATGCAGAACATGTGGATTTTGTGCTACCATTTATTAAAAAAAGAAAAATCATATGTCATTGCTGGCATGCTTAGAATATCTTTGGTGGTATGCACAGGAAACTATGTTAGGTACCTTTAAGGAAAAGAGCCAGGTTGCTGGGAGACAGGGATAGGGGAGTGACTTCACTGTGTAGCCATCTATGCCTTTTGAATTTTAAGTCATGTGAAAATCACCTATGAAAAAAAATTTATAACAAAATGGAGTACTAGGACTAAAATGGATTGAAAAGCAGTTTATTAAAAATTAATATTCTAACCTATTTCTCAGTCAAACTGTCCAGCTCACAATTTCCACTCTTTCATACCAAGTTGTTTTACTTTGAGCTGGAGTTCTTGGCAGAAGGAGTCGAGGGCACGGATTCCATGTGTGTGCACACATGCTTATACGTGTACACACATACGCGCACACACTCTCTCCTCGTACCTAGAGGACCAGTCTTTCAGATTTCTAAATTCCTAAGGTGATTACAGTCCAAGAGCCGGACCTTGGTTATGTTTTGGTTTGTGGCTGTGAGAACAAAGGATTTGATTGTTAATTCAGTAGCTCATTTACAAAACAGCATAGATAGCATGGGTTACCTTCTAGTTGTGTGTAAAGAAGATGAAATGGAACCTCCTGAATTTCAGGGGACTTCGTACCCCAACAGAGTCCGAATTTACCCTCAGGCTGCCCTGCAAGACAAATGTGTGTATCCACCCCCAGCCATCAGGGTTTTTCTTCTGTGGCTTGAGGGAATAAATCATGCAACTGTTTTGTCATAAGATTCTGGCCTCTCTCCCTCTCAGGGCAGAGTGCCATTTGCCGTGCCTGACAAAGTGCTGTGGCCGCAGCTGTGTGAGGCGCTCAACATGAAATTCAAGGCCGAAGTGCAGAGCAACCGGGGCCTGACCAAGGAGAACCTCGTGTTCCTGGCGCAGAAACTGTTCAACAACAGCAGCAGCCACCTGGAGGATTACAGCGGCCTGTCCGTGTCCTGGTCCCAGTTCAACAGGGTGAGGGGCCCGGCCACCAGCCTCTGTTAGATCAGTCCCTCCCAGCCAGACACCCTCAGGAGTCTCCCTGCCCACGCCTTTATTCTTCCTGTCTTTAATAGACATACCAAAAGTAGCAGAAGCTTCTGACTAGATGGGCAACTTGAGAGTTACCCAGGTCACGTGTAGAAAATTACATCTTTGCACATTTTAAATAAGTTGGGCTTTGTCTACAGTTCATGCAGTTTCTTCCTTTGTAAAGGAAAGAGAGTAAAGCACACGTTCACATAGCTCATCAGAAGCAAAGCTTTTGAAGTGATTCGAGCTCCAGTGCTCTTTCCCCTTCGCTTTCTTATGTTCCCCGATGTGTAATGCCAGATTAGGCTCCTATGGGACCCTCAACCCACACAAGGGGATGCTGATGAAAGAAACTTCTCTAGCATCTGGTAATTCAGATGTCACTTTGATTTTTATTGATTGATTGATCGATTTTTGAGACAGTCTCACTGTGGTGTGAAGAGTGCAGTGGTGCCATCTTGGCACTATCTTGCAAGCAATTCTCCTGCCTCAGCCTCCCAAGTAGGTGGGATTACAGGTGCCTGCCACCACGCCCAGCTAATTTTTGTATTTTTAGGGGAGACAGGGTTGCACCATGTTGGCCAGGCTGGTCTCAAACTCCTGACCTCAAGTGATCTGCCCACCTCAGCCTCCCAAAGTGCTGGGATTACAGGCATGAGCGACCACTCCCGGCTGTCCCTTTGATTTTCATTTAACTTTTGTTTCTTTTCCTACACCCTCACCCCCAAGGTGTTTGAAACGTCCTTAATTTGGAGCTTAACAATGTGCTATTCTCAGAAGCTCCCAGATGATACTGATGCTGCTGGTCACAGACCACACATCGAAACTAGGAAGGGGACAGGTCAGCCCAGCCCCGGGTGGAAGTGTCTATAGCACGAGTCCTCTGGGTGTTGGTAACTGCAGTTTGGTATTTTCCTCTTCTTCCCTCTTTTCCTCTCCATTCCATTTTTCGGTTGTGGAACCATTAGGTGAAACTCAGGTCTGCCTCTGACAAGTGTAGATGTTTGCTTCCCATTTAATTTTTCCAGTTAAAGTATGTGTGTAATATGCCAAGTGTTAACTTTTGTTTTCTTGCGTTCACTACTATTGTATCTCCAACCAGGAGAATTTACCAGGACGGAATTACACTTTCTGGCAATGGTTTGATGGTGTGATGGAAGTGTTAAAAAAACATCTCAAGCCTCATTGGAATGATGGGTGAGAATCATTATTTCTTAAGGCACCAACAGAACCCAAAGGTCTTCTTTCTGGCATCAATAAGTCACACTCTGCTTCTGTCCTTTGTCCTTGGTGATCCAGGGCCATTTTGGGGTTTGTAAACAAGCAACAGGCCCATGACCTACTCATTAACAAGCCAGATGGGACCTTCCTGCTGAGATTCAGTGACTCAGAAATTGGCGGCATCACCATTGCTTGGAAGTTTGATTCTCGTGAGTGCCCCTCCCTTCTTATGTCCAGAGTTAGCTGCTTTTGTTACAAAATTATTTTCACAAATAATTTATCGGGCACTTATTCTTTGCTGGGGTCAGTACTAATTATGAGAAACACAAATGTGGAGCCATGCATACTTATAAGGCAGCCTATGAAAAATACTATTATGGGAAACACAGTTACTTATTTGGTTATACATGGAAGTATATGGCATATGGCAACATGGTTATACATGAAAGTATAACCATGACATGGCTGCCTATGATACAAGAGTCTGTGCAGAATCTCAATTGCTTCCCTCTTGAAATGTCTGCCTTATTTTATTACTCTGTGGAAAGCTCGTTTCAGTGAAGAATGATCTCGATGATTTGGAGCCCTTAACAGTAGTAAAATATTCCTTTCTCCTAATTAACATACAGATATTGCCATCAACCATTTCTAGCCAAGATGTTAGTTCTTTTCTTTTTTTTGTAACAGGGTCTCTTTTGCCCGGGATGGAGTGCGGTGGTGCAAACGTGACTCACTGCTGCCTTGACCTCCTGGCCTCAAGCAATACTCCTGTCTCAGCCTCCCAGTTAGCTGGGACCACAGACGTGCACCACCACCCCCATCGAATTTTTAAGTTTTTTGTATGTTGCCCAGGCTGGTCTCGAACATGTGGGCTCAAACAATCCCTTGCTTTGGCCTTCCAGAGTATTGGGATTACAGGCGTGAGCCACTGCACCAGGGCATCAGGAATGTTAGTTCCTTCCTCTGACCCTCACAAAAGGGTAGCTTGCCAGTTCGTTTTTTGTGACTTAAAGTTTTTAATAAGTTTTGTCTGGATCCGGTGGCTAATGCCTGTAATCCCAGCACTTTGGGAGCCTGAGGCAGGAGAATCTCCTGAGGCCGGGAATTCAAGACCAGCCTGGACAACATAGCAAAACCTTGTCTCGAAAAAAAATTTTTTAAATAAATAAATAAATAAGCTAATTAGCTAGCCGGGCATGGTGGTGCTCGTGGTGTATGCCTGTAGTCCCAACTACTCTGGAGGCGAGGCGGGATGATCACTTGACCCCAGGAGTTCAAGGTTACAGTGAGTCATGATCACACCACTGTATTCTAGCCTGGGCAGCAGTGAGATCCTGTCTTTAAAAAAAAAAAAAAAAAAAAAAAAAGGCCGGGCGTGGTGGCTCAAGCCTATAATCCCAGCACTTTGGGAGGCCGAGGCGGGTGGATCACGAGGTCGAGAGATCGAGACCATCCTGGTCAACATGGTGAAACCCCGTCTCTACTAAAAATACAAAAAATTAGCTGGGCATGGTGGCACGTGCCTGTAATCCCAGCTACTCAGGAGGCTGAGGCAGGAGAATTACCTGAACCCGGGAGGCGGAGGTTGCGGTGAGCCGAGATCGCGCCATTGCACTCCAGCCTGGGTAACAAGAGTGAAACTCCGTCTCAAAAAAAAAATAAAAATAAAAATATTCATCACTTTTAATAGCTCTTACACTTTCTCTGTTTGTGGGCATGCTTGGTAGCTCTTATATATCTTTGTATGGGGAATCGGGGATTGGGGTTAATAAGAACTGTTTTCTTCTCCTGAGGGCTAGAATACTGTTTGAACCTGAAACTATTGAGATCATTGGATAACTTGGGAAGTGATTTGTTTATAACCTGCTTATATACCCATGGCTTTTATCTTTATTTTTATTTATTTATTTATTTATTGAGATGGCGTCTCTGTCACCCAGGCTGGAGTGCAGTGTCATGATCTCAGCTCACTGCAACCTCTGCCTCCCAGGTTCAAGCCATCCTTCTGCCTCAGCCTAGGAGCTGGGACTACAGATGAGCACTACCATGCCTGGCTAATTTTTGTATTTTTAGCAGAGATGGAGTTTCACCATGTTGGCCAGGCTGGTCTTGAACCCATGACCTCAGGTGATCTGGCAGCCTTGGCCTCCAAAAATCTGGGATTACAGGTGTGAGCCATCGTGCCTGGCCCCTACCCATGGCTTCTTTTTTTTTTTTTTTTTTTTTTTTTTTTTTTTTTTCATTTTTGAGCTACCAGGATACCACGACCCATGGCTTTTAAAACTATTTCATCTGTAACTCATGGTTATTTTTAAATGGAGATTTCTATTGGAGGCATTATAATGGCAAGCTTGAATTTATAGTATGTTTAAGTTTTAAGATTTCCTATTCAGAAATTATGTTTAGAATATGATCATTCTGTTTCTGGATCTAGAGGAAAGAATGTTTTGGAATCTGATGCCTTTTACCACCAGAGACTTCTCCATTCGGTCTCTAGCCGACCGTTTGGGAGACTTGAATTACCTTATCTACGTGTTTCCTGACCGGCCAAAAGATGAAGTATACTCCAAATACTACACACCAGTTCCCTGCGAGTCTGCTACTGGTAACAATGTTCGCATTCTGATTTGATTTCGTTGCGATTTTGGTTGTGTGTGTGTCTGTGGGTGCATGTGATGTCTCTTGCATGAAAACCTACACAATTAGCATTCGGTTACAGCAGTTTGAGCATTTTCCAGCGCAGATGTAAACCCTGGGCTGTATTCTTCAGTCATACAGAAAACACATCTGGCACTAATCCCAAATATCAAACAGAAGAAAAAACAAATTCCTTCTAATACAAGCTTAGAGCAAACAAACTTAGAGAGGTAAAATTTTGTTTTTCATGACAGATGGTTTTATTGCTTTGAGTCTAGAAGTATTATATATTTATTATAAAATTTTCAGAAGACATGTAGAGGCATAAAAAAGAAAACAGGCCAGGCACAGTGGCTCACACCTGTAATCCCAGCACTTAGGGAGGCTGAGGCAGGTGGATCATTTGAGGTCAGGAGTTCGAGACCAGCCTGGTCAACATGGTGAAACCCCATCACTACTAAAAATACAAACATTAGCCAGGTGTACACTGTATTCCAGCCTAGGCGACAGAGCGAGGCTCTGTCTCAAAAATTAAAAAAAAAAATTAAACACAAATATATTCATTTAGTGATGGGTGCTCTGAAGACCCATAAAGCAAGGTAGAGGGATAGAGAAGGGGCAGGGAGGAGGGTGGAGGTGTCATTTCACTAGAGTGCTCAAAGAGGGTTTCTCTGAGAATGTGATTTTTTTTTTTGAGATGGGGTCTTACTTTGTTGCCCAGGCTGGAGTGCATTGCTCACTGCAGTCTCAGACTCCTAGGCTCAAGTGATCCTCCCACCGAAGCCTCCCACATAGCTGGGACTATACACATGCATCACTAATCCTGGTTAATCATTTTATTTTTATAGAGATGAGGTCTTGCTCTGTTTCCCAAGCTGGTCTTGAAAGCCTGGGCTCAAACAGTCCTCCTTCCTCAGCTCCTCAAGTGTCTGGGATTATAGGCATGAGCCACTGCACCCAGCCAGGATATGTTGGAAAAGACCTCAGCGAAGTGAGGAAGCTAGCCATATACAAAGATCTAGAGAAAAAATACGCTGTGCCAAGAGAACAAGTACAGAAATCCTGGGTTGAGAATGGGCATGTCTGGAAAGCCTCAGGAGGGCCGGGGAGGCTGGAGCCTGTTGAGCAGGGAAGGTAAGTGGTAGGAGCTGAGGTCAGAGCACTCTGGCCTTGGAGTTCAAGGTGCAAGATTGGGGTTTGGACCATACCATATGAAATCTTTTGTGACTTTTTTTTTTTTTTTTCACTTAGAAATATATCCTAGGTAGCTGGGCATGGTGGCTCACACATGTAATCGCAGCACTCTGGGAGGTCAAGGTTGGCAGATCACTTGAGGTCAGGAGTTTGAGACCAGCCTGGCCAACATGGTGAAACCCTGTCTCTACTAAAAATTGCAAAAATTAGCTAGGCGTGGTAGTGGGCACCTGTAATCCCACCTACTTGGGAAGCTGAGGCAGGAGAATCACTTGAACCCAGGAGATTGCCCCACTGCACTCCAGCCTGGGCAACAGAGCCAGACTCTGCCTCAAAACAAAAAAGAAAAGAAATATATCCTAGGCAGAGTTACAGCTCAGTAAATGTAATCTTCCAACATCAATTTGATGATTGCATTGTATGGTGAGTTCATGCTGGTGATTTAAGATACTTATAATTTGGGCCTGGGCACAGTGGCTCATGCCTGTAATCTCAGCACTTAGGTAGGCCAAAGGGGGAGGATTCCTTGGGCCTAGGAGTTTGAGACCAGCCTGGACAACATGGTGAGACCCTGTCTTAAAAAAATTAAAAATGAGCCCAGGAATTTGAGACTGCAGTGAGCTATGATTGTGCCATTGCACTGTAGCCTTTGTGACAGAGCAAGACCCTATCTCAGGAAAAAAAAAAAAAATCCTGGCCGGGCGCAGTGGCTCAAGCCTGTAATCCCAGCACTTTGGGAGGCCGAGGCGGGTGGATCACGAGGTCGAGAGATCGAGACCATCCTGGTCAACATGGTGAAACCCTGTCTCTACTAAAAATACAAAAAAAATTAGCTGGGCATGATGGCGCATGCCTGTAATCCCAGCTACTCAGGAGGCTGAGGCAGGAGAATTGCCTGAACCCTGGAGGCGGAGGTTGCGGTGAGCCGAGATCGCGCCATTGCACTCCAGCCTGGGTAACAAGAGCGAAACTCCGTCTCAAAAAAAAAAAAAAAAATCCTATTTCTGGCAGCATTTCTTTGGTTTTTAGCTTCTTAGCCAATCTATAAAATTCTCTGAATTAGCCGTGCGGGGTGGCACATGCCTGCAATCCCGGCTACTGGGGAGGCTGAGGTAGGAGAATTGCTTAAACTCAGGAGACAGAGGTTGTGATGAGCTGAGATTGCGCGATTGCACTCCAGCCTGGGCAACAAGAGCGAAACTCCGTCTCAAAAAATAAAATAAATTCTCTGTACACTGTAAAGCACAAAAACATGAGGTGTTATGAAAAGTCGCTCGAAGCCCTAGAAGAAGCAAATTGGGATAAAAAGCAGTTGGTGAACCTTGCAGCATTTCACCCTCTTGGGCTACTTAAATGACAGGCTCTTTGTTCTGTAACCATAGTGTGATCGCCGTTGCCTAGTATAATTAACGTTGTCCTGATCCCCGTATTCACATACCTGGAAACAAGACTTCATTCACCCGTGTCAGAGATCACATTGTTACTACCTGCTTACCTGAATGTCCATAGTCAGCCTTCAGAAAAGGTAACTCTGGCCGACCAGATCAGGTTTATCTGCTCATCTGTCACATTCCAGTGGGAATTCTGTGGGAAACAAGAGGCGCATCGCATTCTTGGCACCGACAGCGCTCACTGTGACTAGTGACCATCAGAGTACCCCAAATGCAGAAACGCAAGGCATTAAGGAGCATGCAGGTGCCAGGAAAAGCAGCCTTCCCATTCCTGAAAGACTAGACACTCAGAGTTAGAGGGACCTCAGACATCATCAAGTCAGATCAGCAGCTCTTCAGTGCTTAGGTCTTTCTGCAAGAATCCTGACCACTGTGTATGCACCTGCTTGAAAATGTCTAGCGATGGTTAGGCACTATGGCCCATGCCTGTCATCCCAACACTTTGGGACACCAAGGCAGGTGGATGACTTGAGGTCAGGAGTTCAGGACCAGCCTGACCAACATGGAGAAACCCCGTCTCTACCAAAAATACAAAAAGTAGTCGAGCATGGTGCTGCATGCCTGTAATCCCAGCTACTCAGGAGGCTGAGGCATGAGAATCGCTTGAACCCAGGAAGCGGAGGTTGCAGTGAGCCAAGATCACACCACTGCACTCCACTGTGGGCAACAGAGCGAGACTCTGTCAAAAAAGGAAAAGAAAAGAAAAGAAAACCTCCAGTGACAAGGAAATCAGTTCTTCCTAAGGTAAACCATTTCTTTTCTGGGCAGTTCTTCTTAGAACATTCTTCCCTACATGACTGAACATTTGTCCTCTTATGACCTGCCCCTCCTGGTCCTGATTTTATCCCCTGGGTCAGGTAGAACAAATCTTGTCTCTCTGCTGCATCTTGGACTTTAAGCTTTTCATGTTGTTTTTTAAAATTATTATTATTATTATTATTATTTTTTTTTTTTTTTTGAGACGGAGTTTCGCTCTTGTTACCCAGGCTGGCGTGCAATGGCGCGATCTTGGCTCACTGCAACCTCCGCCTCCTGGGCTCAGGCAATTCTCCTGCCTCAGCCTCCTGAGTAGCTGGGATTGCAGGCATGTGCCACCATGCCCAGCTAATTCTTTGTATTTTTAGTAGAGACGGGGTTTCACCATGTTGACCAGGATGGTCTCGATCTCTCGACCTCGTGATCCACCCGCCTCGGCCTCCCAAAGTGCTGGGATTACAGGCTTGAGCCACCACGCCCGGCCTTTTTTTAATTATTATTAGTAGTATGCAATTAATGCTTGGCTTTAGATTTGTATTGAAACACATAGTTCCATGGTTTGAAGAATTTATTGAAACATCCATGCCAGTTTGAAAGGTATCTTGAATGTCTGTTTCAGTGTTGACCTTCTCCTCTACCAGGTCTTCCTAACAGATTGAAATATTAAGTGCTTGACCAAGTGCGGTGGCTCACGCCTCTAACTTTGAGGGACTGAGGTGGGCGGATCACTTGAGATCAGGAGTTAGAGAACAGCCTGGGCAACGTGGTGAAACCCCATCTCTACTAAAAATACAAAAATTAGCCGAAGTGTCGTGGTGCACCTGTGATCCAGCTACTCAGGAGGCTGAGGCATAAGAATCACTAGAACCTGGGAGGCAGAGGCCGCAGTGAGGCCGAGATCCCACCACTGTGCTTCAGCCTGGATGACAGGTTGAGACTCTGTTGTAAAACAAACAAACAAAAAGAAATATTAAGCGCTTGTGTCATATCCTTAGATAAGTGAGGTGGTTGTGTCCTGTCCTAAGAAAAGGTGTAATTCGCTGGGCGCAGTGGCTCACGCCTGTAATCCCAGCACTTTGGGAGGCTGAGGTGGGTGGATCACCTGAGGTCAGAAGTTTGAGACCAGCCTGACCAATACGGTGAAACCCCATTTTAAAAAAAGAAAAAAGAAAGAAAGAAAAGAAAAGGCATAATTCATAACGAAGATCACATTTTTATTTCACTTGAGAGCTTCGATTCACTACCATTCTCCCCTTGGCAGCTAAAGCCGTGGATGGATACGTGAAGCCACAGATCAAGCAAGTGGTCCCTGAGTAAGTGTCCAGGTGGCTCTGGCTCTCCTTCTGCCTCTTTCCTCCTCCCCCAGACCCTGCCTCTTGTCCTGATCTTGGGCCCAGCTCTCCGATCCCCCAGGAAACCTGACTCAGCCCTGGGGAGGGACCTGGGCTTGGTCACGCTGTGCCAGTACCCGCGGCCCCACTCCTGCAGCTGGAGCCCCAGGGCCAGTGGGCACTTTGTCCCTCTCACTGTCCAAGAGTGTAGCTGTAGCAGAGGGGCCAAGAAAGACAAAGATGCCTCTTGGTGCCCTCCCAGGTCACCTGCCCTGGCCTCTCTGGTGGCTGAGCTCTGTTCTCTTCCTTCTGCAGGTTTGTGAATGCATCTGCAGATGCCAGTGGGGGCAGCAGCGCCACGTACATGGACCAGGCCCCCTCCCCAGCCGTGTGCCCCCAGGCTCACTATAACATGTACCCACAGAAGTAGGTGGCGTTCTCGTGGGGGTCCACGGAGGAGGAACGGGGGACTTGGCCCCAGCCTGGACTCCTGCTGGGGTGGTGGGCAAAGAATCCAGAGCCACCCAGTCCGGGCCCGGCCTCTGGCCCTTGGGAGGGAGAGATTTGACCAGAAATGATCAGTGGTTTAGAGTCGAGTTGGGCAGATATCATCTGTTCCCCTCTCTCGAAATGGAGGTGTTTCTTCCTCTAAGGACAGTGGCGTTGTGATGTGTCTGGACAGCCCGTGTGAGAGGTATGGGGAGGATGTTTCAGTCTAAGTTGCTGTACGCCAGCTGTTCGGATCGTAGTTCTTTCTCATGAAGCCCCAGGCCGAGGGCATAGGCTGGGTCAGACTGCCCCCCGACCCGCGTCCTGTGGGGCTTGGGGTGGTCTCTGACAGCCTTTCCTCCTCCCCTTCATCCCTCTTCTTTCCCTCCCAAGCCCTGACTCAGTCCTTGACACCGATGGGGACTTCGATCTGGAGGACACGATGGATGTGGCACGGCGCGTGGAGGAGCTCCTGGGCCGGCCGATGGACAGTCAGTGGATCCCGCACGCACAGTCGTGACCCTCGACCTCCCCATCTGCCGCTTCTTCATCCTCGCCAGAGGAATCACTCTTGTGGATGTTTTAATTCCATGAATTGCTTCTCTTTGGAAACAATACTCATAATGTGAAGTGTTAATACTAGTGACTTTAGTGTTTCTGTGCATGGTGGCACCAGCGAAGGGAGTGTGAGTGTGTGTTCGTGTGTGCGTGTATGTCTGCTTGTGTGTGTGTTTGCACTATGGCGTTTCTCCCTCTCACTGTCCGAGAGTGTAGCTGTAGCAGAGGGGCCACGGACAGAGGCTGTGGTGGTTTTTACTTTGTCAAAGAGGGCGGTGAGTTTCGTGAAGCCTGGAACTTGGCCATGTGTCTTAAGAGTGCCTGGACTTTGACATGGGACAAAGGAAGGAGAAAGCATGTGTGCTCCAGTGAGTCTTCGTCACTCTGTCTGCCAAGCAATTGATAGATAACCGTGATTGTCTCTGCTTTTCTTCCGAAATGTAGATAACTGCCTTTTGACAAAGAGAGCCTTCCCTGTCCCCCACCCCTGTGCTCTCGGGTAGGAATGGGAAAAGGGGCAACCTACAAAGACCGTCGGGGCAAGGGACGTCACAGGTTTTCGGATGGGCACGTGACACTTAGCCCACCTTCACATTCTCTGTCCTCTCCCCTCCTGCCTGCCCGCACCCTGGAAGTGCCACTCAGGTCCTCTGGGTGTGCGCATATGCAGACCTATTTGGAGAAAAGAGGGCTGTGCAACTGAGAGCTGACGGTGCCGATGCCCTTTGTGTTCTGGCCAAAGCGGAGCGCCCAGCCCCGACTCCCGGGTGCTGAGACTGTTGCCTGGTTACCCAGGAAGCTGCTGTTCCGGCTGCCCAGCCTTTCTCTGAGCCAGCGGATGCACAGTCCGTGGCGTTCTTCAGGCTTCTGGGTAATGCTTTTTGCAAATGTTGAATCATGTTTCTGTTTCTTTTTCTTTTTTTTTTTTTTTTTGAGACGGAGTTTCGCTCTTGTTACCCAGGCTGGAGTGCAATGGCGCAATCTCAGCTCACCGCATCCTCCGCCTCCTGGATTCAGGCAATTCTCCTGCCTCAGCCTCCTGAGTAGCTGGGATTACAGGCACGCGCCACCATGCCCAGCTAATTTTTTGTATTTTTAGTAGAGACGGGGTTTCACCATGTTGACCAGGATGGTCTCGATCTCTCGACCTCGTGATCCACCCGCCTCGGCCTCCCAAAGTGCTGGGATTACAGGCTTGAGCCACCACGCCCGGCATGTTTCTGTTTCTAAGTCAGATCTTTTTTGTTCTCCCCTTCCCACCCTAATTTGACATCAGAGTTCTTCTGCATTGGGCCCTGGGTCTTCCGAACCCAGGTCACCTCATTCCCCTTTTCTGTTCATATGTGACATACTGAAGAGTAGGCGGCAGCAGTGTGGGCTGAACCTAGGCCAGCTTGCTCAGCGGGTCCCCCTGCGTGGGGTCCTGGGTACCAGGTGTTGGTGATGTTGGGAAATGCAGTCACCAGGTTTGCTGGGGAGTTTGCTGGGAGTATGAAAACGAAACGAAACAAAACAAAAAAGCCTCAGTATAATTTTGTTCCACAATTTCTTCTGTAGCTTTATACCAGAAGGAAGGAACGGGCTACAGCAGGCAGTGGGGGCCGAGGGGGGTGAGCAGGTGTATTAAAATAGCTTACGGGTAAGGCCTAAAAGGTCACCCTCGGCCCCCTCTCCAAAAGAAGGGCATGACCACCCCCAGGAGAGGATGGCCCCAAAAACCTTATTTTTATACATGAAAGTGAATAAACATATTTTTTTTACAAAAATAAATTCTGAACTTATCAGTGTTTTGCTGTTAAAGAAAAATATTCCTCTATAGTAAATTATTTATTGGAAGATAACTTTTTTAAAGCTGCCGTTTGCCTTGGCTTGGTTTCATACACTGATTTATTTTTCTATGCCGGGCAGTAGAGACTCTCTGCCTCTGAGGAGCAGGCGACCCCCATCCCACTCAGCCCCTCCTTCCCCCTCAGGATTTGAAAATTCCCACTCTGAGGATGGGTGCGTCAGGGAAGGGCGAGAAGGAGAGCCTGACTGCTCAGGGACCCAGGCTCAGAGAGCCCCTCCCTGCCTGCCACCCACAGGTTCTTCACTGGCACCTGCCTCTGAGACCTCCCACTCTGTTCCAGCAACCCTGGGAGGGTCGGACTTGATACACTTTCAGGTTGGGAGTGGACCCAGCCCAGGGCCTGCTGAGGACAGAGTAGCCAGACAGTCCCGGGCTGTTTGGAGCTCACTTTGCAGTTGGCAGTGGGTCTGGGAGGAAGACAGCCGATGAGTGTGGCTTCGCTGAGCGTGGGGTTCCCCTGCTCCTCCAGCTGTGAGCTGTCCTCGGTGTTACCGAGGCTGTGCCTAGAGAGGGGAGATTTTTGACAAAAGGTGTGTTCGCTCTCTGCGTTCTATCTTCTCTCTTCTCCCTGCTCCTGCAAACCACAAGGAAAGGTAGTGGTGTGTCTCCACCCCATCAGCCTCCCACCCACTCCCAGACACACACAAGTCCTCAAATGTTTCTGCTCCGTGTGTGGTATGTGCAGGGTTTTGAAGGGGGTAGGGGGAGACTAAAATCAAATGAAAGTATACTTTTTATAATTTTTCTTTGTAAAACTTTGTGAAATTATTTCAGATACATATTTTAGTGTCAAGGCAGATTAGTTATTTAGCCACCAAAAAAAAAGTATTGTGTACAATTTGGGGCAGTCACAAAATTGTGTATTTTATGTTACAATAAAGGTTTCCTCTGAAAGGATGGTATTGAGTCCTGTTGTTACTTTTTTCTGTCATGTGCCAAGGGAGGGCAGCTTGAACAGGGAAAAGTTTCAGGTCATCAGCATGACCCTGAAAAAGGGAACTGGTCAGGAATTGGCTCGAGGCTGGGCACAGTGGTTTATACCTGTAATCAATCCCAGCACTTTGGGAGCCCAAGGCAAGTGGATCACCTGAGGTCAGGAGTTTGAGACCAGCCTGACTAACATGGTGAAACCTCCTTTCTACTAAAAAATACGAAAAATCACCCAGGCGTGGTGGTACGTACCTGTTATCCCAGCTACTTAGGAGGCTGAGGCAGGAGAATCGCTTAAACCTTCGAGGTGGAGATTATAGTGAGCCGAGATCGTACCTTTGCACTCCAGCTTGGGCAGCAAGCTAAATTGTCTCAAAAAAAAGAACGAATAGGAGTGGAGAAAACATAAGTCTAGCACAGCTAAAGGCCTAGAGAGGCTGAGGCAGGAGAATCACTTGAACCCGGGAGGTGGAGGTTGCAGTGAGCCAAGGTTGTGCTACTACACTTCAGCCTGGTGACAGAGCCAGACTCCGTCTCACAAACACACAAAAATTGAAGTAACTGAAATGAAAAATTTGCTACAGTCTCAGATTTCAAAAGGCAGGAGATAGCAAACTTGAGGACAGATTCATGGAAATTATATACAATCTCAAAAACAGGAAAAAAAGATTAAAAATCTGGGCCAGGTGCAGTGGCTCACTCGTGTAATCTCAGCACTTTGGGAACCTGAGGCAGATGGATCATTTGAGGCCAGGAGTTCGAGAGCAGCCTGGCCAACATGGTGAAACCCCACCTCTACTAAAAATATAAAAAATTGGCTGGGCATGGTGGCAGGTGCCTGTAATCCCAGCAGTTAAGACCAGCCTGGACAACCCGGTAAAATCCCATCTCTACAAAAAAAATACAAACATTAGCTGGACGTGCCAGTACACCCCTGTAGGCCCAGCTACTCAGGAGGCTGAGGTGGGAGGATCACTTGAGCTGTGATGACGCGACTGCACTCCAGCCTAGGTGACAGAGCGAGAAAAAAGAAGCCAGGTAGAGAAGACCACATATTATATGACGCCATTTATAGGAAATGTCTACGATAGGCAAATCTATCCTAGATTACTTTCTGGAGATAGAAAGTAAACTTGAGGTTGCTGAGAGTCTGGGAAAGAGTATGGAGGTAATAGTGAAAGGACACAGGGTTTGGGGTTCTTTGTGTGTTTTTTTGTTTTTCTTGAGACCGAGTCTGGCTTTGTCGCCCAGGCTGGAGTGCAGTGGCGCCATCTCGGCCCACTGCAACCGTCGCCTCCTGGGTTCAAGCAATTCTGCTGCCTCAGCCTCCCGAGTAGCTGGGACTACAGGCACGCGCCACCACACCCAGCTAATTTTTGTTATTTTTAGTAGAGACGGGGTTTTGCCATGTTAGCCTGGCTGGTCTTGAACCCCTGACCTCAGGTTATCCACCCACTTCGGCCTCCCAAAGTGCTGGGATTATAGGCATGAGCCACCACACCCCGCCTAGGTTTGGGGGGTTTTATTTTATTTTATTTATGTATTTAATGAATTGGGCAGACGCCTGAGCTAGAGTAGGCTCAGAGAGACTCCCCAGGGTTTATTTTCGAGGTGATGAAAATGTGATAAAATTGTCTGGGGTGTTGGTTGCACATATCTCTGGATATACTAGCTCTTGAATTGTACATTTAATGAGTGATTTGTAAGGTGTGTGAATTATATCTAATAAAGCTGTTATTGGGTCAGACCCAGTGGCTCACACCTGTAATTCCAGCACTTCGGAAGGCCAAGGTAGGAAGATCACTGAGACCAGGAATTCCAGTCCAGCATGGGCAACATAGTGAGACCCCTGTCTAAAAAAAAAGTTTTTTTAAATTAGCTGGATGTGGTGGCACATGCCTGTAGTCCTAGCCACTCAGAGGCTAAGGTGGGAGGATCGCTTGATCCCAGGAGTTCAAGGTTGCAATGCCACTGAACTCCAGCCTGGGCAATAATAGAGCGAGACCCCATCTCTAAATAAATAAAAGCAAATGCAAGACCTCAGCAAGAAAAAGAGTGAAAGTGAGGTGAGTTAGCCAGAGAGAGAGAACAGACCTGTTGAAAGAAGCTCAGCTGTGACGAGGAGAGGTACTCAGCAGGTAGTACCTCTCTTCTCAGAGGTACCCGGAGGCCAGTGAGAGGAGGAAGGGAGTGTCTTAGTGTTTTGAGGGCCTAGG
This sequence comes from Saimiri boliviensis, assembly GCF_048565385.1. NCBI lineage: Eukaryota > Metazoa > Chordata > Mammalia > Primates > Cebidae > Saimiri > Saimiri boliviensis. The sequence goes on along the minus strand of NC_133465.1, from coordinate 47,646,506 downwards.
TCGAGAGCACACAATCTGGGCAACATGGAGAGGTCCCGTCTCTACAACAAATAAAATTAGCTGAGAGTGGTGGTGCGTATCTGTAGTTCCAGCCACTCTGGAGGCTGAGGCAGGAGGATCACTTGAGCCCAGGAGGTCAAGGTTGCAGTGAGCTATGATACACTCCAGTCGGGTATCATAGACCCTGTCTCAAAAAAAAAAAAAAAAAGAGAAGTTTGTAATTTTCTTTGGGATAAAGCCAGTAAGCTAACACGGATGGTCACCCAGTATTAACCAGGTAAAGTTAATATAAACTATATGTGACTGGCTGGGCGCAGTGGCTCATGCCTGTAATCCCAGCACTTTGGGAGGCCAAGGCCGGTGAATCACTTGAGATCAGGGGTTCAAGACCAGCCTGGCCAACATGGTGAAACCCTGTCTCTACTAAAAATACAAAATTTAGCTGGGTGTGGTGGTGCAAGCCTATAATCCCGGCTACTTGGGAGGCTGAGGCAGAGAACTGCTTGAACCCAGGAATTGGAGGTTGCAGTGAGCCGAGATTGTGCCACTGCACTCCAGCCCAGGCGACAGAGCAAGATTTGTCTCAAAAAAAAAAAAAAAAAAAAAAGAAGAAGAAGATAAACTATATGTGACAAGTCAAGTCCTCTTTACTTGAGGACTGGTTATTGTTTATATTGAAAGCATGTATGTAATGGGTTGTATGCGCTTGGCTATACAAAAACGTGAGATTTCCTTCCGTCTCTGCAAGCTCTTAGCAGATCACCTGTCATGCACATCACATTCTGGATGAATGTTTATTCGAGAATAAAATTGTTTTCTTTCTCTACTACCTGGAGGGAGAAAATTTCTGAGTTGGGAGAGCTGGGGTTTTAAGAGTTCTCAAGCTTGAGCCTGCTTGAGGGAAAAGTGTGCCCTCCCAGCTCAGCGGTGCTCTTTCCCATACACACCTTTCTCTTCCTTCACCTGCATGAGTTTTGGACCATGCCAGTCTGGCCCTAACTCCCTCAACTGCCAGGCTAGGCTAGCACCCAACCTACAGTCCCTATAGTCCCATAGGCAACCTGCCCCTTTAAGAGCACCCCCTCCCTGCCTCCCGCAGCTCCTCCCTCAGGCCTGGTGGCCGGATTTCCCAGTTGGAGCCCAGCCCTTTAAAGTCATCGCTCCTTCTTTCTGGCCGGATATGTGCTGAGACCCAGGGGCCTCCATGCTGTACCGGGAGTAGGCAGAAGCGGGCTGTGACAGGTGCATGTGGGTATAGACCCCACAGGAGGGCTCAGGAGGGACAAGGAGCTGGGACAGGGTGGATCCCGAGAGAAAGCAAAGCCACTTGGGAGTGGGCAAGAGATGCTGTTAAGCAGTTGCTGTGTGCCCGACCCTGTGCCAGGCCATTCCTGTGCCTTCCCTTCCTGTGCCTTTTTTTCTTTTTCTTTTTCTTTCTTTTTTTTCATTCCTTTTTTTTTTTTTTTTTTTTTAAACAGTATCTAACTCTGTTGCCCAAGCTGGAGTGCAGTAGCACAATCTCAGCTCACTGCAGCCTCAGCCTCCTGGGCTCAAGGGATCCTCCTATCTCAGCATCCCAAGCAGCTGGGACTATGGGTGTGCCGCCACGCTGGGCTAGTTTTTCAAATTTTTGGAAATAGAGTCTCCCTATGTTGCCCAGGCTGGTTGCAAACTCCTGGGCTCAAGAGATCCTCCTGCCTCAGCCTCTCAAAGTGCTGGGGTTATAGGTGTGAGCCACCTCACCCAGCCTGCCCCTACCTTCTGAGAGAGGTATTCTTATTCCCATTTTTCAGATCAGGAAACGGAGCTCAGTGCAGCCCACTGAATTACTCGGGGCCCTGCAGCTAACACAGGATCTGAACTCAGGTCAGTGGGACTCCAAAGCCTTGATAGTCTCTCCTCCGCATCCCCTGTCCCACAGGGGCTGCCTTCTTCCCAAACTTCATTTTTCCTTGGTTTTCCTATATGCAGAATAGTATGGGGAGAGAAATGGGTATTTCCTAGGCCAGGTGCGGCGTCTCACGCCTGTAATCCCAGCACTTTGGGAGGCCGAGGTGGGCGGATCACCAGAAGTCAGGAGTTCAAGACAAGCCTGACCAACATGGAGAAACCCCATCTCTACTAAAAAATACAAAAATTAGCCAGGCATGGTGGTGCATGCGTGTAATCCCAGCTACTTGGGAGGCTGAGGCAGGAGAATCTCTTGAACCTGGGAGGCAGAAGTTTCGGTGAGCCAAGATGGCACCATTGCACTCCAGCCTGGGCAACAAGAGCGAAACTCCATCTCAAAAAAAAAAAAAAAGAAAGAAATGGGTAATTCCTGCATGTCCCCATATCTGGGTTCCGTTCTCCTCCAAGGAGCTGCTTGGAGATGCTGCTGTGGCCACTTCTGCTGCTTCTGCTGCTGCTGCTGCTGCCAACATTGGCCCTGCTCAGGCAGCGGTGGTCCCAGGATGCCAAGCTGTCTTGGCTTGCTGGCCTCCAGCACCGAGTGGCATGGGGGGCCCTGGGCTGGGCAGCCACCTGGCAGCAGCGGAAGCTGGAGCAGAGCACCCTCCACATGTACCAGAGCCAGCAGCGGGCCCTGAGGTGGTGTCTACAGGGAGCCCAGCGTCCCCACTGTCCCCTGAGGGGGAGCACAGGTGTGTTTCCCAGGGTCTGGGGGGGTGACCCTAAGAAAGAAACCCCACAGGACCATCAGATTCCAGAGCCTAATGGTCCCCTTGCCTCATCCACTGCCAACAGAGTGCCCTGACCCAGACGCCCATGACTGGCTTTCTTGTCCAAGATGAATTTCCCATGCTGGGTCCTTATATCCCCTCTACCCCAGGCCTAGTCTCGGCTCCTTCTTCAAGGGTCTCACCAGTCTTGCCTGAAACTCTTGGGAAACTGTGGCTTCCTAAGGCATTTCTGTTGTCATTGGGGCTACAGACATAAGCACCTTCCGGAATCATCTTCCTTTGACTAAGGCCAGCGAGACCCAGGAGGAAGAGAGCGGAGAGCAGCTACCGTCCCCAACCTCACACCAGGATCTGGGGGAGGCCCCTCTGCAGGTAACTAGGATCCCCAGAACCCAGTCCCGCCCGCCAAACCCTCCTATCACGGTGTGAAAAAACCCTCAAACTGGGGGCTCTGGGTCTGGCCCTGACACCAGGCTGGCACGCTCTCTTTCCTCCTCAGGCCACCTTGCTGGGTCTGGTAGCCCTAAACAAGGCCTACCCAGAAGTCCTGGCTCAGGGCGGTGCTGCCTGTCTGACCCTCACATCCCCTTGGCCTGGATCCCTGCCTTGGCCTGGGAAGGCCCTGGGCCGGGTTAGCACCCCTGGAACCAAGGACCCAAGGGTCCTCCTGCTGGAGGCACTGAGGTCCCCAGGGCTGAGGGCACTGGAGGCCGGGACTGCAGTTGAACTCCTGGATGTCTTTTTGGGCCTGGAGGCTGACGGTGAAGAGCTGGCAGGGGCGATAGCTGCCGGGAACCCTGGAGCGCCTCTCCCTGAACGGGCGGCTGAGCTGCGGGAGGCCCTAGAGCAGGGACCCCGAGGACTGGCTCTTCGGCTGTGGCCAAAGCTGCAGGTGGTGGTGACTCTGGATGCAGGAGGCCAGGCCGAGGCTGTGGCTGCCCTCAGGGCCTTGTGGTGCCAAGGACTAGCCTTCTTCTCTCCTGCTTATGCGGCCTCTGGAGGTCAGTGGGATTCAAGGGCAGTGAGGTGGGGGCAAAGGTCAGAGGTCACATAGCAAGCAGCCATGCATTGGATCCTACATAATCACCTCATTTAATTGTCCCCAACATGCTGTATGCTGGAGTCAGCAGCCTCCTTTTACAAGTGAAGAAACAGGCTCAAATAGGTTAAGAGTCTTGCGGCCAGGTGCAGTGGCTCACGCCTGTGATCCCAGCACTTTGGGAGGCCGAGGCAGGCAGATCACTTGAGGTCAGGAGTTCCAGACCAGCCTGGCCAACATGGGGAAACCCCGTCTCTACTAAAAATACAAAAACCAGTGGGGCATGGTGGCACATGCCTATAATCCCAGCTACCTGGGAGGCTGAGGTGGGAGGATTGCTTGAACCTGGGAGGAGGAAGTTGTAGTAAGCTGAGATTACACCATTGCACTACAGCCTACAGCCTGGGCGACAAAGCAAGACCCTGTTTCAAAAAAAAAAAAAGGCCAGGCGCAGTGGCTCACGTATGTAATCCCACTATTACTTTGGTAGGCCAAGGCGGGTAGATCACTTGAGGTCAGGAGTTCGAGACCAGCCTGGCCAACATGGTGAAACCCCATCTCTACTAAAAATACCAAAATTAGCTGGGTGTGGTGGCACATTGGCACATGCCTGTAGTCCCAGCTACTCTGGAGGCTCAGGCAGGAGAATCACTTGAATCCAAGAATCACTGAATCACTGAGCCGAGGTCACACCACCACTGCACTCCCGCCTGGGTGACAGAGCGGGACTCTGTGTCAAAAAAAAGAAGAAAAAAGAGTCTTACACAAATTTATGTGGCACCAGGATTCACTCCCAGGTCTCCCACCTCCTCTTTCCAGTGAGGGTCTAAGAGGCAGCCCGCTGAGCGTGGCGGAGCCAGGAAGGATGGGGTGGAAAGGCAGCAGGAGGATCAGGTGCTCAGAGGATCGGGCCTGGGGTCCAGGAGGGGCTATTGCCTGGCAGAAAGCAAGGGTACCAGCAGACGCTGAGGAGGCTGCTTGGCTTCTACAGGGGTACTCGGCCTAAACCTACAGCCAGAGCAGCCCCACGGGCTCTACCTTCTGCCCCCTGGACCCCTCTTTATCGAGCTGCTCCCAGTCAAGGAAGGCACCCAGGAGGAAGCTGCCTCCACTCTCCTTCTGGCTGAGGCCCAGCAGGGCAAGGAGTATGAGCTGGTGCTGACGGATCGTGCCAGCCTCACCAGGTGATCACCTGCACAGCCCCTGCTACCTCGGGCCATCTGGATTGCTTGGCGCCTAGAGCATGAGCTCAGGAGCCCTCGGGCCCAACCTCACTCCCACTCGCACCCCATCAGGTGCCGCCTGGGAGATGTGGTGCAAATGGTTGGTGCTCACAATCAGTGTCCAGTCGTCAGGTTCATCTGCAGGTAGGTGACCCTTGGGAGCGGAAGGGCCATCCTTGTGTCCTGGGCTCCACCGACTCTCCCTGCCTCCTCTTCAGGCTGAGCCAGACCCTGAGTGTGCGAGGGGAAGACGTTGGTGAGGACCTGTTCTCTGAGGCCCTGGGCCGGGCAGTGGGGCAGTGGCCGGGGGCCAAGCTGCTGGACCATGGCTGTGTGGAGAGCAGCATTCTGGGTGAGCTTCCCTGCCGGCTCCTGTCTACCATTCTTGGGCTGGCTACCCTTCAACTCCAAAGCTTTGATAGTCTCTCCTCTGCATCACCTGTCCCAGAGGGGCCTGCCTTCTTCCCAAACTTCATTTTTCCTTGGTTTTCCTGTATGCAGCAAAGTGTGGGGGAAGGAATGGGTAATTCTGCATGAGAGTGGACCCCAGCCCAGCCATTCCCCCACTTCCCCTGCTAGGAAAGAGAAGAGTCCGCTTCCTTTGCCACTCCTACAAAAGTGCTTCCCTGCATCTAACTCTCATCCATCCTGCTGCAGTTTCTCCCCATTTTCTTTCCTGCTATGTCTCCTATTTAGGATCAAGCTCTCGGTCCCTCTCTATTTACCCCACTCCCCAACAAGAAACTCTTTTTTCCCTGTGAACCTGAGTGGGGAAGAACAGGTGGTGGCAGAGGGCACTGGACTTGGCAGCTGCCCGTTCACTGGAAGTATGTGTGCACATGGGGTCTGTTCACAGATTCCGCTGTGGGCTCTGCTCCTCACTACGAGGTGTTTGTGGAGCTGAGGGGGCTGAGGAATCTGTCGGAGGAAAATCGAGACAAGGTAAAGGAGACGAGGCCAGGGTGTGCCTGTAGGGCCCCTTCACTCTCACACTCCCGGGGTACCATGGAGATCAGGCTTGATGGGGAGGGGAGGGGTGGGGGAGAAGAAGCTCCCTGGGGTTCTGGGAGGGGAGGGATGACTCCCACAGACACACACCTGTCCACCCAGAACTTCTAAACACGTGTAGCCTGGGCACAGCCACGCACGCCTTGTGTGCGCACTCACGACCACACCCCAGCTCACTCAAGCCGTTCTGTTCCCAGCTGGACCACTGCCTTCAGGAAGCTTCTCCCCGCTACAAGTCCCTGCGGTTCTGGGGCAGCGTGGGCCCTGCTAGAGTCCACCTGGTGGGGCAGGGGGCCTTCCGAGCACTCCGGTCAGCCCTTGCTGCCTGCCCCTCCTCCCCGTTCCCGCCTGCGATGCCCCGGGTCCTTCGGCATAGGCACCTGGCCCAGTGTCTGCAGCAGAGGGTGGTGTCCTAAGTCAAGGCCTGCTCCACCGGCCGCCTCCTCCCTCTGAGACCTCTCTGGACGGGGAGTCCTTGGCCAGGGTCTGTGACTCTGTGTCACTTGACATTTGTCCATAAGAGCCACTGGGCCTTAGGGAGGCCTTGGCCCCGTTGACCAGTTCTGAGGCATGGGCCTTCAGGGTTAGCAGACACCAGCAGCGCCTGCCCGTGTCCCTGGGTCCTGGCATGGCAGACACTGCTAGAGTTCCCATGGATGCTGATCGTGTCCTGTGTCACAGCCCGACGGGCTTCTCTGGCAGCCACAGCTGTGTGCTCAGTCTGTGCACTGGGCAGGCTGGAAGTGCTGGGGGGGGGGTTAATGTCCCCAGGAGCAACCCGGAGTCAATAAGGAGCAGGACCTCAGCTTCATTGTCCTTGAGCGGGACAATTCTGAAGCGTATTCTACATAAACTCTCGGAGGATGCCCAGCATGATGGAGTCCCCGCTGCCCGAAGCAGTAACCCACTCATTCATGTACTTCCTTCAGGGCTCCTCCCCTGCCTCCCTTCCCCACTCCCTCCTTGGGCTTCCTGGGATGCTCCCAAATAAACCTCTCGAAGCCAGATTCTTGCCTCAGGGTCTGCTTTGGGGAAACTGGGGAGTGGACCCTGGCTCCAGGTCTGGTCTGGGCCTGGCTAGGCCCTGACTATGCGTGCACAGAGGAGCCTTTGGGGACACCTAGCACCTCCTAGGCCAGCACCCACTTCTGCGGCAGGAACGAGAGAATGATTCCTTCACACCGTAAGGCACTGAAGCAGGAAGCAGCCCCGGAGACCATCTGGGTTAACTGTTCTATACCAATGAGGAAACGCAGCCCCGACGGGTTTGTAGAGGCTAAAATAAAAGAAAGAAACTGGGCTCGATTTTGTCTTCCTTCCCTCCCCCTGCCTGGGCTGAGTTTTTAAGATTTTCCATCTTGGAGGCTGCGGGAAGGGGCAGACCAAGACCCTCCAGCTCCTCCTGAGAAGAGGCCATACTGGTTCCAGATGCCTCTGAATGGCTTCTCCATTCCATGTCCCCATATCCAGGCTCATGCTGCAAGCCTCCCAGCCCCAGCCTCAGCCTGTCACTCTGTCCTAAAATCCTCCCATGGGCCGGCCAGGTGCAGTGGCTCACGCCTGTAATCCCAGCACTTTGGGAGGCTGAGGTGGGTGGATCACCTGAGGTCAGGAGTTCAAGACCAGCCTGGGCTTCATGGTGAAACCCCATCTTTAAAAATAAATAAATAATAAGGCTGGGCGCGGTGGCTCAAGCCTGTAATCCCAGCACTCTGGGAGGCCGAGGCGGGTGGATCACGAGGTCAAGAGATCGAGACCATCCTGGTCAACATGGTGAAACCCCGTCTCTACTAAAAATACGAAAAATTAGCTGGGCATGGTGGCGTGTGCCTGTGATCCCAGCTACTCAGGAGGCTGAGGCAGGAGAATTGCCTGAACCCAGGAGGCGGAGGTTGCGGTGAGCCCCGAGATCGCGCCATTGCACTCCAGCCTGGGTAATAAGAGCAAAACTCCGTCTCAAAAAAAAAAAAATAAAATAAAATAAAAATAAAATAGAATAAATAAATAAATAAATAAATAAAAATACAAAAACCTAGCCGGGTAATGGTGGCTCTCGCCTGTAATTCCAACTACTTGGGAGGCTGAGGCAGGAGAATTGCTTGAACCTGGGAGGCAGAGGTTGCAGTGAGCCGAGATGGCACCACTGCACTCCAGCTTGGGGAAAAGGAGCGAAACTCTGTCTCAAAAAAAAAAGAAGAGGTTGTGAATAAGAGATGACCAGGCCTGGAGATGCCATGTGTCTGTCCTGCAGGGTAGCTTAGTCCCTGTTGATGTGGAGTGGGACCACATCCTTCCCCTCCAGGCAGCCTGAGCCAGGGAAAAAGCTGGGGAGATAGAATAAGCTTTCTACCAGCTTCTGATAGAAACTGAGTTTGGTTAGGCACAGCAGCTCACACCTATAATCCCAGCACTTTGGGAGGCCGAAGGGAGAGGATGGCTTGAACCAGGGGTTTGAGACCAGTCTGGGAGACCCAATCTCTACAAACAAATTTAAAAATTAGCCAGGCATGGTGGCACACATCTGTGGTCACAGGTACTTGGGTGGCTGAGGTGGGAGCTTTGCTCGAGCCTTGGTAATGGATGTTGCAGTGAGCTATGATTGTCCCACTGCACCGCAGGCTGAGCGACAGAGTGTAGCCCTGTCAAGAAAGAAAATAAAGAGAGAAAGAAGGAGAGAGTGAGAGAGCGAAAGAAGAAATGCAAGAAGGAAGGGAGGGAGGGAGGGAGGGAAGGGAAAAAAGAGGCTGGGTGTGGTGGCTCACGCCTGTAATCCCAACACTTTGGGAGATGGAGGTGGATGGATCACTTGAGGTCCGGAGTTTGAGACCAGCCTGGCCAACATGGTGAAACCCTGTCTCTATTAAAAATACAAAAGTTAGCTGGTCATGGTGGCGCATGCTTGTAATTCTAGCTACTAGAATGCTGAAGCAGGAGAATCACTTGAACCTAAGGCGGAGACTGCAGTGAGCTGAGATGATCGTATCATCGCACTCCAGCCTGAGCAACAAGAGCAAAACTTACACACACACACACACACACACACACACACACACACACTCCAAGAAAAGAAAGAGAAACTAAATTGGGCTTGGTTTTGGCTTCCTTACCTTTCTTACCTAGGCTGGGTTTCAAAGTTCTCCATCTCAGAGGCTAGTGGAAGGGGCAGAAGGGCAGAAGAAAGCTAGCAGGAGGGGGGCAGCTAATGAACATTTTCATGAAGGAAGAAGGCCCTGGAGCCTGACAGTCCCCAAGGGCAGTGACAAGAAGCAGGGGAGGGAGAGGGCTGTTGCTAGCTGCTCCACCCCCGACGCACATAATGTGGGGTCTCGCAATGGCCTCTTCTCCCGCCCCTAATTAGCAGCTGCCTTCCCCCCCCAACATTGTCCCAGGCCAGCGCCTCTTTTGTGCTCCCAGATTCCTGGGTGCAAGGTGGCCTCATTAGTCCCTGGAGACCGCCCCATCTCCAGGGAGCAGGCAGACAGTCAAGGGGGTGACCGGGGCCACAGTGATCCAACCCTGGCCTCCAAACGCCACAGCGGCCATTCCTTGGGCCCAGCCTGGAGACGGCCCCCCTGCAGGAGGCTAATCTTAGACTTGCCTTTGTCTGGCCTGGGTGTGGACGCAAGAGCCTGTCTCTTCCCTACCATCTCAGAGCACTATAAACCCCAGACCCCGGGGAGTGGGTCACAATTGACCGCTTCAAGGTTCCTGGCTATTTGAACCACCGCAGACACCTCCGTTCCTGGCTACGCGACCCTGAGCGCCAGACACCATGAACCTTCCTTCCACAAAGGTAAAGGCCTGGGGACGGAGAGGACTCATCATACCAGAGAGGCCATCAGAGGGCCTGCTCAGAGGGCTAGAAGAAGGTGCCCCCATGCTTGGTCTTTTCCTGGGTGTGCTCTGAGGCTTGGCTAACCCTGGGTTGGGCGCTGCTTTCTGAAGACCCTGTGCTTACTGAGCGCTTCCTATGTGTCAGGCGCTCCCTTTGCACCTGTCCTCTCTTTTCATCCTCCCAACAGTCCTGCAGAATAGGAATTATTTCTAGTATATCCAGTTTACAGGTAAGGAAGCTGTGCCCTCTAAAAGGCAGGAAACTGGTTCAAAGCCACGGAGTTCAGTTATTCTTGCAAGGAAGCAGGCAGACGAGAGAGCATTCTGGAGTCCTGCTAGCTCCTTATTTCCACGTGTTTCCCTGCTGGAGAGGAGGTGGGGACGGAGGGCTCAGTAAGGCCCCTGTTTTTCCCACGTTTACAACTTCTGCTGAAGACAGACAGGCCGGTTTTTAGGTGGAGTGGTAAGTGTCCTAGAGGGAGCACGGTGGACTAAGTCTCCAGAGGAGAGGGGGATTCACTATGCCCAGGGGTCTCAAAAGGCTTCCTGGGGCTGGGCGCGGTGGCTCATGCCTGTAATCCCAGCACTATGGGAGGCCGAAGCGGGTGGATCACCTGAGGTCAGGAGTTTGAGACCAGCCTGGCCAACATGGTGTGACCTCGTCTCTAAAAATAAATAAATAAATTAATTAATTAAATAAATAAATAAATAAATAAAAATAATAAAAGGCTTCCTGGAGGAGATTCTCTGCTGGGTCTTGAGCGAGTAAACTAGGCCGATACGAGCAAGGGCACAGAGCTAGGAAAACTAAGTGACGGTCAGAGAGGAGCGCAGGCCAGGAGGGGGCGCGAAGCCAGCGGGGCGGGTCCTGGGCGTGGGAGCTGATGGCGGGCGCCATGGGATGACCCCTAGCGCCCTGTCTCCGCTTCCCTAGGTCTCCTGGGCCGCCGTGTCGCTACTGCTGCTACTGCTGCTGCCGACCGCGCTGCTGTCGCCCGGAGTGGCTGCACAGCCCCTGCCCGACTGCTGTCGTCAAAAGACATGCTCCTGCCGCCTCTACGAGCTGCTGCACGGCGCGGGCAATCACGCTGCGGGCATCCTCACGCTGGGCAAGCGGCACTCCGGGCCCCCGGACCTCCAGGGCCGGCTGCAGCGCCTCCTGCAGGCCAGCGGCAACCACGCCACGGGCATCCTGACCATGGGCCGCCGCGCAGGCGCAGAGCCAGTGCCGCGCCCCTGCCCCGGGCGCCGCTGTCCCGCCGCGGCCGCCGTATCCGTCGCGCCCGGGGGACAGTCCGGGATCTGAGTCGTTCTTCGGGCCCTGTCCTGGCCCAGGCCTCTGCCCTCGGCCCACCCAGCGTCAGCCCCCAGAAAAACGGCAATAAAGACGAGTCTCTGTGCGTGTGGCTGGTCTCCGTTCCTGTGCGGTCGCGTCCTTCCCTTTTGAGGCGACAGTGCATCTTGCGAAGGCGGGAGGGCCTGGGAGCCTGGCTCTGGGGCGCCAGCCTTAGCTTTTGCGTGGCTGATTTGGAAACTGTTGGTTGGGAGCTCCCAGTGCCAGGCCCTGGAGCACAGAGAGAACTGCACACTTGCATGCTCGGATCGGGACATGCGGGACTCCCACGATGCTCTGCTAGGCATTCTGTAGCGGGAACTTTACTCAGAGACGCGGAAGGGGAAGGAGAGAAAGAAAGGTTGCACAGGTCGGGCACAGTGCTCATGCCTGTAATCCCAGCGCTTTAAGAGGCCAAAGCAGGAGGATCGCTTGAAGTAAGGAGTTCGAGACCAGCCTAGGCAACATAGTGAGTGAGACATCTCTGCAAAAAGTTTTTTTTAATTAGCCAGGCATGGTGGCACTCGTCTATAGTCCCAGCTACTCAGGAGGCTAAAGCGGGAGGATCACTTGAGCCCAGGAGTTTGAGTTTGAGGCTGCAGTAAGCCATGATTGGGCCACTGCATTCCAGTCTGGGCCACAGAACCAGACATTGTCAAAGAAAGAATAAGACTGCATAGAAGAGCAGAATCCAGCTAGGAAGGGGTGGGAGTTGATCCTTCAACAATGAGTCGTCCAGAATGGCTGCACCATGGGGTATAGGGTGTGGGGAAAGGAGAAGCTCAGGAAAGGGACGGGGTTACAGTCGGTGCAGCCCAGCTCGCAAAGGCTCTCACAAATCATCAGGCTTTGCACTTTATCTTGTAAGTAACAGGGTTACGGGAGGTTCTTAACCAGGGGTAGGACAACGTTTTACTGCAACTCCAGCCAAAGACACCTGTTAACTGGTGTTCCCAAAATCCATGTGATGAAGTCCTGACCCCTGGCACTTCAGAATGTGCAGAATGTGACTGTATTTGGAACTAAGGTCCTCGCAGATGTAATTAGCTAAGATGAGGTCATACTAGTGTGGAGTAGACCTCTAATTAACTGTGACTGATGTCCTTACAAAAAAGGGAATTTGAGGCCAGGTGCAGTGGCTGACACCTGTAATTCTAGCACTTTGGGAGGCCGAGTTTGGTGGATCACCTGAGGTCAGGAGTTCAAGACCAGCCTGGCTATCATGGTGAAACCCCATCTTTAAAAAAAAAAGGTGGGGGGAGGATTTGAACACAGAAACACACACGGGAAGCCCATGTGAACATGACAGTAGAGGTTGGCTCCTACAAACTAAGGAAAACCAACAATTGCCAGCAACCCCCGCAGAAGCCAGGGGAGAGGCACACAACAGGTTCTCCCTCACAGTGTTCAGAGGGAGCCAACCTGCCTTCACCTGACCTGGCTTGGACTTCTAGCATCCAGAACTGTGAGACAATAGCTTTCCGTTGTTTGTGCCACCCTGGATGGCAGTCCTAGGAAACTAATACAACATCCAAAAGTGGAGACACAGGCTGGGCACCGTGGCTCATGCCTCTAATTCCAGCATTTTGGGAAGCTGAAATGGGTGGATCACATGAGGTCAGGAGTTAGAGAGCAGCCAGGCCAACACAGTGAAACCCCATCTCTACTAAAAATACAAAAATTAGCCAGGCATGGTAACACACATCTGTGATCCCAGCTACTAGGGAGGCCAAGGCAGGAGAATTGCTTGAACCCAGGTGGCGGAGGTTGCAGTGAGCCGAGATCCACCACTGCTCTACAGCCTGGGTGACAGGGTAAGACCATCTCAAAAGCAAAAGTAGTGGCTGGGCGCGGTGGCTCACGCCTGTAATCCTAGCACTTTGGGAGGCTGAGGTGGATGGATCACCTGAGGTGAGGAGTTCAAGACCAGCCTGGCCATCATGGTGAAACCCTATCTAAAAAAAAAAAAAAAAAAGTAGAGACACAGAGAAAACTGTGGCACTTCTTAGGACTCTATTAACCCAGATCATACCTAGCTCAGAGGGAGGGGAGAATTTAGTCTGCCCTCCTTGCTCATTAAGGTTTTCACTTTCACTGGCTTCAGCTGTTTTGTCGTAGGAAGCAGCTACCTTCGGCCACAGAACTCAACTGCCTCAATTTTCTGCATAGGTGGTGAGAAAGTCCTGTATCTAGTCTCACCTGGGTCCCTCTTGCCTCTGTATTGGTTCCGTCTTGGAGAAGTCAGAGGTCAAAGTTTTTCAAACCATGACTCTGCCCACCTGGAAACTATCTTTTTCAGGGGTAGTTTCTCCCAAACTTGCCTCCAGCCTCTCTTCCACTGAAGGATAGCAGAGAGGAGGATTAAGACAGCAGGAAGAGGGAAAACAGGGAGGCAACTGCCCTCCAAGACACTTATTTTGTGCCAAAGACATGCATTATGGTATTACATTCTCATGGTAACTGCATCAGGTAAGAATTATCGGCTCCATTTTGCAGATGAGGAAAGTGGGACTTGGAGACGCTATCACTCGATTAGTGTCTAGAGCTGGGACTCTCCCTGGTGGACTCCAAAGCTCTTTTCTTTTCTTTCTTTCTTTCTTTTTTTTTCTGAAACGGAGTTTTGCTCTTGTTGCTCAGGCTAGAGTGCAATGGAGCCATCTTGGCTCACCGCAACCTCCACCTCCTGGGTTCAAGCAATTCTCCTGCCTCAGCCTCCCAAGTACCTGGGATTACAGGCACGCGCCACCACGCCCGGCTAATTTTTTTTTGTATTTTTAGTAGAGGTGGGGGTTTTCCATGTTGGTCAGGCTGGTCTCGAACTCCCGACCTCAGATGAGCCTCCCGCCTCAGCCTCCCAAAGTGCTGGGATTACAGGCGTGAGCCACTGTTCCCGGCCTCCAAAGCTCTTTTCATTCCACCATGCTGTGTGCTCAGTAGGCAGAGTTTGCCAGGGTCTCTTGGGAAAACTGAGGCAGGAGGCAAGAGTTAGTGGTGCTTTCTAGGAGTTGGGGTTTCAATCCTTCGCATCATCTATTCTCTACCAGCAAACTAGCCTTCCTATCTCACACTGGAGCAACTGGGCTGGGGTGCTGCGAAATATCTCAACTCCAGCAGGCGGCACTGTGAACCAGACACCAGCCCAGCGGGGACGGTGCGCGGGAAAACTCGCGAGGTGGAGCCACAAGGAGCAGCCAGGGAACCACGTGTGGGGGCGTGGCCACCCGAAAAGAGGGCGTGTCTATTAGTCAAGCCCCGCCCGTCATTTCAGGCCTCCCCTCCCGGTGGGCGTGTCCCGAATTCTCTCCGGGAGAGACACGCGTGGGCCGCTCCCCTCTGGGAGGAGGGCTGCCCAGAGGGGTGCGCGTGTCGCTAGTGGCCCCTCCCCGTGCGGGGCCACGTGGCGGTGCGGGCCGAGCCCAAGGGGAAGAACCTGGCCCTTGGGGAGGTGGGGGGACCGAAACGGCGCTGAGCGGAGAGCTACGGGGTTCGGAGCAGAGGCGGCGGCGGCGGCGGCAGCGCAGCAAGAGGGAGAAGTGGGGAGGCAGGCGGGCGCATGGGGCGCCCCGGCCCCTCCGGCAGCGCGCCCCCTCCGGCCCGGCCGCGCTGAAAGCCCCCCAGCGCCGCGCCTCGAACCCACGCCACGGGGCCATGCCGGTCATGAAGGGGTTGCTGGCCCCGCAAAACACCTTCCTGGACACCATCGCCACCCGTTTTGACGGAACGCGTGAGTGGGACGGAGGTCGGGGCTGGGGCTTCTAGCTGGGGACCAAGTCTCCTCGGGGCCGTCTCGGGTCTCCTGGACGTGGTGAGACCCGAGGCAAGAGGAGAGAATGGAGTTGAGGGTCTAGAAACTCCCAAAGCCGCGGTGCAGGAACAGGGCTGGGAGTGCCCTGCGAGGGGAGGAGGTGAAAGGGCCGAGAGCTGGGGGGCCAAGGTTAGGGGGTGTGACTCGAGGCAGAAGAGGCTCTTTGTGCGGCAGAGCGGAGGAGGGGCCTTGGGAGCCGCCCGCTCTTGGGCCGAGCTGTGCTGGGGGCGTGTATGAGGGTATCCGAGACACAGAAGTGGGACAGAGTGGCGGGGCGCTCTGGGGTCTACTCCCAGACTCCAGCTCCCACTACCCCCAGAAAAACAGGAGAAAAGATCAGACTTCAGCAGGGCCTAGCTTGGATTGAGGTCGTGTGCCCCCAGATCGTGGGGCGTCCGTGTCTGAGGGTGAGGCAGGAGGAGGGGAACGGTCTGTGCGACGGTGGGAACTCCTAGCTCGCCCACCCCAGCTTGGGTTTCAGGTTCAGCACCTTGGACAGCCGCATGCTCCTTCCCCGCCTCTTCTCCCGCCATTCCCTTTTCCCACTCTGGAGCCCAGAGATTCCCTGCCCTCACCTCCCCCAACCCCGCAATTCCCTCGGGAGCCCTGGCCAGGATTGAAGGGTGGGGGAGCGGTACCCGAGGGCGGAAACTGAGCCGCGGGGCCCTACCCGCTCCCCCGCCCCCCGCCTTGTTTCCATAGCGCCGATCACCGGGGCAACAGGCCCTGGGATGGAAGAAGGAGGCTGCGCCCAGAGCCCAGTGCCTCCCAGGCACCTTCAGTGTCCCCATCAGCTGCTCTGCCCTCAAATAGTCATCCCTCCTAGAGCACCAGGACTGGTTGTGTCACAGGCCCCACCTCTTAGCCGAGTCTCTGTCCCTGGATGGCCCACAGTAGCCCCCCTGGCCTCCCATCCATTGGAACTGGAGGGAGACAGCTCTGGTTCTGTTGCTGGGGGGTGCTGCAGCTATACTCTGAATGCCCTATCCTGTTAAACTTTGAGCACTGGGGCAGATCTCCTGAAAGCAGCTATAAGAATGCTAAAAAGTGGCCCTTTCCTGGAAGGCAGGGAAGGATACCACACATCACTGTCTGCCCCCACACTAAGGAGATCTGAGTTTGGATAATCTCTGCCTTTTGGTTTCCTATCAATAAAATGGATGTGATGTCACCAGAATCTGCCCTGCTTACTCCATAATAGGAAGAAAGCCAAGTGAATGTGGGGGAGCAATTTCACCTTCTCAGAGTAGCACTTACCATGTGCTAGGACTCGTTCTCCCCAAGTAAACTCAAGTAACTCTCACAACCACCATGTGAGGAAGGCCTATTACGCCCTACTTTCCAAATAAGGAAAGTTCAGGCACAAAAGAGGTCATCAAGTTGCCCCAGGTCACGCAGTAAGTGGCAGTGGAGGGTTGCAGGAACCCAGGCTCTTACTCACCAGGCTATGCTGCCTTCTACAGTGACACCAGTTGGAAGGCAGGGGGATGGACGGCATGACCTCTTGGGGTCCTACTCCAACTCCCTGTTAGACCCTGCTTACGTTTCTTAAGTCCTTATCTCTTTGCTCTATCTTCACCGATTCTCAATTCAGAATATCCCAAAGTGGGGTCAGGAGCAACACGGAAACCTGGGAAGCTTCTGACTCTGTGACCTCTAACCCCATCTTAGGGGAGGTGCTGCCCACCTGGAAGCCAGCTCGCCTCCTAGCCTTGACTTGACCTTGGCCTCTTCTTCCCACAGACAGTAACTTCCTGCTGGCCAACGCACAGGGCCCACGGGGCTTTCCCATTGTCTACTGCTCCGACGGCTTCTGCGAGCTCACGGGCTACGGTCGCACCGAGGTCATGCAGAAGACCTGCAGCTGCCGTTTCCTCTATGGCCCAGAGACCAGTGAGCCCGCCCTGCAGCGTCTGCAGAAAGCCCTGGAGGGCCAGCAGGAGCACCGTGCTGAAATCTGCTTCTACCGCAAGGATGGTGAGGGGGCCCACCCCACCCTGCAGCCCTGCCTAGACCCCTGGCCTTACCCAGAGGGAGTCTGAGTGCTCCTCCCCACACTGCCACAAGCTGACTGTGACCGAGTGGGTCCCTGACCCTCTCTGGGCCTGGGTTCCCCCATCTGAAAGATGGAGTGAGCTGACAGAATCTCTGAGGTTCCTTTTGGCTCTTGCTTTGCCAAGCTCTTTACCTGTGTCTAGGAGGATGAGGAGAAAGCCACGTCACGGGCTGCCCATGCTCCTCTCTCCCTCTCTCCATGCCTACAGGCTCAGCCTTTTGGTGCCTCCTGGACATGATGCCCATCAAGAATGAAATGGGGGAGGTTGTGCTGTTCCTCTTTTCCTTCAAGGATATCACTCAGAGTGGAAGCCCAGGACTTGGCCCCCGAGGAGGCCGCGGGGACAGTAATCATGGTAATGGCAAGTCTGGACGGGCAGTGTGAATGGTCAGAAGCCCTCGCCTACCCAGCCACGTGGGATGTGCCCAAACGTATCTGTGCACCTTCCTTCCCAACAGAAATCTCCCTTGGTAGAAGGGGAGCCAGCTCGAAATTTCGGTCCGCCAGAAGACAGAGCCGTACTGTCCTACACCGACTGACTGGCCACTTCAGCCGCCGGGGCCAGGGAGGCATGAAGTCCAATAACGTGAGTCCCACCGCCAACCCAACATCTCCCTAGTCCTCCAGACTTGATTCTGAGGCACCCCTGCCTGCCACTGTTTCCTCGCTTCCCTGCCTGTCTGGCGTCCCTCCTTGGCCTGCTCCTCTGCCCACCCATTTCCCATGTACTATTCTCTGCTCCATCCTATATCCTCCCCCCGCCTCCTTCCATCCCCATCTGCCTCACTCCCTTAGGTGATTGATTGACATTATTCTGCTTCAATGATGTCACAAGGGTGGGGCTCTAGCAACAATTACCTCACCTGCCTGAAGATCATAGGGTTATGCCATGGGTGGTGAAATTGCAAGCTGCTACAGTTCTAGGGAGAAATCCCTCATTGCAGGCCTGGCATCTGGACCTGTATACCACCTCCTAGAATTCCGACCAACCCAGGGGATTGAGTCCCCAACCCTCTGTTAGGGATACAAGGAATGGGGTAGGCTATGCCAGTCTCCTCTCCCTGCTAGGACATGCCCATCCCCCACTGGGCCCCCAAAACCCAAGAGGAACTTCAGGGAGAAGTTAGTGACCCCTCAAGCTGGGGCATGTGCCAGATTTGTAATAGTCTCCTTCTCAAGTAGGATGAGTGTTGGGCCAGGCACAGTGGCTCATGCCCGTAATCCCAGCACTCTGGGGGGCCAAAGCAGGAGAATCAATTGAGGCCAGGAGTTCTAGACCAGCCTGGGCAACACAGTGAGACCCCTTCTCTAAAAAAAAAAATTAAAAATTATCTGAGTATGGTGGTACATGCCTATGGTCCCAGCTACTCTGGAGGCTGAGGCAAAAGGATAGCTTGAGCCCAGGAGTTCAAGGCTGCAGTGAGTTATGATGGTGTCACTGCACTCCAGCCTGGGCAACAGAGTGAGACCTTGTTTCTAAATTTTAAAAATTTTAAATCAAGTGGGGCGAGTGTCAAGCCTTATAAATGCCCGTGACAAGACATGATCAGTTCAAACAGGGGCCTGGGGCAGGGCGAAGTGGCTCACACCTGTAATCCCAGCACTTTGCGAGGCTGAAGTGGGTGGATCACCTAGCCAACATGGCAAAACCCCGTCTCTACTAAAAACACAAAAATTAGTCAGGCGTGGTGGCATGCATCTGTAGTCCCAATTACTCGGGAGACTGAGGCAGGAGAATTGCTTGAACCCGGGAGGCAGAGGTTGCAGCGAGCCGAGATTGTGCCACTTCACTCCAGTCTGGGCCAAGATCAAGACTCTGTCTCAAAAAAAAAAAAAAAAAGGAAGGGGGCCTGGGAAGTACATTGGCAGGAGAAAAAAATGTCAGGTGTCAGCCTCTGCGCCCCTCTCCTGGTCTTGTATCTCCTTTCATGGTCAAAAGTGCCATTGCAGTGCCCACCTGCCCCCTTTCCCCTTGCCCTGCCTTTCCCACCCCCAATCTTGGCTCCTCTTTCCCTCAAGTGTCCCCAACCACCACCCCTCTCCCCTTAGAACGTGTTTGAACCAAAGCCATCAGTGCCCGAGTACAAGGTGGCCTCCGTGGGGGGGTCTCGCTGCCTCCTCCTCCACTACAGCGTCCCCAAGGCCATCTGGGACGGCCTTATCCTCCTTGCCACCTTCTATGTTGCGGTCACCGTCCCCTACAACGTCTGTTTCTCGGGTGATGACGACACCCCCATCACTTCGCGACACACCCTTGTCAGCGACATCGCCGTGGAGATGCTCTTCATCCTGGGTCAGACCCTCTGCCTCACCCACCCTGGCGGGTTGGCTGGGGGAATCCACTTGGTCAAGCCTCACCCACTCCTGGGGCCTGCATGACCCAGGCATTCAGACACCCCAACTTTCTGCATCTTTAAGTCCCAATGGCCCATGTGTCCTGCCCCCTGCAGCCTTCAGCCTTGTGACCTGTCCTCCCCAAGGACCAGCCAGAAGCCCAATCTATCTCTCCATGCCTGCCGCCTCCTCCTCCCATCTGGGCCTCCAAAGCTTGTTCCCAGCTTTCTCTGTTTCTTGGTCCCTTAGCCAAGGCCCCCCAGTAATAGCCTCTTGCACCCCCAGATATCATCCTGAATTTCCGCACCACCTATGTGTCCCAGTCCGGCCAGGTGATCTCTGCTCCTCGTTCCATTGGCCTCCACTACCTGGCCACCTGGTTCTTCATCGACCTCATTGCTGCTCTGCCCTTTGACCTGCTTTACATCTTCAACATCACAGTGGTGAGTGACCTTCATCCCACCATCCAGCCTAACCTCCCAACCTCAGCACAGCGTCTTCCAAGGAAGGGACTGACCCCAAATCCAGACATGCCCCTTCCCATCACTCCATCTGCAGATACTTATCAGGCACCTGTTCTGGGCATAGTCCTCTGCTAGGCACTGGGAGGATCCCAGAGGGTCTGTGCTCCTGGGGAGCTCAGCTCACAATCTTTGAGGGAAGCTGAGACAAATGAAAAGCTAACTATGGCTACCAAGGCGGCATTGGTCTGATGCCAAATGAGTGGTACCTTCCACATTTTTATTTAACAAACAACTGATGAGCATTTAGCTGTCTGCAAAGCACTGTGTGGGGCATGGCCACCATGGGGAAAGGGAAGAAGGACTCAGCCTCTAAACAGCTAAACTGGTGAGGGGGCAGGACTGCTGCAGAGCGTCAGGGACAGAAGGGGTGAACAGGGTGGAAGATGGGCCCCGGGTATGCTGCAGAGGGGCTGGGCTGACCTTGGAGTTCCAGGCTGGAACATGAGTGTGTGTAAAAATGATCTGAAGTCTGGCCAGCATCTGGGAAGCAAAGGTGCCCTTGTTAGGCAGAGGCTGGAGGGGTCTGGGAAGGCTTCCCGAGAGAGATGGCAGGAGGACAGCTAGAGCTTCAAGGGTGAGTAGGATTTAGCTGGCAGGAGATGAGGACAGCGAGCATTTTGGGGAGGATAGTAACCCTAGACAAGAAGGTAGAGGCTGTGGGGTGGATTCAGAGGCAGAGAATGCCAGGACCTGGGTTGTCACAGATCCCTGGGGATACCCTGGAGGTGCCCTGAGTAGTCATCCGTGGCCCCAGCCAGCACAGAGTAGGTCTTCTCAAGTCCAGGGTGGGGCAGTGCTACCCCGTGTCCCCAGGCCCCCTTGGGTGTGGGGCGGGGAAATGGGGAGCAGTTTCCTTGTGTGCTCTCTCCCTGCACTCAGCTATAGCAGGAAACCACCTACACGTAGCCGAATTTAACTAGCCGCCAACGGGCTGTGGGCCTCCTCTCCTGGCTGTGCACACGTGTGTGTGCGCTCCCATACACGTGCATGTGTGGACATCTGCCTCGAGGCTCTGACCATTCTGAGCCGACCTTCCCACCCCTCCCCAGGAGTGCGCCCACTCCTCTATGCCCATCAGGCATCATCAGCTGGGGAGTGGGAGACTGCAGAGAGCCCCCTGCCCCTCCTCCCAGGGACCTTTGGGAGCACATTACAGGTCACTATGTTCTTTCACACACATCATCACGTGGGAGCCCCACGAGAACCCTTCAGGACAGATCCTTATCCTTTTTCAGAGGTAGGTACAGGGCTCAGAGAGGTTCAGTGACTTGCTAAAGGTCACACAGCTAGCAGGGGCAGGCAGGAGATTTGAACCAGGTCTCTAAACTTGCAGCCTAGTATTTTTTCCAACACACCATCCTGCTTCCCAGGTAACCAGGGCCTCCAGGTGGATGATCTGGTGAGATGAGGAATGCCACTGGGGGCCACAGACAGGAAGGGCAGAGACAGAAAATGAGTAGGCACTGGCAGAGGCAGACTTGAAGGAGCCAGGCCTGGATATTCTAGTCCAAGGAGAATAAGAGGAGCATCCCCAGGAGAGGGGGGCCTAAGGTCGGCTGGCTGAGTGAGCCCTGAAGAGCTCAAGCTTGCAGTCAGGAGCTCTGGGACCTGGGGCAGGCATTAAACCCTGGCAAGGGTCCATGTGGAGGAATCAGAGCCACCTCCTTTCCAGTTCCTTCACCTAAAATTAGAGAAAAATTACACGAGGTGGTCCAGGAGCAGTGTAGGGCCAGGGCTGTGGGGAATGCTCTCTGGGGCCCAGGAAGGGGCAGTGAGGGGGTTTCATACCAAGTTCCCCAGGCACGGCCCTAGAGCCTCCAGTCTTAGCTGCCAAATTGCCCCCACTCAGAAGATAAGCCCTCCCCAGCTCCAAGATTGAAGGGCTGATCAATACTTATAACGACCATGTAGATGGTACTGGGAGTAATATTAGTGAATATCGGACACTTACTAGGTACCATTAGCTCCTTCAACCGCTAGCACAGCCCAGGCTCCCTCAGTCCCTGCTCTCCCGCCCCCTCAACTCTTCCACTTGACTCTCATCTGCAGTCTATCCACAAAAGGAAGTGTCCCGAAACCTCCCCCAGCCCTCAAGTCCTTGCCTGTCCCCCCTCCACTATGCTTCTCCATGTCTCGAAGAGTGGTCCCCATCACAATTGCTGTCATTGCTACCGGGGCTCTGTGGAGACGACTGTCTATCCCTTGACTTTGACCAGGGCTGGCTCCTCCACCATCTCCCAGTGCTTCGTGGCTAGAGAGCACCAGGTGGACTGTGATGTCAGTTAGCCCAGATGCCAACCCTGAGTCCCAGCTCTACCATGTCCTTGGTCTGTGACCGTGAACAAGTCATTAGCCTCTCTGAGCCTTAGTTCATTCATTTGCAAATTGGGAATGATGATAATTGAACTAAAGGTATAAATTGTGTGTGTGTGTGTGTGTGTGTGTGTGTGTGTGTGTGTGTTTGCGTGTATTTTTTTTTTTTTTTGAGACGGAGTTTCGCTCTTGTTACCCAGGTTGGAGCGCAATGGCGCGATCTCGGCTCACCGCAACCTCCGCCTCCTGGGCTCAGGCAATTCTCCTGCCTCAGCCTCCTGAGTAGCTGGGATTACAGGCATGTGCCACCATGCCCAGCTAATTTTTTTTGGTATTTTTAGTAGAGACGGGGTTTCACCATGTTGACCAGGATGGTCTCGATCTCTTGACCTCGTGATCCACCCGCCTCGGCCTCCCAAAGTGCTGGGATTACAGGCTTGAGCCACCGCGCCCGGCTGTGTGTGTATTTTTAAATAAGTATACAAATGTTTGGCACAGTGCCTGGCTAAGCACATAGAAAGTACTTACTGACAGGGTGAGGTGGCTCACACCTGTAATCCCAGCACTTTGGGAGACCGAAGCAGGTGGATCACGAGGTCAGGAGTTCAAGACCAGCCTGGCCAAGATGGTGAAACCCTGTCTCTACTAAAAAAATACAAAAATTATGGCCGGGCACGGTGGCTAACACCTGTAATCCTAACATTTTGGGAGGCCAAGGTGGGTGGATCACCTGAGGTCAGGAGTTCAAGACCAGCCTGGCCATCATGGTGAAACCCCATCTTAAAAATAATAATAATAATAAAATAAATAAATAAATACAAAAATTAGCTGGGTGCAGTGGCAGGCACCTGTAATCCCAGCTACTTGGGAGGCTGAGGCAGGAGAACTGCTTGAACCCAGGAAGCAGAAGTGCAGGGAGCTGAGATCGTACCACTGCACTCTAGCCTGGGCGACAGAGCAAGACTTCATCTCCAAAAACATAATAAAGAAAAAAGAGGCCGGGCGCGGTGGCTCAAGCCTGTAATCCCAGCACTTTGGGAGGCCGAGGCGGGTGGATCACGAGGTCAAGAGATCGAGACCATCCTGGTCAACATGGTGAAACCCCGTCTCTACTAAAAATACAAAAAATTAGCTGGGCATGGCGGCGCGTGCCTGTAATCCCAGCTACTCAGGAGGCTGAGGCGGGAGAATTGCCTGAACCCAGGAGGCGGAGGTTGCGGTGAGCTGAGATCGTGCCATTGCACTCCAGCCTGGGTAACAAGAGCGAAACTCCGTCTCAAAAAAAAAAAAAAAAAGAAAAAGAAAAAAGAAAGTACTTACTAACTGTTAGCCACTGTTTTATTGTTATTGTTCCTTTCCTGCTGTGTTCCCTGGCCACTTTCTCAGGACGGCAAGGATGTCTTTTCTGTGGTAGCCTCCCCTGGCTCCAGGGTGTCTGGTGGGAAGGCCCTGGGAGGGGACTCTGAGGGCTCTGCGGAGGTGTGCCTGCTGACAGCCTCCCCCGCCACCCTCCCGCAGACCTCGCTGGTGCACCTGCTGAAGACGGTGCGGCTGCTGCGCCTGCTACGGCTGCTGCAGAAGCTGGAGCGGTACTCTCAGTGCAGCGCGGTGGTGCTCACGCTGCTCATGTCGGTCTTTGCGCTCCTTGCCCACTGGATGGCCTGCATCTGGTATGTCATCGGGCGCCGGGAGATGGAGGCCAATGACCCGCTGCTCTGGGACATTGGTGAGCCACCGACCCCAGACTTTCGCAGACCACCTGTCCACCTGCCCCATCCCCAAGCGGATGCCTCCACCAGTGCCCACACCCCTTGCCCCACATTCCTCCATTCACCCAACAAACATGCATTGAGCTCTTTCTGGATCAAGCATGGGAATATGGATTTGCAGACCAGGGCTCTGTTTTGGGTGGCAGGTGGGGAGGAACTCACAGCCTAGCAGGGGAGCAAAACCAGTGATAGTGATCAAAGTACAATGTAGGAAACACTGAGGGTGGAGGGGGTGTGTTTCAGGCAGAAGGAGCATGTGAAAAGTCCCAGAAAGAGCTTGGCATCTCTGCCCCCAACAATCCCTCCTTCCCTAGGGTTCATGGCCATGGGCCAGGATCTGACTGGCCTTTCAGGCCCTTGGCATCACCCTGAAAGGCCAGTCAGATCCTGGGCATGGTCCCTGACACCTCCCTCTCCTCCGCCCCACACCTGGCCCACCACATCAATCCCACCTCTCAAATGCCCCTTGAATCTGGCCTTTCCTCTCCTTCCTCTCTGCCCCTTCCCAGTCCACTCCACCTCCCTTTCTCACCCAGTCCTGTGCAATAGCCCCTTACTGATCTTACAACCCCCTTCTCATCCTCCCCACAACCACCCTCCTCACCACAGCCAAATGGATGTTCCAAGATTCAACCCTGACCTGCCACACTCCTTCTGGGATTTCTTAGTGGCTTCCCACTGGCCTCCAAATGAAGTCCATACTCAGTGCGCGCCCTGTGCTCCCTGTCCCCACCTCCCTTCCCGTTCTCCCATGCTCCCTGCGCTGCAGCCACAGCATCCTCTCCCCTGGACCCAGGACATCCTGCTTTCTCACACTGAGCCTGACCATGCCTTTTTCCTCTCTGGAATCCTCCCTTGTTTGTCTTCCCTCTCCACCTAGATGGCTTCTCTGTTCCGTGCCTCATTAGGAACTAATGTTCCATTGGTTCCGTTTGTCGCAACCAAAATGTCCTGTCCTAAGGAGCATGCCTTCCAGACACCATGTACCCAACCCCCCAAATGCCAATGGGTTGGCTTTCCCTAACCTGTTAGGATTCCTAACATACCCTATACAATACTCTCCTTCTGGGAACTCACCTCCCACCTGTAATGAATTATGTCATGTCTCTTTCCCCTCCAGGCTATAGGTTTCACCAGGGTCAGGGAGAGTGTTTGGCTGAGTCAATTCCCCAACACTTTGTATACAGCAGGGGCACAATAAACTATTAGAAAGTTTCAGGAGCCTTTGTACAGTTAGCAGTGTAGTGAGTTGGCAGCTTTGGACTGCAACTGTAACCAGTGCACCATGCGGGGGCCCAGGCTCAGGCCACTCCTCAAATTTCCTGTGCCAACCCGTGCATAAATACTTGCCCAAGGTCAAGTGCAGGCAGCTCAGGGAAACCTGGTTTTCCACCACCGGCACAGCCAGGGCTTCCTGCATCCATCCACCCCACAGGCTGGTTGCATGAGCTGGGCAAGCGTCTGGAGGTGCCCTACGTCAATGGCTCAGTGGGCGGCCCATCAAGGCGCAGCGCCTACATCGCGGCACTGTACTTCACTCTAAGTAGCCTCACCAGCGTGGGCTTTGGCAACGTGTGCGCCAACACCGATGCCGAGAAGATCTTTTCCATCTGCACGATGCTCATAGGCGGTGAGGCCAGACCTGCCATGCCTCAGTGGGGCCCTGTGAAGCCCAATGTGCACGGGGACACTAAGGCACTAAGGCCCAGAGAGGGCAAGGCATCGGCCTGAGGTGTCTCCTCAAGTCCAGTCGTGCATTCATTTCCTGAGTGCCCACTATGTGCTGGCCCTGGGGATGCCACAGACAGGCGTGGCCTCTTGCAAAGGGGATGGGAAACCCAGGTTTATGACCTAATGGTGGGGAGGCCTGAGAGGAGCAGGGGGTGTTACCCATCTCTGGACCACTCCCTATTTCCCACCCCTAGTCTAGTGCCTGGCACCCAGTAGGCACGCAGGAGCCCTCTGGCTCTTGGTCGAGGATAGGGTGGGTTTGGGAGCTGGGGAGGCGGCCAGAGGGGTGGCCGCCCCTGACTGCCCCGCTGCTGCCGCTGCAGCCCTGATGCACGCCGTGGTGTTCGGGAACGTGACAGCCATCATCCAGCGCATGTACTCGCGCCGCTCACTCTACCACAGCCGCATGAAGGACCTCAAGGACTTCATCCGTGTGCACCGCCTGCCAAGACCACTCAAACAGCGCATGCTCGAGTACTTCCAGACCACGTGGGCCGTCAACAGCGGCATCGACGCCAACGAGGTAGTGCGCAGGGGCTCCTGTCTTGCCCTCGCCCTCTGAGTGGCCCTGCAGTGGGGTGGGGAAGGGGTTGCTGCCCCTCTGGCTTAAAATGGAGGCAGGCCGGGTATGGTGGCTCAGGCCTGTAATCCCAGCACTTTGGGAGGCTGGGGCAGGTGGATCACTCAAGGTCAGGAGTTCAAGACCAGCCTAGGGAACATGGTGAAACCCTGTCTCTGCTAAAAATATGAAAATTAGCCAGCTGTGGTGGTGCACGCCTATAATACCAGCTACTCAGGAGGCTGAGGCATGAGAATCACTTGAACCAGGGAGGCAGAGGCTGGGGTGAGCCAAGATTGGACCACCGCACTCCAGTCTGGGTTACAGAGCTAGACTTGGTCTCAAAATAAAATAAAATAGAGGCAAACAGGGCCTAAGGGGTGAGATGTTCACAAGGTCACACACTCACCCAAACTACAGATTCGTGTTTCTTTGCACTTGAATATGGGAGTGAAAGAGCTCAGGGCCCAGCTGACGCCACCTCCCTTATGCCAACATTTCCTGAGTGCCTGCTTTGGGCCAGCCTCAACGCTAGACACTGGGAGCTTAGAGATGATGACACTCAGCCCTGGCCTGGTCCTCAGGGAGACCCGGAATTGTGACAGAGGGAGACAGATGAACAGGGAGTGCGGCAGTGAATGGGGCTGTAAAGGAGGGAGGGATGCTGGTGCCTTCTGTTCCTCATTGTGCCTGGGCGGGAGGAGTCAAGGAAGGTGGCATAGCAGAAGGGACATCACAAAGGACAAGAAGGAAATCAGCCTGCTATAGGAAAGCCATCCCAGGTAGAAAGGGCCATAGGGACACAGGTCCAGAAGTGATGCTACAACAGAGCAGAGAGGGGGCCGGGCGCGGTGGCTCACGCCTGTAATCCCAGCACTTTGGAAAGCTGAGGCAGGCGGATCGCCTGAGGTTGGAAGTTCAAGACCAGCCTGGCTAACACAGTAAAACCCCATTTCTACTAAAAATACAAAAAATTAGCTGGGCATGGTGATGTGTGCCCGTAATCCCAGCTGCTCAGGAGGCTGAGGCAGGAGAATTGCTTGAACCAAGGAGGTAGAGGTTGTAGTGAGCCGAGATCTTGCCACTGCACTCCAGCCTGGGTAACAAAAGTGAAACTCCATCTCAAAAAAAAAAAAAAAAAAAAAAAAAGAGCTGAGTGAGTGTGTTAGGGAACAGAAAGCGGTTTGGTAAGCCTGAAGGAACGGGCGTGCGTGTGCTGCGGAGGGAGAAGGCAGGGCAGGAGGGCACGATGCCCAGCCCAGGTATGGCCTGAAATTTAGATTTTATCCTGCGTAATGTTTAGGCTGGGGAGTAGCATGGGGATTGGGGAGGGAAGGGATCGGTGAGATATCTCTGAGGATGGGATCTGCTGGTTGCAGGAGAGGAGCTCAAAGTGACTCTCAGGTTTCTGGCTTAGGCCAAGGGTGGGGATGGAGGCATAACAGGAGGAAAATGGGGCTTCTGGATGAAGGTGAGAGTCCCAGATCAGCTTAAGAGGAGGGTATGGTGACTGGAGGAGGTCCAGAGGAAGGTTGCCTAGTAGGTAGATGGGAATCAGGCCTCAGCTGGGTATGGTGGCTCATGCCTATAATCCCAGCACTTTGGGAGGCTGAGGCAGGAGGTCATGTGAAGTTGGGAGTTTGAGACCAGCCTGGCCAACATGGTGAAACCCTGTCTCTACTAAAAATACAAAATTAGCTGGGCGTGGTGGCAGGTGCCTGTAATCCCAGCTACTTGGGAGGCTGAGGCAGGAGAATTGCTTGAACGTGGGAGGCAGAGGGTGCAGTGAGCCAAGATCGTGCCATTGCACTCCAGCCTGGGCAACAAGAGCAAAACACTCCATCTTAAAAAAAAAAAAAAACCACCAGAAGTCTTTGGTAGCACTCAAGATCTAATACAACTCCGCATCTTACAGGCTGAGATACAGACTGGGATACTGAGGCCCAGAGAGCAGAAATGGGTTGCCCAAGGCCCACAGGGATGTAAGAGCAGAGCTGACTCCTGGTCTCCTGAATCCCAGTTGAAGGCTGACCCCCAAGGGATGGCTCTTGAATGATGGGGTCGAGTGACCAGCAGGTAGCCATAGGCAGGGAACTGATGGAAGACGACCTGGTCTCTGCCCCTGGAATTGGGTTGCGAGGTTCACACAGCAAGCAAAATTGAGGTTAGACACAGAGGTTGTCCTGAAGGTCTGGAATGGGTGACCTCAAAGCAAGGGCAAGCAGAATTCTCTCTTTGAAGACAGCTAAGCACATTTGTAGACTCAAGTAGTAGCTGCAGGGGAATGGCCAGAATGACCTATGCCCCTTATGCAGTTACTGCGTGACTTCCCAGACGAGCTGAGAGCTGACATTGCTATGCACCTGAATCGGGAGATCCTGCAGCTGCCGCTGTTTGGAGCGGCCAGCAGGGGCTGCCTGCGGGCCCTATCGCTGCACATCAAGACCTCGTTCTGTGCTCCGGGCGAGTACCTGTTGCGCCGTGGGGATGCCCTGCAGGCACACTATTATGTCTGCTCCGGCTCACTTGAGGTGCTCCGAGACAACATGGTGCTGGCCATCCTGGGTGAGGACCCCATCAGCTCCCACTACCTACCCCAGTACCACCTGCCCCCACCTCCCCTTGAGTACTTGGGAATGGCCAGGATTCTAGGGAATGGGATACCCCTCGTGGTTACCTACAGTTCCTGCTGAGGAGTACTCTCTCTTGGTCCTTTCTCCCTACGACCATCCCCTTTTGACAATTCCCCTCTGATTCTCCCCTAATCCCCTTGGCTATCCCTCAACCCATCAACCCTTCCCGGTGACTGTCCCCCAGCTCAGCTGCTCCTTTCCCATTACTCCACTTCCCAGCTCCATTGACTTATCCCCAGTGATCTTAAACTCCATTCACCTTTACCCTCTACCTGACCTGACCCCTCCAGCCATCGTTGATTGTTATCATCCAATTCCATTGACCGTTCCTCTAGCCCTACTCACTCCCACTGACTGTCTCTCAACCTCACCAGTCATTCTCTGCTGACTTTTTCCTAACTCTGTTGATTATTTCCACCAATCCCATTGACTGGCCCATCCTTCAAATGCACTGACCACTCCTTAAATCCACTGACCACCTCTGGCTGATATCCTTTTGTTCCCACTGCCCCAGCTGACTGTCCCCATCCCTTATCCACAGGGAAGGGGGACCTGATTGGAGCAGATATCCCTGAGCCGGGGCAGGAGCCTGGGTCGGGAGCAGACCCAAGCTTCGTGCTGAAGACCAGTGCTGATGTGAAAGCTCTGACCTACTGCGGCCTGCAGCAGCTGAGCAGCCAAGGGCTGGCTGAGGTCCTGAGGCTCTATCCTGAGTACGGGGCTGCCTTCCGGGCTGGCCTGCCCCGGGACCTCACCTTCAACCTGCGCCAGGGCTCTGACACCAGTGTATGTATGCCCCTGATGGCCGCCACCCTTCCAGAGTCCCCTCCTCCAAAGCAGACTTCCCAGCCTGAGAGTCTTGTGTACCTCCCTCCACCCTGAAAGCACCATGCCTGAAGCCCAGGCACCCTCCTCCATGGCCCCTTACCTGCTCCATACCTTCCAACCCTGCTGACTCTACACCGGCCATCACCCAATCCCCTGGCCATCTCTCATCGCCATCTACTTCCAACTCTACTGCCCCATCTCCTGCTGGCCACCCCTCAGCCTCATTCCAAACTCCTTCAAAGGAACCTCCCTTTTTTTTGAAACAGAGTCTTACTCTGTTGCCCAGGCTGGAGTACAGTGGTGTGATCTCGGCTCACTACAACCTCCGCCTCTCGAGTTTAAGCAATTCTCCTGCCTCAGCCTCTTGAGTAGCTGGGATTACAGGCATGCACCACCATGCCTGGATAATTTCTGTATTTTTAGTAGAGATGGGGTTTCTCCATGTTGGCCAGGCTGGTCTCGAACTCCTGACCTCAAGTGATCCACCCGCCTCAGCCTCCCAAAGTTCTGGGATTACAGGTGTGAGCCACCATGCCTGGCCAGGACCCTCCCTTTGGAAACAACCCCTTCATGTGCTTCTCTTTCAAGCCCCTCTGGACCGAGCATCATCCCCTGGGGCTTCCTCTTCTCTCACCACATGTCTCCTGAGCCCACTTTGTTTTGGGCTCTGGGCCAGGCCTGTACATTACCCCTTGGGCCTTGGTCTTTTGCTGCTTTTCAGTCTCACTTTGCTGTGCAGTGTTTGGTAGCGCCCAAGCTCTAGTACAACTACATTTTACAGACTGAGATACAGCCTGGGATACTGAGGCCCACTGAGAAGAAATGGGTTGCCCAAGGCCCACAGGGACTTAGGAGCAGAGCTGACTTCTGGTCTCCCTTCTCCCAGTTGAAGGCTGACCCCCAAGGGATGGCTCTATAACTCTAACTCTTGTTTGAGTTAGAGTTGTAGTTTCTGACTCAGTTCCCCAGAAGACTCCTCGTTCTCAACCTGTAACACTGTTGGGTGGGACGCGGGGGCTGCGCTAGGGCCGTGGGGAGGCGGGAGTGGGCTTGAACTCTCCTCTGTCCTCACAGGGCCTCGGCCGCTTTTCCCGATCCCCTCGCCTCTCCCAGGTAACACCCACTTCCTAGGTGGGGTTGAATTGACCCGGGGAGAGTGAGATGGGGAGCAGCATCCCCCTTTCTGTGGATGGGGAACTGCACCCGCTGGTGAAGGCTCTTACTTAATGAAGGGGTCTGTTGTTCACTGTCCCGAAACATCAGCTGCCCCCTCTGCCCGCAGCCCCGCTCAGAAAGCCTTGGCTCCTCCTCAGACAAGACGCTGCCATCCATCACGGAGGCCGAGAGTGGCACGGAGCCTGGGGGTGGTCCCAGGCCCCGACGGCCCCTCCTGCTGCCCAACCTCAGCCCAGCACGGCCTCGGGGCTCCCTGGTCAGCCTTTTGGGCGAGGAGCTGCCCCCATTCTCGGCCCTTGTCTCCTCTCCTTCCTTATCGACATCCCCGTCCCCTGCCCTGGCTGGCCAGGGCCACAGCCCCTCCCCTCACGGCCCCCCCAGGTGCTCTGCTGCCTGGAAGCCCCCTCAGCTTCTCATTCCCCCACTGGGAACCTTTGGACCTCCGGACCTCAGTCCCCGGTGAGACGCCAGCCTCCCCTGCCATCCCCAAACCCTCACTGGCTTCCAGAACCTTCTCTGGGCTCTATCCCCGGCGTTCCAAACAGTGCTTCATCCTGTCTCCACCCATGTGCCCGCTGCACCCTTCCAACCACAGCTTGCAACCCCAACCCACTTTGACCACTGCTCTTGCTCCACCCCCGGCACTGCTCCCCCAGTCCCCCTCTGCCTGCTCTGCTCTGGCCTGTACCCTCACCCCACGGTGCTGATGAGCACTGCCCTGTCCCCAGGATAGTGGATGGCATTGAGGACTCTGGCAGCACAGCTGAGGCCCCTTCATTCCGGTTCAGCAGGAGGCCTGAGCTGCCAAGGCCCCGCTCCCAGGCGCCCCCTACAGGTAAGGACCAACAATGGACTTGAACTCCATCATCCATCTGCCCATACACCTGTACGTCCACCTGTCCATCCATCCCACATGTAGGAGGGGCCTACCATGTGTCAGGTGCCATTCTGGGAATACAGAGATAAAACAGTCCCCACCTGCGCTCTTGGCATGAGTCTAGCAGGGAGACACCTCTGTACACAGATAAACAATTCCAGATGATAAATACTATGACAGGCAAGAACAGGACTCTGTGGTGGAAGAGGAAGGTGCCCACTGGACTTCCTCCTAGAGGAGAGGAGGGGATGCTTTTCCTTTTTTTTTTTTTTTTTTTTTTTGAGACTAAGTCTCACTCTGTCGCCCAGGCTGGAGTGCAGTGGCACGATCTCGGCTCACTGCAACCTCTGCCTCCTGGGTTTGATTCTCCTGCCTCAGCCTCCCAAGTAGCTGTGCCACCATGCCTGGCTAATTTTTCTTTCTTTCTTCCTTTCTTTCTTTTTTTTTTTGAGACAGAGTTTCGCTCTTGTTACCCAGGCTAGAGTGCAGTGGCATGATCTCGGCTCACCACAACCTCCGCCTCCTGGGTTCAGGCAATTCTCCTGCCTCAGCCTCCTGAGTAGCTGGGATTACAGGCACGTGTCACCATGCCCAGCTAATTTTTTTGTATTTTTAGTAGAGACGGGGTCTCGCCATGTTGGCCAGGATGGTCTCGATCTCTCGACCTCGTGATCCACCAGCCTCGGCCTCCCAAAGTGCTGGGATTACAGGCGTGAGCCACCGCGCCCGGCCCTAATTTTTCATATTTTTAGTAGAGACGGAGTTTCGCCATGTTAGCCAGGATGGTCTCAATCTCCAGACCTCGTGATCTGCCTGCCTTGGCCTCCCAAAGTGCTAGGATTATAGGCATGAGTCACCACGCCCAGCCTTGGGTTGCTTCTTAAAGGATGGGTGGGATCTTGAAGGGTGGAGCAAAACAGTTATTGAGCTGGGCTTGGTGGCTCATGCCTGTAGTCCCAGCACTTTGGGAGGCTAAGGAGGGTGGATCACTTGAGGTCAGGAGTGCGAGATCAGCCTGGCCAATATGGTGAAACCCATCTCTACTAAAAATACAAACATTAGCCAGGTGTGGTGGTGCATGCCTGTAATCCCAGCTACGTGGGAGGCTCAGGCAGGAGAATTGCTTGAACCCGAGAGGTGGAGGTTGCAGTGAGCTGAGAGCATACCACTGCACTCCACCCTGGGCAACAGAGAGAGACTCTGTCTCAAAAATAAATAAATAAATAGAGAAGCTGTTGAAAGGCATGAAAACCAAAGAGATGTTGTGTTCAAACACCAAAGAGAAACTCCATACCAAGATGGGGCGAGGGGGCGGGATGAGCCTGGGGAGTTGCAGGGGTTTCAAAACCAGACTAAGGAGTTCAACCTTCCATCTCACAGACCCTAGAGCTTTGTCTCCCCCTGCTCTCCGCCTTCCCAAAGACAGGAGGGTTCTAGCCCAAGTCATAGGCTCAGGTATTCATGCTCCATGAACTCACCTGCATCTCTTCACCCTGCAGGAACCAGGCCCAGCCCAGAATTGGCCAGTGAGGCCGAGGAGGTGAAGGAAAAGGTTTGCCGGCTGAACCAGGAGGTAGGTTGAGGTTGGCTCAGAGATGTGCCTGATATAAGAGCATTTCAGGCCCAGCACAGTGGCTCACTTTATGTCAGGAGTTCGGGACCAGCCTGGCCAACATAACGAAACCCCATCTCTACCAAAAACACAAAAATTACCTAGGCACCTGTAGTCCTAGGTAACTCGGGAGGCTGAGGCAGGAGAATCACTTGAACCTGGGAAGTGGAGGCTGCAGTCAGCTGAGGTTGCGTCACTGCACTCCTGCCTAGGCAACAGCGTGAGACTCCCTCTCAAAAAAAAAAAAAAAAAAGAGCATTTCAGATTCTGGAGCCAGAGACTGAAATTGAAATATTCATGCTAGGCCGTGCACGGCAGCTCACATCTGTAATCCCAGCACTTTGGGAGGCCGAAGCAGGCAAATCACCTGAGTTTGGGAGTTCGAGACCAGCCTGACCAACATGGAGAAACCCTGTCTCTGCTAAAAATGCAAAATTAACCAGGCGTGGTGGTGCATGCATGCCTGTAGTTCCAGCTACTCAGGAGGCTGAGGCAAGAAAATTGCTTGAACCTGGGAGGCGGAGGTTGCCGTGAACCAAGGTCACCCCATTGCACTCCAGCCTGGGCAACAAGAGCGAAACACTGTCTCAAAAAAAAAAAAGAAAAAATTCATGCTAGCTAGATGAACTTGGGCAAGTCCCACAACCACTCTGGACTTAAACTTCCTCATCTAAAATGGGGAAAATAGTAGTATGTACTTCCCGGAGTTTTGAGGATGAAATGAGAACGCACGTGTGCCTGATCCAGTCCCTGGCCCATCATAGGCACTCAGTACTAGTTGGTTCCCTTCCTTCCCGACTGGCTGAGGTTTCCCAGCCTAATAAGAGGATTTCTTCTCCCTCTACCACTGTGGGAGTGTTTCCTGCCCAGGCCCCTTTCCCCTGTCCTTACCCCAGCCATGGGTAATGAGTGCTAAGCAAGTGTGGGGCAGAGGACAGGGAGGCTGAGAGGCCTTCAAGCCTCAGGGAACTGGATCCAGATGTGCCTATAATCCCGGCACTTTGGGAGGCTGAGGCAAGGAGATCACAAGGTTAGGAGATCGAGATCATCCTGGCTAACATGGTGAAACGTTGTCTCTACTAAAAATACAAAAAATTAGACAGGCGTGGTGGCACATGCTTATAGTACCAGCTACTTGGGAGGCTGAGGCAAGAGAATCACTTGAACCTGGGAGGCGGAGGTTGCAGTGAGCTGAGATTGCACCACTGCACTCCAGCCTGGGTGAAGAGCAAGACTCTGTCTCAACAAACAAACGAAAACAGATGTCTGAATTGTGTTCAGGAAGAGTCTAGATCAGGCGTCCCCAAACTATGGCCCCCATGCGGCCCCCTGAGGCCATTTATCCGACCTCCCCACCACACTTCAGGAAGGGGCAACTCCTTCATTGGTGGTCAGTGAGAGGAGCACAGTATGTGGCGGCCCTCCAACGGTCTGAGGCACAGTGAACTGGCCCCCTGTGTAAAAAGTTTGGGGACGCCTGGTCTAGATCCTATATGCTGAGCCTCTGCGTCTGCCTCCTCCCGGAGGGATTTCAGACTTGTCACCACAGAGCAACCAAGCCCAGCCCCTGGGAGCCGGCCTTCCCCGTGTTCTCATAAACATCCCGTAGCCTGGAGGGGTGGCACCTGAGCTGGTTCAGGCCCCGAGGCCTGGGTGGGGCTGGCACATGTTGAGCAAGCTTGAGGGCCAGTCTGCTCAAGGCCTGGGGCCTCACTCAGTTCTAGGCCAGTGTTTTGCAAACAAGCATCTATCAGAACTACCTGACAACCTATTAAGGGCAGACTTCTGAGCCTCTCAGGATTTGAAATGTCTGGGGTGGGACCCAGAAATGCGCATTTTAAAAAGTTTCTCAGTTGATTCTATACTCCCTGAAGTTTGAAAAGCACTGATAGAGACCCTTGAGCTTGTGCGATGGAATGGGCTAAGAATAAGGCTGTGCCTTCACAGATGTGGCCTCTTGGATCATTTTTTTTTTTTTTTTTTGAGACGGAGTTTCACTCTTGTTACCCAGGCTGGAGTGCAGTGGCGTGATCTCGGCTCACCGCAACCTCCGCCTCCTGGGTTCAGGCAATTCTCTTGCCTCTCAGCCTCCTGAGTAGCTGGGATTGCAGGCATGTGCCACCATGCCCAGCTAATCTTTTGTATTTTTAGTAGAGACGGGGTTTCACAGTGTTGACCAGGATGGTCTCCATCTCTTGACCTCGTGATCCGCCCGTTTCGGCCTCCCAAAGTGCTGGGATTATAGGCGTGAGCCACCGCGCCCGGCCCTCTTGGAGCATTTTTCGACATCCTGGAAGAGCTCATGCATGTGTGTGTGTTGGGGGGAGGGGGGCGGGGATATAGCAATATCTGCTGCCCCAAATCCTTTGTGGAAAGAGACTGAGGCATTTTACATGTAGGCAAAAAGAACCCTCGTCCTGCTTTCTTCCCAGGGTGGCCATGAGCAGAAAGTGACTGTGAAACAGCTTTGTGAACTGGAGCGGGGGGTGCACCTGGCTATTACTGTGGCACCTGTGAAACAACTCAATGTGTTTTCAACAGATCTGTCGTCTCAATCAGGAGGTGTCTCAGCTTAGCCGGGAGCTGCGGCATATCATGGGCCTGCTGCAGGCCAGGCTGGGTCCCCCAGGCCACGCAGCAGGCTCCGCTTGGACCCCAGACCCTCCTTGTCCGCAGCTGAGGCCACCATGCCTCTCCCCTTGTGCATCCAGATCACCACCCAGCCTCCAGGATACTACACTTGCTGAAGTTCACCCCCCAGCCAGTATGGGGACCATGGAGACAGGGACTGAGTCCCTGGACTCGAGACCTTCCCTATTGCCTCCCTACCCGCCAGAGCCTGACCCTCTGGGACCCTCTCCAATGCCAGAGGCCTCACCCCCAACCCCAAGCCTCATGAGGCGCAGTTTCCAGTCCAGGTCAGACATGTTCCACTGACCCTGGCCCAGGGCCCAGGCCTGCCGGGGGTGGGCGCTGCTGCTCACCATTCTGGGAGGGCCTGGGCCCCTTGGCCCCCTGCCTTGGGGTCAGCAGCCACCAGCTGGCCTGGTTGGCTCTGGATTTCTGGACTTTTTAACCAAGCCTGGTTACCTCTGATGCTATTCCCTTTTCCAAGCCTTCCCCAACCTCCCCCTCTGTGAGGGGAGCCACCTGAGGGCCGTGGAACCCAGCAGGCATGAGACGAACCGCAGTGCCCATTGGACTGGGCAGATGAGATCCTACTTTCTCCCCAGGACCTGGAGGCAGGTAGAGATGGGGAGCAGAGGGGAAGGGCAAGGGACCCAGCTCCAGCCTAGGACATGAAGGCAAGACCAGGCAGGATCACAGCAAGTGAGACAGGTTGCAGGATTTAGCCTGGAGATAGCTTAGTGATATCGTGGGGTCTTCTGTCTCAGCGCCTGGGTCTCTGCTGAAGACCTTAAGAGCAATGTTACTGGCGGGGTGCAGTGGCTCTCGCCTGTAATCCCAGCACTTTGCGAGGCCAAGGCAGGCTGATCACCTGAGGTCAGGAGTTCGAGACCAGCCTGACCAACATGAAGAAACCCCATCTCTACTGAAAATACAAAATTAGCTGGGAATGGTGGCGCATGCCTGTAATCTCAGCTACTTAGGAGGATGAGGCAGGAGAATCGCTTGAACTCGAGAGGTGGAGGTTGTGGTGAGTCGAGATTGTGCCCTTGCACTCCAGCCTGGGCAACAAGAGCAAAACTTCTTCTAAAAAAAAAACAAAAAACTTTTTTGCCTGACATGGTGGCTCACCGCCAGCACTTTGGGAGGCCGAGGCGGGTGGATCACAAGGTCAGGAGTTCAATACCACCCTGGCCAAGATGGTGAAACCCCATCTTTATTTAAAAAAAAAAAAAAAAGAGGAAAAAAAATTTTTTTTTTTTTAAATTAGCCAGGTATAGTGGTGCATGCCTGTGGTTCCAGCTACTCCAGAAGCTGAGGTGGGAGGATGACTTGAACCCAGCCTGGGCAACATAGCAAGACCCCCCCCCCCCACTCTGCCATGCCCCATCTCTATAAAAATAAAAAAATTAGCCAGGTGTAGTGGTGTGTGTCTGTGGTCCCAGCTACTCCAGAGGCTGAGGTGGGAGGATCACTTGAGCCCAGGAGGTTGAGGATGCAGCGAACATTGATCACACTGCATTCCAGCCTGGCTGATAGAGTGAGACCCTGCCTCAAAAACAAAAAACCCAGGACATCTGGCTACCATGGGCCGACATGCCATCTGGCAATAACTGAAATCAGCAGGGGCCAGGTGGCCACTGTCCTCCTTTATGGGATCTGCTCTGCGCCCTACTTCACAGTCACCACTTGCAGTCAAGAGTTTCATCATCATCTCCCGACACCCGGCTAGCTTCCCTTGTTTGAAACTTTTGTCAGGTCTCTGTAGGTATTTGAGTTCCCAAAACTTGAGTGTCCATCAGAACTCCCTGAGATCCCATTAAAATGCAGATTCTGCCAGGACAGTGGCTCAAAAATAAATAAATAAATGAAAAGCAGATTCCTGGGCCTCACCCAATGTGGAATGTCTGGGGTGGAGCCCACGGGTGGAGTTGCAACCCCTGCCTCCTTACCTAAGAGCCTGTTCCCAGGTCCCTGTGCCTAACAGGTGCTTTTGGGGCCCAGTAGTGTCTGCTTCTACTCCTAGGCCTGAGTCTGGCAACATCTCTGTTTCTGTCTCTCTGCAGGCTGTCTCTCAAGCTGGTCTCTGCTGCTGCTAGCAACTCAAAAATCCTAACAGCACGCCCTGTCCCTCCCCTGACCCCCAGACCTCTGCCAAGCCTGTTCTCCCCCATGACAACGTGGTCTCACTCAGGGCCTGGACGGCTCCAAAACTCACCCAGGTCTCCAGCTCTCCTCTACCACCCAACATCTTGGGCTCACTTTTGGATAGAAAATAAAGTCTTTATTTTTGTGGTTATTGGCTCTGGGTGTATCTGGGGGTTAGTCTGAGAGTCCCAGGGCTTTGGAGGAGCAACAAAGCAATCACTCCCCACCCCCACCCCCACCCCCACCCCCCTCACCCCCGCTGTACCCCCCGGGCCCCGTTGCTACCTCTAGGAAGGCCGGAGGCACCCGCCAATCTATTTGGCACCACATTCACACCACCAGGGGCCCCAGAAATGAGTGAGAAACCTTAATTAGTCACTATGGGCCTGTTAATATTCCCTTCTCCCCTGCACCTCAGTCATAGCCACACAAACACAGTCTGTGGGAAGGACAGAGTCCTGGCTCCGGCCCACCTCCAGCCTTGGAAAGGAGGGCCCAGGGGACTACCCCTCCCTCCTGTGTAAGGAACTGTTGCAGAGCTGGGTATGGAAGCGGGGCTGGGGGAAGAGCTAGCCTGTCACCAGCCAAAGCCTGCTAGGAATCCCACTCTGCCCCATCCACTCTGTCCTTCCAACAAGCCCGCCTCCCTCTTCCCTTTCACCTCTCTCATGATCACCGGCACAGGAGTGGGGATTGTGTGTTATGGATGTAAGAAAGAGACGCCCTGCTGACCAGATGGAACTAGATGTGGGCACAGTGTTGTGGCAGGTTGTCCCAGAGAGGTCGATTCTCCAGCTGAGGCTCCAGGATATGCCTGGTGTTGGCCAGTACTACAGGCACAATGGCCACAGCTGTCTCCAGTGAGCTTTGATTCCACACAGGTTTTCAGTAGTGTCCCTGGAGGGTAACATGCAAAGGAAGAGGAGGAGGTTCTAGTCTGTGTTGAGAGGTAAGGGTGGGCGGAATCAGAAGCCGGCCCAATCCATATTCAGAGGAGCAGAAGAATAGTCCTGATCCATATGGGGAGGTGCAGAGTGGGGGTGGTTCTAGTCTTTATTTTCGGATGGAGAGGGCCGAGGCAGAGGTTGTCCAGCTCTATATTCCGCGTCAGAGAAAAGAGCTGACCCTGGCTGGGAGCAGGGAAAGGCTGGGAGCAGGGGAAGGCAGAGGCGGAGATGGTCTTTGTGCCGGCCCCCACACACACCAAGTAGGGGGTGGTGGCAGAAGCTCTCCCTTTGATCTCACCCAGCATCCTGCAGAGAACCCTTCCTACTGCCTTTCATCGCTTTCATCGCCTTCCCCATCACAGAGGCCCCCAGCAATCGGGCTTCCCAAGCTGACTTGGCCGGAAAGCACAGACAGGGGCTTCTCCAGATCAGCGAGTTTACAGGACTGGTCCACGCAGCCTCGCGTGCATATTCATTCGCACCATGTTTTTCCTTTCCCAATTCTGCACACACAGTCCTCTGCCTTCTTCCAACTCTCCACCACCCGCCTTCCCTCGGGCGTCCGGAACCGGCGGTGACGCGGGTGGCAGGCTTGGTCTTAAAAAGTTCCCGGCCATAGGCCGGGTGCGGTGGCTCTGGCCTGTAATCTCAGCACTTTGGGAGGCTGAAGAGGGCGGATCACCCGAGGTCGGGAGTTTAAGACCAGCCTGGTCAAGATGGTGAAACCCCGTCTCTACCAAAAATACAAAATTAGCCGAGCGTGGTGGTGCATGACTTTAATCCCAGCTACTCGGGAGGCTGAGGCAGGAGAACCGCTTGAACCCGGGAGGCAGAGGTTGCAGTAAGCCGAGATCGCACCACTGCACTCCAGCCTGGACGACAGACTGAGACTCCTCAAAAAAAAAAAAAAAAAAAAAAAAAAATACCCAGCCGGGCTCCGCCTCGCAGTCAGCCGGCTCCACCCTAAGCCCAAGTCCCAGGCTGCCGCCGACTCCTCCCAGCGCTGCGAACTACAAGTCCCGCCATCCCTCGCGCGCGCCCTCCAGCCACTCCCGCGTTCCTACCGGCGCCGCTGGGTAGGTCGGCCAAGAGTGCCTTCCATTGGTCTCTCCTCCCTGTCAATCACCTGGGGAGTATTGAGGGGCGGGATGGAGGTGGAGATCCGGATCCGGAGCGGCTGAAAGGCGGAAGTGGAGGCCGGAGCCTGGGACACCGCCGGGGGGGGGAAAAGAAGCGGAGCCCGTCCGAGACCCGGCCCCAAGTAACGCCGCCGTCCCGGAGCCGCCGTGAGTATGACTGTCCCCGGACCTGGTGTCTCGCCTGCGTTGAAGCATCTCCAGGGCAGCCCTTACTCCCTACCCAGCCCGTTTAGGGGGATACTGACCCCTCCCCCGACCCGTAGCCCCCTCCTAAGGGGTTCCCCAGGCGTCGGGCCAAAGGAGCGGGGGAGCTTCTTTCTTTAGCTTACCTGCCTTTCTTGAGCCTTAAGGAAACCCCTATGACTGTCCTCTGGCCTGTCCATTCCAGTTGTGGGAGAGAGGAACCCTAAGTTCCGCTCCCCCTGCTCCCAGAATCGAAGGATCTTTGCCAGGTGTGAAGGAACCTGTCCTTCTTGTCTTTTAGAAGTGACGGGGAGTGCTGTCTGTCGCCGTTTTTCTTCCTCCTGTCCCATAAAACCAGTTGTCCCCTCCAGCCCTAGAGGAATATCTCGATTTCCTATGGGGGAGGGGGTCGTCTGGGTGAGACCGTTCCACACGCACAGAAGTGTATTTGCGTTCCCGCAACTCCTTACTTCCCTCTTTCCTCAAGCCAGAAAATCAGCCAGGACCTCAGAGCTAAAAGTCTGGGTCACTTAGTAGGAATGAACTGTTTTCTTGCTTTGCCCCTTCTGTCTCCCAGCCCTGTTATCTAGTTATGTTGTTCTCTGAGTGTCTCTCTCTTTCCGCCCCCGAAGAATTTAGCTGAGGTTTGCTCAATCCTAGCTACAGATCACAGATCAGGGTGGATATGCCCATTCATTATCTTCTCTCCCCTCCCCCCTTGCTCCAGGCTCAGCTCTGTCCTCCCAGAGCACGTGAGTGGTTTCCAAGCCGCCTCAAAGGGACTGCTTCTCCTGGGACTGCTGTCCGTGTGTCTCTAGGCAGGAGAATAAGACCCAAAATGAGGAGTCTGGAATTGAAGAATCATCTCTTTCCCACTTACAGACACACACACATAAACCACCCGGAGCAACAGGTTCATGCCACGCTGGTCTCTAATCCCTTCTGGGCTTGGACTTATTACTGAGGACTAAGTCAAGATCCCACTGGCAGTTCTGGGATCTGAATTGTAGCCTAAGGAATTCCCACACATGCCAGAAAGTGCCGGTTCCCTCAATCGTATTGACTATGATTCCTGTCTGTTGCTTGGGGCTTAGGTGTGTGAAATAGCTTCTGTCTCTGACCAAGCTTTGTTATGTGGCCAAAGTACAGGCTGGAGACTGTACCTTAATGAGGAGTAGCCTGGCTCTGAGGCCATGACTGACCCTTGCTATCTACAGTGGAGGAAGGGGCGGGAGCCATGCAGCCCGTGGGAATGTCTGTAGCTCTTCAGTTTTCTGACCTACCTTTACCACCCTCTCGTGCCGCTTAAAAGTGCTGTTTTTTGGCATTGACGTGTTTTTGAGTACTTCTGGACAGTCGCTAGTGTCTGATTTCTACAGTCTTGTGAGTAGACCCAGGACTTATTTCACTTTCCCCCAGCACCCTCCCTTCCCCCTGCTGGAGTGCAGTGGCCCCATCTCAGCTCACTGCAATCTCCACCTCCCAGGTTTAAGCAAGTCTCTGCCTCAGCCTCCCGAGTAGCTGGGATTACAGGCGCATGCCACCATACCGGCTAACTTTTGTATTTTTAGTAGAGACAGGGTTTCACCATGTTGGCCAGGCTGGTCTTGAACTCCTGACCTCATGATCCGCCTGCCTTGGCCTCCAAAAGTGCTGGGAGTACAGGCGTGAGCCACTGCACCCAGCCTACTTGTTTCACTTTTTGTTGGACAGCAGAAGCCTTCCTTATTAGGGTCAACAGCTGGATCACAAGCTCTTTATCTGTGTGGGTTCCTTGGGGGGTTATTGGAGACTTCTTCAGCCAATCTAGTTTCTCTGATCTGGTCAGCCTGGGCATCTGAGGGGCAGGGCCGGAGAGGCCTGACTGCTCACTGGCCATTGGTCTCTGACCAGACTTAGGTCTTCAGGAGTGGACCATGGTTTGTCACTCTTCAGGAGTCCTGGGATGAGACTGACCAGCCTTCTGAGGGACCTTTTTTCCTTTGTCTGGACATGCTCTTCTAGCTCTGACTCTGAAACGATTTTTTTTTGTTTATTTTTCCTTTGGGATGGAGTCTTGCTCTGTCACCGAGGCTGGAGCGCAGTGGTATGATCTCCGCTCACTGCAACCTCCACCTCCTGAGTTCAAGGGCTTCTCCTGCCTCAGCCTCCCAAGTACCTGGGATTACAGGGGCGTGCCACCACGCCCGGCTAATTTTTGTGTTTTTAGTAGAGATGGGGTTTTGCCGTGTTGGCCAGGCTGGTCTTGAACTCCTGACCTCAGGTGATCCACTCACCTCAGCCTCCCAAAGTCCTGGGATGACAGGCATGAGCCACTGTACCCAGCCTGAAATGACTTTTGAAGGGGAAGCTCTGCCATTTAGAGAGACAAGGAAGGCCCCAGTGCTTTGGGAGGGTATGCAGCTGCTTCTGGCATCCAGAAATTATAGTTGGAGCAGTGGTCTGACTGCTCGGCGAAAGAGCGATGGCTCTGTGTGTGACAGAAACCCCTCCTTTCTGATGCTGTTCCTCTCCTGCCCTCTTGCCTCTCACGATTAGTGGGCTGTTAAACTGTAGAGGGGCAGTAACACTAATTTTTAAAAATCATTTTAAAGTTACAAAGTTATTTTCATACATATTCCTCACAGCTACCCTGGGAATACTGAGGTTTGTTTCCCCACTTGTTTTTAATTTTTGTTACTTTTCTTTTTTTTTCTGGAGTAAGATAAGGCAAGTATGTGTAAAAGAACTTAAGTAGCTCGCCTAAGGTCATGCATTTAGAAAGTGGTAGGGCTGGGGCTGGGATTTGGGGTCAGATGTGACCTTATCTTTTAACAGTGGGCCTTCTTTGGCCTGGTTTGTTTGCTAAATGAATGAACATGCAGGGTGAGTGCGCTGCAGCACAAGGGCAGACTGTTAACCCTTTAGCCCTCCTCATCACTGGCACACCTCTTCTCGTTTTCTTCCCCCACCTCTACCCAAACTCCTGTCTTCTCTCTTGACCCCTTTCTTCTCTGCGTCTGAGGACCAAGACAGCTAGGAGTCCCAAGTCAGTCCTCTTCAGGGCCTGAGAGTTTGCTGACATCTGCATGCCATTAATTTTTTGGGAACCTGAAAGTCTTAATGGCTAGAAAATGAAAGTTAAAGTAAGTGAACTCAAGGGTCCCTCTGGGCAGGGTTGAGGGGGAACCAGCAGAGGAGGCCTCTGATTAGTCCCGTTTCCCGACTGGTACTGCCTGCTGATTGCAAGTGGGAAGAATGTGGCTGGCCACCAGGAGCTCTTGTCACTAGAATTTACATGGAAACAAAGCAAGATCATACCTTTTTTGTTTTTGTTTTTTTTTTTGAGACAGAGTCTTGCTTTTGTTGCCCAGGCTGGAGGGCAGT
Organism: Saimiri boliviensis; assembly: GCF_048565385.1. NCBI lineage: Eukaryota > Metazoa > Chordata > Mammalia > Primates > Cebidae > Saimiri > Saimiri boliviensis. Next base: position 47,602,760 of record NC_133465.1, on the reverse strand, counting down.
GGCGTGATTGGCTCACTGCAACCTCCACCTCCCAGGTTCAAGCAATTCTCCTGCCTTAGCCTCCTAAGTAGCTGGGATTACAGGTGCACACCACCACACCCGGCTAGTTTGTGTATTTTTAGTAGAGATGAAGTTTCTCCATGTTGGCCAGGCTGGTCTCAAACTCCTGACCTTGTGATCTGCCCTCCTTGACCTTCCAGAGTGCTGGGATTACAGGCATGAGCCACCGTGCCCGGCCAAGAGCATACATTTAAATTCAGCCCACCAGGCAAGTACTTTTGTTACTTCCTGCCCTTCCCCAGGAAACAGGCAGTGTGGTAGGGTGGAAGGCACTAGAACTTTGGAGGCAGTTGGACCTGAGTTCTCATTCCGACTCCCCGCCACTTATCAGTTGTGTGACCTTGGGCTTATTAATTGACCTCACTGAGCCTATGTTTCTTCCGGTAAAATGGGGATGCTAAATACCGTGCAGAATTAGAAGCAAAGAAAGGAGCTAGTCCAGTGCTGGCACAGACTAGAAAACAGCTTTTGCCTCTGATGGGTAGATCAGGGTTTGAAGGTAAATCATAAAATCATAATTCAACATTAAGATTCTTTCTTTCTTTTCTTTTTTTTTTTGAGACAGAGTCTCATTCTGTCACCCAGGCTGGAGTGCAATGGTGTGATCTCAGCTCACTATAACCTCCCCCTCCTGAGTTCAAGTGATTCTCCTGCCACAGCCTCTTGAGTAGCTGGGATTACAGGCGTGCGCCACCATGCCCAGCTAATTTTTTTTTTTTTTTTTTTTTTTTGAGTTGGAGTCTAGCTCTGTCGCCAGGCTGGGGTGCAGTGTGGGATCTTGGCTCACTGCATCCTCCACCACCCGGGTTCAAGCAATTTTCCTGCCTCAGCTTCCCAAGTAGCTGGGACTACAGGCGCGTACCACCATGCCCAGCTAATTTTAATATTTTTAGTAGAGATGGGGTTTCACCATGTTGGCCAGGATTGTCTCCTAACTCTGGACTTCAGGTGATCCACCCACCTTGGCCTCCCAAAGGGCTGGGATTACAGGTGTGAGCCACTGTGCCCGGCCCTAATTTTTGTATTTTGAGTAGAGATGGGGTTTCTCCATATTGGTCAGACCTCCTGACCTCAGGTAATCGCGACCAGCCTTGACACTGATTTTGATTCAACATTTGTACCAAATATATGCTGGGGCCTGGCACAGTGTCTCATGCCCGTAATCACAGCACTTCAAGAGGATCGCTTGATCCCAGGAGTCCAAGACCAGCCTGGGTTCACGGGCGTGGTCGCACTGTGTGTTGTGTTTTTTTTTTTTTTTGAAGTGGAGTCTTGCTCTGTCACCCAGGCTGTAGTGCAGTGGCTCAATCTCAGCTCACAGCATCCTCTCCCGCCCGGGTTCAAGCAATTCCCCTGCCTCAGCCTCCTGAGTAGCTGGAACTACAGGTGCACACCACCACACCCGGCTAATTTTTTTTTTTGTATTTTAGTAGAGATGGGGTTTCACCATGTTGGCCAGGATGGTCTCCATCTCCTGGCCTCATGATCCACCTGCCTCAGCCTCCCAAAGTGCTGGGATTACAGGCATGAGCCACTGTGCCCGGCCAATCCTAGCACTTTGGAAGGCTGAGGCAGGTGGATCCCCGAGGTCAGGAGTTTGAGACCAGCCTGGCCAAGGTGGTAAAACGCTGTCTCTACTAAAAATACAAAAATTAGGTATGTTGGCGCATGCCTGTAATTCCAACTACTTGAGAGACTGAGGCAGGAACCTGGCAGGCATTTAAACCTTGGAGACAGATGTTGCGGTGAGCCAAGATTGTGCCACTGCACTCTAGCCTGGGTGATAGAGCAAGATTCTGTCTCAAAAGAAAAGAAAAGACCAGCCTGGGCTACATAATGAGACCCGATCTCTAAAACAAAAACAAAATGTCTGCTGAGATGCCTTGTACTTTGCTTGATGGTTTCACAAATTGTCTTATTTCATAGACATTGAACAGAATTGATGTGGGTTGAATTCCCATTTTACAGAAGAGAACACTGCCACTTCAGTCTTTCTTAGTGGTAAGCATTTTAATATTTAAAAAGTCCTGCAGCTACCATAGATTAGAATGCAAAGTTTGCATGAACTGAGGCTAAAACAGGAAACTTTAAGATAATTTTTTTCTTGGGACAGGGCCTTTCTCACTCAGGCTGGAGTGCAGTGGTATGATCACTGCTTACTGCAGCTTTGACCTCCTGGTCCCAAGTGATCCTCCCACCTCACCCTCCCAAATAGCTGGGACTATAGGTGTGTACCACTATGCCTGACTAGTTTTTGTATTTTTAGGACAGACAGGGTTTTGCCGTGTTGCCCAAAATGGTCTCAGAATTCCTGGGCTGAAGTGATCCTCCTCCTTTGGCCTCCCAAAGTGCTGGGATTATAGGCATGAGCTACTGCACCTGGCCAAAGACGATACTTTGGTTGTAGCCAGCTGCTTTAGGTTCGACTCTCAAATTCCTGGGAGTGTTCCTCTCCCCTGACTTGAGTTGAGGGTACATTTTTGGGGCTGTTTGAGAAGCACTGCTTTGGGTAGAATTTATAAATTAGGACATGCCAAAATCCAGGTAATCGTGATTTCAGGAACCTTGGCAAAGGAGAATTGAAATATTTTTGGAGTCCTCTGCATTAATAGCTTGGTATTGTAAGAGATTAGTTTTCCAGGTAAATAGTCCCATCCTCTAACTGTAAGAACAGTAATATAAATAAAAGCTAAACTTTTATTTTTGTCATGTGCCAGGCACTCTTCTGAGCCCTAAGCATGTGTTAACTCCTTTAATGCCCCAACAATCCCAGGAGGTAGGTTCCATGTTTAAACCCCATGTTGGAGTGGGGGGCTGTGTAGTGATGGCAGAGGTGTCACTGTTCAGTACAGCGTCTCTGACCTATCTTTGGGCTAAATGCTTACTGTTCACTTTGCCTTGAAGGATCTTCTCCACCTCATGTGCCTGGAAACTGCATCTCCTTGCTTTTCTCTTGAAGCTCAGTTTGAATGCCACGTCCTGTGAAGCCTTCCTTGCCCCAAATAGGCTGAGGACTTTTCTCCTCCATGGGCTTTCTTCTCACTGCTTTCTTATTGTTCCTTGTCTGCCTCATCCTCTAATGTATGAGCCCTTAAGGGCACAGATCAGATCCTGTTTCATCTTTGTGTGTTTTAGGGCCTAGTATGGCACTCAGCATAGTAGGCCCCCTGCTGCTGAAGTTGTTAAAGGAGAGGGGGCAGACAATCAAATGTATCCTTGAAGGAAACACCAAACACCTGCCTACTTTTTTTTTTTTTTTTTTTTGAGGCAGAGTCTTGCCCTGTTGCCCAGGCTGGAGTGCGATGGCGCAATCTCGGCTCACTACGACCTCCGCCTCCCAGGTTCGAGTGATTCGCCTGCCTCAGCCTCCCGAGTAGCTGGGATTACAGGCATGTGCCACCATGCTCAGCTAATTTTTTGTATCTTTAGTAGAGACGGGGTTTCACCATGTTGGGCAGGCTCGCCTCAAGCTCCTGACCTTGTTATCCACCCCACCTCAGCCTCCCAAAGTGCTGGGTTTACAGGCGTGAGCCACTGCACCTGGCCTCACCCACTTCTTTTAACACACACTTTCCTTCCTTTGCACACTTTGAATGTCTTGAACCTAGGATTCAAACTTACATCCATCTGATCCTCCAGCTCGAGCCATATCTTTGGTCCATCCCCCAGAAAGTTGCTCACAGACGAATGGGAGAACAAACAGGTAAATAGAATGAATGTTATCGTACAGATGATGGGGAGCAGGTCACAAACTCAATTTTCAGAAGTTAAGATTCCAAATCTCCATTTCTGGTGAAGGGTTTAGTGGCATAATGAGGGCGTGGCCCTGACTAGCTGCAGTCCTGCTGACTGGCTTTTGCCGTGTGTGTGTCTGAGGGCAGAGCCACCAGGCTTCTGCAGCTCTGTGTGGTGAGGCAGCATCGACCTCAGGCCAGTACTTAACAAGGCTCAGTGAAGGTGAATTTCCCTCTGCCTGTGGGTGCTGTTCTGCATGTCTGCACAAGGCTCGTTCCTGAGTGAAGGTGGCATAAGAAAGTGGTGACATCAGCTGTTCAGACCAGTGGCAGCCCTCTCATGTGTATTCCACAGATGGGGTCTTTAAAATTCCCTGACCCTATGCCTGCAGTGCTTGGATATCCTCTGCTCACCTTGAGGCCAGTCTCCTGTTGTTGCTGTTCTTGTTGTTGAGACAGATTCTTGCTCTGTTGCCCAAGTTGGGGTGTAGTGGTGCAGTCTCAATTCACTGCGGCCTTAACTGCCTGGGCTGAAGTGATCCTCCTACCTCAGCCTCCCAAGTAGCTGAGACTACAGGTATACACCACTATGCCTGGCTAATTTTTTTTTTTTTTTTTTTTTTTTTAAGACGGACCCTTGCTCTGGCACCTAGGCTGGAGTGCTGTGGTGCAATCTCGGCTCACCACAACCTCCACCTCCTAGGTTCAAGTGATTCTCCTGAGTAGCTGAGATTACAGGCACACGCCACCATGCCCAGCTAATTGTGAGACAGAGTCTCCCTCTGTTGCCCAGGCTGGAGTGCAGTGGCGTGATCTTGGCTCCCTGCAACCTCTGCCTCCTGGGTTCAAGTGATTCTTGTACTTTAGCCTCCCAGGTAGCTGGGATTACAGGTGCCTGCCATCATGCCCAGCCAATTTTTGTATTTTTAGTAGAGACGGGGTTTCACCGTGTTGACCAGGCTGGTCTTGAATTCCTGACCTCAAGTGATCCACCCGCCTTGGCCTCTCAAAGTTCTGGGATAATAGGCATGAGCCACCATGCCCAGCCCCAGCTAATTTTTTTTTTTTTTTTTTTGAGACGGAGTTTCGCTCTTGTTACCCAGGCTGGAGTGCAATGGCGTGATCTCAGCTCACCGCAACCTCCGCCTCCTGGGTTCAGGCAATTCTCCTGCCTCAGCCTCCCGAGTAGCTGGGATTACAGGCACGTACCACCATGCCCAGCTAATTTTTTTGTATTTTTAGTAGAGACGGGGTTTCACTATGTTGACCAGGATGGTCTTGATCTCTTGACCTCGTGATCCACCCGCCTCGGCCTCCCAAAGTGCTGGGATTACAGGCTTGAGCCACCACGCCCGGCCCAGCTAATTTTTTATTTTTTTTGTAGAGACGTGGTCTCCCTGTGTTGCTGAGGCTTAATAAACTTACTCTTTTTAAGAATAGTTTTAGAAAAATTACGAAGCTAGTGCAGAGAGTTTTCTCACAATCCCCCACATCCAGTTTCCCCTGTTAACATTTTATATTAGTATGTATTTACATTAAAGTCTATCCTTTACTCAGATGTTCTTAGGTTTTTACCTGATGTCCTTTTACCATCCCAGGACCCCACATTACTTATATTCGTCATCTCCTTAGGCTCCACTTGGCTATGCCAGTTTCTCAGACTTTTCTTGTTTTTTATGACATTGACAGTTTTGAGGAATGCTGGGCAGGTATCTAAAGAGTATTTCAGCCAGGCACGGTGGCCCACACCTGTAATCCCAGCACTTTAGGAGACCGAGGTGGGCGGATCATTTGAAATCAGGAGTTCAAGATCAGCCTGGCCATCATAGTGAAACTCTGTCTCTACTAAAAATACAAAAATTGGCCAGGTGTGATGGTGGTTGCGTGTATTCTCAGCTACTTAGGCTGAGGCACAAAAAATCGCTTGAACCGGCCGGGCGTGGTGGCTCACACCTGTAATCCCAGCACTCTGGGAGGCCGAGGCAGCAGATCATGAGGTCAGGAGATTGAAACCATCCTGGCCAACATGGTGAAACCCCATCTCTACTAAGAATACAAAAATTAGCTGGGTGTGGTGGCATGCACCTGTAGTCCCAGCTACTTGAGAGGCTGAGGCAGGAGAACTGCTTGAACCTGGGAGGTGGAGGTTGCAGTGAGCTGAGATTGTGCCACCTGGCGACAGAGCAAGACTGTCACAAAAAAAAAAAAAAAAAAAAAAAAAATCACAGAATAAGAGTTCATCTCAAGAAAAATAATTTAAAAAAAAATAAAAAATAAAGAGGATCTCTTCTCAACTGGGATTTGTCCAGTGTTTTTCTCTTTTTGATAGAGTGTTCACTCTGTCGCCCAGGCTGGATTGCAGTGGGGCAGTCTGGGCTCGAGCCATTCTCTTACCTCAGCCTCCCAAGTAGCTGGGACTACAGAAACGCACCACCATGCAGGCATTTTTGTGTTTTTTGTGGAGACGGGGTTTCACCGTGATGTCCAGGCTGGTCTCAAACTCCTGGGTTCAAGCAATCTGCTTGCTTCGGCCTCCCAAAGTGCTGGGATTACATGTGTGAGCCACCACGCCTGGCTATGGCCAGTGTTTTTCTCATAATTAGACTGCACTGAGTCTTTGGGAGGAGGACCATTGAGGTAAAGGGCTGTTTTCATCACATTGTGTCAAGGGGTACATACAATCCACATGCCTTTCCATGACTGATGTCAACCATGATCCCTTGGCTGAGGTGATATGTGTGAGGCTTCTCTGTGAAGTTGTTCTCTCCTTCTTCTTTTCATGCTGCACCCTTTGAAAAAAGTCACTATGTGTAGCCCACACCTAAGGAACAGGGACTTATGTTCATGCTCCCCCTCGTCGAGGGCAGAGTAGCCACATGAATTACTAAATTCTTCTATGCAAGAGACTTGTCTGTTTTTCCCCATTTCTTTTCTTTTACTTATTTATTTATTTTGGAGATGGAGTTTCACTCTTTTCACCCAAACCGGAGTGCAGTGGTATGACCTTGGCTCACTGCAACCTCTGGTTCCCGGGTTCTCCTGCCTCAGCCTCCTGACTAGCTGGGATTCTGTAGTCTCAGCTACCGCCTGTGTAGTGATTCTCTTGTCTCGGCCTCCTGAGTAGCTGGGATTACAGGCACATGCCACCATGCCCGGCTAATTTTTGTATTGTTAGTAGAGGGGTTTCACCGTGTTGGTCAGGCTGGTCTCAAACTCTAGGCCCCAGGTGATCCATCTGACTTGGCATCCCAAAGTGCTGGGATTACAGGCACATGCCACCATGCCTGGCTAATTTTTGTATTGATAGTAGAGAGGGGTTTCACCGTGTTGGTCAGGCTGGTCTGAAACTCCAGGCCCCAGGTGATCCACCTGACTTGGCCTCCCAAAGTGCTGGCCTATTCTCCCCCATTTATTTGTTCAATTATTTATATCAATGTGGATTCCAGGATATTTATTTTACACTTTGGTTTATAATCCAGTGATAAGGCCAGGCTCAGTGGCTCATGCTTGTATTCTCAGCACTTGTGGAGGATAAGGTGGGTGGATCACCTGAGGCCAAGAGTTTGAGACCAGCCTAGCTAGCCAACGTGGTGAAATCCCATCTCTACTAAAAATAAAAAATTATCTGGGTAATTAGAATAATTAATTACACCAGAGTAGCTCACGCTTGTAATCCAAGCTACTCTGGTGGCTGAGGGAGGAGACTTGTTTGAACTAGGGAGGTGGAAGTTGCGGTGAGCTGAGAACCTGCCACTGCACCCCAGCCTGGGCAACAGAGTGAGACTTTGTCTCAAAAATAAATAAATAAATGATCCAATGGTACTTCGTTTTATTGCCCACAATGTTTCAGCTTTGCTCATTGGTTGCTCATTCAGTCTCCTTTGACCTGCCCAGTCATTGTGAGGATTTTTGTTTTTGTTTGTTGCTTACTTCTTTACTTTTTGGCACTGCCAGATTTTGGAGATAGAGTCTTGCTCTGTCACCGAGGCTGGAGTGCAGTGGCACGATCTCAGCTCACTGCGGTCTCCACTTTGCAGGTTCATCCAATTCTCGTGCCTCAGCCTCCTGAGTAGCTGGGATTACAGGTGCGTGCTACCATGCCTGGCTAATTTTTGTATTTTTAGTAGAGACAACGTTTCACCATGTTGGTCAGGCTGGTCTCTAACTCCTGACCTCAGGTGATCCAGCTGCCTCAGCCTCCCAAAGTGCTGGGATTACAGGTGAGAGCCACCATACCCGGCCCCAGGCTTACTTTGTGTATTTCGTGCCACAGTCATAGTTTCAGCTGGTTCGCCAAAGGCCTCTCCCTTTTTCGCAAATGTTTTCTCTCAAGTATGTTGGCATAGAGTGATGTGGATGCCTTGAGTTATCGCTTCCCTTTTTTTTAGATGAAGTCTCGTTCTGTCACACAGGCTGGAGTGCAATTGCATGATCTCGGCTCACTGCAACCTCTGCCTCCCAGGTTTAAGCAATTCTCTTGCCTAAGCCTCCTGAGTAGCTGGGATTACAGGCGTGTGCCACCATGCCTAGCTAATTTTTGTATTTCTAGTAGAGACAGGGTTTCACCGTGTTGGCCAGGCTGGTCTCGAACTCCTGACTTCAGGTGATCCACCCACCTTGGCCTCCTAAAGTGGTGGGATTACAGGTGTGAACCACTGTGCCCAGCTATTATTTCTTCTTTTGATGGTTAGTCATAGTTACTGAAGACGCTGGAGTTGGGTAAGGTAGAGGTGGACCTGGGAAGTCTACTCCATGAGAATCAACTGTGGTCCTGGGAGTTGATCCCAGTAACTGGCTGTCATCCTTCTGTTCACTCTTTTTTTTTTTTTTTTTTTTTTTGAGACGGAGTTTCGCTCTTGTTACCCAGGCTGGAGTGCAATGGCACGATCTCGGCTCACTGCAACCTCCGCCTCCTGGGTTCAGGCAATTCTCCTGCCTCAGCCTCCTAAGTAGCTGGGATTACAGGCACGCGCCACCATGCCCAGCTAATTTTATTGTATTTTTAGTAGAGACGGGGTTTCACCATGTTGACCAGGATGGTCTCGATCTTTTGACCTCGTGATCCACCCGCCTCGGCCTCCCAAAGTGCTGGGATTACAGGCTTGAGCCACCGCGCCCGGCCTCTATTCACTCATTAATACTTCTCTTATCCCTGCATGATGCCATGACTGATCCAAAATGGTCAGATTTGGTCTTCCCTTTGGAATTTACTCTGGAGTTGGGAAGATGAGGTATGTATATATAATTGTTCCCTATTTCAGGTGCTAAGTTCTCCAGCCAAACCCTCCTAGACTCTGGGTCTTGTAAGAGATTCCACGTGGTCCGGGCCAGTGTCTTTTGCTGCCCTTCCAAAATGGACTGCCCCTTGGGAGGGTTTGTGGCTGTTGGCGGGCTCAGGGCAGGCTGTCACTTTGTGCTGTGATCCTGAATCATCGAATAACTTAAATCCTTCTGTTGTACTGTTGTCTCTCTGAAAATGTGTAACTGGAGCCCTGCTGGAAACACTAACTTGGGATCTTAACAGGAGTCGGTTTACAAGCCTCTTGCCTTCTATTCATAGCGCCATGTGTGTCCCCTTCAGGTGGCTGTCAAAAGCATCCCAGGCGTGGAGGAGGGTGTGGGTGGCCTCCCTAACCCTGGCTGCTCTCCTAGTCATCAAATGGCTCTCTGAGCTGCTCAGACTGGTGATGAATGATGCCAATTTCCAAACCTCTAGCATTTGCAGCCTGGTTTTTAAAAGGAACTCTGGTTTCTTTGTCAGCTGCTCTATGCTGTCCCCTCCCCCTCTCCACAACTGAACTGCTTCTTCCCTTTCCTGAAAGAGGCTTTGAGATGGAAGGAAGGGCATTTGGGCTTTAAGATGCTTTGTGGGCCAGGCGCAGTGGCTCATGCCTGTAATCCCAGCACTTTGGGAGGCCAAGGCGGAGGCGATTGCTTGAGCCCAGGAGTTTGAGACCAGCCTGGGCAGCATAATGAAACCCCATCTCCACACACACACACAAAAACAAAAACACAAGATGCTTTGTGTTATGGGGCTGTTATTTATTATATTTTAATTTAAAGAGGTTATGGTTTGCCTAGTTGGGGCTTCAGCCCCATGCAGATTATTGGACGGTGATGGTTTCTCCTCTCCATTTTTGTGGTTTTGGGAGCCAATCTCAGAGGATACAAGGTTAGGCTTGTTGACGGAGATAGAGTATCTTCTAGGAAACTGGGGAAAGGTATCCTCTTTAGCATTCTCTCCAAATGAGAGGTGCTGAAGAATGGAGTCTGGGGAAACTGGAGGTAAGAGGAATGGGTGAATGTTGTCTGAACAGATGAAGTGAGGATTCCGCCTCCTTCACAGGGAAGTGAAGGGGCAGGGGCTTCCCTCCCACAGAACATGTACTGAATGCTCCCCCACGCCAGGCCCTTTGCTAAGAGTCTCACATGCATCATCTTCCTGGCAGCCCTGGAGATGGGCGGTCCTGGTCTCTCCATTTTACATGTGAGGAAATGGGTTCAGTGACACCACCAGGCCACTCTAGTAAGTAGTGCCTCCAGAATTTGAGCTAAAGTTTGTCTGACTCCAGCGCTTGAGCTCTCAAGCCCTGTGCAGTAGGAACCAAGGAAGTCCTCCTTGGGGAAGTGAGGCAGCTCCTCAGCTGGGCTGAGGCTCTGTTAGGGGATCTGAACTGTCTGGCAGATGAATGCATATTTAAGCCCTCAACTCCCTCCGTTCACTTTCCAAGTGTGAGCAGGCTGTACCTCTCACTTGCGCAGTTCACCGTATCTGTGCTCACCTACTCTGTGTCAGGCTTGTTATGTGCTATCAACACAAAGGAAACCCATCGTCCAACCCTGTAGAATTTTGTCACGTGGTCCTTTCCATCTGCAACAGTCCCCTTAATTTCCCTTGCTTTCTCACTCCCAACCCTCAGTCCCCACAGTTCTCAGCCCCTTGCCACCTAAACTAGCCTTAGGAACATTTGGCGCCGTGGAAGCAGAAGTGTGATTCACTCATTGAATCTTGTTTAGACCTATTCATTGCTTGATTTCTTCACTGGTCACCACTCTACAGTTGGTTCAGCAAAAATTAAGAAAGAGCCCTGCGCAGTGGCTCATGGCTGTAATCCCAACACTTTGGGAGGCCAAGGCAGGTAGCTCACGAGGTCAAGAGTTCAAGACCAGCCTGGCCAACATAGTAAAACCCCGTCTCTACTAAAAATACAAAAAATTAGCTGGTGTGGTGGTGTGCGCCTGTAATCCCAGCTGCTCAGGAGGCTGAGGCAGGAGAATAGCAGGGAGGCTGAGGTTGCAGTGAGCCAAGATTGCACCATTGCACTCCAGCCCGGGTGGCAGTGCAAGACTGCGTCTCAAAAAATAAATAAGAGGCCGGGCGCAGTGGCTCAAGCCTGTAATCCCAGCACTTTGGGAGGCCAAGGCGGGTGGATCACGAGGTCAAGAGATCGAGACCATCCTGGTCAACATGGTGAAACCCTGTCTCTACTAAAAATACAAAAAATTAGCTGGGCTTGGTGGTGCGTGCCTGTAATCCCAGCTACTCAGGAGGCTGAGGCAGGAGAATTGCCTGAACCTAGGAGGCGGAGGTTGCGGTGAGCCGAGATCGTGCCATTGCACTCCAGCCTGGGTAACAAGAGCGAAACTCTGTCTCAAAAAAAAAATAAATAAATAAAAATAAAAATAAAAATAAAAATAAAAAAATAATAAAAATAAATAAGAAAGATGCTGGACACAGTGGCTCATGCCTGTAATTGTAGCAATTTGGGAGGCTGAGGCAGGTGGATCACTTGAGCCCAGGAGTCTGAGATCAGCCTGGGTAACATGGTGAAACCCCATCTCTATAAGAAATAGAAAAAAAAAAAAATTTTTTTTTTTTTTTTGAGACATAGTCTCACTCTGTCACCAGGCGCCAGGCTGGAGTGCAGTGGTGCAATCTCAGCTCACTGCAACCTCCGTCTTCTGGGTTCAAGCGTATCTCCTGTCTCAGCCTCCCGAGTAGCTAGCTGGGTATGGTGGCATGTACCTGTAGTCCTGGCTACTCAGGAGGCTGAGGTAGGAGGATTAAAGAAGCCCAGGAAGTCAAGGTAGCAGTAAGCCATGATTACACCACTACACACCAACTTGGGCAGCAGAGCAAGACCCTGTCTCAAAAATGTATATAGAAAAAAAGCCAGGCATGGTGGCTCATGCCTGTAATCCCAGCACTTTGGAAGGCTGAGGCAGGTGGATGACCTGAGGTCAGAAGTTCGAGACTAGCCTGGCCAACGTGGTAAAACCTCATCTCTACTAAAAATACAGAAATACAAGCCAGGCATGGTGGTGCGCACCTGTAATGCTGGCTACTCAGGAGGCTGAGGCAGGAGAATGGCTTGAACCCAGGAGGCAGAGGTTGCAGTGAGCCGAGATCATGCCACTGTATTCCAGCCTGGGCAATGAATCGAGACTCTGCCTCAAAAAAAAAAAAAAAAAAAAAAAATTTATGCTGGGGCCGGGCGTGGTGGCTCACACCTATAATCACAGCACTTTGGGAGGCCGAGGTGGGCAGATCTCTAGGTCAGGAGTTCAAGACCAGACTGGCCAACATGGTGAAACCCCGTCTCTACTAAAAAATAGAAAAATTAGCTGGGCATGGTGGCTCATGCTATAATCCCAGCTACCTGGGAGGCTGAGGTAGGAGAATTGCTTGAACCAGGACCAGGAGGCAGAGGTTGCAGTGAGCCCAGATCATGCCACTGCACTCCCGCCTGGGCTACAGAGTAAGACTCCATCTCAAAAAAAAAAAAAAAAAAAAAAAAAAAGAAAAGAAAAGAAAAACGTCTGAAATATTGTTCTTTGGTGCTCAGTCTTCTGAGAATAGCCATCGTCCCTCAGATCTCCCACTGAGGACTTTGACTTCTTCGTGCTGGTTGCACAGCCTCTGACCACACTGTGTGTGGTGTCTGAGCAGAAGGCATTTGGCTTGCTGATTCTGCTTTCTCCTGCTTTCCTCTCAAACATGACCTCTGCTCTTTGTGTAGGAGCGGAAGGCAAAACAAAGAGGGTGGTGATTTAAACTGGCTTTCTTTTGTTTTCTGTTATTTGTAAGGACAGGAAGGGTTTGGGAGAGGTGTCCATTGGTGTGAGTGGCTAGATGAACAGGTGCTGCTTCTAATCCTGACTTTCAACCAAGGTTCTTGGAGTCTTTCTGGGCCTAGGGCAGCAGTGCAAGTGGCAGCTGTCCTGGCTGATACTTCTGACCCCTTCAGGGCCCCTTTTGAGACAGGGGAAGACAGGCCCTACATTGATGAGATTCCAGTGAGAAATGTCCTAGGTAAATAGTAACTGCCTGAGCAAACCAAATGCAGGATAGTTGTGAGGACTGCAAATCAACAGGAATCCTCCATCTGTCCTGACTGGCTTCCATTTGACTCATGCCCCATTCCAGGACAGTGGTAGGGAGGCTGGGGCGAGGAAGAACCTTTGTTCTGGATGGCACTCTTCCTAGCATCCCGCCTGGCACTGGCAGGTGAAGAATTGACCAGTGGCATGTGAGCCACCATACAGCCATGTTACCCTCCCTACCAAGCCCTGTGGCTGGGACGAGTGTGTGGATTTGGGCTGGCGAAAGATTCCCTGTTAAGCTTTTGCTTGAGGTTTCTGAGGGAGCAGCCCTAGATGGGGTAGAGAGTGTGCCACAGCCTTGCTGACTGAAGTGCTGAGTTAGAGACCAGGCCCTCTTAGGGAGAACAGTTTCCTTTTATTTTAAGAGGCGGAGTCTAGCTCTGTTGCCCAGGCTGGGGTGCAGCGGTGCAATCTTGCCTCCCTGCAACCTCCGCCCCAGGTTCAAGCCATTCTTCTCCCTCAGCCTCCCAAATAGCTGGGATTACAAGCATGTGCCACCACACCGGGCTAGGGAGAACAGTCTCTCAGGAGTGTCAGCGTTAGGGTCTGGGCTCCCCACGGCCCCCGGTGCCTTTTGGAATCGGCAGGCTGGACGAAGAGCCTTGCCTGGTGCAGTTGCAGCCAGGGCCCTGTCTGTGGGCCTTCCTTGCTACCCTTCTCCTCTGTCGGCCAGCAGGGCCAAAGACTGAGAGTCATTGAGCTGCCCGTGAAGCCTAGGGCCCTTCTGTGGACACCACTGGCTGAGCACACTGACCAAGCTGGGCCAGCAAATACATGGAGATGTTCTCCCACTCCAATAGTCTTCCTCCCTGTGGGTGCAAAAAGGGAGTGGATACGGGAAGTTTCCATCCAGCCCTGACTGCCCCTCTCTGAGCCTCTTTAGAGCTAGGAAGACAGCTCAGGAATCAGGGAAGGATTTCACGGTGTTCTGCTGGGGAAGAGTCCTGGAAAGCTAAGGGTCTGTCCCTCAGGGGTGTCTTCCTCCTGACTGAACTTGGCATCTGTCCCTAGTGATAAAACAAGACTTCCCACACAAGGGAAAGGGCTGCGGGAGCCAGCTGTGCTCTGTCCTGGCTGACTGTGGCAAAGTTCCAGGCTCAGCCTGCACAGCGTTTATTAAAGACCACTTGGTAATGCGTGTCCAGGCTTTAAGCCTCTTGGTGCCTCTGCACACTGGCCCCTTTTGCAGGCGTTGGTGGAGTTGGTAGCTGCACTTGGGGCTCTGGTGGACCCCATCAGGGCCTGATTGTGGTGTGGAAGTCTAGGTACTAAGCCCCAGAAGTCTTATGGAGAAAAGAATAAAATGAAACCAATCCCAGTTAAGGAAGGTGAGGGTGCTTTCCCCATGATCGGGGACCCAGCTCACCTTGCGTGCCCCTCTGGGATTATTTACTTCCCTTTCCCCTGAAAAAATGGTCATCTTCCTGTGGCTGTGGAAGGGCAGCACCTTCCTCGCTACTGCTGCCTCTCCCAAGTCCCCTTGGTTTAAGAGCTGGACCTCCTGAAGGTGGGAGGTGGAGCCCACCCTGTTCCAAAACCCCCCGTCAGAATTCGGCTAGATCTCACCCTGGGCTGTTAAGCTTCCCCTGTTAGACTCTTAGGTGAGACACAGGCTCTGCATGTAGCAGTTCCATAGTCCTGTCACACAGAGGACACCCCTCTCTTTGGTTCCATCCCCTAACCCCTAAACCCCCCTTTCCTCTGCAGATATCCTCTGGACTGGTTGGGGAGTGCAGAATAACATACTGTCATAACCTCTTTCTCACCATCGAAAAGACATAAATATCAGCTTCTCTTTATTATCGCGAAGCTTTTTTTTTTTTTTTTTTTTTTTTTGAGTCAGAGTTTCACTCTTGTTACCCAGGCTGGAGTGCAATGGCGCGATCTCGGCTCACCGCAACCTCCGCCTCCTGGGTTCAAGCAATTCTCCTGCCTCAGCCTCCCGAGTAACTGAGACTACAGGCGCACGCCACCATGCCCAGCTAATTTTTGTATTTTTAGTAGAGACGGGGTTTCACCATGTTGACCAGATGGTCTCGATCTCTTGACCTCGTGATCCACCCGCCTCGGCCTCCCAAAGTGCTGGGATTATAGGCGTGAGCCACCGCGCCTGGCCATCATGAAGCTTTAAACCGCTTGAAAATTCTTTAGCCCACAGTCAAGCCCAAACACTAGATATATCCTTAATATATATGCAGGAATCTTCCTTTTTATGAGGAATCCCATTATCTTGCACATTGTTTGTGTGCAACATTTGGGTGTCTTTGTTCCCCTTTGGTTTCTTCCAATTCAGGTGTCATCTTTTTTATTGTCTTTAATATTTTTTTCATACTAAAGAGGCAGAAAATATTTTGTGTACAGAGGAGCTAGATTGCATTCATATCATTTCCAAGCTTTAACTTTTCATGATTATACGCAAAATTCTATACTAGCAGCATTTTTTACCTTTTTATTGACATGTGACTTACATATAATAGTTTACAAATTATAAATACAGCTCAATGGTTTTTACATTTGTTTACACTCATGTATTTACCTCTCAAATCAAGATATAAAACTCTTCCATCCAGCAGTGTGCTTTTTTTAGTTTGATAGAAACTCATTTTTCCCTAGCTGAAAAGCCACATTTTATAAAAGCATGCATAGAGGGTCGCAGTCCCTGTTTTATTTTTTAGTAACAGGGGCTAATGTAATGACATTGTTAACATTCTGGGGTTTTTCTTTCTATCTCTGATAGAGAGCCTTGCTTGAATTATGAGTCTTGGGCAGGCGTGGGCTCTGCCACCAGCTGGCTCTGTGACCCTAGGCAGGTCACGTCCCCTCACCTTTATTTTTTTTCTCTGTAATTGTCAACAATAGGATGAAGTCTTTAAGGCCCTTTTGGGCTCTGACTGCCAATTCTAGCCTGTAGGGTAATAAACCTGCCACATGGAAGCTTACCTTCAGCCTGATACTGTGGTGCATTGTTTCACTTGATCTGAACTACCCTGTGATATTAGCATTAAGGAATGCTAATTTTTAGATAAGGAACTGAAGCTGATAATGATCACTTGTGTGACTTGGCCAAGGTCACACGGCTAATAAACGGTGGTGCCTGGCTTAAACCAAACCCAACTCAGCCTCCCAAGTCCTAACCTGCTGGCCATGCTGGGGAAGGTATGTGGGTACCTCGTGTGGCTTATGGCTGGTATTGCTTCAGGTTTCTTTTCTCTGGGTCTGCAGCTGGCTAGAAGCCTGGATAGTCCTGCTGTGAGTCTGTCCTCTGTTTCTGTGTGCCAGTAGTGATTTTCCCCTTTGAGGAAGAGCTATATTCTTGAGCCTATGGGTAAATCATCTCCCCAGCTAATTGGAGCCTGGGAAGCATTTGCAAAACCCTGGCTCCAGTTGGCTTTTTTTTTTTTTGGAGACAGAGTCTCTTTCTCTTGTCAAGGCTGGATTGCAGTGGCTCCATCTTGGCTCACTGCAGCCTCTGCTTCCTGGGTTCAAGTGATTCTTCTGCCTCAGCCTCCCGAGTAGCTGGGACTACAGGTGTGTACCACCATGCCTGGCTAATTTTTGTGTTTTTAGTAGAGACAAGGTTTCACCATATTGGCCAACCTGGTCTCGAACTCCTGACCTCATGATCCACCCGCCCTGGCCTCCCAAAGTGCTGGGTTTACAGGTGTGAGCCACTGTGGGCAGATAGTTGGCTTTTAAAACAGATGTCTTTCACTTTAGCCTTTGAACCAAATTACCTCTCCTTCTGTGTTCCTTGCTCCCTTTTCTTTAACAACTCCTTTCTGTGGGCTTTTTTTTGGGGGGTGGGGGGGTGGGTGGGGTCGGACTCTAGTTTTAAATACTTAGGAATGCCTTTTTCTGAAGTAAAATGTAGCTGAAGAGTCACTGGTCAGAACCACCTCCAGGGGGCCCTGCGAGGGGTCACTTGGTTCTCAGGCTACTCTGCTAATCTTGAGTGAGCAAGTCTCTACCTACCCCGCCCCTGGTCAACAGTCTGATTGGTTTCCGTAATCAGCTCACTCTCCAGGCTGTGCCAGGACACTCAGCTAGAGGAAGTCTCTAAAGCAAACAGGAAGCACAAGAGACACTCATCAGCTGGAATTGCTCACCCTTCCAACTAGGAAGGACAAAAAATATGACGTGGGTGACTTCATGGATTAAAGGAAAGGTGAAATTTTTTTTTTTTTTTTTTCTGATTCGGAGTTTCGCTCTTTTTACCCAGGCTGGAATGCAATGGCGCGATCTCGGCTCACCGCAACCTCCACCTCCTGGGTTCAGGCAATTCTCCTGTCTCAGCCTCCTGAGTAGGTGGGATTACAGGCACGCACCACCATGCCCAGCTAATTTTTTGTATTTTTAGTAGAGACGGGGTTTCACCATGTTGACCAGATGGTCTCGATCTCTTGACCTTGTGATCCACCTGCCTCAGCCTCCCAAAGTGCTGGGATTACAGGCTTGAGCCACCGTGCCCGGCGAAAGGTGAAAATTTCTAAGGGAGGCTAGCAGGAGGAATTGCAGCAGCATCTGGTGTCTTGGAGAAGGCTCCAGTTGCTGAGTGAAGCTGAAGTCAAGACCCTCCCACATTTGTGGACTTATGTGCGCACTTGCTTGTGCACAGCACTGATTGGGGGTGCCTTTCTGTCTCTTGGATTTCTCCCTCCTTCCTGTATCAGCCGTAGCTCTGGTGTTTCAATCAACTGCTTAAAATCACTTTGGGAACTTACTTTTAAAATACTGATTTCTGGACTCCATCTCTAGAAATTCTAATTCCATTGGTCAGGGTATTTTCTAAATACCTCGGAGTGATTCTGGTGAGAAAGAGTTTGGAGGTTGAGGTGGAAGGATTGCTTGAGCTTGGGAGTCAAGGCTGCAGTGAACTGTGATTGTACTACTCCAAAAAAAAAGACCGTCTATCTCCAAAAGAAAGACCAGGCGTAGTGGCTTACGCCTGTAATCCCAGCACTTTGGGAGGCCTAGGTAGGCAGATCACTTGAGGCCAGGAGTTTGATACCAGCCTGGCCAACTTCGAAACCCTGTCTCTACTAAAAACACAAGAAATATTTAGCCAAGTGTGGTGGTATATGCCTACAGTTCCAGCTATTCCTGGAGGCTTAGGTATTAGAATCGGTTGAGCCTGGGAGGTGGAGGTTGCAGTGAGTTGAGATCGCATCAGTGCACTCCAGCCTGGGTGACAGAGCAAGATTCTGTCTCAAAAAAAAAAAAAACTTAAGAAAAAAAAAAGTTTGAGACCCACTGACCTGTAGTGTCCAGAGCAGAGGGAACCCCGGAGCAGAGAGCAGTGTCCCATTTTTCTTTCTCTTTCTCTCCCACCCTTGGCCCAGAAGTACCTTTGCATAGGGCTGGGGTGTTGAGGAGCTTAGATCTCTTCTGCACTTCCGTGTGCATTGTCTTAATAGGAAAATAGTGTGACTCCTAGTCCTTATATATTCTGTCCCCTTTTCTGCAGAAGACATGAGGTTGGGACTGGTGCTTGTTCTTCGTGGCCTCTGAACCAGCCAGGGTTCTTATTTGGATGGTGGGTCACGGCAAGGAGAATCTTTCTCCCTAGATCCGAAGCTCCAGCACTGCCATCGTACTTGTGAAAAAAAATTAACTTTTTTTTTTTTTTTTTTTTTTTTTTGAGGCAGAGTCTTACTCTTTCGCCCCAGGGTGGAGCTTGGCTCACTGCACCCTTCGCCTCCCGGGTTCAAGCAATTCTTGTGCCTCAGTCTCCTGAGTAGCTAGGATTACAGGCATGTGCCACCATGCCCGG
This sequence comes from Saimiri boliviensis, assembly GCF_048565385.1. Lineage (NCBI taxonomy): Eukaryota > Metazoa > Chordata > Mammalia > Primates > Cebidae > Saimiri > Saimiri boliviensis. The sequence goes on along the minus strand of NC_133465.1, from coordinate 47,583,812 downwards.
CTAATTAAAAAAAACATCAACTTTCACTATAACTTGAGCTGTTCTGGAGAATTCGATTTTTGTCTCAAAGAAGACTTTGAAAACTATGCCAGTTTTGGTTGTAATTCCATTACCTGCCGGCACAAGTGGATAATTTTTGCCAGGGGTTCAAGAGGAAAGATTCCCAATAAGACACCCATCCCTGGGAGGCAGGGCAGCTCAGTGAATCAATCCACCTTTACTATTTGCCATGTCTTTGGTTTCCCAGGCTTGGGAGGAGATGGTATAATGCTTCCTGGGGCCCTCGGTCTGGCCTTCACTTGGCTTAGACACCCTCATACCTCTGTGTGCCCTTCAGAGCAAATTGGCTTCCTTGGGCTTTATTGTCTGGAAAGGTTGGACACCACTATTCATGTGATCAAACCATGAGGCAACAGATCATAAAAAGTGCTGTGTAAAAAAAAAAAAATAGTGCTGCGTGTGCCTCCTCAGGTATCTCTGGAAGGCAGGACCAGTGACCAGGCAGAACATGTCAGCAGCTAATTTATGCCAGGGAGAGCCTGTTTTAGTTCATTGGGGTGGCCAGGGTCTGTTCACCAACAGTCTTGGAGAAAGTGTTATAAATAACCATGTCAGTACTCTTAGCTATTGTTTACTCAACATGCTTTGTGTGAGGCACCTGGCCAACACTGCGTTAACCCTGTGTGCCCTGTATTAGTGATGAGAACACAGGCTTAGCTCAGGTGGCTTCTACAAGGTGATTCAGAGGTGGCAGGAGACAGTAACACCTGCGATGCCCAAAGCCAGTGCATGTGCTCACTCTCTCCATGCCAGATGCTGTAGCCGTGGCTGTGCTTCAGTGGCACCTGCAGTTGCTGGGCCCTGTTCCAAACCTTCATGGGAATCTCAAGGGGCTGGGTGCACAGATGACTTCAGTGTACAGACACCGTTGAGAACCGCTGCTGGAGAGTTGTTTGTCTCCCCTTCTGGCTTGTTTTTTTTTTTTTTTTGAGACGGAGTTTCGCTCTTGTTACCCAGGCTGGAGTGCAATGGCGCCATCTCGGCTCACCGCAACCTCCGCCTCCTGGGTTCAGGCAATTCTCCTGCCTCAGCCTCATGAGTAGCTGGGATTACAGGCACACGCCACCATGCCCAGCTAATTTTTTTGTATTTTTAGTAGAGACGGGGTTTCACCATGTTGACCAGGATGGTCTCGATCTCTTGACCTCGTGATCCACCCGCCTCGGCCTCCCAAAGTGCTGGGATTACAGGCTTGAGCCACCGTGCCCGGCCTCTGGCTTGTTTTTAAAAGTCACATTCTGTCTCTATCCCTGTGGTTTGGTAGTGACAAGACTTAGATCTGTTACCTCCATTTTTCTTGACTTGTAGGTGGTGGTTACTTCCCAGCCCAGTACCCTCAGCACCAGCTGCTTTGGTTTTTTGGAATCAGATACTTGGTTTTCTGTTACCATCTCCCAATTCATTCATACTTCCTCCTCTAGTGCCCCAGCCACACACTGTTGCTCAGCCAAGACTCTGTGTCACGTGGATTCATGGTAATAACCAACTTGTAATTCCACTGTGGTTTCCTTCTGTCGCTGTTGCCCTGCCTGGCTCTGGGCAGCTCCTCCCACTGTTGAGGGTACTCAGAAACTGCAGGATTACTGTGACCGTTGCTAGAGCCAGACCTTGCCGGGCCAGCAATGCTGCTGCCACAAAGAGAGAGCCTCATTCGCCTGGCAGCCCTAAACCAGACATCGGGTGGGCCCTGCTTCCATTATTCTTCCACAGCAGGAAAGATGGCATCGTGTCCCTGGTGGGGCTGGGGGGTTCTGTCACCTGTATGCTGGGTGACCATGAGCAGGACATTTAATATATGAATGTTGAATTATCTCTCTGAAAAACGGGGGTTGTCATAAAGCTTAAACGAGATAATGGTTGTGCAATTGGGAAGCTGAGGCGAGAGGGTTGCTTGAGACCCGGAGTTGGAGACCAGCCTGGGCAACACAGTGAGACTCTGTCTCTCCCAAAAAAATAAATAATAATAAATAATTAGCTGGGCGTGGTGGTGTGTGCCTGTTGGGAGGCTGAGGCAGTAGGGTCTTGGAGGCCTCCAAATGAGCTGTGATCACAACACTGTACTCCAGTCTGGGCAACACCGTGAGACCCTGTTTCTTTTTTTTTTCTTTCTTTCTTTTTTTTTGAGACAGAGTCTTGGTCTGTCGCCAGGTGCCAGGCTGGAGTACAGTGGCACAGTCTCAGCTCACTGCAATTTCTGCCTCCTGGGTTCAAGCAATGCTCCTGCCTCGGCCTCCCTAGTAGCTGGGACTACAGGTGCACGCCACCATGCCCAGCTAATCTTTGTGTTTTTTAATAGAGACGGGGTTTCACCATGTTGACCTGGATGGTCTCGATCTCTTGACCTCATGATCCGCCTGCCTCAGCCTCCCAAAGTGCTGGAGTTACAGGCGTGAGGCACCGCGCCTGGCCTCCTGTTTCTTTTAAAAAAAAAAAAAAATTTTTTTTTCCTCTAGTCACCACTCTTTGAGTTCCTAGTATGCACATAGGGACTGTGATGAAGGCATCTCTTAAGCAGAAAGCATTGCCTCTTCATTGACTGGGGTGAAATGAGAAAGCATCTTGAACTGTGAGATATTGAAGTGGCATAATTTTGAAATATTTACATGCTATTTCTGGTTGCTAATTGAGACCCACCACCCCGTACTTCCTTCCTTGTACTTTTGGGGAAGAGGTGGGCCCCATTTCAAACCTCTTTTCCTTTGGTGCTGTCCAGAAAGGAAACTGTTGTTTCTGGCTAGTGAATCATTCTTCCTGACGCTCACTTTTTAAATGAGTTGCTGGGAGAACTTGGATGTGGAAAACGATTTGAGGTTGAACAAAGCAAGCCCTTTGCTGTCAGCTTCTTTCATGAGTGTGGACCATTTGCTTCCCACAGACACCTCCTGTTCATCCACATTGCTGTCCCTGGACCGCGAGGGAATGCACTTCCCTTGCTCAGTGGCAGATCAGGGCTCTCTCCCTGGGATCTTAGACTCCATTGTGCAAAAAGAGAAGCCTAATAAAAACGTTTTCTTTCCAACCCAGGTTCAAACGCTGAACAGTGTTCAGTACTTAATACCTACTCACAGTACCTGTTTGTAAAACATTCTGTATGTATCCTGATGTCTCTTGATGTCAGATATATATGTCTGATGAAGACATACACTTATATCTTCTAGAGTCTTCTAGAGGTAGGCTCCTCATGTGTCTTTGCAATTCCAAAACTTACCAAAAGAAACCAAAAACTCGAGCTTCTGAAGCTGTCACCAGCCAAGTGATTCAGATGTCGGGGCTGGAACACCAGCTGTTGGGGGTACAGGACTTGGCCTCTGCCCTCCCACACCTCCTGCCTCTTCTTTCCCTTCATCGCCCCATCTCTGCCAGTAGAGAATGGAACTGAGGTCTCCATTGAAAAAGGGAAAGTTAGTAGCTGTGCTGACTGCAGCAGAGCTCTGACTTGGGTGTGTGTGGTTTCCGTGTATGTTTTGTTTCTCAATGGCTATGAGACTTCTGGCCCATCGAAAAGGAGAGAACTGAGGAAGGAGGTTGAGGGTGAGAGAATGAAGCATCGCTTTGATTCTGGGGCACAGAGGCACACAGTCCAGCCTTAGACAGAAGGTCGGTCAGTCCTTCTGAAGGTGGCAGGAGAAAAATGGCTATGTTAATACCCACTTGTGCTGGCCAGGCCCTGGTCCCTGGATGTCCACGAGGTTGGCCAGCACCTTCCCCGAGGAGCTTTCTCCCACGGTCCCCGGGGCCCCTGTGTGCCTCACCACTTGGTCCTTGGCTATCAGACTGCAGGTTCATTGTTGACGTAAATCGTGGCATCTTCCTGAGCATTTTTTTTTTTTTTTTTTAATTTTGCCCCAAAAGGCTGTTGACTGAACTGTCACCAGGCTGGCATACATTCATTTGTCTCCTGTGTGTGTTTATTTGTAGGTGAATGTACATATTTGGGATCCAGAAGTTAGTATGTTTGCTCAGAACCATGAGCCTGACGTTGGGAGACCGTTCTCTTTCTGGCTCCAATGGTGGCAGAGCTGGTAGACGGCTAGTGTAGCCCAGTGAGGCCAGAGAGAAAGACCTGTAATTTAAGGACACACTGGGTGACGGCCTCTGAGCTAACCCAGTCCTTCTCATTTCTCCCTTACAGTTGGAGGTCCCCCTCCCCACTAAGTGCCTCTTTCCATAGCACCGGTCCTGCCCCGCTCTCTGGACCACTACAGCTAGACGGGCAATGGCGGGTCGGGGAGGCGCAGCACGACCCAATGGGCCAGCCTCTGGGAACAAGATCTGTCAGTTCAAGCTGGTTCTGCTGGGGGAGTCTGCGGTGGGCAAATCCAGTCTTGTCCTCCGCTTCGTCAAGGGACAGTTTCACGAGTACCAAGAGAGCACAATCGGAGGTGAGTGGGGACAAGGGTGTCGGGGAGGGTCTTCAAGGTTGCCAAAGAAATGCTTTGACCTTGAGGAGATGGGAACCTGCCTGCCTGCACTGGAGACTACCTGCATCTGTGGTGGCAGCCCTCTTCCTTGCCTGGGCACTGAAATCGAGTCCAGCAGCTGGTCTCCATGCCCGAGTGCCCAAAGGCATGGCGAGTAAGCATTAGCTGGGAGTGGAAAGCTAGCTTCCCATCTTGTTTCTGCCTCGTCTTGATTTTGTGTGGCCTTGACTGAGGCCCTTCCGCTGCCCCAGCCTCAGGGAGGGAGAGGCTGGCTCTGGATCCCTCAGGCCCCTTCTTACTGTAATGGGTGGGCCATGTGCCCTGGCCTCTCCGGCTTCCAGGAGGAACAGCCTGGTAAGTCAGAGCTGGTGATAGATGGGCGTTTCTGAAGCTGACTTTCTCCTTTCTGGAGCTCATAGCCTGTTGTTGATTCTCCAGTGGTCAGCATTTAGGATGTGAGTGAAGGTCTGGCCTCAGCCTCTTGCCTTCATGGCTAGCACACACATCAAGACGCCGGGACCAGCGTTGGCCTTGAGTCATCCGGTCTCTACTCTCTTGGTTGGTAGGAGGTTTCCAGGCAGCTGGAAACAAATGAGCTGTGTCAGCAATCTCCCTGCTGCCTCCTCAGCACTCGGGTCAGGAGCTGGAGAGGGGAAGTGAGGCAGTGTCCCAGGTCCCTCAGTGAGCTGGGGGAGGGCAGACCAGGAAAGCAGCCTTCTACACCTGGCTATCTGGGGTCCTCTGCCGGGTCCAGGGGCAGAGGGGCCTTTTCACTGTCTGTCCCAGCTCTGGGACTCCTCCTTTGAAGTATGTGTACAGGCACCCCACATTCCCCTGTCTAAGAAGAGTCACCATGTTCCCTGAAGGGCAAGTCACAGAGTGGCCATACAGGAACGGGTCTGGGTCAGAGCTGGGGGCGGTGTCTAGCTAGAGTGCCTGGAAGTGGCAGGGGTGGTTGGGAAGCTGGCCACCCAGCCTCAGCCTGGCAGTGGAATAGTGTGTACTTCCCTGGCATAGCTAAGTGTGTGAGAACGTCCTCAGGAAACCCAAGGTCATCGACACCGCTGGGCTGGAGCAAACTGAGGGGTGGAGAGGTCCCCAGCTGATCTGTTCTTGCATGGCAGGAGGAGGAGGTCTGAGGGCGCTCACCCTTCTGTGCTTGGAGTCAGGCTTCCCCTGGGCATCCCCTCTCCTGCCCCTGCTGCGTTCCTCTTCCGAGAGTGCTCCTGAGACAACTCAATGCACGCAGGCGTCCCTTCTTCTGCCCCTGCCTGGGCTGGGTCTGTAAAGCCTGTGCAGACCCTGTCCCCCAGACACATACATAAAAATCTAAACTCCACCAGCCTGCTCAGGCCTGCTTTGGCTCCTGGGTTGCGGGTTCTCTGTGCCCATCTCAGCTGTGGGCATCTGAGTGCCAGGGCCTAGAAGCAACCATGGGAATGTGTGGGGTGGCTTCTAACTCACTCTTGCCCGTGGACGCTCCTCTCTTTCAGCGGCCTTCCTCACACAGACTGTCTGCCTGGACGACACAACAGTCAAGTTTGAGATCTGGGACACAGCTGGACAGGAGCGGTATCACAGCCTGGCCCCCATGTACTACCGGGGGGCCCAGGCTGCCATCGTGGTCTATGACATCACCAACACAGTAAACATTTCCCCTTGCTTCTTCCTCTGCCCTTCATCTTCTCCAAGTCCCAGGGATTGGGTTATCAAAGCCCAGATTTCAGGCCTCTTAACCTTCTGTTGCTGGCTGGAGGGTTGGCAGATTTCCTATTTGAGGACATTGTGCCAGAATCTTTAGGTGGCAATGTCTTAATTTGGCTGTGCCAGCTTGCAAGTCTCTAGTGGGTGGCCTTGGGCTGAATGCCTTCTCTCTCCCTTTGACATTCTGTCCCTGTCTTCTCAGGATACATTTGCACGGGCCAAGAACTGGGTGAAGGAGCTACAGAGGCAGGCCAGCCCCAACATCGTCATTGCACTTGCGGGCAACAAGGCAGACCTGGCCAGCAAGAGAGCTGTGGAATTCCAGGTGGGGAGACAATGGACTTGGGGAACGAGTGGAGGAAGCAGCTCCCCCTGGCCTCACCCAGGTTGCTCAGGGGCTTTGGGAAGGGCCGTGCTAGGAGGCAACAGGGAAGCTTCCATCTACTGTCCTGTCATGCCTCAAGCATGGGCCTACTGGGCATCATGGCTCCTGTCTATAATCCCAGTGCCTTGGGAGGCTGAAGTAGCAGGATCACTTGAGGCCACGAGTTCAAGACCAGCCTAGGTGACACAGTAAGACTCTGCCTCTACAAAGGATTTAAAAATTAGCTGGGCTTGGTGGCACACACCTATAGTCTCAGCTACTTGGGAGGCTAAGGCAAGAGGATTGCTTAAGCCCAGGAGTTTAAGGCTTCAGTGATTGCGCCATTGCACTCCAGCATGGCCAAGAGTGAGGCCCCATCTTCTTAAAAAACAAAACTAAACTAAAAAACACCAGGTGCAGTGGCTCACGCCTGTAATCCCAACACTCTGGAAGCTGAGGCAGGAGGATTACTTGAGCTTACGAGTTCAAGACCAGCATGGGCAATGTGGTGAGACACCGTGTCTACGAAAAATACAAAAGTTCGTCAGGCATGGTGGTGTGCTACTCAGGAGGCTGAGGTGGGGAGGATCACTGGAGGCCAGGACGTTGAGGCTGCAGTGAGCAGTGATTGTGCCACTGCACTCCAGCCTGGGCAACACAGTGAGATCCTGTCTCAAAAAAAAAAAAAAAAAAAAAGGAGTACTTTAGTCTCTGCTAACCCTAGAAACTCAACTTTTCTTCCTGTAATTTTCCCAGTTTCTTGTCCTTCCAGAAATATGCATATAGTTTTTAATCCCTTTCTTTACATGGATGGCAGTGTGCTATACATACTGTATTTGATAATTTTTTACCAGTCCCCAATAATTGCAAAAAGACTGAAAACAGTGCTGCAGTAGACATCCACATACTTGTGTGCTTTTGTGCAAACATGCAAGGGTATTTGTAGGATAATTTTCTAGAAGTATTTCCTAGCCTAGGGATTTTGAAGGGCAGGAAGGTAGGGTGGACCTAAGGAAACCTGAGTAAGACATCTGCCCGTGGTTGTGAGCCGAGGGGTGCTGCACCTGACCGGGTGAGCCCCGATCAGTTTGTCCAGCTGATCTCTATTATGATGAGACACTTGAACAGGGAAGGTTTTTATCCTGGGCCCTGGCCCCTGCCATTTCTTCTCACTTACTTTCTCACCTCCATCCAAATCAGGAAGCACAAGCCTATGCAGATGACAATAGTTTGCTGTTTATGGAGACATCAGCAAAGACTGCCATGAACGTGAATGAAATTTTCATGGCAATAGGTAAGTTGCTTCTCCTCCCCTTCCCTCTGCCACACCAAGGGCATATCACTTGTCTGCTGTCCTGGAGTGGGCCTGTGGGGTCCCTTCACCACTTTTAACCTTCTGATCAAATTGTTTTCATCCTCACCTGACTCCCAGTTGTAGATGTTGGTTATTCACCTCATAAGTTCCTGAAGCCTGGGTCAGAGTCTCAACATTTCACCTCTGACCCTGTCGCCTGCCACCCATTTCCGAGCCTGCCATCACTACCCTTACCCACTTCCTGGGAGTTTTTAGCTCGTGTGGCTCTGGAATCATCTTGCCTGGGTTGCAGATCCTGCCTCTACGACTCGTTAGCTCTGTGGTTTGGGGCAAGTTATTTTAACTTTCTTTGCTGCCGTTTCCTAAAAACACTCAGAAGGCACCTGACACGTAGATGTTAGTTATCACTGATGGGGTGCAAAGGCCAGAATCTGTTTCAGTGGAACTTGGAGAGTTATTGGGGTGCCCCCTACAAATGCACTTTCCCCCACTTCCAAACAGCTAAGAAGCTTCCCAAGAACGAGCCCCAGAACGCAGCTGGTGCTCCAGGCCGAAACCGAGGTGTGGACCTCCAGGAGAGCAACCCAGCCAGCCGGAGCCAGTGCTGCAGCAACTGAGCCCCCCTTGCCTGCCCGCTGCCCCCACCTCCTCCGCCTGAACGACCCGACTGGAATCCACTCTAACCAATCGCACTTAACGACTCGGGCCACCACTCGGGGGCAGGGGGGAGGGGTCCACCATGATTTCTTCATATAATTTTGATCATAGGCTGGAGTGAGATATTCCACCTGCACCTTTCTGTACAAATACTAATTCAATTTTAAGTCTTAAGTCACTTTTTTAATATATATGATCTTCTGCTCTTCCCACTTCCTCCCCTTTCTACTGCTCTCTCACTTTCCCTTGCTGGGAGTAGCCACATGCTCCTGTCCCCCCGCCGCCACCCTTGTATATGGGGACAGCGGAGTCAGAGCAGCTACACTTTCTTTCCTTCCTGCGGAACAGCGGACCCAGCAAGAGCATCCACATCCTCATCCTGTTCGGAGCGGTCTTGGGTTTGGGCGGTGGGGCAGACCTTGGTTGGGAAAGGGCTTGGGAAGGGAGTGGCAGCTCTTCCCTCAGCTGGCTGTCATCAAGCTGCAGCCCCCTCCCTGCCCCCACCTCCCTGCTGGGGAAGCACAGCATTATCACAGCATTATTGTGACAGCCACAAACCCATTTCCCACAGCCCCTCCACTCTCGGTCACCCCGACCTCTGGCTCTGAGCCCTGTTCTGACCAAATCACGATGATGAGTATTTGGGGGTGGGTGGGTAAGGGGGGGAGTGGGAGGGGACGGAACCAACTTTTTCTGTATTTTGTATTGTATGTTTTCTTCGACATGTAACCAATCAGTATCTTGTCAATATAGTCAGCCGATCGACCTCACACTTGTCTTCCTTGTCTTTCTCTGGCAGAGTTTATCAGACCATGCCCTCTCTAGTTTACTTGAAGTTGATTTAAAATGAACCACTGAATCTGGTTAAACAAAAGCTTCCCCTCAAATGTGAGGGAATGCTGGTGGTCATGGTGACCAAGAGAAAGAGGCTCTTAACTGTTCGCGGCTCCGATGGGGTAGGGGTAGGGTAAAACTGACCTGGGCTGACCAAGCTTGAAGTTTCAGGGCCTGTGTTCACTTCTCTACCACTCCCTCCCCCTCCACTACCTACCAGATCATGCTGGGGTAACGTGCGGTCTGGATTTGATCAGTAGTCTCTGAAACACCAGAAGCAATCTCTTTGGGTGTTTTGGTTGGTCTTTACCAAGCCTGTGAGGGTCTGAATCCTCTCACTCTCTTCCTGAAGAGGAAGGAATCGCTGCAGCCCCTGGCTTTCCTCACCACCTCTGTCCACAGCACCCCCAACACCAGATCCAAGTTGCCCCAACCCAGCTCTCTACTGATTCTGGAATCAGGTCTGGACACTCAGCTCTCTGCTGCTCCCTGCTGGAGCTCCTGCTCAGCTAGGGCCACACTCCTCTCCAATTTCTCCGTGTTGGTGAGACGGAGTCTCTGTTACCTAAGCTGGAGTGCAGTGGGGCCATCTCAGCTCACTACAGCCTCCGCCTCCTGGGTTCAAGCCATTCTCCTGCCTTAGGCTTTCGAGTAGCTGGGATTACAGGTGCCTACCACCATGCCCAGCTAATTTTTGCATTTTTAGTAGAGTGGGGTTTTACCATGTTGGCCAGGCTGGTCTCAAACTCCTGGCCTCAAGTGATCCACCCGCCTTGGCCTCCCAAAGTGCTGGGATTACAGGCATGAGCCACTGCACCCGGCCTTTTATTTTTTGAGATCGAGTCCTACTGGCTCAGGCTGGAGTGCAGTGGCAGCATCTTGGCTCACTGTAATCTCCCTCCGCCTCCCAGATTCAAGCAATTTTCTTTTCTTTTCTTTTTTTTTTTTTTTTTTTGAGACAGAGTTTCGCTCTTGTTACCCAGGCTGGAGTGCAATGGTGCGATCTCGGCTCACCGCAACCTCCGCCTCCTGGGTTCAAGCAATTCTCCTGCCTCAGCCTCCTGTCAAGCAATTTTCTTGCTTCAGTTTCTGGTAGCTGGGATTACAGGCACACACCACCATGCCTAATTTTGTGTTTTTAGTAGAGACGGGCTTTCACCATGTTGGCCAGGCTGGTCTCCATCTCCTGGCCTCAAGTGGACCACCCGCAGAGGCCTGATTCTTGGTAGACCACCACTTTGAGGTGCCTTTCCTGCCTCCTGTGCCTCCACTCCTACCTCTCACCCCATTCCCAGGAAAGACAACGGACACCCAGGCTGCTGCACACAGGGTTATTGTTTACTGGGTCAGCTTGGAAGCCTTAGAGCTGAGGCTGCCGAGTTTCAGGGACGGTCCTGTTTGGTCTTCAGGGAGAGCCAGTGCCCCACACTGGCCTCTGACCCACAGCTGGCCGGAGGGGGTCAGGCAGCAGGTCATGGCGGTGGGATTCAGGTTGGATGGGAGTCGCGTTTTCCGGTGCATCTTCTGTGACATGCTGTAACTGCCCCTTTCTGGGTCACTGCCCTCCATTTGCCGCTGTCCGGTCACCATGAGCCATTGGCCATCCACCTGCACCACCAGCTCCTCCGGGGCAAAGCCACGGGCATCCATCTTCATTTGGAAACTGTCTCTAGCATGATCATTGTCCTCGTGAGCTGCCGGGCTGTCCTTGAGCAGCCGCACCGGCAGTGTGGCTGCCTGGTTTCGTTCAGCGAGGGCCACGCTGGGACACTGGGATGGCACCCGGCTCTCGGAGAAAGTTTTACCGACCCTCTGTATCCGAGTGAGCAACCAACTGCTGTCCAAGAGCTCGAGGCTCCGAAGCGCAGAGCTAGGCACGAGGACCCCAGGAGGGGAGGGACCTCGCACGGCCTAGCTGAGCTCGGCTCCGCTCGGTTCCCCTCTTCCTTCACTTCTGCAAAAGCAGGCGGAGTTCGAGGTCAGCCACGCCCATCTTACCACCAAGAGCAAGACTGCCAGCACCAGGCAGCTGCTCTCATCCCAGACCCTGATCCTTTCTCCGCCTTTCCCCAACTCGTCAGTGGGTCTGGGGCTGTGAAGGAACTGGATCCACAACCAGGCCAGATCCAAGGGAGCCGGACCCCGCCGCAGTCAGCAGCAGACTGATCTGCTGGCTAGCTGGAAGGGCGCTGTCTTGCCTCCTAAGGACCAGACCTGGGGCAAGGATTGTTCCCAGATAGAGCCAGGGGAGGGCGGCCTTCCCGGGTCATCCACCCTGCCTCTCCCTGACCATCCACAACTCCACGCGACCCGTGGGACGAGGAGGCAGACTGGTCTCTCCGGCTGCCTTAAATCTGCTCCCGGGGCTTCCTGTGCGGCAAGCTGGGTTCTGGGTCCACAAAGATTAAGACACAGTTGGGGCTTCAGGAGAGCAGCTCCCAGTGCACAAAGACCTAGCTCTCCTCTGCCTGACCCTCCACCTCAGTAGCCTTGGTGACCATCGTCACCACAGCTATGGCTCTGGTGCTGTTATTTGATAAACTTTAAGAGACAGGGGTCTCGTTATGTTACCCAGGTTAATCTCGAACTACTAGGCTCAAGCGATCCTCCGATCTCGGCCTCCCAAAGTGCTGGGATTACAGGCGTGAGCCACCTCACCCAGCCTATAAACTTTATTTTATTTTTTTTATTTTTTGTAGAGATGAGGGTCTCCCTACGTTGCCCAGCCTGGTCTCGAACTCCTGGGCTCAAGCGGTCCTCCTGCGTCAGCCAGCCACCTGGCCTGATAAACTCCCTTTGTTGAGTGATACTATTAAATACAAACATACAGAAAAGCACACGAAAGGATGCAGGTGAATGTCAGGAAGAGAACATACCCAAGTCACCACCACACTGCTGCAGAACTGTTGCTACCTCTCATCTCTATCGCAGCTGCAATTCCGTGTCCGGAGCCGCATGGGGCAGGGCCTGTGCAGGAGTTGGGGAGAGGGTTAAGTGGTAGAGAGGCTCGGGGAAGAGGCAGATCCCACGATTCTCCCAAGACTCCTTGTCCCCAAGAGAACAGCCATCGTGACTCGCCCAGACGCCTTTCTAAGAGATTAGAAGGGAAGAGGCGTCAATGTGGGGCTTTCGCTCAGGCCTCACTTGACTGTCAGGGACCAAGAGACAGGACAGAAAAGTCTGGAAGCTAAAGGTAGTGGGGGAACAGAGCGGGAAGACTACAACTCCCGTCGTGCGCCGCGCAGCGACGCTTGCGTACTGAGCGCCGGTTGCCCATGCGGCCCTAGGGCTGGGAGCGCGGCGCCGCTCTCCGCTGCGGGGGAGGCCATGGCGGAACCTTCCCAGGCCCCGACCCCGGCCCTGGCTGCGCAGCCCCGGCCCCTTCAGTCCCCAGCCCCTGCCCCAACTCCGACTCCTGCACCCAGCCCGGCTTCAGCCCCGACTCCGACTCCCACTCCGGCACCAGCCCCTGCCCCAGCTGCAGCCCCAGCCGGGAGCACAGGGACTGGGGGGCCCGGGGTAGGAAGTGGGGGGGCCGGGAGCGGGGGGGATCCGGCTCGACCTGGCCTGAGCCAGCAGCAGCGCGCTAGCCAGAGGAAGGCGCAAGTCCGGGGGCTGCCGCGCGCCAAGAAGCTAGAGAAGCTAGGGGTCTTCTCGGCTTGCAAGGTGGGGGCGGGGCCTGGGGTGAAGGGGCGGGGCTTGGGGCATCCCTGGGCTCGGGTGGGAATGGGGTTAAAGCTCTGGCTGCGGAACGGCTCTTGCCCCAGAGGTATAGGTCACTGACTGATCCTTCCGCCTCCAGGCCAATGAAACCTGTAAGTGTAATGGCTGGAAAAACCCCAAGCCCCCCACTGCACCCCGCATGGATCTGCAACAGCCAGCTGCCAACCTGAGTGAGCTGTGCCGCAGTTGTGAGCACCCCTTGGGTAAGGCAGGCAGCGCCCTTGGAGCTGGGGGCAGGTGCAGGGTCCTGCTTGGACAGGGTGACAAGTCCCACAAAGCCTCATCTCTGAAAAAATCAAAGATGCTTCCTAAGGAGGGATTGGGTTGGGGGTGGGCATGCATCAAGAAAGGAGAAAGGAAATCTCAGCACAGAACAGGGCCGGGCAACCCAACGGTTGATATCGGAGCAGTCAGTCTCACTGTTGGTCACACTGGTTGGAAGGACAGAGTGTGTGTCTTGGTTGGCTGTGAAGAGGGGCAAGAAACCTTGTTGCTCTCTTCTATCAGTTTTTCCCAACTCTGCCACCTGTCTTGCAGCTGACCACGTATCCCACTTGGAGAATGTGTCGGAGGATGAGATAAACCGACTGCTGGGGATGGTGGTAGACGTGGAGAATCTCTTCATGTCTGTTCACAAGGAGGAGGACACAGACACCAAGCAGGTCTATTTCTACCTCTTCAAGGTGAGTTTCCACCTAAGGAGGGTGTGAGTGGGTGAAGGAGGTGGGGCCTTGAGGGGTTGTCTGTAGCTCTGCCCCGCTCCCCTTCCTCTTCTCTCCAGCTCCTGCGGAAATGCATCCTGCAGATGACCCGGCCCGTGGTGGAGGGGTCCCTGGGCAGCCCACCATTTGAGAAACCTAATATTGAGCAGGTGGGATAGGGGAATTGGAGATCGGTGGTAGGAGAATTGGGGACAGCTTGGAGGAGTGGGGAGCCTGTGTTCTCCATCCTCAAGCTGAGAACATGGGGGAGGTTCAGAGAAGGGAGGGTGTTTTTTGCTAACCTCGGTGCGGTAGGGAGGGGGCAGAGCTTCTCTATAGAGAGCACCTGAGAGAGAGGGGAGACCCTTGTCCCTGGCCTCAGGAAGCATCTTCTTTTGTCTTAAGAAGGCCCTGCAGGCTGCTCACACCTCATTCCTGGTTTTATCCCCACCCACCACCCCTTCTCAGGGTGTGCTGAACTTTGTGCAGTACAAGTTTAGTCACCTGGCTCCCCGGGAGCGGCAGACGATGTTTGAGCTCTCAAAGATGTTCTTGCTCTGCCTTAACTACTGGAAGCTTGAGACACCTGCCCAGTTTCGGCAGCGGTCTCAGGCTGAGGACGTGGCTACCTATAAGGTCAATTACACCAGGTAGGCTCAGCTGGGGGCAGCGCCGGGGCAGGCTTGCGGGCTCCCCCTTGCAGGCTCAGCCTGGGTTCGGTGGTTTCCGCCCTCACCTGTTTCTCCTCTGCCCCCTACTCTAGATGGCTCTGTTACTGCCACGTGCCCCAGAGCTGCGACAGCCTGCCTCGCTATGAAACCACTCATGTCTTTGGGCGAAGCCTTCTCCGGTCCATTTTCACTGTCACCCGCCGGCAGCTGCTGGAAAAGTTCCGAGTGGAGAAGGACAAATTGGTGCCGGAGAAGAGGACCCTCATCCTCACTCACTTCCCCAAGTAAGGCTCCTTCTGGCCTGTCAGGATTTGGCACCAAGTTCACTTCCTCCCTGTTGTCCCCTTTTTTCCAGGAAGGCTTCCTGGATTGGTCCCTCCTCTCCCTCCATGGGCCTTCTGGGATCTGGGCGTCTACCTGGCAGACTTGCCCATGGCCCAGAAGCAACTTGCTAGTACTAGTCTGGGGATGGCAGGTACATGGCCCGAGCTAACGCTGCCCCCCTCACCCCACGCCCCGGTAGACGTTACTAATTATTTCCCATGGGGGCCTGGACACAGCCTCAGACTCCTTCCCTGCACAGCTCTCCAAGAAAGCAGAGCTTACGCTTGAAGTGAAACCCATTTCCACTCCTGTTCTGGTCTTTTCTGTACTGTGTTCTTCTGTTTGGCCACACCTTTTAAAATCTGGGTCCTAACTCCCCTGTTCAAAAAGCCTTACTGACTAATCCTGGCTCTCTAGTGCCCCCTGCCACCAGGTGGGAACAAAAAATGGCAAGGTGGGGTGGAGTCTGAGCCCATTTTGATCCTGAGGGCAGTGAGGGGACTCACGGTGACAAGGTGTCCTGCCTGGCCACACAGCACAGGATGACATCAGCTCCGACCTGTCTCCTTGTGCTGCCCAGCATGGCGAAACTGAGCCTCTTTGATCTCTGTCCTGGATGTGTCCTGTCCTCTTACCTGCAATTGGAGGCTCCCAGAAGGCAGGGGCTGTCTCCTCTTTGAGGCCCGCAGTTCCCTAAGAGCAGGGTCTGTCTCTGACCAGCCTCCAGTCCCTCTGCTGCCTGGCCCAGGCTGCACGGTTGTAGGATAGAGTTGTGGGACAGACTGTGTCCGCCCTACAGATTCCTGTCCATGCTGGAGGAGGAGATCTATGGGGCAAACTCTCCAATCTGGGAGTCAGGCTTCACCATGCCACCCTCAGAGGGGACACAGCTGGTGCCCCGGCCAGGTATGTGCCATGGTAGGCTCCGTAGGGTCTCTGGCCTCCCTGGCTGAGCTAAGCCTCCTGGGTGGAAGAGGGCTCAGCTGAGCTGGAGGGTCTGGATCCCATTGAGGGACCTGCCAACAGCTGCAACCCCCTGTCCCTGATCTATGTCTGTCTGTCTGTCTGTTTCTCTCTCCCCTACCCCTCTCTCGCCACCCCCCTCTCTCTCTTCAGCTACAGTCAGTGCAGCGGTTGTTCCCAGTACTCCCATCTTCAGCCCCAGCATGGGTGGGGGCAGCAACAGCTCCCTGAGTCTGGATTCCACAGGGGCCGAGCCTATGCCAGGTGGGATATTCAACCCCTGACCTCTGACCCTCATTCACCCCTCCCCCAAACGTTTTTTACTGTTCCTGGACAACCTTGCCTACCTCCTCCATAGGCGAGAAGAGGAAGCTCCCGGAGAACCTGACCCTGGAGGATGCCAAGCGCCTCCGCGTGATGGGCGACATCCCCATGGAGCTGGTCAACGAGGTTATGCTGACCATCACCGACCCTGCTGCCATGCTGGGGCCTGAGGTGGGCAGCCCGACCTGCTGACCAGCTGGGGGACCCCCCCCCACCAACCTGAGACCCTGGCCCACTGCCCCTCCTCTCTGCCTAGACGAGCCTGCTGTCAGCCAATGCAGCCCGGGATGAGACAGCCCGCCTGGAGGAGCGTCGAGGCATCATCGAGTTCCACGTCATCGGCAACTCGCTGACGCCCAAGGCCAACCGGCGGGTGTTGCTGTGGCTCGTGGGGCTGCAGAATGTCTTTTCCCACCAGCTGCCTCGCATGCCCAAGGAGTACATCGCCCGCCTCGTCTTTGACCCGTGCGTCCCCCGCAGAGCCCCTCCCCCAGGGCAACACACCTGGGAGCCCCTCCTCTTCCACCTCCTCACGCCTCAAAATTGGGGATCCCCTTCTCCCCACTTGTGAGGTTCAACCTTGGAGCATTCTTACTTCTCACTGTCCAACCCTGACTACAGCTCAGACTTCCAGGGCTCTGAAGGGGACAGGCAGGGACTGTGGTGTGCCTCCCTCTCTCTTAGGAAGCACAAGACTCTGGCCTTGATCAAGGACGGGCGGGTTATCGGCGGCATCTGCTTCCGCATGTTTCCCACCCAGGGCTTCACCGAGATTGTCTTCTGTGCGGTCACCTCGAATGAGCAGGTCAAGGTGAGCGCAGCTCCCTGGCCCCAGCCCCATCCTACGGCCGGCTTCTGAGCAGCAGGATGTGTGGGGTGCAGCAGCCCCTGCTCCTCTCCTAGTTAAGCGGCCAGTTCCTCACATCCCCACAAGGTGGCAGCCGTACTTTAATAACTGGATTAGGAAACCACCTGTTCCCAAACGGAGCCCGAGCAGCAGCCGCACTTCGGTGCACCTGTAGACGTGGGTTTTCTTCATCACAAGAACATTTACATACATGGGGGAATGCATTATTTTATTTATTCTTATTTTTTGAGACATAGTCTCTGTCACCCAGGCCAGAATGCAGATCATGGCTCACTGAAGCCTCTGCTTCCCAGGCTCAAGTGATCCTCCTGCCTCGGCCTCCCAAGTAGCTGGGACGACAGGCGTGCACCACTACACCTGGCTAATTTTTGGATTTTTGGTAGAGACTGGGTTTCGCCACGTTGCTCAGGCTGGTCTTCAACTCCTGACCTTGTGATTCTCCTGCCTTGGCCTCCCAAAGTGCTGGGATTAGAGGCGGGAGCCACTGCTCCCAGCTGAGCTAATAATTATTACAGTAGCCCTGTGCCGATAGTATTGGCTTCTGGCCTTTGTCACAACAGACCCACTCGCAGGGTCTCTCTCTGGTTCTGTGTGTCACCTACCCCAGAGCTGCATGGTGCATCGTTGGCCCTGATCTGTGGGAGGCATTGCTCCTGCCCCTGCCGCTGGTGATTCCCTCTCCCTTTTCCCCCAACTCTGAGGCCCAAGGACTGGGAATCAGTGGCCCGTGTTGTGTGTGGGCCATGGCTGGCAGCCTGACCGTCAACACATTACTTAAGGTAGCTGAGTTTCCGTTTTCTCTTCTATAAAACAGAGGTGGTAATACTCGCCTCTGGGGTTAGTTTGCGAATCGGTCTGTAAAACAGCAAGTACTGCACCTGACCCAGAGTCAGCTTAGCCCGCAGCTTTCCCTTTCTCCCCATAAACTCTCCTTCCTCTGCCAGCTGCTCTTCCTCGTGCCTGGATGCTCTCGCTCTCCCTACCTCCTTTCCAATCTGCCCTGTCCGCTGTGGGCTCTGAGACCTCTCCAGCACCAGGCCCAGCCTCTGCTCCTGGTGAGTCCTGCTGCCCTCCCCCGCAGGGTTATGGGACCCACCTGATGAACCACCTGAAGGAGTATCACATCAAGCACAACATCCTCTACTTCCTCACCTATGCTGACGAGTACGCCATCGGCTACTTCAAAAAGCAGGTGACCTGTGGCCTCGCCCCACACCCGTCCTTTGCCTAGATCCTGGGATCGTTCTGTCTGATGGAGTAGGAGTCTCTTTGCGTCCCGTCTCACCTGACACCTGCCAGGGAAGTCTCCATGCCTGCCTTCCTTCCTTCCCCTGCTGCTGCTGCTGCTGCTGCCCCAGGAGAGAACAGGGGCCTGTGGGGCCCGTAGAGCAGGCTGGAGGAACCGGGGGGCTCTTGGGGATGAGTTGGGAGCGGGCGATGACCTGGGACCTTTCCAGGGACAGTGTGAAGCCTCACGGTGCCCCAGGGGGAGGTTCAGGATCGGGCGGCGGCACATGGCAAGCACCACTGATGCTCCCAGGGAAGGGACGGCAGAAGGTGGGAAATACTTACAGATGGACTGGGTCGTGACCATCCATTCCCCAGGGCTTCTCCAAAGACATCAAGGTGCCCAAGAGCCGCTACCTGGGCTACATTAAGGACTACGAGGGAGCGACACTGATGGAGTGTGAGCTGAATCCCCGAATCCCCTACACGGAGCTGTCCCACATCATCAAGAAGCAGAAAGAGGTGGTGTGCGCGTCTGTGGGATTTTCATGAATGTGCCTGCGGAGGGCCAGCGCACGTGTGTAGACCTATACCACGTGTGCATGCGTGTGTGTGAGTGAGGAGGGCACAGGCTGGAGCTTGGTTCTTCCTCTGCCTCCTTTGGGGAAGTAACGAGAGAAGGTGCTGGATTAGGTGGTGGTGCAGCCAGGTGGGTGCAGCTGGCTCCGACAATGGCCCCTGGAGGGGCCGTTGCTGGGGCTGGAGTTGCCCCTCAGACCCTTCCTCCCCTCAGATCATCAAGAAGCTGATTGAACGCAAACAGGCCCAGATCCGCAAGGTCTACCCGGGGCTCAGCTGCTTCAAGGAAGGCGTGAGGCAGATCCCTGTGGAGAGCGTCCCCGGCATTCGTAAGCAGGGGTCTGGGTTGCGGGGTAGGGGTTGGGGGGGCACGCTGCTTGGGGTGTGGACTGGCATTCTCAGGGACGTTCTCCTGCTCCCCACTTTGCAGGAGAGACGGGCTGGAAGCCATTGGGGAAGGAGAAGGGGTGAGTGTTTTGTCAAGAGAGCTGGGTTGGGGGTGGGCCAGAGGGACTTGGAGTCTCAGACTTGGTGTCTCTTGCCCCAGGAAGGAGCTGAAGGACCCCGACCAGCTCTACACAACCCTCAAAAACCTGCTGGCCCAAATCAAGGTGAGGAGAGCGGGTTTCCTTTCCAGGGCCCCTGCACCAATGGCCGTGGCCTCTTGATGCAGTGTGGGGTGGCTGGTGGTCTCAGGCTGGCGTGGGTGCAGCAGGGCTGTCCCCAGCTGGGCTCTTCTCTCCAGTCGCACCCCAGTGCCTGGCCCTTCATGGAGCCTGTGAAGAAGTCGGAGGCCCCTGACTACTACGAGGTCATCCGCTTCCCCATTGGTGAGGACCGTGCCTTCCATCCCCTGCCCTCCTCTTCTGTCCCCACCCCTGCTCCTGTCCTCACTGCACCCTGCAGCCCCACGGGGCCCACCCCGGCGGACAGCCCTGCCACAGCCCTCAGCCTCTTAAAGCTGTGCTCCGTCTCCTGCTGCCCCAGACCTGAAGACCATGACTGAACGTCTGCGAAGCCGCTACTACGTGACCCGGAAGCTCTTTGTGGCCGACCTGCAGCGGGTCATCGCCAACTGCCGCGAGTACAACCCCCCCGACAGCGAGTACTGCCGCTGTGCCAGTGCCCTGGAGAAGTTCTTCTACTTCAAGCTCAAGGAGGGGGGGCTCATTGACAAGTAGGCCCCAGCTCTGGGCCGCAGCCGTGACCTGGAACATCTCCACCTCGGATTCTGATCTGATCCTTAGGGGGTGCCCTGGCCCCACGGACACAACTCAGCTTGCGACACTCCAGCCAGGGACCCTCCGGCCCCGATCCTGCAGCCCTCTCTGGACCTTCGGGCACCCCCAGGCCTGCAGCTCTGTCCTAGCCGTTACTGTGTGTGTGAGCGGTCTCCTGGGTCTGGGCCCAGCTCCTCTAGAGCGGCTGTTGGCCAGGGATGGACCTTGCCCAACCTTGGTGGCCCCCAGACCTGTTCCCTAAGAGCTGTGAAGGCTTGGCGTCCTGGGCCTGGCCCGGGTGGCTGTTTCCCTGAGGACCAGGACTGCTCATTTTAGCTTGAGGGATGGCTGCAGGGGCTGGAAGTCCAGCTCGGACTGGAGGGGCCATGCCTTGCCCGGTACTGTTCTGTCAGCCTCCCCCAGGGCAGGAGGGTATGGGGACCATTCACTCCCTGGCATTAATCCCTCAGAGGGAACAATAAAGCTCTTTTTATTTCTGTGTGTGATTGTTTCTTCGGTGTACTCCCAGCCTTAGCAGGCTGGCCTTTGCCCTCAGTGATCTCTTACAAGCTGGAAGCTGCCCTCCCCAGCAAGCCTCAGGCCTGGTCCTGTGATCCTAGGGCAGGCGTCCCCAAACTACGGCCGCGCGGGCCGCATGCGGCCCCCTGAGGCCATTTATCTGGCCCCCCGCCACACTTCAGGAAGGGGCACCTCTTTCATTGGTGGTCAGTGAGAGGAGCACAGTATGTGGCGGCCCTCCAGCAGTCTGAGGGACAGTGAACTGGCCCGCTGTGTAAAAAGTTTGGGGACGCCTGTCCTAGGGTGATGGGTCCTGCCTGGCTGCAGCCGCCCACCCTCCCTCCTCCAAGCTGCTCCTGATCCAGATGCCAGGGCAACGGGTCAGAACCCCCTGCCTGGGTAGCTGTGGTTACAACTGACTGCAAAGGGGCCAGAGGGTAGAGGACCCGTAACAGTGAGAGTACTTCCCTGTCAGCACACTCGATTCTTTTTCTTGGGGCAGGGATGGGAGTTTTCCTGAGTCGGCTCATCTGGCTCCTCCCCTCAATTTCAGTTTCCATATCCGATCTCTACTCTCTGTGCTGAGCACAGCAGCACCAGGCTAGGCAGGAGGCCGAGCTAAGGCCTACCTGATGGAGCAGGTGAGACCCGGGCTGGGCAGGGGCCAGGTGTAGCTTGTGTTATTCCCACCCCCACCTTTTGGCCAAAGCAGGCTCCTGATGGGTTCTGAGGGTGTCCTGCCCCACCTCCCTCAAGTGGGGTGGAGTCCTGGGCAAAGGGAGGTCTCTGCATGGACCGGTCTGGCCAGGAGCGGGATGAGTGGAGGGGCCAGTGGGTCCGAGTCCCCTGCCATTCCCAGAACGGAGCTGTGGTCCTAGCAAGGGAGAGGATGATGCCTACCCTGGCGCTGGCACAGTGGCAGTACTCGCCATTCAGGGTTTGTACTCGCGGCAGTTGGCGATGACTGTTAGCACAAACGGTTCTTTTTCTTCTTGATTCTTTTTCTCGGGGCAGGGATGGAAGATTCCTAAGTCGGCTCAGCTGGCTCCTCCCCTCAGTTTCGGTTTCCATTTCAGATCTCTGAGCTGAGCACAGCGTCACCGAGCTGAGCTACGCAGGGCCGCCCTGGGCAAGCTTACATGGTAGAACAGGTGAGACCTGGGCTGGGCAGGGGGCAGGTGTAGCCTGTGTTACTCCCGCTCCCGACGGAGCAGGCTCCTGATGGGTTTTGAGGGTGTCCTGCCCCACCTCCCTCAAGTGGGGTGGAGTCCCGGGCAAAAGGGAAGTCTCCGCACAGACTGGTCTGGCCAGGAGTTGGGAGGGGTGGAGGGGCCAGTGGGTCTGAGTCTCCCGCTATTCCCAGAATGGAGCTGCGGCCCTACCAACGGGAGGTGATCACGCCTGCCCTGGAGGGCAAGAATATCATCATCTGGCTGCCCACTGGTGCTGGGAAGACCCGGGCAGCTGCTTATGTGGCCAGGCAGCACCTAGAGACTGTGGATGGAGCCAAGGTGGTTGTATTGGTCAACAGGGTGAGTGGTCTGCCCTGCCCGTCCTGCCCCACTCCCCCACCACCAAGCAGGGTCTCAGCTCTTCAGGCGCCTCTCTGTCCCTACCAGAATTCCAGAGCTGCTGTGGCCATCCCTAAGCTCACCTGTCTTTCCACCCCGGCTCAGTACCCAGCTATGTCCTGCGGGTCACCTTACCTCCTCCCCACTCCCCTGGCCCCAGATTCAGCTTTCTCTTCCCATCTCGTTCTCCACCCCCAGGTGCACCTGGTGACCCAGCATGGTGAAGAGTTCAGCCGCATGCTAGATGGACGCTGGACCATGACAACCTTGAGTGGGGACGTGGGGCCACGTGCTGGCTTTGGCCACCTGGCCCGGTGCCATGACCTGCTCATCTGCACAGCACAGCTGCTGCAGATGGCACTGACCAGCCCTGAGGAGGAGGAGCACGTGGAGCTCACGGGTGAGGGCCGTGGACAGGGGGAAAAAGGATATGCACCCGGGGTACCTCCTCCGCCAACCCCAGGGCACCTCCCGAAGTAAAGGTGGTGGGAGTTTTTGTGGGAGCCTGTTTACAAAACCCCAGCAGACATTAGCAGAAACAGGCTGGGCTATGGTGTAGGATCTTAGGCAATTCCCTTCCCCAGCTGAGCCTCCATTTACTAATCTGTGAAATGGAGAGAAATCACCCGTGCCTGGCTTTTCATCCTGGGACCCAGCTGCAGGTTGTGAAAGGAAGAAGGAGTTCTTAGATTATTGTGCGGACTACCTGAGAGTTTATGGGAGGGAAGGGCTTGGCAAACATGGGTCACAGCCTTCCCCATTGTGCACCCAGCCTTCTCCCTGATCGTGGTGGATGAGTGCCACCACACCCACAAGGACACTGTCTACAACGTCATCATGAGCCGGTACCTAGAACTTAAACTCCAGAGGGCCCGGCCCCTGCCCCAGGTGTTGGGTCTCACAGCCTCCCCAGGCACCGGCGGGGCCTCCAAGCTCGATGGAGCCATCAACCATGTCCTACAGGTCAGCCTGGCCCTGTGTACCTCCCACCACCAGACACACCACGGACCTCCCTCCCTCCCTCCCTGCCTGCCCACCCACTACCCCATCCCCCCCAGCATTACCCAGGCTCTCCATGGCAGGGTCTGGCCCCTTCCTCACCTAAGATCCAGCCTCCAATGGCTTCTTATGGCACAAAGAATTAACCGTAGTTCATATTACAGCCACGCTGGCCTGCCTTCTGCTTCTTGGATGTGCCGGGCTTCTTCCCATCTTGGGACCTTTGCACTTACCATTTCTTTTGCCTGGAATGCCCTTCCCTTTGAACTTTACCTGCTACCTCCTCCTTGTCATTCACTGAGCAGCTTAAATGCCACTTCTTCAAAGTCCTCCCTGATGGCCCCCTCCGCTCTCTGTCATATCATCCAGTGCTAGCCTCTTCAGAGCTTGTTAAAACGCTCTGCAAGGTTCCATTATTCTTTGCTGGTTTATTATCTGTCTCTCCAACTCCAGTCTGAGTTCCTTTGTGTCCCCAGTGCCTAGAACAAGACTGGCACAGAGAGGGCGAGCAATATTTGAGTAGATGAATGTCCATGCCCCCAATGGCCTCCCCCTCTCCTGTCCTCAGCTGGGATCCATCCTGCCCCAAAAGTTTGCCCATTGTCCCCACAGACCCTTACTTTCCAGTAAAGTCCTTTCTGTTGCCGCCAGCTCTGTGCCAACTTGGACACGTGGTGCATCATGTCACCCCAGAACTACTTCCCCCAGCTGCAGGAGCACAGCCAGCAACCTTGCAAACAGTACGACCTCTGCCAAAGGCGCAGCCAGGTACACGGGGGCAGGGACATGGTGGGAGTGGGAGCCCGTGTGAAGTGAGGACCCCAGGCTTGGCACCTGACTCCACCCTCACTAGCTGTATGACTTCAGGTCACTTGCTCTGTGTCTGAGCCTCAATTTCTCCTCTCCGTGAAATGGGGCAGATACAGCCCGTGCCCACAGCCCACTCTTCAGATTGACTCAGAAGGCACCGCCTGCGCCTGTCACAGCACTGACATGCTGGGGAGTGCTCTGCAAACCAAAGAGCAGGGCCACTTTGTGCTGAGGCTGTGCTGAGCCCTCTCCAATGCGGCCAGGGCCTGGTGCCTGCTGTGACTGAACAGGACAAGGACTAGGTGTCAGGTCCACAACTACACCAATGTTATACTTGGCGACAGGCTTGAGCCCACGCTGTGGTCTGCGGGGAGTGAATGAGCAGATATCTGAAAGAACCCTCAGCGGGGCCATGGGCTGGTGAAATGTAATTTTAGGCCAGATACAGTGGCTCACGCCTATGATCCCAGCACTTTGGGAGGCCGAGGCTGGCAGATCATCTGAGGTCAGGAGTTCAAGACCAGCCTGGCCAACATGGTGAAACCCCGTCTCTACTAACAAGATAAAATTAGCCAGGCGTGGTGGCGCATGTCTGTAATCCCAGCTACTCGGCAGGCTGAGGCGGGAGAATCGCTTGAACCCAGGAGGCAGAGGTTGCAGTGAACCGAGATTGCACCATTGCACTCCAGCCTGGGCAACAAGAGGGAAACTGTCTTAAAAACAAAGAAAAAATGTAGTTTTATTTAGCAGCTGCGGCTCTCTCACACTAGCTCTCTCACACTGTCCCACTTTATCTGGGCTGTCTGCTCTGGCTCTGTGGCTCCTGCCACCCCCCTGCCTGCAGCTGCACTCCCTGGCCTGCAAGGCCAGCTCTGTCAGGGTCAGCAGTTAACTCTCTTCCTCTGGGCACAAGCTGGTTCCTGGCTCCCCGCTGCTCACCTTCAAGGTGACCAGCTCTCCCTTAAAAGGGTTAGTAGCATTATTCTCTCTTTGGGTGCGCCCACATGCGCTGGCCTACCATGCAGAACTGAGCCCCGTGCACAGCATCAGCAGGGCAGTTATACCTTCTTCTGACAATAGAGGCTCAGAGTCAGTATGAACTTACACAAACAGGCTATAGCAAGTGGAGTATGCGCCTGCCCCCTAAACTCACTGAGTCATCCTGGCCCGGATGTCTGCCTCTGCCTATTCCTTGACCAAAGCACATCCATGTGCTAGGCCCCACCATGCCCAGGCCAAAGGGTAAGAGCACATCGAGGGTGAGACAGAGCAGGAGTCGGGTGCAGGAACCTGGCCCCTGCCTCTGTCCAGGACTCCTCCACACCCCAGCCAACCTCCCTCTGGAGCTCTCACCTCAGCTAAGACAGATGGGTGAGGCAGTCTCTGTGCGCTGCACGCCGGGGTCAGCGCCCCCACTGATTCCCATCCTCCAACACATTTTGGTTAGAAAAATGGGGTGTCCACCAGTATCCTCGCAGGCACCTTCCCACGTGTATGGGAATCCCCTCCAACTCTCCTCTTGCTAAGGATCCGTTTGGGGACTTGCTGAAGAAGCTCATGGACCAAATCCACGACCATCTGGAGATGCCTGAGTTGAGTCGGGACTTTGGGAAACAGACATATGAGCAGCAGGTGGTGAAGCTGAGCGAGACTGGTGAGAGGGGCAGCCCCTCAGGCGGAGGCGAGGATGTGGGAGTGGTCAGGGGTGGGCCCTGCCTGGGCGGAGGCCCTAGGGGCGGGGCCTAGCCACTCCAGGGGTGGAGTCTGAGTGGGAGGTCCCTATGGGGCCGGGCAGAGGGTGGGGCAGGGGGCGGGCAGGGACCCGCTCAGACCCTCCGCCCTCTACCGGCAGCGGCTTTGGCTGGGCTCCTGGAGCAACGGGTTTACGCGCTTCACCTGAGGCGCTACAATGACGCGCTCCTCATCCACGACACCGTCCGCGCCGTGGACGCCCTGGCTGCGCTGCAGAGTTTCTATCAAAGGGAGCACGCCACTAAAACCCAGATCCTGTGTGCTGAGCGCTGGCTGCTGGCCCTGTTCAATGGTGAGGGACGGGAGGGGGGGTTCTTGGGCGGGGGTGATGGGGCCTGGATGCGAGATCAGAGGCTAGGGCACAGGTGCCAAGACCGATGGGAAGGTACCCGCGAGGATACTAGTGGAGATCCTATTTTTCTAACCAAAATTCAAGGCCATGGGTAGGACGGATTTATTTCCTCATTTGGGAAGGTTTTTGCATAGTTATTAAAATTGATTCACATTATTGACTTTTGTTTTAAGAGTCAGGATCTTGCTCTGTCGCCCAGGCTGGCGTACAGTTGTGCAATGATAGCTCACTGCAACCTCGACCTTCTGGGCTCAAGTGATTTTCACCCTTCAGCCTCCCGAGTAGCCAGGATTGCAGGTGGGCACCACCACTCCCTGCTAATTAAAAATTTTTTTTTGTAAAGGCGGAGTCTCTCTTTGTTGCCCAGGCTGGTCTCTAACTCCGGGGCTCAAGTGATTCTTCTACCTTTGCTTCCCAAAGTGCTTCGATGACAGGTGTGAGTCACTGCGCCTGGCCCAGATTTTTAAATTTTATTTATTTATTTATTTATTTATTTATTTATTTAAAGATGGGGTTTCACCATGATAGCCAGGCTGGTCTTGAACTCCTGACCTCAGGTGATCCACCCACCTCAGCCTCCCAAAGTGCTAGGATTACAGGCGTGAGCCACCACACCTGGTGGCCCAGATTTTTTTAAACCACTAGTTAGGAGTGATTCCTTTAGACTGGGAGAGTAAGGCTGAAAGTCAGAGGGTGAACTTTAAGGCTGAAAATCTCAGCACAGGCTGGAACTCAAAAGATCTGGGTAGCAGAAGTCAGAGTGAAAAGTTCAAGGGTCATCCTGGTGGCTGGGTTGAAGGGCTCTGGTCTGAGGTTCTGTACTGTATGACCCTGTTGTGAGGCTGGCCTTGAGAGTGGGCTCGGCAGGAGGCATCCTTTTTGTTTTTGTTTTTGCTTTGAGAGGGAGTCTCACTGTCACCCTGGCTGGAGTGCAGTGACGTGATCACAGCTCAAGTGATCCTCCCACCTCAGCCTCCTGAGCAGCTGGGACTACAGGGGCACACCAGCACATCCAGCTACTTTTTGTACTTTTTTGTAGAGATGGGGTTTCAGCATGTTGTCCAGGCTGGTCTTGAACTCCTGACTTGAAATGATCCACCCACCTTGGCCTCCCAAAGCGTTGGGATTACAGGTGTGAGACACTGCGCCCAGTCGAGGCATCCTTAAATGTGTCTTGGTGCTCCTGGTCAGGGAGTCAAGCAGGAGCTCCATCCTCCCCCCGCCCCCACCTTCTGCACTCCTATTCCTGTGACCACCTCCTCCACCAGTGCCCTCCCCACTCCAAGACCTGAATCCTCTGCCTCTGTTTGGGGTTGGTCGGTCTCCCTCTCTCTCTCCTTCCTTCCCTCTCTCCCTCCCTCCCTTCCTTCCTCCCTCCCTCCCTTCCTCCCTCCCTTCCTCCCTTCCTTCCTTCCTCCCTTCCTTCCTCCCTCCCTCCCTTCCTCCCTCCCTTCCTCCCTTCCTCCCTCCCTCCCTCCCTTCCTTCCTCCCTCCCTCCCTTCCTCCCTCCCTCCCTCCCTCCCTTCCTCCCTTCCTCCCTTCCTTCCTTCCTTCCTCTCTTCCTTTTTCCTTTCCTTTCTTTCTTTCCTTTCTTTTCTTCCTTTCTTTCCTTCCTCTGTTGCCAGGCTGGAGTACAGTGGCGCGATCTCGGCTCACCGCAACCTCCGCCTCCCAAGTTCAAGCATATTCTGCCTCAGCCTCCTGAGTAGCTGGGATTACAGGCGTGCACCACCATGCCCAGCTAACTTTTAATAGAGATGAGGTTTCACCACGTTTGCCAGGATGGTCTTGATCTCTTGACCTCATGATCTGCCTGCCTTACCCTCCAAAGTTCTGGGATTACAAATGTGAGCCACTGCGCCCGGCCCCTTTCCTTCCTTCCTTTTCTTTTCTTTCTTTCTTTCTTTCTTTTTTTTTTTTTTTTTTTTTTTTTTTTTTTTTTTTTTTTGAGACAAAGTCTCACTCTATTACGCAGCTTAGAGTACAGTGGTACAATCACAGCTCTCTTCATCCTTGACCTCCTGGGCTCAGGCAATCCTTCTGCCCTCAGCCTCACAAGTAGCTGGGATTACAGACATGCGCCACTATACCTGGCAAACTTTTTGGACTTTTCAACAGACCACAAGAATGTGCTGGCCCACTTGGCAACTCATGGCCTGGAGAATCCAAAACTGGAGATGCTGGAAAAGATCCTGCAGAAGCAGTTCAGGAGCTCTGACAGCCCCCGGGGCATCATCTTCACCCGCACCCGCCAGAGCGCACACTCCCTCCTGCTGTGGCTCCAGCAGCAGCCGGGCCTGCGGACTGTGGACATCCGGGCCCAGTTACTGATCGGATCTGGGAACAGCAGCCAGAGCACCCACATGACCCAGGTGTGGGCTTCAGGGCAAGACGCCGTGCAGTGGCGGGGATTCCATAGGAGACAAGTTCGGGGAACAGGGTCTTCAGCGCAGAGAGGTGGGGACATTGAGACCCTGGGGGAAGAAGGTTGACTATCCCCAGGCAGAGGGGCAGGGAGCTGGGGGAGGTGGGTAGACACTGACATCCCCAGTGCTGAAGCCTCTCCCAGTCTGGGGGGTCCCTGCAGACAGAAGGGTAGGACATGGGGGTCTGTAGGAAAAAGGTGGGTGATGTAGATCCTCAGGGCAGATCAGGTCTGGGGTCCCCTGCAGGAGAAGATTATGGCTTGGGAGTTGTTCCTAGAGGGTCAGGGACTCTTAGAGTCTCTAGGGAAGTTAGGGGTTGGATAGGCATCTGGGAAGATGGATATGATCCTGGGGGTACCTGGGGATAGAGAAGGGGTTCAAGTGCTCTAGGGAGATGGACCAAGATTGAGAGTGAGGGCTGAACCAGGAGAGGCTGCTCTGGCAGGGAGGCGTCAGCCTGAGCCAGCCTCTTTCTCCTCCCTGCCCTCCCCCTGCAGAAGGACCAGCAAGAAGT
Source organism: Saimiri boliviensis (assembly GCF_048565385.1). Lineage (NCBI taxonomy): Eukaryota > Metazoa > Chordata > Mammalia > Primates > Cebidae > Saimiri > Saimiri boliviensis. The sequence continues at coordinate 47,554,914 of NC_133465.1, read as the reverse complement.
GATCCGGAATTTCCGAAGTGGAACCCTGAACCTTCTGGTGGCCACGAGTGTGGCCGAGGAGGGGCTGGACATCCCACAGTGCAATGTGGTGGTGCGCTATGGGCTCCTAACCAATGAGATCTCCATGGTCCAGGTGCGCACACATTCCCTTCCACTCGGCAGCCCTCACAGGTTGCTGTGTGGGGCCCCAGCCCAACTCAGGACCGCCCTTGTCTCCCTTCCCAGGCCAGAGGTCGTGCCCGAGCGGGTCAGAGTGTGTACTCATTTGTAGCAACTAAGGGTAGTCGGGAGCTGCAGCGGGAGCTGATCAACGAGGCGCTGGAGACGCTGATGGAGCAGGCAGTGGCTGCTGTGCAGAAAATGGACCGGGCCGAGTACCAGGCCAAGGTCTGCAGACGGCCTGCATGCCCTGTGGGAGGGATGGGGTGGAGGAAGCACTCCCTGGCAGATTTCTGATAGCACACATATGTCCCCCTGTCTCCTCTACATTTCAGAGCTAAATTTGCCCACCTAGGGAAGGTTTGGAGAGACGCCAGGTGTGGGGCTGCCAGGGAAGGCAGTGCCTGGACTCCAGAAGGCCTTGGGAACAGGCTTTATCCAGGGCTCTTGATTTATCCTTGCCATGAGATACTTTATGTATCTGCAAGAGCTGCATTACAGCCCTTCTGGAACCAGGCAGAGAGGAGGAAATAAGTCCATGTGCAGAAGATAAGTCCAGAACTGGGACTTATAACATCAGTTCCCCTGAGGCAGAGCCACCACCTGGTCCAGGGTGTTCCTTGTTACCCCAGCATAATTGTTAATGATGCCCCATGACAGAGTCACAGAAGTAGCTTTGCCTGAAATCCTTCAAAGATGAAGCAAAGATTCAGAAAGAAAGCTTACCCCTCCCGCTGTTGCCCCCACTACCCATACTGTTTCTCTCCATAGCTTCTTTTTTTTTTTTTTTTTTCACCCGAGACAGAGTCTTGCTCTGTCACCCAGGCTGAGTGCAGTGGTGCATTCTCTGCCTCAGCCTCTTGAGTAGCTAGGATTACAGGCATGTGCCACCATGTCCGGCTACTTTTGTATTTTTAGTAGAGACGGGGTTTTACCATGTTGGCCAGGCTGGTCTCAAACTCCTGACCTCATGATCCACCTGCCTTGGCCTCCTAAAATGCTAGGATTACAGATGTGAGTCCCTGCGCCTGGCAACACAGCCTCTTTTAAGAGAGCTCCAGGGAGGGTTAAGGAGGTTCTCTGGGTACAGATGATCTCAGATCTTTGGAACCCTTTGTCCCCTAGGGACAATTCTCTTAACCCCCAGCTATGCCTGGTGTCCCTTCCCACCCCAGATCCAGGATCTGCAGCAGGCAGCCATGACCAAGCGGGTAGCCCAGGCAGCCCAGCGCGAGAGCCAGCGGCGGCAGTTCCCCATGGAGCATGTGCAGCTACTCTGCATCAACTGCATGGTGGCCGTGGGCCACGGCAGTGACCTGCGGAAGGTGGAGGGCGCCCACCACGTCAACGTGAACCCCAACTTCTCGTGAGACCTATGGAAGGGGCTATCAGGAGGGTGTGTGGGATGGGGGACTAGGAATCCTTCCCATCCAGACAGTGTTTTGAAGCTTTGGGAGGCTGAAGAGCATTGTAGCAAGTACTGATTCTGCATTTCACAATAAGCTGGTTAGGCAGGTTTTATCCCTGTCCCCATTTTACAGGCAAGGAAATAGAGGCTCAGAGAGACTACATGACTTGCCCAAGTTCCCACAGCCACTCTCTGGTTGAGAAAGAACTGGAATTCAGGAGGATACTAAGTGTCAAAAGACCACACATTGAGCCGGGCGCGGTGGCTCAAGCCTGTAATCCCAGCACTTTGGGAGGCCAAGGCAGGTGGATCACAAGGTCGAGAGTTCAAGACCATCCTGGTCAACATGGTGAAACCCTGTCTCTATTAAAAATACAAAAAATCAGCTGGGCATGGTGGCGTGTGCCTGTAATCCCAGCTACTCAGGAGGCTGAGGCAGGAGAATTGCCTGAACCCAGGAGGCGGAGGTTGCGGTGAGCCGAGATCGCGCGATTGCACTCCAGCCTGGGTAAGGAGCGAAACTCCGTCTCAAAAAAAAAAAAAAAAAAAAAAAAAAAAAAAGACCACACATTGACCCTCTGGTTCTACCTACTGTGAGGATATCAAGAGAGCCTGGCTGTCCCTGAGCCATCCCCCATCCTCTGTCTCCTAAAGAGTGACCTTCCCTCATCCTGCATCCATTTATTATGTCACCCTCTGTGTTCCAGGCCACTGTGCCAAGGATCTTCACACAGGTTTTCTCAATTGAGGAGGTCGAATTTCAGCTAGGTCTCAATGGGTCTGGTTTCAATGTGAGCAAATGAGAAGGTAACCATGGAGGGCAGGGCACAGTGACTCATGCCTGTAATTCCAACAGTTTGGGAGGCCGAGGCAGGTGGATCACTTGAAGTTAGGTGTTCAAGACCAGGCTGGCCAACATGGTGAAACTCCTCTTTTTTGGGGGGAGGGGGTGGGGAGCAGGGGGACGGGTCTCACTCTGTGGCCAGGCTGGAGTGCAATGGTATGATCTCAGCTCACTACAGCCTCTGCCTCCCGGGTTCAAGTGATTCTCCTGCCTCAGACTCCTGAGTAGCTGGGACTATAGGCATGCATGACCATGCTGGGCTAATAATTATATTTTTAGTAGAGACGAGGTTTCACCATGTTGGCCAGGATGATCTCAATCTCTTGACCTCCTGATCTGCCCACCTCGGCCTCCCAAAGTACTGGGATTATAGGCATGAGCCATCACGCCTGGCTGAAATCCCTTCTCTACTAAAAAAAAAAATACAAGCCGGGCGCGGTGGCTCAAGCCTGTAATCCCAGCACTTTGGGAGACTGAGGCGGGTGGATCACGAGGTCAAGAGATCGAGACCATCCTGATCAACATGGTGAAACCCTGTCTCTACTAAAAATACAAAAAATTAGCTGGGCATGGTGGCGTGTGCCTGTAATCCCAGCTACTCAGGAGGCTGAGGCAGGAGAATTGCCTGAACCCAGGAGGCGGAGGTTGCGGTGAGCCGAGATGGCGCCATTGCACTCCAGCCTGGGTAACAAGAGCGAAACTCCGTCTCAAAAAAAAATACAAAAAATTAGCTGGGCATGGTGACGCATGCCTGCAATCCCAGCTACTTGGGCGGCTGAGGCATGAGAATCATTTGAACCCAGGAGGCAGAGGCTGCAGCAAGCCAGGATCGCACCACTGCACTCCAGCCTGGGTGACAGAGCAAGACTCTGTCTCAAAAAACAAACAAAACAAAAAAACCAGTTGACCTGAGTGGAAGGGACTGTGAATAATGAGATTTAGAAAGAGACAGACTAGCCTGTGGAAGATCTTAAAGGTCAGGTGTGAAAGTGTAGCCTTTATGCAGGAAGTTCTTCTTAGGAATCTTGGGTGGATTTTAAGCAAGGGGATGTCGGGGCAGATTTATATTTTTAGATCACTCTAGCAGTTGGTGGAAGGATGGCTTGATATTGGGAGTAAGCATGGAGGCAGAGAGACTTGTTAGGAGACTGTGAAGACTGGGTAAGCGATGCTGAGCTTGAGCCTGGGCACAAGGGAGCATGTGATGGAGGCCACACAGGTAGAACTCACTGAAGACTGGATTTCCTAGCCTAGGAAGTCTGTGCCTCTTGACCAGCAGGAAAGCCCAAGGTCCAGGCAGGGGCTTGGCCAGTAGGAGGGCATGAGATCTGGGGCTGAGGAAGGTCAATGAGGGCTGTGGCCACCCCACTTCCTCTCCAGGATCTACTATAACGTCTCCAGGGAGCCTGTGGTCATCAACAAAGTCTTCAAGGACTGGAAGCCTGGGGGTGTCATCAGCTGCAGGAACTGTGGGGAGGTAAGAGCCTGGGCCATGTCCCAGGCCCCAGAGTCCTCAGCCCTCACTAGGACAGGGGAGACATTCCCACCCCATGGCCTCCAGTCTGAAGAGGGAGGTCCAGCCCCTGTCTAAGGGAGCCCAGTGTATGACAGCCTCAGGTGGGAAGCAAAGGTCCTGTATTCACAGAATTCCACCTTGAGAGAAACCCAGTCTGAGGCCAGACACCCAAACCCTACTCTCTCTGTCTCACCCCAGGTCTGGGGTCTGCAGATAATCTACAAATCGGTGAAGCTACCAGCGCTCAAAGTCCGCAGCATGCTTCTGCAGACCCCTCAAGGGCGGATTCAGGCCAAAAAGTGGTCCCGCGTACCCTTCCCTGTGCCTGACTTTGACTTCCTGCAGCACTGTGCCCAGAACCTGACGGACCTCTCCTTGGACTGACCACCTCGTTGCTACAGTGCCCGGCTCGGGCTGTAGGGGGCGGGAGAGTCCACAGCTGCCGTCGTCTTCCCCGGGACACAGCCTGGTCCAGGCCCCTCCTTCTGGAATCACCAGCTGTGGGCATCAGGCCCACCAGTCACAGAGGAGTCCTGGGCATCCTGGCTTAGGCTGCCGCAATGGGGAAGCAACTGGAGGGCCAGACCTCAGCCCCAGACCCACCTCGCACACACATAGACACTTTCGTATGCACTGGATGGAGCTGGCGAAATGGAGGCAAAAGAATTGCCACACTTTGAACTTGGCTGCCATTAAAAAAAACAGCTGGTCCGAGTGCAGTGGTGTTTACAACTAATTGATCACAACCAGTTACAGATTTCCTTGTTCCTTCTCCACTCCCACTGCTTCACTTGACTAGCCAAATAAATAAATAAATAAATTAATTAATTAATTAATTGCCATACTATGCTCTGAATCATCACATTCTTTCCCTACCAGGTCCGCTTCTAATTTTTGAGGCTCTTTATAAAAATAAATGGAAAAATGGGATAGAAAATGTGTGGTGTCTTTGTTGGAATATAATTGGTAGAAAATAAACTGCACATATAGTGTGCAATTGGATACATTTTTTTTTTTTTTTGAAACAGTTTCACTCTTGTTGCCCAGGCTGAAGAACAGTGGCACGATCTAGGATCATTGCAACCTCCACCTCTGGGTTCAAGCGGTTCTCCTGCCTCAGCCTCCCAATTAGCTGGGATTACAGGCGCATACCACCACGCCTAGCTGATTTTTTTGTATTTTTAGTAGAGATGGAGTTTCACCATGTTAGCCAGGTTGGTCAAACTCCTGACCTCGGGCGATCCGCCTGCCTCATCCTCCCAAAGTGCTGGGATTACAGGCTTGCACCACCTTGCCCGGCCTGGACACGTTTTATCATGCATATCCTCCACAATCAAGATAAGGAACATAGCTATCAGTCTCAAAATTTCCTGTTTCTTCCAGTGGAATTTTCTTTTTCTCTTTTTTTTTTTTTTAAGACAGGGTTTCACCATGTTGGTCAGGCTGGTCTTGAACTCCCAACCTCAGGTGATCCGCCCACCTTGGCCTCCAAGTGCTTGGATTACAGGCGTGAGCCACCATGCCCAGCCCTTCAGTGAAATTTTCAAAGAACAGAAGTTTCCTGGTTCCCATTGTAATCCACACCTCTCACCCTTCCCCATCTAATGACCTGCTTTGTGGTAATTTTTAGTGTTAAGTGTTTGGTTTTTTTTTTTTTTTTTTTTTTTTTTGAGACGGAGTTTCACTCTTGTTACCCAGGCTGGAGTGCAATGGCGCGATCTCGGCTCACTGCAACCTCCGCCTCCTGGGTTCAGGCAATTCTCCTGCCTCAGCCTCCTGAATAGCTGGGATTACAGGCACGTGCCACCATGCCCAGCTAATTTTTTGTATTTTTAGTAGAGACAGGGTTTCACCATGTTGACCAGGATGGTCTCGATCTCTCGACCTCGTGATCCACCCGCCTCGGCCTCCCAAAGTGCTGGGATTACAAGCTTGAGCCACCGCACCCGGCCAGTGTTTGGTTTTTTTGAGACAGAGTCTTGCTCTGTTGCCCAGGCTGGAGTGCAGTGTCGCGATCTCAGCTCACTGCAACCTCCGCCTTCTGGGCTCAAGTGATCCTCCTGCCCCAGCCTCCCAAGTAACTAGGATTACAGGTGCCTGCCACCATGCCTAGCTAATTTTTTTTTTTTGGTCGAGACAGGGTTTCACCATGTTGCCTAACAGGCTGGTCTCAAACTCCTGAGCTCAGATGATCCACCCACCTTGGCCTCTTAAAGTGCTGGGATTACAGGCGTGAGCCACTGAGCCCTGCTTTGCATTTTTTGTTTTCGTTTTGTTTTTGAGACAGGGACTCACTCTGTCACCCAGGCTAGAGTGCAGTAGTGCAATTGTGGCTCACTGCAGCCTTGACCTCCCAGGCTCAAGCAGTCCTCCCACCTCAACCTCCTTAGTACCTGGGACTACAGGTGTATACCACCACACCTAATTTTTTGGGGTAGGGAGGTGGTGTATAGACAAGGTCCCACTATGTTGCCCGGGCTGGTCTCGTCTCCAACTCCTGGGCTCAGGTGATCCTCCCAAAGTGCTGGGATTACAGGCATGAGCCACTGTGCCTGGCCTAGTGTTAAAAGTTTTAGGCTGGGCACAGTGGCTTACCCTTGTAATCCCAGCACTTAAGGAGGCTGAGGTGGGCGGATCACCTGAGGTCAGGAGTTTGAGACCAGCCTGTTAGGCAACATGGTGAAACCCTGTCTCTACTAAAAATACAAAAATTAGCTGGGTATAGTGGTGGCCACCTATAATTCCAGCTACTCAGGAGGCTGAGTCAGGAGAATCGCTTGAACCCTAGAGGTGGAAGTTGCAGTGAGCTGAGATCATGCCACTGCACTCCAGCCTGGGTGAAAGAGTAAGACCCAACTCAAAACAAAAGTTTTAAACACTCTCTTTTTTTTAAGACAGAGTCTTGCCCTATAGCCCAGGCTGGAGTGCAATGGCGTGATCTCGGCTCACTGCAACCTCCGTGTCTTGGGTTCAAGAGATTCTCCTGTCTCAGCCTCCCAAGTAGCTGGGATTACAGGCACCCACCACCAAGCCAGGCTAACTTTTGTATTTTCAGTAGAGACGAGGTTTCACCATGTTGGCCAGGCTGGTCTCCAACTCCTGACCTCATGATCCGCCCACCTGGGCTTCCCAAAGTGCTGGGATTACAGGTGTGAGCCACTGCACCTGGCCTAAACACTCCTCTTTAATGGCTCTCCTAAGTCTTATTCGTAAAGAGTATCAACAGTCTCAACCTGAGGCCTATCGAGCGAGCGTGTGAGGGCTTCCTGCTCCCTCTTCCCCATAATAGCTTCCAATCCCAATGTCCCCCCTCTACCTTTCCTTAACCTTCAGGTCATCTTCCCTAGGCTGGGGAGAAGCTGAGATTCAGCATTTGAGGGGTGGGCTCAGGTAGGCATGGGGGTGGGGAGAATTACAAAGGCCTAAATTTACTGTTCTCATTTTAACAAGAAAGGAAAAGAAAGGCGAGATCTAGGTTGATTCATCAGGGAAAGGGCTATTTCTGTAGTAAAAGGCCCAGCAGGCAGGAGGCACCTTCAAGAGGAAGGGAGGGGGCTAGGGCAGAGATTTGAGAGGATGGCAGTCCTTCCTGCCGTCTAACCTCCTTCCCTTCTGCTACATCCTTGGTCCTGTGCCCAGGTAGATGGGAAATCCACCCTCTTTTCTCCCATCATTTTATTTTTTCTGTAGGGCTCTTGTCTGAGGGCTGAAATTCCAGTTCTCATCTTTCTGGCTACCATCTCCCCTAGAGAGTGCACCCCTCTTCCCCAAGGCCCCCTTCCTCCTCCTCTCCAAATGTCCTTGGCCCTGACTCCAGGAGTCTCCTTCCTCCTCCCTCCTGTCCCATCTCCAGCTGCCTCCCAGGGGGAGAGTTGCTCATCCTCTCCCTACTTTGCCTTCAGTTAGTATACCGCCTGCCAGCAACGTGCTTTTTACAGGTCAATAAAATTAGCGACTGGGGGCAGAAGGAGGGGGCAGGGGCTCAGGGGTGCTAAGCTCAAGGGCCTTGAATGTGGCTAGACTCACGGAGTCAGGAAGCCTGTCATTCCAGGGCTAAACAGTGACAGCTGGGGGACCTGGGCTGGCACTAGGGGCGGAGGAGGGGCTGTGTGGCAGGGAGAGAGATGGGCTGAGGATAAAGATGGGCTGGGTGCTTTATGGCCCCTCAGCAGTCTAAGCCCCTACACAGCTGACCCCTGGAGAGGGCACCCTACCTTTAGAGGAGGTGTCCGGTCGCACACCCACCCTGCCAGGTCTGAAGAGCTCAGATGGAAGGGGGACAAGGACCCGGAGAGGTTTCTGAGCTTTCTTTTTCGTGTGAGGGGTCTTTATATGAAGTCACCGGCTCCAGGGCATGCGGGCAAGGCTTTCTGAAGGAGGGATTTCCGCTCCGACCCCGTCCGCTGCATGTGCCCGCAGTCCTAACTTCTCAGCCTTCGGAAGAACTCGAGCTCGGGGACCTCCCTGTGGCCCAGATGCTGCCCTGGGACGTCCCACCTGAATGAGCCAGCGCACCCCACCTGCGGGGCCTGGAGGAGGGGCCGGGCCCTGCTCCCCCTCCCAGCTCCGCCTCCGCCCTGCCGGGCCCCGCCCCTCCCGGCCAGCCCGAAACGCAGCGCTCCCAGCCCGGCGAGAGCAGGTGGCCGCGGCGGGCTCCGTCTCTGCCCCGCAGGTAAGACGCGGGCTGGTCCACGCCGACGACCTCGAGGGCAGCGCGGGAGAACGAGGCAGCCCCTTCCACCTGTCCGGTCCTCTCGCCTCAAAACTGGGGAACCCCAGGGACAGTGAGGATATCCCTATCTCGGCTCTGCGCGCCGACGTTGGGCATCTGCTGGGCGGGATTGAACTCTGGGGCAATTAGAGGGTCCTGGCTGGTTATCCCTAATGCCAGGCGGGCTCCGAGGGATGGAAAAGACAGAGCCGGGCATTAGACGCGCAGCTTTCTGGAGTGGGGCAGGTTGGGGATGGTGACGACGGGGCTCCGGAGTCAGGAACCTCGTTGACAGAGAGCGCGCCATGCCTCATCCAAGGGCAGCCTCTTCCCCACGGTAGAGGGCGATGGCTTGACCCAAACGGCTTCTGTTCTGTGGGCTAATGAGGTAAGAGCCACCGCATCGCTGAGCTGGGGCCTGGGTTTTCTAACGAGCCCCTGGGCACCCGCATCATTTATTTACATCTGGGTACAGGGGGAGTGAGCAGCGGATTAGCCCGATGGCCTAGGGAACTCAGAAAGTCTGGGAACTTAGTAGGTCTCTTTTGTGTTCGCGTCACAGAGCCGACTGGGGATCACAGATGTGGCCTTATGGTAGACAGGGGAGCATCTGCATACTCAGCGTTGGGAATTGGGCTGTAGGAAAGGGGTCCTGCCTCCCAGGACCTTGAGGAAGGCTTCCTGGAAGAGGAGGACCTGGGCCGACAGCTTGGATGTGATGTGCTCAGAGCTCTGAGCCCCTAAGGAGGGGCAGCCTTTGGGTCTTGGTGCTGGGTTGAGGTAGAGCAGAGGACCCTGGATTGTAGAACAAAGGGAAGTCAGGACGTTGCGGTCTGGGTCCAGCTGGGACCCCAGGGATCTTCCTGATATCATCACAAGCCTTTGGACAGACATGGGTGACAATGGGGGGAGGGGAGCTTCCCTTCCTCGTCTGTCTAGATTCCCCATTCCACTGCCTCATTCCACCACAGAAACCATCAGAGGCAGAAGTTCGTTCTCACATCACATCTGACCTTCATCCCTTCTGCGTCTGTGCTGGCTTCTTTCTTCTGGGGGGCTGTGTGCTCTAGTGGAAAAAGTGGGGGCTTTGGGGTCAGACCTGAGTTCTAACACCTCTACCTACTTCGTGACCTTGAACAAGTTTCTTAACCTGTTTGAGCTCACCTCCTCACCTGTAAAATGGGGATAATAATAGAACCCACCTCATAGGGTGGCTGCAAGGATTAAATGAGAGTACACATGTAGAGCGCTTACCACAGTGCCTGGCGCCTGGCGAGGGCTCAGAAAGTACAAGTGTCCCCTCATGTGTCTGACTGCAAAGCTGATCTGCAGGGGGTGAGGGCCAGCAGGGGAGGGGGGAGTAGAAGGGTTTTTTTGTTTTGTTTTGTTTTGTTTTTTAAAGCTAAGCTTGGCTAGAAAGAGTGCCCTTCACTGCATGCCTTACCCCCACCAGCCCCTACACCCTGCTGGTTCCTGGATCTCCGGACCTGTCTGGGCTGCCCAGGGCCCCTCACCTCTCTTAGTCACCCTGTTTGTGTTGCCTTTTGTCTCTGCAGGGGGGAGAGGGCTCCCCCACCCCCACCCGAGGCAGGGACCAGTACTAGCAGGAGCTCACTTGGGGCTGTGCCTCAGTGGAACAAGCTCCAGCTTAGAGACCCAGCCTGAAAAAAAACTCTGGTCATCCCCGCTCTGCCCTCCCCACCTCCAGAAATCCACAAGTTGGGATCAAGATACACTAAATTTTTCCAGGAAGATAAATAATACGAGTAACTGAAAGTCCTGTTTGGGGATTGTCCAAGCTGTCCTCCAATGGAAAGACAGCTTCAGGTCCTGGCCTGAGCTCTAGGCTGCCAGGGAAGGCTGCATTCAGTAGCACCCTTAAACCTGGGCAAGGGAGGGAGTGCCCATGCCCTAAGCTGGGGGCTTTCAAAGGCTCCACTCTGGCCCTTCTCCTGCCAGTCCTCTCCCTGTGGGATGAGGAGTCAGCAGGGCCGAGGGGATGAGACTGTGAGTCTCCTCCAAGACCACATTCTCCATATCTGTGACTCTGGTGGTCCCTGCCCAGATGGTCACCATCTGGCTCCCAGCCCATGCTAGCCTCTTCCCTGGGTCTGTCTGCCTCAGGACAGGTTATGCCAATATCGTGTGCACCCCTAGGGACAGTGAAGGGACAGCTATTTGCAGAGGCTGTGAATGGAGCTGGAACATGAAGCTGGGTGTCCTCATACATGCATGAGAGTCCCTTGCGGTGCAGACAGGACCTCGCAGCAGGAAGGGGCTGGCCAGGTTGCGGGTGGAGCTGTCTCCTCTGCACGGAGTCGTTCTGGTGCGTAAAGCTCAGGAGGCAGACGAGTCCAAATTTGCATCTGGTCCTCCAGGTGGTTAATGAAGGTATATTTGTCAGGGTGAGAGGTTAGCACGTTTCACAGATGGTTGGCTTGATTTACAACTTTTAAATATTTGGACATATGTCTGTGGGCCGCCATTTGTCCACCTGCCCCAGGCCCTGTGAGTGTTCCAGGTGGGCCTGGCTGGGCCTGTGACTTCAGCTGCCATTTGGTTAATTCCTGCCCTACTCTCCCCGTCCCCCAATAGAGTAGCATCCCCATAAAACTGGGCTTAGAACATGTTCACCTGGACCAGGAAGGAGTTTCAAGGTGAAATGAAGATTGTCAGTTGTCACCAACCAGCAGTTCCCCTGTGGGCCTCCTGACCTCATTATCCACCACAAAACTGGGACAATTTTTTTTTTTTTTTTAGTGTCCTGTGATGCTTGAGAGGGAAGGGCTGGGGAGGAGAGGTGACTTCTCTCCTGTATGTGGTGAGGGTGTGGGTCACTGGACCCCAGGAACAAGGAGGGAGCTAAATGGGGCCGCAGCAGGAAGCGGGATGGAAGCTGGCCCAGGGAAAAGCCAGGGCCGGACCCCACTGTCCTTCCAGCTGCCCTTCCCAGAGGGAGCTGCGCCCACAGCCAGGGACGGGGCCAGGTGTCTATAATGTGAGTTCTCCCCTGAGTTTGGAGTTTGGGCTTGGGACAGGGGAGAGTGTGGGGCCAGCTGGCCAGGTGGCAGGGGTCATCCCCACCGGGAATGAATGGCACACTGGTGTTGACTGTAGTCGGGTGCCCTGTGGCACCTGGGCACACCGTCTGTTCAGAAGAGAGGCAAAAACCTTTGTTGTGGCCGTCTCTGCTCAGCGAGACTTGATTGGGCTATTTGAGGAACAGCCTGTCACCTTGGCCTCATTAGCACCGCGAGGCTCTTGATGGAACTGGACACACACACGTGCATGCACACTCTCACAGACTCACCCAGGTCTGCATTCCCCCTGCACTAACTCCCAGAGGTCTGGGTATAGGGTTGTGTGCGCCTAAACCCCACCCCAGGTGCAATCTGGGGTGTGGTCACCCTTGCAGATCCACGCTGACACACACAGCTTGCGATGCCCACACCCTCACCACAGTCACACTCTCGCTGTCCCTTATTGGTGACTTTTCATTCACCTTGGGTGACCCGCCGGCTCCAGTGGCCAAGGGTTGGCTTACTAGAGGATGGCTGGGAGCCAGATGCCGGCAGCGGTTGGTTCAGCTTTGGGGACAGGAGGCAGCAGCATTGCCCTGGTGAGGCCACCCTCGGTAGGGCTCAACCCCAAAGCACCGAGGCTCCCCCACGTCTCCCAGGAGAGCGTCTCGGGTCCTGAGGCGGTCTGTCCTTGTGTAGTTCCTGTGAGCTTCTTTCTACTTCCCCCTGTGAGTGTGTCTGGCCCTGCGCCTCCTGCGTGCACGCCCGTCTCTGTTCTCTGCTCCTGACCCCGTCCTTTGCTGTCTGTCTCGCCTCTCCACCTGTCTAGCCCTTTCTCTGTGAGTCTTTCTCACTGTCTTTTCTTCTTCCTTTCCTCTGCCTCCTCTGTCTATCCCTTCTCTCACTGTCCCTCTCTCACACCCCCTCTCTTGGTATCTCACCATGTCTCTCTGGGTGAGGCTTTCTGTGTCTTCACCTCTCTCCATTTCTGTCTCTCAGTCTGGACGTGTATCCTTCTGACTCTCTGCTTTAGTTTCTTGAGGAGTCCCGGGAAAAGGATAGCCAAGAGTCATCCCAGCACTTTGGGAGGCCGAGGCGGGAGGATCACCTGAGGTCAGAAGTTCGAAAGCAGCCTGGACAACATGGTGAAAATGTTGGCCATTTTCTGTCTCTAATAAAAATGCAAAATTAGCTAGGCATGGTGGTGCATGCCTGTAATCTCAGCTACTTGGGAGGTTGAGGCAGGAGAATCACTTGTAACTGGGAGGCGGAGGTTTCGGTGAGCCAAGATCATGCCATTGCACTCCAAATAAAGGAGGTGGGCCGGGCGCGGTGGCTCAATCCTGTAATTCCAGCACTTTGGGAGGCCGAGGCGGGTGGATCACGAGATCAAGAGATTGAGACCATCCTGATCAACATGGTGAAAGCCCCTCTCTACTAAAAAATACAAAAAAAAAAATTAGCTGGGCATGGTGGCGCGTGCCTGTAATCCCAGCTACTCAGGAGGCTGAGGCAGGAGAATTGCCTGAACTCAGGAGGCGGAGGTTGCAGTGAGCCAAGATCGCGCCATTGCACTCCAGCCTGGGTAACAAGAGCAAAACTCCTTCTCAAAAAAATAAAATAAAATAAAATAAAATAAAATAAAATAAAATAAAGGAGGAGATAATGCCTCCCAGGGGGCCATGATCACTTCTTGGCCCCTGCCAGGCAAGGATGTAGGAAGGGGACTATTACGTACTAAGAAGAGTGGATGGACCGGGCATGGTGGCTCACACCTGTAATTCCAGCACTTTAGGATGCCAAGGTGGGCAGACTGCTTGAGGTCAGGAGTCAAGAGGTCAGCCTGGCCAACACGGTGAAACCTCGTCTCTAATGAAAAATACAAAAAATTAGCCTGGCATGGTGGTGCATGCCTATAATCCCAGGTTCTCGGGAGGCTGAGGCAGGAGAATTGCCTGAGCCTAGGCGGTGGAGTCTGCAATGAGCTGAGATCGCACCATTGCACTCCAGCCCCGGTGACAGAAGGAGACCCTGTCTCAAAAAAAAAAAAAAAAGTAAAAAGAACTGCTGGCTCATCTCCAGCTCCTCTGTTAGGAACGAAGGGGTTTTGGCCCCAACTCTGAAACGTTCTTCAGTGATGAGGCCCAGGGTCACAGGCCTGGGAGCAGGGCTGGGGGTTCAGAGTCATCACTCTGGGAGAGAGCCCCTTGTCTCTCTGGTTGACCTGATTGACCTTGAACCGAGGGAAGGGCGCTGGGACTTGGAGTCTCCCTCAGAAGAGGCATTGACCAGAGTTGGGCTGAATCAACACTTTTCTTTCTCCTGGAAGCAGCCAAGCTCAACCCACCCCCCCCAGGCCCCAGCTTCCTGCTCTAAACCACCGCTGTGCTCCCCACCCTGTTCCAAATATTTCTGCCAACTGACCCAGGCCGAGGGGCCTGTTTAAACAGCCTCCCTGCCCTCTCCTGGCCTCCCCATCTCGGTGGCCTCCCCATCCCTCCCACCTCGCACAGGAGCCGCTGTGTTGGCTGCTTGTTTATTTGACTAAGATTTCCTTGGGTGGGGTAAGGACTGACTCCACAGGCCCTTCTCCTCACTTTAGATGCCCAGGCGAGAGGCCAGCCCCAGCTTTGGCCTTGCCCTCCTGCCCTGTCCAGCCTTCCTGGGACCCCCAGATGTCTCTCCTATATCCCAAGCCCCAGACTTCTCTATCCTCCTGATCTCAGCTCTGTTCGGCCCCACATTTGATACCAGCTGACCCCCTCCCCTGACCCGACGTTGAGCACTCTGGCCCTGGAGGGCAGGATGGGGATGCAACACTCCCCCACCCCGTGCTGAGAGGAGAGGAAATGCCAGGAAGAGGCTTTGGGAACAGGAACCCTTGGGTTTTCTAGGGGCCCCTAAAGAGGGAGGCATGGGGCGTGGTCTCTGGAATGTGGGAGAAGTCTGCCCACTCCCCTTGTTGGCTGCGGCTTGAGCCAGTCCTCCAGTGAGACTTTAGCAGAGGAAGAATTCTCTAATGGGCTCAGGGCCCCGGCAAGAATCCATCTCCAGAGCAATCTCCCAGGGACCCCGAGGGGCCTCCTCTCCCTTGATTTTGTACAGAACTTTGCTGTATACAGAACTGCCTCATCCCATCCTATGAGCACCTGCAGAGATCAAAATTCCTTTTTTTTTTTCTTTTTTTTTTTTTTGACACAAGTCTCACTCTGTTACCCAGGCTGGAGTACAGTGGTTCGATGTTGGCTTACTGCAACCTCCACCTCCCAGGTTCACAAGATTCTTGTGCCTCAGCCTCCTGAGTAGCTGGGATTACAGGTGGACGCCACCATGCCCAGCTAATTTTTTGTACTTTTAATAGAGACAGGGTTTCGCCATGTTGTCCAGGCTGTTCTCAAACTCCTGACCTCAGGTGATCCACCTGCCATGGCCTCCCTAAGTGTAAAGATGACCGGTGTGAGCCTCCGCACCTGGCGGAGATCAAAGTTCTTTTTGTAGATGGCGAAAGCTCAGAAAGCAAAGCAACTTGGGCAGAGTCTATCTTCTAGCAGGACCCGGACTTGAACCTAGGTGTCCTTACACCTCACTGCACCATGCTGGAGCTGCTGCTTGGACTAAAAGAGTCACAGGCTGCAGTCACCCCTGGCTCTCCCTGAATCTCCCCTCACCCAAATCTCCTCACATACCAAGCAAGACTCCTGGCCGTGCGTCTCTGGCTGGGAGGTGAATATAGGAGCAGGTAGCATTCTTATAACCTCATTCCGAAATTTGCTGTCCTAGTTAGCGGCTTCCTGAGGGGAGAGGGACACAAGAAGCTTTTAGAGATGGTTTCAACCCTCTGGGTGCTAATTGGGAACGAGACTCTCCCTAGGTTGAGACTGGGAACAGCTATTCTGGGTCTGCAAGACGAGGTGTCGGGGTGGAGAGGCCAGAGGGGGGATCAGGAAGTTTCCCCAAATAGCCTGGCCTGAAGCCACATGTGGGAGCCAAGCCCCAAGGAGGTGGCCCAGATGAAGGGGTGGAGGGGCAGCTGTCCAGTTGGCACATGGGCTTGATCCTTGGGAAGCTGGGCATAGGGCAAAAATGAGGAGCAGGACTGGTTTTGTCTCTTCTTTCGTTTTTTGTTTGAGACAGGGTCCTGCTCTGCCACCCAGGTTGGAGGGCAGTGGCCAGAGAGCAGCTCACTGCAGCCTCCACCTCCCAGGCCCCAGCCATCCTCCCATTCCAGCCCTCAGCCCAGAGTTTCATGAATAGCTGGGAATACAGGCACGCACCTGGCTAATTTTGTTACATTTTTTGTAGGGACAGGGGTCTCCCTCTGTTGCCCAGATTGGTCTCAAACTCCCGGGCTCAAGCGATCCTTCTGCCTCAGCCTCCCAAAGTGCCAGGATTACGGGCATGAGCCATGCGCTGCCGGTCTCTGCTCTCCCACTGAAATGAGCTTTCCTGGAACTTGATGTCATGAGTAAGTGGGTGTGTCTCTACCTTGTCCCAGCCCCTCCCACCAAGCCTCAGCCTACTGTCCTAGCTCTCATCCCAGTGACATTGATTTACTCATTCATGTTATCAGTATTTATTGAGTACCTACTATGCGCTATACTTGGTAGGCTCTGCCCTGGGAATTTAAGGAGAAACAAGACAGGTTTCCAAAAGGGAATAAGACAGATTCTCAAGAGGGGATAAGAGGCCAGGCGCAGTAGCTCACATCTTTAATCCCAGCACTTGGGAGACCAAAGCGGACAGATCACTTGAGGTCAAGAGTTCAAGACCAGCCTGGCCAACATGGTGAAACCCCATCTCTAACTAAAAATGTAGAAATTAGCCAGGTGTGGTGGTGCATGCCTGTAATCCCAGCTACTCAGGAGGTTGAGGCAGGAGAATTGCTGGAACCCAGGAGGCAGAGGTTGCAGTGAGCCGTGATTGTGCCACTGCACTCCAGCCTGGGTGACAGAGCAAGACTCCATCTCAAAAAAAAAAAAAAAAAAAAAATGTGGGAATAAGAGGAAGTGGGAAGGAAATCTAGAGCAAGTCTCAAAAAAAAAAAAAAAAAAAAAAAGAGCCGGGCGCAGTGGCTCAAGCCTGTAATCCCAGCACTTTGGGAGGCCGAGGCGGGTGGATCACGAGGTCGAGAGATCGAGACCATCCTGGTCAACATGGTGAAATCCCGTCTCTACTGAAAACACAAAAAAAATTAGCTGGGCATGGTGGCACGTGCCTGTAATCCCAGCCACTCAGGAGGCTGAGGCAGGAGAATTGCCTGAACCCAGGAGGCGGAGGTTGCGGTGAGCCGAGATCGCGCCATTGCACTCCAGCCTGGGTAACGAGAGCGAAACTCCATCTCAAAAAAAAAAGGAAAGAAAAAGAGGGAGAGCCGGGCTCGGTGGCTCATGCCTGTAATCCCAGCACTTTGGGAGGCTGAGGCGGGCAGATCACAAGTTCAGGAGTTCAAGACACCCCTGGCCAATATGGTGAAAGCCCGTCTCTACTAAAAATATAAAAGTTAGCCGGGCATGGTGGCGTGTGCCTGTAGTCCCAGCTACTCTGGAGGCTGAGGCAGGAAATCGCTGGAACCCAGGAGGCGGAGGTTGCAGTGAACCGAGATTACCCCACTGCACTCCAGCCTGGGAGGAAGAGCGAGACTCTATCTCAAAAAAAAAAAAAAAAAGAGGGAATAAGAGCAATACAGGAAGGCCTTTCTCAGAGGTGATAGTTAAATAAACATCAGCCATGAGAAGGAGGAGGGAGGCATCAGGAGGAAAAGAGCACTCCAGGCAGAGAGAACAGGGTTTGAGAAGGCTCCCAGGTGAGGGAGAGATCGCTGTGCTCCAGGGACAGAAAGAGCCCAGTGTGGCTGGAAGATGGGGAGTCACAGGAAACAGATCGGAGGGGCACAGGATATTTTAACTGCTAAGAATATTTTAACCCTAAGGATGTTTTGAATGCAAACATTTTAAACCAAAACATACCGACACTGAAAACCTTTTAAGACAGTGTTCTCCAGCTTGAACTCTATTCATCCAACTTAATTCTTTGATCAGATTTTTCTGTTTTTCCGCTGTGTTTTTCATTCCATTGTAATTTGACTGAAACTGTTTTCATCGGCATCAATCCCGTTCACATTTTGCTGCTGAGATTGGAGGCATCCATCAATGAAGGGGCTATAGGCTCCCGATACTAGTTTCTGCCATTGTGTGACTGACTGGGTAACCTCATCCCATTTTGGAAGATTTAAATTAAAACCAAAAAAGATTCGTGTTCAGGATTTGATTCTTTTGTGCATTTTAGTCAATAATGAGTTTTCTCGTATCTAGTTCTAGCCGTCCTCAGTGTTACTTCTACCCGTAATATTTTTAGGTGGAGAGTTGTATTTATATCTCAGCTAATCTGTGGGAGGGATCAGGTGGAAGCGGGTGGACTGGGAGAGAAAGGCTTCCGGGAGGGGAAGGGCCCGCATCTTGCAGGCTGGGCAAGCATTCTCCTAAAGCAAAGGGAAAGCTTTTGGAGCTTTTAGCCCGGGTCATGATGTGATCAGATTTGCCTTTATTTATTTATTTAGAGACAGGGTCTTATTCTGTCCCCCAGGGTGGAGAGCAGTGATGTGATCACAGCTTACTGCAGCCTCGAGTTCCCAGGTTCAAGCGATCCTCCCACCACACCCAGCTGATTTTTTTTTTTTTTTTTTTTTTTTTTTTTTTTTTAGAGATGGAGTCTTGCCATGTTGCTCAGGCTGGAGAGTTGCCCTTTTAACAGTCTCCCTCGGACCGGGCGCGGTGGCTCAAGCCTGTAATCCCAGCACTTTGGGAGGCCGAGGCGGGTGGATCACGAGGTCAAGAGATCGAGACCATCCTGGTCAACATGGTGAAACCCCGTCTCTACTAAAAATACAAAAAATTAGCTGGGCATGGTGGTGCATGCCTGTAATCCCAGCTACTCAGGAGGCTGAGGCAGGAGAATTGCCTGAACCCAGGAGGCGGAGGTTGCGGTGAGCCGAGATTGCGCCATTGCACTCCAGCCTGGGTAACAAGAGCGAAACTCTGTCTCAAAAAAAAAAAAAAAAAAAAAAAAACAGTCTCCCTCTGGCTGTGCGAAGAGGGACTGGGAGGGAGGGGAGATGGGGAAGTAGAGGCAGGGGGACCAGTGAGGAGTCTATTCTGCCAATCCAGGTGGTAAAGAGAAGTGAACTGGGCCAGGCATGGGGATGTGTGTGCCTGTAGTCCCAGTGCGTTGAGAGGCCAAGGCTGGAAGATAGCTTGAGGCCAGGGGCTCGAGGCTGCAGTGAGCTATAATCGAGGCACTGCAGTCCAGCCTGGGGGACAAAGTGAGACTTGTCTATTTTTTTTTAAAAAAAGTAAACAGAGCACAGGGTAAAAAAGGGCAGGGTAATCTCTGTCCCACTCCCCAGAATCCCACCACAGCCTTCTTTCAACATCCAGAATGGCCTTGCCGCTATTCCCACATCCTCACCCTCAGCTCCCCGCTCCTGGTATTTGAGACAGCTGGGAGCCCTTCTCCCCAACACCCAGACTCAGAGTCTGCCGCAGAGTTGAGACCAAGAACTGGGGTGTTTCCCTTGAGGCTTTCTACTCCTTTGTGCCAAGGGAGAGTCGGGGGTGCCCTGCTGAGGTTGGGGTAGGGGGTGGAAGTGATGGGAACACCCTGGGATCCACCTACCGTGAGTCCTGTGGCTGGAGCCGCCCAGGCGGCCGCAGACCTGGCGGTGAAACAGACCCAGACACTGGGCGCTTGTCTGGCCGTGCTCCACCCTCAGGGTGTGACACTGGGCAGGGGGACAAAGGGGCCTCTGTCAGTGTGGGGCACTGCGCCCACCCGAGCCAGCCTAGGCGCCTGAGAAGGGAGGGAGGTGGCCTGGGTGCTGGAAGAGTGAAGGTTGAAGGGAGACAGACCCCTTCAGGTGTGAGTGCCATCTGGGCACCTCTCTTCCTCTCCGGATCCTCAGTCTCCTCACCTGTAAAGTGGAAATCTCAATCCCAACCTCCCAGACGCGGCATCAGCAGGACCTACAGTGTTGACTGACTTGTGCTATTTAGCAAACACGTGTGGCGATGACCACGTGCCGTTTGCTAAACCCTTGGCAAATATTGACTCATGTAATCCCTAACGACCCTCTAAGAGTGTCGATTTAAAAAAATTAACCATTTAAAGACTTAAAGTTAGTTTTATTTAGAAGTCTTACAGAAGACTATAGAGCAAGGCCTATAGCCCTAGAACAGTTTTGTCAGACTTCTTAATCAGTGTTTTAGCTTATAGTTTATATACAGGGAGTAGGGGTTCAGTATGTGCAAAATGACATCAAAATTTGGCTGTAAGAGTATATTTGGTTATAGATTACGGAGGTGTAATCGCTAACTCAGTCAGAGATTATCTTGTGTGCAAGAAAAAGCAAGGACTACGGTTACGTATTTTATTTAATTAATTTATTTATTTTTGAGACGGAGTTTCGCTCTTGTTACCCAGGCTGGAGTGCAATGGCGCGATCTCGGCTCACCGCAACCTCCGCCTCCTGGGTTCAGGCAATTCTCCTGCCTCAGCCTCCTGAGTAGCTGGGATTACAGGCACACGCCACCATGCCCAGCTAATTTTTTTTTTTTTTTTTTTGTATTTTTAGTAGAGACGGGGTTTCACCATGTTGACCAGGATGGTCTCGATCTCTTGACCTCGTGATCCACCCACCTCGGCCTCCCAAAGTGCTGGGATTACAGACTTGAGCCACCGCGCCCGGCCACATGTATTTTATTTTTATGGAGACGGTGGTCTTGCTACATTCCCCTGGTTGGCCTTAAGCTCCTGGCCTCAAGTGATCCTCCTGCCTCGGATTCCCAAAGTGTTGGGATTTACAGGCGTGAGCCACTGCACCTGGCTGGGACTGGGGTCATCGGTCTTTTAAGGAATATAGCGATTCAGGCAAGAGCTGTCAGGTGGTGGGAGGCGCTGTGTTTTACCTTGCTCTCCCTATGTTGCCCAGGCTGATCTTGAACTCCTAGACTCAAGCAATCCTTCTGCCTTGGCTTCCCAAAGTGCTGGGATTACAGGTGTGAGCCACCACATCCAGCTAGAGTTTTTTTTGTCTTTTTAAATGAAAAACAATTTTTTTGAGGGGGAGGATGGTTGGAGACAGGGTCTCACTCTGCCACCCACGCTGGAATGTGGTGGTGTGATCATGGCTCACTGCAACCTCAAACTCCTGGCCTCAAGCAGTTCTCCCACCCCAGCCTCCCAAAGAACTGAGATTACAGGCTGGAGCCACTGCACCAGGCCTGAAAAGTAATTTTGAACTAGGGTTGATAGTAAATGTTGTTAGAGAAGAATTTAAAATAATAGATGTGAATGACACAAATAATACCCATTGTTAAACTCTGATGAAGGGTTTTAATTGGCAAGGAAAGGTAGTTATTTTTACTATATGTATTTAAGATAATTAGAATTCTGACTGTCAGCACCACGTTAGGATAATCAGATCTCTATATCTTTTTTTTCTTTTTTGAGACAGAGCCCAGGTAGGAGTGAAGTGGCCAGATATTGGCTCACTGCAGCCTCCACTCCCAGGTTCAAGCAATTCCCCTGTCTCAGCCTCCTGAGGAGCTGGGATTACAAGTTCATGCCACCATACCTGGCTAATTTTGTATTTTTTGTAGAGACTGGGTTTCACTGTGTTGGTCAGGCTGAACTCGAACACCTGGGCTCAAGCCATTCTTCCCGACTTGGCCTCCCAATGTGCTGGGATTACAGGCATAAGCCACCACGCCCGGCCCAGATCTTTATAAATTTTAAATAGTGTTTAGATTATTTATGTTAATAACATATCTATATAAATATAACTATCAAAAAGATTTAACATAATTAAAATTATGACTGTCCAGTCATGGTGGCTCATACCTGTAATCCCAGCACTTTGGGAGGTTGAGGTGGGCGGATGGCTTGAACTCAGGTGTTGAAGATCAGCCTGGGAAACATAGCAAAATCCCATCTCTAAAAAAAAAAAAGTTTTTCAATTTAGCTGGGCATGGTGGTGCATGCCTGTAATCAAAGCTACTTGGGAGGTTGAGGCAAGAGGATTGTTTCAGCCCAAGAGGTTGAGACTGTAGTGAGCCGTGATCACACCACTGTATTTTAGCCTGGGCAACATAGAGAGACCCTGTCTCCAAAAATGTAAATAAATAAAATTATGACTGATAATATATTAGATTTTACAAACTAATATAATTTTGAAACATTTATATTAATAACACTCATAAATGTAACTGAAAGAAGTCTATTATTATATACTATTTGACAATGTCTTTTATATAACTTATTAAAGTCTATTTAGTTTAAAAAGGCTTAATTTAGGATGTTGATCTTGGAGAAACCTGCCAAAGATGTCAAAATGTTTCAAACATTTCTTCACAACAGAATCATAGGTCATTCTAAAATGATATTTTGTTGTTGTTTTGGGGATTTGAGACAAGCTCTGTTGCCCAGGCTAGAGTGTAGTGGTGTGATCATAGCTCACTGCAGCCTCAAACTCCTGGGCTCAAGCAATCTGCCCTCATAGCGGGGCCTACAGGCATGTGCCACCATGCCTAGCTTTTTTTTTTTTTTTTCAGATATGTTGATATGTTCAGCCCAGACTAGTCTGGGACTCCTGGCCCCAAGCAAACCTCCCATCTCAGCCTCCTAAAATGCTGGAAGTGTAGGTGGGAGCCACTGCATTCAGCCAAATAATATTTATTTAACCAGAGTGATAAATGACTTTAAAAGTAGCCGGGTGCAGTGCCTCACGCCTGTAATATCAGCACTTTGGGAGGCAGAGGCGGGTGGATCACCTGAGGTCAGGAGTTTTAAGAACAGCCTGGCCAACATGGCGAAATGCCATCTCTACTAAAAATACAAAAAATTAACCGGGCGTATTGGTGGGTACCTGTAATCCCAGCTACTCAGGAGGCTGAGGAAGGACAATTGCTTGAACCTGGGAGGCAGAGGTTGCAGTGAGCCAAGATCTCACACCATTGTACTCCAGCCCGGGCAACAGAGCTAGACTCTCAAAAAAAAAAAAAAAAAAAAAAAGACTTTAAAAGCAATTTAGAAAGTTACATGGATGTTAAAACTTCAATTCTTTTAAAGTTCAGGGTTTTTGTTTTGTTTTGTTTTGTTTTGTTTTAAACATGGGTTTCACCATGTTGGTCAGGCTGGTCTTGAACTCCTGACCTCAGGTGATCCACCCGCCTTAGCCTCCAAAGTGCTTGGATTACAGGCGTGAGCCACCACACATGGCCTAAAGTTCAGTTTTTTCAAGTAATCAAAACTAATAAAGATAATTCAGGATTTTGTTGGTAAAATGTAAAATCTTTTGTTTTTTAGGCCAGTTACTAGAAAACAGAGACCTCCTGTAGTCTGATCGGTTTTTTACAACATTGTGTCATTGGAGTCAGGAGCTTTGTGAAATTATGCTGTCAAGCAAAAATGAACAGACATGGCTTCTTACATTTGCTACTTTGTCTCTCTAGAGGTACTTTGTTTGTTTGTTTTGTTTTGTTTTTTTGAGAAGGAGTTTCACTCTATCGCCCAGGCTGGAGTACAATGGTGCAATCTTGGCTCACTGCAACCTCCATCACCCGGGTTCAAGCGATTCTCCTGCGTCAGCCTCCCAAGTAGCTGGGATTATAGGTGTGCACCACCACACCTGGCTACTTTTTACAGTTTTAGTTGTAGAGACAGGGTTTCACCATGTTGGCCAGGCTGGTCTCAAACTCTTGACCTCAGTTGATCCATCTGCCTCAGCCTCCCAAGGTGCTGGGATGAGAGGTGTGAGCCACCACACCTGGCCTTGCCTGTCTAATTTTTGTAGTTTTTGTAAAGACAGGGTCACACTACGTTGCCCAGACTGGTCTCAAAAAACTCAAGCAATCCTCCTGCCTCGGCCTCCTGAAGTGCTGGGATTACCGGCATGAATCACCACACCCAGCTGACACCTGGTTCTTCAGCAAGGCTGGAGAGGACGTTCTGGAGCACCTTTGCCTGGGGGAACATAATTGTACACTGTCTCCCTTCCGAGAGTTTGGCCCTTAGGGCAAGACCAAGAATGCAGTGGGTGGGAGAGAAGCCAGATGCCACAAGAGGAATCCTGGGACCAGAGACTCAGGTCAGGGGGTGGAGCAGGGATCTAGAGGAGTCAGTCACCACCCCGCCACCTTTGGCCTAGTGATGGGAGCAGGGGAGGCTGGAAGAGATTTGGTATTCCTTCAACAAGGACAAGTCATACCCTGTGAGGTGCCGGGCTTGGTGCCACTTGCCAGGCATGAGGAGCCCAGGATTTAGCCAGACATGAAGCACGCCGTGGAACAGGATGGCATGGGGGCTTCAGCCAAGGGGCAGAGGTGGTGGGAAGCTTCGGGCTTCATGGTCAGCCCAGGAGCAAAAGCAGGACTTGCCCGGAGCAAGGCGAGGGACTTCCTAGGCTGGGGGCAAGGCGGTGGGACAGTGCTCATGGGAACAGTGGGTGGTCCCATGCAGTGTGTCTGGGCTCAGTGTGAGGAAGGCTCTGAGAGCCAATCTCTGGAGCTCACCCTTGATCTCCTGGAATCTCTTCAGAGTCACCTGGGTGCCTGTTAAAAGGGTTAATGCCGGGCCTCACCTCAGGCTCCTGAATCTGAACACCGGAGGTGGAGCCCAGCCCAGGATGCCGGACAAGCTTCCCAGGTGGTGCTCCTATAGCCAGGTACTTGGCAAGCCTGCTGCGCATCAGGTTCTCACTGTTGGCTGCACATCAATCACCTGGGCAGAATTTTACAGTTCCAGGCTGCATCCAGACCAAGCCCACCAGAATTCTTGGCGAGAGCTCGGGTGCGGTGGCTCGCACCTGTAATCCTAGCACTTTGGGAGGCCGAGGCAGGCAGATCACTGAGGTCAGGAGTTCGAGACCAGTATGGTCAATGTGGTGAAACCCCTGTCTCTACTGAAAATATAAAATTAGCCAGGAGTGGTGGCACCTGCCTGTAATCCCAGCTGCTCGGGACGCTGAGGCAGGAGAACTGCTTGAACCTGGTAGACGGAGGTTGCTGTGAGCTGAGATTGTGCCATTGCATTCCAGCCTGGGTGACAGAATCAGACCCTGTTTCAAAAAAATTTTTTTTAAAGTTCCTGGGGAGGAGCTTGGACATCAGAATCTTCAAAGGCTGCTCAGGTGATTCCCATGAGTGGCTGTGGCTAAAAACCCTTAGGCAGCCTGTCCCTCAGGTCAGCCAGGTCTGTCTGACATCTCCCCTCCAGAGGGGCCCTCCTGAGGACCTGTCTTCTGCAAGCCCTCGTCCGTCCTGATTCATGTGTTTATCTGCTGATTGTCTGCGCCCATCCTTCTTCACTCAACCCAGATATGCAAGTTCCATGAAGGCCCCTCGGACTTTTGTTCACTGCTAGAACTCAGGATACACAATGGACGGCCTGGCATATAGTAGGTGTTCAACAAATGTTTTTATTGAGTGAATTTATCGAGTCCCTACTCTGAGCCAGGCACAAAGGGAGACAATCCCTGTATCACCTCTTGGTTCTCCCGACAACCCCATGAGGTATATATTACTGGGTCCATTTTACAGATCAGAGAGGTAAGGACTTTGCCCCAGGTCTGATGGCTCCTGGAGCTCAGGCTCTGTCCTCCACGCTGCCCTGCCTCCCAGCCAAGGCATCTGAGCAGCCCTGCTGTGGGAAGCTGCTTGGAAGCTGCCCCAGCGGGTCTGGGGGGCACAGGACATGTTGACACAGCCCGTTCTTGGGGCGTTTCTTGGAACCTCTCAGCTGGTTTTCTCTCTTTCTTTTTTTTTTTTTTTTTTTGAGACGGAGTTTCGGGCTCTTGTTACCCAGGCTGGAGTGCAATGGCGCGATCTCGGCTCACCGCAACCTCCGCCTCCTGGGTTCAGGCAATTCTCCTGCCTCAGCCTCCTGAGTAGCTGGGATTACAGGCACGCGCCACCATGCCCAGCTAATTTTTTTGTATTTTTAGTCGAGACGGGGTTTCACCATGTTGACCAGGATGGTCTCGATCTCTCGACCTCGTGATCCACCCGCCTCGGCCTCCCAGAGTGCTGGGATTACAGGCTTGAGCCACCGCGCCCGGCCTCAGCTGGTTTTCAAAGGCCTCCTTCTTCACGGCCTGCTATGGCTGTGTGCCTGCTTCCACCCACTGGACTGATCTGAGAGGAGGACTTTGATGTGGTCAGCAACTGCTCCCGGGCCAACAAGGTGGACCCTGGATGCCCCACCGCCTCCCTCAGAATCCTCCCCAGTCTCTCCTGCCTCCATCCTTGTGAGGTTAGGATTTCTGAAATTGAGGAAGAGGCGAGGACCCCAAGGCCTGGATCGGGGGTCTGAGGTGGGACGATCCTGCTGGACAAACTAAATAAAAGCTTCAGGAAATGAAGGGAGGGTCAGGGAGACTTACAGGTCTTAATTTCTGCAGGGTTGAACCTGGCTGGTAGTCAGGGCCCTTCCCTCCCAACACGTTCTGAATGCAGCTCTTTTTTTTTTTTTTTTTTTTTGGGGACGGAGTTTCGCTCTTGTTACCCAGGCTGGAGTGCAATGGCGCGATCTCGGCTCACCGCCACCTCCGCCTCCTGGGTTCAGGCAATTCTCCTGCCTCAGCCTCCTGAGTAGCTGGGATTACAGGCACGTGCCACCATGCCCAGCTAATTTTTTGTATTTTTAGTAGAGACGGGGTTTCACCATGTTGACCAGGATGGTCTCGATCTCTCGACCTCGTGATCCACCCCCCTCGGCCTCCCAAAGTGCTGGGATTACAGGCTTGAGCCACGGCGCCCGGCCGAATGCAGCTCTTTAAGTTAAAGAGGAAAGGTGGCCAAAGTCCCCGTGAGGACCCCTGGATCCTCAGGCTTTCCCGTCCCTTCCATGGGGCAGGATGAGGCAGGTCTCCCCGGAAGCTGCTGCCTTCTAGAAATGCAATTGCAGCTAATATTCTCGGGAGGGCCTCCCCTGCTTTGGACACCCCAATTCCCAGCCTCCTTTCCTCCAGCTCTGGCCTCTCCTACACACCCCAGATAGCTTTGTCAACCTGGGTGAGGAAGTTGAAATAATTTCCATGGTGTTGGCAACAAATACAAGCTGAATAGAGCTCTGGGCTGGGAAAAATTGGGGACTGCTGGCAGCCTTGGGAGGCAAGGTGATGGGCAGGAGGGGGCCCAGACATGGGGATGGGCACCCTGGGTTGGGAGAGTGGATCATTGATGAGGTCTTTGGCATTCTACCCAAGCCTGTTTGTCGTCTTCTTTTTTTTTTTTTTTTTTTTTTTTTTTTTGCCCATTAGTTTCCAATGCACAGCTGTGAGGAATTTCTTTCTGCAGTCTTACCACCATCCCTCCTGCTGTAACTAATGATGTCATCCCTCACATTGCAATGAGCTTTTAGAGTTTCCAGGGCATTTTCCTACTTTCTTTTTTCGGGGATGATGGGGGAAGACAGAGTCTTACTTACTCTTTCACCCAGGCTGGAGTGTAGATTCACAACCATAGCTCACTGTGGTCTCCAACTTCTGGGCCCAAGTGATCCTCCTGCCTCAGCCTCCTGAGTAGTTGGGACTATGGGCATGCACCACCACACTCAACTAATCTTTTTGTTTTTGTTTTTGTAGAGATAGAATCTCAAACTTCTGGCTTCAAGTGATCCTCCTGCCTCAGCCTCCCAAAGTGCTGGGACTACAGCTGTGAGCTACTGTGTCTGGTCAGTATTTTTTTGTTTTGTTTTTGTTTTTGTTTTTTGAAACAGATAGGGTCTCCCTGTCACCCAAGCTGGAGTGCAGTGACCTGATCGTGGCTCACTGCAGTCTCAACTTCCCACCTTAGTCTCTCCAGTAGTTGGGATTACAGGCATGCACCACCATGCCCAGCTAATTTGTGTGTGTGTGTGTGTGTGTGTGTGTGTATATATATTTATATATAGTAGTTGTTTTTTGTTTTGGAGAAACAGGGTTTTGCTATGTTTCTCAGGCTAGTCTCAAACTCCTGGGCTCAAGCAATTCACCCACCTGGTCCTCCCACGGTGTCAAGATTACAGGCATGAACCACCATGCCTGGCTAGTATGTTCTACATATATATGTATATATATTTTTTTTATTTTATTTTATTTATTTATTTTTTTTGAGACAGAGTCTTGCTCTTTCATCAGGCTGGAGTGCAGTGGCATGATCTCGGTTTACTGCAACCTCCGTCTCAGGGATTCAAGAGATTCCCCTGCCTTAGCCTCCCGAGTAGCTGGGACTACAGACTTGCGCCACCACACCTGGCTAATTTTTTGTATTTTAGTAGAGATGGGGTTTCACCATGGCCAGGATGGATGCAATCTCCTGACCTTATGATCCGCCCACCTCAGCTTCCCAAAGGGCTGGGATTACAAGTGTGAGCCACGGTGCCCAGCTATTCTACGTTATCTTATTTAATCTTCTCAGACACCTGTCTTGAGTTAGGGGTTATTATTAGGCCTTGTTGTTACCATTATCTCCATTTTGTAGACCAGGAAACTGAGGTGTGGAGAGAAGAGACATGTCCCCAGTCACACGGTTAGTGGCAGAGTTGCAATGTAAACTCGTTTGCCTGACTCCAAGTTACTCCGGTTCCCCGCAGCCCCTCCAAACTGCACCCGCAGACACACATGCTCACCTCTATCCCCTGCCTCCTCCCTCTTCCATCTTGCCGCAACCCTGAGGCCAGCCCCAAGAGAGGTCATGCTGTCCATGCCCCTGCCTCTGCAGCGCTGTGGAGCCTCCACATGGCCTGTATCTGCAGCTCATCTGGTCATGGTCCAGGAGAGGGTGACAGTGGGAAAGTCGAGGGAGTCAAGGGTGTCAGCTGCTGCTGCTGCTTTTTGAGCAAAGACTTTGAAAGTTTAATGTGATAATCTCATCCTGATTACTGCAAACTGAGGACCTTGGGCTTGTCCAAGAATCCATTACCAGCCTCACACGAGGAGCAGGGAGGTTGCACTGGGTTCCCTACCTCCCCGCTCCCCCAATCCCCTTGCATGCTGGGAAGGATCTGAGTCTTGGTTGATTTCTTTTTTTTTCTCAATGGAAAGAGGTGTTCCTTGATCATTGTAGAGATTCTAGGTTTCCCACCTTAGGACCTGGACCGGGAGACCCTGGCCCTTTCCTTTTACATCTGGCAATTTAATATCATAAAAAGTGCGGCTGGTGGCCAGGCGCAGTGGCTCATGCCTATAATATCAGCACTTTGGGAGGCCAAGGCAGGCAGATTACCTGAGGTCAGGAGTTCAAGATCAGCCTGACCAACATGGAGAAACTCCATCTCTACTAAAAATACAAAATTAGCCAGGTGTGGTGGTGTATACCTGTAATCCCAGCTACTCTGGAGACTGAGGCAGGAGAATCTCTTGAACCCAGGAGGTGGAGGTTATAGTGAGCCGAGATCTTGCCATTGCACTGCAGCCTGGGCAACAAGAGCGAAAAACTCCTTCTCAAAAAAAAAAAAAAAAAAAAAAAAAAAGAGTTGTGAGGCCAGTCAGAAGGCGTAGAAAATCAGTGCAGTCAGGGACCCCCGATCGTCGTATCCCCTCACCCCACTACACCACCAGGGAAACGGAGGCCTGTTACTTTTGTGTCCACATCATCTCTGCCCAGAAGCAAACCAATTAGCACCGTGTCTGATTCTGTGTTCCCAGCGCCTGTCTCATTATTTGGGGATTTACGTCCCGGTCACTGTGAAGGACGACTGTCCTGGTTTCCATTGGGGGAGGCTGGCCAGCGCTGGAGCCCGGTGGTGTCAGGAGCGGTGCCGTCCTGCTTGGGGCAGGATGGGGATTTGATTTCAGGGGGATTTGTAACCAGTGGGGAGTCGCCCTGGGCACACGGTGGCTCTGGGCTATTTTAGGAGGCAAAACATTGGGGGAGGGGTCACAGTCGACTTGTTCAAGCCACTGGAGAGCCTGTGCCCTTTCAGTGGGAGCAGAAAGGACCCATGATGGGTGGGGTGGGCCTCTCCCACCCTCTTAGAGCCCAGGGGCCCAGAATGATGCCATCCTCCTAGCCCCAGTCTGGGCTGTGGGCCCAGAGGGGAAGCTGTTGGCTGGCCAGGGTCTCTGGCTCCTTGCCTGAGCTCCTTTGCTGCAGGCTTTGCTTCAGCTGGGGCCCTAAGTGTTATTATTACGAACAATTCTTTTAACCAACTCTTATCTTTGTAGTAGACATTTTATTTATCAAACATTTGGAGAAGGCCCCAGGGGCAAGAAAAAAGGGCCCAGCCTTCAATCCAGCGCCGTCAGCTCCTGTTCTGTCTGGGCCTCTTCCCAGCTGTGTCATGTTGCCTGTCTAAGTCCCTTCATCTCTCTGAGCCTCGATGTCCCTCTCTCTAAAGCCGGGACCAGCAACACCTAATAAATGACGCTCCTGTTATGAGTTGCGCACATATTATATGGGGTACTTTGCAGGCATGACGTCACATCATCCTCTACACTGTTAAGTATTAATTGCCCTGTGTTAGAGATAAGGCAGTGGAAGCTCAGAGAGGGGAAGTAACTTGCCTAAACTCACACAGCCAGAGCAAGGCGCCTGATTCATTTCTCTTGCACCCACAGTGAGAGTTAGTTCATTCCTCAAACCTGGCAATATGTCTTGGTTACTTTCTGTGTGCCAGGCACTGTTTTAGGGCCGAAGAGTCATCCACAGACAAAATAGGAGATAGTGGATGAGACTGGCCAGTAGTGAGAGCTGGAATGGCCAAACTGGAGACTCAGAGGCTTTATTTAGAATAAGCATCATTTTCTGGAGGGGGAGCAATATTTAAGGGGCCTGAATCCCTCACTGGGCAAGTGGAAGGTGGACCAGCGAGGGCTGGCACGACCTGGCACCCCCAGCTCTCCATTACCAGGAGGAGCTTTCCCGTTTGTTCTTCCTCTTCGCCCCACCTTTGCAGGAAGTCACTGGGTATATTGGGATGAGGCCTTAAGAGGCACCGTGGTATAAAGGAGAGAGCCTAGATTTTACAGTCATCTGATGGGGTTCAAATCACACTCTGCCCCTTTCTTTTTCTTTTCTTTTTTTTTTTTTTTTTTGACATAGAGTTTTGCTTTTATTGCCCAGGCTGGAGTGCAATGGTGTGATCTCAGCTCACCGCAACCTCCACCTCCGGGATTCAAGCAATTGTCCTGCTTCCAGCTCCCAAGTAGGTGGGACTATACCATACCCAGCTATTTTTTCTTTCTTTCTTTCTTTCTTTTTTTTTTTTTTGTATTTTTAGTAGAGATGGGGTTTTTTTCTTTCTTTCTTTTTTTTTTTTTTTTTGAGATGGAGTCTCACTCTGTCACCCAGGCTGGAGTGCAGTGGCACAATTTTAGCTCACTGCAACCTCCACCTTGCGGGTTCAAGAAATTCTCTTGCCTCAGTCTCCCAAGTAGCTGGGATTACATGCATGTGCCACCACACCCAGCTAATGTTTGTGTTTTTAGTAGAGATGGGGTTTCACCATGTTGGTCAGGCTGGTCTTGAACTCCTGACCTCGTGATCCACCTGCATCGGCCACCCAAAGTGCTGGGATTCCAGGCGTGAGCCACCACGCCCGACTGGAGATGGGATTTCACTGTGTTAGCCAGGATGGTCTTGATCTCCTGACCTCGAGATCCACCTGCCTTGGCCTCCCAGAGTGCTGGGATGACTGGCGTGAGCCACCACACCCGGCCTCACTCTCTCCCTTTCTAGCTGTGTGGCTTGAGTGGGTAAGTTAATTTCTCAGAGCCTCCCCCTCCTTATCTTCAAAATTGGGAGAGTAGTGGCAAACTTTCAGGGTTACTGGAGGCCGAAATGAGTGGGCAAAGGCGTGGGAAGGATCTGGCATGCAGAAGGCCAGAGATAGACGGCAGTGTTTTGCCTGCGTTCAGGGCTGGAGTGTAGGGGTGTGTTATTCCTAGGTATCTAGGTGAAGCCACGTCTTTGTGGGTGGCACTAAGCTGGCACCTGTGGTCCTGCTGACTGATTTCAACAGGCTGAGCAGAACAGGAGAGCCAGCAAGTCCAAACATAAGGTCTGGGCCTCCCAGTTCAGGAAACCACCACTCACTCGGGGGCCGGGTTGGGGAGGCTGAACTCACCAGCATATCATGTGGAAACAGCCCTGGGGGTTTCAAGGACCCTCAGCTCTAGGTAGAGCCAGTCTAAGGCTGAAGAAAAGTTGAGGGGTGGGCAGCATTAACAGAGGAGGACAGAGGTAGTGAAAGGTTGTGTTCCTCCCTTGTTCTGTTCTAAGGAAGATACGAAAAGCCTAAAAGTTTAGAGGGATGTAACTGGGATAATAAAACACCTAGAAACCATTTATTTAACACATTTTTTTTTTTTTTTTTTTTTTTTTTGAGATGGAGTATCGCTCTGTTGCCCAGGCTGGAGTGCCGTGGCATGATCTCAGCTCACTGCAACCTCTGCCTCCCGGAGTCAAGCGATTCTCCTGTCTCAGCCTCCTGAATAGCTGGGATTACAGGCCCGTGCCACCACACCCAGCTAATTTTTGTATTTTTAGTAGAGACGAGGTTTCACCATGTTGGTCAGGCTGGTCTTGATTTCTTGACCTCATGATCCGCCCACCTCGGCCACCCAAAGTGCTGGGATTACAGGTATGAGCCACCATGCCCGGCTTATTCAACACATTTTTAACTAAGTGGTTTAGATCAGGTCAGTTGGTTACCAAGCAAGGTACCGGGCAAAGGAAGTGAACGAAGGCCCAAAACTACCCTGGGGGAGGGGCCCTCAGTATAGTTGAGTAGCCAAAGCAGGGTCTGGGGGAGACAGTTAAATACAGTGTGATAAAGGCAGTGTTAGGGTCCCATACAAGGTGCCCTGGGAGCACGTATGAGGAGGAGGCGCATCTTCAAAGGCTTTCTGGAGCAAGTGGCCATGTTGGGGGAAGAATAGTTGAGGCAAATGGGTCTCTTTAGCTGGGAGAAGCGCCCCTTTAGGACGAAGCTGTGTTTCTCTGGCTGTGGAAGGTGGAGGGCGCTTTTTCTGTGTTACCAGGCAGCAGATCTAGGATCAGCACACAAGCATTAGCGGGAAACAGGTTCCAAACCCCCATTTTAATGAACATTAGCATCATGGAATGGGCCATCTTGTTAGGTAGTGATCTTCCCATCATTGGCATGTTCAAGCAGAGGCCAGAGGGTACCTTGTCAAAGCTGCTACAAAAGGGACAGGATGACCTCTAAGATCCCTTCCAAGTCCGAGCAACTGCAGTTGTCCATGGACAGCCACTGGATGTGGACTGTGACGGAGAGCAGTGGGAGCAGATTAAGTTAGAGGACGCGTGTGCAGTGGTACAGCGAGGTACACACAGTGCACCAGGACAGTCCTCCCCACCCTGGGTTTACTTTTAAAAAACATGCTTTATTGAAATATAATTTGCACACCATACAATTCACCCATTTAAAATGTACAATTAATTGTGGATTTACCTTAAAAGTGGAAATGGTTTTGTTATTCATTCGACAACTATTTATTATCTATTAGGTATGTAATATGCTTTGCACTGGTGCTGCAGATCACTGGGAAATAAAGGCCTTGCCCTCAGGGGGGAGACAGGCCAAGAATTACAACCTGGGAGATACATTAAGAGGGTGGTAAACAGTCTGAGACAAAGAGTAATGGAGCTGGGGAAAGAGGGCCTGGAGAGGTAACATTTAAGCTGGGGGCTGAGTGACAAGGAGATATCTCTGAATGTCGAGAGGATGTTCCAGGCTGAGGGGATAGCAGGGGCAACACCCAAGGCGAGGGTGAGTTGGTGGATGGATGGACCAGGAAGTGCCGGGAGACTTGGTGGCATCTCTGGGGCTCCCCACGTGGGGCCTCCTCTCCGCATGGCCTGGTCCCCAGGAGACCTGCCCCAGTGCAAGGCAGGGGAGAGGCACCGCCACTTCTTCTTTGGCTGCAAGAGCCCTCTTTGTCCACTTTCCTTGGCTCTTTCTTGCTCTCTTACCCTGGTATTGTTTCTTTAATAACAGAATGGTGGCAGGGATCTGAGGAGGTCATGCCACCAACCTCTGCATCTTGCCCTCCCTGGGTGGCTCCATGCCCCCTGTGTGTGTCCACTGTCTGCTGGACCTGTGCTGTGATCCCCTGGGATGAATCAGAAAGGACTCCCAGCCACACACACTGGTGAGGTCTCTCTGGCAGATTCTGGCGGTCTCCCCTGACCTCCAGAGACAGTGCCAAGGAGCAGCTCGGAGTCTCCCATTTGGTGCCCACTTCCTGTGTGACTTTGGATTCAGTTACTTAAGGTCCACAGTCTTTTTCCTTTTTTTTTTTCTTGAGATGGAGTCTCACTCTGTTGCCCAGGCTGGAGTGTAGTGGTGCAATCTCAGCTCACTGCAACCTCTGTCACCTGGGTTCAAGTGATTCTCCTGCCTCAGCCTCCCAAGTAGCCGAGATTACAGGCACCTGCCATTGCACCCAGCTAATTTTTGTAGTTTTTTAGTAGAGATGGGGTTTCACCATGCTGGCCAGGCTGGTCTTGAACTCCTAACCTTGTGATCTGCCCGCCTTGGCCTCCCAAACTGCTGGGATAACAGGCATGAGTCACTGCACCTGGCAATTTTTTTTTTTTTTTTTTTTGACGGAGTTTCGCTCTTCTTGCCCAGGCTGGAGTGCAGTGGCACAATTTTAGCTCACTGCAACCTCCGCTTCCTGGGTTCAAGCGATTCTCCCACCTCAGGCTCCTGAGTAGCTGGGATTACAGGAGTGTGCCACCCCCCCGCTAATTTTTGTATTTTTAGTAGAGATGGGGTTTCACCCTGTTCTCCACGCTGGTCTCGAACTCCTGACCTCAAATGATCCACCTGCCTTGACCTCCCAAAGTGCTGGGATTACAAGCGTGAGCCACCGCCCTGGCCTAGGTCCCCGTTCTTTCGTTTCCTGGTCTGTGAAATGGGGATCTGCCCCGCTCTGGGGAGAGAGGTGCTGAGGTTTGAATGCCATCCCCCCCCACCTCCCCCCGGCACCCAGCAGGTGGTCCAAGAATGTCAACTTCCTCCTACCGCCGGAGTTTCCTCCCAAAAGAGGGCCCAGCTTGCGAGACGATGCGGGGAGGGGGTGCCGGCGGGGCCGGGGAAGGCAGCCAGTTTGGGGTCCCTTTCCC
The DNA here is from genome assembly GCF_048565385.1 of Saimiri boliviensis. Lineage (NCBI taxonomy): Eukaryota > Metazoa > Chordata > Mammalia > Primates > Cebidae > Saimiri > Saimiri boliviensis. The sequence continues at coordinate 47,520,130 of NC_133465.1, read as the reverse complement.
TGAACTCTGGGACCCCTAGGGAACCCTCAGGTACGCTGCGCCTGGTTAGCCGGGGGTAGGCGGGATACTCACCCGTGAGTCCAGCTCTTCAGCCAAGAGAGTCCCCGAATCTCCCCTCTCTTTTTCCCACGCGGGGAGCCCCACCGCCGAGGCCCTCTCCCGCTGAGGCTCTCCTGGGCCCGCCGGGGCGGCGCGGCTCCTGGCACCTGCTCCCGCCGGGCCGCCCGGGGGCGGGCTCGGAGACGCGGCGGCTGCCCCGGGACGCGCGCGGAACCGGGAGCTGCGACTCAGGACCGCCCCGGGCGGCCGCGGGCGGCTGGACGCAGCCGGGTTTGTCCGGAGCGCTTTTCAGGTAGGTGCCGGCGCCGGACTCAGGCCGGCACTCCACGCTGCCCATCCCGGAGCCACGAGCCGCGGGGGCAGAGCCGGCGGGAGGGGGCCCGCCTCGTGCTCAGGGCGTAGGTGGCTCTGCAGGGCTGGGGGCAGCGGCGGGGACCCTGCTTGCCCGGTGACCTGGGAAGAACCGCAACTTAACCGGAAACTGAGGTCTAGAGGAGGACAGCAAGGGTGATGGCTAGAAGGACTTCCAGCTCCCATCAGGAGGAGAGAGGGAGCGAGGGTGAGACTCCCGCCCTACTCCCACCCGCCTTAAGGAGGGGACCATTCTCCGGAGACAGGGAGCTCGGCCAAATAACCCACCGTCTTTTCTTAAGAAGTTTAGAGAATCCAAAAGTTGATCCACCCCTATCAACACTGAGATGGAATAGAATGGAAGAGGTGGGGGAGGGAAGAGCACCAATGATCTTTTTGGAGGGGTGCAAGGAGTACCCCTGCCCCCCACCCTCCACCTGATTCACAGTCATTGGAGGCCTTCCTGTCCCGCCCCTTCCTGCCCCCAACGTGAATGTCTCAGCTTCAGCAAGGGGTATGGGGTGCCCCCGTGGCCGGAGCACTCTGCTCCCACCCACAACTCAGGAACAGTCCCAGGAGCTCCCAACCCTCAGCTCTCCCAATCACCACTTGGAAGCGGTGACTATCGGGAGGCAGGGAGTGGGGTTCGAGGGAACTCCCCTTCTGGGTCCTATGGAATTGGGCAGGGAGAGCAGGCAAGGGATATAACCAGGCTGTGCCAGAAACCTGAGCCCTGGTGCTCCTAAGAGAGGGTGTGGGGGTCCTGTGAGCAGGATCAGAGCAACAGGTCAGATTTCTTGGGCTTTGCTTAGTAGCAGAGGCAAGGACAAGGGGTTACGGAGACAACCACCCCACCTTAGAAGCAGCTGCTCTGTGTTGGCACTGTCCGTGCAAGTAGAGATGCAGGTTAGACAGCAAGAAGGACTTTCTTCCTGATGGTAGGGTCTTTGGGGGAGTCTCAGTGGCCAGCCAACACAGGCCCTGTCTTTGGGGGTGTCAGGAGGGACTGAGGACCTCTGGAGGATGTAGGCAACCAGGGTTGAGGACAGAACAGACCAGGGAGGGGAGGAGGTGGGGGACAGTGACGTCACCTCTGGACCATCCTGCTCCCTCACCTCCGGTGCCCTCTCTCCTTTCCTTGGAGCTGGAGTGTTGACTTTCAGCAGCTCACTCCTGAAATCCCCAGCACCCAGAAGGCCCCAGGGGAAGGTGACAGGCTTCCTCGGTCACCACTTCAGATGGGAAGACAGACACGGCTGCCGTAGGTGTGCCTAGTGGAACCCTCACCTGGCATCTGCACCAGCGGTTGCCCAGTCCCCGGGCCTCCTGCTCTGGCAAAGCAGAGGCATGTGTGTTGGGGGCTGGCACAGGTGACTCACCTCCTCTGGATCCTCTGAGAGTATTTCAGAGTGTGGCCCTGGGTGACCCCAGCTCCCTGGGCCCACAGAATCGCTGGGGTGGGTGCCACTCTGTGGCGGCCACACCACTGAAGAGGGTTATTTCCCCTTCCTCGTCCTGGGAAGGTGTCTGTGCTGGGAGAGGGCAGTGGGGAGGTGGCAGGGCGGAGAAGTCAGAATGCTCAGTGGCGGTCCCTCAGGGGCACTCAGCGGGTACCTAGGTCCAGGAGGGCTCGCACTCTGCTAGGACAGGAACAGATGAGGCTTCTCTTCTTCCAGGTGCTTCTCTCTGCAGCTGGGCTGGCGGGGAGGGCCAGGATCCCACACTCCTGCCTGTGACCCCATGAATGACTGGGATGGGAGCTGCCAGGGCCCTTACTTGCTGCCGTTGCCTCATAGAATGGAGGACACTTGGCCCTACCTACTTGCCTCTCTTTGTGACTCTGAGGCTCAGTTGCCTCAGGTGTCAAGTCTCGAAGGACTGTTCTGAGGATTCATGGAAGCGATGTTTCTGTTGTGCCCAGGGGGTAACAGGCCCTTGCCAAGAATCATATAACTTGGCCTCCACCCGCTTCCACCTTAGCAGCAGCTCTGTGTGGCCACTGCAATTCACCCTGCAAAGGACCTAGAAGCCCAATCCCCGCTCTTATTTTATTTTATTATTTTATTTTTTGAGATGGAGTCTCACTGTATCGCACAGGTTGGAGTGCAGTGGCGCGATCTCGGCTCACTGCAACCTCTGCCTCCCAGGTTCAAACGATTCTCCTGCCTCAGCCTCCTGATCACAGGCACCTGCCAGCACGCTCAGCTAATTTTTGTAGTTTTGGTAGAGATGGGGTTTTCTCACGTTTCAGGCTGTTCTCAAACTCCTGACTTCAGGTGATCCACCTGCCTTGGCCTTCCTGGGATTACCGGCGTGGGCCACCACTCCCGGCCTATTATTTTTATTTATTGATTTATTAATTTTTTTGAGACAGAGTCTTGCTCTGTTGCCAGGCTAGAGAGTGCAGTGGCAAAATTTTGGCTCACTGCAACCTCCACCTCCCAGGTTCAAGTGATTCTCCTGCCTCAGTCTCTTGAGTAGCTGGGAATACAGGCACCCACCACCATGCCCAGCTAATTTTTTGTATTTTAATAGAGACGGGGTTTCACCATGTTGCCACCACAATGGTCTCAATCTCCTGACTGCACGATCCACCCACCTCAGTTTCCCAAAATGCTGGGATTACAGGCGTGAGCCACCGGGCCCAGCAATTTTTGTATTTTTAGTAGAGACAGGGTTTCACCGTGTTGTCCAGGCTGGTCTTGAACTCCCGACCTCAGGTGATCCACCTGTCTTGGCCTCCCAAGGTGCGTGAGCCACCACACCTGGCCCTCTGTCTTTAAAGACAGGAAACCAAAGCCCAGCAGGGCAGGTTCTGGCTCAAGGTTGGCTGTCCAGCCAGCCTGGTCTGGTCTCCAAAGTAGGCTGGGGAGGCGGGAGGGTGGCTGTTGGCTGACATGGAGGAAAATGCCAGAGTGTAATTGGGCTTGTTAAGGGTTTGAGGAGGGAGCCCTTGGTGTTCTGCCAAAGGCTGGGACAGGCCTCGAACCTTCCTCTCCGACTTTCTCTTTGTGAGAAGCAGCCTTTTCTGGAGGACCCCTTTCCCAGGCTGCAGCGGAAACAACCCTCGGCTGCCTGCTTTCTGGCCTCCATAGTGCTCTCCATCCAGCCCTCTCTGGATAGACAGGCAGGGAATCCCATCACGTCACGGTGGCCGAGGACCTCATGGAAACCCACGGCCCTGACATACACTTGTCACCCAGCCAGAAGTGGTGGAGATGGGACCTCAGAGCCCTGCCCAAGTGCTCCCCCGACTTCACTCCCCAGCTCCACATTGACGAACAGACAGGCAGACAGAAGCTGGGCTACACAGCTCTCCAGCGCCGGGGGTGTGAGCCTGCTTTCAAGTGGGTGGCTCCCTCCCAGGGCCCAAGCCCCTCCCTTTCTGCAGCAGCCTCAGCCCATCTCTCAGGGAAGATGCAGATAAGAGAGATTTCGCCTACTTCCTGTAGACATCTCAGACAGACAGATGGGTACATGCATGTTCTTTTCCCCTGCTTTCTGCTTGTCCTTCCTCCCTATCTCTTTGGCTCTGGCCCCACCTCTTTCTGCCCAGGGCGTGCCCCTCTCTGCCTGGCACTGGGCCTGCCCCTCCCAGGAGCTCTTCTCCGAATCTGTGGCCCCCTCCCCACCCATCAGTTCAGGTCAGGGCTCGGCAGGCTTTAAGGAGAGGTGGGATAGGGCAGTGGATAAGGACTGGGGCTTTGAGTTCAGGTCCAGCTACAGAACCTCCCAGAGACTGTTCTCTAATCATCTATGCAGTGGGAGAACAGGTTAATAATGGTGCGCATCTCATGGAATTGTGACGTTTAAAGAGAGATCCTGTCTGGGCATGGTGGCACATGCCTGTAATCCCAGCTACTTGGGAGGCTGGGGCAGGAGGTTCGCTTGAGCCCTAGGAGTTTGAGGCCAGCCTGGAGCCTGGGCAACATGGTGAAACCCCATTCCTACCCCTTAAAAAGAAAAAAGACTCTATGTGCCAAGCACCTGGCCCACAGTAAACCCTCAATGAATGGGGTTGTTATTTCATAAAGAAGAGGTGTCGTAAGCAGCTGGGAGGCAAAAAGAAAGACAGGGAATCTGGCCGAGTGAGGTGGCTTATGCCTGTAATCTCACTTTGGGAGGCTGAGGCAGGCGGATCACCTGAGGTCAGGAGTTCGAGACCAGCCTGACCACCATGGTGAAACTCTGTCTCTATTAAAAATACAAAAATTAGCCAGGCATGGTGGCAGGCACCTGTAATCTCAGCTACTCGGGAGGCTGAGGCAGGAGAATTGCTTGAACCCGGGAGGCGGAGGTTGCAGTGAGCTGAGATTGCACCATTGCACTCCAGGCTGGGTGACAGAGCAAGACTCCAACTAAAAATAAAAAAGAGAGAAAGAAAGACAGGGAATCTTCTAGAATCAGCTCTTGCATCGTCTTTCCATTTGCTTTGAAGCAAGTCCACTGCCCTGCTCTGGGACTCAGTTTCCCCATCTGCTCAAGGCAGCAGGTGGACTAGGTCCCGTCCAACTGTAGGTCCAGCTAGGGTAGATTATATTGGCTCTGCTTAGGGGCCAGGGTTGGGGATACCGAGCTGCCTATGCTCAGGGCAGGGTTAGACAGACCCGTGTGCCCCTGTCACTGCCCACCCCTCCACATTTTCTGACTGGGCTTCCCTAGCTTAGCTGGGGCAGTGTGACTCCTAAGGGAACAGCTGGGAAGACTGGGTCAGGCAGGGCAGGCTTCTGCAGGCCCAGCAGCCTGGCTGGGGGGGACACAATTAGCCTGGAATCCAGGCGGCCCCGTGAGCCCAGAGGCTATATATCACAGAGGTTTAATCAGCTGCGTGGCAGATATTTGCTCTCTTGGGCCAGGTCCCTGCCCCGCCTGTCATAAATTGCACTGAGATTTCAAAATACGCCTGTCCCCATGCTGGCAGCGCAGGCAGCTTTTCTTGGTGTGGCCAGGAAAATCTCATTCCTCTGAAGCCTCCACCCCAGGAATGGGACCCCCCCCACCTCTCCCCCCACACCCCTGCAACACTTGCACCTAAGACCTCCTTCCTGCCTCCTGCTTGGAGGGTTGGGGAGGACATGGAAAGGCAGGGGAGTCGCTGTGATGACCTCCATCAAGAGGTGAGAAGGTGCAAAATATTGGTGGGGGGGTCCATGCAGCAATGGGGGCCTTCTCACAATGGCAGTGACCTCCAGTGTGCCCTCTGTGGGAACAGCTGTACCCTGGACCCATGGCATGGCTCCAGGAGACAGCTTTGTTGCCCCTCGGCTGTGGGGGACTGGGGTCTGTCCTGCCCAGGGGGTACCAAGTCTTCACCTACCTTCCCACTGGATGTTTTATGCGCCACCTGGAGGCTATCTATGGTACTCCGCCCAGCCACAACACCCAGCACTTAGGACCACACCAGGGTCAGATCCAGCGTGTGCAAATTTGCTAGGGCTGCCATAACAAAGTACACAGGCTGGGTGGTACTTAAGAAGATGGCCAGGCGCGGTGGCTCACGCCTGTAAACCTAGCACTTTGGGAGGCTGAGGTGGGCAGACGGATCACAAGGTCAAGAGATCAAGACCATCCTGGTCAACATGGTGAAACCCGTCTCTACTAAAAATACAAAAATTAGCTGGGCATGGTGGCACACACCTGTAGTCCCAGCTACTTGGGGGCTGAGGCAGGAGAATCGCTTGAACCCGGGTGGCAGAAGTTGCAGTGAGCTGAGATTTCACCATTGCACTCCAGCCTGGTGACAGAGCAAGACTCTACCTCAAAAAAAAAAAAAAAAAAAAAAAGACACCCATCATATGAATTAGGGCTCACCTGTATGACCTCACCTCTTTGAAGACCTCATCTGCAAATAGAGTCACTTTCTAAGGTCCTGGGGGTGATTACTTCGACATATGCATTTTTAACAGTTTATTTATTTATTTATTTAGAGACGGAGTTTCGCTTTTGTTACCCAGGCTGGAGTGCAATGGCGCGATCTCAGCTCACCGCAACCTCCGCCTCCTGGGCTCAGGCAATTCTCCTGCCTCAGCCTCCTGAGTAGCTGGGATTACAGGCACGCACCACCATGCCCAGCTAATTTTTTTGTATTTTTAGTAGAGACGGGGTTTCACCATGTTGACCAGGATGGTCTCGATCTTTCGACCTCGTGATCCACCCGCCTCGGCCTCCCAAAGTGCTGGGATTACAGGCTTGAGCCACCGCGCCCGGCCCAACAGTTTATTTATTTATTTTGACACAGTCTCGCTCTGTCGCTGAGGCTGGAATGTAATGGCATGATCTCAGCTCACTGCAACCTTCACCTCCTGAGTTCAAGCAATTCTCCTGCCTCGGCCTCCTGAACAGCTGGGATTACAGGCATGTGCCACCACATCTGACTAATTTTTGTTTTTTTTTTTTTTTTTTTTTTTTTGAGACGGAGTTCCGCCCTTGTTACCCAGGCTGGAGTGCAATGGCACGATCTCGGCTCACCGCAACCTCCGCCTCCTGGGCTCAGGCAATTCTCCTGCCTCAGCCTCCTGAGTAGCTGGGATCACAGGCACGTGCCACCACGCCCAGCTCATTTTTTGCACTTTTAGTAGAGACGGGGTTTCACCATGTTGACCAGGATGGTCTCGATCTCTCGACCTCGTGATCCACCCGCCTCGGCCTCCCAAAGTGCTGGGATTACAGGCTTGAGCCACCGCGCCCGGCTTAATTTTTGTATTTTTAATAGAGACAGGGTTTCACCATGTTGGTCAGGCTGGTCTCGAACTCCTGACCTCAAGTGATCTGCCTGCTTCAGTCTCCCAAAGTGCTGGGGTTATAGGTGTGAGCCACCGTGCTCGGCTAACATATGCATTTAAAAATTTTTTTCTTTATTTTCAGGCCCATACTGGCTAAACATATGCATTTTGAGGGACACACTTCAGTCCGTAACAGGAGAGATGGGCTCAGTCATGACTCGCCCAGGCCCTAGCCTTGGGGTTGCCCCAGCCTGAGGGAGAGACAGAGACCTTGCTCTCAGGAAGCCCCCGTCTGAAGCAGAGCCAGGAAGCATGCGCACAGATTTTGGAGAGAAGGCAAAATTCACTGAGCACCCCCAGAATAGAAATGGTTAGAGGCAGTACGTCAGGCAGGGCAAGTTTCAGAGATGTGAATTAGAAAGGAAAGACTGTCTATGGGAGATGGGGGCAGGGGGCAGGAACCACCTGAGGGTTCAGGAGAGAGAAAGAGAGAGAGAGAAAGAGAGAGAGAGAGAGCCAGCGAGTGAGCGCATGCACATGGGGTGGGGGCAGGGCTGTGTTCAGGGGACCCAGGCAGCAAGGCTCAGGTCCCTACTGAAACCACCAACTGTTGCCTCAGCCTTGGTGGCCAAGACAGCAGGGGGCATCTGGAGCCACGTGAAGCAGGGGTTGGGATGGCTTCACACACTGTCACCATGTGTGAATGTCACCCTGCTGGGTGCAGGGCACAGGAAGGTTGTGTTTTTGGCTGGCGGCTGCCCCTCCAGTAAGCACCACATGCTTGGCTGTCACAAGATTGTCAGCGCTTGCTGTGGAGCTGAGAACAGGACTCTCGCTTCCCCAAATCTGACTCAGCTGGCCTTGCCACTGCCTCTCCCTCAGTGCCCACCTTTCCTCCAAGACCCAAGTCCCCCTCTCTGAGCTTTGTTCTGTGGCCCTCCGAGTCCCCAGGTGTTTTGGCCTCCTTGTGTGTACCTATGTTGGACACCCCTCCAGAGAGTCCTAAGTTTGTTTTGTTTTGTTTTCTTTCTGAAATGGAGTTTCTCTCTTGTTGTCCCGCCTGGAGAGGAATGGCGCCCGATCTTGGCTCACTGGAACCTCTGCCTCCCATGTTCAAGCGATTCTCCTGCCTCAGTCTTGAGAGTACCTGGGATGACAGGCATGTGCCACCATGGCCTGCTAATTCTGTATTTTTATTTTTATTTTTTTTAAGACAGGGTTTCACCATGTTGGTCAGGCTGGTCTTGAACTCCCCATCTCAGGTGATCTGCCTGCCTTGGCCTCCAAAGTGCTTGGATTACAGGCGTGAACCACTACACCCGGCCCTAAATCTGTATTTTTAGTAGAGACAGGGTTTCACCATGTTGGTCAGGCTGGTCTTGAACTGACTTCAGGTGATCCACCTGCCTCTGCCTCCCAAAGTGCTAGGATTACAGGTGTGAGCCACCGCGCCTGGCTGAGAGTCCCAAAGTTTAATGTTGCTTTGCTTGAAATAGACCCCATTATGCGCCCTTCCACCATCCTTGGGCTGGGGTGTTTCAGAGCGATATAGAGGGAGGATACAGAGCTCTACCATCTCCAGCGCCTCCTGCTGCCTCTAAGTATTCACAACCATTTGGCCTTCATTCATTTGTCTCCCTCTCTATCCACTCAGGTATGAAGCGGCCACTGAGCCCATCCCCGCTGGCTGGGAAGGAGCCCCCCATATCTGAAGCTGCTGAGTGCCCCCCTCGGCCCCCAGAACCACCTAAGCCCAAGCGGGAAAGAAAGCGGCCATCGTACACGCTCTGTGATGTCTGCAACATCCAGCTGAACTCAGCGGCCCAGGCCCAGGTGCACTGCGGGGGGCGGGCCCACCAGAGGCGGCTTCGACAACTCAGCTTGGGGAAGAGCCCCTCAGGGCCAGGTCAGTGCGGAGGGACGCTGCTCCCACAATCTTGCTCTGGGGAGGATCTCTGTCTGGGCCCCTCTGAGGGTCTCTGGGTCTGTGGTCTCCCTCCACAGAGGTCTTTGCATCTGGGGTGCAATGGGGTCCTAGGGTCTGACGCCACCCCCTCCTCCCGGGACAATGCCAGAAAATTTTCTTCTGCATCTGGATAAACCTTCTGTGGGACCTCTCGGAACCTGTGGGTCCGCAGGCCACCTCTTGGGTCTTTGTTTCTGGGGACTCTCCCTGTGGGATCTTTTGGGATCAGGACTCCTAAGCAGCACTTCTTCAGCCTGGAGCCCCCTGCTAGCGACAGGCTTTCAGACAAGGGCCTCATCTGCAGGGTGGGTGTCCAGGCTTCTGCTTAGGCCTGTGGTCTCTGAAGGCCAAGGTCAGCAAGGTACACAGCACTCCACCTCAGGGACACGGGGGAGGCCCCTCTTCCTTTGGCTGCTGGACTCCTGGCCAGGATTTCTGCATCTCCCTAGCTGGGGTGACTTCGCAGAGGTTTGACTGTGAGCTTGCAAGGGGCAGCTGGCTGCGAGGCAGCTTTCTGGGGGAAATGGGTGAATGCCTCCATGAGGGTGATTGTAGCTGACAGGTGCACAGGGGCCACAGGGAAAATAAGAACGGCCCAGGCTGCTGCGGGTGGAGCAAACAGATTCACATCCAGGCCCAGTGTGGGGAGGTGGAAAAGGCAACTTACCCCTGGCTCCTGCGGGAGGCCAACAGAAACCTACCTTCAGCCCAGGTTGGCAGCTCTGTTGGAGGAGACTTTCCTGGTGCCCCCAGGGACTGTGCTTTTGCCTTTGTACCCCAAGGATATGTCGCATGTGGTACCCACAGCCCTTATCTCTTTTCACATCTGTCTCCACCCAAAAGACAGACTCAATCTTGGGGAGGTGGTGGGCAGAGAGATTGGATCTTCCTCGTCTCCATCCTACAGGATGGTGTGTGTTTGCGTGTGTGTGGAGCGGGGGACACAGTGAGTGCCCCATAAATATCACCAAAAGAGAAGAGAGCCCTCAAGAGGGTGTCTGAGGCATTGCAGAAGCGGTTTGAGCAGGAGCAGTTAGTGTTTTTACGTGTCTCCGGCTTGAGGGTACCTGAGAAGGAAAGTGAGGTGAAATGGAGAAACAGATTCTGGAGCCTTTTCTTTAGCAGAAATGTCAAGACTTGGTGGCAAATAGGATGTGGGGGGTCTGGGGCGGGGGTGTCATGCACAGCTCTAGCTCAGGTAGTGCCACAGAGGACAGCTCAGTTACGAGAAAAGGGGGTGCTGAGAGGGAGACAGAACTGGAGGGCCAGTCCTGTGGCTGAGGATGCTGTCTGGTCCTTGTTCCTCTTGTAACACACCCTCTTCAGGCCTGACTTCCGGGGAAGCAGTCCCTGTGGGAAAAGCTCCTCCCTCTCTGATCCCACCAAGGTGAAGGGAGCAGGTGTGGGGAGAGGAGAGAAGATCACAGCCCCAGGACCAGGTGTGGAGGCTCACGCCTGTAATCCCAGCACTTTGGGAGGCTGAGGCAGGAGGATAACTTGAGGTCAGGAGATTGAGACCAACCTGGCCAACATGGTGAAACCCCGTCTCTACTAAAAACATAAAAATTAGCCGGATGTGGTAGCAAACGCCTTTAATCCCAGTTACTGGGGAGGCTGAGGCACAAGAATCATTTGAACCCAGGAGGTGGAGGTTACAGCGAGCTGAGATTGCACCACTGCACTCCCGCCTGGGCGACAGATTGAGACTCTGTCTTAAAAAAACAAGCAGGCTGGGCGCTGTGGCTCACAGTGTAATCCCAGCACTTTGGGAGGCAGAGGCTGGTGGATCACAAGATCAGGAGATCGACATCATCCTGGCTAACACAGTGAAACCCTGTCTCTACTAAAAATACACAAATTAGCTGGGCGCGGTGGCAGGCACCTGTAATCCCAGCTACTGGGGAGGGGAGAGGCTGAGGCAGGAGAATTGCTTGAACCCGGGAGGCGGAGGCTGCAGTGAGCCGGAGGTTGCAGTGAGCTGAGATCATACCACTGCACTCCAGCCTGGGCAACAGAGACTTTGTCTTAAAAAAAAAAAAAAAAAGATGCCAGCAACTGCCTCTGAAGTGAGGGGATGCAGGGTGAAGAGAAGCACATCCAGACACTCAGCTGCCCTGGATGCCTCTTCCAGCTCTGCCCAGGTGAGGACTAGGTCGGTGTGCTGAGAGCACTTAGGTAGAGCTCCCCCCTCCGCCGCCCCTCCCCGCCCCCGCGCCCCGCGAGGGCTCCCTGGGGAAATGCAGAGAGCTGCAGCCATTCCCAGGAGGCGGAGGCTGAGTGTGAGCACCTTAATGCACCGCACTGGTTCTAGGCACTCAGTGTCCAGGGCGCCGTGACAGACTGAGGCACGAGGTCTCGGGCCTGTGGCAGCCAGAAGGGCGCTTTTCCGCGGAAGCTGTCACTTTAATTAGGGGCCTGCAGGGTTGGAGGCTTCTGCAGTGACAGGCAGTCACAGGCAGTGAGGCAAGGACCCTCTTCTGCTCTCGTCCCCCAAGGCTGTCTGTGGCAGGAAGAGTGGGGGATCGCTCTCCCCTCTCTGAGCCTCCTAGCCAAGGTCTCCGTCAGAGGCCTCCTTGCTCAGCAGCACCCAGCTCCTGGAATTGTCACACCTAGTGAGCCTCCAATACCTTCGAGGGGCACGGGCGGAGTAAGCAGCAGGAACCCACACTTCGTCTCCCTCCTCCAAGCACAGCCCCGACTTACCCTGCCCACCCCCATCTGCCTCCTACCCTGGAGGCCCTTTCATTCTTCTTCTTCTTTTTATTTTTTATTTTTTCCCGAGGCGGAGTTGCGCTCTTGTTACCCAGGCTGGAGGGCAATGGCGCAATCTCGGCTCACCGCAACCTCCGCCTCCTGGGCTCAGGCAATTCTCCTGCCTCAGCCTCCTGAGTAGCTGGGATTACAGGCACGTGCCACCATGCCCAGCTAATTTTTTTGTATTTTTAGTAGAGACGGGGTTTCACCATGTTGACCAGGATGGTCTCGATCTCTTGACCTCGTGATCCACCCGCCTCGGCCTCCCAAAGTGCTGGGATTACAGGCTTGAGCCACCGCGCCCGGCATTCATTCTTCTTTTTGAGATGGAATCTTACTCTGTCACCCAGGCTGGAGTACAGTCATGTGATCCCAGCTCACCACAACCTCTACCTCCCAGGTTCAAGCGATTCTCCTGCCTCAGCCTCCCGAGTAGCTGGAATTATAGGCACCTGCCACCACGCCTGGCTAATTTTGTATTTTTAGTAGAGATGGAGTTTTACCATGTTAGCCAGGCTGGTCTCTCAACTTCAGGTGATCCTCTTGCTTCGACCTCTCAATGTGCTGGGATTACAGGTGTGAGCCACCACACCTGGCCATTTGCACTCTTCAGGAATGCATCTTGAGCCCTCTTTCACCCGCCTTGGCCTTCTTCTCAATAGGGGTGTGGCACAGAGAGCTTCCCCAGAAGAAGGCTGAACTTCATGACCCTATGGACCATCACACATCCCACTACCCAAATAACTTTTAAGTAATTCTCCGACATCTGCAAAGAGACAGAGGTTTGCTGTCCCCTCACCCTAACCTCTGATGCAGATGTTGAACCAGCACAGGGCATCGGGAGGACAGCTGGGCAAGGAGCCATGATCTACCCCCAGCCCCACGTGGAGCATCTGCAGTGTGACATTCCCTCCTCACCCCATTATCCTAGGCACAGATGATGACTTTCAGTCCTTACTTTATAAACTGGGAGAATGGGGCTCAGGGGGATTAGGTACTACCCAAGGCCGCACAGTTGGGTTTGGGTCCTAGGTTTGTGACTCTATTTTGTTTTGTTTATTGAGACAGCATCTCGTTCTGCTGCCCAGGCTGGAGTGCACTGGCACAATCATAGCTCACTGCATCCTCTACCTCCTGGGCTCAAGCAGTCCTCCTCCCTCAGCCTCCTTAAGTAGCTGGGACTACAGGCATGCCCTACCACACCTGGCTAAATTTTTATTTTTAAAAATTTTTGTAGAGACAGGGTATATTAGTCAATTTTCCCGCTGCTGATAAAGACATACCAAAGACTGGGCAATTTTCAAAAGAAAGAGGTTTAATGGACTCACAATTCCACCACATGGCTGGGAGGCCTCACAGTCATGATGGAAGGTGAAAGCCACGTCTCACATGGCGGCAGACAAGAGAAGAATGAGAGCCAAGCCAAAGGGGTTTCCCCTCATAAAATCATCAGATCTCATGAGACTTACTCACTACCATGAGAACAGTATGGGGGGAAACTGCTTCCACGATTTAGTTATCTCCCACTGGATCCCTCCCACAATACGAGGGAATTTGGATGGGGACACAGCCACACCATACCATCACAGGGTTTCATTATGTGGCCCAGGCTGGTCTCGAACTCTTGGCCCCAAGCAATCCTTCTGCTTTGGCCTCCCAAGGCGTTGGAATTATAGGCGTGAGCCACTGCACCCAGCCTCAGGTTTCTGACTCTAAATTCTATCTCACACTCGTCTCTGATGCCTGGCTGAGGAGAGGAACATATATTAGGAGCAACTGAGCCATGTTTGAGACTGGGGAGGAGTACGGCCCAGAGACGGCAGGCTGTCCCAGCAGATGATTCCACAGGTGATCTGTGGCTACTCCTCTGCCCTGTCCCTTGATGTATGCCTAACTAAAAAATGGGAAGATGCCATCCATCTGGCTAGGGATGGGGAGAGTAGCTTCTTAAAGCCAACCAGTCCTTCCTCTGTCTCTTGGTGGAAAGAACCCAGCCATCCAATTCAGAGTGGACCTGCCCCACGGCCCCCAGCATCCATCACAACATGACACAGGAAGGGAGAGGAGGGGATTTCTGAAATGATTTAAGCTCTGGCTTGCTGAAATGGCCAGAACTTTGGTCAGGTAGTGCAAGGTAGACAGTCAGTATGGGAGACAGGAAAGCAGAGATTGAGTCAGACTATAGTGGATTTCAGGGCCAAGACGGCTGTAGCTGCACCACGTGTCCCTGTGCCTTCCAGCGGGAGAGATAGCGGTCAGAGTGGCAGGTCAAAGCTGGGCTCCCCTACTCTGCGCCCTCAGACCTCCCCTCTATTCCTGTTCGAATCAGCCCCTCTATCCCCTCTCCAAGTCTTTGACTGCAGAAGCCTCTGGCTGCATCCTGGGCCCCAGAGATCAAAGACCTTGATCTCAGGTCATGCCTGAGTCACTGGCTTGATGAGTTTCTCACCCCCACTCCCTGCAGATGGATTAATTTCAGTCCCATCAGGAGGCCCCGGCAGCCCTCCAGCCTGTCCCCTATTCTTCAGTATTTCCCTGGGTTGCCGTTTCCTCCCCAGTCACCATCTCCCACACACATACGGAGGCCTTTGGGTGCATGCTGCAAAGAAACTGAGCTCCTCCAAGTCCACCGAGAAGTTTATCTTGCAGTCTGACCTGCCTCTGCCTCCTGCTGCTAGTCTCCCTTGGTGGCAGGTGACACAAGTGCCCCACTCGCTTCCTGAATGTCACCACATCCCCCTCCCCCAGGTGTGACCCTGACCATTGGCATCCCCCTCCCCCAGGACCACCAGGAAAAGCAAGGCCATCTGGGTAGAGAATTAGGGGGCTTAGCTCAGATCCCTGCCCTGGAAGGAGACAAAGATTCTGTCTGTGTCTCTGGGTGGGTTAATTAGCTCTGGGCTTGAGTTTCCTTCCTCTCCCCACACAAACAACTCCTCCCCCACAAAACCCCTTCTTAACAAACCTGTTTTGAGGAGCTGCTGCTGCCAGCTCCTCCCAGATCTTCTTTGTGCGTGTTGGCTGCTCCAGAGATTACAGGTTATTGTCTGGTGGAGACAGGATGCTGAGGGGGTGGGGGGGCTAGCGCTGGGACCTGGGCTTGGAATGCAGGACTGGATCCAGCTGTGGGCTGGCCGCCGCCTTCCCCCACTCCGCCCCCTCCCACCCACCAGGTGCTCAGGTCGGTTAAGAGCCAGCTTTTAGGAAGAGGACGGAAAGGAAGGAGCGAATGGAGGGAAGAAGAATGGGGGGTGAGGTGGGCAGGGGAGGGGTGTCAGGAGTTCTAGTGGGTGTCAGGAGTGTGGTGGCTCATGCCTGTAATCCTAACACTTTGGGAGGCCGAGGCAGGAGAATCATTTGAGGTCAGAAGTTTGAGACCACCCTGGCCAACATGATGAAACCCCCTCTCTACTAAAAATACAAAAATTAGCTGGTTGTGGTGGTGGACGCCTGTAATCCCAGCTACTTTGGAGGCTGATGAAGAAGAATCGCTTGAACCTGGGAGGTGGAGGTTGCAGAGAGCCGAGATCACACGACTGCACTCCAACCTCGGTGACAGAGCAAGAGACTGTTTCAAAAAAAAAAAAAAGAAGAAGTTGTAGTGGATCAGATAGATAAACTCCCTACTCTCCTTCCTAGCATTGCCCAGGTAGCAGATCCAAGGGTCCAGGCAGGACACTAGACTACCATTGGCAAGACACCTAGATCCCTGCTCCCAACCCCACATGGCCAGTGCTCTTGGATAAAGTGGCAACACCTCTCTGAGGCTCAGTTTCCTCTTCAGCAACAGCAGCATCCCCTTCTATTTAAGGGATGGTGAAGAGAGGATGAGTGAGGCTGGGCAGGAACGGGCTCCTGCGGCAGCAAGTCCTGAGGCAAGAGAGCGGCCAGAGCCGTCCAGCAGGCAGAGCAGGGCAGCAGCTCCTTCCCTGGAGGTCCCTGAGGACAAAGTCAGCCCTTTCAACCCTTGCTTCAATGTAAGAGGCCCCAGGCAAGGGACTCTTCCAGGAGTGGGGTGTGTGCCTGGTACCCTCCCCCAGGTCTTGGTCTGCATACTTGTCCCCACACTTCTTCCTTGGGGGAAGAACATGCCCTGTTCTTTCCACCTGCAATTGGGATGGGGGAAACCAGAGAATGGGCAGCTCCTTCCTGGCAAAGAGAGACAGGGTCCAGGAACGATGCTGCTTTCCAGGCAGAACCAGGAGTCCCTCCCTCGCGCCCTCCCCTCCTGTCCCTCACATCCCCCCCCCTTCCCTCTGTCGCTCTGGCTGGGTTTCATTTGCTCCAGGTTCTGCGCTCCGCGGTGCCTCCAAAGGCAGAGAATGCTCTTGGGTGAGTGCTGAGGACGCCTGGGCTGGGAGGTGGGGAGAGGGCTTAGGTGAGGGTGGTCCTCTCCCTTCTCCCCAGCCCAATTATTTCCTGCTATGGTTGGCCCCCAAAAGTTGTCTGTCAGAGACGCCAGTAGCCAGTTGACTCAGCCCTTTTCCCAGGTCCAGGGCCGGGCAGGGAAGCCCCCACTCTGGCTGAGAACAAAGGTGGAAGGAGGGGCAGGAATGGTGGGGAGCTGGAGGTCCACCCTGCAGGAAACAGGGGTGCTGGACATCTGGGCAAACGCCTGTTCAGGGAGCCCGTGTCAAAGGTTCCTTGTATCAGACCTCACCTTTAACTGCCTCTGAGGGGCCGGGGGATGGGGAGACATCCGAGGGGAGTGAAGAGGGAGCTGTTACTGCAGCAGAGAAAGAGAAGCAGACAGAGGGAGATGGAAATCAGGGTGCCTCCTCCCTGAGATCTGGCCAGTGTACTGGGGTCCACACTAATGCCCCCCGCCTTTATCCGTGGTCTCTCAACTCACCTCTCCACACAGAGGGTTGCCTGGCCTTTTTTGAGGGAGATAGCCATCACCCATCAAAGGGTGTTTTGGGGAACGCTTTCCTTGGGGGCAAAGGCCTGGAGGGGAACTGGGGGCAGAGTTTCTCTTGTGACTAGGCTTTGGGGTCTTCCTCCAGCTTGGGGGGAGTCTGCACATCCTGAGTGCTAGATGACGCAGAAGTGGCTCGGGGGCTCTGGAGAATGTGGGTGAACCCCCGGCCATGGTGGGAATGGGCACGTGGTGGGTCTTGGCTCAACCTCCTACTCCCCCCTTTGACTCTTTATCCCCTGGACTCCCATATTCTTCACAGAGTTTAGGTTTTATCCATGATAGAAATGGCAGTGTCAGTATTTGAGATGTGTTGTGTGCAGGCATGTGCCTCTGGGAGGACCCTATTGTCCACCCTGTGACTTGGGGATAGCGGGGTGGGAGAAAGTGGGAAAGCGACTCTGTTTGGAGATATGCTCTTTTAAGTCCGACGCATTTACTTTTGTAAGGGGGGTGTGTGCGCACACCGATCTCTGTCTCTGCATATGGCTCTTTGTGTACATGCATCTGTCCTTGTGAAGGTGTGTGCCACTGTGCGCCCATTGCTGTCCGCGGTCTGTATCTGTAAGGGTCTACATGTTCATGTGCATCTGTCTCTCTGCATGTGTGTATATACAAACATGTCTCTGTTGCTCGTGCCCATCTGTGTATGCATGCACGCTCTTGCGTGGCCAGTATACCTGCCTTTGACTCCCAGCCAACATGGGTATCTGTGTATCTTGGCATCAGTACCACCTCCATATGTATATGAATCTCATGTGTAGATAGAATACATCGTCTAACTGTGGGGAGACGTATGTATGTGTGTGCCTTGATGTGTATACCTGTCGCTATCCATGGGTAATATGGGTCCCAGGTTGTGTTTCTGTGCTTGTGTGTGTGTCTGTCTGTCTCTCAGTTGTGGTAAAATAGCAGGATGTGGTTTTCCCAGATCCTCTCCCTTGGTGGCCGCCAGGGTGATGTTATTTCATAAGATGTCTGCTCTGTGCCCTGCCTCAGCCTCAGTTGGGCCTTTGGGGGCAGCCTCTTCTCCTGTACTTGGTCTGGCTTGCTCATACCTCTGACCATACCCCACCCTCTTGAGGCAGTGGCCAATGAGCCATGGCTACTCCAAGACACTTACAGTGGCTGTTCTGCTGCAAAACACCATCCAAGAAGACCTACCCGCATCCTGACCCTTTCGGGGTGCAGAATTCTAGACATCAGGGCTGTGTGGTGCCACTCGGGAGCAGCTGTGGGGGCTGCGGCATCTCCCTTCATTGGAGTGTAGCCAGGAGTCAGGCGGCCACACGTGTGTGTGCATGTGACTCGCGCACCATCCCGCAGCCCTGGGGCTGGGGTTCACAGTGAATGTCAGAGGCAGACGGTGGGTGGCACAGAGCTGTGCTGCATGGAGGATGCTGGGGCGGGGGAGTTCCCAGCAGCCACTGGTGGGGCCAGGACCGCAAATCAACCTGTACCCTAGGCCTTTTGCTGGAGAGCAGTGTACCCAATTGTGAGGGGACTGGAAGGCATTTCTGGGTGACTGTATGCTGTCTGGAAGGGGAGACGGGTCATCAAGTGCCTCCAGATTCCCTTGATCCACAGCGGCAGACCTGCTCCCTCTCTGAATGGCCTCCACACCAGCACCGCCTTGGGTCTTCAGACCCATTTCTGTCCTGCCCTAGCCTCCTCCCTGGGTTGTCAGTCCCACTTTACAGCTGAGGAAGCAGGCTCATAGCTAAGGGTCCAGTCCAAGGCCTCAGAGTTAAATATAACTGGAGCTCCATCCCCGGCCTCTGGACCCCGTCCCTGGTTCTGGGAGAGTTGTGGTGCCACAGTCGCACATTCCTCCTGCTGGGAACCTCCTCAGTTCACCTCTCAGGGTAACACAGACAGGGTGAGGGTTGGCTGTATCTCAGAGAGTTCTCGAGAGAGGTCACTTCCACCTCCCTCCCTCTTCCCCACTCTGTCAACCCCACTGCAAATAACTTTTTAGTTATTTGCAGTGGGGTTGAGCTTCCCAGCTCCAACTACCCACCAGGTGGGAAGGTCAAAATTCCCAGCATTCCCCTAGAGCCATCCAGCAGCAGGCACTGCCCCCCTCCCCACCAATTCTTCATGAACCTGCAGCGCCCTGTTAACTTCCAAATGGATCCTTGCTCTGCCATCCCATTGCCAGGAGTGCGCGTCCCCTAGTAAAAGTCCACTTCCCCATAATGCTGCGACCCCTCAATAACCCGCCCTGCAGACCTTCACCTGACCGCCCGCTCCTCCGTGATCGCAAAGCACTTGCTGCCAAACTCTCGGAGCCTTTTGCACCCTCCACCGCGCTCTACCTGTCGGTCTCTGACGGCTGTGAGGCCCTCGAGGAACCCCGGATACACGCGTGGACCGAGTGAACCCCGGCCCTGCGCCATCTGCGGTCTAGCCTCAGTGGTTCCTGCGGCGGCGCGTGCGGCGGGGGCCGAGGGCCGGGCTGGGCTGAGCGCGCGGGGCTGGAGGCGCGGCAGGTGGGCGCGGCCAGGTGAGCCCCCTGGGCGCCGCCCGCCCGCCGCCCGCCCGCCGCCCGCCCTGCCCGCGACCCCGGCCGGCGCCGGCTGCTGGCGCCTCTTCGCCCGCGTTGCCGCTAGTGGCTGCTGTCGCTCCGTGGAGCCCAAGGAGACCGCGGCCAGAGCGTCCACCGCCCAAGATGGTGGCTCCTGTGTCTCCGTGAGTGCGAGCGGACGGGGCGGGGGCGCCGGGCCAGGCTGGGCGCCCCCTCCCGGAGCGGGCGGGACGGGCGGGCGGGGAGGCTCGGTGCCTCCGCGGGACCCACCGAGGGCTCTGTCACCATGCGCCCCCCGGAGGAAGTTCCCCTGCCCTCCCCGTCCCACCCCCCGGGTGGATGGGTGAGAAAGGGTGCAGGGGAGCCCCTTCTCACCAGGGCTGCCAGAGCAGGGGGTGCCCAGCCCTACTCTGCTGAGAGCTGGACTCCTCTTAGTGGGTTCCCACAGCAAGGGGACCCCACTAAGCTCCCCAGGAGCCCGGGGAGGAGGCTCGGGACCCACATCCTGGGGCCACATGAATGCCGTTTGAGGCTTACATGCCGAGGGGCCCTTGTCAAGTTGTTCTGGCTCCCATCCGGCTGGTCAGGGTGTGCAGAGAGGTGAGGGAGCTGGTTTTGTGCCCTCCTGGTCAGCCTTGGTCACAACTGGACCCATGTAGTTTTGTTTACACCTCATTCCACCCAGCGTGGTTCCCTGAGGTTGAGGTGGCGGCGAGAATGTCAATGGAATTTGACCTGTTTAGAGTAGCTCTGTCCAATAGAACTTTCTGGGATGATGTAAATGTGCTGTCCAATGCAATAGCCACTAGCCACACTGGCTGCTAAGCATGTGAAAAGTGCCTAGTGTGAGCTGAATGCTAAATGTTTTATTAAATTCTAAGTAATTGAAACAGCTGCACCTACAACAGCTGCAGTGAGTGGCCAGCTGCATTTTAGAATCCCTACCTTCCCAGGCTCTACCTACCTGCCCCTTTGTTCTGCAGAATGGGCAGGATAGGCAGCTTCGAGGTACATGGAAAGGATCTGACATACTTCCATAAGGGGATCACCTTGCTCTTGCACCCCCCCTTACCCCCATTCTAAGATCCTGTGTGTAGTGGGGCTGGGCAAGGTCATAGAATCACAGGATCTTGGAAGGAAAGGATACCAAAGGCAGTTGTTTTAATCACCCAACAGGCAAACAAGGGCCGCTCCGCTGCCCTCTTTGCCTGGGCACCTGCTCTTTCTTATTCACTGCCCAATTGTGTGGTGCACTTGCTGGGTGTCAGGCACTGTACCCATCTCTGGGATTCAGACATGAAGAAGTTAGTTACCTTTCCTACCCTCAGGGAACGTGCATGAGAAGGAGGGTGGAGAGAGAATGAAGCAAGAGAATTACACAGAGAGAAGCAGAGATTTGTGACCGAGCACGGTGGCTCACGCCTATAATCCTAGCACTTTGGGAGGCTGAGGCGAGTGGATCACCTGAGGTCGGGAGTTTGAGACCAGCCTGACCAACATGAAGAAAACTGATCTCTTACTAAAAATACAAAATTAGGCTGGGCGCGGTGGCTCAAGCTTGTAATCCCAGCACTTTGGGAGGCCGAGGCGGGTGGATCACGAGGTCAAAAGATCGAGACCATCCTGGTCAACATGGTGAAACCCCGTCTCTACTAAAAATACAAAAAATCAGCTGGGCATGGTGGCGCGTGCCTGTAATCCCAGCTACTCAGGAGCCTGAGGCAGGAGAATTGCCTGAACCCAGGAGGTGGAGGTTGCAGTGAGCCGAGATCGCGCCATTGCACTCCAGACTGGGTAACAAGAGCGAAACTCCGTCTCAAAAAAAAAAAAAAAAAAATATATATATATATATATATATATATATATATATATAATTTAGCTAGGCGTGGTGGTACATGCCTGGAATCCCAGCTACTCAGAAGGCTGAGGAGAATCTCTCGAACCCAGGAGGCAGAGGTTGCAGTGAGCCGACAGTGCACTCCAGCCTGGGTAACAAGAGTGAAACTTTCTCTCAAAAAAAAAAAAAGAAAAGAAAAGAAAAGAAATTTGTAATCTGTGGGGCATGCACTGGAGAGAACAAACAGGGAGCAATGACAGAAAAGAAGGAGCTTCCTGGGAAAGGATGGTTAAGCTAAGCCCAAAGGGGACATGGAACAGTCTAGGTAAAGCATTGGGAGGGCAGCTGGGAACATTCTGGAAGAAGGGACAGCACATGCAAAGGACCCAGGGGATGGGAACCTGGCACTCTGGAGGAACCCAGAGAGAAGGGCGGTGTTACGAGGAAGAAAAGGAGACACAAGTGGCCACCAGAGAGGTCAGTAACCCTGAGTGTTTGGCAGACCTCAAATGAATTCTGGCCCTGGCCTTAGAGGAGTGGGTGGTTGTGGAGGGGTCTAAAGCAGTTTTTTTTTTTTTTTTTTTTTTTTTTTTGAGACCAAGTCTCACTCTTTGTCCCAGGCTAGAGTACAGTGGTGTGATCTCAGCTCACTAAAGCAGTATATTTTTAAAAGCCTCCTCTGGCTAAGAGAGGGTAAGAGTAGAAACCCAGCGTGCAATCAGGAAGCAACTGCATTCGTCCAGGCAAAGATAAAGGTGGCCTGGACAAGGCTGCCAGGCGGCAGTGTGGAGAGAAGGGACAAGTGAGACGTGGATTTTGGAGGGAAAATCAACAGGACCTGTGGATGGAGCAGGTTCTGGATGAGGAAGACAGCAGGGATTAAAGGGCAGGTTTCTGGCCAGGGCATCTGGGAAGAAGGGTGGATTTCATTTCCTGAGACAGGGGACTGGGAGAGGGGCATATTTGTTTTTGTCTTTAGAGACAGGGTCTCACTCTGATCACAGCTCACTGCAGTCTCAAATTCTCAGGCAAGTGATCCTCCTGCCTCAGCCTCCTAAGTAGCTGGGACTATGGGCATATGCCACCATGCCCAGCTAATTTTTTTTTTTTTTTTGAGAAGACAGGGTCTCTCTGTGTTGCCCAGGCTGGTCTCAGACTCATGGACCTAAGCAGTCCTCCCCCCTCAGCCTCCCAAAATGCTAGGATTATAGGTGTGAGCCACCACATCTGGCCAAGAGGAGCATATTTGTAAGGACAGATCGAGAGTCTGTTTAGACAGGCCGGAAAGGCAGCTGGATGGAGCCGTGTGCTGCCCAGGCTGGGGCTGTGTATTTCCAGGTGGTTTGCAGAGATGGTTCTGAAATGATAGACAATTTGAAGTTGGAAAGGGGAGGAGGAGATGACCTTAAGAGGCCAAGGAGGAGGGAAAACCAAGGGATGTGGGATCCTAGAAGCCAAGAGAAAAGAGTGTTCCAAGGAGGGTGTGGTAAGCATCACTAAGTGCTACTCAAGAGTCCCAAAGAAGAGGGCTAACGAATTTCTCCTGCATCTGGCAGCATGGAGGGCCTTTCCTTACACCAAACCGCTGGCCCTGGATCTCTCCTCATCTGCCCTTGTTTTACCTACTATGTGCTGGTTCCACACAGGGCACTGGTATACATGTGAAGTGGACAAGACAGTTACTGCAGTCCCAGAGCTTAAGATCATCTAATTGGGCTGGGTCTGGTGGCTGACGCCTATAATCCCAGCACTTTGGGAGGCCGAGGGGGTGGATCACCTGAGGTCAGGAGTTTGAGACCAACCTGGTTAACATGTCAAAAACCCGTCTCTACTAAAAATACAAAAAAAAAAAAAAAAAAATTAGCGGGGTGTGGTGGCATGTGCCTATAATCCTAGTTGCTTGGGAGGCTGAGGCAGGAGAATCACTTGTACCTGGGAGGCAGAGGTTGCAGTGAGCTGAGATTGCGCCACTGCCCTCTAGCCTGGGAGACAGAGTGAGATTCTGTCTCAAAAAAAAAAAAAAAAAAAAAAAAAAAAAATCATCTAATTCACAGTCTTAGAAACAAGAGTTCTTTCATGTTGCCAAAATGAATCCACTCATTCTTTTCTTTTTTAATGTGTTTGCATTGTTCTCTATTTTAATTTTGTTTTTACATTTTTATTTATCTTTTGGAGACATGGGGTCTTGCTGTGTTGACCAGGTTAGTCTTGAACTCCTGAGCTCAACCAATCCTCCTGCCTTGGCCTCTCATATTTTTATTTTAAAATTGTATTTATTTATTTATTTAGAGACAGGGTCACTATAGCCTTGAACTCCTGGGCTCAAGTCATCTTCCGACCTCAGCCTCCTGAGTAGCTGGCACTACAGGCATACATCACCATGCCCAGCTAATTTCTTTTTTTTTTTTTTTAAATTTATTTATAAAGACAGGGTGTCCCTATGTTGCCCAGGGTGTTCTGGAACTCCTGGGCTCAAGAAATCCTCCCACCTCGGCTTCTCAAAGTGCTGGGATTACAGGTATGAGCCACCATGCCCAGCCCTTTCGGTTTTTTTAAATAACCAACTTTTACTGAGAGGTATCTGTGTGCCCAGCCCCACACAGGGACTGAGATAAGAAAATGAACAGACGTGGTCTTGGGCTTCTAGGAACTCAGTGCGGAGATACGTAGAGGATCCCTGCATTCGCCGTATGTGTCATAAAGACTCATGCACAGGGAGCTGTGGGAAGCTAGAGGATGGCTACCGGCCCAGGTTGTGGGGATCAGTGTGGCAGAGAGGATCCCTGAGCTGTTCTCAGGGAATGAGTGGGAATTAGCAAGGAGGGAGGAGGGAGAGGGAATTCTAGGCTCAGGGGATGAAGATAGCGACAAAGTAACAGCTCAGTGCATATTGGAATGCGAGCCTTTGGGATTGATTGGGCAGACAGGAGTGGTGGGAGGCTCTATTAACAGAAATATTCAGAGGCTGGGGAGGGTGTTGTTGGCTTGTGGTGAGGTGTGTAGACTGAGGCAGTGGCATAGCAGTACAGAGGTGGAAGCCAGGGAGTGACACGGTTAGGTCTATGTGTGAGCTTGCTGTCTCTGGCTGTTGGGTGAGGGATGAGTCTGGGGGAAATGGCCATGCAGAGACAGAGGTAGCCTGCAGTGATCCAGGTGATACCGAGAGGGCCCGAACTGGGTCAAGGCTGGACAGCTAGAGGGAGAGAGATGATACAGAACAGGGTCTCAGGACAGCCTTTGGGGTCAGGAGGACATGGGTTCTAATTCAGCTCGGCTAGTGACTGCTTATGAAACCTGGGCAAGGCAGTTAAAGTCACTGACCTCAGTTTTATCCTTTCCAAAAGGATAAAGTCTCAGCCACAGAGCCATCTGGGTCTGCCTCTGGATCATTGTAAAGCACATGGCACAGGGCCTCAGCTCACATTCCAGAAATGGCAGTTACGGTTACGCATGGAGAGGGCACAGGTTGAAGAGACACTTAAAAGGTAGAGTTGGCAGGTTTGGGCCAATAGCTGGACATGCCTTTTTTTTTTTTTTTTTTTTTTTTGAGACGGAGTTTCACTCTTGTTACCCAGGCTGGAGTGCAATGGCGCGATCTCGGCTCACCGCAACCTCCGCCTCCTGCGCTCAGGCAATTCTCCTGCCTCAGCCTCCTGAGTAGCTGGGATTACAGGCACGCACCACCATGCCCAGCTAATTTTTTGTATTTTTAGTAGAGACGGGGTTTCACCATGTTGACCAGGATGGTCTCGATCTCTTGACCTCGTGATCCACCCGCCTCGGCCTCCCAAAGTGCTGGGATTACAGGTGTGAGCCACCGCGCCCGGCTGGACATGCCTTTTTGGTCCTCGACTGCTCATCCTGGCCTCGTGCCTCAGGAGTTGGCAGAGTGAAGGAGGTAGAGGCAACCGACTACTGCCTTCGTCTGGAGCCCCGTGTCCCATGTGGCCCCCAGGTCTGACCTGCCCGTCCCAGAACCACTGGGTGGGTATGAACATGTGTGCACCTGTGTGTATAAGGAAGGGAGATTTAGAGAAAGCAGATCTTCCTGTGGCTTGGAAAAAATCAGCTTTGTGCTGATTTCTTTCTTTCTTTCTTTCTTTTTTTTTTTAAGATGGAGTTTCACTCATTGCCCAGGCTGGAGTGCAGCGGCACAATCTTGGCTCACCACAACCTCCTCCTCCTGGGTTCAGGCGATTCTCTTGCTTCAGCCTCCCGAGTAGCTGGGATTACAGGCATGCACCACTAGCTAATTTTGTATTTTTAGTAGAGATGGGGTTTCTCCATGTTGGTCAGGCTGGTCTCGAACTCCTGACCTCAGGTGATAGGCCCGCCTCGGTCTCCCAAAGTGCTGGGATTATAGGCGTGAGCCACCCCACCACCCCACCCAGCCATCCTTTTTTTTTTTTTTTTTTTTTTTTGAGACAGGGTCTAGCTCTGTCATCCAGGCTGGAGTGCAGTGACGCCTTCATATCTCACTGCAACCTCTGCCTCCCAGGCTCAAGCAATCCCGCCTCAACCTCCCCAGTAGCTGGGACTGTAGGCATGCACTACCATGCCTGGCTAATTTTTTTTTTAGAGGTTTTGCAATTGCCCAGGCTCATCTTAAACCCGTGGGTTCAATTGAGCCACCTCCTAAAGTGCTGGGATTGCAGGAGTGAGCCACCACACCCGGCTTGATTTCCTTCTGATGAAATAGATGACTGTGGGCACGGTCATCTTTTGGGCTAGGAGCTGAGAGTTCTGAGTTTTAGTCCTGGGTCACCATGAATTCCTCATGGGCCCTGAGAACCACTATCTGTCTCTAGACTCAGTTTTCCCTTTACAAAATACAGTTGCCTAGGTGATGCCAGGCTCTCCAGCTCTGAGATGCTTCAGCAGTCAAAGCAATCGGTGCCTTGTCCTGGGTGGAAAGAGACCCTGGGAGGGGGCTGGATCCCCACACCTCCCCTGCTTTGGATAACATTCCAGCGCCCTCTGTATGACTGCACCCACTGCCCAGAGCCCCTTCCCCATTGAGTCCCTCCACCCCTCAGCTGGGAGGACTCTGTGGGGAGCATGACCTCCCACTCCACCCTAAACCGCCGCCACCATGATGGACCCCTAACGGCTCTCCCTTGTCTCTTTCATCTCCAGTCTCCCACCGGCGGAGCAGGAATAAACTCTCCAGGCTAAGTTAGATGGATGGGCCCTCTTAGCCTGGCGGGCTGCCCCCATCCTGCCTCCCCATCAACTCCCCTTGTCAAGGGAGGTACCTCTGTGTGTGGGGAAGGCAGGGGGGCAAGAGCATTCAAGTGGGTGTTGGGGGTTCCTTGCTCAGAGAGCAAGAATGGTACCCCCAGGGAAGAAACCAGCGGGAGAGGCCTCCAACTCCAACAAAAAGTGTAAGCGTTACTTCAACGAGCACTGGAAAGAGGAGTTTACTTGGCTGGACTTTGACTATGAGCGGAAGCTGATGTTCTGCCTCGAGTGCCGCCAGGCCCTAGTACGGAACAAGCATGGCAAAGCCGAAAACGCCTTCACCGTGGGCACTGACAACTTCCAGCGCCACGCCCTGCTACGCCACGTGACTTCAGGAGCCCACCGCCAGGCTCTGGCCGTCAACCAGGGCCAGCCCCCTTTTGAGGGCCAGTCTGAGGGCAGAGGGGCCTACCCAAGCCTGGCGACAACTCCCACCTCCAGGGGCGTCAAGGTGGTGGTAGACCCGGCCAAAGTGGCTGTGCTGACTACCGTGTACTGCATGGCTAAGGAGGATGTGCCTGTCGACCGCTGCTCTGCCCTGCTTGAGCTGCAGAGGTTCAACCTGTGCCAGGCACTGCTGGGCACAGAGCATGGCGATTACTACAGTCCCAAGAGGGTGAGGGACATGCAGGTGGGTGAGAGCCAGAAGTATGGGGGAAGGGCTTGGGGAGGGAGGACACTGAGCTACCTGGGAACAGCCCCAGCATGCTAGGATGCCAGGCCCTTGGGCAGCAGCTAGGGCATTTCATTCATATGTTCACCCTTCAGAACCTTCTCTGAGGGCCTGCTGTGCTGGTGCTGCGACAGCTGCAGGGCTACAACACTAAAAAGGCCAGGCCGGGCCCTGCCCTTAGTGGGCACAGAAAGAGACGTTGCAAACTGGTAGCCTGGAGGCTTGACTACACAGATGTATTTAATTTGTTTATGTATTTAATTTTTTTCCCTAGAAGGAGTCTCGCTCTGTTGCCCAGGCTGGAGTGCACTGGAACCCTCTCAGCTGACTGCAACCTCTGCCTGCCTGCCTCAAGTGATTCTCCTGTCTCAGTCTCCCTCAGCTAGGATTACAGGCATGTGCTACCATGTCTGGCTAATTTTTGTATTTTTAGTAGAGATGGGGTTTCACCATATTGGCCAGGCTGGTTTTGAACTCTTGACCTCAGGTGATCCACCCGCCTCAGCCTCCCAAAGTGCTGGGATTATAGGCGTGAGATACTGTGCCCAGCCTTTTTTTTTTTTTTTTTTTTTTTTACATAGAGATGGGTGTCTAACTACATTGCCCAGGCTGGTCTCGAACTCCCAGCCTCAAGCAATCCTCTTGCCTTGGCCCCCCCAAAAGTGCTGGAATGGAAATGGAAATGACTTGTGACCTAGTTTTCTTTTGGGGTTTTGGGGCTATTTTCTGTGCCCAGCCTGTTTAATTAGTTTTCATTGTGTTTTTGAAAAGCTCAAATTTTTTTTTTTTTTTTTTTTTTTTTTTTTTTTTTTTTTTTGAGACGGAGTTTCGCTCTTGTTACCCAGGCTGGAGTGCAATGGCGCGATCTCGGCTCACCGCAACCTCCGCCTCCCGGGTTCAGACAATTCTCCTGCCTCAGTCTCCTGAGTAGCTGGGATTACAGGCACGCGCCACCATGCCCAGCTAATTTTTTGTATTTTTAGTAGAGACGGGGTTTCACCATGTTGACCAGGATGGTCTCGATCTCTTGACCTCGTGATCCACCCGCCTTGGCCTCCCAAAGTGCTGGGATTACAGGCTTGAGCCACCGCACCCGGCGAAAAGCTCAAATTTGTTTCAGCTTTAAAAAAAAACTCAGGAGATTACCTATAAAAATCTAGATTTGTGACTTTATTGAAAAGCAAGGTCTCCATGCTGTCAGAGCAGGATGTGCTGGGGTTCCCCATGCCCTTTGGCTTATCCCTGGCCCTCTCCAAGCTCAGTATCACTCATGTGGCCCCTGGAGGCATGCAGATTGCAGCTCTGTCCTAGGTGCTAACTGTTTGAGTCCTATGGGCTGAGTTGGAGGTGGGGGAGTTGGATTTCATCCTACAGAGATGACAAATAGAGAAACAGCACACAGCTGGGACCCAGGGTAACTGGCTGGGAATTGGGAGTTAGCGTGCCTATCAGTTAATCCCTGAGCTGGACAGGGGAGGGAGACCTCCCAGGGATAAGGCAGACTAGGGTGATGCTATAGAAAAACAGTGAAAAAACTAGCTTTTCTAGAGCTCTTTATGGTTCATAAAGCACTTTTACAGCAACAGAAGTTGACATTGATAATTCACAACAATACTTCGAGAAGATGTGGGGCTAGTATTAGCTGACAGCAGGTATAAGAGCTGAGAAGGGCTGGGCGAAGTGGTTCATACTTTGAGTGCCAGCACTTTGGGAGGCCGAGGTGGGCGGATTACCAGGTCAGGAGATGCCAGCACTTTGGGAGGCCGAGGTGGGCGGATTGCCAGGTCAGGAGATGCCAGCACTTTGGGAGGCTGAGGTGGGCGGATTGCCAGGTCAGGAGATCAAGACCATCCTGGCCAACATGGTTAAACCCTGTCTCTACTAAAAATACAAAAATTAGCTGGGATTAATGGCACATGCCTGTAATCCCAGCTACTCAGAAGGCTGAGGCCAGAGAATCACTTGAACCCGGGAGGCAGGGGTTGCAGTGAGCCGAGATGGTGCCACTGCACTGCAGCCTGGGCAACAATGTGAGACTCCATCTCAAAAAAAAAAAAAAAAAAGAGCTGAGAAGACTAGACAGGGTGTGGTGGGAGGCCAGGGTGGGAGGATTGCTCTTAGAGAGACCAGGAGTTGTAGAGATGAGAAAACTGAGGCTCGGAGTGGTGAAGTGACTGGCCAGAGGCAGCACAGCCAGCAAGTGACAAAGCCAGGATTAGTCCCTAAGTCTGTCTGACCTCAAGGCCGCACTGCCTATCTCTGCCTCTCAGGACAAGCCTAATTCTGCCCTCCTTCCCTTTCTCTTCCTGGCTGTCCCAGGTGGCCATTGCCAGTGTCTTGCACACAGAGGCCTGCCAGCGCCTGAAGGCATCCCCATATGTGGGGCTGGTGTTGGACGAGACCAGGGACTGGCCGGAGTCACACAGCCTGGCCCTGTTTGCCACTTCCGTGTCCCCCTGTGATGGCCAGCCCACCACCACCTTCCTGGGCAGTGTGGAGCTACAAGAGGGTGAGGGCACTGCTGGCCAGCTCTTGGACATCCTGCAGGCTTTCGGCGTATCTGCATCCAAGCTGGCCTGGCTCAGCTCAAGCCTCCCCAGTGGCCGCCTGAGGAGTGTGGGACCACAGCTCCGGGCCACTTGCCCACTGATGGCAGAGCTGCACTGCCTCCCTGGCCGGACAGATCCTGAGCCCCCTGCCTACTTGGGTCAATATGAGAGCATATTGGATGCCCTATTCCGCCTCCATGGTGGCCCTAGTTCCCACTCGGTCCCTGAGCTCCGGGCAGCACTGGACCTTGCAGCTATTGACTTAGCAGGGCCTCGGCCAGTGCCTTGGGCCTCCCTGCTGCCTGTCGTGGAAGCAGTGGCGGAGGCCTGGCCTGGCCTGGTGCCCACCCTGGAGGCTGCAGCCCTGGCCTCCCCTGTGGCGGGATCACTGGCCCTGGCCCTGCGACAGTTCACCTTTGTGGCCTTCACGCACCTGCTGCTGGATGCCCTGCCCTCTGTGCAGAAGCTCTCCCTTGTCATGCAGGCAGAAGAACCGGACTTGGCCTTGCTGCAGCCCTTGGTGATGGCAGCTGCGGCCTCCCTCCAAGCTCAGCGCGGTGCAGGTGGGGCCCGCCTCCAGAGCTTCCTGCAGGAACTGGCATCCTCCGATCCGGACACCAGCAGCGGGCGCTGCACCTATCGCGGCGTGGAGCTGCTGGGTTACTCCGAGGCTGCTGTCCGGGGCTTGGAGCAGCTCCGGGGGTCCTTCCTGGACTCCATGCGGAAGGGCCTACAGGACTCCTACCCCGGACCGTCACTGGACGCTGTGGCCGCCTTTGCGGCGATCTTCGACCCCCGCCGCTACCCGCAGGCGCCGGAGGAGCTGGGCGCACATGGCGAGGGGGCGCTGCGGTTGCTGCTGCGCGGCTTTGCGCCTGCAGTGGTGCGCCAGCGGGCTCTGGGAGACTTCGCGCTGTTCAAGCGCGTAGTGTTCAGCCTTGGGCGGCTTGGCCCGCGGGCCCTGTGCACCCAGCTGGCGTGTGCGCACTCGGAGCTGCACGAGCTCTTCCCTGACTTCGCTGCCTTAGCAGCCTTGGCCTTGGCACTGCCCGCGGGTGCTGGCCTGCTGGATAAGGTCGGCCGCAGCCGGGAGCTGCGGTGGTGGGGGCAGAGCGGGGCTGGGGAAGGCCGGGGCGGCCATGTGGTGAAGATCGCAGTGGATGGGCCCCCGCTGCGCGAGTTTGATTTCGGGTTGGCCGTGGAGTTCTTAGAGAGTGGGTGGGGAGAAGGCTTCCTGGCTTCACATCTCACTTGAAGGTGGCCTCCTTCTCTGGGCCCAGCCTTCCTGGGGCCCTGGGCACTCTAAGGGCCAACCTAGATGTGACCATGCTGCACCCAAGCTCATCTACTGTCTGTGGCCTCCCAGGGGCCTGAGGCCACCCATCCACCCTTCTGGAGTGTCCCACTAACCCCACCCTGTGGGCTGTGGAGGAAGGGACTGGGTGAATCAAGAGGGACCTGGGTGGGTGGGCAGAGATGCTAGGAT
Organism: Saimiri boliviensis; assembly: GCF_048565385.1. Classification (NCBI taxonomy): domain Eukaryota; kingdom Metazoa; phylum Chordata; class Mammalia; order Primates; family Cebidae; genus Saimiri; species Saimiri boliviensis. The sequence goes on along the minus strand of NC_133465.1, from coordinate 47,489,046 downwards.
CTGGGGCACCTGAAATAATTCCTGGCCTTTACCCAGATAGATGAGGAGTAGCTCACCCTTTTCCCTTCTGGACTTGCCCCAAGTCTCCCCACCCGCTCCCCACCCCCCACCAATGGAAGTTCTTGGCTTTCGGGAGGAAGACTGGGTCTTGGGAATTGAGTGGCTGAGGGAAAGGACACGGGTCCTTCGTCGTTTCTTGTTTGTTTGTTTTGTTTTTTTTGTTTTTGAGACGGAGTCTCGCCCTGTCCCCCAGGCTGGAGTGTAATGGTGCCATCTCAGCTCACTGCAACCTCTGCCTCCTGGGTTCAAACGATTCTCCTGACTCAGCCTCCCTAGTGGCTGGGACTACAGGCACCCATCACCACGCCTAGCTAATTTCTTGTGTTTTTAGTAGAGACGCGGTTTCGCTATTTTGGCCAGGCTGATCTTAAACTCCTGACCTCATGATCCACCTGCCTCTGCCTCCCAAAGCGCTGGGATTACAGGCGTGGGCCATTACGTCTTGCCTGTCCTTGGCTGTTTCTTAGCCCCACTCCTGGCAGTGTCTCTTCTCTTCATCTATGACTGGGGAGCAGATGACTGCACTCGTTTATGTCACACAGCACAGCGTCCTCTCTGCACACAACTGGTGGGTCAGGGGCACAATGGTTCTGGGGGATAGCAGTTCCCTTCCTCCCCTCCTCACCAATAGGCTGCCTCAGACCTTTTTTGTGTGTAACTGTGTGTATAGACATATAAACCGACAAATGTGAAATAAATCTATGTTATCTTTCATAGTGTTACTACACAAACATCTCAAAGGACTACTTTTGGTTTTGCAACGACAGGGTCCAAAAAAGCCCCAGATGGGCTGGATTTTTTCTTTTTTCCTAAGTTTTTCTTCCTCAAAGTCTTCCGGTTGCTCTCCAAGTTCCTACCCCTCCTCTGCCCCTGCCTCGGACCTTTAAGACCAAAGAGTGCAAAACCACAGTGCTGTACCTGCCGCCTCTGAGACTGGCCTTGAGGCCCAACCCGGGGACGCTGGCTTATTTCCTCCTGGGGAAAGCAGTTGATACCTCTTTAGAGCTGGGGACACATCCCTTCAGAGCCATGGGTTTCCCATTCCCTCGTGTCAGCCCCGGCTTTGAAAGTCCTGGGGATCTGATGGGAGGAAGGATAGTTAGAGAGTGAGAAGGGAGACGGCTGTCCTTTTTCTGATACCCCTGGGTTTGAGTTTAGTTTGCAATAAAGTGGAACCCTAGTGCACCATGCAGACTCCATGGTGGTGTGTGTGTGTGTGTGTGTGTGTGTGTGTGTCAGGGGCCTGCTCAGACCCCTCTGTCCCTCTTTTGGCTGGGCTGCCTTGGGGTTCAGTGTGCTGCCACAGTAGGGGTGGGAGGGTCATCCCTCTGGGCTGGGTGCCTTGAATTGTGGACTCCCCGCCTCTCCTTCCTCAGACATGGGGAGGAAGGGCACCGAGAAGGGGGCTGTAATCGCCCTGGCTCTGGCTGGTGCTACTCTGAGAAGAGAGACACAAGTTTCTGCCTGGCTCCATACCAAGAAGCCCATCGCCTCTTGTTCTGGCTACAGAGGTAGGAGAGAGCCCATTTCAGACCCTGCCCTTCTTCCTCCCGCAGCAGGCCCGGCCTCCAGCGCCCCCAGCCCCCTGCTGGCCTCCCTGCCCCTGCCCACCCGGCCTCTGCAGCCCCCGCTGGACTTCAAGCACTTGCTCGCCTTCCACTTCAATGGTGCCGCCCCGCTCAGTCTCTTCCCCAACTTCAGCACGGTATGGGCTGGGCTGGCGGGTGGGGGCATGCTGCCAAGCTGGTGGGTGGGCACAGCAGGTGGGCTCAGAGGGGCTCTCAACAGCTGGGTCTAACCAGGAGCTTGTTCTCCAACATCCCCCTGAGGGGATAGGTGCTCCCGAAACAGGGACCCCTATTTGGGACCCTAGGAGAAGGCCCCACTCTCTCTTAGGCTGGGGAACAAGATGGTGTCAGCCTTCTCCCCTCCCCCACCATCACAGCCGCTGGGCCTGCAAGGGCCTGTAGCCTGTACATTGCACTCAAGCTTCTGTGTAGGGCTCCTGTGGGTGACCTCTGTGTGTGTGCGTGTGTGTGTAACCTGTGCCTTTCTTTTTTTTTTTTTTTCTTCTGAGACGGAGTTTCGCTCTTGTTACCCAGGCTGGAGTGCAATGGCGCGATCTCAGCTCACCGCAACCTCCGCCTCCTGGGTTCAGGCAATTCTCCTGCCTCAGCCTCCTGAGTAGCTGGGACTACAGGCACGCGCCACCATACCCAGCTAATTTTTTTGTGTTTTTATTAGAGACGGGGTTTCACCTTGCTGACCAGGATGGTCTCGATCTCTTGACCTCGTGATCCACCTGCCTCGGCCTCCCAAAGTGCTGGGATTACAGGCTTGAGCCACGGCACCCGGCCACCTGTGCCTTTCTGTTGTAGTTTCTCTATAGATTTTTGTATGTTATATGTGGATATGAGTTTGTGTCTTGGTGTCCAGTGTGTGTTTGTAAACAACTCTTTGTGTGTGGATAATTGTATGTAATTAAGGTGTGTGCCTGTACTTCACGCTTTATTGTGTCCTTGTGTCTTTTAAGTGTGTGGCGTGCATCTGCCTTCTAAGCACGTGTGTTTTTGTGTGGTTTGGCTGATTGTGAGTTTGTCTGTGGTCATGTGCCCTTTGTGTGCATGAGTGTGAATTTTTCTGCTTGTCTGCGCATGTGTAACTGCCTGAAGCTTTTGTGCTCTGTGTGTGTGTCGTGGTCTGTACATTTCCTTGTGCATGTGTGTGCATGAATTTTACTTTGTTATATGAGAGATCAGGAACCATCTCCCTTTTTTTTTTTTTTAAATTTTGAAAAATCAAATGAAATCATGGGTGTGGCATGCCCCATCCTGAGCAGATGGTGGCAAACTCCATCTCAGTCACTCTTGGGAATCCCTTACCTCCTACCCTCCAGCGTTAGACAGAGGTCCTAAGGCATCTGAGGCACTTTGGGGGTGGTCCTCTGGTCTTGAGTCCCTGCTGTTGCTTGCTGACAGGCTCAGTGTTGAAAGGCATGGTCCCAATGGCCCCCGCTGGCCATTCTCCTCTGAGGTCCTGTCCCCTGAGTCCTTTGCTGACCTTGGGTGCTGTGAGAATTTGAACCTCTTTCTGTTCTCAGGGAAGTTTCTGCATCCATGTGCTTCTCTCTAAGCTCTGTTTTCTTTCCTTGGTAAGGTTTGGAAAGTTCTTATTTTATTTTTATAGAAACAGAGATGAGGTCTCACTATATTGCCCAGGCTGCTCTGAAACTCCTAAGCTCAAGGGATTCTCCCACCTCAGCCTCTCAAAGTGCTGGGATTACAGGATGAGCCACCGTGCCTGGCCTGGAAAGTTCTTGACAAGTTCTGACAACTGCATTTGGCCCAACCTTCTGAGAAAAGGGAACATAAAGCCTTAATTCTATAGAAGAAAAAATGACTTAAAATAAGGAAAAGAAAAAAAATCCAAATTAATATTCCAAATAAATGATCCCACTCCTCAGGGAAACTTAGGCCCCCACTTGCTGCTCCCTGCCCCTCACTGAGCCCCCCTACCTCCCCTGGCTGTGGCTCTCACTCTCTCAAGAGAGGTCATCATGGCTAGGCATGGTGGCTCACACTTGTAATTCTAGCAGGTTGGGAGGCCAAGGCAGGCAGATCACTTTGAGGCTAGGACTTCGAGACCAGCCTGGCCAACAGGGTGAAGACCCATCTCTACGAAAAATACAAAAATTAGCCAGACATACTGGTGGGTGCCTGTAATCTCAGCTACTCCAGAGGCTGAGGCAGGAGGATCACTTGAACCAGAGAGGTAGAGGTTGCAGTGAGCTGAGATCATGGCATCGCAACAGAGCAATACTCCATCTCAGGGGAAAAAAAAAAAAAAAAAAAGTCATCAGCAGCCTCAGGCCCTGTGCCAGTGGCAGAGCTAATGAGATAGGACTTATCTTCCCCCAGCCCACAGGTCCAGGCATGAAGCCTGGGTGACGGGAGAGGAAATCCAACAGAGGGATTCTTTGTCTCTTCCCTGCCTCTCCTTGTTTCCAACTTTCTGTCCCAATAGTTGTAATTCTTGCAAAGGAGAAAAGAACAAAAATAATGACCTAAGGAGCAGCAAGAGATGCCCAGGTGATCACCAGGACATGGTTCTGTGCTCCAGAATCATGCAGGGCACTCTGGCCATTCCCCTGCCTCCAAGCAGAAGCCCAGGCTGACAAATAAAGACAGCTGGGAACAGGCAGTTTCTTTTTCTTTTTCCTTTTCTTTCCTTTCCTTTCCTTTTTCCCTCCCCTCCCGTCCCCTCCCCTCCCCTCCCCTCCCCTCCCCTCCCCTCCCCTCCCCTCTCCTCCCCTCTCCTCCCCTCTCCTCCCCTCCCCTCTCCTCCCCTCCCCTCCCCTCTCCTCCCCTCCCCTCCTCTCCCCTCCCCTCCCCCTCCTCCCCTCCCCTCTCCTCCCCTCCCCTCTCCTCCCTTCTTCTTCCCTCTCCTCCGTTCCCCTCCCCTCCCCTCCCTCCCCTTCCCGTTCCTCTCTTCAGCAGACTCTCACTCTGCCGCCAGGCTGCCTCCCAGGTTCAAGCAATTCTGCCTCAGCCTCCGAGTAGCTGACACTACAGGCATGCGCCACCACACCCGGCTAATTTTTGCATTTTTAATAGAGATGGGGTTTCCTCTTGTTGGCCAGGCTGGTCTGGAACTGCTGACCTCAGATGATTCACCCACCTCAGCCTACCGAAGTGCTGGGATTACAGGCGTGAGCCACCGCACCCAGACAGCTGTTTCTTTTTCTAACATCCACAGGACAGAAAAGTTCTTCCTCGAAGCTGACCACAGCCCTCTTGAGTAGTCTTTAGTTTTGGGCATTTTGTGCTGCCCCTGAACCTTGCTTCCCAAGCCAACCCCAGAGTTATGCCCTCCTACTCCTTTCACAGATGGACCCTGTCCAGAAAGCTGTCATCAGCCATACGTTTGGGGTCCCCTCCCCTCTGAAGAAGAAGCTCTTCATTTCCTGTAACATCTGTCACCTGAGGTTCAACTCAGCGGTGAGAAGTAGCAAAAGCAGGTCTGGGGAGGGGGCTGGGCAGGGAGAGGGCTGGAGGCTGGGCTGCCAGGGTCTTTCTGGGAGGAATACCAGCGGCGGAGGGGCTGTGGGCTGCATTTCCCATCCCTGGTTGCAAGAGAGGCACTCTTGGTCCTTTAACCATTGAATCCGTCCTCTCTCTAGATTCTTCTGCCCCTTCCCCTTCTGCCCAGCTCTAGCCCGGAAGGATTCCATTTTCTTCCCCCAGGCCTCTCTCCTGTGTTCTGGATCCTTCTGCAAGAGAAAAGACTGCCCTTCCCCTACTCTGGGTTCCAGGGGCCACCCCATCAGTTCCTAAGGCACCTGAGAGGATCACACCCATTACCTTAAATAATAGCTCTCATGATACATCTGTGAGATAGGTAGAGGCAGTTTCTTTCTTTCTTTCTTTCTTTTTTTTAAGACAAAGTCTCACTCTGTCACCCAGGTGGGAAGGCAGTGGTGTGTTCTTGGCTCACAGAAACCTCCACCTCCCAGGTTCAAGCGATTCTTGTGTCTCAGCCTCCTGAGTAGCTGGGATTACAGGTGTGTGCTACCACACCTGGCTAGTTTGTTTGTTTGTTTGTTTTTGTTTTTTTGGCAGAGACCAGGTTTTACCATGTTGCTCAGACTGGTCTCAAACTCCTGGGTTCAAGTGATCTACCCGCCTCGGCCTCCCAAAATGCTGAGATTACAGATTTGAGCCACCATGCCTGTCCTAGAGGCGCTAATATAATCCATGATTTTCAGATGAGGAAACAGCCTTAGAGAGGTTAAGTGGCTTGCCTAAGACCACATAGCTGATGAGTAGCAAAGCTGGGATTTGAACCCAGGCCTGGCTGACCCCAAGGCCTATGACTTTCTACTACATCCTACCCCAAGGTAGAGGAGGAACCTCATTCTGGCCTCCCAGGGAAGGTCTGCCTCCTGTCAGGCAATCTGGAGTTTCGGCTAGATGTCAGCAGAAATGCTATGGTGTGGCATCCAGGGAGGGACCACGGGGGCCTGTCTTTCCTGCGTTTCAAGGAGGTGGGCCAGGGAGCAGCAAGTGAGGACCCTTGGAGGGAGGTCACTGACAGATCAGATTTGGGATTTCCCTTCGGGCCTTCTGGTTCCATGAGTCCTGCAAGAAATGGAGGAGAGGCCAAGTGAGGTGGCTTATGCCTGCAATCCCAGCACTTTGGGAGGCCGAGGTGGGCAGATCACTTGAAGTCAGGAGTTTGAGACCAGCCTGGACAACATAGTGAAACCCCATCTCTACTAAAATACAAAAAGGAAATCAGTCAGGTGTGGTGGCAGATGCCTGTAATCCCAGCTACTCAGGAGGCTGAGACAGGATGGCTTAAACCTGGGAGGCGGAGGTTGCAATGAGCCGAGACTGCATCACTGCCCAGCCTGGGTGACAAATTGAGACTGTCTCAAAAAAAAAAAAAAAATAGATGGAGGAGAGAATTTGTTCTGAGGGAGGAACCATGGCTTCTTCCTGCCAGACTCCGGGCACAGTGCCTGGCAAATAGCAAATGCTCAGTAGTGATTTGTTGAACAAATGAACAAAGGGATGAATGTCCTGGGGAGCATTTGCCCCAAAGCGTGAAGACTGCTCTGCTTTCTCTTTGTGCATTTATTTATTTATTTATTTTTTAAAGACAAGGTTTCACCATGTTGGTCAGGCTGGTCTTGAACTCCCGACCTCAGGTGATCCACCCACCTTGGCCTTCAAAGTGTTTGGATTACAGGCATGAGCCACCACGCCCGGCCCCATTTGTGCATTTTTACACTTGATAACTAACATTTCATTGAGCATCTACTCCACAGACTTGGCCTTCGTAATTCATGTTCCCATGTAATTCTGACAGCCCCATGAGATCAGTATTATCATCACAGAGTTTGTGGGTGAGGAGACTCAGGCTCAGACAGATGATGGGACTTGCCTAAAGATGTAGTAAGTGGCTGAGTCAGGTCCAAAGCCAGAGGCTGCCTGCCTTGGAGCTCATGTGTGAGAACGCATTCTATAAACCTCAGAGCCACATGTGGTACAGTGATCATGACAAGGACAAGGGCTTGCCCTTTGTGTGTGTCTGTAATCCCAGCTACTCAGGAGGCTGAGGCAGGAGAATCCCTTAAACCTGGGAGGCAGAGGTTGCAGTGAGACGAGCCCTGCCTCCCTTTGACTTGTCCCCCCTGCTGGGCTCCAGTTCATGGATGGAGCATGTGGACTCAGCCAATGAATGGTGACCTCTTGCCCTCCCCTCCCCAGAACCAGGCTGAGGCACATTATAAAGGCCACAAACACGCCAGAAAACTCAAGGCTGTCGAGGCTGCCAAGAGCAAGCAGAGGCCACACACCCAGGCCCAGGATGGGGCTGTGCTGTCCCCAGTCCCAACGCTGGCCAGTGGAGCCCCTGGAGAGCCACAGAGTAAAGGTCAGTCCTGAGCTCTTCCCTGCCCCTCATCCCCACTCCAAATCTGGTTTCCTATGGGAGGCCGAGAGATTTCCGCTTATTCGTTGTGCTTGTGTTGGAGTGTTACACACAGTCAAAGGCACACAGGTGAACCACTCAATGCATTTTCCCAAGCTGAACACACTCAGATCAGGAAACATGTTACCAGCGCCCCAGAAACTTGTCTTGTACCCGCTCCTGGTCACTACCTTGAAGTATTAATTTCCAAGGGCTGCCTTCACAAATGACAACATTTGTGAAGTTAGGCACGGTGGTCACACCATGTGATGGTTAACACTTTGGGAGGCTGAGGCGGGAGGATTGCTTGAGGCCTGGAGTTTGAAACCAGTCTGGGCAACACGGTGTGACCCTGCCTCTACAAAAAATTTATTAGCCAGGTGTGATGATGCACCCCTGCAGTCCCAGCTACTCAGGAGGCTGAAGCAGAAGGACCCACTTAAGTCCAGGAGGTCGAGGCTGCAGTGGGCTATGGTCATGCCACTGCACTCTAGCCTAGGTGACAAAGCAAAACCTTGTCTCTAACCTAAAAAAAAAAAAAAAAAAAAAAAAGACTACAACCTGGGTGGCTGAAAACAACGGAAATGTATTTCCCACAGCTCTGGAGGCCAGAAGTCTGAACTCTGCACTGGCAGGGTTGGTTTCTTCTTCGGGCTCAGAGGGAGAAGGTGTCCCATGCTTCTCTTCTGGCCTCTGGTGGTGTGGGCACTCCTTGGCTCTCCTCGGCGGGTAGACGCACACTCAATCTCCACCTCCATCTCCACGCCACATTCTCCCTTGTGTGTCTCTGTGTCTGCACAAGCTCTTTTTGTAAGGGTACCAGTCACTAGATTAAGTCCCACCCCAACCCAGCGTGACCTCATCTTAGCTAATTTTATCTGCAAAGACCCTGTTCCAAATAAGGTCACATTCTGAGGTTCCAGATAGACATGAGTTTTGGGGGAGATCTATTCAACCAATTACAGCCCCTCTGATGGTAATTATGATCCTGAGTTTTCTTAGCATAGATCAGTCTTACGTATTTTTGGTGAAACATACAGTAGGTAGGGTTTTGTATCTGTTTTGTTTTGTTTTGAGATGGAGTCTAGCTCTGTCACCCAGGCTGGAGTGCAGTGGCATGATCTTTGTTCACTGCAGCCTCCGCCTCCCAGGTTCAAGCGATTCTCCTGCCTCAGCCTCCCGAGTAGCTGGGACTACAGGAGCCCACCACCATGCCTGGCTAATTTTTGTATTTTTAGTAGAGATGGGGTTTCACCATATTGGCCAGGGTGGTCTCAAACTCCTGATCTTGTGATCTGCCCGCCATGGCTCCAAAGTGTTGGAATTATATGTGTGAGTCACTGCATCCACCCTATGCCACTATTTTTTAAAAATCTGCTCTCCTGTTGGTGGACATGTGGGTAGTTTCAGTTATATGCTATTATGAATAGTGTTCTATGAACATTCTAGTACATCTTTTTGGTGATCTCTGCTTATTTAAGTAAGCAAATAAGACTATGAGGGCTGTGAGGGCTTTTGGAGACCACTGTGTCCAACTTTATGATTTCAGATGGGGAAACTGAGGCCCAAGTCTGCCCAGTGAGTTGGTAGAAAAGTAGGGCCTGGGTTGGGTACAGTGGCTCACGTCTGTAATCCCAACACTTTGGGAGGTCAAGGCGGGTGGATCACGAGGTCAGGAGTTGGAGACTAGCCTGTCCAACATGGTGAAACCCTGTCTCTACTAAAAATACAAAAATTAGCTGGGCATGGTGGCACTCACCTGTAATCTCAGCTACTCAGAAGGCTGAGGCAGGAGAATTACTTGAACCCAAGAGGCGGAAGTTGCAGTGAGCTGAGATTGCGCCACTGCACTCCAGCCTGTGCAACACAGCGAGACTCTATCTCAAAAAAAAAAAAAAAAAAAGCAAAAAGGTAGCCGGGTGTGGTGGTGCATGCCTGTAATCCCAGCTACTTGGGAGGCTGAGGCAGGAGAATCGCTTGAACCTGGGAGGTGGAGGTTGCGGTGAGCCGAGATCGTGCCATTGCACCCCAGCTTGGGCAACATGAAGGAAACTCCATCTCAAAAAAGAAAGAAAAAAGAAAAGGAAACGTGGGGCCTGGAATTCAGTGCTGGTCATCCACCAGGGGCCCTCCAGGCCACCTCCATGGTCTCCAGCGCCATCTTGAGCCCCATACTCCGCCCCATGCCTTCCATCTCCGCAGCAGTTCCTGCAGTCCTGCCTCCACTCCAGCCAGCACCGACTCCAGACCCTACATCCAGGGAACCAGCCCACCCAGACCTCTTGGATGCTGCCTCCTCTTCCTCTTCTTCCTCCTGCCCACCTTGCTCCCCAGAGCCTGGGAGAGAGGCACCGGGGCCTGAGCCAGCAGCAGCTGCCGTGGGAAGCAGCGTGAGTGGGGAAGGCAGGAGTGAGAAGGGGTGCCTCTACTGCCCCACGTGTAAGGTGACGGTGAACTCGGCCTCCCAGCTTCAGGCTCACAACACAGGTCAGTGGTCCCTAGGAGCTGGAGCCCGGGGGGAAAAGGGTGGGGTAGAAGCTGAGCCTCACCAGAAGTGGGCAGGCTTGAGTTCCTGGGTGCTTCGCTCAAGGGTTGGGTGTCAGAGGCATTGTGCTCCTGTTATTGGGTGGGCATTTCCGGGTCCTCCCATTACTCCCTGGGGCGGGAGAATTGGGAAGGGAAGTGTGAAGCAGGAAGAACTGAATGAAGGTCGCTAAACCTCTGAAGAGTCACTCCAAAGGAGACAGGAGACATCTCCCTCTATCCTTAGATCACACCTAGAAGGAGACTGAGATCAAAGCAAAGGGGAAGCCGGCCAGTTATAGCCAGGAAGGCCTTCCATGGGAGGGGCTGGCATGCAAGGACAGAAGCTGGGAGGAGAAACCACGTGTGGCTGGAGGGCGATGTGTGCACAGAGCAGCTGTGAGCCTTACAGGGAGCCCTAAACTGAGTGAGTGTGGAGGGGGTCTCCACGGCCCCTGTAACTCCTTTCTGCTGCTGAGACACTGCCTTCTTCCCCCTCCAGGAGCCAAGCACCGGTGGATGGTGGAAGGTCAGCGAGGGGCTCCCCGGAGGGGCCGGGGCCGCCCAACGTCCAGGGGAGGCACCGGACACAAGGCCAAGAGAGTGACAGGGGGCCGGGGGGGGCGGCAGGGGCCCAGCCCCGCTTTCCACTGTGCCCTCTGTCAGCTCCAGGTCAATTCAGAGACCCAACTCAAGCAGGTGGGAGAAGTGAGGCCGGGACTGGGGTTGGAGCCAGGGGAGGCGGTTGGGGGACAGGGCAGGAGAGGGAGGGATCCTGAAGAAAGAGGGCAGGCAGGGCAGAGCAGGGCGGGCTGGAGGAGCGAGGCCAGCAGGCCAGTGGGCCAATTGAGAGCAAAGGCCAAGACTCACCTCCCCTTCCCAGGGCCTTCCCCAGGGTGAGGGCCCAGTCTGTGAGCTTTGCATGTATGAGCTGTGGGTAGAGGAATGGGGAGAGGGTTGAGGATGATGGTCTTGTGGTCTTTGGGCTTTGAAATCTTGTTCCCAATCTGTCTGTCTGTCCATTAGCACATGAGCAGCAGGAGGCACAAAGACCGTCTGGCCGGGAAGCCCCCCAAGCCCTCCAGCCAGCACAGCAAGCTGCAGAAGCACGCAGCGCTGGCTGTGAGTATCCTCAAGGTATCTGTCTCCAGGCAACAGAGCTGGGACTGGGTCCGGAGGGGAGAGGGTGGGCTGGGAGGGCCAGATGGGGGCTGCGGTGGGGCAGGAAAGAGGCGCCCCTGCACTGAGGCTGCTGGGCCAGGAGGGAGCTGGGGCTGGGAATTGGGATCTACCCAGAGGAATTTCCGGGGAGGTGGGCTGGGGTAGTTCATCTTAGGGGCAAGAGCGAGGGGGTGAGCATGCATCCCCCAGAGACCATCTTTATCCCATAAATCCTCCCTTCTCCCATCCTGAGACTTTCCTCCCTCTGGACAGGAAGACAGGTGGTGGAGAAAGCCCTTTGGAATGAATGTTTGGGAGTGGGAAGGGAGGAGGATTTAGGTTTGGAACTTTAAAAGGCACGTTTTCTCTGCAGCAGAAAGCTTGAGGATGGGGCCCAGGGAGGGGGTGGGGTTTCTGCGGTGGAGACTGTCCATTCCTTTCTTTTCTGTGTAGTCTAAACTGGCCTTGCAGAAGCAACTCACCAAGACGCTGGCAGCCCGCTTCCTGCCCAGCCCGCTCCCCACCGCAGCCACTGCCATCTGCGCCCTGCCAGGGCCCCTGGCCCTCCGCCCTGCCCCTACAGCAGCCACTGCTCTCTTCCCGGCTCCGATCCTGGGCCCAGCTCTGTTTCGCACCCCAGCAGGGGCCGTCCGCCCTGCCACAGGACCTATTGTGCTTGCCCCTTATTAGCCCTCATGGGGAGGCCAGGGCTGATTTCCCAGTAGCCACTCCTTATCTCCTCCTGTCCCAAGACACCTTGGTTTCCTAAATGCCACAGGGACTGTGAACAGCTTCAACGGTCCTGCCTACTCCAGGAAGAGCTGGACTAGTTTTAAGGACAGCTGCCCTTCCAAGGACTGTCCCCATGCTCCTTTCCCAGGCCTTCTAGGCTTCCCTGCATCTCCCACCCTGACAGATCCCAAAGATCTATGCAAATCTCAGCCCCAGCCAAGAGGTGCTCTCATTTTCCTCCACCCACAACCTACACCCAGACCCACATGGCCAGACTCCAGGAATCTTAGCATCTATAAGCCATTCTCTCCTAGCTGAGGGACAAGTCTCTGACCTCTATTCCTAGGCTCTGGGGCTTCACTGGAGATAGGGATGGGGTCTCTAGCTGGAGCAGGCTCAAGGCTATCAGGAAAGGTGACTGTGGGGGTACGGCAGAGGACCATGGAGGAGAAAGGGGGACCCAGAAGTCCCTCGATCAGCAGTGCTAAGGTGGTGCAGAGCCAAGGAGGTAGTGGGGTTGATTCTCAAGGCTTTGGGGGCTTCATCTGCTCTGAAGGGATGGGACTAGGAGAGGTGTTGTTCTGGTTGGGCCCAGGTGTCTTGTTTGTTTCAATCTTAGTCTTCTGGGCCTTGATGGGCCAGTCTTTGTTTTTTTTTTTTTTTTCGTTTCATTCTGTCACCCAGGCTGGAGTGCAGTGGTGTGATCTGGCTCACTGCAGCCTCTGTCTCCGGGTTTAAGTGACACTCATGGATAGGCCTAGTCTTAATACTTAGGGACTAATTCATCCCTTGGAGGCTCTCCCTTCGTAGCCTTTCTCTGACTTCATGAACCCCAGCTCTTAAGAGGGCAGGTGTGGGTCTCCCTCAGACTGTGGACTCAGCTAACACCGAATCCCCCCAGGGCTCCCAAAGGAAGAGCTTTCTCCTACAGCTTCCCACTCCAAACTAGTCCCAGCACTAAATTCAACTTTCCCTTCTCCCATCCAGCCCCTGCCCCTGTGAAGCTGAGTGTTGGGAAACAGTCTGACATGCACTTGCAAGATGCATTTTCATGCTGTCAATGTCAATGTCATAAACTCCCTTTCACCCTAGTACTGACCCCTCCCCACCCCACATCATGGGACCTTGCCAGTATCCCACTGTATCTTTTTTTAAAAAAAGACATTTCCAATGGGAGAACCAGAAAAAGGGGGGGAGGGAAACTTTTTGATAACAATTGTGGTTTTATTGTGTCCAATGAATGCATCAATAAATGAACTTGAAGCCCAAGCCTGTGCATGTCCTAATTCCACTCACCCAGCCCTGGGCACCTGCCCCAGTCACCTCTGGCTTTGAGAAGGGCTTGTATGAGTGATTGCCTGGCTGCAGTGTCTCACCTAAGCTAGGTGTGCACCTTAGACGCACAAAGCAGGCACAGGAAGTTGTGGGTAATAAGCTCACTTTGCAGCCCGCTGGGTGTGTGCCCACCCTCCTGAGCCCCGAAAGAGGAACTGTCAGCTCCTGAGAGGCTGCTACGGTTTGCCTTGTTCTGTGCAGGCATCTGAGGTAAGGAGGGGCCAGAGGAGCACCTTGTCCAGCCTTCACCATGGCAGCGGGCATATAAATATAAATACAGGTAAGTTATAAGTAGAAGTCCAGCTCTGAGCTGAAAACCACAGGCAGGATGAACAGCAGCCTCCAAGAGGGAGGCTGGCGGGCTGGGCACGGAGCGGCTGCTCTGGCGATTGACAGCAGGTAGTGCACTCCTGCCCCCTGGTGGCTGGAGGGAGCGGCGGATCCCAGCCTCCAGGGCTGGTCGGCGTAGCACCTTGAAGAGGGAGAAGCCATTGGCTTTACAAAGTCAGAGAACTGGAAAGGATCTAGGAGATCATCTAAGCAACTCTGGTCATCTTACAGATGAGAAAACTGACACCCAGAGAGGGGGAAGGTCTTTGCTGGGTCATAGAGTTGGCTGGCCACTCATAGCCCAGTGATCATTCTATATTCCACCTCAACTAATGAGGCCCATCTGCTCCCTGAGCAGGAAGAGGAAGTGAAACCATTGGTGGAGGTGGAGAATTTTTTTTTTTTTTTTTTGAGACGGAGTCTTGCTCTGTTGCCCAGGCTGGATGGAGTGCAGTAGCATGATCTCAGCTCACTGCAGCCTCTGCCTTCTGAGTTCAAGCGATTCTCCTGCCTCAGCCTCCTGAGTAGCTGGGATTACAGGCATGTGCCACCATGCCCGGCTAACTTTTGTATTTTTGGCAGAGACGGGGTTTCACGATGTTGGCCAGGCTGGTCTTGAATTCCTGACCTCAAGTGATCCACCCGCCTCGGCCTCCCAAAGTGCTGGGATTATAGGCATGAGCCACTAAGCCCAGCAGGGGTAGGGAATTTAAAACAGAAAACTACACTCCCAGGAGTCTAGCTTCTTCCAGCCAAGAAAAGGACAGGAGAAACATCAGGGTGAGGGATGAGGAGACACCCCTGATGCCAGTGTAGGAGCACGTGTGTGCACACACACACATACACACGTGTGCACAACTAAATGCATACACACAATACCTGGACACCCTTTGTCTGGAGTCCAGGCTGGTGCCATAAGTGTTTGTGTGTTGCTGACAGGAAGCCCAGAGGGTGGAACCCCTATAACAGGAACCAGACCCAAGAAGGGGCACTGCTGCATGGTGACTCTGCTTCCTGTCTGGGGCAGCTGGAAGGGATGGTGACCCACAACTGCCCCAGGTGACAGTGGAGCAGATCTGATAAAAGCTGGGGTGGGGAGTAGGCTGGGAGGGCTGAGGGAAGGGATGTCAATCAAGAGTATTTGTACTTCCCAGAGGTGAGGGGGAGCAAAGTGGCTGGGGCCTGGCCTGGTGGGGAGCTCCCTGGCTGACTGGGAAGGTCAGCTTGCCCTCCACTTTGCTCTCAACCCATCTACCAGAGCCCCAGATGCTAAAATGGGGCTGGGAGTGTGAAGGAGGAATGGCAGCTCTTCAGCCATCCAAGGAGCCGCTGCCCTTGTTCTTACGGCTGAGGGGGAAGGCAGACTTGCTCTGGGGTTGGGTCATCTTGCTGGCCAGGTAGACGAAAGGCTCCAGGAGGGAGCGCCGGTCTGCCACTGACACCTCCCACAGCTTCACCTTCTCTGACTTGGCCCAGTGCTGAGCCACGTCTGGGTCTACACGCCGCTGCTCCTGTAGGTCACACTTGTTGCCAAGGACCACGATGGTGACCTGGGGAAGAGGGACAGAGCATAGGCCCGTGAATGTACCATGGACCCAGGAATGGACATGGGGGCTGGCAACCACGTAGAAGTTCTATGAGAGGGCCGGGCGCGGTGGCTCAAGCCTGTAATCCCAGCACTTTGGGAGGTCGAGGAGGGTGGATCACGAGGTCAAGGGCTCGAGACCATCCTGGTCAACATGGTGAAACCCCGTCTCTACTAAAAATACAAAAAATTAGCTGGGCATGGTGGTGCGTGCCTGTAATCCCAGCTACTCAGGAGGCTGAGGCAGGAGAATTGCCTGAACCCAGGAGGCGGAGGTTGCAGTGAGCCAAGATCGTGCCATTGCACTCCAGCCTGGGTAACAAGAGCGAAATTCCGTCTCAAAAAAAAAAGTTGTATGAGAGGATTCTCAATGGCTGTCTTATCTCTACACTCTTATCTCCTTCTACTCATTGAGCGGAAGGAGATGGTTGCTTTTCCTTCTTTCCTCTGTTTGAATTCTGGCCTCCATCTAGCCCTCCTTTTAGGAGTTCTATCACCAGCTTTGTATTGGCCATACATGCTCATTACTAACAGTCAGTTTCTGGCTCATAAATTGGCAAGGAAACACTCCCAGAATCCTGCAGCTTAGAGGGGGATTTTGGAGAACAGACGGGCCTTTGTGGCCAGGTGGGGTGGCTCACACCTATAATCCCAACACTTTGGGAAGCTGAGGCAAATGGACTGCTTGAGTCTAGGAGTTTGAGAAGAGCCTGGGCAACATGACAAAACCCCGTCTCTACTAAAAATACAAAAATTAGCTAGGTGTGGTGGTGTGTACCTGTAGTCCTAGCTACTTCAGGGGGTTGAGGCAGGAAGACCACCTAAGCCTTGGGAGGCTGAGGTTGCAGTGAGCTGTGATCATGCCACTGCACTCCAACCTGGATGGCAGAGTGAGACCCTGTCTCAAAAAAAAAAAAGTGCCTTCATAGCTAAAAGCATGGAACCATCAGGAAGAACAACTAATGGGGGCTTCATACATGACGTTAGCGACTCTTTAAGCCACAGAGGACTCTTTGGTTGAGCAGATTCAACATGTGCCACCCCTGAGGGTGAAGATACCCTCAGTGGCCGCCACCCCATCTCTAGCTCCTAACTCACCTTCTGGCAAATGAGTGAAGAATGACGCCATGCCAGGCTTCCCAAACCAACCCACTGCCCACACTCTCTCACCACTGAGGCTCCCACCAGGAGCTTATGCCACACACCTCCTTCTTGTCCTTGGATTTGTCAATCTCCTTCTTGAGCAGCTCTACGCGCTGGAAGGACTCTCTGCTATCTGTGCTGTAGACCAGGACATAGCCATCAGTGCAGGAGAAGCAGTGTCGGGGCAGTTCGGCCCCGTCTCGGAGCCCCCGGGTGTCGTAGAAACGCACCTGCTCTCGCACCCCTCGGTCTGTCTCAATGGAACCTACGTAGATGTCCTCCTGCGTCTCGATCATCTCCGAACCTGGTATAAAATGAGAAAACTGTCTGAAGTGGAGAGGGAGGTGGGAAATGTGAGTGATGAGAACATCTTAAAACTGACCAGACAGGGAAGGAAAGGAGTGTGGGGGTGCTAAGGAGGCCAGAGAATGGACAGCCTGGGGGAACAGACATTAATTTCATGCTAATTCCATACTAAGCACAAGTGTGGCACGAGAGCTTCTCCTTCCTATCTCAGACATTGGGTTTTTTCCCTCCAGATCTGCTCAGTGTTGTAGAGTTACTTTTGGGGGTTACAATATAAGTTTTACTCTTCCAGGTGCAAAAACCACCAGGGGCAGTTTTTTGCCTGTGTGTGTCGTGATCGAGTGCCATTCCTTATTCTTCAACTTATTCCACTGTCCCTCCCACTCCAACAACACTCACCCACTACATGGTTCCCATACAGCAGCTGCTCTAGGATTGAAGTTTTGCCCACAGACGCCTGGCCACACACCACCACCTTGCAGCTCTTCCCCATGCTTAGCTTTCAACCTTGAGGAACAGAAGCACATTGGGTGAGGTAAGGAAAGACAGCATCAACACAGAGGGCAGTTACTAGCTGATGTTTTCTGGCAGACAAAAACAAAAAACAAACAGAAGGCAGAACTTCCATAACTGAGAGCCCAAATTCTTTTTTTTTTTTTTTTTTTTTTTTTTTTTTTTTTTTGAGACGGAGTTTTGCTCTTGTTACCCAGGCTGGAGTGCAATGGCGCGATCTCGGCTCACCGCAACCTCCGCCTCCTGGAGAGCCCAAATTCTAAACTGAATGTGTAGTTTCAGGGTTTCAGCACCATCCCAATGCTAGTCAGAAGAAACCAATGTCTCTATGTCCACTACTGGATGGCAAGCTGTTTTTTTTTTTTTTTTTTTTTTTTTGAGACGGAGTTTCGCTCTTGTTACCCAGGCTGGAGTGCAATGGCGCGATCTCGGCTCACCGCAACCTCTGCCTCCTGGGCTCAGGCAATTCTCCTGCCTCAGCCTCCTAAGTAGCTGGGATTACAGGCACGCGCCACCACGCCCAGCTAGTTTTTTGTATTTTTAGTAGAGACGGGGTTTCACTATGTTGACCAAGATGGTCTCGATCTCTCGACCTCGTGATCCAACCGCCTCGGCCTCCCAAAGTGCTGGGATTACAGGCTTGAGCCACCGAGCCCGGCCATCACGGCAAACTGTTATTTTGTCTTTGTTATCCCCTACACAGGCAGTATCTGGCACAGGGCAGGTGCTTGGAAATGCTGCCATAAAGGGAGAGGAGAGTCACTGGCCACTGGCCAGGTTCCCTTCTGTGCACAAGATGTAAAGAGGACCAATTAGTGAAGGGCGCTCAGCCCAGCTTTCTATTTTTTTTTTTTTTTTAAAGACGGGGTTTCACCATGTTGGTCAGGCTAGTCAGGAACTCCCGACCTCAGGTGATCTGCCCGCCTTGGCCTCCAAAGTGCTTGGATTACAGGCATGAGCCACCGCGCCCGGCCCCAGCTTCCTCTCTTTAACCATGACCCCATGGAGAAATAAGCAGAAATAGTATTTTGTGTGGCTGTCTGAAGCCATCTGCTCCCGGTGGGGGGTGGGGGGGGGGCGGGGGGAGTGAGTAAATGAAAAGGATAATCTGGGGCCAGGCACACTGGCTTGTACTTGTAATCCCTGCACTTTGGGAGCCCGAGGCGGGTGGATCACAAGTTCGAGACCAGCCTGGCCAACACAGTGAAATCTCATCTCTACTAAAAATACAAAAAATTGGCAAGGCGTGGTGGCAGGCGCCTGTAGTCCCAGCTACTTGGGAGGCTGAGGCAGGAGAACTGCTTGAACCCGGGAGGCAGAGGTTGCAGTGAGCCGAGATTGCACCACTGCATTCCAGCCTGGGTGACAGAGTGAGACTCCATCTCAAAAGAAAACAAAAAAAGATAATCTGCTTTCCTGTACGACTCATCTGGACAACAATCAATTCCCTCTAAACCCTAGTCAAGTCTAAGACTAAAAGATGAACATCAGACAAGAGAGAAAAGAGTGGGGCCGGGCGCGGTGGCTCAGGCCTATAATCCCAGCACTTCGGGAGTCCAAGGCGGGTGGATCACGAGGTCAAAAGATCGAGACCATCCTGGTCAACAAGGTGAGACCCCGTCTCTACTAAAAATACAAAAATTAGCTGGGCATGATGGCGCATGCCTGTAGTCCCAGCTGCTCGGGAGGCTGAGGCAGAAGAATTGCTAGAACCCAGGAGGCAGAGGTTGCGGTGAGCCAAGATCGCGACATTGCACTCCAGCCTGGGTAACAAGAGCGAAACTCCGTCTCAAAAAAAAAAAAAAAAAAAGACAAAAGAGTGAAAAATATCTAAGGAAAAGGCTTCAGAAAGGAGATACTTTTTGCTGCTCTTCGACGGATAGACCCAGAAGAGAAAGCTCAGACACAGAAACCCTAAGAGGTCCCAGATAGATATCTCCCCGAAGGCAAACTTCCAAACACAAGCCCCCCCCAACTCCAAAGATCCCCCCAGAGAGCAGACAGATCACTCCCAAAGACGGTCCCAAACAGAAACCTCTCCGGGGAAGCTGCTGACACAGACGCCCCTCTCCATATAGTGAGCCCCACAATAAAGGACACCACAGGAGTGGCCCAGAGGGACCGTCACCACAGATTTTCCCACGGGGGAGCCCCCAGAGGGAATGAGAGGCAGAGACCAGCCAGTAAAAGCGGCCCGGAGGTGGAGGCCCATCCCAGCGCCCGACGAGCCTCGCCTCCCAGCTCCGTACCTCCTGGCGCCCCCGCAGCACCAGCCGGACCCTCGGAACTCCCGGGGACCAGAGGAGGCACAGCGCCACCGCAAAAGTCCAGTCTTCCTCCCGGGCCGGTAGTCTCCGCCGGGCCCCGCCCCCCCAGCTTCCGTCAGGCAAGACGAATTCCGGCAGCGAAGAGCGGCCGCGGATAGCGCAGCGCCCCCAGAGACCGGCGGGGGAATGACTGCCAGGACCTGGCCTGGGTGTGCGCGGGAGCGCAAGGTTCTAGGCTGCCTGGACGTGGGAAGATGCTCTGGTGTCTCTGAGACCCAAATGTTCTCTCTCTAAAGGCGATCAGCATACAGTTACTCTTCGTTTACTCAACCACTTATTTGTCAAATGTTTTCTGAGCCTCTTCTGTCTGTGCCAGGTACTGGGCCATATACTGAGAGAAGGTGGACGAGTTAGACATGGTGGCTGCCCATCAGAACTCACGGTCTAGAGAAGCAAGATGTCTAACCAACAATTACTAAGGTGCTATGGGACACAGCAAAGGGGCATTTAACTTTGGGTCAGCGGACATTGAAGGGCTTGGAGGAAAGGGCATTCTAGGGTGGAGGAAACATGGCTACAGCCATGGAATTTTCTGGAACTATGATGACTTGGGTTCATTATTGGTGGTAGGAAGGACCTAAATATTGGTACTCAAGTCATTAAAAAAATAAACAGGGCCAGGCGCGGTGGCTCAAGCCTGTAATCCCAGCACTTTGGGAGGCCGAGGTGGGTGGATCACGAGGTCAACAGATCGAGACCATCCTGGTCAACATGGTGAAACCCCACCTCTACTAAAAATACAAAAAGTTAGCCGGGCATGGTGGCGCGTGTCTGTGATCCCAGCTACTCAGGAGGCTGAGGCAGGAGAATTGCCTGAACCCAGGAGGCGGAGGTTGCGGTGAGCCGAGATCGCGCCATTGCACTCCAGCCTGGGTGACAAGAGCGAAACTCCGTCTCAAACAAACAAACAAACAAACAAACAAAAAACAGATAATCAAAGGCCTTGTGTGGCAGGCCAAAGAGATCAAATTGATGGTCATGGAAAGCCACTGCCAATGAAGTGACATCACCAGTCCCTGAGGAAGATCACTCTGGCAGAAAAGGGAAGACCGGACAGAGATAAAACTAGGGACCGATTAGGAGACTACTTCTGTAGTCCGAGTTTTATGTTTTTTTGTTTTGTTTTGTTTTTGCTGTTGTTTTGTTGTTGTTGTCACTTTTTTTTTTTTTTTTTTTTTTTTTTTTTTTGAGACAAGGTCTTGCTCTTTTCTCCATGCTGGAGTACACTGGTGTGATCATAGCTCACTGCAGCCTCAAACTCCTGGGCTCAAGTGATCCTCCTACTTCAGCCTCCAAAGTAGCTGGGACTACACATGCCACCACACCCAGCCTATTCCAAGATTTTAAAAAATGATGAGAGCCTGAATCAGGATGGAAAGGTGGAGACAGATTTGGGAAATATTTGGTAGGAGAATCAACAAAAACTTGGCAACACATTGGAAGCCAAGAGGGAGGAGTTCATGATATCTTCCATCCTTCTCATATGGTGGCCAGGTGAGTGGGTTTAATCCATTTAACAAGATACGAAATTCAGAAAAGATAATAATTACATACAGCATTTGTTTTTTCTGTTGTTGAGGTGTGGGTAGAGAATGAAAAGTTCAACTTCAATATGGTAAGCCTTGGGGATTTGTGAAACATACAAGAGATATCCAGTAGATCGCTGGATATACAGCGATGGAACCTGAAGAAAGGTTTAGGTTGGAGATATGAAGGGTTGAGATCATCAACAGATGGAATTAAAGCTGTGGTAATAAATGAGTTGCCTTAGATAGAACATAAAGTTGGAAGATGGCAAGACAGGTTGGCTAGCATTAGGCTGAACTTTGAGCCACTGGCAGGCAGGGCAGGTGGTCTGTGCATCTTGTGTCCTCCCAACCTAGCAGAGTAGGCGTTTTGGAAAGGGATACTGAGTGATTGGCTAAACGAATGACCCCTCCTTTCCAACCTAGTGAGCTTGTCCCATCCCTCCCTACTCAGTGGTCGCTGTGGTCTGGATTGAGAACTCATAGGGTACAAGGACACAGCTCCCTCCCCACTGGGATAGGCAGGGTACGTGGAGGAAAACAGGTAAATCCTTTTAAAATTCCTCTGCCCTCTTTTTATTTTAGTTACTCTTAGCTTTACATTGTAAAACTACTTCTCATACTCCTCCAATCTGACCTCAGAAAGCTCCAACTTAATTCAGCTCCACAAATAGAGGTTTGGGTGAGGGAATGACAACAAAGACAATTAATCTGTGCTCTTGTCTCCTATGAGTTTTCAATCCAGATCGCATTCGGCAAGACAAGCGTGATGAAAGTTTCTATGAGAGGTGGGAGTACTGGGGAAACAAGAAGCGGGGACCTGACCCCGCGAGCTTCCTTATAAACTCCAGGGCAGGGTGCAGGGCGCCATGTGTCAGCTTTCCTAGGCTTAATGCTGAGATGGCACTCCCAGGTGGCTGACATGAAAGCAGCCTCGTAAAAGGGTCAGCGTCATTAGGGTGATGAACCAGCTGGTGTTTGGCGATCCGGAGTGGATGAAAGGCGCAGGGTGAAGACGCCCTGCGTTCCCCTGGCTTGGTTGGGCAGGGCTTCCAGAGAACGTTGAAAGCTCGGGGAACTGGGCTCAAAGTGTCTCTTGCCTTTCCCGGGAAGAAGCCGTGGGCATACTCCAAGTCGGAAAGGTAGCAGTGGGGACTCTTTTCCTCCAGAGTCCGGGGTCACCTGGTCCCCACCCAACTCAGACTCCCTGGAGCCTTTCAGGGGACTCGCTAGGATTGGAAGTTGCTATGGCAACGAGGCTCTTGGAATACTGAAAACAGCCAAGCCCTAGAGAGGCTACCACCACCTGTACACCCCACTTCCCACCCACGGGTAAAGTGGCGCCGCCTACGCACAGGAAAAGTCCCTGGGCTCCCGCCCCGGCGCGGAGACCACCGTGGACATCCGGGGCCGGGAGGCCGCTCTGGCCCCAAACGGAGCCTCTCGTTGGTAGACTAGCCCGAGGGAGCCCTTCTGGGCGCAGCGCCGCTGAGCTGCTCTATGCTCCGACCGGAAGTGCTCTTCACCGCCTGCCTCCCACCCAGCTCTCTGGTCCCGGCGGTAAGATGGCGGCTGCCGCGGAGTGCGATGTGGTAATGGCGGCGACCGAGCCAGAGCTGCTGGACGACGAAGAGGCAAAGAGGTAACCGGGTGCCAGGGTAGTAGAGGGGGCGAACTGCAGCTCCGTGGCTCAGGAAAACCCAGTTCCTGCCGTGATGCGGCCCCCAGCTGTTGAGGCGATGCCCCGCCCTCCGCAAACACCCCCCACAACCTGAGATGAAGGCCGGATGGACCCCCTGAAGGGGCGCTCTAGGGGGTCGGCCTTCCTCTCCTGCTTCCGCCTGGCGAAGGACCTGAGACATGGCCTAGTTCAGCAGCTGAGAGGATGATCGTCCTTATAGGAGAGGCCGGGTCTCCGAGGGCAATTTCAGAGGTCTGATGCGAGGTGGGGGAGGCGGCGCGGCGTCGATGACGACTTCCTTACCTCGCCCCCGACCCCCGCCTTTCCCTTGTTAACTTCTGTGCATTGTTGCCTGTCTGCCCTTTCCCTCTCCCAAACCTTTGCTTTCCTCACCCCGTTTTCCCTGGTAATTGTACCCCAGCGATCACTAGTCTAGGGTTTGAGGTGAGTGTGTCTCCATAATTGACCTGATTGCCCCCTGGTTATCCCAGAAGTCAAAGATGATGAAGAAAAAAGGAAGAGCGAGGGGCTTATCTGATATTCTACACGTGAGACTCCTCTTCCCCTGTCCTTCCTAATCCTTCCCAGCACTGCTCGCTCTTAAGCAGCAAGGAAGAGGGCAGCTGCTTGAGCGCTGTTGGCACTCCGAAGCAGCCGCAGTGGCTCGAGATTGCCAGTCGGACTAGCCAAGGGAGCTGCTGAGTGAGTGGTTTTCGAGAACACTCTAGATTCTGGCAACGGTTAGGCCAGATTATTGGAAGTGGGGTTGGAACAGAGTTGTGGGTAGTCATACTTGTTCTAATCCTAAAACAGAATTGACTAAAAGATTCTAGAAGTTTGGAGCCCTTTTCTCATCAGCTGCAGGTTAATCTGCTTTTGTTCAGGATGACTACAGTGCCCTAAGTCTCCTTCCCACATACTTTATATCTTTCATACCAAGCCTGTTATGTCTTCAGGCTGCGTAATTTGAGGTGGTGGTGTAGAATGAGTTCATGAGATCTGAAATCAGTATTCTGAAGTTTTTACTATCTGATTAAGTTAAAAGTATAAGAGGTACTCAGGTGCAGTGAATAGTTATCAAGCGTGAGGAATAGTTATCAAACTGTTATCACAGCCAATGTCTCCATCTGTTGGGAGCTGAGAGGTCTGACAAAGTGTAATAGGCCCCTGAGATATCAGAGAAGCCAGGAAACCAGAGCCTAGTCTCTGTTCTTTTTTTTTTTTTTTTTTTTTTTTTTTTTTGAGACGGAGTTTCACTCTTGTTACCCAGGCTGGAGTGCAATGGCGCGATCTCGGCTCACCGCAACCTCCGCCTCCTGGGTTCAGGCAATTCTCCTGCCTCAGCCTCCTGAGTAGCTGGGATTACAGGCACGCGCCACCATGCCCAGCTAATTTTTTGCACCTTTAGTAGAGACGGGGTTTCACCATGTTGACCAGGATGGTCTCGATCTCTTGACCTCGTGATCCACCCGCCTCGGCCTCCCAAAGTGCTGGGATTACAGGCTTGAGCCACCGCGCCCGGCGCTAGTCTCTGTTCTTAATTTTGAGTTTTCAGGTTCCTACTTCTTTCTAGATATTTCAAGTTAAGCATCATCAACCCTTATACATCATTAAAGAGTTGCAAAATGGGAGACAAAACTCTGCCCAGTGAAGACAGAGCCTAAATTAATTGTAGAGGTTTACTTGTATTTGTAAAGAGTTCAGTGGTTCTTTATATTATAAGTGGGGACTTGGCCATAGGTAACTTTAAAAACTCATCGTGCTCACTGTAAATCTCTGATGCAGAGTGTCCCTATTTTGGACTTCATTTCAAAGCCTCCTATCTAAAGCAAATAAATTTCTTCAATCACAGCCTGAGAGGATATTCTATCATAAAATTGGAGTAAATGAACCTGAAGACATATTATATAAAATAGGTTATGCTATAATATGACCACATCACACAAAACATAGTATTTGGTAGCAGTACAATAAAATAAGTAAGGTAAACTACCTTATTACTTAAGGTAGTTTAGTAACTACCTTATTTGATGGAATTTAAGATGTCATTAGGCCAGGCACAGTAGTTCACGCCTGTAATCCCAGCACTTTGGGAGGCTGAGGTGGTAGGTCACCTGAGGTCAGGAGTTTGAGACTAGCGTGGCCAACATGGCAAAACCCTATCTCTACTAAGAATACAAAAATTAGCCAGGTGTAGTGATGTGCTCCTTTAATTCCAGTTACACCAGAGGCTGAGGCAAGAGAATCACTTAAACTCTGGAGGTAGAGGTTGCAGTGAACCGAGATCACGCCATTGCACTCCCACCTGGGTAACAGAATGAGATTCCATCTCACATCATTTATTGCAGAATGCAAATTATTTGATCTGTCACTAAGAAAATATAACTGTAAATTAAACTATGACCACATGCATCGTTCCTGTAGTTCAAATAGTGAGAGAGAAAAAATTTTTTTAATTGAAAAAAGCCTGGGCCTGGTGGCTCACACCTGTAATCCCAGCACTTTGGGAGGCCGAGGTGAGTGGATCACCTAAGGTCAGGCGTTTGAGACCAGTCTGATTAATATGGTGAAACCCCGCTGGGCGCGGTGGCTCAAGCCTGTAATCCCAGCACTTTGGGAGGCCGAGGCGGGTGGATCACGAGGTCGAGAGATCGAGACCATCCTGGTCAACATGGTGAAACCCCGTCTCTACTAAAAATACAAAAATTAGCTGGGCATGGTGGCGTGTGCCTGTAATCCCAGCTACTCAGGAGGCTGAGGCAGGAGAATTGCCTGAGCCCAGGAGGCGGAGGTTGCGGTGAGCCGAGATCGCGCCATTGCACTCCAGCCTGGGCAACAAGAGCGAAACTCCGTCTCAAAAAAAAAAAAAAAAAAAAAAAAAAATACGGTGAAACCCCATCTCTACTAAAAATATAAAAATCAGCTGGGTGTGGTGGTGCATGCCTGAGTGGAGATCATTGCACTCCATCCTGGGCAACAAGAGCAAAACTCCATCTCAAAAAAAGAAAAATTAAAAAAAAAAGCATTCTTAGCAGACTTTTGTATTTCTCATATATAGCACTTTTTTTGACATAAACATTTATTATATGTCGCTTCTGTGCACAAATCAAAAGGAAAATAAATGAAATAAACAAAATCAATTTAACTTTTTTCCATATCAGACATCCTTAGAAGAATAAACATTAGGGGCTGGGCACAGTGGCTCACGCCTGTAATCCCAGCACTTTGGGAGGCCAGGGCAGGTGGATCACTTGAGGTCAGGAGTTTGTGACCAGTCTTACCAACACAGTGAAACCCCATCTCTACTAAAAATGTAAAAATTAGCCGGACATAGTGGTGCATGCCTGTAAGTAATCCCAGCTACTCAGGAGGCTAAGGAGGGAGAATAGTCTGAACCCAGGAGGTGGAGGTTGCTGTGAGCCAAGATTGTGCCATTGGACTCAAGCCTGAGCAACAAGAGCAAAATTCTGTCTTGAGAAAAAAAATAAAAGTAAACATTAGGCTCTGTTAGTATGAAAAAGCCTTGTTTATATATGATTTTCCAGTGCTGAAAATAGGGCAGAGATTTAGAAGCTTTGGAGGGAGGTGATTTTATGTTTTTCATGTTTCCTGGATTCCTTATAGCAGAGGGCAGTGATAGGAACGTCCATTACAAATGCCCTTTTACTATCTGGCTTGGTTAGAGTTCTTTGGCCAAGTTCCTGCCTCTCTCGTTACAGTCCTACTACCAGTTCATTTAGGGATACAAGAGGTAATGGGTCTCTTGGGTTGTTTTTGTGAGGTTCAGCAAGGAGTCCTTCCTTCCTTACATCTTGGCTTAAAATGTGTCCTGCTGCTACTAAATTGTCACAGTCCCACTGGGGGCAAAATGAGAGGAGCTTTTAAGACGTTGGACTTCACAATTGCAGCATTTTAAATGGCTACATGTTTTAGTTCCTTAGTTTTAGTGTCTCTAGAGAGAAAAGAAATGGATTTCAATTTTCTTGCATGTCATACTGACAAAGTTCTGTTTCCCTTATAGCAGCCAAGAAGCTAAAATAAGGCTAGGCATAGTGGCTCATGCCTGTAATCCTAACACTTTGTGAGGCCAAGGTGAGAGGATTGCTTCAGCCCTGAAGTTTGAGACTAGCCTGGGCAACATAGTGAGACTTAGTCTCTACAAAAACATTTAAGGCTGGGTGGGGTGGCTCACCCCTGTAATTCCAGCACTTTGGGAGGCTGAGGCCAGTGGATTGCTTGAGGCCAGGAGTTCAAGACCAACCTGGGCAACATGGTGAAACCCCATCTCTGTTTAAAAAAATACAAAAATTAGCTGAGTGTGGTGGTGCCTACGTGTAGGCCCTGCTGCTTGGGAGGCTGAGTTGGGAAGGTCGAGGCTACAGTGAGCTGTGATCATACTACTGCACTCCATCCTGGGTGATAGAGTGAAACCCTGTCTCAAAAAAACAGAAAAGATTGGGGCTAAAATAAAAGACATGTAGTTGGAACTCCGAAATAGATCAGGATTCTATTCATGAAGAGTAATTCTCTTTGCTTACCAGAACAGGCAAAGCTATTTATAAGCCAGAGAGTTAAACTTCAGATGTTTCACATTTCGACTAACTTAAGGCTTTATGTTTTCCTGGGAAGTTGCTGGACTGCTTTACCTAATACGGGAATACCTGGCTTTTTTAAAAAAATTATTATTATACTTTAAGTTCTGGGGTACATGTGCAGCTCACGCAGGATTGTTGCAGAGGTACATAGGGAATACCTGTCCTGAATAAAGGATCTCTTATTATATGTCCTGGGCTGGGAAACAGCTTGGTCTCTATAGGGAGTCTTTCTTACGGTAAACTTGAGGGATTTCAAATGGTTGAGTTTTTTTGTTTTTTGAGATGGAGTCTGGCTCCGTTGCCCAGGCTGGAGTGCAGTGGCGTGATAACTCTCATTGCAACTTCTATCTCCCGGGTTCAGGCAATTCTCCTGCCTCAGCCTCCTGAGTAGCTGGGACTACAGTTGCATGCCACCATGCCCGGCTAATTTTTTGTGTTTTCAGTAGGGACAGGGTTTCATTGTGTTATACAGGGTGGTCTTGATCTCCTGACTTCGTGATCCACTTGCCTCAGCCTCTGAAAGTGCTAGGATTACAGGCGTGAGCCTCCGCGCCTGGCCTCAAATTGTTTTTCAAAGAGAAAACACTTCTTTGTCTCAGCATATACCTAGTGTGACCAGACAACAAGATCTAAAAGAATCAAGGGATCCATAGACTTAAGACTCAGGACATCCTTACCTGATTCCTTGAGCTGAGAAGCTTAACTTCTCTGTATCTGTTTTCTTGATGGGCACAAATAAGAGCAATTATTATTAGGCCCTTACTACCTAAGTATTGTAAACTTTTTGTAGATTAGGATTTTGCCTTTTATTTCTCTATTCACATTGTTAATGGGAACAACTGAACTCTGAATTCATATCCCAGGGTCTGCTGTAGTTGCTGTTCGTTTCCTGCAGCTCTGCCTGGTGTTTTTAAGTTTGTGGCCTTAACTTAACTGAAGAGCTTGTGGGCATGCCTCCCCACTTTCTTCCTTACCCTGTTTTAGATTCTTAGGAATGTGTCCTTTTAATATTCCTCTTGAAGTTTCCGAGCAAACAGCTAGACATTTCAGTAAGCCTGCAAACTGAGTGGGAATTTAACTTTGAACTTGAACCTAAATCAGTGAGAAACACTTTTTTCATTTTGCTATGCACTAAATATATTCAGAAGTGAAGAAATGGGAGATGGGAGGAGAAATGAGTCATGGTTTCATGACTTAGGTTTCCTTAGGAAGGGATAAACCTAGGAGTACAGCATTCTGAATACTGGCAAATTAATTGAACTCTGATACTAACAAATGGCAAAGTAGACAATCATAATTGGAGCAGAGGTAGAGTATAGAGAAAGCTTCTCTGTTATTGCTTTAGTTCAGATTCACATATTATCTAGTGCCAGAGAACCAGGAATTTTGAGAAAATATTGGGCCAAGTGAGTGGCAGTTGCTCTAGCCTGTAGTCCATTCCCAACAACCAGAACTCTGATTGGCTGAAAGCCCAGCCTTATTGTAATTCCAGCCAATCAGGGATTAGTTTAGTCATTGAAGCTAGTATTTTAAAGGTTTTGAAAAGCTGAGTACTGGGCACTTGCTGTTTCCTTCTTTCTCCAGGACTTTAGAAGATTGGAGAACAATGGTCAGCAGCTGCCCAGTTGCCTTGTGGCCTGATGCAAAGCCCCTCTGAGAGCCCATTTCTCCCTTACTCCACTAGTCTTTGGTCCCCTTTCTCCAGCGCTGAGTGATGTGGAAGTTACTTAAAGGTCGTTCCAGGTATTCTTTTAAATTTTCAGAAGTAAGAACAAAATTCAAAGTGTAGTTATCTCAGTAGGCTATTCATTTTATTGGAGTGACACTGTTTTTTTTCTTTTCCAATCCAGATCAGAATGGTAGTTCGAATGTTTTACCCTCACCATTGGTAAGAATATGAGTGGGTGAGGCTTTTGAGAATGGCAGTAGGAGGAATGTATGACTATCAGGGTCTTATTCTGAGACCTGAAATTCTGTTGGCCTGCAACTTACAATTTGTGTGGGGAGGCCAAATTGTCAGATAAGCGTTGTTAACCATCTCTTCTGATTTTAATATTTTGGAAAGAGTGTGAGGGGCAAGCAGGACCCTCTCTTGTTTTTGGAGTTTCTGCCCTGAGAGTTCGTCCTTGGATAGTTTGCTCAGAGACAGTTCATCACCTGTCAAACTAAGGAACCAAGACAACTTTGAGAAGTACAATACCAGTGGACAATCCAGGCTCCTCCTCACTGTAGTTCCCATCTCCACCCCACCTCACCCCACCCAGAAAACTGAGGAAGCAGCCTTTTTCTTAATTGTAGTTCCTCAGTTTTAGATTTTTGATGGGTGCTGGTGTCCCTATAGTGGGAGATGTCACAGAATGGGGAACCAAGGGTTCGAAAATGGTGGGTTTGGGGATATGTTGTGAAAACAAGCCTTTGGCTAATGCTGAAAAGCTGATGACTTGTATCTTCAGAATGGTTTCAGAGAAGCATGTTTTCTTTTTTTTTTTTTGAGACGGAGTTTCACTCTTGTTACCCAGGCTGGAGTGCAATGGCGCCATCTTGGCTCACCGCAACCTCCGCCTCCTGGGTTCAGGCAATTCTCCTGCCTCAGCCTCCTGAGTAGCTGGGATTACAGGCACGCACCGCCATGCCCAGCTAATTTTTTGTATTTTTAGTAGAGACGGGGTTTCACCATGTTGACCAGGATGGTCTCGATCTCTTGACCATGTGATCCACCCGCCTCGGCCTCCCAAAGTGCTGGGATTACAATATAGGCTTGAGCCACCGCACCGGGCCCCAGAGAAGCATGTTTTCTAACGTAGCTTTATTGTTGGATCTCCTCTTCCCCAGGGATAAGTAAAGGAGAGGTAGATCCCAGAAATTGTGACACTTCTCATTTAAGGACCTAAAATAAATCTAAAACTCATAATTGAGACAAGTATTTTCAACTTAATATCTTTCTGTCTGCAGTGATAGGATTTTTGTCAGGATTGAATTGGTTGCTTGCTGTTTCTTCCCTACTGAATAAGGCATAGTCAGCTGTAACTTACTGCCTGGTGTCCTTCCCTGCCTGAGCAGTAGGGAGTGCTGCTGCTTTTGTAGACAGTCTGTGACTCCTCTTGCTGCATTTTCGTTCCCTTATGACTACACATGTTGAGGTTCCCCCTTGAATGTCCACCCAGAGAACAATTTGAACTGGTGTGTTAAGGAATTTTCTTCATCTTCTACTTTCCCTCTTTTTTAGGGGGGAGGTTTGGAGGGTTGTTCCAATTGTGCTTTAAAGGGAAAACTGTCTATTCTGTAGGAGACTGGGTGAAGAAAGCTGGGTAGCAGGTAGCTTTACTAAAAGGTAGCAGTTGGGTAGTGCTTACTTTCTATTTTTTCTGGATAAGCACCCAGCGTAAGTACCTTGCAGTATTTGTAGAATTATTCCAAGTCATATATCTGTGGTCTGGTATAATGACTCACATCTTTAATCCCGACACTTGGAAGGCTGAGATGGGCGAATTGCTTAAGGTCAGGAGTTTGAAGACCAGCCTGGCCAACGTGGCAAAACCCCATCTCAACTAAAAATACAAAAATTAGCCAGGCATGGTAGCAGGGCCCTGTAATCCCAGCTACTCAAGAGGCTGAGGCAGGAGAATCACTTGAACCTGGGAGGCAGAGGTTGCAGTGAACTGAGATCACACCACTGCACTCTAGTCTGGGTGACAAGAGTGAGAATCTATCTCAAAAAATATATATCTGTATCTATATATATCTATGCCTGAGACTTCCACTTATCTATGTGAAAGTTATATTGCATTTCACTCCTGTGGGGTGGTTTTTTTTTTTTTTTTTTTTTTTTTTTTGAGACAGAGTTTTACTCTG
Organism: Saimiri boliviensis; assembly: GCF_048565385.1. Lineage (NCBI taxonomy): Eukaryota > Metazoa > Chordata > Mammalia > Primates > Cebidae > Saimiri > Saimiri boliviensis. The sequence continues at coordinate 47,457,904 of NC_133465.1, read as the reverse complement.
TCACCCAGGCTGGAGTGCAGTGGCTCCATCTCAGCTCTCTGCAACCTTTACCTTCTGGGTTCAAGGAGTTCTCTCGCTTCAGGCACCTGCCATCATGCCCAGCTAATTTTTGTCTTTTTGTAAAGATGGGGTTTTAACCATGTTACCCAAGCTGGTCTTGAACTCCTGACCTCATGTGATCAACCTGCTTTGCCCTCCCAGAGTACTGTGCTGAGATTACAGGCATGAGCCACCGTGCCCGGCCTAGATTTTTTTTAAAGAAGAAATTTTTTTTCTGGCTGGGCACAGTGGCTCATGCTTCTAATCTTAGCACTTTGGGAGGCTGAGGCCGGTAGAGTGCCTGAGTTCAAGAGTTCGAGACCAGCCTGGGCAACATAGTCAAACCCCACCTCTACTAAAATACAAAAACTTAGCCAGGCATGGTGGCACGTGCCTGTAGTCCCAGCTGCTAGGGAGGGTGAGGCACAAGAATCACTTGATCCTGGGAGGTGGAGGTTACAGTGAGCCAAGATAGCATCACTGCACTCCAGCCTGGGTAGCAGAACAAGACTGTCTCCAAAAGAAAAGAAATTTTTTTCTTGAAGAAGAAACTAAATGGCTGGCTTTTGGTAAGAGACAATAGAAGTTAGGCTCCTGGGCTCCTTTTACTTCATTCTCTCGTGAAGGTCAGGGAGAGTGCAACATGAAACAGGCCCTGTGACGTGCCACTGGGGGCAAGAGGTCTTGGACCGTGGGAAGGAAGAAAGAATTTCTACTCTGACTGGCCGAGGTCCCGTGAATTCTGACGGGTGGAGGGCATTTCTAGACCACAGGCAACTGGTAGATTTGACTGAATAAAATAAATGGAGCACAACAATCATAGAGTAAGGTGACATTTTGAGAGTAGCAAATATAAAGAGGAATGCATAAGGGATATTGATTCATTGGCAGTATAAAGTGTTATTTTTAACAGCCTAAAGGAAAAGAAATATATCTTTTTTCTGAAAAATGTCTCAGTGCCAATGAAATACTCTGCAAACTCAGAGGCCACTAAACACTTCTCTCCTCTGCCAAAATGAATCGTTTTATCTTCAGTTGAAATTTCAGCAAAACTGAATTTTTTCTTCCACTTCAGGAATAACAAAATACATCACGAAAATGAAAACAGGCCGGGCGCGGTGGCTCAAGCCTGTCATCCCAGCACTTTGGGAGGCCGAGGCGGGTGGATCACGAGGTCGAGAGATTGAGACCAACCTGGTCAACATGGTGAAACCCCGTCTCTACTAAAAATACAAAAAATCAGCTGGGTATGGTGGCGTGTGCCTGTAATCCCAGCTACTCAGGAGGCTGAGGCAGGAGAATTGCCTGATCCCAGGAGGCGGAAGTTGTGGTGAGCCGAGATGGCGCCATTGCACTCCAGCATGGGTAACAAGAGTGAAACTCCGTCTCAAAAAAAAAAAAAAAAAAAAAAAAAATCAAAAATTTAGCCAGGCATGGATAGTGGTTTGTTCCTGTAGTCCCAGCTGTGCAAGAGGCTGAGGCAGAACAGTTGCTTAAGCCCAGGAGGTCAAGGCTGCAGCAAACAAACAAAACCAGGGCCAGGCACAGTGGCCCAAGCCTGTAATCCCAGCACTTTGGGAGGCTGAGGCAGGTGGATCACCTGAGGTCAGGAGTTCGAGACCAGCCTGACCACCATGCTGAAACCCTGTCTCTACTAAAAATACAAAAATTAGCCAGGCACCAGGCATGGTGGCAGGTGCCTGTAATCCCAGCTACTCGGGAGGCTGAAGCAGGAGAATCGCTTGAACCCAAGAGGCAGAGGTTGCAGTGAGCTGAGATCATGGCATTCATTACACTCCAGCCTGGGCGACAGAGCAAGACTCCATCTCAAAAAAAAACAAAACAAAACAGGCCGGTGTGATGGCTCTCGCCTGTAATCCCAGCACATTGGAAGGCTGAGGTGGGTGGATCACGAAGTCAGGAGATTGAGAACATCCTGGTTAACATGATGAAACCCTGTCTCTACTAAAAATACAAAAATATAGCTGGGTGTGGTGGCACACACCTGTAATCCCAGCTACTCGGGAGGCTGAGGCAGGAGAATCACTTGAACCCGCGAGGCAGAGGTTGCAGTGAGCCGAGATCCCGCCACTGTGCTCCAACCTGGGCAACAGAGCAAGACTCCGTCTTGAAAATAAAAATAAAAAATAGAGTCCACATTTCCTAGGTTACAAATGTTGCAGAATAATGAAACCATGCTAATCTATTTTTCATGCAGTGAGGTGGGATAAATTTTAAAATGACGAAGAATCTCATCCCTGTTTTAATAATCTGCAGATACGTGATATGTCAGGCAATTCCAGAGAGAACCCAGTCATGTTAATGACATTTTTAAAACTACCACACAATTAATTCTGCGTTAGTGGAGGCTGAGTGAAGTTTGTGATTGCTTCTTTAATTGCTAAAAGTTAGACTAGTTGGCCTAATGCAGAGATCTTGCTTAAGTGTTCAATTTAGATGTATTTCAAGAAAAAACGGAAATTTTTATAGGGTACCTAATTTGGGGCATGTCACAATGTCAACTATGATGTTTTAATGTGTTTTTAATTTAGTTGAGCTGTAAATGTGCAAAGTTGGCTATCGATCATAAGCCCAAGTTGTCTGGTTTAATCACATGATGCTGAGCCCTGCTAAGACCTGTGTGATACCAAATGATTCCTTTGGCAGTGTGTGTTGGACTAATTAGTGTCAGCAATGAATGAATGCTGAATTGAGAGAGAGAATGTAACTGCGTGTCCAAAGGATATACAGATTTTAACCAACATTTGGTGTAGAAGAGCAAGTTTTCAAAGCTGCAGTTTTCTTACTGGTGGTTTTGTTTTTTTGAGACAGTCTTGCTCTTAGTCAGAACGCAGTGGTAGAATCACAGCTCATTGCAGCCTCAACCTCCTGGGCTCAAGCGATCCTCCACTTTAGCCTCCCAAGTAGCTGGAACTACAGGTATGCATGCCTAGCTAATTTAAAAATTTTTGTAGAAACAGAGTCTCCCTGTGTTTCTCAAGCTGTTCTCAAACTCCTGGGCTCAAGCAGTCCTCCTGACTGTGTCCCCTAAAGTGTTGGGATTATAGGCATGAGACATTGTATCCAGCAAGGTTGTTTTTGAGAAACAAATACATTTTAAAATAGCAGAGGAGGCTGGGCGTGGTGGCTCACGCCTGTATTTCCAGTGCTTTGGGAGGCTAAGGCGGGCAGATCACCTGAGGTCCGGAGTTTGAGACCAGACTGACCAACTTGGAGAAACACCATCTCTACTAAAAATACACAATTAGCCAGGAGTCGCGGCGCACGCCTGTAATTCCAGCTACTCGGGAGGCTGAGGCAGAAGAATCGCTTGAACCGAGAATGTGGAGGCTGCAGTGAGCAGAGATGGTGCCCATTGCACTCCACCCTGGGCAACAAGAGTGAAACTCAGTCTCAAAAAAAAAATAATAATAAAGCAAAGAAGACCAAGAATGGGATGTTGTCTGAAAGCCAGGAATTCCAGTGCTGATCCTGTTGTGGGAGATCCTCCATGCATCCAGATAGGACAGATTTTTTTTTTTAATATTTTTATATAAAAATATGGAATGCTTCACGAATTTGCATGCCATCCTTGCACAGGGGCCATGCTAATCTTCTCTGTATCGTTCCAATTTTAGTATATGTGCTGCCGAAGCAAGCACAGGACAGATTTTTGGAAAACCTTTCAGTAGCTGTTTTCATACAAATTTGTTACTGGCAATTAAAATGAAAGACTGGAGCCGGGCGCGGTGGCTCAAGCCTGTAATCCCAGCACTTTGGGAGGCCGAGGCGGGTGGATCACGAGGTCGAGAGATCGAGACCATCCTGGTCAACATGGTGAAACCCCGTCTCTACTAAAAATACAAAAAATTAGCTGGGCATGGTGGCGTGTGCCTGTAATCCCAGCTACTCAAGAGGCTGAGGCAGGAGAATTGCCTGAACCCAGGAGGCGGAGGTTGCGGTGAGCCGAGATCGCGCCATTGCACTCCAGACTGGGTAACGAACGAAACTCCGTCTCAACAAAAAAGAAAAAAGAAAAACAAAAATAAAAAAAAAAAAGACTGGATTGGTGGAGATGGAGTCATTCCCAGCATCTCTTGCTGAATCAGAGCTGTGAAGCTTGTTCTGCTTAGAAGTTGGCCCAAGGATTTGGTGGGAGAACTGAATAAATTAGTTTTAATATAAAAGCCTTGACACTAACAGGATGTAGGGGAAAACATAAGCTTCTAGGACTTAGGAGACCTGTGCAGCCATTTTGGGTACCTCACTAGCTCTTCCTCTGTTGGAGGTTAGGTGAAATTACTGCCATAACCACCTCAGAAGGCCATTTGAAAATCTTGGCCAGGTGTGGTGGCTTATGCCTATAATCATAGCACTTTGGGAGGCCTAGGCGGGTGGATCATTTGAGGTCAGGAATTTGAGACCAGCGTGGCCAACATGGTGAAACCCTGTCTCTACTAAAAATGTAAAAATTAGCTAGGCATGGTGGCACATGCCTGTAATCCCAGCCACTCGGGAGGCTAAGGTGAGAAAATCACTTGAACCCAAGAGGTGAAGGCTGCAGTGAACCAAGTTTATGCCACTGCGTTCCAGCCTGGGCAAAAGAGTAAGACTCCATCTCAAAAAAAAAAAAAAAAAATTGAAAATCTTCATTGTAAATGCTTTGAAAATCTGAAACAACACTAAAAATACATTGTAGTTGTTAATAATACCATCAGATCAGTTATGGCCAAGTCTATATTTTGCTGTGGTATTTTATTTCAGAGTTTAATCTGAATTTAATTTTTTTTTTTCTTTTTTTTTTTTTGAGACAGAGTTTCACTCTTGTTACCCAGGCTGGAGTGCAATGGCACGATCTCGGCTCACCGCAACCTCCACCTCCTGGGTTCAGGCAATTCTCCTGCCTCAGCCTCCTGAGTAGCTGGGATTACAGGCACGCGCCACCATGCCCAGCTAATTTTTTTGTATTTTTAGTAGAGACGGGGTTTCACCATGTTGACCAGGATGGTCTCGATGTCTCGACCTCGTGATCCACACGCCTCGGCCTCCCAAAGTGCTGGGATTACAGGCTTGAGCCACAGCACCCGGCCAATCTGAATTTAATTTTGTAGCCACAGAAAATAATCTGCAGTTCAGTCTATTTGGAATTTTTTTTTTTTTTTTTTTTTTTCCTGAGACGGAGTTTCGCTCTTGTTACCCAGGCTGGAGTGCAATGGCGCGATCTCGGCTCACCGCAACCTCTGCCTCCTGGGTTCAGGCAATTCTCCTGCCTCAGCCTCTTGAGTAGCTTGGATTACAGGCATATGCTACCATGCCCAGCTACTTTTTTTGTATTTTTAGTAGAGACGGGGTTTCACCATGTTGACCAGGATGGTCTCGATCTCTTGACCTTGTGATCCACCCGCCTCGGCCTCCCAAAGTGCTGGGATTACAGGCTTGAGCCACCGCGCCCGGCCGAATTTTTTTTTTTTAATTGGTCTAGGTGAAGCCAATTAATCCTAATTCTTCTTTTCTTAGTACTGGTGTGTTTCAGTAGGTACATGTTATAACCTCACTTGTCTATCAGATGAATGGACCCTGGCACTGAGTGACAGATGCCATCACCAAATTGTCCTCAATCCCAATGTTAACCAGCTCTTCTCCTCCTTTTCCAGTCCCACGCCTTTGACATCTCATCCTTCAGTCTGTTTGCTGTAAAGGCAGCTTGAACAAGCTTCAGCCCTTTCTCAGACTTTCAGGGCAGGACTTGAATGGATTTGACCCTGGAATTGTTCCTGATGCAGCCTTTTTCAGTTCTTGCTGCTGCCATGCTGGATTCCAAACATCCACTCTTTCCTCGACTGGTCTCGCAGGGTCAGGCCCATTGATTAAAGCTTGTTGTATATTTGGTGGGGAGGTTCAAAATGAAGGAGGGACTCCAGTCCACTTTGGGCATTGGACCTGGAGGCAAAAAATAAGCGTTCAGTCTAAAAGCACCAAGTCCCCATTGTTTAGGCAGCTGTTAATCAGCCACGTTTCTATGAAAATAAGTCCTTTTCATGAGGCAATTGTGTGGGAATAGCTAATTCTGGCCTGATGCTGTGCAGTGTGAGGTTAAAAACATGGTAACTTGTCACAACACAATTCTTCTTGTTCTTTTTGCTGTGGGCTGACTCTACATTACTTGCTTTGTTTGCTCTAGAATGGAATCTACTCACCATTTACTAAAATGAAATGCATTTCTTTGGGGAGGCAAAGTCCATTTCACTAGGTCTTGCATCTTAAAGGAGCCCTGCTTCCTCTATGACTAATTGTTAGGAATGTCATTTCGCTTATTTAAATACCTATTTCTGTTTTGGGATTCAATATTATATGCAGGGGCTACTATGTGTCTTAGTTTAAAGAAATTTATATGTGTTATCCACATATTTTGTCCATGTCTTATTCCTTGTAGTACAGATTAATTTTCAAAATAGTTAGCAGTAAGTGAGGCAAGCATTAGAGAGAAAGAATAGTTAGCAGTAAGTGAGGCAAGCATTAGAGAGAAAGCTTGGCATGCTAGAAAGTGCACGAGCTTTGTATTCTGACAAATGCGGGTAATATCCTGACCTCAGGCAAGTTATCTAACCTCTAGGCCTTATTTCCTCCTTTGAAAAATGGGAATAATGAAGTTCACTGGACTGTGTTTAGAGGATAATGTATGGAAAATCCCTGGCCTCAGTAATTATGAGTAATCTTCCACCAAAACCATCCTTTGCATTTTTTCTAGAAGTCAGTTCTGAACTCCCGATCTCCATAAGGGTAATGTTTCAGGAAGGAGGGGGCTGGGGACACCTTTCAGCAGCCCTGGGCGTTGTTTCACTTTCGACTAACAAGCTTTATACTGCTGACACAGTGTCTCCCCACGTACCTCTATGTCTTTGGTTTTCCTCAAAGATTTGTGTATTCTTAGCCACTAGCCCACTGAAGAACAGGCTAGATCTTCTCTGATAGAGTTTGGGCCTAATATCTTACTTTGGAATTTGCTACTCCATTTCTTCACAGCAGTTTGACTAATAGAAATTCATTATTGGGGAAGCCATTTGTTCAAATCCCTTGGCCTGTCTGCTCTTAAAGGATAGGCTCCTCAGAGATTTTATAAGCACCTTGCTTAATTTAGAGTTACAGGATAGTGTATACCGTGTAGCTGGATTTCAGTTGGTCCTTTACATCTTGTGATTGGAGGATCTTCTTTCCTGGAGACTTTTTTTTTTTGAGATGGAGTTTCACTCTTGTTACCAAGGCTGGAGTGCAATGGCGTGATCTCGACTCACCGCAACCTCCACCTCCTGGGTTCGGCAATTCTCCTGCCTCAGCCTCCTGAGTAGCTGGGATTACAGGCACGCGCCGCCATGCCCAGCTAATTTTTTGTATTTTTAGTAGAGACAGGGTTTCACTATGTTGACCAGGATGGTCTCGATCTCTCGACCTCGTGATCCACCCACCTCGGCCTCCCAAAGTGCTGGGATTACAGGCTTGAGCCACTGCGCCCGGCCCCCTGGAGATTTTTAATAGCAGATGGCCTCTTGACAGCATTGTGACAGTTGTTATAGACATTTACTCAAGCAGATTTATATCCATCACATTTCAGATCTGTCAGCATTTAGAGGTCATTCCCATTTTCCTTCTCCTTTCTTCCAGCAGCCTTTTCATATTAGTAGGGCTTGCCAGGACAGTGATGGAGAGGATCGCCTCAATAAAAGGAGGGCAGCTTTTCCAGTTTGTAGTTTAAAATACGTAAGTAAATCACAAATCTCTCTAATGCAGATATCCATAGACTCAAACTGTAAATTGCTATACTGTCACTACCATATAAGAACTATGACTTTTGGCCGGGTGCGGTGGCTCAAGCCTGTAATCCCAGCACTTTGGGAGGCCGAGGCGGGTGGATCACGAGGTCGAGAGATCGAGACCATCCTGGTCAACATGGTGAAACCCCGTCTCTACTAAAAATACAAAAAATTAGCTGGGCATGGTGGCACGTGCCTGTAATCCCAGCTACTCAGGAGGCTGAGGCAGGAGAATTGCTTGAACCCAGGAGGCGGAGGTTGCGGTGAGCCGAGATCACGCCATTGCACTCCAGCCTGGGTAACAAGAGTGAAACTCCGTCTCAAAAAAAAAAAAAAAAAAACTATGACTTTTGTCCCCACTTCAGGGAACCCCGAACTAGGTTCTTTTTTTGCATGTGAACAACAGGAAAAGAAAGATGCTTCCTTGTAACAAAAATGATCAGATATTTAGTTATGTTGCAGTAATCATTTCAGTAAAGAATTACCTTCATTTAAGTTGAGGAGTGGAATGATTTTGAGTATCTCAATAGAGGTTACTAGTTCTTTTAAAACATTGTCGGTCATGTCTGATTTTCTTCTAGGTATTTGCTCAGGAATATAATTCCCAATTATATAACATTGTTCCTTTAGGAAAGCACACTTTGTCTAATGGCACAGTTTCAAAAAATAGATCTTAGAGGTAGGGAAAAAAATTCTATAACCCAGTTGCTGAATATATAAGGTACTGGAGGGAGTGCAAAGGGGGCAGCAAGTACCCACATAGATGTGATGGGCAGAGGGAACACTGTTGGATGGGTGCACCTTATAGTATGGCACTGGCAGCCTGTACCTCATATGTCCCTGTCATCCATGGTCTTAGTCTCTGCTGTCACTGAGCTCTGTTCCTATCTTAAACACCAACATGCTATGCTTTTAACTCTTGCCACCTACCTTTGCTCTGCTTGTCCTTCAGTGACAAATGCATGAGGCACGTTCCAAGAGATGAAATAATTAAAACTGTTGAGGATGTGACCCATTTCACATTGAGAAATCAGTTGCCCTTGAATGGAATGACCATTTTTCCTCTAAGTTTGCAAAAGAGGCCGCGGTTGTGACATGGTGGAAGGAAACAGAAAAATTCCTTTCCATGAGGGAATGTCTAAATTCATCTGTCCTGCGGGAGGAGGACTATAGGCAGAAATAGCGAGATGAGGCAGGAACATGAGAGGGACTTTCTTGATTTAGTTTGAATAGCTAAGTGACAAAAGAGGATCTGAAGAACTTAGATTCTTTCATTATCACCTCCTTTTGGTCCATTGGTCTATTGAACAAATCTATAAATTCCTTCAAGTATCACACTATTTTCAGCGCAATGTGCTGAGGGCTCTAGACCAAAGATGACTCTGTAAGATTGCAGAGGTTATTCCCTATGTGCAGTAACATTCTCATTCTCTTTCATTTTCAGGGAAGCAGAGACTTTCAAGGAACAAGGAAATGCATACTATGCCAAGAAAGATTACAATGAAGCTTATAATTATTATACGAAAGCCATAGGTGAGAAAGTCCTGATACTCTTGCTAGAAAACACTTACTTGCCAAATATTATTAAAAGCTTCCATTTGTGGTGGCTCATGCCTGTAATCCCAGCACTTTGAGAGGCTGAGGCAGGTGAACCACCTGAGGTCATTAGTTTGAAACCAGCCTGGGCAACAAAACAAGACTTCATCTCAAAAAGATAAAAAAAAAAAAAAAAAGTTGTCTCATGCCTGTAATCCCAACACCTTGGGAGGCCTAGGCGGGTGGATCATCCGAGGTCAGGATTTTGAGACCAGCCTGGCCAACATGGCGAAACTCCGTCTCTACAAAAATTAGCTGCATGTGGTGGTGGGTACCTGTAACCCAGCTACTAAGGAGGCTGAGTCAGGGAGAATCACTTTAACCCAGGAAGCGGAGGTTGCAGTGAGCTGAGATCATGCCATTGCACTCCATCCGGGGCAATAAAGCAAGACTGTCTCAAAAAAAAAGAAGAAAAAAAAAAGGCCAGGTACAGTAGTAGCTCATACTTATAATCCCAGTACTTTTGAGAGGCCATGGTGGGCAGATCACCCAAAGACAGGCGTTCAAGACCAGCCTGGCTAACACAGTAAAACCTCATCTCTACCCAAAATACAGAAATTAGCTGGGCCTAGTGTTGTGTGCCTGTAATCTTAGCTACTAAGGAGGATGGGGCGGGAGAATCGCTTGAACCCAGGAGGCGGAGGTTGCAGTGAGCTGAGATCATGCCATTGCACTCCAGCCTGGGCAACAAGAGCAAAAAACTCCATTTCGAAAATTAAATTAAATTAAAAATTAAAAGTGGCTTCTCTCTGAGAAGTAGCTTTTTGCTTAGTGGATTAATAACTGTTATTGTGTGAACTCCTGAAGGAGTTGTGGCGGCATGCACCTGCCTCACGTAAAAACTTTTTTCTGCCAGGCGCGGTGGCTCAAGCCTGTAATCCCAGCACTTTGGGAGGCTGAGGCGGGTGGATCACGAGGTCAAGAGATCGAGACCATCCTGGTCAACATGATGAAACCCCATCTCTACTAAAAATAAGAAAAATTAGCTGGGCATGGTGGCACGTGCCTGTAATCCTAGCCGCTCAGGAGGCTGAGGCAGGAGAATTGCCTGAACCCAGGAGGTGGAGGTTGCGGCGAACCGAGATCGCACCATTGCACTCCAGCCTGGGTAACAAGAGCGAAACTCCGTCTCAAAAAAAAAAACAAAAACCTTTTTCTTTTTCTTTTTTTTTAAAAAAAAACTTAAAAAATTTTTAAAAATAGAGAGAGGGTCTTACTGTGTTGCCCTAGCTGGTCTCAAACTCCTGGGCTCAAGTGATCCTCCTACGTTGGCCTCCCAAAGTACTGGAATTACAGGCATGAGCCACCACGCCCAGCTGTGATAAATTCTTCTAACTGGGGTGGGTAATTTTTCTTTTGACAAATTACAGGCAATTCCAGAAATACTGAATGTTATGTCAAAACAATACCTACCTAAATCCATTTCAGTCATTGCCAATTCATTTACTACCTTAGAATATGGCCTTTGTACATAAAAAAAGTCTTAGTTATCTCCATGCTTAATTTACCAGCATACTTTAATCCCATGTCATTCTTCTCACCTAATTTGTTTACCCCAACTCAACATACACATTTCATTTTAATATCTCATTATACAAAACATAGTTCATTAAGATTAATAAGCTGCCCCGCCCCTCAAAAGATAATCACTGCACTTTAAAGCTGTATCTTATTTTGTTTTTCTTTTTTTTTTTTTTGAGATGGAGTTTCGCTCTTGTTGCCCAGGGCTGGAGTGCAATGGCGCCATCTCGGCTCACCGCAACCTCCGCCTCCTGGGTTCAGGCAATTCTCCTGCCTCAGCCTCCTGAGTAGCTGGGATTACAGGCACACGCCACCATGCCCAGCTAATTTTTTTTTTAGCATTTTTAGTAGAGACGGGGTTTCACCATGTTGACCAGGATGGTCTCGATCTCTTGACCTCGTGATCCACCCGCCTCGGCCTCCCAAAGTGCTGGGATTACAGGCTTGAGCCACCGTGCCCGGCCCTTATTTTGTTTTAAAACTGATTGTATCATTGCTTCTGTCCATTTGCACAGGCAGTCAGAAATTTGGCTATAGCCTTTTATTTATTTATTTTTGAGACAGTGTCACTGTCACCAAGGCTGGAGTGTAGTGGCACAATCTTGGCCCAGTTTCAAGTGATTCTCATGCCTTAGCCACCTGAGTAACTGGGATTACAGGTGTGTGCCACCATGCTTTGCTAATTGTTTTGTATTTTGGTAGAGAGTTTTGCCATGTTGGCCAGGCTGGTCTCAAACTCCTGGCCTCAAGTGATCTGCCCATCTCAGCCTTGGTCTCCCAAAGTCTTAAGATTGCAGGTGTGAGCCACTGTGCTGGCTGTGGTCCCCCCTGCCCCCCCCCCTTTTTTTTTTTTTTTTTTTTGAGATGGAGTCTTGTTCTGTCTCCCAGGCTGGAGATCTCAGCTCACTGCCAACCTCCACCTTCCAGATTCAAGCAATTTTCCTGCCTCAGCCTCCTGAGTAGCTGGGATTACAGTTGTGTGCCACCTCTTCCGGCTAATTTTTTTTATTTTTAGTAGAGACAGGGTTTCACTGTGTTAGCCAGGATGGTCTCAATCTCCTCACCTTGTGATCTGCCCACCTCAGCCTTCTAAAGTAGTGGGATTACAGGTGTGAGCTGCTGCACCTGGCTGGCTGTGGCCTTCCAAAGAGAGCATGTCAGGGTGGGGTGCAGTGGCTCATGCCTGTAATCCCAACACTTTCGGAGGCTGAGGCAGATAGATCACTTGAGGCCAGGAGTTCAAGATCAGCCTGGCCAACATGGCAAAACTTCCTCTCAACAAAAAGTACAAAAATTACCGGTCATGGCGGCATGTGCCTGTGGTCCCAGCTACTTTGGAGCCTGAGATAGGAAGATGGCTTGAGCCCCGGAGGCGGAGGATACAGTGAGCAGAGATCATGCCACTGCACTCCAGCCTGGGCAACAGAGCCAGACTCTGCCTCAAAAATAAATAAAAATAGAAAAATTAGCCAAGTGTGGTGGCGCATGCCTGTAATCCCAGCTACTTGGCTACTCGGGAGGCTAAGGCAGGAGAATCACTTGAACCCAGGAGGCAGAGGTTACAATGAGCCAAGACCGCACCACGGTAACCTCACTGCCCTCCAGCCTGTGCGACAGTGAGACCCTGTCACACACACACACACACACACACACACACACACACACACACACAAAACCATCTCCAAGAGAAAAAATAGTTTGTCAGCATGTCAGCATTACAGATTGATTCCCTTAACATTGTTTGGAGGGAGATGCCCTCTTTTTTTTTTTTTCTTTTGAAACAGTCTTCCTGTGTCACTCAGGCTGGAGTGCAGTGATACACTCTTGGGTCACTGCAACCTACACCTCCCAGATTCAAGCAATTCTCATGCTTCAGCCTCCCAAGTAGCTGGAATTATAGGTGCCCACCAGCACACCCAGCTAATTTTTTTATTTATTTTAGTAGAGACGGGGTTTCACCATGTTGGCCAGGCTGGTCTCAAACTCCTAACCTAAAGTGATCCGCCCATCTCAGCCTTCCAAAGTGCTGGGATTATAGGCATGAACCACTGCGCCCAGCCCCCTCTAAGTTTTCAAAGCCAGGGACCTGTTCTAAACTTTGTTTTATATTCTTCTGCTTTTCCTCTAGATATGTGTCCTAAAAATGCTAGCTATTATGGCAATCGAGCAGCCACCTTGATGATGCTTGGAAGGTTCCGGGAAGCTCTTGGAGATGCGCAACAGTCAGTGAGGTTGGATGACAGTTTTGTCCGGGTATGTATGTAATGGGACTGTTTGGGGAAGGCTGGGTTGCTGCAGTTGAGTTTCTCTAGCCCAATGTTTCTCAAACTTGACAATACTGACATTTGGGACCAGATTATTCTTTGTGGGGGACTTTACTGTGCATTACAGATTGTTGAGCGGCATCTCTGGCTTTTAATCACTAAGTATGAGTAGCACCCTCTCTGTCCAATTGTAACAACCAAAAATGTCTCCTAACATTGCTAAATGTCCCCGGAGGGCAAATTGCCCAGGTTGAGAACTACTGCTCTAGTCATTTTCATTCTGTGTTTGTTTGTTTGTTGGTTTGTTTGTTTGTTTGAGATGGTGTCTTGCTGTGTCGCCCAGGTTGGAGTGCAGTGGCGTGATCTCAGCTCACTGTAACCTCTGCCTCCCAAGTACAAGCAATTCTCCTGCCTCGGCCTCCTTAGTAGTTGAGACTACAGGCATATGTCACCACGCCTGGCTAATTTTTGTATTTTTAGTAGAGATGGAGGTTCACCATGTTGGCCAGGCTAACCTCAAACTCCTAATTTAAATGATTCACGCGCCTCAGCCTCCCAAAGTGCTAGGATTACAGGAGCCACTGCGCCCAACCTCTGTGTTGGTTTTCTGTGGGTGTTTGTTGCTGCTGTTGGTTTCTTTCCGCTTGGCCAATCATGCTCCTTTTCTTCTTCCCTCTTTGTGTTCTTCTAGGGACATCTACGAGAGGGCAAGTGCCACCTCTCTCTAGGGAATGCCATGGCAGCATGTCGCAGTTTCCAGAGAGCCCTGGAACTGGATCATAAAAATGCTCAGGCCCAGCAAGAGGTACGGGTCTGATCCTGTTTCTATCAAAAGAAGCAGTGTGGTATATGTGGGAGGAGTGGCTACTTGAAAGTCAGTACTGAGGTCTAGTCTCACTTCTGCTGTCAGCACACCTGGGTGACTTTAGGCGAATTTCATAGTCTCTTTAAGCCTCAGCTTCCTAATCTGTAAAATGAGTTTTGAATAGGATTGACAGCTTTTTTTTTTTTTCTTTTTCATTTAAGTTTACTGCTTAAAGACCGCTTTTAAAAATCTGTGAAAATGGAAGCATTTTTGAAGGCTGAGGAATAAGCAACTGCTTCCAGGGACCAATTTGAATGAGGTTAAAGAATTTTAGAGCCTGGGAAACATAGTGAGACTCTGTCTTCACACAAAAAAATTTTTAATTAGCCAGACCTGTTGCCATGCACCTGTAATCCCAGCTACTCAGGAGGCTCAGGTGGGAGGGTTGCTTGTGCTGGGGTCGAGGCTGCAGTGAGCCATGATTGCACCACTACACTGTAGCCTGGGCAACAGAGCAAGAACCTGTCTCAAAGAAAAAAGGAATCTGAGTAAATTCAAGCCCTGATTAAATTGGTAGCAGCTAAAACATGTTTTAGTTCCATCTCTGTATATAGTATGTGTCGTTTAATGACAGCATACATTTTGTTAGGTGATTTTGTCATTGTGCAGACATCATAAAGTATACTTAAACAAACCTAGGTGGCATAGCCTGTTGGACACCTAGGCTATATTGCAGTAGCTACTGGACTACACACCTGTATATACAGTCCTGAATATTGTAGGCAGCTATAACACAGTGGTAAGTGTTTGTGTATCTAAACAGAAAAGGTACAGTAAAAATAAGGTATTATAATCTTACAGGAGTACTGCCATATATACAGTTCATTGTTGACCAGAGTATATGACTGTATATACAGTTTACCCTAGATGCATTTCAGTGAGAATCTCAAAACATATGCTCAATCCCTGGCAATGCATTGCCTTTATTTCATGTATATCAAGCATGTTACTTGTGTTCCTACTTGAAATTCAAACTGAGGGTGAAGTTTGGGTCTAGCCTTTCTGTTAAGGAGTCTTGCCTGTATCTTCATCAACTTGATTTGTGAAATGTCTGTGGTTCTGATTTTCTTGAAAGAAAATCTTCTAGGGACATCTGTGAGAGGGCAAGTGCTACCTCTCTCTAGGGAGTGCCATGGCGGCCTGTCATGGTTGCCAGAGGTCTCTAGAACTGGATCATAAAAATGCCCAGTCACAACAGAAGGTACAAGTCCAACCCTGTCTCTCTCAAAAGAGGCAGTATGGTATATTTACTCAATTCAAATTCATCAAGGCCTTGTTAATTTTTTGTGGTTGTTTAATCTGCAGCTTCATTAAAACTTTCCTATTTCTGATTTTCTGGTGTAGTTCAAGAATGCTAATGCAGTCATGGAATATGAGAAAATAGCAGAAACAGATTTCGAGAAGCGAGATTTTCGGAAGGTACAGTACAACCATGAAATAATCTCATCTGCCCTTTGTCACAAAATTCTCATTTGTGTGTTTGTGTGATAATTAAGAAGAGTAGTATGGCACAAAAGATCTAGAATAATGAATTATCACTTAGGCTTCTGACTTTTCCTCTTTAAAATGTATTTTGCTGGCCAGGCACAGTGGCTCATGCCTGTAATCCCAGCATTTTGGGAGGCCAAGGCAAATGGATTACAAGGTCAGGAAATCGAGACCATCCTGGCCAACGTGGTGAAACCTCGTCTCTACTAAAAATATAAAAATTATCTGGATGTGGTGGTACATGCCTGTAATCCCAGCTACTCGGGAGGCTAAGGCAGGAGAATTGCTTGAACCCAGAAGGCAGAGGTTACAGTGAGCTGAGATTGCACCACTGCACTCCAGCCTGGCGACAGAGCGAGACTCCGTCTCAAAAAAAAAGAAAGAAAAGTTTAAGTTTTTTGCGCTCACGCCTGTAATCCCAGCTCTTTGGGAGGCTGAGGCAGGCAGATCACAAGGTCAGAAGATCGAGACCATCCTGGCCAACATGGTAAAACCCCGTTTTAAAAAATAATAATAATAATTTTTTTTTTTTTTTGCTAAAATACTTATTTTCTTATGTTTGGCCCTATGATAAAAAGTAAAATGAGTGTGTCACTTGAGTTTGTTTCTGTTGTTGATGTAAAGCAGTGGCTTAATAGTGTACTGCTTAATAAAGGAAAAGCCAGCTGGAATTAATTTTTTTTTTTTTTTTTTTTTTTTTTTTGAGGCCTAGTCTTGCTCTGTGGCCCAGGCTGGACCACAGTGCCTAACTGCGATTTCCACCTCCCAGGTTCAAGCGATTTCTCCTACCTCAGCCACCCTGGGATTACAGACGCATGCCATGATGCCCGGCTAATTTTTGTGATTTTGTTTGTTTGTTTTTTAGTGGAGACGGGGTTTCACTATGTTGGCCAGGTTGGTCTCAAACTCCTGACCTCAAGTGATCTGCTGGCCTCGGCCTCCCAAAGTGCTGGGATTACAGGTGTGAGCCACTGTGCCTGGCCCTTGATAATCCATTTTTATTTGAATAATGGGAGCTGGACAGTGCCATGCCTATAACCCAGCAACTTGGGAGGCTGAGGCAATAGGATTGCTTGAGTCCAGGAGTTGTGGGCTGTAGTGCACTATGCTGATTGGGTATCCACACTTAAGTTTGGCATAAATATGGTGACCTCCTGGGAGTAGGGAACCACCAGGTTGCTTAAAGAGGGGTGAGCTACCCCAGATCAGAAGCAAAGCAAGTCAGAACTCCCATACTGATCAGTAGCAGGATTGCACCTATGAAAAACCTATCCATTCCTGCCTGCGCAACATAATGAATCCTTGTCTCTTGAAAAAACAAAAATGAATGTCCGGGCGCGGTGGCTCAAGCCTGTAATCCCAGCACTCTGGGAGGCCAAGGTGGGCGGATCACAAGATCAAGAGATCGAGACCATCCTGGTCAACATGGTGAAACCCCATCTCTACTAAAAAAAATACAAAAAATTAGCTGGGCATGGTGGCGCGTGCCTGTAATCCCAGCTACTCAGGAGGCTGAGGCAGGAGAATTGCCTGAACCCAGGAGGCGGAGGTTGCGGTGAGCCGAGATCGTGCCATTGCACTCCAGCCTGGGTAACAAGAGCGAAACTCTGTCTCAAAAAAAAAAAGAGAAAGGTTCTTTTTACATTTTTGAATAGTGCGCTTAACCTGTCATCACCTCCTTTTTAACATTAGACTGTTCTAAGATGTTAGACTGTGTGGTAGTTCTTGAAAATTTACGTGTCAAAGGGGTTCACATCTGAAATGTGGGAAAGGTATAAAAGTTCTGGATATCTTTCTAGACTTCATGATTGTTCTGCCTTATCTGTGTAACTCCTTTCTTCTTTAGATGGCGCTTAGAAATAGTTTCCACTCTTGGGAGGCCGAGGCGGGTGGATCACGAGGTCAAGAGATCGAGACCATTCTGGTCAACATGGTGAAACCCTGTCTCTACTAAAAATACAAAAAACTAGCTGGGCGTGGTGGTGCATGCCTGTAGTCCCAGCTACTTGGGAGGCTGAGGCAGGAGAATTGCTTGAACCCAGGAGGCGGAGGTTGCAGTGAGCTGAGATTGCACCATTGCACTCCAGCCTGGGTAACGAGCGAAACTCTGTCTCAAAAAAAAAAAAAAAAGAAAAGAAATAGTTTCCACTCAAGTTTCAAAAGGGGAGATAGATAACCCCCAAAAGGTTAAAAACCTCTGATCAGGAGAGATCTTCTGGATCACTTAAGTTTGTGATCACTACCGTCCAAGGAACAAAGTTGTCACTTCATTTGTTGGAATTTGCTCAATGCCTGTAGCATGTGCTCAGTGAATATTTGATAAGTGGGTACGTTAACAATCACGCTTAACTGTCACACTGGTGGTCTTTGATTTGGTAATGTATATATCTGATTAGCTTATGCGGAGTCCTCACAGTAACTTATTAGCATCCCTCTTCTGTCCGTTGGTTTTAATAACCACAGTGTCTTTGTAGTGCAATTCATAAGTTTGTTTTGTTTGGCCTGTGTGTGTTTGGAAAGCAATTCTGCCTACTGTCACGTTTTCTGAGGTTTACATAGGCAAAAGCTTTGTCTTGAGAGGCAGTCTTTTGGGTTTCTTTCTCTCTTGCCTACTCTGGAGCCAGATCCTGAGTTTGTGACAGAATCCTCTGTTTGTGACATCCCAGCCCCCCCACTGTAGCTCATGGTGATGTCACAAATGAAGAATTATGATCCTGGCAGGGGAAACAGATGAACTTGGAAGAAACAAAAGATCTTCTTTGCCTGCAGCTGTCCCTAGTCATGGGGAGGTGGGGGGTGGGAAGTGAAGCGCTGATGATCCCCACGATTAGCAGAACCAGCTCTGCATAAAACAGGGTCCTTGTGAAGGCAAAAGGGTGTGGCTACTGACAATTTGACTGACTTCTTCCTGCCCTCCTCATTACTTTTCCATCTGAGGAGGGTAGGACAGTTAGCACACAATTATACCTACATGATGCTTAAGTTTACAAATTGTCCTTAGAACTTTCAGGACATGCCACGTGCGGGGGCTCACGCCTGTGATTCCAGCACTTTGGGAGGCCAAGGTGGGAGGATCACCTGAGGTCAGGAGTTTGAGACCAGTCTGACCAACATGGAGAAACCCCCCCTCTACCAAAAATGCAAAAAATTAGCCCGGCATGGTGGCACATGCCTGTAATCCCAGCTTCTCAGGAGGTGGAGGCAGGAGAATCGCTTGAACCCGAGAGGTGGAGGTTTTGATGAGCTGAGTTCACACCATTGCACTCCAGCCTGGGCAACAAGAGCGAAACTACATTGAAAAACAAAAGAGGCCAGGTGCAGTGGCTCATGCCTATATTCCCAGCACTTTGTGAAGCCGAGGTAGGCAGATCACCTGAGGTTGGGAGTTTCAAGACCAGCCTGACCAACATGGAGAAAAGCCATCTCTACTAAAAATACAAAGTTAGCTGGGTGTGGTGGCGCATGCCTGTAATCCCAGCTACTTGGAAGGCTGAGGCAGGAGAATTGCTTTAACCTGGGAGGTGGAGGTTGTGGTGAGCTCAGATCACACCATTGCACTCCAGCTTGGGCAACAAGAGCAGAAACTTTGTCTCAAAAAAAAAAAAAAAAAAGAACTTTCAGGACAGTAACCTGTGCCACTGAAGGAGAGGCATTCCCATCCCTGCTATGTCACACTGCAGAAAGTCTTCTCAGTGGAACAGCTGGTAGTGTTTAACAACTTCCTCATATTTTAAATTTCAGTTTTGGAATAGGTGCTATTCATGGTTCAAAAACTAGAAAGTATGGCCAGGTGCAGTGGCTCATGCTTAATCCCAGCACTTTGGGAGGCCAAGGCAGGAGGATTGCTTGAGGCCAGGAGTTGAAGACCAGCCTGGGCAACATAACAAGACCCTGTCTCTACAGATAATTTTAAAAGTTAGCTGAGTATGGTGACGTGTGCCTGCAGTCCCAACTACTCGTGAGTCTGAGACAAGAGAATCACTGGGAGCCTGGGAAGTCAAGGCTGCAGCGGGCCATGATTGCGCCACTGTACTCCAGCCTGGGCAGCAGAGCAAGACTTCATCTCAAAAACAAAAACAAACAAAAGCTAAAAAGTATGAAAAATACTCAGTGATGAGTGTGCCCTCAAACTTGTCCTCTCTCTGCCCAGCTCACTCCCCTAAGCTAACAACTGTTCTTATGTCTTATATTTTCTTCTTTAGTTTTGTTGTACATATATAAAATAAAGATCCTTGATTTTCTTCCTTTATTTACCATGAAAAGTAGTATGCTTTATGCAGTTCTGCACCTTTAAAAAATAATAATAATAACTGAATAGGCCAGGTGCGGTGGCTCACACCTGTAATCCCAGCACTTTGGGAGGCCAAGGCAGGTGGATCACGAGGTCAAGAGATTGAGACCCTCCTGGCCAACATGGTGAAACCTCATCTCTACTGAAAATACAAAAATTAGCTGGGCATGGTGGCGTGCACCTGTAGTCCCAGCTACTCAGGAGTCTGAGGCATGAGAATCGCTCAAACCCGGGAGGTACAAGTTGCAGTGAACCAGGATCGCACCATTGTACTCCAGGCTGGCAACAGAGCGAGACTCCACCTAAAAAAATAACTGAGTAGATCTTGGATGTCTTTCCATATTAGTACATGAAGAGCTTCTTCATTCTATTTTGGAATTATATAGTATTCCATTACATGGATGTCTACATTATCTAACCAGTCTCCTGTTGATGGAATTTGAATTTTTCTACTAGTAAGTTTTCAGACTTTATCTCTTCCTGATCCCCATGGCCAGATACCTAGACAGAATGGGTGTCCCTTAACTCCAGATTTCTCCTTTGGTTCATGTATTCTTGGAGTGAATGTGATTCAGCAAGACTCTTCCAGGGATAAACAGTAGCTAAACCAAAAATGAAAGCTCAAAGGACAAACTAGTAAAAAGAGAAAAACAGAATATATGGAGATGCTTTATGAGGCTGAAAGAACAGGTTAATCCCCACCTGGTTGTGTGTGTGAGAGCGCCTTGGCTTATGGTTTGTATAGTGGCATGATGGAAATAGTAATCTGATGTAGCCTATTTAAAGCCATTTAAAATGAAATCTTTTATTGGTATATTTCCCTACTAAAAACAATAGGTGGAAGGGGGGCCACCACAGTATTCAGTGTGATGTGAGGCTTACATAGTGAGCAATGATTCTGCAGCAGGTTGTTATTTTTGCCATTTCTTGTCTTGCTTAACAGGCTAAGTGTGACGAATTGTGCAAAGTAGCAAATAACAGTGTTCCTGAGAAGAATGTGAGTTTTGATGACAGTCACTATGGATATGATTCACTGTGGAGGCAGTTTAGCATGGTTATGAGGTTATAGGCTCTGGAATCTTTTTTTTTTTTAAGACGGAGTTTCGCTCTTGTTACCCAGGCTGGAGTGCAATGACGCGATCTTTGCTCACCGCAACCTCCGCCTCCTGGGTTCAGGCAGTTCTCCTGCCTCAGCCTCCTGAGTAGCTGGGATTACAGGCACGCGCCACCATGCCCAGCTTATTTTTTGTATTTTTAGTAGAGACGGGGTTTCACCATGTTGACCAGGATGGTCTCAATCTCTTGACCTTGTGATCCACCCGCCTCGGCTTCCCAAAGTGCTGGGATTACAGGCTTTAGCCACTGCGCCCGGCCAGTTCTGGAATCTTAGTGTCTAAGATCAAATCCTGTTTCTATCACTAGCTTTGACAATGTGGAACCCTAGTTCCTTAGTTTTCTCATCAGTAAAATAAAAGTGATAATATTGCCCATTTCGTAAAATGGTTGTGAGGATTAAATGGGTTCATATATGAAGTATTCAGTAAATGTTCACTGTTTTCATTATTGTCTGGAATCATTGTTCTCCTCATTTCAGTGCTTTTATCTCATGAATTGGTTATGTGTTTAAACTTTGATAGTACTTAACAGTGGACCCAGAGACTTCTTTGAGCTCTGAGTCTGTTACCTGTGACTAAACTAAAGTGAATATGTTTCTGGAGCCCACGATGAAGAGCTTTATTGTTTTCTTCTTCCCCGCA
This sequence comes from Saimiri boliviensis, assembly GCF_048565385.1. NCBI lineage: Eukaryota > Metazoa > Chordata > Mammalia > Primates > Cebidae > Saimiri > Saimiri boliviensis. Next base: position 47,436,275 of record NC_133465.1, on the reverse strand, counting down.
GGTTGTTTTCTGCATGGACCGTGCCCTAGAATTTGCCCCTGCCTGCCATCGCTTCAAAATCCTCAAGGCAGAATGTTTAGCAATGCTGGGTCGTTATCCAGAAGCACAGTCTGTGGCTAGGTATGCAGTCAGACCAGTTGGGCATTAGAAAGCCAGATACCGGCTAGGCACAGTGGCTCATGCCTGTAATCCAAGCACTTTGGGAGGCCGAGGCAGGTGGATCACCTGAGATCAGGAGTTTGAGACAAGCCTGATCAACGTGGAGAAACCCTGTCTCTACTAAAAATACAAACTTAGCCAGGCATAGTGGCGCATGCCTGTAATCCCAGCTACTTGAGAGGCTGAGGCAGGAGAATTGCTTGAACCCAGGAGGTGGAGATTCCAGTGAGCCAAGGTCATGCCATTGCACTCTAGCCTGGGCAACAAGAGCAAAACTCTGTCTCAGGAAAAATAAATAAGTAAATAAAATGCCAGATACCTTTGGACTGATGCTGTCAGGCAGCTTCATCATAGGATATCGTCCCCAGAGTAGGCCAGCTAGGGCTGATCAGGCCTTGGGACTTAAAGTCAAAGATTAGGCCAGCTTTGAAAACCCACAGAGCATATATACAGGAGTATAGTAGTATAACAGGTACTTGAGCTATATATGAAAGAACAGCTATATATGAAACTCACATAACAGATTGTGTTATGTGAGTTTTTTTGTGGTTTTGTTTGTTTAAGGTGGTCCTTTTCCTTCTACTCCACTGATTGGCAAACTTTCTGCAAAGGGCCAGATTTTAACCTTTGCAGGACACAGGGTCTCTTTTGCAAATAACTTAGCTCTGCCATTGCCATGCAGAGGCTGCCTGCCCTAGGTAATAGATGAAGCAATCGGTGTGGCTGTTTCAAAAGAGTTTTATTTACAAAAACCAGTGGCAGAAAGGGTTTGGCCCTGTGGGCTATAGTTTGCCAAACCCTGTTCAGTCTAAGAAGGATTGTAAGACACAGATGTGTATTAAAGATAATTATAGTTGTTTTATTTGGGGAAGGTTTGGGAACAGTTCTTGGGAATCTGTCTACCTTTGGATACTTTGAACACTAGACACATAGTCAAGGAAAAAAAAAAACTGGCCACAGTAGATAGTAATGGTGGAGACATTCTAAAGCACAGCTCATTGTGCCCTTTTCTTACTATTGCAGTGACATTCTACGAATGGATTCCACCAATGCAGATGCTCTGTATGTACGAGGTCTTTGCCTTTATTACGAAGATTGTATTGAGAAGGCAGTTCAGTTTTTTGTACAGGCTCTCAGGATGGCCCCTGACCATGAGAAGGCCTGCATTGCCTGCAGAGTAAGTTCTAGTCACCAGACCTGACTGGGAAAGAAAGCTTCCCTTTGAGACCTTTAAGATGGTTACAGTGGAAGGTTTTAGAATCACAGGGAATGTGATAGCTTTTCCTCCTTCTTTGCAAGAATGCTTGGTCTTCATTAGAAATGGTTTCCGGGCTGCTTTTACTTACCTAAAGGTAAATGTGATCATATAGGGTCGGATGCCTTTAATATCTGAGGTTTCTTTTTTTTTTTTTCCTTTTTTCCCCCTCAGTGTAGATAGATAGTAATACTTGCCCTGGGAAGTAGAAGCAGACCCAGTAACATAGGTCTCATTGATATTTTTTGTAACTCTTGGTTTCTCCTGTCCACTCTGTAGGAAGCACAAATGAGCAACAGATAGCCCAGGTTGGGGGTTGGCCGGGCCCTGTGATGCTAAACTACTGGAAGCAGCGAACTTTAAAATAGATTCTGGCCTCTCTGTGCCGTGGTCTGAGGCTTTGTGGATATGCGCTGATCCTTCCCTTGCATTTTTCTGTAGAATGCCAAAGCACTTAAAGCAAAGAAAGAAGATGGAAATAAAGCATTTAAGGAAGGAAATTACAAACTAGCATACGAACTGTACACAGAAGCCCTGGGGATAGACCCCAACAATATAAAAACAAATGCTAAACTCTACTGTAATCGGGGTACGGTTAATTCCAAGGTAAGCACTTGATCTGGATCTTGGGGCCTATAAAGAGATATTTTTAAGGGATATCAAAGGGTCTTGGGAAATCTGCCCAATGAGGGTAAGCAAGATGAAAGAGGATAAGTTATTATGGTTAACAGCTTGTTAGGAACTCCCTTCCAAGAGGCAAGCTTTTATCATCTCTGTGGAATTTGGGGGCAGTTGGGCAATTTGCAAGGATATTCTCACCTGTTCCTTAAGGTCCCTTTCCTCCAGTAAGAGAATGGCTAGAGGCTGTGGGATAATTTTAAGCAGCTCCTGTTGCTTTTTTTTTTTTTTTTTCTTATGCAAGTGATCATTTATTTTTTAGGAGTGATTTGGAGGAAGGGTAGAGGCAAGCTTGTTTTTCTCCAGGGTAACTGATGGTTACCATGCATGACTGAAAATGGCCTGAGTGCTTTTGTGGACCCCTTTTTGTTGGGGTCCATAGTCCTAGTGACAAAGAACTAGAACTTAATATGACATTTAGGGGGCCAGCATGACTGATCCTCTTAGAGTTTTGAAGCCATGCTCACAGCTTCTGGGCTCCCTCAGTCACCAGGAAGTGAAGTATGATTGCTCTCTCTCTCCTGAAGCTTAGGAAACTAGATGATGCAATAGAAGACTGCACAAATGCAGTGAAGCTTGATGACACTTACATAAAAGCCTACTTGAGAAGAGCTCAGTGGTAAGTGTCTCTGGTGGGTGGGGGAAAGAGGGAGTTGCCGCTGACCTCAGGGGAATTGCCTTGTGGATGACGAAGCAGACCCAGAGATGTTGTGAGGTCATTCGGTCCTTCCCCCTGCCTCTAGGTGGGATTGTTCCAGCCCTAGACTATCTTTATAGACCTCCAGCGGAGGAGATTGCACAAGCTCCCTCAGTCTCCCATGCCTGTGTCTAACGCCCCTCACGGTCAGTAAGTTTCCTCTGATGCCTGACCCAAATTCCTTTTGTTAAAGTTTAAATCCATTTCCTTTGGAGATTTTATTTTGTGTTGTACAGTTATGCTCTAACTTGGCACAGTGCTTGACACATAGGTGCTCACTGAATAAATGTTTTGTTGAATGAATGTATGGTGCTTGGAAGAGAAAATATCTCTTAGAGATGGTTGAGAGTTGTACTTCATCCTATTTCTTCTGGGTGAGGGAAGACAATCTTACAGTTGGAAGAGATGTAATCTGGCTCAGCTTCCCGGGATAAAGGAACCTCCTTTGAAATACCCTGGATGACTACTGTCTGCTTGAGTGTTTTCAGTAGAGGGCACTCTCTATGTCTGACGAGGTGATTATGAGCCACAGGATGTGCCTACTTTTCGTGCTCAGATTTGCCCCAGAGTCAGGGTGTTCCCCAGCATAGTTGCTCCTCTTACTCTTAGATCCAACAGGTGATTTTCTCCAGAAAAGAACAGAGCTAGGAGAAACCTCTCTCAGAAATCCATTTCTTCTGATTTCAGATTATTCTCTAGGCAGAGAAGAACTTCCCATCTTTTTTTTATTTTTATTTATTTATTTTTTTTATTTTTTATTTTATTTTATTTTATTTTTTAGAACTTCCCATCTTTAAAGTTCTTAAAGAAGACGTATTTGTTGTATACTAATCCTCCAGCACCTGCTCCACTCCTTATTATCAAATGTCATATCCAAAGAACAGGTGCTGTCACTGATGCCTGATGAGCCAGTATTTTAAGCTTCCTTGTCTCATTAGTGGTGAAGAATCTCTCATGGACTACCTCCCGCTTAGTTTTCTCAAAATTATCTCATTTAAAATAGGAAAACTGCTGCTGTTTGTGATGCTTTTTTAAAAAGTGAATTTCTTTTTTTTTTTTTTTTTGAGACGAAGTTTCACTCTTGTTACCCAGGCTGGAGTGCAATGGCGCGATCTCGGCTCACCGCAACCTCTGCCTCCTGGGTTCAGGCGATTCTCCTGTCTCAGCCTCCTGAGTAGCTGGGATTACAGACACACGCCACCATGCCCAGCTAATTTTTTTGTATTTTTAGTAGAGACGGGGTTTCACCATGTTGACCAGGATGGTTTCGATCTCTTGACCTCGTGATCCACCCACCTCAGCCTCCCAAAGTGCTGGGATTACAGGCTTGAGCCACCGAGCCCGGCTAAAAAGTGAATTTCTAAGTTGATGACTGAGTCTGTCCAACAGAAGCATACATGGAATTTTATTATAGCTTCTGTGAGACCAACTGTCAGTCCACGCCCAGCCTGTCAGCCATTCAGTCTTTGCAAGCCACTGTCACACAGAAGCAGAAGCTTTGGAAGACAAAAGACCACCCTGTGACTCAGCCAAAGACTGACTTTAACAGACACAAAATGCTATATACATGAAGGTGTTTGCTGCAATTTTATCTGTAACAACAACAACAAAAAAAACTAGAGGGTGGAGAATCACCTACATGTCCAGTGGGAAGGGAGTGACTAGATAATTGATACTGTGTCCATTTAATGGAATACTCTGTATATGGAGTGCCAAGGGATGGGAAGAGAACAGAAAAATAGTTTTGTTCTTTGGGATTGAGTCTCGCTATGTTGCCCAGGCTGGAGTGCAGTGGTGCCATCTTGGCTCACGGCAACCTCTACCTCCTGGGTTCAAGCGATTTTCTGGCTTCAGCTTCCCAAGTAGCTGGGATTACAGGCACTTGCCACCATGCCCAACTAATTTTTGTATTTTTAGTGGAGACAGGGTTTCATCATGTTGGCCAGGCTGGTCTCAAACTCCTGACTGCAAGTGATCTGCCTGTCTTGGCCTCTCAAATTGCTGGAATTACAGGCAGGCATGAGCCACCACACCAGGCCTTTTTTTTTTTTTTTTTTTTTTTAAAAGCAACCTCCAGCTAACATCATAGAAAATTCTTGATTTGCTCGGAGGCTAATTGGATGGAGGATTATTTTTTTCTTCGTTTATGTACAAGAAACAAAAATAAGGAATTGCTTTGATCAGACAACTTCTTATCTTTGTGTCAGAAAGAAACAGAACTGCCCTTCTTGGAGTGGCTCTGCCTCTGAGATCACTACAGGGGAGACAGCATGCCTTGTTCAGCTGGCTGAGTATTTGGCAGCAATCTCCTGAAGCAGCTGGAATTGACAAGAAGTACTGAAGATTAGCTCAGGCCAAACCCTTACCAGAGGCCTGACCACTGCTGCAGTCTGCCTCAGTGTACTCCTAAAGTTGGGGAGATGCCACTCCCCCCCGCCGCATCTATGCTGCACACGCCGTCATGAGCTCGAGTTCACCCTTTCTCCCTAAAGCCGTATTTACTTTCCTACTTCAGCTTTAAAATGAAATTAAAATATGAGGATATCCCTGAATTTTAAAAAATGCAGAGTAGTATAGCTTGTTTAATACATTACATATTGACCTAAAGAAAATTCATCAGGGTTCATCATTTGTCACATCATTTTACACCCAGGACTATTAGCTATCAGTTTTCCTTTTTTTTTTTAAATTCAGGATTCAGCTCTATCACCCTGGCTAGGGTGCAGTATCAAAGTATCAATTTTCTCTTCAAATTATATTACATTTTGTTCTGCAAATTGATTCTGAACTCCTACTGTAACTTTTATGTTCTGTGCTTGCAGAGCATTGGTTTTTTTTTTTTAAGTCGTAAATCAAAATGTTGCCAGAAGATCAAAGATGCCAAAGATGTTGGGCCTCTCTTCTGCCAGCCATATTTTTGGTGCTTTTGATGTTTGTGATTTCACAAACATTACAGATGCCCACCAGCTTGGAGGCCAGGGCAGGAGGGTGGTACCACAGTATTCTCCTGCCCTGGCCTCCGTTTTCATTTTATTTTGTGAAAATGGGCTTGTGGGGTAGCAGTGTGAGAAACTGACTCTCTGTTGTGCAGCACTTCCCATCCCACAGCTGACAGTGGCTATCTCTGGAACTCCTATCACGGTCTTTAACTGGTAGGCCAGCCTTGGTGCCACTTGCTTCTGTGGAAGAGACACTTAAAAGATCTGGCAATCAGCCTGTCAAGCTCGATTCCTCCCATCTTGGGCCAGGGTCCCCTCCTTTCCTTTGTGTTACCAAAACAGAAGCAAACTTGTGTTTAGAGTTTCCTTTTCTGTCTCATTTACCTGCATCTCTCATTGATTGGTCTTAGTGGCAGGATTTGCCAGTGGCCGCCACGTTGAACTTGATCCTTTTAGTAGCTCACTAATCCCACTTCTACTCTGGATTGTAGCTAGCCCTGCATGTTTATGGCACTGTAGGTTTCAAAGCTCTTTCATATCCATTTACTCGCTTGATAATTTTTCTCTTCTGTGTTTCACCCCCAAGTAATCAAGTAGGTCCCTTCATATGGCCCGGTTTTGTTTTTTTTTTAAGACGGAGATTTTGCTCTTGTTGCCCCAGCTGGAGTGCAGTGGTACAATCTTGGCTTACCACAACTTCCACCTCCTGGGTTCAAGCGATTCTCCTGCCTCAGCCTCCTGAGTAGCTGAGATTACAGGCATGTGCCGCCACACCTGGCTAATTTTGTATTTTTAGTAGAGATGGGGTTTCTCCATGTTGGTGAGACTGGTCTTAAACTCCTGAACCTAGGTGATCCGTCCACCTCAGCCTCCCAAAATCCTAGAATTTCAGGTGTGAGCCACTGCACCCCGCCCACATTGCCTTTTCTAAGGCAGTCTAGTACCTCTTAGGTGGCTCTGTGTCCGAAGGAACTTTTTTCTCTTGATTACTTTCCGCTCAGAGCTGAACATCACTTTAATGTTTGGGTGTAAGTGCCATGCGGCCTCTTTTAACTTCGTTGAGGAATTGATAGCTGATTTTCTCTGACTGCTAGATTAAGGTCTCCTGTTTCAGAAGCATCTTACCAAAAGGGTGTGTCTCTTGCCTGAGCCATGCCTCCTGCCCTAGAGTGATACTGAGCACCATTGCTGTTCATGTCTGAGTGCTGTACTGTCTTGTATTTCCTTCTCAGTTACATGGACACAGAACAGTATGAAGAAGCAGTACGAGACTATGAAAAAGTATATCAGACGGAGAAAACAAAAGGTAAGTTTGAAAGCATTTGGTTTTCAGGGAATGGTGTGGACTTTCTTTGTGAGCCCTAAATCTGTACACAAGGTAGTGTGATTCAGGGATCAGGGATGTACCTAGAACGTATTTGATCACCAGCCAGAAAGTTGTGAACAAAGGCCGGGCATGGTTAACAAGGCTTCTGACTCCCAGCTAGCTGGGCTGAGACCTGGTGAGGAGAAAATAAAGAGTTAGATTTGTCCACTGATGCCAGATGTCTTCCTCTAGAACACAAACAGCTCCTAAAAAATGCGCAGCTGGAACTGAAGAAGAGTAAGAGGAAAGATTACTACAAGATTCTGGGAGTGGACAAGAATGCCTCTGAGGACGAGATCAAGAAAGCTTACCGGAAACGGGCCTTGATGCACCATCCAGGTAGAGTAGGTGGGAGGAGGGGCTCAGCGGGAAGAACCCGCAGGGCAGGCCGACTGCCAGCCTCAGTCCAGAGGGGACGCCTTGGAGAGCTGCTTTTTTTTTTTTTAAACCTCTGACCTTTCCATGATGGAAGAGAGAGGTTCTTCAGCTGAGAATAAGGTGTTGCAGACTTGTGGACCCTCCACATTTGGGGAAATGCTGAGTTCCAAAATCAGACATAAAGTGATTTTTCTCTTAAATTTTGTTTTCTTGAATCTCTGACTTCCTCTGAGTTGTTATTTTACTCCCAACTTTAGATCGGCATAGTGGAGCCAGTGCTGAGGTTCAGAAGGAGGAGGAGAAGAAGTTCAAGGAAGTTGGAGAAGCCTTTACCATTCTCTCTGATCCCAAGAAAAAAACTCGCTATGACAGTGGACAGGACCTGGATGAGGAGGGCATGAACATGGGTGGTGAGTTGGCCGGGGCAGCCTGGGGTGAATTTGACAGCTGTGGAATGTTAGAGTGTTTTCCAAAGATGCTCCAGAGGGAGAGTCTGTTTGGGCCAAATCTGATCCCTGGTGCAAACAATAACAGACATGGAGTCAAATTAATGCAGTCAAGTGTGGCAGGTTCACAGTGTGCAGTGAGTTGTGAGGAGGCGAGCACTAGCAAGGGAAGGCCTGGAAGTGCAGAAAAGCATGGCCCCATGGCTCACACCTGTAACCCCAGCACTTTGGAAGGCTGAGGCAGGTGGATCACCTGAGGTCAGGAGTTTGAGGCCAGCCTGGCCAACATGGTGAAACCCCATCTCTCCTAAAATACAAAAATTAGGTAGGTGTGATGGCAGGTGCCTGTGATCCCAGCTACTTGGGAGGCTGAGGCACGAGAATCACTTGAACCCAGGAGTTAGAGGTTGCAGTGAGCCGAGATGGCGCCACTGTACTCCAGCCTGCACAACAGAGTGAGACTTCATCTCAAAAAAAAAAAAAAAGAAAGAAAAATTAGCTGGGTATGGTGGCACATGCCTACAATCCCAGCTATTTGAACCCAGGAGGTGGAGGTTGCAGTGAGAGCACCACTGCACTCCAGCCTGGGCAACAGAGCAAGATTCAGTCTCAAAAAAAAGCAAACCAAAGCATGCCCCTTTTGGGGATCTGCAGGGGGCTCTGTCTAGGAAGATAAAGGATAGGGTGCTAGAGGCAGGTGGTGGTGGAAGGCGGCAGGTAGCTGGATCAGAGCTCACAGCCATGAGGGCTGTATGTGATATGGAATATGGGCATTTTCCTATTACCTGGAACAGGCGTCCCCAAACTACGGGCCGCACACTGCCCTCTGAGGCCATTTATCCGGCCCCCCGCCGCACTTCAGCAAGGGGCACCTCTTTCATTGGTGGCCAGTGAGAGGAGCACAGTATGTGGTGGCCCTCCAATGGTCTGAGGGACATTGAACTGGCCCCCTGTGTAAAAAGTTTGGGGACGCCTGATCTGGAAGTTCTTTTTTACCCACTGCAAACTGTATGCTGGTATTTGTGTCCGTCATATGTTCCTGTAAACACTGGATTTTAATTTCCCAAAAAGACTTGGCATGATACAAAGCACAGCTGTTGTCAGTGTTGTTGCTCACTTTGGACTCTCAAGAGATAAGAGGCCCTGAGCTGTGGACAGTTCGCAGACCACCATCTCTAATGCTAACCCTTAAACTTCCGCTAAGAAAATCTATTGGAATTTTTTTTTTCAAACCGAGTCTTGCTCTTTTGCCTAGTCTGGGTGCAGTGGCATGATCTTGGCTCACTGTAACCTCCACCTCCTGGGTTCAAGCAGTTCTCCTGCCTCAGCATCCCAAGTAGCTGGGATTACAGGTACCCCCCACCATACCTGTCTAATTTTTGTATTTTTTAGTAGAGATGGGATTTCACCATGTTGGCCAGGCTGGTCTCGAACTCCTGACCTCAAGTAATCCACCCGCTTTAGCCTCCCAAAAGTGCTGGGATGACAGATGTGAGCCACTGCGCCCAGCTGGAATTTAAAATAAGAATGATGGTACTATATAGATAATGCTGAGTCAGTAGACCTAGGTTCACCATAATAAACATGTTCCTCTGCCCAGCAGTTAAGAAGAGCTGTAAGCAGTTTTAAGTAGTGAAGAGTTTGCAGTAGGGGCACTGTCGACCAGATTTTGGCTCTGGAAATATATTTATGATATAGAGGTGTGGAGGGGGTTTAGAAGGAGTAAGGAGGATGGAGATGGAAGAAAGGGTAGGAAGGGATTGGAGGACAGTCAGGAGACAGTGGGAGATTCAGCAGGAGTTGATTGCTGCTTAGATATGCTGGGGAGAGTGACTTAGGCATAGCCGACTCTTGGGGTCATTCACTGAGCAGGGGAGCCCAGGAGGATACACAGATGCCAGCAGAAAAACTCTGGACACGGGGTGGCTGTGGGAGCACCTGGTGGAGATCAGTCCTTCTCTGCAGCTCAGGAAGTCAGTCAGGGATGGGGCCACCGACGTGCTGTGGCCTCACAGAGAGCACACAGAGAGTCAGGCAGGAGTTGGATTTTCCAGGTCTGCTGCTTTCTGCCTGTGATCTTGGGCAAGTTACTTAAACCACCTACATATGTTTTGTTGAGTATAATTGGGAATGATACGTACCCTGACAAATTGTTACTAGGATTAAGTAGTATAGTGTATGCAAAGTACCCAGCACCTTGACTAGCACCTAGTAGGTGTTTTTGCTGGTTTGTTGTTGTTACTGAGATAGGATGTCACTCTGTCACCCAGGCTGGGGTGCAGTGATGTGATCATAGCTTACTGCAGCCTTGAACTCCTGGGTTCAAGCGATCCTCTCACCTCAGACTCCCAAAGTGCCAGGATTATAGGTGTGAGCCACCACGCCCAGCTAAGCCCAGCTAATAAACCATAGCTTTTTTTTTTTTTTTTTTTAAGCAGAGTCTACAGTGTAAAAGACATGGACTTAAATAGAGTAAATCCTAGATCTTGTTCTTTTATTTTTGGTAACATTTTAAGTGATACATTTTATCCTTTTTAGTAGCCACTCCAGCATTATAGGGCGAGTACGGGGAGTGTCTTGTGTAAGTGCAAATGGCATTCCCATTTGTTGAGAAAACAGCCCAGCGAAGCAAGCTGAAGCAGAGAAAGCTTTTCTTTGGGGCAGCACTTGGAAGGGGAAGGGAACACGTCCTGGGAGTGGGATCACGTAGCATGTTTTGTGCAGGACAGGGCAGGTTTGCTCACATGCAGTCTGAAGTGTTGGGAAAGGAGGGGAGTGAGACTATCTGGGACAGCTTTAGAGATCTGTTCTGTGTCCTCAGTTCTCTTCAGACCTTTCTAATCTTTTCACCTTTTCTTCCCTTCCATGTTACTTACCCTGCTGTACAGATTTTGATGCAAACAATATCTTCAAGGCATTCTTCGGCGGTCCTGGGGGCTTTAGCTTTGAAGGTAGGTCGGCTTGCTGTTTTGGGGAGTTCCGAGATCACAGACCAGCACACTCACTGCCACTTAGGCAGCTCAGAGGGGCCCGTGAGTGGAGGCGGCTGAATTCTCAGCTGGCAGGGCATATCCACTCAGCTGTTGCTGAGGCTGAAGACAGGAAGGTTCCTAGGACCTCGGGACCTTTAGCCACTGCATCTCTGCAGGACCAGGGAGGCTTCTCTGCAAGAGCAAAGGTGTGCAGAAGCTACCCATGTATAATGTGGTCACAGGCTCCCCTTTGCACCCAAAAACAGCCTAGGCTGTTTGATACCCATAAAATTTCTCTCTCTGAGTTTGAAGCAGCCCTTGAAGACTCTTTGACATAATCAGACTAGTGGTCTTCCCTAGAAAATCCACAGCCAACTAACCAGCCCTTCTTTTCCCTTTCAGCATCTGGTCCAGGGAATTTCTTTTTTCAGTTTGGCTAATGAAGGGCAACCACCCAGAACCCAGAACATGCAGATTTGCTCAGTTTAATCTTGAATGTGGAAACAGTTCACCTCCTCCCTTCATCGCGTCTCCGTGTACTTAGAGCAGTTTCGTTTTCTCAGTTGGATGCCCTGTGTCTCTGTGAGTGGGTGAAGCAAAGGGAACCAATGCTGAAGACTGCGGGCAGGGGAGGGAGGCGGGGGGTGGACAGGGAGGCAGCTTGTGAATTTTTGTTTTACTGTTTAACTTTATTAAAAAAGGAAAAAAAAGAAGAGAATAAACTGTTTTGGCCCTTTCTGGCCCTTTGCTGTGGCAGCTGCTTTGTGTCACTCGAGAGTCTGAGCCAGAGCTGAGCCCGACCTGGACTTCGGGAGCAGCAAGCTGCTGCGTGAGGGCTGTGGACCCTGAGCCTGGTGGCAGGTGGTGCTGCTCTGTCCCTCCCAGACCTGTCCAGCGTGTGAGTGCTGGGCAGACCCGGGCTATGCCCCTGGGCCCAGCCTGACATCAGCCATGGAGAAGTGAGTTGAGAAAGCATGCTCGCTTTACGGTGGGGGCCCCAGAAGTCACTAGAAGCCGTGTGCATCCAAAGCTCACCCAGAAGCTCAGGTGGGTACTGACCTACACAGGGCAGTTTAACTTACAAAGGCTCTTAGTTCCTGTTGCAATGTGGGTTTGAGGGAGACGGTAGACAGAAATAACCCTGCCTCCTGACTCCCAGACCTTTTTGAAGTGGGACAGGTGGCTCCAGAGCTCTGGTCTGGTCAATCAGCTATTTTTAGTAAAAGCCCCTGGCCTTCTCCACTCCCTCTCTGCATGCAGGAGACACTCTGCTCACGGATGCAGCAGCATGCGCCACAATGTCCTGTCAAGCATGGTGTTCGAGGTGAGTAGCCTTCTTGGGAGCTCTAGGGAGACACTTGAAGCTCTAGCTAAAGCTCAGAGATGGCCAGGGACAGGCCTTGACCTAGAAAGATAACTTAGGATTTCTCTTCTTCTGAGCTCCTGCCCCTTTCTTTCTAGTCTTCCCCGGCTGGTGCCTTAGCCATGGTGAAATGATGCCCAAGTCAGGCCTGGGATGTTTCCCATGTGGCTGACAAGGCCTCTGGCGGCCTTGGAAGGGACTCAAATGTTAGGTCTTTCCTGGTGCCTGAAGTTGCACTGACCTTCAGGTGGCCTTCCCTAGAGAACTGGGAGAAACCCATTCTAGGAGCTTCAGGTCTTACTGAGAGACCTTTCTGATCCAGGGGGCTGGGGACACCTGTGGGCCTGGTTCCCTCGTTAATGGGGTATGAGAGGCTTTTGTGCTCCGTGTCCCTTGTACCCAGCCAACCCCCACCTTCTGTATGAGTCTGAGGCCAGCCTCTGCTTTCTGCCTCCTCATGAAAGCCAACACTGTTCAGCTGCCCAACCTCACCACAGCTGTGCCCGGCCAGCAGAGGGGAGACAGGACCGATGGCCCCAAGCTGTGGGACAAAGCCAGTCCTAATACACCCAGCCCTAGCTCCAGGGAAGACTGAGCTGGGCACAGAAGGGTAAGAGAGACTGCACACAGCTAGGATTAACATGATTTATTTCATTATCAGTCTTACAAGTTGCTGAGGTTGGGCAAAGCCAGGATAGTAACTTAAATCCAAAGCACTTTTGTTGAGTGACAACCTGATTAGCAAGGCCCAGTTACTGAACTGAGGACAGTGGAGGGGGCACCCCAGGAACCACAGCACATGGACCAGTATTAGAGACCCCTTCCCAGAAGCAACTGGTGGAACTTGGCTCTTACCAGCCAGGGCTCTACTCCATTGGTTCTTGGTGCCCACCAGCCCCCGTTAGAGGAGGCCCAGAGGCCTCCAGAGGCACCATGGAGGCAGGATGGGCTGGGCGGACAGCAGGACTGGAGCTTCCTCACCACAGCAGAGCCACGCTACTGGAAAGAAGGGTCAGTCTGGCCCCTTCCTGGAGTGAGGCCCCAGCTGGTGGGATGTGGCAGCTGCTTAACTGTTCTGCTTTCTTCTCTAGTTATCAAACTGTTACCTAGTTATGGTGTGAAGGGGAGGGGGCAGGAACTTAGGACTAAAGGTGGGAGGTAGGCTCCTTTTTCTACCCTGGTAAATAGCCCCAGCCTTCCTGGGGCTACACTGATTAAGAAATGGGATCACTCAGCCGGGTGCAGTGGCTCACACCTGTAATCCCAGCACTTGGGAGGCTGAGACTACTAGATCACGAGGTCAGGAGTTCCAAGACCAGCCTGGCCAAGACGGTGAAACCCGTCTCCACTAAAAATACAAGAAATTAGCCAGGTGTAGTGGCAGGTGCCTATAGTCCCAGCTACTCAGGAGGCTGAGGCAGGAGAATCGCTTAAACCTGGGAGGCAGAGGTTTCAGTGAGCCGAGATCACACCACTGCAGTCCCACTCCAGCCTCGGGGACACAGCAAGACTCAGTGTCAAAAAAAAGAAAAAAGATGAGATCACTCAGGAGGATCACTTGAGCCCAGGAGTTTGAGGCTGCAGTCAGCCATGATTGCACCACTGCACTCCAGCTTGGGCGACACAGCAGGACCCTGTCTCTAAAAACAAAGAATAAAGAGAAGGAGATGGAATCAAACACCAGAGGTCCTCCCCTTCTCAAGGCCACCACTAGTTCTCTGTGACCACGGAAAACTACCCCAGACCCCCTGCCTCCAGTCAGTGAGTTTTGTAGGGCTCAGGTGTCTCCCCACTCACCTGGCTCTGGGCTTGGGGTCCTGGCTGTGGCCCCATGCCTAGCTTGGCCCAGCCTTGTTAGGTTTGGTCCAGGTTCCTGAACGGTGCCTCCCTGCCCACCTTGTGTTGGGAGTTCGAGCATTAAAGGGAAAGAGGGCAGGACAGGAAGGGAGAGTCAGTTATTTTACAAGTTTTTAAAAAGTTATAGGTAGGTTAACTTTGAGTAAAAAAGTCACACAACAAGGATCAAGCAGGACACGTTTCCCTCTCCCCTTCCCTTCTAAAGAGTGAGGGGCATACATGGTGGTAAGAACACTCATATGATGGTGCAGGACTGCAAGGCACCCCCCTTCCGGCTGCCTTGTGTGGGCACGGGTTTGCCTTTCCCGTAGTATCCCGTGAAGATGGCCCTGACCTCCATGTTCTTGGCCAGGTTCAACATCCAGCGCCCCTTGCCCAAGGAATAGAGCTTGCCCCGGCTTAGCTCACCCACCTCCTCGCCTCGGCTGCCTCCCTTCTCCTCCCGGACAATCTCTAGGAGGTCAAGGCCCGTCTGCACAGCCTCCACGTCAGCCGCACAGCCGAGGGTGATGTGAGCGCGGCTTCCCCGCGGCAGGTTGTCAGTGGGCAACAGCTTGTCCACATCATTCGGCCACAACTGCAGCTGCTGCTCGCTCAACTCCACCCGGGCCCCAGTCGTCTTGGGTGTCACAAAGAGGGCAGAGATGGTCAGTGTGAAGGCCTTGGAGTAAGATTTCTTTAACACCTGGGGAGAAGGAGAAAGAGGGCCCAAGCTAAATATGGTGGCCCCTTGAATAGGTGACCCAAGGAGGGTCCCTCCTGGAGGAGAAGGGGAAGTCTAACCCAAGTGAGCACAGCTGAGCAGGGGTCAGGCATAGGCCCAGCAGGCACAAATACCACACACCTTCCACGAGCACAGCTCAGGCTCAAGTGAGAAATGCCAAGGCACTCAGACAAGGCCGAGCAGGGAAAGCCGGACTTCCCCAGGGAGCCCAGCTCCCTGCACACTTGCTTCCGGCCTCAGCAGGCTGGCTGACCTCTTTGTGCCTTGGCTTCGTCACCCATAAAGCAGGGAGAACTAGAGCCTACCTCAGAGTTAATGTGGTTATGGGAGTGAGTAGGTGAGCGCCTACGAGGGTGTGTACACATGTAGCTGCTGCCACTGTTGGCACCACTCAGCTTCCCCTGGGACCCAGGCAGCGCCCTGGAGTGCGAGGTGAGGTCAGGCTTGCCCTTGATCAGAACCTGCTCTCTCACGTTGGTTCCCATCCGATGATATGTCTGCTTCTATCTGATTCTTTAAGCCCACCCCATCTCAGCATAAAAGCTTCTCTATTTTTGCTCACAACTGCTTGTCTGAACAGCGTCTGGCATGAAATGGGTGCTTAATAAATGCTAAATGAAGGCATGGTTAGGGATGGTAGCAGCAGGTGTTACATATTCATTCCACTATGCTAGGGTGCTGGAATCAACGAAACTTAAAACACTTGCTCTAGGGGAGCAAACAAACAACTGTGATACCCTAGGCAGGGAAGTGGGAGGGTGGGCTTGGGGTTGGACACTTGGAAGAGGTTGGAGACTGCAGATCTGAGACAGGCCTGGCATTCAAGGATCACCGTCGCCTGTGGCTGTGGGCGTAAGGTGCCGGCTGTCTGGTGCAGAAACACCTAATACCCTATTAGCCAATAAGCTTCACTCTCCTATGACACTCCCTCACTCTAAGGCTAGGCCTCAGGCCTGGGGGCAAGGGACTCCTAGCCTTTGGAAGGTAACACAGGCTGAGAGAGGCCAGAGCAGGAGCCCACTGTGGCCCAGCATTCTCCATGCATCTGCAGAAGGAGAAGGTGCCTGGGGGCAGGCGAATGCACAGGCTGGTGGTACTGCCACAGCAGGCTCCTTAGAACCTATGGCTGAGGTCTATGCAAATACGCCTGGGGACAGGGGAGCTAGGAGGAGATGCCATTTTTCTTGAGCTGACATCCGGTTTTTGGTCCCTTGGGACCATCTCCAGAAGACGCTGCAGCCTCTTGCCACCCCCACCCGCCACCTCTGCCATGTTGACCCTGGGGAAGACTCACATCTTGTTGAGCATACTCCTCTGCCCCGGGGGCCTTCCCGTAGTCACAAAACTTGGTTGTGCAGTGCAGCACGCCTGGGGGTCTCCTTCCAAAGTAGGTGACCAGATCAATCTTCTCCCTGGTCTCATCCCCAGAGAAAACTGCCGGGAGAAAGAGGGTGAAGTCAGGGCAGGGGAGTAGAGACGTATCAACGCCTGCCACCAGGACCACAGAGGCCCAGAGCAAAACACTTTGGCAACCCACAGAGCTCATTC
Source organism: Saimiri boliviensis (assembly GCF_048565385.1). NCBI lineage: Eukaryota > Metazoa > Chordata > Mammalia > Primates > Cebidae > Saimiri > Saimiri boliviensis. The sequence goes on along the minus strand of NC_133465.1, from coordinate 47,419,893 downwards.
ATTCATTAGTTGTTCAAACTAAGGGCAATTTTAGAGCTGTAAGAAATTAAAATTCTCAGGCTGGGCGTGGTGGCTTACACCTATGAACTCCAGCACTTTGGGAGCCCAAGGCGGGTGGATCACGAGGTCAAGAGTTCAAGACCAGCCTGGCCAAGATGGTGAAACCCCCTCTCTACTAAAAATACAAAAAAAGTTAGCTGGGCATGACAGCAGGTGCCTGTAATCTCAGTTACCAGGTAGGCTGAGGCAGAAGAATTGCTTGAACGTGGGAGGTGGAGTGGAGGTCACAGTGAGCCGAAATCACACCACCACACTCCAGCCTGGGCAAGAGTGAGACTCCATCTCAAAAAAAAAAAAAGTTAAAAAATTCTCAGGCCAGGCATGGTGGCTCATGCCCATAATCCCAATACTTAGGGAGGCCAAGGTGGGTGGATCACGAGGACAGGAGTTCAAGATCAGCCTGCCAAGACAGTGAAACCTCCCTCTCTACTAAAAATACAAAAAAATTAGCCAGGCATGGTAGTGGGTGCCTGTAACCCCAGCTACTCGGTAGGCTGAGACGGAGAACTGCTTGTACCCAGGAGGCAGAGGTTGCAGTGAGCCGAGATCGTGCCACTGCACTCCAGCCTGGGCGACAGTGAGACTGTCTCAAAAAAAAAAAAGTTAAAATTCTCTGGCTTTATATTGTATAGGTCTTTCCATCTCTTCCCCAAACTCTAAGGCATTTGTAACAGAGGCAGGCAGTACAGGCCAAGAGAATGAGATTTACCAGTACCACATCTCAAAGGGGAAGCAAGCCATGGGAAGTGGGGTGGAAAGAAGAGGGCTGGGAACAACATGGTACTGTGTAAACAGCCAGAACACTGAACATCTCAGCCCTGCTGCTTACCAGCCACCATCAGCCTGGAGCAACTGACCGACCCTATCAATCCAGCGTTAACAGTTAGGGCAACTGTACACCCCAGTGTTCCCAGGACTGCCGGGGAACTCTCCGTAGTGCCCCATTTCATTCAGAGGCCCAAATGGACAAGCAGTCACAGGGTCACCATCAGTTTAATACACACCTTGCAGGCCTGTTTGGGGGATGAGAGCCTGTAGGGGGCCTCCTGGTACAGGAAGGGTCTTGGGCTATAATTGGGTGACATTATGGGGCTGGAAGACACAAAGAAGCATGGAGTATCTGTGATTTTGATTTCCAGAAGCCACGCCTGTGGCTGTCTTCAGAGTTTTTGTTATAAGTTGAGCCCCTGTGAAAATGTCACCCTCCACAGGGAAGGAAGGCCTCTCCTGAGAGCAGCCTTGCTGGCCCATTACATTTCTCCTGCTATAACCCTGGGCAGAAAAGGATTCCAGTTTTTCATTTAAAGATAAAGTAGGGCAGACACGGTGGCTCACACCTGTAATCCCAGTACTGTTGGAGGCCAAGGCGGGTGGATCATAAGTCAGGACGTCGAGACCTTTCTGGCTAACAAAGTGAAACCCCGTCTCTACTAAAAATACAAAAAATTAACCAGGTGTGGTGGTGGGTACCTATAGTCCCAGCTACTCGGGAGGCTGAGGCAGAAGAATCACTTGAACTCGGGAGGCAGAGATTGCAGTGAACTGAGATCGCACCACTGTACTCCAGCCTGGGCGACAGAACAAGACTGTGTCTCAAAAAAAAAAAAAAAGAAAATAGGCTGGGCATCAACTCTCCAGCAACCCACATAGCTCATTCATTCGTTAGCTGGTCAAACTAATGGCAACTTTAGAGCTGTAAGAAGTTAAAATTCTCAGGCCAGGCGAGGTGGCTCACACCTGTAATCCAAGCACTTTGGGAGGTCAAGGCAGGGTGGATCATTTGAGGTCAGGCATTTGAGACTAGCCTGGCCAACATGGTGAAACCGTCTCTCCTAAAAACACATAAATTAGCTGGGTGTGGTGGTGGGTACCTGTAATCCCAGTTACTTGGGTGGCTGAGGCAGGAGAATTGCTTGAACCCAGGAGATGGAGGTTGCAGTGATCTGAGATTGCACCACTGCACTCCAGCCTGGGCAACAGAATGAGACTCTGTCTCAAAATCAATTAAAAAAATTAAAAGCAACTTTAAGCAGCAGTCATTCTAGGACAGAGCCACCAGCTCACGGGTACAGGGCTTGCTCCTGGATGACATCACTGCAAATATTACAGTTCAAGTTTAGGAGGTGAGAAAAAAGTTCTCAGAGAACCCACACAGGCACAAATTCCCTGCTTCTGTGCAATATACACAATGTCAACAAACCAGAGTGGGGCTATTTCAGGTATGAAGATCATCTAAAATTGGGGGCAGCTGGGCGCGGTGGCTCATGCCTGTAATTCAGCACTTTGGGAGGCCGAGGTGAGCGGATTACCTGAGGTCAGGAGTTCGTGACCAGCCTTGGCCAACATGATGAAACCCTGTCTCTACTCAAAATACAAAAATTAGCCGGGCATGGTGGTGGTGCACACCTGTAGCCCCAACTACTTGGGAGGTTGAAGTAGGAGAATTGCTTGAACCTGGGAGGTGGAGGCTGGAGTGAGCCGAGATCACACCACTGCACTCCCACCTGGGCAACAGAGCGAGACCCTGTGTCTAAATAACTAACTAAAACTGGGGGCAACCAGAAATAGCCTAAAGGCATGTAGACGGATTTGTGGGTGACATTTATCCAACAGGCCACTGCAGGAGAGCCACCGAGACCCATTTTATCCCAAACCCAAAAAGCCAATGCCAGGAGAGAACGCTGCTAGAGCAGCCAGAGTCCAGGTTTCCAGCCCTTAAATCCCACATCCCTCCTGGGCCTGTGTTCCCATCTGAAGACAGCTTTTGGCGTAGGTGTGAGACTCACGTCCTCTGAAGCTGTAACATGCCACAAACCTATGAGTAAATCAAATAGCCCAAGGCCTGAGAACCATCCCCAGTGAAGCCACAATATTTCATGTCATTATTTTTTTGGGTGGGGTAGGAACACAATTCTGCTACTAAAAGTGAGTTGGAAAACGCTATCTCCCGTTACTACAGTAATTTGTTTTTCCCACCTCCAAGACAAGACAGTGGTCTGGCTCCAGGCTGGGAGGGCGGAGGTGGACAGGAGTCCCAGAAGGTGCGGTGCGGTGGGAGGAAAGGCACTCTGGGAAGCCCCACTGTACTGCCGACTCCCCAAGGCCACCACTGGGACGCCCGTTGCCCCGCCCCCTCCCAGTGAGCCTCCCTTTGCCTCCTGCGCTTCGTGCCTCATCCTCTGAGTACAATGATGGTCCTATGCCCACAGAGCCCTGTGCCCAGAAAGGTGGGCTTATGATTAAGGGCTGACCCCGCCACCTACAGTGTCGCAACTCCTTCTTGAAGGCCTTGTGGTTCCCCAGCTCTTCCTGGAAGACCTGGCCCACTTTTCGGAGTATCTCGGAGCTCTTCTTGGTCAGGAACCAGCCGAAGTAGAGCGGCAGGAAGTCCTTCTCCAGCCCAGGCTTCAGCTTCTTCAGGTCATCGGCTGACAGCTGCCACTGGTTCTTCTCCTTGAGCTGGGCACAGTCCAGCCGCCACGCCGTCTTGGGCTCCACCAGCACCACCTGGTACTGGTACTGGTCGGCCATTTCAAAGAGCTGCTCCAGCCGTTCCCGCTCGTGGTTGGTGTCATCTAGCACAAGAATTCTGATGTCCCGGCGGCGGCAGTAGGCAGCCAGGTCCTCATCGAGCCGCTTGTACTCCTCGGAGAAGGCTGCTCGAGCGCCAGGGGTGATCTTGTAAGCATCAGCCGACACCATCTTGGTGCCATCACGGTACTTGTCCACGATGACCCGTGCCAGCGTGGACTTGCCGCTTCCTGGCAGGCCGCGCAAGATGAAGAGTGTCTTGCACTCTTGCAGCGTGGCCACCGTGTCCTCATCCTGAAGGAAGGGAAACTGCAGCTCAGGCTTGTCCTTGGCCCCTGAGGATGACATCTTGCGAAAGAAGATCTTGGGCAGGAATGTGTGGCTTTTTCGGGAGAAGCCTCTGTTCTGTGTAAGGAGGGGAAGAGATGTCAGGTCCTTCGCGGGCTCCCCGCCAGCCTCGCACCCCTAGTCCCTGGCCTGGTTGTGGACGCCTTCCCAAGCGAGGCAGTGCTGGACCTTTCTCCCTTTCCCGGGAGCACTTGTCCGCTTCAGTTCGTGGAAGAAGGAGAGGGAAGCCTGCCTGAAGCTCTCCTAAGCGCGCGCTCTCCCCATGGCTGCCACCTCGGAAAGGAAAACGTGCTGGAGGCATGCAGGGCGCGCCGGGAGCCTGCGGTTCTGGGACTGGCCTCGCTCTTATATGCTTGGCACCTACTAAGGACGTCCTCTTTGGAGGTGGGGGTCTCTGTGTCTGGGCCAAGCCACAGCTGCCCCGGCTGAGTGCACAGAGAAGGGCGGGGAGTGGAGAAGGGTTACCCCAAGACTGCCTCCCTTCCCCCAACAATGGCCGCAACAGATAATACTCTCTTGTCTGGGATGCGGGGACAATGGTCCCACAGAAGGGCTGGTGGGGGGCAGGGCAGGAGAGCTCTGGACAAAGGCCCTCTTTCACCGAGCCTGCCACCTCCTCCTCTGCCCCCTCCCGGCCCCACAAAGTCGTGGTCTTTGTGCCCGCCCAGGCCGGGGCAGCACAGGGCACCTGCAATCGGGTCCAGCTCTGCCCGCCACCGTGCTGTGTGTCAGCAGCCCCTCTCGGAGCCACTTGTTTTCCTGTCTGCTAGAAGCCACAAGAGACAGCAGCTTTTACTGTAAAGCGTCTACTCCTCTGAACTGGCTCCGCCTCCCGCGCGCACTCGGGCGCGGGGCAGCTGTTCCGCGTTAAGAGACTTGGCCCGGGGTGCGGGCGCGAAATGGCTGCCCCAGCGCGGGACTGCGCGGGGTCGGGAGCAGCTCCCGGGCTCCCGCGGCCCCCAGTCCAGGCCCACCCGCCCGCTGGGGCTCCCAGGGTCGCAGCAGCTTCTTCGGTTCCGATTCCCCCCCTCAGAAACGCCGTTTCCCTCCCGAGCGGCCTCTCTGGCCCCCAGCAAGTAACCCCGCTTCTCACCGACCTCAGGGCTTCCCCGAGTCCCAAGAAAACTGGCAGTCGAGCCGGAAGCCCCGGGTCCTGGTTTGCAAGACGGGCGCCGACGCTCGTTTCCCGCCCCGGTGCTACCCCGTGCCCGGCCCCGCCCGGCCGCTCACCATGATGAGGAGGGGCGCCGCCGTCGCCGCCTCTGCCGGCACCAGCGCTCCGGGACCGCCCGCCTGCGCGGAGGGACGCGGCAGTCGGGCTGTGGCGCGACCCGAGCCCGTCCGCTTTACATAGCCCGGGGGGCGGAGTGGGCCGGCTCTTCCGCGCGCTGGCGCCGCGAATCGAAACCCACGCCGCGCGCGGAAGCTCCGGCGGGCCCCGCCCCCTGCGCGCCCACCCCCTCCCCGGTCCCGCCCCCGCGCGCACCCACCCACTGCGATGGCCAACGGGGCGGCCGCTTCCTTCTGCGTGCTGAGGGGTAACTCAGCCACCCTCCCCGCTCCCGTGGATTAGCAGGGTCGTGCAAGGTCGGATCCTGTCCTTAATTTTTGATACTTTATTTATCATGGACTTTTGCATTAATTAAATTTTTTTTTTACCATATTGGATTAAAATATTATCACGCAGGTTTCTGGCGCCACCGTAAACTGCATCTGAAATGGCTCACTGGCCTCACTCGTCCGGGCCCTGTGCCAGCCGAAAGTCAGTCTCAGCCCCTACCTTTCCTTCTAGGAGTTGCGGAGACAGACCAGGATGGCAGTAGCCAAAGGGGCAGTTAAGTAACGGAGTGAAACCCTAACATCCTCTGAGATGCCACGTCCTCTGTGAAGCCACTGGGAGCTCGGTTGGACTTTTGAGTTTCCTGTGTACCAGGTGCTGTGCTAAGCACTCAGTCTTCGCAGCAACCCCCGAGGCAAGCATCCCATTATTCAGAGAGGCAAGCTTGGAGAGCCTGATTTACCTGACTGTGCCACCCAGAGTTGTCAGAGGCAGAGTCTGCCTGCCCTTCCGACTCCCAGGCTACTGCCCTGTTCTTTGGCCTCAGCCCCAGCATTCGCTTGGTTCTGACTTGGGGCATTCTCCCACCTGGATAGCTGGGACCACCCCACCATTGTTCCATCCATAAAGCGTCCCGTGTCCTGAGCACTGGGGGGACTCATTCAGTCGAGGGTGTCAGGGAAGCACCTCTGTGTCTGAGGCAAGCCACAGGCCTTCCCCTCTCCTCCTCCCTGTGACTTATCATTCCCTGAAGCTCACCCTCCTGAAACCCTTTCTTCTTAGCCCCTTTCTCGATTCTTCCAGGAGGCTCTTCTGAGAATGGGTGGGGGTGAAGAGGCAAAGTCACAGACTTAGGGTTTGCAAGAGTGAAAGACACATTTAATGGTAAAACAGTGACAGAAAGCAGCAGAAGTGAAACCCTCATTTTTCCTATTACAGATAAATCACTTCAAAATCCACTTTAACCAGATCTGATGATCCCTCTGGACACCAGCTTCCTGATCCTCATCCCTACCGATGGCTTCATTCATATTCCTTTTTTCATCTCATTTTGTTTTTTTTTTTTTCATTTCTCCTATCTCTCCCAATTGTGTTTTTCCCAGTTCTTCTGGCTCTCTTCTGCCGAATTCTGAAAGTTCCTTTAGTCCTCTGGTTCCTGTCTGCTGAATTCTCCTGAAGGCCTCCTGTAAATTTCTCTCGATTCTCTTCTGTCAGCTTCTAGTAGCTTCCTGCCTGTTTCTTCTGATCTCGTGCCTAATTCTCCCGACAGGCCCTTGGCAACTTCTCCCAAATCGCTTCTGGCTTTTGCTGCTTCCACTCTCTGCTGTCTGCTTGCTGTGCTCTGCAGAGCAAAAGCCTCATCGTCCTCATCCGTCTCTTTGTCATCCTCAAAACGGTCCCACTGCTGGACCACCTTCTCGGGCTCATCTCTCCCTCTCCTCCTGTCCACTGTTGTTATTACTGTTCTGTCTTCATACAGTGAAGCTTCTGAAAAACAAGAGAAAGGAGGGAAGAAACATAAAAGTTTATTCATGTCAGGCCAGGGGCAGTGGCTCACACCTGTCATCTCAGCACTTTGGGAGGCTGAGGCAGGTGGATCCCTTGAGACCAGGAGTTCCAGACCAGCGTGGGTGACACAGTGAGACCCTCTCTGTACTAAAAATAAAAAAGCAAGCAAGGCATGGTGGTTGGTGCCAGTAGTTCCAGCTACCCAGAGGCTAAGGCAGAAGAATCCCTGGAGCTCAGGAGGTTGAGGCTGCAGTGAGTCAAAATCGAGCCACTGCGCTCCAGCCTGGGTGACAGGGTGAGACCTGTCTCCAAAAGAGAAAAAAAGAAAGAAATTGTTCATCTCTGTGGAGGCCTGTGCTTTTGAGAAGCAGATAAGGGAAAGGCCCTGAAAATGACTGTTCTCACCAGCTCTTTAAATTGGTGTGACAGCACACCTTTCCAAAATCAGAGAACGGGAACCATCATTGACTGAGCCCAGCTCCGTCCTACGCATCATGTGCGGGCTGTTACCGCTTATCCCATCTGGTCATCATGAAAATGTGCAGTGTCGTTGATTTGAGTTTGCAGTCCAGGAACCTGAGACTGATAGATAGAAAAGAAATTACACAGCCGGGCACTGTGGCTCACGCCTGTAATCCCAGCTCTTTGGGAGGCCAAGGCAGGTAGATCACTTGAGGTCAGGAGTTTGAGACCAGCCTGGCCAAAAAGGTGAAACCCCGTCTCTACTAAAAATACAAAAATAGGCCGGGCGCGGTGGCTCATGCCTGTAATCCCAACAACTTTGGGAGGCTGAGGCGGTGGATCACCTGAGGTCGGGAGTTCAAGACCAGCCTGACCAACATGGAGAAACCCTGTCTCAACTAAAAATACAAAATTAGCTGGGCGTGGTGGCACATGTCTGTAATCCCAGCTACTTAGGAGGCTGAAGCAGGAGAATCACTTGAACCTGGGAGGCAGAGGGTGCAGTGAGCCGAGATCGTGTCATTGCACTCCAGCCTGGGCAATGAGCAAAACTCCATCTCAAAAATAAAATAAATAAAAATAAGCTTGGCATGGTGGCAGGCACCCGTAATCCCAGCTACTTGGGAGGCTGAGGCAGGAGAATCGCTTGAACCTGGGAGGTGGGGGTTGCAGTGAGCCAAGATTGTGCCATTGCACTCCATCCTGGGTAACAAGAGCAAAACTCTGTCTCAAAAAAAAAAAAAAAAAATTAGCCAGGCACGGTGGTGCAATCCTGTAGTGCCAGCTACTCAGGAGGCTGAGGCAGGAGAATCACTTGAACCTGGGAGGCAGAGGCTGTAGTGAGCCGAGATCGTGCCACTGCACTCCAGCCTGGGTGACAGAGGGAGACTCCATTTCAAAAAAAAAAAAAAAAAAAAAAAAACAGTGTGGTGACTCACCTCCTGTAATCCCAGCACTTTAGGCGGCTGAGGTAGGATCACCTGAGGTCAGGAGTTCGAGACTAGCCTATTCAACATGGTGAAACCCTGTCTCTACTAACAATAGAAAATTGAGCTGGACATGGTGGTGGCCACCTGTAATCCCAGCTACTCAGGAGGCTGAGGCAGGAGAATTATTTGAACTTGGGAGGCAGAGGTTGCAGTGAGTGGAGATTGGGTGACAGAGCGAGACTCCGTCTCAGAAAAAAAAAGAAAATAAAGGAAAAAAAAAGGAAATCACGCAGTAGTTACACTGTAAGTAACAAATGGCAGAGACAGAATGTGAACCCAGGACAGTCTGACCCCAGAGCATCTCCTCTTTCCCTACAAGAAATAGCATAGGTGCTGGAAAATGACAGCGGGGTTTTCTCCAGCATCTTCATCCTGACACCTTCGCTTTGTCCCTGGGAAGCACCTTCATTTTTTGTTGGGAGGTTTCCTATGAAAGCATAAAACACAGGGAAAAAGATAGGTTTCCTATAAAAAATTAAAAAAATACAGGCTACTAACAAAAAGTTCAGCTGGAGAGCTATTTTACAAGCAAAGGGATCCTTGCTCCTAAATGTTTTTTATCAGGTATGGAGAAAAGTCACATCCCCTTCTGCATCTCCCTTACATTATCCTCCTGGAAACCACTAGTTACTGAGGAGCCCGCAGAGGGTCTCAGGTCTCATGGGTCACAGCACTTTGGAGGTGAAAACAGATGCAATGCTGCCACCTGCTGTTGCGAGAGGGAAGTGCCCGGCAGTTCTGCAGGTGCAAGGACGCAGGTCAGGGTAGTAGAGACTCGGGAGTCCGCTGCTTCCCTGCCGAGCAGCTGTTGCTCCTGTGGCTTCTCAGAGCAGCTCAAAGAGCACGTGGGGGCGGAGACAGAGCCCCTCTGAGAGGGTCCAGCCACCACAGAGCAGGTGTTGCATAATGAAGGGCTGTTGCCGGGCACGATGGCTCACACCTGTAATCCCAGCATTTTGGGAGGCTGAGGTGGGCGGATAAGGAGGTCAAGAGATCGAGACCATCCTGGCCAACATGGTGAAACCCTGCCTCTACTGAAAATAGAAAAATTAGCTGGGCATGGTGGCGCTCTCCTGTAGTCTCAGCTACTCAGGAGGCTGGGGCAGGAGAATCGCTTGAACCTGGGAGGCTAAGGTTGGAGTCGGCTGAGATCGCACCACTGCACTCCAGCCTGGGAGACAGAGAATCCGTCTCAAAAGGAAGGAAGGAAGGAAGGAAAGGAGGAAGGGAGGAAGCGAGGGAGGGCTGTCATCTGGCTGCGCAGATGCTCAGAAACCTCCCACTGCCCTGCCTGGACCACAGAGGATTTCAGCCTGGGCTATGTCTTCCTGGGCCCCCAACCCTGGCTCCATTGACTGCAGTCTGGCTGGAGTGAGAGTACCACAGACTGGGGCAGGAAAAGGCTGTCTGTGTCCCTAGAAACAGTGTCGCACTGTGGCCAAAGCATGGGTTCTAGAGCCAGACTGCCCAAGACTGAAAACCACTGTATGCCTCTAACTCCTTTGCCTCCGTGTCCTCCGTACAATCAAGCTGATCACACTTCCTTCGGAGTGTTCCTGGACGCAGAGGATGTCTGTGCATACAAAGCCTTTGGAAGAATGCCTTGGCCTGCAGGAAGCACGAATGGAGGTTGGCTACTGCTCTGAACATCCCTGCTCCTCTAGGCCCTTGTCTAGTGGTGCAGGGCTGCTCAGCCATCTTCTGCTTCTCCTTCTCTCCCTCCCTCCCTCCAGGAAAGGAAAGCCCGAAGGCAGGGGCCAGAGGCCTCTTTACTCCCTGGAAGCCTCGTGAGAAAGAATGTGGTAAGACACAGCTGTCAGGCACCTGCTCGTCACACTGCTGGCCCAAGAGCAGCGCCGCAGGCGGGAAGAGTGGGGCCCCGAGTCACCCCTCCCTAGCTACATGACCCCGGCACAGCACCCACCTCACTGAGCCCCCCTTTCCCCACAGCACCGCCATCTCCTAGAGTGGTAAGGACCCAACAAGATCATTCCTGCCTGCTGCTTAACCCAGTGCCTGGCACGCAGTAAGAGCCCCAAAAGTGTAGCTACTGTTATTGTCTCTTACTGTCTCTGTGCCTTTGGCCCTGCTGCTCCTTGCTGGAAATGCCTTTCCTCTCCCACCTCTCTCCTGGAAAACTTCTGGGCATCTTTTGGAGTTGGAGGTAGATGATTTTTTTTTTTTTTTTTTTTTTTTTTTTTTTTGATATGGGGTCTTGCTCTGTCACCAGGCTGGAGTGCAATGGCATGATCTCAGCTCACTGCAACCTCCACCTCCCTGGTTCAAGTGATTCTCCTGCCTCAGCTTCTGGAGAGGCTGAGACTACAGGTGCACGTCACCATGCCCAGCTAATTTTTGTATTTTTAGTAAAGATGGGGTTTCACTGTGTCGGTCAGGATAGTCTCAATCTCTTGACCTCATGATCCGCCCGCCTCAGCCTCCCAAAGTGTTGGGATTTCAGGTGTGAGCCACTGTGCCCTGCCTGGAGGTAGATGATTCTTCCTCATCAAAGCCTCCCCTGCCTCCCGAGAGGAGCCCGTGCCCCGTTGCACGTACCCTCATGGCAGCACATCTCCACCTCGCTGCAGCCCTGCGTGCAGGAGCCCAGTAGCTGAAACTCCACTGGTCAGCCTTGCCAAAGGGCCATGGGCTCCTCCAGGACAGGGATGGGCCTCTGTCTCCCCAGAATCAGACTCCTTCCAGGTACATGACAAGTTGCTCAACATATACTTGATAAATCAGTTGATGAGAGAAATGAGTGGGCTCTCAGGTCAGACAGTCCAGCCCACGGTGGGCTGAATCCTCGCCCTCTACTGCCCAGAGACAGGCTGGGGCTGCCGGTGACACTGAAATCAGAATGCGTGGTGGGCAGTGCCAAACCCCGACTGGGGAGCTGCTGTCGTGTGTGTCTAGCACTAACGGAAGAGAAAGCAGAGGGAGAATGCTAAAGTTGTCTTTCCAGGAGCTCACCTGCCTCTCTCTTTTCTTTGAGATTCTCCATGTAGTTGGCTTTCCTCAGTTCTCCAATGATACCCTTGTTGGCATCGTCCAAGGCCTGTGGATGGTAGAGGGAGCTTAACCCCTGTGTTTGGCACCTACACCATTAATTTACCCCATGCAGATCAATCCCAGAAGGCAGGGCTCTGGTGGAAACCTACCAGCCTCAGTTTCCCTCTGGCCCCTCCAACAACCTCTAGTCTCAGGTTAATCTGCACTTACTGACTCAGAAGGATCCACACCAAATTGTGTCAGATACATGACTGTGAGTCCATCAAACACATTTCTCTTGGGCTTAGGCATGTATTGGGAGCTGTGTCTATCTACTCATTTCTACCTTTAGATAATCCACCTAAAGCTGCTTTAGGCTTCTGTCAATGCAAAAATACAATCCAAACCTGCAAACACTCAGCATGGCAGCGCTGAAGGGACCCAGAAACACACCAAGGCGACAGGCTGGGGCTGACCTGCCTTTAGCGGGGCCTTCCAGGATGTCTGCAGTTTCCCCAACTCAAGTGAGCAATCCATAGGGGCCTAGAGCCCAGCCTGTGAGCTCTGGAGGGCAGGTCTTGCCTTCCTGCTCACAGCAGGCCTGTGAGTGGCACTGACAGCACCAGCTACCCGCAGTGGCGTCTACCAAGCAGCTCCAGGGTCTGGACGCACTCCCTCCCCTTGAGACTTCCTGCCTGGGGCTGCCAATCCAGGAGGGTGAGGGGTCAGGGGCCTGGTCCCATGAGGAGTCACTGAGGGTCACAGGTACCTTCTCTCTGCTCCTAACTCTTCAAACCACTGCCTAGCGTTCAAGGTGATCTCAAATCCTCCTTGCTGGGAAACCCTCCAGCTCTGCCTCCCAGCTGGGGCTTTCTCACTCTGAATTCCCCTATTCCCCTGTGGTGCTGGTTATGAACCAGGGTTTGAGCTTTGTAATTTTTTTTTTTTTTTTTTTTTTAAGAGACAGGGTTGGCCAGGCGCAGTGGCTCACGCCTATAATCCCAGCACTTTGGGAGGCCAAGGCGGGTGGATCACGAGGTCAACAGATCGAGACCATCCTGGTCAACATGGTGAAACCCCGTCTCTACTAAAAATGCAAAAATTAGCTGGGCATGGTGGCACATGCCTGTAGTCCTAGCTACTCGGGAGGCTCAGGCAGGAGAACTGCTTGAACCCAGGAGGCGGAGGTTGAGGTGAGCCGAGATCTCTCCATTGCACTCCAGCCTGGGCAACAAGAGCGAAATTCCGTCTTAAAAAAAAAAAAAAAAAAGAGAGAGAGAGGGTCTTGCTATGTTGCTCAGGCTAGTCTAGAACTCCATCCTCCCGCCCTCAGCCTCCCAAAGTGCTGGGATGACAGGTGTGAGCCACTATGTCCAGACTTTTTGCTGAAATCTTCTTACGGGCCAGGACCATGACCGTACACCTTTGGGCTTGGTAGCCTGGAGCCAGTCTACACTCGGTGAATATTTCCTGAACAGAACTGCCATGCTCCGTCTACAGGGCAATCACATGGAAGAGTCAAAGTATGTCCGGCAGAGCTTCCGTGAGGTGGGTGCTCTTCCTCTGGAAGCCAGAGCTGGGAGCATGGTGTATATGACGAGGACAACAATGTGACAGGCCTGGGCTTCCCTGGGCCGTGTGGTGGCAGAGGATAGACTGCGTCTGCTGCACTCTCTTGGGCATGTTTTTTCCACCATGAGAGGGCAGCGTTAGCCTCACCACAGCCCTCACAAACAGGTCACCATGAACCTGCCTCCCAAAGCACAGAGGAGATCAGGTTACTTCTCTGCTGTCCGCAGCCCTTCAAGTCCAGGCTGGTGTGCTGACTGTCTGGGGCTCGGAACAGCCCACCCCCGCCATCAGGAACCCCCCATCTCTTGGACCCAGGCCAGGCTCTCTCTTCGGCCATGAGTGCCGGCCACCGGCCTCCCACGTCTTTAGTATACTTGCTCCAACTCTATCCTTGTCCTTCAGAGCACAGCATGAGGTCTTCCTCTAACTGGGAGTATCCTGAGCTTTCACCTCTCAGGGTCCCTGCTCCCCTTCCCTGGTGCCTGCAGACCCCAGACTGGTCCCTGAGGCCATACCCTTTTGCTGCCCACAAGTTATGCAATCTGGCTTCTTTCAACCACAGCACAAGCTCCCCGAAGACATGGGCCCCATTTACTTCACTCCAGCAGATACTTCCTACACTCCAGCTGTGTGCCAGGGGTGCTCTGGAATTTGGCTGTGGAAAGGGCTTAGGAAGCCACGTGGTCAGGAGCGGGAGGAGGAGGCCTGGGAGTGTGCGCATCTGTGAGGTCGGTGTGCGGACTTCCCTGAGCTTGTGCAGCTACCTGGATGCACTGGGAGTGTGGGTGGAGTGGGGAGCCCAGAGCACCTCCGAGCTCCTCCCTGGTTTCACCCCTGGTCTCTGCCTCCTGACACAGTCTAGGCCAGCACTATTCAAGACATTTCTGTGACAATGGGAATATTCTAGATCTGTATTATGTAGTACCCACAGGCCAATGTGGCTATTAATGACTTGAAATATGGCTAGTGTGGCTCAGAATTTTACATTTTATTTTATTATTTTATTTTTTTGAGACGAAGTCTTGCTGTCACCCAGGCTGGAGTGCAGTGGCATGATCTTGGTTCAGTGTAACCTCCACCTCTCAAGTTCAAGCAATTCTCCTGCCTCAGCCTCTTTAGTAGCTGGGATTACAGGCACATGCCACCACACTCAGCTAATATTTGTATTTGTATTTTTAATTTTATTTATTTTTTTCTTTTTGAACTGCCCTCACCCAACCAATATTTGTATTTTCGGTAGAGACGTGGTGAAAACCAGCCTGGTTGGTCAGGCTGGCTCAAACTCCTGACCTCAGGTGATCTGCTCCTTCAGCCTCCTGAACTGCTGGGATTACAGGCATGAGCCACCGAGCCTGGCCCTATTTACTTGTTTCAATTTTTCTTTTCTTTTCTTTTTTTTTTTTTTTTTGAGACAGAGTCTCGCTTTGTCACCAAGACTGGAGTACAGTGACGTGATGTCGGCTCACTGCAACCTCTGCCTCCTGGGTTCAAGCGATCCTTCTGCCTCAGCTTCCGGAGTAGCTGAGACTACAGCCATGTGCCATCACATCCAGCTAATTTTTTGTATTTTTAGTAGAGACAGAGTTTCGCCACATTGGCCTGGCTTGTCTCAAACTCCTAACCTCAAGTGATCTGCCCACCTTGGCTTCCCAAAGTACTGGCATTACAGACGTGAGTGACCGTGCTCAGCCTACTTTTAACTAACTTTACTTTTTTTTTTTTTGAGACGGAGTATCGCTCTTGTTACCCAGGCTGGAGTGCAATGGCGCGATCTCGGCTCACCGCAACCTCCACCTCCTGGGTTCAGGAAATTCTCCTGCCTCAGCCTCCTGAGTAGCTGGGATTACAGGCACATGCCACTATGCCCAGCTAATTTTTTTTATTTTTAGTAGAGACGGGATTTCACCATGTTGACCAGGATGGTCTCGATCTCTCGACCTCGTGATCCACCCACCTCAGCCTCCCAAAGTGCTGGGATTACAGGCTTGAGCCACCGCGCCCGGCCTTTTAACTAACTTTACTAAGTAGCCACATGTGGCTAGCAGCTGCCTCCTTGGGCAATGGAAGTCTAGGCAATTACAAGTGCACAACGTGGACTTTGATGGGGAACACAGTGAGGATGTAAAAGCCAGATGAGAGGGCTCCTCACCCAGACTCGGGTCAGAGAAGGCCATCTTGAAGAGGGGACATCTATGCTGACACCTAAAGGCTGACTGGGGGTTAGCCAGGTGAAGGAGGTAGCAAGGGAAGGTTAGAACATTCCAGGCCGAGACAACAGCATATGTTACCAGGTATAAGAAAGCTGTTCAGGTGGGGTATGGTGGCTCATGCCTGTAATCCCAACACTTTAAAAGGTGAGACAGGAGGATCACTTGAGCCTGGGAGCTCAAGACCAGCCTGGGCAGTATAATGAGAGCTCATCTCTACAAAAAATAAAAATGAAAACTATCAGCCAGGTATGGTGGCCCACATCTGTAGTCCCAGATTCTTATCTTTTGAGCCCAGAGATCAAGGCTGCAGTGAGCTGTGGTCACAACGCTGCAATCTAGCCTGGGTGACAGAGAAAGACCTTGTCTCAAAAAAAAAAAAAAAAAAAAGAAAGAAAGAAAGAAAAGAAAAAAGAAAGCCTGTTTAGGAAGACAGAAAGCTGGTATTGGCTGGAGCTGGAACGCAAGGCGGTGGGGGTTGGGACCTGCCTGGCAGGAAGGCTGCAGAGGCCCACGGGGAGAGCTCACCCAATGCCTTCCTTCCCCTGTGGGAAAAAGCCAGGACCAGAGGCACCCAGGAAGCAATAAAGGGTTTAGGCAAGAGAATGAGGAATCACGCTGGATTTTTTTTGTCTCCTGGAGGAGGTAGTATTTTCCAAACTGCAAGTCCTAAGGTCAATTTAGACCAGGGGTCTCCAGCCAATGGGCCACCGACTGGTCCATGGCCTCTTAGGAACCAGGCCACACAGCAGGAGGTGAGTGGAGGGCAGCAGCAAGCATTACTGCCTGAGCTCCACTGTCAGATCAGCAGTGGCGTTAGATTCTCACAGGAGGGAGAACGCTACGGTGAACTGCACACGTGAGGGACCTATGTTGCACGCTCCTCATGAGAATCTAATGTCTGATGATCTGAGGTGGAACAGTTTCATCCCAAAACCATTTCCCTCACCACTGGTCCATGGGAAAATTGTCTTCCACAAAACTGGTCCCTGGTGCCAAAAAGGTTGGGGACTGCTGATAAAAGAAAATGAGGGCTGGGGGCCAGACGCGGTGGCTCATGCCTGTAATCACAGCACTTTGGGAGGCCAAAGCAGATGGATCATGAGGTCAGGAGTTTAAGACCAGCCTGCCCAACATGGTGAAACCCTGTCTCTACTAAAAATACAAAAAGATTAGCTGAGTGTGGTGGCGCCCTCCTGTAATCCCAGCTACTCAGGAGGCTGAGGCAGGAGAACTGCTTGTACTTGGGAGGTGGAGGTTACAGTGACCTGAGATCATGCCACTGCACTCCAGCCTGGGTGACGGAGTGAAACTCTGAGCAAAAAGAAAATGAGGGCTGGGTACAGTGGCTCAGTCTCAGCACTTTGGAAGCCCAAAGCAGGAGGATCACTGGAGTCCAGGAGTTTGAGACCAGCCTGAATAACAGAAAGACCCTGACTCTACAAAAATAAAATATTAGCTGGGGATGGTGACATGCATCTGTAGTCCCATCTAGATGGGAGGCTAAGGTACGAGGATTGCCTGAGCCCAGGAGTTCGAGGCTACAGTAAGCTATGATCTCACCACTGCACTCAGCCTGTGTGACAGAGAGACACTCTGCCTAAAAAGAAAAAGTAGAGCCGGGCACGGTGGCTCAAGCCTGTAATCCCAGCACTTTGGGAGGCCGAGGCGGGTGGATCACGAGGTCAAGAGATCGAGACCATCCTGGTCAACATGGTGAAACCCCGTCTCTGCTAAAAATACAAAAAAATTAGCTGGGCATGGTGGTGCGTGCCTGTAATCCCAGCTACTCAGGAGGCTGAGGCAGGAGAATTGCCTGAACCCAGGAGGCGAAGGTTGCGGTGAGCCAAGATCACGCCATTGCACTCCAGCCTGGGTAACAAGAGCGAAACTCCGTCTCAAAAAAAAAAAGAAAAAAGAAAAAGAAAAAGAAAAAATAACACGCCAGGCACAGCGGCTCAGGTGTAATCCCACCACTTTGGAAGGCCGAGGCAGGTGGATCATGAGGTCAAGAGTTCAAGACCAGCCTGGCCATATGGCGAAACCCTCTCTCTACCAAAATACAAAAATTAGCTGGGTGTGGTGGCACGTGCCTGTAGTCCCAGCTACGCAGGAGGCTGAGGCAGAAGAATCACTTGAACCCGGGAGGCAGAGGTTGCAGTGAGCTGAGATAGGGCCACTGCACTCCAGCTTAGGCGACAGAAAGAGACTCTGTCTCCCTGGCCGGGCGCGGTGGCTCACGCCTGTAATCCCAGCACTTTGGGAGGCCGAGGCGGGTGGATCACGAGGTCAAGAGATCGAGACCACCCTGGTCAACATGGTGAAACCCCGTCTCTACTAAAAATACAAAAAATTAGCCGGGCATGGTGGCGCATGCCTGTAATTCCAGCTACTCAGGAGGCTGAGGCAGGAGAATTGCCTGAACCCAGGAGGCGGAGGTTACGGTGAGCCGAGATCGCGCCATTGCACTCCAGCCTGGGTAACAAGAGCGAAACTCTGTCTCAAAAAAAAAAAGAGACTCTGTCTCAAAAACAGAAAAAAAAAAAAAAAGAAAAAAAAGAAAAAAGAAAATGAAAATAAGAAAATAAGACTAGGCACAGTGGCTCATGCCTGTAATCCCAGCACTTTGGGAGACCGAGGCTGGTGGATCCCCTGAGGTCAGGAGTTCAAGACCAGCCTGACCAATACAGTGAAACCACAAAAAATTAGCCAGGCATGGTGGCAGATGCCTGTAATCCCAGCTACTCGGGAGGTTGAGGCAGGAGAATTACTTGAACCCAGGAGGCGGATGCTGTGGTGAGCCAAGATCATGCCACTGCACTCTAGCCTGGGCAATAAGAGCAAGACTCCATCTCAAAAAAAAGAAAGAAAGAGGCCGGGCGCGGTGGCTCAAGCCTGTAATCCCAGCACTTTGGGAGGCCGAGGCGGGCGGATCACGAGATCGAGAGATCGAGACCATCCTGGTCAACATGGTGAAACCCCGTCTCCACTAAAAATACAAAAAAACTAGCTGGGCGTGGTGGCACGTGCCTGTAATCCCAGCGACTTAGGAGGCTGAGACAGGAGAATTGCCTGAGCCCAGGAGGCGGAGGTTGCGGTGAGCCGAGATCGCGCCATTGCACTCCAGCCTGGGTAACAAGAGCGAAACTCCGTCTCAAAAAAAAAAAAAAAAAAAAAAAAAAAAAAAAAAAAAAAAAAGAAAGAAAGAAAGAAAAAGAAAAAAAAAGAAAATTGGCCAGGTGCGGTGGCTCACATCTGTAATCCCAGCACTTTGGGAGGCCGAGGCAGGTGGATCACGAGGTGAAGAGATTGAAACCATCCTAGCCACGGTGAAACCCCATCTCTACTAAAAATACAAAAATTAGCTGGCGTGGTAGTGCACACTTGTAGTCCCAGCTACTTGGGAGGATGAGGCAGAAGAATCACTTGAACCCAGGAGGCAGAAGTTGCAGGGAGCCAAGATCGCACCACTGCACTCCAGCCTGGTGACATAGCGAGACTCCATCTCAAAAACAAACAAAAAAACAAAAATTATGGCCGGGAGTGGTGGCACGTCCCTGTAATCCCAACTACTCAGGAGGCTGAGGCAGGAGAATCACTGGAATCCGAGAGGCAGAAGTTGCGGTGAGCTGAGATCACGCCATTGCACTCCAGCCTGGGCAACAAGAGCAGAACTTTGACTCAAAAATAAATAAATAAATAAATGGCTGTGAGGCTGGGCACGGTGGCTCACGCCTGTAATCCCAGCACTTTTGGGAGGCAGAGGCAGGTGGATAACCTGAGGTCAGGAGTTCAAGACCAGCCTGGCCAACATGGTGAAACCTCACCTCTACTAAAAATACAAAAATTGACCAAGCGTGGTGGCTCACACCTGTAATGCCAGCATGTTGGGAGGCAGAGGCAGGCAGATCACGAGGTCAGGAGTTTGAGACCAGCCTGACCAACATAGTGAAACCCCATCTCTACTAAAAGTACAAAAATTAGCTGGGCATGGTAGTACGTGCCTGTAGTCCCAACTACTCAGGAGGCAGAGGCAGGAGAATCGCTGGAACCCGAGAGGCAGAGGTTGCAGTGAGCCGAGATTTTGACACGACACTCCAGTCTGGGGAACAGAGTGAGACTCTGCCTCAAAACAACAACAACAAACCAGCTGTGGAATGGCTGCCCAAGCAGGCCAAGAGGGAACTGAGAGCCTGGCCTCCCGACCCCAATCCCGACACCCAAAGCCCGCTGGGTGGGAAGGCTCACGCTGATGATGGCCTGCTGCGCCTCGTTGTTATGCACAAGCTTCGCTCTCTCCAGGGCCTTCTCAAAATTGTTCACGGCCGACTCAAAGTCCCTCAGCTTCACTGGAGAACAAGGGGAGAAGGCACAGCACAGGTAGAGTGTGACAACGTGTGGTGCACGATGGAAGCTCTGGCTGCCCGCCCAGTGCCAGGGCCATCAGAAGCTTGTGTGAGCTGTAGTCAGCCCCGGGCCCCAGGCAGCATCACTAAGCTGCTCAGCATCATCCCTTCCACCATGTTCCCAGCTGTGTCACTGAGGACCAGGACCGAGGAACCTGGGCCTTGCATTTCAGGTCATTTGAAGGGGTTTGTGAGAGAAGGGCACTGTGGGGCAGGCTAGTGTACGCATTATGTGTCTCTAAGAGTGCAGGAGAAAACCATATCCTGCCCCATCTTCAGGCTGTTCCAGAAGAAAAAATTCTTTTTTTTTTCTTTTTTTGAGGTGGAGTTTCGATCTTATTGCCTAGGCTGGAGTGCAATGGTGCGATCTTGGCTCACTGCAACCTCCGCCTCCTGAGTTCTAGCGATTCTCCTTCCTCAGCCTCTCAAGTAGCTGGGATTACAGGCATGCACCACCACGCCTGGTAAATTTTGTTTTTTTTAGGAGAGACGGGGTTTCATCCTCCTGACCTCAGGTGATCCGCCCAACTCAGCCTCCCAAAGTGCTGGGATCACAGGCGTGAGCCACCACTTGGCTGGAAATTCATATCTTTTAAATGGTCATTCATTTTTTTCAAAAGTGATTTGCAGACCAAACAAAGCACGGAGGCTGGATGTGATCCATGGTCCAGCTGCTGGAACCGTGGCTGTCTTAGAGTCCAGGCCCCCCACTCAGGTATGATCTGAACCAAGAGAAAACACAGCTCACCTGGGCTCTCACAGCCAATTAGGGCTGGAGCTGAGAATAAAATGATTAACAGATTGATTGAGAAATTGATTTGTGTCCTCAGTGCTTCTTTTTTTTTTTTTTTTTTTTTTTTTTTTCAGCCAGAGTCTCACTCTGACACCCAGGCTGGAGTGCAGTGGCACAATCTCAGCTCATTGCAACCTCCCCTTTCTGGGTTCAAGTGATTCTCCTGCCTCAGCATCCCGAATAGCTAGGACTACAGGCAAGTGCCACCACACCCTGCTAATTTTTTGTAGGACAGTGTTTCACCATGTTAGCCAGGATGGTCTCCATCTCCTGACCTTGTGATCCACCCGCCTCAGCCTCCCAAAGAGCTGGGATTACAGGCATGAGCCACTGTGCCTGGCCTCATTTAAAAAAATTAAATACATAGACAAAGAAAAAAAATTAAATACGTAGGTCAGGCCTAGCACTATGGCTCACGCCTGTAATCCCAGTACTTTGGGAGGCCAAGGTGGGCGGATTGCTTGAGGTCAGGAGTTTAAGACCAGCCTGACCAACATGGTGAAATCCTATCTCTACTCAAAATATAAAAGTTAGCCAGGCATGGTGGCAGGCAACTAGAATCCCAGCTAGTCGGGAAGCTGAGGCAGGAGAATCACTTGAACCTGGGAGGCGGAGGTTACAGTGAGCCAAGATCACACCATTGCACTCCAGCCTGTGCAACAGAGCAAGACTCTGTCTCAAAATAATTAATTAATTAATTAAAAATAAATACCTACCTACATACATACATAGGCCAGGTGCGGTGGCTCACACCTGTAATCCCAGCACTTTCGGAGGCTGAGGCAGGCAGATCACTTAAACCCAGGAGTTCAAGACCAGCCTGGGCAACATAGTGAGACCCCATCTTTACCAAAAATACAAAATTAGCTGGGTATGGTACCTCATGCATGTAATCCCAGCTACTTGGGAGGCTGAGATGGGAGGATCCCTTGAGCCCAGAAGGTCAAGGTTGCAGTGAGCTGAGATCGCACGGCTGCACTCCAGCCTGGGTGACAGAGTGAGACCCTGTCTCAAAAAACATATACATATATATACACACACAAACACACACACACACACACACCCCGACATACATACACACACACAAATTTAATTAAATTAATTAAATTAAAAGAGACAGAGTCTAACCATGTTGCTCAACCTGGTCTCAAACTCCTGGCCTCAAGCAATCCTCTATCCTGGCCTCCCAAAGTGCTGGGATTACAGGTGTGAACCACCACACCTGGCTAAGAGCTTCACTTCAAGAAGAAAGAAGAAAGTGCTTAACAGCCACTGCCATCTTTTTTTTTGAGATGGCATCTGACTCTGTCGCCAGGCTGCAGTGCAGTGGCATGATCTTTGCTCACTGCAAACACCACCTCCTGGGTTCAAGCGATTCTCCTGCCTCAGCCTCCTGAGTAGCTGGGATTACAGTCGCCCGCCACTACACCTGGCTAAATTTTGTATTTTTAGTAGAGATGGGGTTTCATCATGTTGGCCAGGATGGTCTCGATCTCCTGACCTCATGATCCGCCCTCCTTGCCTCCCAAAGTGCTGGGATTACAGGTGTGAGCCACCGCACATGGCCACCACTGCTTTCTTTTACAATTGAGTATATGTAAGATCTACCTTCCTCCTAAACACTGCTTTGGGACTCATGGGGAAAGGAAGCCCTTGTGTTCATAAGTCAGATTGTAAAAGGCCATCGTAACCGGGCTCGGTGGCTCACGCCTGTAATCCCAGCACTTTGGAAGGCCGAGGTGGGTGGATCACGAGGTCAGGAGATCAATACCAGCCTGGGCAACATGGTGAAACCCCATCTCTACTAAAAATACAAAAATTAGCCTATTAATCCCAACTACTTGGGAGACTGAGGCAGAAAATTGCTTGAACCTGGGAGGTAGAGGTTGCAGTGAGCCGAGATCGCACTGCTGCACTCCAGCCTGGGTGACAGAGCGAGACTCCATCTATTTTTAAAAAAAAAAAAGCCGGCCGGGCGCGGTGGCTCAAGCCTGTAATCCTAGCACTTTGGGAGGCCAAGGCGGGTGGATCACGAGGTCAAGAGATTGAGACCATCCTGGTCAACATGGTGAAACCCCGTCTCTACTAAAAATACAAAAAATTAGCTGGGCATTGTGGCGTGTGCCTGTAATCCCAGCTACTCAGGAGGCTGAGGCAGGAGAATTGCCTGAACCCGGGAGGCGAGGTTGCAGTGAGCCGAGATCGCGCCATTGCACTCCAGCCTGGGTAACAAAAGCGAAACTCTGTCTCAAAAAAAAAAAGCCAAAAATTGAGGGGTGGGGTCAGGGGAGGGATAGCAGGGGATGAGGGGATTAGGGAAGGATAACATTAGGAGAAATACCTAATGTAGATGACGGGGTGATGGATGCAGCAAACCACCATGGCATGTGTATACCTATATAACAAACCTGCAGGTTCTGCACATGTACCCCAGAACTTGAAGTATAATAAATAATTGTTTTTTAAATGCCAAAAATTAGCTGGGTGTGATAGTGGGCACCTGTAATCCCAGCTACTCAGCAAGCTGAGACCAGAGAATTGCTTGAACCAGGGAGGTAGAGGTTGCAGTGAGCCAAGATTGCATCATTGCACTCCAGCCTGGGCAACAAGAGCAAAACTCCATCTCTAAAAAAAAAAGTACCGCCGGGTGCGGTGGCTCAAGCCTGTAATCCCAGCACTTTGGGAGGCCGAGGCGGGTGGATCACGAGGTCGAGAGATCGAGACCATCCTGGTCAACAAGGTGAAACCCCGTCTCTACTAAAAATACAAAAAGTTAGCTGGGCATGGTGGCGCGTGCCTGTAATCCCAGCTACTTAGGAGGCTGAGGCAGGAGAATTGCCTGAGCCCAGGAGGCGGAGGTTGCGGTGAGCCGAGATCGCGCCATTGCACTCCAGCCTGGGTAACAAGAGCGAAACTCCGTCTCAAAAAAAAAAAAAAAAAAAAAAAAAAAGTACCAAGGCAGGAGAAACACTGCTCAATATACGGGAAGTGTTTTGAGGATGACATGATGCTGTCTGGGTCTCCAGCTGAGATCCTCAAGGGCAGAGGCAGGCTCAAGCTGCCCCAACCCCTAATCAAGCTTTGCTTAAAGTAGGCACTTACCATGGGCTGGTCAAAATGGAGTGGTTTATCCCCACTCTCAGAATGATCTGGGAAGAAAAGCACTGGGATGGCAAACTCAGTCCACAGGACTTCCAGCCCTAGGGTAAGCTGGGCCTGAAAGCTGGGAAAGGCAGGGTGGTCATCTCTGAGCCCATACCTTGTGCCTGGGCCACCAGAACACTGGCATTCAGTTGCCACTCAATGTCCCCTTCCTCCTCGGCACACTGCTGGGACTTCTCGCCATAATTCTGGGCCTGCTGGGCCTGGTCCAGCTCCAAGTAGCAACGGCCAATCTCATGGAACAGCCAGGTCTTCTCCAGGGTGGTTTTTGCCAGAGGGATCTTTTCTTCCCAGCTAGGGACATAAATAACCAGGGTTAACTTCTTGACCCAAAACCATACACTTAGGCCACAGGATCCCAAGGCTTCCTGCTGGGTGATGGAATAAAACTTACTCTCCAACTACCAGTTCTTTTAGATACAAGGGTGGAATTAATCAGCATAAAGATATTTGAAGACTACCAAGCCAGGTGCAGTGGCTCTTGCCTGTAATCCCAGCACTTTGGGAGGCCGAGATGGGCAGATCACTTGAGGTCAGGAGTTCAAGACCAGACTGGCCAGCTTGGTGAAACCTCATCTCTACTAAAACACAAAAATTAGCTGGGCGTGGTGGTGCACACCTGTAGTCCCAGCTACTCTGGAGGCTGAGACAGGAGAATCGCTTGAACCCAGGAGGAGGAGACTGCAGTAAGCTGAGACATGCCACTGCACTCCAGCCTGGATGACAGAGTGAGACTCCATCTCAAAAAAACAAAAAACCAAAAACAAAGGAAAGAAGACTACTGAAACTGTTTTGGTAACATCCACAGAATGTGGAATTTAATATAACAGTTGAGGCTGACATGGTGGTTCATGTCTCTAATCCTAGCACTTTGGGAGGCTGAGGTGGGCAGATCACCTAAGGTCAGGAGTTTGAGACCAGCCTGGCCAACATAGTGAAACCCTGTCACTACTAAAAATACAAAAATTAGCCAGGCATGGCGGCAGGTGCCTATAGTCCCAGCTACTCAGCAGGCTGAGGCAGAAAAATCTCTTGAACCCAAGAGGTAGAGGCCGCAGTGAGCCAAGATTGTACCACTGCACTCCAGCCTGGGCAACAAAGTGAGAGTCTGTCTTAAAAAAAAAAAAAAAAAGCCGGGTGCGGTGGCTCAAGCCTGTAATCCCAGCACTTTGGGAGGCCGAGGCGGGTGAATCACGAGGTCAAGAGATCGAGACCATCCTGGTCAACGTGGTGAAACCCCGTCTCTACTAAAAATACAAAAAATTAGCTGGGCATGGTGGCACGTGCCTGTAATCCCAGCTACTAAGGAGGCTGAGGCAGGAGAATTGCCTGAACCCAGGAGGCAGAGGTTGCAGTGAGCCGAGATTGTGCCATTGCACTCCAGCCTGGGTAACAAGAGCGAAACTCCGTCTCAAAAAAAAAAAAAAAAAAAAAAAAAAAAAGGTCAGGGATGGTGACTCATGCCTATAATCCCAGCATTTTGGGAGGCCGAGGCAGGTGGATCATGAGGTCAGGAGT
Organism: Saimiri boliviensis; assembly: GCF_048565385.1. Classification (NCBI taxonomy): domain Eukaryota; kingdom Metazoa; phylum Chordata; class Mammalia; order Primates; family Cebidae; genus Saimiri; species Saimiri boliviensis. The sequence continues at coordinate 47,394,790 of NC_133465.1, read as the reverse complement.
TCAAGACCAGCCTGACCAACATGGTTAAACACCGTCTCTAAAAAAGAAAATAAATAAGATGCAAATAATAAATTAAAAAGATGAAAACAATGTATAAAAACAGCATTTGAAGTAACACAAAAATAGGGCCACATCAATGGAATGTGGAATTTAATACAACAGTTGAGGCTCATGTCTCTAATCTCAGCCACCTGGTGGCTCATGTCTCTAATCTCAGCACTTCGTGAGGGCAATGTAGGCAGATCACCTGAGGTCAAGAGCCCGAGACCAGCCTGGCCAACATGGCGAAACCCCAACTCAACTAAAAATACAAAAATTAGGCTAGGCGTGGTGGCTGACACCTGCAATCCCAGCACTTTGGGAGGCCAAAACGGGTGGATCACAAGGTCAAGAGAGCAAGGCCATCCTGGCCAACATGGTGAAACCCCATCACTACTAAAAATACAAAAATTATCCGGGCGTTTGGCACGTGCCTGTAGTCCCAGCTACTCGGGAGGCTGAGGTGGAAGAATTGCTTGAACCGGGAGGCAGAAGTTGCAGTGAGCCGAGACTGCGCCACTGTGCTCCAGCCTGGTGATACAGCAAGACTCCGTCTCAAAAAAAACAAGCCGGGCGCGGTGGCTCAAGCCTGTAATCCCAGCACTTTGGGAGGCCGAGGCGGGTGGATCACGAGGTCAAGAGATCGAGACCATCCTGGTCAACATGGTGAAACCCCGTCTCTACTAAAGGTGCAAAAAATTAGCTGGGCATGGTGGCGCGTGCCTGTAATCCCAGCTACTCGGGAGGCTGAGGCAGGAGAATTGCCTGAACCCAGGAGGCGGAGGTTGCGGTGAGCTGAGATCGCGCCATTGCACTCCAGCCTGGGTAACAAGAGCGAAACTCCGTCTCAAAAAAAAAAAAAAAAAAAAATTAGCTGGGCATAGTGGCGCGTGCCTGTAATCCTAGCTACTCAGGAGGCTGAGGCAGGAGAATTGCTTGAACCCAGGAGGCGGAGGTTGCGGTGAGCCGAGATCGCGCCATTGCACTCCAGCCTGGGTAACAAGAGCGAAACTCCGTCTCAAACAAAACAAAACAAAACAAAATATTAGGCCAGGTGCAGTGACTCATGCCTGTAATCCCAGCACTTTGGGAGGCTGAGGTGGGTTGATAATGAGGTCAGGAGATTGACACCATCCTGGCCAACATGGTGAAACCCCGCCTCTGGGGGAGAGATCCAAGATGGCTGATCACTAGCAGCTCGGGATTGTAGCTCCCAGTGAAAGCGCAAAGAACGAGAGGACACCACACCTTCACATGAATTCTTGTTGCTCACGCACCAGGAGATTCCCAGCGGAGGAGCCCCACGGGTTGCCAGCGCGACTCTTGTGACCGGCGAGGCGGTTTTGCCGGCGCCTTGGAGCGATGGTTCTTGGTGCAGAGTCAGAAAAGCACCATCAATCTTAACGCCGCTGATTTAGTGGCGCAGTGGGTTGCTCAGATTTCGGCGCTGAGAATCAATAAGTTGGACGTCCACTCAGAAACCCAATTACAAAGACGGTAAATACAAAGACCACAGATGGATAAATTTATAACGAAGGGAAGAAAACAGCCAAAAAAGGCTGAGAATACCCAAGATCAGAATGCCTCTCCCTCAGCAGGGGATCCCAGTTCCTCATCAGCAACGGAACAAGGCTTGATGGAGAATGAGTGTGTTCCAATTACGGAAACAGGCTTCAAAATGTGGATAATGAGAAACTTCTGTGAATTAAAAGAACTTGTTCTAAACCAATCTAAAGTAACTAAGAACTTTGAAAAAAGATTTGACGAAATGTTAACAAGAACACACAATTTAGAGAGGAAAATAAGTGAATTGATGGAGCTGAAAAACACAATACGAGAACTTCGTGAAGTATGCACAAGTTTTTTGTTTTTTTTTTTTTTGAGACGGAGTTTGGCTCTTGTTACCCAGGCTGGAGTGCAATGGCGTGATCTCGGCTCACCGCAACCTCCGCCTCCTGGGTTCAGGCAATTCTCCTGCCTCAGCCTCCTGAGTAGCTGGGATTACAGGCACGCGCCACCATGCCCAGCTAATTTTTTTGTATTTTTAGTAGAGACGGGGTTTCACCATGTTGACCAGGATGGTCTCGATCTCTCGACCTTGTGATCCACCCGCCTCGGCCTCCCAAAGTGCTGGGATTACAGGCTTGAGCCACCGCGCCCGGCCTATGCACAAGTTTTAACAGCCGAATTGATCAAGCAGAAGAAAGGATATCAGAGGTCGAAGACCAACTCAATGAAATAAAACACAAGATTAGAGAAAAAAGGATAAAAAGGAACGAGCAAAGTCTCCAAGAAATATGGGACTATGTGAAAAGACCTAATCTACGCTTGATAGGTGTACCTGAATGTGACGAAGAGAATGAATCCAAGCTGGAAAATATGCTTCAGGACATTATTCAGGAAAATTTTCCCAACCTAGTAAGGCAGGATAATATTCAACTCCAGGTAATACAGAGAACAAACACCACAGAGATATTCCTCAAGAAGAGCAACTCCAAGGCACATAATCGTCAGATTCACCAGGGTTGAAATGAAGGAGAAAATACTAAGGGCAGCCAGAGAGAAAGGTCAGGTTACCCACAAAGGGAAGCCTATCAGACTTACAGCAGATCTCTCAGCAGAAACCCTACAAGCCAGAAGACAGTGGGGACCAATATTCAATATCCTTAAAGAAAAGAACTTTCAACCCAGAATTTCACATCCTGCCAAACTAAGCTTCACAAGTGAAGGAAAAATAAAGTTTTTTGTGAATAAGCAAGCACTCAGAGATTTCATCACCACCAGGCCTGCTTTACAAGAACCACTACACATAGAAAGGAACAAACAGGGCCGGGCACGGTGGCTCAAGCCTGTAATCCCAGCACTTTGGGAGGCCGAGGCGGGTGGATCACGAGGTCAAGAGATCGAGACCATCCTGGTCAACATGGTGAAACCCCGTCTCTACTAAAAATACAAAAAGTTAGCTGGGCATGGTGGTGCGTGCCTGTAATCCCAGCTACTCAGAAGGCTGAGGCAGGAGAATTGTCTGAACCCAGGAGGCGGAGGTTGCGGTGAGCCGAGATCGCACCATTGCACTCCAGCCTGGGTAACAAGAGCGAAACTCCGTCTCAAAAAAAAAAAAAAAAAAAGGAACAAACAGTATCAGCCTTTCTAAAAAAATTATCAAAAAGAGCATCAATATAATGAAGAATTTACATCAACTAATGGGCAAAATAGCCAGCTAATATTAAATGGCAGTATTAAACTCACATATATTATTATTAATTCTAAATTTAAATTGACTAAATCCCCCAATCCAAAGACAGACAGGCAATTTGAATAAATAACTAAAACCCATCAGTATGCTGCATCCAGACCCATCTCACATTCAAGGATACACAAAGACTTAAAACAAGGGATGGAGGCCAGGTGTGGTGGCTCAAGCCTGTAATCCCAGCACTTTGGGAGGCCGAGGCGGGTGGATCACGAGGTCGAGAGATCGAGACCATCCTGGTCAACATGGTGAAACCCCGTCTCTACTAAAAATACAAAAAAATTAGCTGGGCATGGTGGCGCGTGCCTGTAATCCCAGCTACTCAGGAGGCTGAGGCAGGAGAATTGCCTCAACCCAGGAGGCGGAGGTTGCGGTGAGCCGAGATCGCGCCATTGCACTCCAGCCTGGGTAACGAGAGCAAAAACTCTGTCTCAAAAAAAAAAAAAAAAAAAAAAAAAAAAAAAAAAAAAGGATGGAGAAGGATTTACCAACCAAACAGAGAGCCAAAATAAATAAATAAAAAGCAGAAGTTACAATTAAGCAACAAAGATTAAAAGAAGCAAAGAAGGACATTATACAATGATAAAAGGATCAATGCAACAAGAAGAGCTAAAGATCCTAAATATATACGCACCCAGTACAGGAATACCCAGACATACAAGACTTATAAAGAGACTTAGACTCCCACATAATAATAGTGGGAGACTTCAACATTAATATTAGACAAATCAGTGAGACAGAAAATTACCAACTATATCCAGGACTTGAACTTAGATCTGGAACAAGTAAATGTAATTAACATTTATAGAACTCTCCACTTTAAATATACAAAATATATACTCTTATCAGTACCACATCATATCAACTTAGAAGTTTAAATGAAATTTTGGTTGGCTCCTTGTTTGTTATTCTCTTCCCTCATTTTCTTCTATATCTTCATCAGTAAGGACAATTATAGGTATACCCACATTTAGATTGCATTCTAGCCCGGGCAATAAAGCAATACCCCCATCCTCTCTCCCTCTTCCTCTTTCTCTTTCTTCCTCTTCTTTATTCTTTTTCTTATTAAAAAGAAAAGAAAAGAAAAGAAAAATTTGTGTTAGAAAATAATAGTTTGTTTTAAACACTTTCTTTAAAAGCCATCTTGCTTTTTGTTGGAAGCCCTATCCTATTAAAAAAAAAAAGAAAAGAAAAGAAACCCCGCCTCTACTAAAATACAAAAAATTAGCCGGGGGCATGTTGATGGGCACCTGTAGTCCCAGCTACTTGGGAGGCTGAGGTAGGGGAATCACTTGAACCCGTAGGCGGAGACTGCAGTGAGCCGAGATCGTGCCACTGCACTCCAGTCTGGTAACAGAGTGAGAATCCGTCTCAAAAAGAAAAAAAAAATACAAAAATTAGCCAGGCATGGTGGCAAACGCCTGTAATCCCACCTACTCGGGAGGCTGAGGCATGAGAATCACCTGAACCTGGGAGACAAAGGTTGCAGTGAACCAATATCATGCCACTGCATTCCAGCCTGAGAAACAGAGCAAGACTCTTTCTTAACACAAACACACACGTACGCACACATGAATAATGTTTAAGAATAATATTGCCAAGTATGGTGGCTCATGCCTCTAATGCCAGCACTTTGGGGAGCTAGGGCAGGTGGATTGCTTGAGCCCAGGAGTTCCAGCCTGGGCAACATGGCAAAACCGCATTACTGCAAAAAGTACAAAAACTAGCTGGGCATGGTGACGTGCACCTGTAGCCCAGCTACTTAGGAGGCTAAGGTGGGAGGATCACTTAAGCCTGAGAGGTTGAAGTTGAAGTGAGCTATAATCGTGCCACTGCACTCCAGCCTGGGTGACAAAATGAGACTCTGTCTCAAACAAAAAAAAAAAAAAAAAAAAGAAATTACTAAGTATATATAAGAGAAAATCAAAGCAAAAAAGACTGGAATGAAAAAAATCACAAGATCAATAGAAGATGCAGACCTAGTTTAGTTACTCAGGAGACTGAGGCAGGAGGATCCCTTGAGCCCGAGAGTTTAAGGCTGCAGTGAGCTATGGAGGCCAGGAGTTCGAGACCAGCTTGGGCAACATGGTGAAACCCCGTCTCTATTAAAAATACAAAACTCAGCTGGGCGTGGTGGCACATGCCTGTAGTCCCTGCTACTTGGAGTCACTTGAACCCTGGAGGCGGAGGTTGCGGTGAGCCAAGATCATGCTACTGCACTCCAACCTCGGTGACACAGCAAGACTGTCTCAAAAATAAAACAATCAAAAACTCACATACACATACACCCCATACACACAAATTGCCTTTTTTAGAGCACTGATAACATTTAGATTATTTTTTTGGCCAGGTGAGGTGGCTTATGCCTGTAATTCCAGCACTTTGGAAGGCCAAGGCAGGCGGATTACCTCAGATCAGGAGTTCAAGACCAGCCTGACCAACACAGAGAAACCCTGTCTCTACAAAAAATACAAAGGTAACCAGGCATGATGGTGCATGCCTGTAATCCCAGCTACTTAGGAGGCTGAGGCAGGAGAATTGCTTGAACCTGGGAGGCAGAGGTTGTGGTGAGCAGATATCTCACTATTATACTCCAGCCTAGGCAACAAGAGCAAAACTCCATTTCACACACAAAAAAAATAATAATTAGCCAGTTAGCCAGCTGTGGTGGCATGTGCCTGTAGTCAGCAGCTACATGGGAGGGAGGATTGCTGGAGCCTAGGAATTTGAAGCTGCAGTGAGCTATGATCATGCCACTCTACTCCAGCCCCAGCGGGGGACAGAGTCTCACTGTGTGTGTGTGTGTGTGTGTGTGTGTGTGTGTGTGTGTGCGTGTGTGAGATGGGTCTCACTCTATTGCCAGGCTGGAGTGCAGTCGTGCAATCTCGGCTCAGTGCAACCTCCGCCTCCTGGGTTCAAGTGATTCTCCTGCTTCAGCCTCTGAGTAGCTGGAACTACAGGAGCCTGCCACCACGCCTGGCTAGTTTTCTATATTTTAGTAGAGACGGGGTGTCACCATGCTGGCCAGGATGATCTCCATCTCCTGACCTCTGATCCACCCGCCTTGGCCTCCAAAAGTGCTGGGATTACAAGCGTGAGCCACCGCGCTGGGCCCACTCTAATGTTTAAAAAAAAAAAAAAAATCTAGCAGTTAGGCTATTCGAAGAGCTTAGACACTGTTCCCAGCGCCCCTACACAACCACGTGGAGTCACAGAATCGTTTCAGAAGATCTCTCAGAGGTTAATTGATCTCCCAATTCTTGAAATTCCCCAAAGGTAAGAATTACCTGGAGTGTTGGAGTGTTGTTAAAAAGGATTCCTAAGCTCCAATCCAAACCTGTAGAATCAGAATTTCCAGGAGAGATGCCCAGTAATTCACATTACTAACAAGTACTCCATATGATTATTTTACTTATTATTTATTTATTTATTTATTTTCTTTTTCTTTTTTTTTTTTTTGAGACGGAGTTTCGCTCTTGTTACCCAGGCTGGAGTGCAATGGCGCGATCTCGGCTCACCGCAACCTCCGCCTCCTGGGTTCAGGCAATTCTCCTGCCTCAGCCTCCTGAGTAGCTGGGATTACAGGCACGCGCCACCATGCCCAGCTAATTTTTTGTATTTTTAGTAGAGACGGGGTTTCACCATGTTGACCACGTTGGTCTCGATCTCTTGACCTCGTGATTCACCCGCCTCGGCCTCCTAAAGTGCTGCGATTACAGGCTTGAGCCACCGCGCCCAGCCTTACTTATTATTTATTTTTGAGATAGGATCTTGCTCTATTTCTTACAGGTAGTTAGGCACGAGTAGGGCAGCCGAGGGCTCTCCCTGACTTACCAGGAATGTCAAGTGATGGTTTGGCAGTTATCACATTGCTTCTCTAAAAGTGATAAATTAGCCAGGCACAGTAGCTCATGCCTCTAATCCCAGCACTTTGGGAGGCCGAGGCAAGCAGATCACCTGAGGTCAGGAGTTCAAGGCCATCCTGGCCAACATGGTGAAACCCTGTCTCTACTAAAAATACAAAAATTAGCTGGGCGTGGTGGCACATGACTGTAGTCCCAGCTACTTGAGAGGCTGAGGCAGGAGAATCGCTTTAACCTGGGAGGTGGAGGTTAAAGTCAGCCGAGATCACACCACTGCACTCCAGCGTGGGCAATAGAGCGAGACTCCATCTCAAAAAAATAAAATAAAAGTGATAAATGAGCCGGGCGTGGTGGCTCAAGCCTGTAATCCCAGCACTTTGGGAGGCCGAGGCGGGTGGATCACGAGGTCAAGAGATCGAGACCATCCTGGTCAACATGGTGAAACCCCGTCTCTACTAAAATACAAAAAATTAGCTGGGCATGGTGGCGCGTGCCTGTAATCCCAGCTACTCAGGAGGCTGAGGCAGGAGAATTGCCTGAACCCAGGAGTTGGAGGTTGCGGTGAGCCGAGATCGCGCCATTGCACTCCAGCCTGGGTAACAAGAGTGAAACTCCGTCTCAAAAAAAAAAAAGTGATAAATTGGCAGCCCAGGCCAGAGAGAAGCCATTTCCTGATGGTCCACACCTATCACAGTAAAGTGTTAATTGAACGTAGACAGCAGGGAGAAGAAAATTCCCAGGCATGTACATTAAGAGACAAAAGGTAGAGCATGGACTTCTGGAGGCACTCCACTGGTAAGGGGGAGAAAGCCTGAGAGAGGCATGTGTACAACTTCCTAAACACACTGTGCATGCTTACCTCCCAAGGGTAAGGAGGGCACTGCACATATAGGCAGCCCACCCTAAGTGAAGAATTACGGGAAAGGGGCCAGTCTGTAAAGTCCTAGGATCAAGGTTAAACACCGCACTTGTCCTGCTCAGCACTCACTTGGGTCTCTTCCAAGTGTACTTTCTGTTCTGCCCTAAAGCTTTTTTTTTTTTTTTTGACAGTTATGAAATGTATGTTTATTCTGAAACTTCTAACTAGTTGTATAACTAACCCATGACAAAGTACCAGATTAATTTTACTTTATTTCTTTAGGCCTGGGTTTTTTTGTTTGTTTGTTTGTTTGTTTTTTTTGAGACGGAGTTTCGCTCGTTACCCAGGCTGGAGTGCAATGGCACGATATCGGCTCACCGCAACCTCCGCCTCCTGGGTTCAAGCAATTTTCCTGCCTCAGCCTCCTGAGTAGCTGGGATTACAGGCACGCGCCACCATGCCCAGCTAACTTTTTGTATTTTTAGTAGAGACGGGGTTTCACCATGTTGACCAGGATGGTCTTGATCTCTTGACCTCGTGATCCACCCGCCTTGGCCTCCCAAAGTGCTGGGATTACAGGCGTGAGCCACCGCGCCCGGCCAGGCCTGGGGTTTATCAAAGACTTCAAATTTGCGATCTTCAAATTTGAAGGTGGGGAAGGTTATTCATGTCTCCTTTACCAAACATTTGCTTGAGCTTTAAAAAGCTCCCTCTCCAGATCTTGCTGATATCCTGGACCAGCATCAACAGGTCCTCCAGATTTCTGTTGCTTAGATTTGTATTATCTAATCCTGTCCACAAAGAGTTTCTGTATAGGATCAAGTTCCTTATTTAATGCCACTGCTGTAACACCGATGTTCCTCCGCAAATGGACCGAGACAGCTGACTGAAAGACAGCGGAGAGCCTGAAGAGGCTCTGAAGAATCATGCTGATTCTATGTTACTTGCACTCAGTCCCGAGTCGCCAAAGTCACCACCACCATCACCACCGTTCTCAAGTTTTTTTTGTTTTTTTGTTTTTTTGTTTTTAAGACAGAGTCTCACTGTCACCAGGCTGGAGTGTAGTGGTGCCATCTCGGCTCACTACAACCTCCAACTCCCTGGTTCAAGCTCCTGCTTCAGCCTCCCTAGTAGCTGGGACTATAGGCACGCATCACCATGCCCAGCTAATTTTTGTATTTTGAGATGAGGTTTCACCATGTTGGCCAGGATGGTCTCGATCTCCTGACTTCATGATCCCCTTGCCTCAACCTCCCAAAGTGCTAGAATTACAGGTGTGAGCCACCGCACCCAGCCTACCCTAAATCTTTTTTTTTTTTTTTTTGAGACTCAGTCTTGCTCTGTTGTCAGGTGCCAGGCTGGAGTACAGTGGTGTAATCTCGGCTCACTGCAACTTCCACCTCCCGAGTTCAAGCAATTCTCCTGCCTCAGCCTTCCCAGTAGCTGGGACTACAGGCACAAACCACCACACCCAGCTAACTTTTTTGTACTTTTTAGTAGAGACAGGGTTTCACCATGTTGACCAGGATGGTCTCAATCTCTTGACCTTGTGATCCGCCCACCTCGAGCTCCCAAAGTGCTGGGATTATAGGTGTGAGCCACCGCACCTGGCCCCTAGATATTTTTAATAAACTTCTGCTGGGCACGGTGGCTCAAGCCTGTAATCCCAGCACTTTGGGAGGCCGAGGCAGGTGGATCACGAGGTCAAGAGATCGAGACCATCCTGATCAACATGGTGAAACCCCGTCTCTACTAAAGATACAAAAAAAAAAAAAATTAGCTGGGCATGGTGGCACGTGCCTGTAATCCCAGCTACTCAGGAGGCTGAGGCAGGAGAATTGCTTGAACCTAGGAGGCGGAGGTTGCGGTGAGCCGAGATCGCGCCATTGCACTCCAGCCTGGGTAACAAGAGCGAAACTCCGTCTCAAAAAAATAAAATAAAATAAAATAAAATAGGCCGGGCGCGGTGGCTCAAGCCTGTAATCCCAGCACTTTAGGGAGGCCGAGGCGGGTGGATCTCTCTTGGTCGAGAGATCGAGACCAACCTGATCAACATGGTGAAACCCCGTCTCTACTAAAAATACAAAAAATTAGCCGGGCACGGTGGCGCGTGCCTATAATCCCAGCTACTCAGGAGGCTGAGGCAGGAGAATTGCCTGAACCCAGGAGGCGGAGGTTGCGGTGAGCCGAGATCGCGCCATGGCACTCCAGCCTGGGTAACAAGAGCGAAACTCCGTCTCAAAAATAAAAAAAATAGGCCGGGCGCGGTGGCTCAAGCCTGTAATCCCAGCACTTTGGGAGGCCGAGGCGGGTGGATCACGAGGTCAAGAGATCGAGACCATCCGGGTCAACATAGTGAAACCCCGTCTCTACTAAAAATACAAAAAATTAGCTGGGTATGGTGGCGCGTGCCTGTAATCCCAGCTACTCTGGAGGCTGAGGCAGGAGAATTGCCTGAGCCCAGGAGGCGGAGGTTGCGATGAGCCAAGATCGCGCCATTGCACTCCAGCCTGGGTAACAAGAGCGAAACTCCGTCTCAAAAAAAAATAAAATAAAATAAAATAAAAAAATAAAAAAAATAAAAATAAAAAAAAATAAACAAATAAATAAATAAATAATAAAAATAAAAATAAAATAAAATAAAATAAATAAAATAAAATAAACTTCCACTTCTGCTCTGAAACTTGTCTCAGTCACTTTTTCTGCCTTATGCCCCTCAGTCAAATTCTTTATTCTGAGAAGGCTAGAATTGAGGTTGCTGTAAACCTGTCCAGATTCACCACTAATAACTTGGATATCTTCCATAGGTAACATATTGCCCAGGCTGAAGTGCCGTAGGTGATCATGTCTCACTGCAACCTCAGCCTCCCAGGCTCAAGTAATCCTCCCACCTCAGCCTCCCAAGTAGCTGGGACCACAGGCACAGGACACTATGCCCAGCTGTTTTTTTTTTTTCTTTTTGTACAGACAGAGTCTTTCTGTGTTGCCTAGGCTGGATGCTTATCACCGGAAAAAAAATTTCATGTTAGGGTGAGAAGTTCTAATGGCAGAGGTGGGGAAGAGGCAATTCTTGATCACTCACGTGTCAATGGCTTGCTGGAATTTCCCAACTCTAGCAAAAACTCTGCCAATGTTGTCAAGGGCTCTCGATTTTGCATCAGGAAGGTCACTGTGGGGAAGAAGCAAAACAAGCCATTCACTAGAAATCGGCTCTTCTAGGCACTGTGGAAATAGGAAGGAAGGTAAAGACAGGGGCCCTGGCCTCAGAACCCCAGGGTTTCAGTTGGAGGGACAAGGCCCAGTCTGGCAAGAATATGGCACATAGGTTCTCCTGTGCCTTAGGGCCATGAGTGAACATTATCAGGACTTTTCTGGAGGGTAATCAGTGAATAGCTTGCAAAGATGTCCCTTTCAGCCACCAATTGCCATTCTAGGAATCTACCTCAAGAAGACAATATGACAAGAACAGTCATTAAAGCACAGTATACAAAAAGAAGCATTAACAATAATCTAATTTTTTTTTTAATATGGAGGCTCGCTCTGTTGCCCAGGCCGGAGTGCAGTGGCATGATCTCAGTTCACTGCAACCTCTGCCTCCTGGGTTCAAGCAGTTCTCCTGCCTTATCCCCCTAAGTAGCTGGGATTACAGGCACATGCTGCCACACCTAGCTAATTTTTGTATTTTTAGTAGAGACAAGGTTTCACCATGTTGGAAAGGCTGGTCTCGAACTCCTGACCTCAGATGATCTACCTGCCTCAGCCTTCCAAAGTGCTGGGATTACAGACATAAGCCAAAAAAAAAAATCTAAATGTTATCAGTGCTCTAAGAAAGGCAGCGTGTGTGTGTGTGTGTGTGGTATGTGTGTGTGTGTGTGTGTGTGTGTGTGTGTGTGTGTGTGTGTTTGGGGTTTGTCTTTTTTTTGAGACAGAGTCTCACCGTGTTGTCCAGGTTGGAGTGCAGTGACATGATCCTGGGTCACTGCAACCTCCACCTCCTGGGTTCAAGTGACTCCCATGCTTCAGCCACTGAGTAGCAGGGACTATAGGCACATGCTACCATGCCCAGCTAATTTTTGGTTTTTTTTTGTTTTTTTTTTTTTTGAGACAGAGTTTCGCTCTTGTTACCCAGGCTGGAGTGCAATGGCATGATCTCGGCTCACCGCAACCTCCGCCTCCTGGGTTCAGGCAATTTTCCTGCCTCAGCCTCCCGAGTAGCTGGGATTACAGGCACACACCACCATGCCCAGCTAATTTGTTGTATTTTTAGTAGAGATGGGGTTTCACCATGTAGACCAGGATGGTCTCGATCTCTTGACCTTGTGATCCACCTACCTCAGCCTCCCAAAGTGCTGGGATTACAGGCGTGAGCCACCGCGCCCGGCCTAATTTTTGTATTTTTAATAGAGACAGGGTTTCGCCATGTTGCCTAGGCTGGTTTCAAACTCCTGGCCTCCACAGCTCACTGTAGCCTTAAACTCTTGGGCTCAACAGATCCTCCTGCCTCAGCCTCCTGAGTAACTAGGTCTACATGCTCGAGAAACTACATCTGGCTAATTTGCCCAGGATGGTCTCAAATACCTGGTCTCAGGCTATCCTGCCTAAGCCTCCCAAAGTGCTGTGACTATAGGTGTGAGCCACCGTGCCTGGCCTGTGTTTATTTTTGAGAGCAAGACACATTTTGTTTTTTTGTTTTTTTTGGGATGGAGTTTCGCTCTTGTTACCCAGGCTGGAGTGCAATGGCGCGATCTCGGCTCACCGCAACCTCCGCCTCCTGGGTTCAGGCAATTCTCCTGCCTCAGCCTCCTGAGTAGCTGGGATTACAGGCACACGCCACCATGTCCAGCTAATTTTTTGTATTTTTAGTAGAGACGGGGTTTCACCATGTTGACCAGGATGGTCTTGATCTCTTGACCTCGTGATCCACCTGCCTCGGCCTCCCAAAGTGCTGGGATTACAGGCTTGAGCCACCGCGCCTGGCCGACACATTTTTTTTTAAAAAAAAGAAAGAACATAGCAAGGAACTGCTTTTGTTTTAAAAATCTGATATATGTACATGAGTATGCAGGTAAATACACTGAAAAAAGGCCAGAGATGATTCCAACAAGATCATCTTGGGAAGTGGCGGGAAGTGGATTGCGGGAACAACTTTCAAGTTTTGCTCTCAGGACCCACCCAGTTCCGGATCAAGCCTTCGAGCCTGACATTATAGTACTTACGTAAAGACAAACAAAGGCACAGTGGCTCATGCTTGTAGTCCCAGCTCCTCAGGAGGCTGAGGCAAGAAGACTGCTTGAGCCTAGGAAGCAGGCTTTTCAACCTTTACTGAAATGTGGAAGAATGGGTGGGAGGCATTCCAGGGGCTGGAGGATATGCACAGAGCTCTGCACTGGCTGGGGCCCAGAACGCCTGGGGGCCTCGAGAAAGCCAGGTCAAGAGAGGCCAGAAGTCAGGTGAAGGAGGGCAACCTGTGTTGAGCAGGGCACTAAAACTTCATCCCAACCACAGGACTTGCTTTTCAGAGAAAGGCCAGCTGAGCTGCAGGAAGCCCACCCAGGTCAGAGGAAACAGGCAAGAAGTAAGGGGGCCCTGGACTGAGTCGTGGGAAGGAACAGAGAAAGCAGTCAGGACAGGACGTGGCCGGCCCTGGGCGTGAACAGTGAGGGGGCCAGGCACCTGGGCAACGTGGCAGAAACAGTGAGTGGAGGGAGGTGTCTGGGAAGCCTTCCGGGCTTCTGGCTTGGGGACTGAGTAGCCAACAGTGCCATCCTTGAGGATGGGCAACCCTTGAGTAGTAAGTTTGGGAGAAGATAAGGGATTCCGATTTGCATATGGTTAAGTTTAGGATTCCTGTGGGAAATCCAGATAGAAATGTCTTAGAATCCGCTGGACACCAAGGTCTGAGGCTCAGGAGAGAGGTCTGGCGAGAAGTAAAGATTCCTAAGTCATTTGTGCAAGGGAGATGGTTGGATCCAAGGTACCGTATATATACATCGTATCTAATCCCCACAATCCCTGTGGGTTGGTATTATGATACCTTTATTAGAGATGAGGAAACTGAGGAGAGGAGCAAGTTAATCAAATCCACATAGCTGCTAAGTGGCAGAGCCAGGGATCAAAGACAGGTCTGGCCCTAAAGCTATTTTTTTCTAATATGGGATGGCCAAAATGGGATATTCCTGCCCAGCACAGTGGAAGCAGGTGAGAAATGAACTGAAAATGGAAAGCATATGGGGCTTGGATAACTGAAGAGGAAAGGGCAGGAGACAGGAATGTTCAGGAACGTTTGACCCCAAGGGAAGATTGCTGTAAGAGGGCAAGAGTGGGTTCAGAGAGGGCCTGAGGGCCAAGAAAAGGGGCTCAACTTTTAACCTGCAGGCAGTGAGGGGCCCTGGCCTACTTGTAAGCAGGGGAGGGAGAGTTCATAGCCTGTGTCTCTGGAGATTTGTGGGAGGAGCTGGAAAGAGGCAGCAGAAGCAGGGGAAGCAGCAGGAGTCAGGTTGGCTGAGGGCTGGGCACTGAGGGTAAATGAAATGATGGGAGACCAATGAGGCTCAAGACTGGTGAGATGAGTAGAAACCAGCCAGGAGGAAGTCAAGAATGACTCCCAAGGGTAGAACCAGAATGCTGAGACAGTGATGGAACGTCCGGGTGGAAGCCAGCAAGTCTTGAGAAGAGCTCATTTCTAAGGCCGGGCGCGGTGGCTCAAGCCTGTAATCCCAGCACTTTGGGAGGCTGAGGCGGGTGGATCACAAAGTCAAGAGATCGAGACCGTCCAGGGCAACATGGTGAAACCCCGTCTCTACTAAAAATACAAAAAATTAGCTGAGCACGGTGGCGCGTGCCTGTAATCCCAGCTACTCAGGAGGCTGAGGCAGAAGAATTGCCTGAACCCAGGAGGCGGAGGTTGCGGTGAGCCGAGATCGCGCCATTGCACTCCAACCTGGGTAACAAGAGCGAAACTCCGTCTCAAGAAAAAAAAAAAAAAAAAAGAAAAGAGAAGAGCTCATTTCTAGAGAGCTGGTGTTACTACTATTGTGGATACCAGGTACTGTCCTAAGCTCTGCACATGTACTTCCGCATCTTCCTCCCTTCCGCCCTACAGGGTGCCCAGCTAACAGAGGAGACCCTGAGGTGGAGGGAGCTAAAATGATGTGTCCCAGGTCCCACAGCTGGGTGGTGCAAGTTCCACAGCCTAGGTCTGCCTGACTCCACAGCCGGTGCTCTTGGTCAGCACTGGTTCACAAGACCATGCTTGAACTGACCCCTGCCCACTTCCTGCAGCCTCCACTTGGCCACTCTCCCTGGCAATATGCCATGCTCGCCAGCCTTAAGTACCCTTCAGTCTCAGGACCTTTCCATAGGCCCTGTGTGTCCCCAGCGCCATCAAGTCTTCCTGGAATATATTTCTCACCACACTGGATCCTGTACTTTTCTTTCATGGCATTTATCACAATTGCAATGAATTAGCTATGTCCCTTTGTGCTTGACCTCTGCAGGGAAATGACCCTTGTATCTGGTCATTACTGTGTTCCCACACTAGCAGCATCTGGCATGTCTGGGGCTTCATGCCTGCTTATTAAGATGATGTAAGACCAAGAACTATTGCGGGAGTACACTAGACCAAAAAAAAAAAAAAAAAGATGACGTAAGAATATAAACATAACCTAAGAGCCAAACCACTGGGTGGCGTTTTGGAATTTTGAGCCACTACCCTCCTTTTGGCGTCAAAAAAGCTAACAGTCTAGGTGCCCCCACCCTCAGTCCTGGGCAGGTGGTCCCCACCTCCAGAAGACTCTAACTTGGGCATGCAGGGCAGAAAATGGGAGTCAAGTCACCAGCATCCCTGGCAAGGGCCTCGGATAGCCCCAGCCCCAGCAGCTCTCCTCTGTAGGCTCGTGGCGGTGGCCTGCCCCAGGGCACTCACTATTCCTTGGCGATCTCCAGGTCCTTTCTGTGGCTCTGCAGGGCTGCTGCCATCTGCCCCAGCTCAATCTGGGCATTGCCTATGCAGCTGTACAAGTTTCCAACCAGTTCATCCTTGTTGGATACCTCTTCCTTGTTCCATTCCAGTACCTTCTTCAGCACTTTCTCAGCTTTCTGAAGACTCCCCTCGGCATTGCCGCTTGTGAGCACTGGGAAAAGAAAGGGGTGCTGTGGAGGCCAGGACGGCCTCCTCTTCACTGACGGGGTAACTCCTCTCCCTGCAGTCACCATCTGCAGGTCAGAGAGACCAGGGGCTCAGGCTACCATGTTGCTCCTTCCCCACCTGATAGGGCACTGGAGGCACCTGCCCCACCCTCTGAGAACAACACCCACACATGTCAATGTCCTCCAGGCTCTTGAGGATGTAATGGGCTGTCTGCGAGGGATTGCGTTTGTGGTCCCGCAGCCATTTCTGTTGCATCAACTTCCGGTCCCGCTCCCTGGCGTAGATCGGCTTCTGCTGCCTCCAGAAATTGCCGTGAGTATCCAGGTAGTTGATGCCAGTCATGATGAGGTCCTCCACAGTCAGGCCGCCCTTCATGGTGCCTTTGATCAGGTCTGTGGGGAAGGAGTGTGAGGAGGCGTCAAGGAGAACAGGCCTCTAGGGGAGATGCCTCCTGTTGCCTCCCAGCTGCTGCAGGGCCCTCTGTGAAGAGCTCTGTCAGGAGTTGTTGAAACGGAGAGAAATGTGAGTGCGCATGGTGGCAGAGTGGGTTTATCCAGGCCAGGATGCAGCCAGAGCCCCACTCTCAGGCAGTTCCATGGGATGGGCCCCTTATGGCAAGATCCGAAGAGCTAGCCAGAAGGCGCAGCTGATGGATGGCTCGCTGAGAAGCCTCGGGACTTCCCCAGTTCAAGCTGTGTCCTCAGAGAACAGAGTCTAAATGCATGATCTGGCCCAGGCTGCCAGTGCCCAGTGATTTCCCAGGTACCCAGTGGGCCTGTACATGCGGCTAGCTGGAGGGGGTGGTGTCCAAGTCCTGCCCACTGCTTGGCCAGAGGTTACAGCCAGCAGCAAACCTCCAAGGCCACTTAGGGTCATATCAAACCACCCTTTTCTTCTGTGGCAGGTCCTCTGGAAAATAGGAGGCATTCAGGCCTATTGCCAAGGAGATGTGCCAGCAGTGAAGCTGTTCCTGTGTCACAGCCCTGCAGGGATCCCTACACATGACCTTGCGAAGCCAATTCTAGAGAAGAGGCATTTGATTCACAGGTGACCTTGCTCAGGCTTATCAGATAATGGCAATACTACCATCCCCATGTTTATATGAGACATTAATCTCAGGTCTCTGTCCTGTATCCTGTCACTGGCAGCAGTATGGTGAAAGGAACATTAGACTGGCCAGGTGCAATGGCTCATGCCTGTAATCCTAGCACTTTGGAGGGCCGAGGTGAGTGGATCACTTGAGATCTGGAGTTCAAAACCAGCCTGGCCAACATGGTATAACCCCATCTCTACTTAAAATACAAAAAATTAGGCTGGACGTGGTGGCTCATGCCTGTAATCCCAGCACTTTGGGAGGCCAAGGCAGGCAGATTACAAGGTCAGGAGTTTGAAACCAGCCTGGCCAATATGGTGAAACCCCCATCTCTACTAAAAATACAAAAACTTAGCTGGATGTGGCGGTGGGCACCTGCAATCTCACCTCCTAAGGAGGCTGAGGCAGGAGAATCGCTTTAGCCCAGGAGGCAGAGGTTGCAGTGAGCCAAGTTCATGCCACTGCACTCCAGCCTGGGTGACAGAGCGAGACTCTGTCTTTAAAAAAAAAAAAAAAAAAAAAGAGCACTGGACTGGAGATCAGAGGCCTGGGTTCCGGTGTTGACTCCACCATGAACTTGCTCGTTGCCTTGTAAAAGTTCCTCCCCAGTCAAGGTCTCTATTTCCTTATCTATGAAAGGAGAACTTGGACTAGATGATGTTGCAGAACATTCTAGAAGTAACATCCTCATATTCAAGCACCTGTCACTAGATTCCTTTGCCCACTGTACAGATTGAAGGCAAAGGGGATGCCTCTTCAGGGTCTATGGTGGTAAAGGAAACCAAATCTCTGTTGTTCCCTCCCAGGGTACCATAGCACTTAGGACCACTGCTCTAAAATTGGACGTCCTGGATTCAAACATAAGCCATGTCATTGCCTACCTATATGTGACTTTAGTTTCCACTGGTCTGCACCTCAGTTTCCTTATCTGTCAAATGAGAATGCTAATAAAACCTGTCCATAAGTACACATCAGCTAATATTACATGACAGGTCTGCCTTCGGCTCATGCATTCAGCATCCACCCAGGTTTCCTTTCCCCCAAGGCCCCATGCCAACAAAGTGTCCGAAACCTTCATCCAATAGGAGCTTCTCCAAGTACTCTTTGTCCACGTAGAGCTCCCCCAGAAGCTGGCGGACAATCTTCTCACTCTTGAGTGAGCCCTTCCGCTTGGACTCTCCCTTGGTGGGGCGTAAGAGGTGTTTCATGGGCTGAGGCTTCTGCTGGGCTTTCATATTCTGAGAAAATGAAGCAATACCCAACAGAGCTTCAGCAAGGAGCACAGCGTATCCAGCCATGGACCCAGTGTCTATGATCCCAGATTCCTCCAGCTCCAGGACTTTTCTGTGGGCCAAGAACCATGGAGTATGCCTGGTTGGGTTGCAGCCAGACTCCCAAGACCACTTCTCAGGCACACATAGACTCTTCCCTTAAAGGGATACAGCCGGCCGGGCGCGGTGGCTCAAGCCTGTAATCCCAGCACTTTGGGAGGCCGAGGCGGGTGGATCACGAGGTCAAGAGATCGAGACCATCCTGGTCAACATGGTGAAACCCCGTCTCTACCAAAAATACAAAAAATTAGCTGGGCATGGTGGCGCGTGCCTGTAATCCCAGCTACTCAGGAGGCTGAGGTAGGAGAATTGCCTGAACCCAGGAGGCAGAGGTTGCGGTGAGCCGAGATCGCGCCATTGCACTCCAGCCTGGGTAACAAGAGCGAAACTCCCTCTCATTAAAAAAAAAAAAAAAGGGATACAGCCACAGAACCAGGGCCCTTACCTCAGCCTGCTTGCTTAAGAAGGAGAGGTCTCCTTTGTTCTCCAGCTTAATGGAAGAAGGACCTGCAAGGAAAGAAGCTGGAGCTCAGGTAGGCCAGCCCCCTCAGGCATGACCTATCATGTATCTTTATGTGGAGATGGCTGCTTTTGGCCAGGGGATGGTGGAGGCTGTGGCAAAGCTGGTCCTAGGCCAGCCTAGCAGGCAAATGATGCAGGCTGTTTGGTATAACTCCTAGGAGATAACAGCCCCAGCTAGTCCAAGGCTAGGGCAGATTTCCAAACAAAGGGAGGCCAAGGGTGCAGGAGAAACTCTCCATTTCCAGGCTTTGCCACCCGCAGAGCAAGCTCTCACTTGCTCTCATTTGCCTCCCTTATCCCCCTGCCATAATGCTGATGGCTAAGGCCAGCTCTTGGTACATGTTTGGTGAGGGAGGAAGCCAGAGACTGTGGAAGGCTGGGCTCAGAATGGTGTTCTAGCTTTTGACACCAGGCTAAAGACAGGTCTACTTTGAAACAGCCTTTCTCATCTGGCCTTTAGGAAAACCCAAGGCTGCAGTGCTCAGAGATCAGTGTGCAGTGTGTCAGGGCCTGGTCCTCCCAGTGGACAGTTCCTAATCCTCAACACTGCAGCAGCCAAATCCAGCTGTGGGACTCCCTGTGGGCCTGGTAGTGGCTGCTCACTCACTATACCTCAGCCTTACTCTCAACCTAAGGATTCCAAAAACCTTCCTAAACAAGGGCATAGGCCCTGTGGTCACTTACTTCCCACTGAGTTGTTGATGGCTTCCTGGGCTTTCTGAATGCCAACTTTGAATTCCCGATCAGGCCTCAGCTTGTAGCCTCGATGATAGAATACCAAGGCAAACTCAAAGTCTCCCATGGTGTATAGTGTCTCCGCCTTTTGTAAAATCCCCTGGAATGGGAGGAAGTCAAATCAATGTGAACAGATAAGGCCTTACAGGACTCAAACGTCGGGGAACAGAAGGGTCCTGGGTTGAGAGTCAAGGTTGGAATACAGGGGGCAGGGACATAGGCAATGACCTAGGGAGAGAAAATGGCATCAAGCAGTAGGTGGTCTGGCTGGTTCTTCAGCTGCTTGTATCCAGAAGCTGCTGCAGGCAATGGCAGCGGTGAAAGCAAGATCGAGCCCTCCCCACCAGGCAGTCACCTTACAGAAAGTTGGGTCACTCTGGAGCGAAGCTTCGGCATCTTTCAGGGATCTCTTCAAGTCTCCCATCTTCAGGAAGCACTTCGAGCGAGCAACCAGGCAGTTCTTGTCTCCATTCTGAAGTTGAAGAGCCTGACAAAGAAACCAGTCAGGTTGACAGGCACCACAGAGAGCAAGGTAGAAGCTGGAGTGGAAATGGCAGCCCTAACCCTCCTGCAGAGGTTCAAGGGGATTCTTCAGGCCAGGAAACAGGCCTCTGGCTCCTAAGTAGCACAAGTCCAATCTGTGCTCAGTCAACTTGATTATCTGCATGTGGCTCATCTTGAACAAGATTGAATCACAGCTATTGTGGAAGCCACTGGCCAATGAGTGGGGATATGCTACTATACGCTGACTTTCTGCCAATGTCTGAGAGCCCCCCAGTACCTTCAGGCAATAGAACTATAGGGTATTTTGTGCACACCAAACTCAACCACAAACCTGAAATGGAAACATATCATGCGCAAAACAAATTTCAAAAGCTAAGCATTCCGAAGTGGTCTTTAGGACAATCTGCCATGTGGGTTAACCATTCTAGTAGCCTTCTCTTTTTATGTAGCTAATCAAGAACCAATCACTATATCAAGGGATTAAGATGAAAATGCCAGGAAAAGGCTGGGAGTGGTGGCTCACGCCTGTAATCGCAGCACTTTGGCAGGTCGAGGTGGGTGGATTGCTTCAGCCTGAGATTGACACCAGGGCAACATGGTGAAACTCTATCTCTACAAAATAGAAAAAAAAATTAGCTGGGCTGGCCGGGTGTCGTGGCTCACGCCTGTAATCCTAACACTTTGGGAGGCCGAGGTGGGTGGATCACCTGAGGTCAGGAGTTCAAGATCAGCCTGGCCGTCATGGTGAAACCCCATCTTTTTTTATTAAAAAAAAAAAAAATTAGCTGGGCGTGGTGGTGCATGTCTGTAGTCCCAGATACTCAGGAGGCTGAGATGGGAGGACTGCTTGAACCTGGGGAGGTCAAGGTTGCAGTAAGCCATGATCACACCACTACACTCCAGCCTAGGTGACTCTGTCTCAAATGAAAAAAAAGAAAAAGAAAAGAAAAAAGAGGCAGGGTGCAGTGACTCATGCCTGTAACCCCAGCACTTTGGGAGGCAGAGGCGGGTGGATCATGAGGTCAGGAGATTGAGACCATCCTAGGCAACATGGTGAAACCCCGTCTCTACTAAAAATACAAAAATTAGCTGGGCGTGGTGGCTCGCATCTGTAATCCCAGCTACTCGGGAGGCTGAGGCAGAAGAAACGCTCCAGGAGATGGAGGCTGCAATGAGCCGAGATTGCGCCACTACACTCTAGCCTGGCAACAGAGCGAGACTCGTCTCAAAAAAAAAAAAAAAAAGGCTGCACATGGTGGCTCACACCTGTAATCCTAGCACTTTGGGAGGCCAAGGCAGGAGGATCACGAGGTCAAGAGTTCGAGACTAGCCTGGCCAACATGGTGAAACCCTGTCTCTACTAAAAATATAAAAATTAGCCAGGTGCAGTGGTGGGGGCCTGTAGTCCCAACAACTCAGGAGGCTGAGGCAGGAGAATCGCTTGAACCCGTGAGGCAGAAGCTGCGGTGAGCCGAGACCACGCCACTGCACTCCAGCCTGGGTGACAGCGCATGACTCTGTCTCAAAAAAAAAGAAAAATAGCCAGACATGGTGGTGAGCACTGTAATCCCAACTACCCAACTACTTGGGAGTCTGAGGCAGGAGAATCGCTTGAACCTGGGAGGCAGAGGCTGCAGTGAGCTGAGATCATGCCACTGCACTACTCCAGCCTGGGTGCCAGAAGGAGACGCTGTCTGGAAGAAGAAAAAAAAAGAGGGCCGGGCGCGGTGGCTCACGCCTGTAATCCTAGCACTTTGGGAGGCCAAGGTGGGTGGATCACCTGAGGTCAGGAGTTCAAGACCAGCCTGGCCATCATGGTGAAACCTCATCTTTAAAAAAAAAAGAAAAGAAAAAAAAAAAAAGAAAATGCCGGGAAAACTGAAACTGTGATTTGGACCCTAAAGTGGGGTTGAGGGTGATTTCCCCACTCCCAGTGTCCTCTCGTCTCTTCTGATTGAGATGATTACCATAGTCTGTGGTGTACTGTCCTTCCTGAGGCATCAAACTGTACCCCGCCCTGATCTTGTTTTTTGAGACAGAGGAGTCTTACTCTGTCACTCAGGCTGGAGTGCAGTGGCACAACCTCTGCTCACCACAACCTCTGTGTCCCGGGTTCAAGCAATTCTCCTGCCTCAGCCTCCCAAGTAGTTGGGACTATAGGCACATGCCACCACACCCAGCTAGGTTTTTTTTTTTGTATT
This sequence comes from Saimiri boliviensis, assembly GCF_048565385.1. Lineage (NCBI taxonomy): Eukaryota > Metazoa > Chordata > Mammalia > Primates > Cebidae > Saimiri > Saimiri boliviensis. Next base: position 47,372,241 of record NC_133465.1, on the reverse strand, counting down.
TTTAGTAGAGACAGGGTTTCACCATGTTGGCCAGGCTGGTCTTGAACTCCTGACCTAAGTGATCCTCCCACCTCAACCTCCCAAAGTGTTGAGCCACCCCACCCGGCCTTTTTTTTAATTTTTTTGAGATGGAGTTTCACTCTTGTTGCCCAGGCTGGAATGCAATGTTGGCAATCTTGGCTCACTGCAACCTCTGCCTCCTGGTACCTACCCCTTTCTAAGACCTTCCTATTTTTCTTTCTTTCTTTTTTTTTTTTTAATTTTCCTGTACTTGCAAACTACACAAAGAGACCTTCCTACTTTTCTCAGAAGAGGAAGAAGCTACTGTCTTTCTGGAGCATGCTTCTCATCTAAGGCTACCCTCCCTCGGGGTGTTCTTTTTTCTCTGCCAGGGGTACTTCAAGATGGGACATGATCCAGCAGGAGGAGAATGAGTGGGGGCAGGGCTCCTGAACTCAATTGTTCACTTATCTTGTCATTTCTCGTATTAGGGTGCAATTGGTGACTGAAAGGGATAAATAACCCTGGGGAGCTGTTGAGAAGCTTGATTTTTTTTTTTTTTTTTTTTAAAAGAGATGGGTTTCATGTAGCCCAGGCTGGAGTGCAGTGGCTATTCACAGGCATGATCCCACTACTGATCAGCACGGGAGTTTTGACCTGCTCCGTTTCTAACCTGGGCCATTTCACCCCTCCTTAGGCAACCTGGTGGTCCCCTGCTCCCAGGAGTTCACCATATTGATGCCAAACTTAGTGCGGACACCTGATCAGCATAGTGCACTACAGCCCACAACTTCTGGGCTCAAGCCATCCTCCAGCCTCAGCCTTTGGAGTAGCTGGGACCACAGGCACGCACCACCAAGCCCAGCAGAAGCTTGATTTTAGAGGAAGTCTTGAGACTAGTTAGAGGGTTATCGTACCACTCCTTCTGGAATAAGAAGTGGGCAATTTGTAGCAAAAGAAATGGTTATAAAGGCATCTTTTTAGGGCACTGTAGCTCATACCTATAATCTTAGCACTTTGTGAGGGGCCAAAGTGGGAGGATTACCTGAGCCCAGGTGTTCAAGACCAGCCGGGGCAATACAGCAAAACACCCATCTCTACAAACAAACAAACAAACAAACAAAAATTACCCGGGCATGGTGGTGTAAGCCTGTAGCTCCAGCTACTTGGGACACTAAGGTGGGAGGATCACTTGAGCTCAGGAGTTTCAGGCTGTAGTGAGTTGTGATTGTACCACTACATTCCAGTCTCAGAGATAGAACAAGATCCTGTTATATGTAAATTTTCAATTGCTAAAATAAATAAATAAATAAATAAATAGTTTCCTTATGCAGATGTCAGATGTGTAGTTTAATGGTTAGCACCTCAGCACTGGAGTCTCAACCCGGCTTTGAATCCCTCCTCTGCTACTTGCTAGTTCAGTGACCCTGGGCATGGTGCTCAACTTCTGTATGTTTCCTCATCTATAAAATTGAGTATGGGCCAGGTGTGGTGGCTCGCACTTGTAATCCCAGCAGACCATCTGAGGTTGGGAGCTTGAGACCAGCCTGACCAACATGGAGAAATCCTGTCTCTACTAAAAATACAAAGAATTAGCCAGGCGTGGTGGTGCATGCCTGTAATTCCAGTTAGTTGGGAGGCTGAGGCAGGAGAATCACTTGAACCTGGAAGGTGGACATTGCAGTGAGCAGAGATCACACCATTGCACTCAACACGCCAGCCTTGGCCGTCTCAAAAAAACAAAACAAAACTTGAGTATGCTTAACAGTGTGTGTGAGGCTGAGGCAGGAAAATTGCTTGAACCTGGGGAGGCGGAAGTTGCAGTCAGCTGAGATCTCGCCACTGCACTCCAGCCTGGGCGAAAGGGCGAGACTTTTAGTCTCGAAATTAATAACAATATGTTGCTTACTATCCACCTTTTGTAAGCAACTGTGTGCTGGAGACTGTGGCTTCTACACACAACCTCCCAGCCAATCTGCTGGCAAGGGATTGGGTAGGTAAATTTTCGATTGCTAAAAAAAAAAAAAAATTGTTAAATGTAAATTTTGATGGGTAGGTAAGGCTGCTCTGTGGAAGGAGGCCAGTTAATCATGAAACATTTAAGCAAAAGTAGAGGAAGAGGTCACTGTTAACACAGAGAATGGAGAACGCAAGTGGGAATTGGTAGAAAATTACCAAGCACCAGGCCTATCTGTGACAGCAATGTGTCTATCAAGAATCAGTGAATATTGTTTTTGATTTTATAGGCTAAAAAAAAAAAAAAAAAAAAGGCGGCCGGGCGCGGTGGCTCAAGCCTGTAATCCCAGCACTTTGGGAGGCCGAGGCGGGCGGATCACGAGGTCAAGAGATCGAGACCATCCTGGTCAACATGGTGAAACCCCGTCTCTACTAAAAATACAAAAAATTAGCTGGGCATGGTGGCGCGTGCCTGTAATCCCAGCTACTCAGGAGGCTGAGGCAGGAGAATTGCCTGAACCCAGGAGGCGGAGGTTGCGGTGAGCCGAGATCGCGCCATTGCACTCCAGCCTGGGTAACAAGAGCGAAACTCCGTCTCAAAAAAAAAAAAAAAAAAAAAGGCAAAAGAAAAAAATTAAAAAAAAGAATCAGTGAATAGAAACAATAGAGTCCTCCAGGCATCATCAAGACCTCAGTGTTATCTGCAGTCAAAAGGTGACGGGTGGGCCGGGCGTGGTAGCTCACGCCTGTAACCCCAGCACTTTGGGAGGCCGAGGTGGGCAGATCACCTGAGGCTGGGAATTCGAGACCAGCCTGACCAACATGGAGAAACCCCGTCTCTACTAAAAATACAAAATTAGCTGAGCATGGTGGCGCATGCCTGTAATCCCAACTACTCGGGAGGCCGAGGTAGAGAATCGCTTGAACCCAGGAGATGAAGGATGCGGTAAGCCGAGATCGCGCCATTGCACGCCAGCCTGGGCAACAAAAGCGACACTCCGTCTCAAAAAAAAAAAAAAAAAAGGGACGGGCGATGGGGTGACGGGTAGGTTCAGAGCGCGACTCACGTTGCTGAAGCTCTGCGCGGCTTTAGAGAATTCCCCGCACAGATAGAGCCGCTCGCCTTCCGCCATGTAAGAGGGAAAGGTGCTTCGCAAGGTCTCGCCTTCGGGATCCGACATGCTGACCGGATTTAGAGACGCTAAAGCAGAGAAATCCAAGAAAAGCTGGAGAACCTCTAACTGGTTTATAGAAGCTCCGTCTCTTAGCAACCATGAGACGTACAGCGACTTCCGGTTCCGCTTCTGTCTGGCTTGGGCGGGGATTCTGGGTTGCCACCTCCCGGCGTGCGCATGCGCCAGTTCAACCGCCCACCTGGCTGGGGAGTGATGCGTGCGTGGCTGCCGGCTGCAGGGCGGCTGAGATCCTTAGCGTTGGCTGTTGCACGCTCCGTCGGTTCTCTCTGGAGTTGCTGCGTGAAAAGTCTTTTTTGTAAGACAGCCAAGAAAACAGGAATAGGGTTGGAGGCAAAGTTCCAACTAGGGTTAAGGCATATGTGGTGAGGATATGTGTCTCGCGTACTGCCATTAGAGGAAGAGAGCACTGGGCTTGGAGTCAGCAGACTTGGGCTGACTTCACTCCTGTCACTTCCTAACTGCGTGACCTCTGGCGGGTCATGTAAGGGCTCCTAGCCTCGAATGTTCCACCTGTCAAATAAATATGAAAATAATGGAGCATTCAGAGATGTGAGGATTTGCATAAGACAACGTGGAAAATAACATTGGGTTCGACCTAATTTAACACAGTTATTGAGCAGCTGCTAGTAGCGGGCCTTGACCAAGGCATAGTGTGACGTCCTTCCCCATTCCCTCACCACCACAACTCCTCCAAAAGTGGACTAGGTGCTTCTTCTGGGCTCCCACGATACCCTAAGTAGCTTGCTTAACTGCCTTTACTAAGTTACTTTCTTTTTTTTGTTTGTTTGTTGTTGTTTTTTTTTGTTTTTTTGTTTTTTTGAGACGGAGTTTTGCTCTTGTTACCCAGGCTGGAGTGCAATGGCGTGATCTCGGCTCACCGCAACCTCCGCCTCCTGGGTTCAGGCAATTCTCCTGCCTCAGCCTCCTGAGTAGCTGGGATTACAGGCACGTGCCACCATGCCCAGCTAATTTTTTGTATTTTTAGTAGAGACGGGGTTTCACTATGTTGACCGGGATGGTCTCAATCTCTTGACCTCGTGATCCACCCGCCTCGGCCTCCCAAAGTGCTGGGATTACAGGCTTGAGCCACCGCGCCCGGCTACTAAGTTACTTTCAAAACGTCTATTCCCAACGCCAATGACATTAAGTCACTGTTAAAGTTTAAATAGTAAGAAAATAGGCCAGTCGCGGTGGCTCACGCCTGTAATCCCAGCACTTTGGGAGGCCAAGGCAGGCGGATCACCTGAGGTCGGGAGTGCAAGACCAGCCTGACCAACGTGGAGAAACCCTATCTCCAACAGAAACACAAAATTAGCTGGGAGTGGTGGCAGGTGCCTGTAATCCCAGCTACTCGGGAGGCTGAGGCAGGAGAATTGCTTGAACCCAGGAGATTTAGAGGGTGCAGTTAGGTGAGATCGCTCCATTGCACTCCAGCCTGGGCAACAAGAGTGAAACTCTGTCTCAAAACAAACAAACAAAATCCTTAACTACAAATGCACACACGCAAACACACACACACACATACGGCGTACATGTAAAACTAGGGAAATCTAAGATCAGTGAATTGTATCAGTGTCAATTTTCTGGTTGTGTTATTGCACTAAAGTTTTTTGTTCTTTTTTTTTTTTTTGAGACGGAGTTTCGCTCTTGTTACCCAGGCTGGAGTGCAATGGCGCGATCTCGGCTCACCGCAACCTCCGCCTCCTGGGTTCAGGCAATTCTCCTGCCTCAGCCTCCTGAGTAGCTGGGATTACAGGCATGCGCCACCACGCCCAGCTAATTTTTTGTATTTTTAGTAGAGACGGGGTTTCACCATGTTCACCAGGATGGTCTTGATCTCTTGACCTCGTGATCCACCCGCCTCGGCCTCCCAAAGTGCTGGGATTACAGGCGTGAGCCACCGTGCCCAGCCCTGCACTAAAGTTTTTAAAGCTGTTACCATTGGGAGAAACTGGGAAAAGAATACATGGGATCCTTTTTGTATTTATTTCTTAGAACTTCATATGAATCTATGATTATCTCAAAAAGTCTAATTCAAAAGACAAAAAATAACATGGTCCCTGCTTGAAAGAGTTCTGTCTAATAGGGGAGAAAGATGTGTAAACAAGTAGTAGCCGCTTAAAGTGATATTAACTAGAATTCAAAGTTCTGTGTTTCTGTGAGGGAGATGAGGACAAAGTGGTGTGAAACCCAGACAAATGAATGATTCAGCCAGGGTCTGAGATGAGTTAGAGACAGCTTCACAAAAGGATAACGTTGGAGCTGAGGGTGAGTACCATGGTGCCCAGCAGAGGTAAGTAGAGAATGAGGGCTCAGCGTGGTAGCTCATACCTGTAATCCCAGTACTTTGGGAGGCTGAGATGGGAGTATTGCCTGAGCTCAGGAGTTTCAGACCAGCCTGGGCAACATGACCAAGCCCTGTTTCTACTACAAATACAAAAATGAGCTGGGTGTGGTAGTATGTGCCTGTAGTTCCAGCTACTCAGGAAGCTGAGGCAGGAGGATCGCTTGAGCCTGGGAAGTTGAGGCTGCAGTGAGCCATGTTTGGGACACGGCACTAGCCTGTTTAACAAAGTGAGACCCTGTCTAAAAAAAAAAGGGGGGGGTGGGGGGGCTTTTCTGAGGATCTGGCAAGATGGCAGAGGTGGAGCAGAAGAATAAGTGGACCTACCGCGGCATGGACCTGGACCAGCTGCTGGACCTGTCCTACGAACAGCTGATGCAGCTGTACAGTGTGCACCAGTGGCCGGGGCTGAACCTGGACCTAAACCCGGACCTGCGGCGGAAGCAGCACTCGCTGCAGAAGCGCCTTTGCAAGGCCAAGAAGGAGGTGTCGCCCATGGAGAAGCCAGAAGGGGTGAAGACGCAGACTCACCAGCGGGACATGATCATCCTTCCCGAGATGGTGGGCAGTGCAGTGGGCGTCTACAACGGCAAGACCTTCAACCATGTGGAGATCAAGCCAGAGGTGATCGGTCACTACCTGGGCAAGTTCATCACCTACAAGCCTGTGAACCATGGTTGGCCTGGCATCGGGGCCACCCACTCCTCCTGCTTCATCCCTCTCAAGTAGTGCCTCAACTAATAAAGGCACACATTGGCCAGGGGCAATGGCTCATGCGTGTAATCCCAGCACTTTGGGAGGCTGAGGTGGGTGGATCACCTGAGGTCAGGGGTTCAAAACCATCTTGGCCAACATGGCGGAAACCCTGTCTCTACTAAAAATACAAAATTAGCCCGGCATGGTGGTACATGCCTGTAATCCCAGCTACTTGGAAGGCTGAGGCAGGAGAACTGTTTGAACCTGGAAGGTGGAGGTTACAGTGAGCTGAAATTGCACCATTGCACTCCAGCCTGGGCAACAAAAGTGAAACTCCGCCTCAAAAAAAAGAGCCGGGCGCGGTGGCTCAAGCCTATAATCCCAGCACTTTGGGAGGCCAAGGTGGGTGGATCACAAGGTCAAGAGATCGAGACCATCCTGGTCAGCATGGTGAAACCCCGTCTCTACTAAAAATACAAAAAAAAAAAAAAGAAAGAAAGAAATTAAATAAATAAAGGCACACATCTCCAAAAAAAAAAACATAAGATGTACAAAGGCTGGAGGTGTGTACATTCGCAGGGTGTTTAAGAAATAGCAACATGACCTGCAGTGAAACTGGTCCTATTCTAGGTTAAGGTGGGCTCATTCATGAGTTGAGGACTGCTGCTGAAGCAAAGAGGATTAATCAGAAAAAAAAACAAAAACAAAAAAAAAACTCCTGTAAGGAAGAGATCTACTGATTCAATGCAGTCTCAATCAGAATTTCAGCCTTTTTTTTTTTTTTTTTTTTTCTTTGAGATGGAGTCTTGCTTTGCTACCCAGGCTGGAGTGCAATGGCGGGGTTGGCTCATTGCAACCTCCACCTCCTGGGTTCAAGCAATTCTCCTGCCTCAGTTTCCAGAGTTGCTGGGATTACAGGCATGCACCACTAGGTCCAGCTAATTTTTTGTATTTCTAGTAGAGATGGGGTTTCACCATGTTGGCTAGGCTGGTCTTGAACTCCTGACCTCAGGTGATCCACCTGCCTCGGCCTCCCAAAGTGCTGGGATTACAGGCATGAACCACTGTGACCATTCTTTTTTTGTTTGTTTGTTTGTTTTTCTTTTTTTTTTTTTTTTAAGAGAGGGGGTCTCGCTATGCTGCCCAGCCTGGAGTGCAGTGGCTATTGACAGGTGCAATCCTACTACTAATCAGCACGGGAGTTTTGACCTGCTCCGTTTCCAACCTGGTCCGGTTCACCCCTCCTTAGGCAACCTGGTGGTCCCCTGATGCCAGAAGGTCACCATATTGATGCTAAACTTAGCGCGGACACCCGATCGGCATAGCGCACTACAGCCCAGAACTCCTGGACCCAAGAGATCCTCCAGCCTCAGCCTCCCGAATTGCTGAGACTATAGGCACGCGGCACTGAGCCCGGCCCCACCCTTATTTTTATTTTTTGAGACAGAGTTGACTTTTTCCCCCAAACTGGAGTGCAGTAGTAAGATCTTGGCTCACTGCAACCTCTGCTTTCTGAGCTCAGGCTACCTTCCCACCTCAGCCTCCAGAGTAGCTGGGACTATAGGCATGCACTATCACACTCAGCTAATTTTTTTTTTTTTTGAGACGGAGTTTCACTTCGCTCTTGCTACCCAGGCTGGAGTGCAATGGCGCGATCTCGGCTCACCACAACCTCCGCCTCCTGGGTTCGCAATTCTCCTGCCTCAGCCTCCTGAGTAGCTGGGATTACAGGCACACGCCACCATGCCCAGCTAATTTTTTGTATTTTTAGTAGAGACGGGATTTCACCGTGTTGACCAGGATGGTCTCGATCTCCTGACCTCGTGATCCACCCGCCTCAGCCTCCCAAAGTGCTGGGATTACAGGCATGAGCCACCGCGCCCGGCTTTTTTTTTTTTTTTGAGATGGAGTTTCACTTTTGTAGTCCAGGCTGGAGGGCAATGGGGTGATCTTGGTTCACCGCAACCTCTGCCTCCCGGGTTCAAGTGATTCTCCTGTCTCAGCTTCCCAAGGAGCTGGGATTACAGGCATGGGCCACCTTGCCCAGCTAATTTTGTATTTTTAGTAGAGACGGCATTTCTTCATGTTAGTCAGGCTGGTCTTGAACTCCCAACCTCAGGTGATCCGCCCACTTCCCAAAGTTCTAGGATTATAGGCATGAGCCACCATGCCTGGCACCCAGCTAATTTTTGTATTGTTTTAGTAGAGAAAGAGTTTTGCCATGTTGCCCAGGCTGGTTTTGAATTCCTGAACTCAAGCAATCCTCCCACCTCAGCTACCCAAAGTCATGAGATTACAGGTGTGAACCACTATGCCTTTCCAAATGTAAATATTAAATTTGTTTTTTTAGAAGGAGTCTCACTCTGTTGCCCAGGTTGGAGTACAGGGGCGCAGTCTCAACTCACTCCTGCGCCTCCCGGGTTCAAGCGATTCTCCTGCCTCACCCTCCCAAGTAGCTTGGATTACAGGCATGTGCCACCATGCCTGTCTAATTTTGTATTTTTAATAGAGACAGGGTTTCTCCATGTTGTTCAGGCTGGTCTTGAACTCCTGACCTCAGGTGACCTGCCCGCCTTGGCCTCCCAAAGTGCTGAGATTATAGGCATGAGCCACTGTGCCCAGCCAAAATATGTTTTTACATTTACATAAGTGTAAAAAACCTTGACCCTTACCTCATACCATATACAAAAATTAACTAGTAATATTTAAATATAAGAGGTAAAATAATGCAACTAGAAAAAAATTGAAAATTTTTTTCAATATTTCAATATTTGCCACAAAAAGCATAAAAAAGAAGAAATAGCCGGGCGCGGTGGCTCAAGCCTGTAATCCCAGCACTTTGGGAGGCCGAGGCGGGTGGATCACCAGGTCGAGAGATCGAGACCATCCTGGTCAACATGGTGAAACCCCGTCTCTACTAAAAATACAAAACATTAGCTGGGCATGGTGGCACGTGCCTGTAATCCCAGCTACTGAGGAGGCTGAGGCAGGAGAATTGCTTGAACCCAGGAGGCAGAGGTTGCGGTGAGCCGAGATCGTGCCATTGCACTCCAGCCTGGGTAACAAGAGCGAAACTCCATCTCAAAAAAAAAAAAAAAAAAGGAAGAAATAAGTTTGACTTCATCAACATTGAAATCCTTTGTTCCTCAAAAGATACTGTTTAGTAGAAAACTAAAAGACAAGCCACAGGACAGGCATGAGGCACCCCCAGCACTATGGGAGGCAGTGACAGGAGGAGGCTTGAACTTGCTTGAGGCCAGCTCGAGACCAGCCTGGACAACATAGTGAGATCTCATTTCTACCAAAAAAAAAAAAAGAAAAAGAAATTAGTCAGGTGTGGTGGCACACACCTGTAGTCCCAAATACTTGAGAGACTGAGGTGGGAGGATCCCTTGTTCCCAGGAGTTTGAGGCTACAGTGAGCTGTGATCAGGCTGCTGCACTCCCGGCTGAGCAACATAGTGAGATCTCATCTCAAATAACATAAAATTCTGAAAATGCAGACTAATCTATATTGCCTGGAAGCAAAACAGTGGCTGCCTGGGAACATGGCAGTAGGGAAGTGAGGGGTGGATTACAAAGGAGTACAGGGAAACTCGGGGAGGTGAAGAATATGTTCATTATCTTGCTTGTGGCAATGGTTTCACTGGTATATACATGGTTTTTTTTTTGTTGTTGTTTTTTGTTTGTTTGTTTGTTTTTGTTTTCTTGAGACAGAGTCTCCCTCTGTTGCCCAGGCTGGAGCGCAATGGTGATCTCAGCTCACTGTAACCTCTGCCTCCTGGGTTCAAGCGATTCTCCTGCCTCAGTCTCCTGACTAGCTGGGATTACAGGCACTCGTCACCACGCTCAGCTAATTTTTCTATTTTTAGTAGAGGCAGGGTTTCACCATCTTGGCCAGACTGGTCTTGAACTTCTGACCTCGTGATCCACCTCCCTTGGCCTCCAAAAGTGCTGGGATTACAGGCATGAGCCACTGCGCCTGGCTATGCATGTATTAAAACTAATCAAATTGGCCGGGTGCGGTGGCTCAAGCCTGTAATCCCAGCACTTTGGGAGGCCGAGGCGGGTGGATCACGAGGTCGAGAGATCGAGACCATCCTGGTCAACATGGTGAAACTCCCTCTCTACTAAAAATACAAAAAATTAGCTGGGCATGGTGGCACGTGCCTGTAATCCCAGCTACTCAGGAGGCTGAGGCAGGAGAATTGCTTGAACCCAGGAGGCGGAGGTTGCGGTGAGCCAAGATCGCGCCATTGCACTCCAGCCTGGGTAACAAGAGTGAAAACTCTGGCCGGGTGCAGTGGCTCAAGCCTGTAATACCAGCACTTTGGGAGGCTGAGGCGGGTGGATCACGAGGTCGAGAGATCGAGACCATCCTGGTCAACATGGTGAAACCCTGTGTCTACTAAAAATACAAAAAATTAGCTGGGCATGGTGGCGCGTGCCTGTAGTCCCAGCTACTCAGGAGGCTGAGGCAGGAGAATTGCTTGAACCCAGGAGGCGGAGGTTGCGGTGAGCCGAGATCGTGCCATTGCACTCCAGCCTGGGTAACAAGAGCGACACTCTGTCTCAAAAAAAAAAAAAAAAAAAAAAAAAAGAGTGAAAACTCCGTCTCAAAAAAAAAAAAAACTAATCAAATTGTACACTTTATATGCCGTTTATTGTACATTAATTATATATCAGGAAAGCTGTTTTAAAAATACAATAAAGCCGGGCACGGTGGCTCAAGCCTGTAATCCCAGCACTTTGGGAGGCCGAGGCAGGTGGATCACAAGGTCGAGAGATCGAGACCAACCTGGTCAACATGGTGAAACCCCGTCTCTACTAAAAATACAAAAAATTAGCTGGGCATGGTGGCGCGTGCCTATAATCCCAGCTACTCAGGAGGCTGAGGCAGGAGAATTGCCTGAACCCAGGAGGCGGAGATTGCGGTGAGCCAAGATCGCGCCATTGCACTCCAGCCTGGGTAACAAGAGTGAAACTCCATCTCAAAAAAAAAAAAAAAAAAAAAAAAATACAATAAAATAGCAATCATAATATGTGCTTTTCGGCAGTTTATAAAGCACCATGTGATCTTCACAACACCCTAGTGAGGTAAAGAGCCAGGCAGTAGTTTCCTGGTTTCACAGATGAAACACTGAGGGTTTGCCCCAGGCTACAGCACAAGGATGTAAGTGAGCTGGATTGGGGCCCATGCCTTGGGTTGGATTAGCAGGGTAAAGAGGGCTAGAATTAGATTCCAGCCTGCCTCAGCCATTTATAGTTGGGTTCCTCACCTTATTGCTTTATTTATTATTTTATTGTGAAAAAGAACACAGTGAAAAAAAAAATATGGCCAGGCGCGGTGGCTCAAGCCTGTAATCCCAGCACTTTGGGAGGCCGAGGCAGGTGGATCACGAGGTCAAGAGATCGAGACCATCCTGGTCAACATGGTGAAACCCCGTCTCTACTAAAAATACAAAAAGTTAGCTGGGCATGGTGGCGCGTGCCTGTAATCCCAGCTACTCAGGAGGCTGAGGCAGGAGAATTGCCTGAACTCAGGAGGCGGAGGTTGCGGTGAGCCGAGATTGTGCCATTGCACTCCAGCCTGGGTAACAAGAGCGAAACTCTGTCTCAAAAAAAAAAAAAAAAAAAAAATATATATATATATATATATATATATATATATATATATGCATAAAACATACATGTCTGGCTGGGCATGGTGGCTCACTCCTGTAATCCCAGCACTTTGGGAGGCTGAGGCAGGCAGATCACCTGAGGTCAGCCGTTCAAAACCAGCCTGGCCAACATGGTGAAGCCCCATCTCTACCAAAAATACAAAAATTAACCTGGTGTGGTGGCACACACCTGTAATCCCAGCTACTCCAGAGGATGAGGCAGGAGAATTGCTTGGCCAAGGTGGGAGAATCGCTTGAACCTGAGAGGCAGAGGTTGCAGTGAACCAAGATCACCGCCCCTGCACTCCAGCCTGGGCAACAGAGTGAGACTCTCTTAAAAAAAAGTGCACCCAGCTAGGCACGGTGGCTCAAGCCTGTAATCCCAGCACTTTGGGAGGCCGAGACGGGTGGATCACGAGGTCAAGAGATCGAGACCATCCTGGTCAACATGGTGAAACCCCGTCTCTACTAAAAATACAAAAAGTTAGCTGGGCATGGTGGCGCGTGCCTGTAATCCCAGCTACTCAGGAGGCTGAGGCAGGAGAATTGCCTGAACCCAGGAGGCGGAGGTTGCGGTGAGCTGAGACTGCGCCATTGCACTCCAGCCTGGGTAACAAGAGCGAAACTCTGTCTCAAAAAAAAAAAAAAAAAAAGTACACCCATGTAGTCATCACACAGGTAAATCAAGAAACATATTGCTAGCAGGGGTTGCCCTGAGAGGCCCCTCCTCAGTCACAGCTCCCTCCCCAGATAACTACTGCCTTCACTGTGAGCCTGAATCATCTCTCTCATGGATTACTTCAACATCCTTCTAAGTAGGTCTTCTTGGCTTACCCTCCCCCACTTCTTTCTCAACACAATAGTCAGAAGATTCCTTTTATTTATTTATTTAGACAGAGTGTTGCTGTGTCACTCAGGCTGGAGAGCAGTGGCACAATCTTCGCTCACTGCAACCTCTGCCCTCTCAAGCAATCCTCCTACCTCCTACCTCAACCTCCCCAGTAGCTGGAACCACAGGTGCACACCATCATGCCCTGCTAATTTTTTTGTGTTTTTTTTTTTGATGGAGAAGGTGTTTTGCTATGTTGCCCAGGCTGGTCTTGAACTCCTGGGCTTAGGCGATCCTGCCTTGGCTTCCCAAAATGCTGGGATTACAGGCTTGAACCATCATGCTGTGCCAGAAAACTCCTATTAGTTTTTTATTTTATTTTATTTTATTTTATTTTATTTATTTATTTATTTTGAGACAGAATTTCACTCTTGTTACCCAGGCTGGAGTGCAATGGCGCGATCTCGGCTCACCGCAACCTCCGCCTCCTGGGTTCAGGCAATTCTCCTGCCTCAACCTCCTGAGCAGCTGGGATTACAGGCACGCGCCACCATGCCCAGCTAATGTTTTGTATTTTTAGTAGAGACGGGGTTTCACCATGTTGACCAGGATGGTCTCGATTTCTTGACCTTGTGATCCACCCGCCTTGGCCTCCCAAAGTGCTGGGATTACAGGCTTGAGCCACAGCACCCAGCTTATTTTATTTTATTTTAAGACAGAGTCTCTGTCTCCCAGGCTGGAGTGCAGTGGCACAATCTCTGCTCACTGCAACCTCTGCCTCCTGGGTTCAAGTGATTCTCTTGCCTCATCTTCCTCAGTAGCTGGGATTACAAGTCCCCACTACCACGCCCAGCTAATTTTTTTTTTTTTTTTTTTTGAGACAGAGTTTTGCTCTTGTTACCCAGGCTGGAGTGCAATGGCGCGATCTCGGCTCACCGCAACCTCCGCCTCCTGAGTTCAAGCAATTCTCCTGCCTCAGCCTCCTGAGTAGCTGGGATTACAGGCACACGCCACCATGCCCAGCTAATGTTTTGTATTTTTAGTAGAGACGGGGTTTCACCATGTTGACCAGGATGGTCTCGATCTCTTGACCTCGTGATCCACCCGCCTCGGCCTCCCAAAGTGCTGGGATTACAGGCTTGAGCCACCGCGCCCGGCCTTAATTTTTGTATTTTTATTGGCGACAGGGTTTTGCCACCTTTGCCAGGCTGGTCTCAAACTCCTGACCTCAAGTGATCAGCCCTCCTTGGCCCCCCAAAGTGCTAGGATTACAGAAGCCACCATGCCCGGCCTTTTTAAAAATTTGAAACAGAACTTTGCTCTGTCACCCAGGCTGGAGTGCAGTGGCAGGATCATGGCTCACTGCCGGGAAGTGCCACCACGTCCAGCTAATTTTTGTATTTCCTGTAGAGACAGGGATTCACCATGCTGCTCAAACTCCTGGGTTCAAGTGATCTACCTGCAGCAGCCTCTCAAGGTGCTGGGAATACTCTTTGCACCATTGCCTCCAGTCCCATTCAGCTCTTGAAGAATGTCTGGGCTCCTTCCAGTTTTTGGTCATATTGAACAATACAGTACAATCTCAAATGTGTCTACTGGCACATGTGTATGACATTTTACAGAGCATATGCCTAGGAGTAGACTGTAGGGTTGTAGTGTATGTGGCTCTTTGATTTTACTAAATGATGCCAAATGGTTTCCAAAGTGTTTGCATCAATCTACCCTCTCACCTTTTTTTTTTTTTTTTTTTTTTTTTAGATGGAGTTTCACTCCTGTTGCCCAGACTGGAGTGTAATGGCAAGATCTCAGCTCACTGAAACCTCTGCCTGCTGGGTTCAAGCTATTCTCCTGCCTCAGCCTCCCAAGTAGCTTACCGGCATGCGCCGCCACGCCCAGCTAATTTTTGTATTTTTAGTAGAGATGGGGTTTCTCCATGTTGGTCAGGGCGGTCTCGAACTCTCAACCTCAGGTGACCCCCCCGCCTCAGCATCCCAAGGTGTTGGGATTACAGGCATGAGCCACGACACCTGGTCTCCCTCTTACCTTTTTGAACCTCATTTCTCTTGTGTTTTGTTCGTAAAATAAGAGGATTGGAGGGTTGAATTTCTGAGATCTCTTTTGGTTCTGATATCTCATGAATCTGTGATCGAGGAGCCCTAAATCAGCAGCACTTGGTGCTGAGCATTTCTTTCTTTCTTTCTTTCTTTTTTTTTTTTTTTGAGACCGAGTTTCGCTCTCGTGGCCCAGGCTATAGTGCAATGGCATGATCTCAGCTCATCGAAACCTCCACCTCAGCCTCCCGAGTAGCTGGGATTACAGGCATGTGCCACTACACCCAGCTAATTTTGTATTTTTAGTAGAGATGGGGTTTCTCCATATTGGTCAGGCTGGTCTTGAACTCCCAACCTCAGGTGATCCACCTGTCTTGACTTCCCAAAGTACTGGGATTACAAAGCTTTAGCAACCATGCCTGGCTTGGTACTGACCATATCTGAGGGAACACCAAAGTTATGAGAGAGAAAGAAGTCAATGCAACCTGTGCTGGAGATGAGGCCTGCAAATGCTGTAGGGCTGGGCACAGTTCTAAACCTTGAATATTGGTGTTACAACAACCTGGGCAAGGTGGCATGTCCCAGTCTCTACAAAAAAAAAAAAATTCTGTTTTTAATTATCCAGTTATGGTGGCATTTGCCTATAGTGCCAGTTACTCTGGAAACTGAGGCAGGAAGATCACCTGAGCCTAGGAGGTTGAGGCTGCAGTGAGCTGTCATCGAGCCACTGCTCACTGCTCTCCAGCCTGGGTGACAGAGTGAGACCCTGTCTCAAAAGAAAAAAAAAAAAAAGCCAGCCAGGCACAGTGGCTCACACATGTATCCCAGTACTTTGGTAGGCCAAGGTGGGAGGATCACTTAAGCCTAGGAGTTTGAGACCAGCCTGGGCAACTTAGTGAGACCCCATCTCTATGGGAAAAAAAATGGTGTTGGGTAGAGACTTGGGCTTTGACAGAGCCTGGCAACTCATCTGTACACCATGACCTCTCCTCCTGCATGCACTTGAGAGAATTTCCAAACACAGAATATGGCAAAGAGAGACAAGAGGCAAAAATAATAAACTCAGCCAGGTGCAGTGGATCACACCTGTAATCCCAGCAGTTTGGGAGGCTGAGGTGGGTGGATCACCTGAGGTCAGGAGTTTGACACCAGCCTGGCCAACAGGGTGAAACCCTCATCTCTACAAAAAATACAAAAGTTAGCTGGGCAAGGTGGCACTTGCCTGTAATTACAGCTACTTGGGAGGCTGAGGCAGGAGAATCACTTGAACTCAGGAGGCAGAGGCTGCAGTGAGCCAAGATCATGCCACTGCACTCCAGCCTGGGTGGCAAAGTAAGACTCTGTGTCAAAAAAAGAAAAAAGTAAATAGAATGATGAGAAGATGGGTTCCAGATTGATTAATTTGGGGCAGATGAACCTCTGTGTGGGTGTGGTAGGGTAACAAGAGAGTCCGTTGGGGGCAGAGGCCTGGGATGAGACCAGTAAGTGAACTGGAAAACTTCAGTGGCTGGCTCCTGGGCCCTCTGGCCAGCACCTCTCCTCCCTCATTCCTTGGACAGTTATTTTTTGTTGTTCCTGCCCAGGAATAGTCAAACTTAGGCGTAGCAACACCTAAATGGAGGACAATCACTCAGCAAACATTTATTGAGTACTTACTATGTACCAGTCATTATTATTATTATTATTATTATTATTTTTTGAGACAGAGTCTTACTCTGTCACCCATGCTGGAGTGCAGTGGTGCAATCTCAGCTCACAGCAACCTCTGCCTCCCGGGTTCAAGCAGTTGTGCCTCAGCCTCCTGATTAGCTGGATTACAGGCCCATGGCCACCATGCCTGGCTAATTTTTGTATTTTTAGTAGAGATGGGGTTTCACCATGTTGGTCAGGGTGGGTCAAACTCCTGAGCCTTCCACAGTGCTGGGATTATAGGTGTGAGCCGCCTTGCCTGGCCACCAGTTATTATTTAAACTGCTAGAAATACAGCAATGAACACAGAAAAGATCCCTATCTTCATCATGCACATATGCAAGTATTTCTGAAGGATAAATGATTAGAAATGGAATTACTGGACCAAAAGGCAAATGAGTTTAAAATGTTTGCTGCGATTACCAAATTGACATACAAAGAGTTTATTATATTTTATGTTCCATTTGGATGACCATTTCCCTAGCAGTGTATCTGTCTTTTTTTTTTTTCTGAGACAGGGTCTAACTCTGTCACCCAGGCTGGTGTTCAGTGGTGCAGTCACTGAACTGCATTTTTTTTTTTTTTTTTTTTTTGAGTTGGAGTCTCACTCTGTTGCCCAGGCTAAGGGACAGTGGTGCAATCTCAGCTCGCTGCAACCTCCACCTCCCGGGTTCAAGCTATTCTCCTGCCTCAGGCTCCCGAGTAACTGGGATTATAGGCATGCACCACCAAGCCTGGCTAATTTTTTGTATTTTTGGTAGAGACGGGGTTTCGCCATGTTGGCCATGCTGGTCTTGAAATCCTGGCCTCAAGTGATCCGTCTGCTTTGGCCTTCCAAAGTGCTAGGATTACAGGTGTGAGCCATCATGCCTGGCCTCCCCCATTTTAGGACTAAGAGAAGAAAGGTGATAAGGAGCTGCTATTTCAAAAAGGTGAATGGGAGGGAAGGGATCAGAAAGTGACATCATCAGGGAACACTTGGTTCAGGCATGGGTAGCAAGTTCAGTTACCTTACTCCTGGCAGCAACAGAAGTGGGGGGAGGGGGGTCTTGGAGAAGTTTTTGTCTGTAAGTGTCACAACACTGTTGCAGTGGGAGTATGACCCCAAGTGCTTGGCAGGAGCACAGGCCTGCTGCTTCTCTGCATTCTGGGCTGACCTCTTCACCTGAGCTGGACAGTGGATGCTTTTGGCCTTCTTCCTGGAACTAGACAGCTGTTAGGCTTAGGGAGCAGCTCGGGACCTACAGAGTTGGGGTGCAGGTAGGGAAGGAGGCTGCAGCGTGTTGGAACAGTAAGTACATATCCTGATGTCCAGGACTGATTTCATGTATTCTGCCCCCACAAGTTCACCAGCACCTGTCAGACTGGATGTCCCAGTTTTTGGTTTGGAAAATACGATCTGTCTCAGGTAATGGGGAAGGGCGAGAGAGCAGTTCATTCATTCCAGTGTCTAAGCCAGAGGTTGGTGGGAGCAAGAGACTGTCAGAGATGGCTCCAGCCCTGCGCTGGAATCTCGCCTTGAATTCCCAGCTCCGCCCAGATCCATGCTGAGGCGAGCAGGTGAGTGGGATTGACAGTGCTGTGTCTGGCACCCTCGTAGCCTCACTTGCTTACCGTGGCCTCCGCCCTATCCCACACTGGGAAGTAGTCTCTGTTAACCTCAGCTCAGCTTTGCCCCATCGGCCCGGTAGGGAGACTCCAGGGAGGGGAGAGGCGCCACGTGCTAATGAAAAGCGGCCTGCCAGCCACGACTGCTTAAAGAGATGGTCTAAGCAATCAGATTCGGTGCGGCCCAGATGCAGACGTCCGTTTCTCCCAAGGGAGGGAGCAAGGGGACTCCAGGTCCCCAAGCTGCGCTACAGCCAGTAGGGCTAACATCCCACCCTCCCTTCCCCCAATTTCCCGAGTAGCAGTCCGTCCAGCCCCCCAAGCGATCAGGCCACTACCCTCAGGCCCGCGCGTTCTCCTCCCAGCCTAGCCCGACCCATCTGCCCACCCGGGGCTCCGCCCCCGGCCCCGCCCCCGCCCCGGCCCCGCCCTGCCGACTCCCAAGAGGCGGTGGACGGGCTAGCGGGACTACAAGTCCCAGCAGGCCCAGGGGCCCGCCTTCGGGGGGCGGGGACACAGCGGCAGCGAATTGGGAGGAGCCCTGGCGCTCAGGCTAGGGAACGCGTGTGACCAATCGCGGGGTCGCTCTCACTGTGAGCCGATGGGGGCGGGGAGAAGCCCGGCTGGGCCGGGACAAAAGCCCGATCCCGGGTAGCTGCCGGCGGCTGGAGCGCTCCGGATTTTGTGGTGTTCGTCGTTCCTGAGGAGCGAGTGCCGCGCACGGACTTTCGCAGAGGTGAGCGCGGGCCACTGTTTTCGCTGGCTGGAGTCCGCGCGCCCTAGGAGCTTCCTGCCTCCCTCCCCCAACCCGGAACCGCCTTCCTCGACGCGGGCTCGGTGCTCACGCGCCCTCCCTGCACCTGCTTGGAAGTTTTGAGGGTATTAGCTTTAGATTCGCCTTCGCTCGGGGTCCCTGTTGGTGGCCGCGTGTTGACGCTGTCCCCCGCTCCCCCACATTCCAGTTCTTGGGAGTTTGCGCGGGGCTTGCCGCCCTCCTTGCTTTTCCTGCCTCTGCCACATTGCATGGGCCCCCTCCTGACGCGCCTCACCCCGCCCGGGCACAGCTATCGAGCCTCCTCGGCCGTCTTTTGGCCGCATCCGAGTTCCCCCATCGGATGCCGGGACGGGAAGTCGCGATGGCGACTGGTCCCACTCCTATCCCTCACTGGCCGGGCTCAGGCCCTTCCCTTGGTTCTGTGGAGACTGGATTGAGCTCTACGCCCAAGTGGAGGGAGTGAGCTGGGCGCGCCTCCGGAGCGGGCCACGCAGGACCAGGCTGCCCCAGGATGCCGGAGGCCTCAGCAAGGACTCTTCTCGCACTGGAAGTGCTGTCGAGTCCAACCCCTAAGCGACAGATGGTCGGGGTGCCACCCCACCCTTGAGCTGACGCCGAGACAAGGTCCTCAAGGGGCTGGAGGATGCTGCCGCCGCCCTCCTGTCGAGCCTGGCAATGGGCCAGTCCCAGCGCCTGCCGCCCTCTCCAACCTTGGCAGATACCGTGCAGTGCCAAGTTCTGCAGTTACAGGGTCCCAGGAGGTCTTCCTGGGAAGAGGATTTTGGAAGGGATGATAAGGAGAAGTACACAGCACGGTTTGGTCAGCTAGCCTACTCCTCTCCACCCTTAATTTTGCTTTGTGTTTCCAGCCGGCTCAGCTGAACTAAAATATTGGGTGAGGGACAGCTGGTAGGTCCCAGTTGCCCAAAGGGGTGATTTTCACCTCTTAGAAACCTTCCTAAACAGCTTGTGGGGGCAGTAGTGGGAAGAGCCCTCACACTGGGCAGCTGATGCCTCCATCCCCATTCTGACACTAATGCCTGCCTTAGTAGGGGGCACTCAGAATTCTGCTTCTCTAGAACTTACTCCAGAGATTGCCTGTCCTCTCAAATGATAAAAATAATAATTCCCAGCTGGGCGCGGTGGCTTACACCTGTAATCCCAGCACTTTTGGGAGGCCGAGCCAGGCGGATCACGAGGTCAAGAGATCAAAACCATCTTGACCAACATGGTGAAACCCTGTCTCTACTAAAAATACAAAAATCAGCTGGTAGTGGTGGTGCAAGCCTGTAGCCCCAGCTACTCAGGAGGCTGAGGCAGGAGAATCACTTGAATCAGGGAGGTGGAGGTTGCAGTGAGCTGAGATCACACCACTGCAGTCCAGCCTGGTGACAGAGTGAGACTCTGTGTAAAATAATAATAATTTCCAATTCTGCAGATACTAACCTTCAAATGAGTGTTTTTTTGTCTTTCCCAGAGGCACCTTAAGTAGCATCCCCAGTGATCCCTTCCACTAGCTGTGTCCCAGGGGTGTGTCCTGGGGAGCAGGCTTCTTTCATTCAGCTTTCTGTGTAGGCTGCTTCTTTCAGTGTCTGCAAAAAGTGAACTCAATCCTGGGTCACTCACCCGTCTGCAGAAAAGACCCCATTCAGTTCATGAGGTCCTTCCCTCAGGGAATGTGTATGTGTGTGTTTTCAGGTTCCTGGGCATGACTTCCCCCAAGTGGTTTACAGATTACCTGTTAACCAAATAACAGTTCCTGGAGTCCAAGCTCAGCCCAACCATCTATCATGAATTTGACAGCACATTCAGCTACTGGGGATGCAGACTAAGACTTTTTGAGGGGAGAGGTCCCTAACCCAGACAGGTATTTGTAGGTATCTACCCATTCCACTAGAGCAAATTTTTTTTTTTTTGAGACGGAGTTTTGCTCTTGTTACCCAGGCTGGAGTGCAATGGCATGGTCTCGGCTCACTGCAACCTCCGCCTCCTGGGTTCGAGCAATTCTCCTGCCTCAGCCTCCCTAGTAGCTGGGACTACAGGCATGCGCCACCATGCGCAGCTAATTTTTGTATTTTTAGTAGAGACGGGGGTTTCACCATGTTGACCAGGATGGTCTCGATCTCTTGACCTCGTGATCCACCTGCCTCGGCCTCCCAAAGTGCTGGGATTACAGGCGTGAGCCACCGCGCCCAGCAATTTTTTTTTTTTTTTTTTTGAGACGGAGTCTTACTCTGTTGGCTGGGCTGAAGTACAGTGACGCTATCTTGGCTCACTACAACCTCCGCCTCCCAGATTCAAGGTATTCCCCTGTCTCAGTCTCCCTAGTAGCTGGGATCACAGACACCCACCACCTGGCTAATTTGTTTTTTTTTTTTGTGATGGAGTGCTCTGTCACTCTGTCACCAGACTGGAGTGCAGTGACGAGATCTCGACTCACTGCAGTCTCTGACTCACAGGTTGAAACGATTCTCCTGCCTCAGCCTCCCAAGTAGCTGGGATTATAGGCACGCGCCATTACACCGGCTAATTTTTGTATTTTTAGTAGAGATGAGGTTTTACCATGTTGGCCAGGCTGGTCTCGATCTCCTGACCTCATTGTGATCCACCCACCTGGGCATCCCAGAGTGCTGGGATGACAGGCGTGAGCCACCGTGCCCTGCCAATAATTTTTGTATTTTAAATAGAGACAAGGTTTCACCATGTTGGCCAGACTGGTCTTGAACTCCTGACCTCAGGTAATCCACCTGCCTTGGCCTCCCAAAGGGCTGGGATTATAGGCGTGCCAGCCAATCTAATGTTCTTAACTGGTGGTCAGTCTGTGGGCCATCAGATAGTCACAGGTGAGCTTGAAACGATGTGCGCAGTTGGATATGTGTACATTTTTCTGGGGTTTTCTTCAGTCTCAGAAGAGTCTGAGACCTCAAAGAGGTTAAGAGCCACTGCCTTAGAGAGACTTTAAGACCTCACTGAACCATTAAAGTTGCGATTTATTTCTACTGAGTCCACACCCTGGGTTTATGAGCCAGGTGCCTTCTCTGTATTGGTGAATATGCAGAGGCCCTCTTTTATTCTCTTGTATACATTCCTTGTCTCAACCTCCCCTATCTTAGCCAGAATGCTCTAGTGGCAAATCTCTTGTTTTGGTAAAGTGGCAAATCTTGTTTTTTATCCTTTATCATCCCATCCCCTCGTATATCTTCTCTCCCATCCCTCTTCCAAAGGCCCTATGGAGGTGGACTCTTGGACCTGAAATATGATCTGAGTCTCAAGAAAATTGTGATTTCTCAGCTGCAGGGGTCCATTTTCTCCTTGTCTTTTCCAAAGTTGGATCTTGTGTCTGTTTTGGAGGTGCCAGGTTCAGGGGACTGTTTTTTTTTTTTTTTTTTTTTGAGACGGAGTTTCGCTCTCGTTACCCAGGCTGGAGTGCAATGGCGCGATCTCGGCTCACCGCAACCTCCGCCTTCTGGGCTCAGGCAATTCTCCTGCCTCAGCCTCCTAAGTAGCTGGGATTACAGGCACGCGCCACCATGCCCAGCTAATTTTCTGTATTTTTAGTAGAGACGGGATTTCACCATGTTGACCAGGATGGTCTCGATCTCTCGACCTCATGATCCACCCACCTCGGCCTCCCAAAGTGCTGGGATTACAGGCTGAGCCACCGCGCCCGGCCAGGGGACTGTTTTACTGGGAGTGTCAGACTTCTAGAAAGGTATAAGTTGAGGGACTTCCTTTCTCCTGGAGTTATGGAAGGAGTCTGAATTGCTGAGGATCATCAGCCATGCCCCCTCCTCTCTGAGTGTGCCTTTATCTGCCCTGGGCTGCCCTCTGTTTGGGAGGGGGGTGGGGGGGTGTACCCATTTAATTTCAGGACCAGTTTTTCTGGTCTGAGTTAAGAAGATTGGGAAATGGAGCAGTGGGTGGGAGGTGGAGGACTGTGGGGCAGTGGGGCTGGTCGGGCATCTCTGGAAACTCATATTGAGAAGGAATCTCAAGTCATTCTAGGGGAAGGCCAGAAAAGGGAACATCTCTGAGCCCCTTCCCAGCTGCCCCACTTTAGGCAGACACCCAGGCTGAATACGCCCATTGTATGTGCCATGCTGGATACTAGCTGAGAGGCTTACCAGCCAAGCCAGGATTAGAACCCGAAGCCCTACCAGCCTGGCCAATTGGGAGGGGGTTGCAAAGTGGCCCCTGGAATGTTGGCCTTCTCTGAGCTGGGAATGGAGACCCAGCATCCATCCTGTGTAAACGAGCCAGTTCCTTCACCCTGCCCTCCTTTATATGGACTGGACTTTTTTTCTCCCCTGGCAAATTCAATAGCTTTGCTTCTGGACCTTGGCCAGGGAGACTGGAGTGACTTCCTGATCCAGCCAAGCTCTTGGCCTCCCCCATTTCTGCCTCTCGCATTCCCCTCCCCAGCTCACTCCTTGAGTTACCCACAGGAGAATGGGTGTCTCCGGACAGAGTGGTGGAGAGGGGGAGATGATGAAATTATCATGAACTCTTTGAAGTGAAAAGGACACATGGACCTGGTTCTTGGAAAAATGGTCTTTTCTTGGGCTGGTGTGGATTTTTCTGGGGACCTAGGTGTATTAGGGTTTGGGTTTGAGTCTCGGGTCACAACCTTGCTTATTATTAGGTGGGCTTCTTGGGCAAGTTATCCTAACCCCGCTGAGCTTTTATTCCCCATCTAAGAAATGGGGTTGTAAATCTCAGTGTACCTCCCAGAGCTCATATGAGATGAGTTTCTTTTTATCTTTTTTTAGACACCCTTGCTCTGACACCCAGGCTAGAGTGTAGTGGTGCAATCATAGCTCACTGTAGCCTCAAACTCCAAGATGACTTTCCTTAAACATGTGATAGAGGATGGTTTCTGCCTCTTTCTCCTCCTCCTCCCACTCTGGCTCAGTTGGAAGTGACAGGTACAGGGTGGTCCCCAGAGAGGCCTGTTTTGCTTAGTGAGTTTTGGTCTAAATTAGCAGCTGGATGACTCAGTGGAGCGGGTGGGATGTACTAAAGGTCAGTTTCCCTGCCCGGTGTCTGCTTCATACTCAGGGTAGGAGGTCAGTGTCTGGGAGAAAAGAGCTTTGGAGAAAAGAGCTTTTCGATGATCCTTCCCCTCCCCTACTCCTCTCCTAACCAGGAACTGAGGATGTGACCCTGCTTGAGGCTAAGTAAACTTGCTGGCTTGGCCAGTGGCCTGGTGGTGTGTAAGGGTGTGTATAGGGGTAAATCTGGGTGCAGGGCAGATGAAACCTGTAGGGAGAAAAACGCTAGCCTTGTGCAATTTCAGCTGTTCAATGTCTCTGTGCCCACCTCGATGGAACCAGCACTCAGATTTGGGTCAAAGCACTGGTATTCCTTGCCTCCCAGCCAGCTGCCTTTTGCTCCAGGATGAGTCTGGTTGTGGTTAGCTAGTTTGCCTAGAGGGAATTGGGCAGGGTGAGGCAAGAGTCCCAGGGCAAATGGCACCTTTGTTTTTCTCTAGCCTCCCTCACCCACTGTCTAGAGATTGTCTTCCTCTGCTGGCAGAGTGCTGCTTGAAATCTCTCTTCCACTCCTCCTGCTGGACAGCATTTTTTCCTTCCTCTTGAGAAAAGCCTGGTTTTCTTGTCTGGGGCAACTGGGAGTGGGTCTACCCTGCTGGGGAAGGTAGTGCCTCCGCATGCCTGCTCCCTCTGACCAGCTCCTCTCTCCCAGACAGGTAGAGCAGGACCCTCTGCAGCCATGTCGGCCAAGGCAATTTCAGAGCAGACGGGCAAAGAACTGCTTTACAAGTTCATCTGCACCACCTCAGCCATCCAGAATCGGTTCAAGTATGCTCGGGTCACTCCTGACACAGACTGGGCCCGCCTGCTGCAGGACCACCCCTGGCTGCTCAGCCAGGTGAGCCCTGCCTCCACTCTGGGCTGTTCTTCCAGGCCCAGGGTCTGAGGAAGAGAAAGCTGTTGGTTTGTTGGAGACGCCGAGGGGGGTCACAAGGGTTGGAGCCTGCCAGCAGCAGCAGTGGGCAGCGTTGCCATGGGCTGAGCAGGGCTTATCTTCATGCTGAGCTCTACATGTTGAGGTAACCCAGCCTGGTATACCCTGTCATGGGCTTGAAACTGGACAAACCAGCGCCTAAACCACAGCTGTATTTATTTATTTATTTTTTGAGATGGAGTTTCACTCTTGTTACTCAGGCTGGAGTGCAATGGCGCGATCTCGGCTCACTGCAACCTCCGACTCCTGGGTTCAGGCAATTCTCCTGCCTCAGCCTCCTGAGCAGCTGGGATTACAGGCACGCGCCACCATGCCCAGCTAATTTTTTGTATTTTTAGTAGAGACGGGGTTTCACCATGTTGACCAGGATGGTCTCGATCTCTCGACCTTGTGATCCACCTGCCTTGGCCTCCCAAAGTGCTGGGATTATAGGCTTGAGCCACCCCACCCGGCCACAGCTGTATTTATTAACCATGTGGCCTGGGGCAAGCCATTTCACCTCTTTGAAGTTAAGATTCCCCATCTCTCCAATGGGATAATACTGACTGAGTGCTAAGAATTAGCAAAAAAGTCCAGGAAGCATTTCGAGTGCTTGCTGCCTGGCACATGGCAGATGCTCAGTAAAAAGTAGGTGTGTGCTCTCTCTTCCCCCAAGTGGAGTATATCAGGAGTGTATCAAGGCAATTAGGAAGTGTCACTTTGTACTTTGTGAAGAAGGGCTCTGACCCTGGAGGGTCACCTTGGAATAGAGGCTCCGTTCTTGAGATCTCTGCAGGGCCACTGTTGGGAAGCACTTAGATTTCTTTGGCAGGGCCCAGAGAGCAGGCCTAGGACCAGTGACGGGTTTTCCTCCCACTAGGAGGCAGCTTAATCTCAAAGGGAGGGAGGGAGGGGGGAAGTTTCCTGGCCCTGGAGATGTATGAGCAGTGGTTAGGAGCTACTTGTTGGGCCTTTTGTAGGCAGGGTTCAAGCACAGGGATGGGGTTGACCAGATGACCTTTAAGGCTACTTGCTGCCCCAAGCCTGTGTCTCTCTGTTCTCCTCTTTGGAACACATGTTCTGGGCTGTATTCTGAGGGGCTTACCATTGAATGAAGACGTTAATGTATTACATAGGGAAGGTAGGGAATTACTTACTCACTTAGCAGGTATTTGCTGAGCACCTGCTCTGTGCCAGGCTTCATTTGGGCACGAATGGCTCTAGATACCTGGTTCTCAAAAGAAAGATACTGGCTAGGGTAGGTGGGGGAAGCTTCTAGGAATTGACCCTGAAGGATGGATGGGGCTGGCTTTGGAGCAGAGTGAATGGGAAGTCAATCCCTGCTGTCTTCTACTTCGGGTCCCCAAACTACTACCGTTTATCTAATTCTTCCTCCCTCTGAATACAAACCCCTCTCATTCCAGAACTTGGTAGTCAAGCCAGACCAGCTGATCAAACGTCGTGGAAAACTTGGCCTAGTTGGGGTCAACCTCACTCTGGATGGGGTCAAGTCCTGGCTAAAGCCACGGCTGGGACAGGAAGCCACAGTGAGTGGGTATGGGGTCAGGGTGGACATGCGTGGTAACACAAACAAATATGGTCACCTCCAGGTCAGCAGTTCTGTGGATCACCTCCACAGCCAGTCCCATTGTAGCCCAGGGAAGTCGGGAGTCCTGTGGCACTGACCCACTCAGGTGGCCACCAGCAGCAGGGCCATTCTTGGTGCCCATGCCCAGCTCTCTCATCAGGACATCCGAACTTTTTTGTTTTATTGATTTGGGCAGGATGTGCTATAGAGGAAACCCCAGTATAGTTCAAGAGCCAGGTGGAAATGGTTTGATCCTTTAACAGTGATCATGGAGATGAGGCTCTGAGGCTCCCCACCGCTTTTTTTTTTTTTTTTTTGAGACAGAGTTTCACTCTTGTTACCCAGGCTGGAGTGCAATGGCACGATCTCGGCTCACCGCAACCTCCGCCTCCTGGGTTCAGGCAATTCTCCTGCCTCAGCCTCCTGAGTAGCTGGGATTACAGGCACGTGCCACCATGCCCAGCTAATTTTTTGTATTTTTAGTAGAGACAGGGTTTCACTATGTTGACCGGGATGGTCTCGATCTCTTGACCTCGTGATCCACCCGCCTCGGCCTCCCAAAGTGCTGGGATTACAGGCTTGAGCCACCGCGCCCGGCCCGCTTTTTTTTTGAGAGGGAGTTTCGCTTTTGCAGCCCAGGTTGGAGTGCAGTAGCACGATCTCATCTCACTGCAAACTCTGCCTCCTGTGTTCAAATGATTCTCCAGCCTCAGCCTCCTGAGTAGCTGGGATTACAGGCATGTACCAACATACCCAGCTAATTTTATATTTATATTTCTCTACGTTTGCCAGGTTGGTTTCAAACTTCTGACCTCAGGTGATCCGCCCGCTTCAGCCTCCCAAAGTGCTGGGGTTATAGGCATGAGCCACCGTGCCAGCCCACTTAAAAGAAATTTTTGGTAGAGGTGAGATTTTGCTATGTTGCCTGGGCTCGTGTTGAACTCCTAAGCTCAAGCAATTGTCTTGCCTTGGCTTCCTAAAGTTCTGAGATTATAGACATGAGCAATCATGCTGAACCTTTTTATGTTTTGGTTTTTAACTTTCTTTCTTTCTTTATTTTTTGAAATAGAGTTTCACTCTTGTTGCCCAGGCTGGAGTGCAGTGGTGGGATCTCTGCCCACCGCAACCTCCATCTCTCGGGTTCAAATGCTTCTTCTGCCTCAGCCTCCTGAGTAGCTGGGATTACAGGTATGCACCACCATACCCAGCGAATTTTGTATTTTTAGTAGATGGAGTTTCTCCATGTTGGTCAGGCTGGTCTTGAACTCCTGACCTCAGGTGATCCACCCACCTTGGCCTCCCAAAGTGCTGGGATTACGGGCGTGAGCCACCGTGCCTGGCCTACTTTATTTTTTTTTTTATTTTTATTTATTTATTTATTTATTTATTTATTTTGAGATGGAGTTTCGCTCTTGTTACCCAGGCTGGAATGCAATGGCGCGATCTCGGCTCACTGCAACCTCCGCCTCCTGGATTCAGGCAATTCTCCTGCCTCAGCCTCCTGAGTAGCTAGGATTACAGGCACGCGCCACCATGCCCAGCTAATTTTTTGTATTTTTAGTAGAGACAGGGTTTCACTATGTTGACCAGGATGGTCTCGATCTCTCGACCTCGTGATCCACCCGCCTCGGCCTCCCAAAGTGCTGGGATTACAGGCTTGAGCCACCGCGCCCGGCCTATTTTTTTTAAAGACAGGGTCTCACACTGTCAACTCAAGGCTGGAGTGCAGTGGCACGTTCATGTCTCACTGCAGCCTCTACTTCCCAGCTTCAAGTTATCCTCTCACCTCAGCTTCTTGAGTAGCTGGGACTGTAGGTGCATGCCACCATGCCAGGCTGCTTTAAAAAATTTTTTTTGTAGATATGGGGTCTCTCATGTTACCCAGGCTGGTTTCAAACTCCTGGCCTCAGATAGTCCTCCTGCCTTAGCCTCCCATGTAGCTGGGACTACAGACATGTGCCACGAAGCCCAAATTCAGTTATTGACTTCTCCAGCTTGGTGATGAATTTCAACTGTATAGATGAGAGAGTTAAAGTGAAACACGGTTTAGGAAGGCTAAGAGATACCTGGAAATAAAATTGTGTTTTTTTCTTTTTTTTGAGACGGAGTTTTGCTCTTGTTACCCAGGCTGGAGTGCAATGGCGCGATCTCGGCTCACTGCAACCTCCGCCTCCTGGGCTCGGGCAATTCTCCTGCCTCAGCCTCCTGAGTAGCTGGGATTACAGGCACGCGCCACCACGCCCAGCTAATTTTTTGTATTTTTAGTAGAGACGGGGTTTCACCATGTTGACCAGGATGGTCTCGATCTCTCGGCCTCGTGATCCACCTGCCTCGGCCTCCCAAAGTGCTGGGATTACAGGCTTGAGCCACCGCGCCCGGCTAAAATTGTGTTTTTTCTTCTCACTCTCCAAGGGAGCTGGAGGACTGAGGGAGGGAGTGGGGCTGAGGCCTGGCCTAGCGTGGAAAGAATGTGCTGTCCACACCTGGCTCTGTGCACGTGGTTCTGAAGGGTCTGGTGCTTGTCTGGGTGAAGCTGCACCAGGGATAAGCTGTTTTCTTCCTTAGCTGCCTTGGGAATAACAGTGAAGGTGGTGATGGAGGTGTCTTCCTCCCTCATTGGCCTTCTTCAGAGCAGCCCTTAATGTTAATTTCGCAGTTTATGGCCCTCATTGGTAAAAAGAGATCCTTGAAGTTGCACGTGGACTCAAGCTTGAAGCAACCTGACCCTTGGGTTCCCAGGCCTTTGGAGAGAGGATGGTGGGATTGGAGGGAAGGATGCTAAGCATGTCCCCAGGGAGCACGTCCTACTTCCTTCTTCAGCTGGCCTCTGGGCGTGGAAGGTGGGGGACGTCAGACATCGGAGCTGGCAGCAGCCTTGGGCCGGCAGGAGCGGCTCATTACCTCTGATGGATTGCTGTCTGGTCCCTGACTCAGCAATGACGCACAGGACGGGTGGGGGGTTTTGGAACTTAACTGGGATGAGAGCCGTGGCCATCGCCAGGGAACCACTCCAGCTGATTAGCTCAGCAGGCATGTGGTCCTCAGCCAGGAGGGTCTGTGTGGAGAAGTTTCCCTGATTAAGCCCTGGCTCCCCTCTTCTCCCCCCATTCCCCACGCCTAGACTCATGTCCTCAGGCTGAGTCACTGTGCCTACCTCAAGGCCGACGAAGTGGAATGGTCAGCTCCCTCCTACCCAGTTCCCCTCCCCCACAAGCTCTGGCACAGCCTTGACTTGTCGGAGCCCTTTCACTTGGGCAGGTCCTATGTCACCATCCAGAGGAGGCCAGGAGTGGGCAAGGTCGGTGCATGTTCAGGCACAACTTGCACCAGAGCAAGGGGCGAAAGGGCATCTCATGAGGACTTACTGAGCTTAGGGATTACTGACCCCATTTTTCTGGAAAATTCTCTCTATGCTGGGTGCGGTGGTGGGAGTGCTTGAGCACCACCCCTGGGCAATCCCTTCTTCTGCCCTGATGGAAAGAAGGCCATCCCTCTGAGTTTCGTCTCCGTCAATTTTTCTGTAGGTTGGCAAGGCCACAGGCTTCCTCAAGAACTTTCTGATTGAGCCCTTTGTCCCCCACAGTCAGGTATGTATGAGGTGGCTCCAGGCTGGGTCTCCTTCCTGGAAGTTTGGGTTTGCCTACCGTAACGTGAAAGAAGTCAAGCTGATGAGGAAAGTCAGAGGGACCAGGGTCTCTGAAGCTGTACTAAGGATCTGAAGGTGCTGCGGAATAGGGAATCCAGAGGGAAAGGAAAGGGCTTGGTCTGCAGCAGGGAGGAATTCGGACTAGTAACAAAGGGGTCTTCCCAGTGTGGGGATGAGAAAGACCTCCAGGCAGGACCCATCCCTCAGCTGGGGACACACTGATTCAGCCTGGACCGTTAGCCAGTGGGGTAGTGGCTTCTGCTTCTTGTCCTCAGGGAAGAGATGGTACACAAGTCTCTGGGTGAATGTTTTTTACTGAGTTTTAGAAAGCGAGACCATGGGGGTTGGTTTCCTCTCCCAGTACTTGGTAGAACCTCCATCTTCCCCAGTTCAGCACCGCCACCAACCTCACCCCCCAACCCCAGTCCCACCACCTTCTCTCTTTATCTGCAAGGCGGAGGAGTTCTATGTCTGCATCTATGCCACCCGAGAAGGGGACTATGTCCTGTTCCACCACGAGGGAGGTGTGGACGTGGGTGATGTGGACGCCAAGGCCCAGAAGCTGCTTGTTGGTGTGGATGAGAAACTGAATCCTGAGGACATCAAAAAACACCTGCTGGTCCACGCCCCTGAAGACAAGAAAGAGTTGAGTGAAAGGGATGGTGGGGAGGTGGCAGTTGGGATGAGAAGACTGATGAGCCCTGGGCACAGACCAGGGAGAGCAGAGTGGTCTCTTTGCTGGGAGCAGGTGGTAGGCACAGCCTTGACCTGAGGAAGACAGCTGGGTGCAGGGTGGGGACTGCCTCGGAACCAGACTGAAATATGCCACCAGCATCCCTCACCTCCTTGCCCCTGTCTGTCTGGTGCCTCCGCCTCCAGCTTCTTGCCTGACAGCTCCTTTCCGCCTCAGTGGCTGAAGAGCGATGTCCAGGGAGCAGGGGTTGCAGAGGAGGTGGAAGGGCTGGCAGGGTGCGTGTCGGGAAATGGAGCTGTCAGTGGCAGTGAGAGATTGCTTCGGGGTGCCTGGGGTGCTGCCGAGCTGCTCCCTGATGGATCAACTGTCCCTCTCTCCCTCCCACCTCTAGAATTCTGGCCAGTTTTATCTCCGGCCTCTTCAATTTCTACGAGGACCTGTACTTCACCTACCTCGAGATCAATCCCCTTGGTAACCGGCTCTGCTGGGGTGGGAGGGGGCAAGGGGCCCAGTGCCTGTGGCAACCCTGGCCTTGGCATTCAGAGAACCAGACTCTTACTGGCCAGAGGGCAACACAAAATGGGGATGCCCAAGCAGAGGGACTCCCATGCTCGTTTGGTGCCAGTTCCTGTTTCTGAGCTGTCAGAAGACTGTCATTCTTCTCTCAGTCAACTCCAGCATCTCTCTTTGGTTTTAAATTGCTCTGAGGTGGGGAAGTCCTGGGGTTTTTTTGTTTGTTTGTTTGTTTGTTTGTTTTTTGAGACGGAGTTTTGCTCTTGTTACCCAGGCTGGAGTGCAATGGCACAATCTTGGCTCATCGAAACCTCCGCCTCCTGGGTTCAGGCAATTCTCCTGCCTCAGCCTCCTGAGTAGCTGGGATTACAGGCACACGCCACCATGCCCAGCTAATTTTTTTGTATTTTTAGTAGAGATGGGGTTTCACCATGTTGGCCAGGATGGTCTCGATCTCTTGACCTCGTGATCCACCTGCCTCGGCCTCCCAAAGTGCTGGGGTTACAGGCCTTTTTTTTTTTTTTTTTTTTTTCTTGAGACAGAGTCTTACCCTGTAGTCAAGGCTAGAGTACAGTGGTGCAGTTTTGGCTCACTGCAACCTCCACCTCTTGAGCTCAAGCAATTTTTCTACCTCGGCCTCCCAGTACCTGGGATTTACAGGTATTCGCCATCATGCCTGGCTAATTTTTATATTTTTTGTAGAGATGGGGTTTTGCCATGTTAGCGAGGCTGGGCTTGAACTCCCAGCCTCAGGTAATCTGCCCTCCTTGGCCTCCCAAAGTGCTGGGATTACAGGTGTTGTGATTACAGGCATGAGCCACCCTGCCCGGCCGGAAATCCTGGTTTTGGTCTGACTGTGCTGCTGCTGCTGCTCCCACCAGGTCGGGCTGTGCTGACAGCAAGAGGTCAGCCGCCTCTGCACTTCTCTCACTCTCTGGCCCTTCTTTCCTCCCGGGGCACTCAGAGGCCCCCACACTTGCCTCCCTCTGTGGGAGTTGGTCAATCATTGACCCTTGATTCTGGGAAGAGCTTGGTGTCAGCCTCTTGGGTTATGAAGGAAGCAGGTGGTGTTCGGGGAGAGTAGCGTGGGCTGGCTCTGGCCAGGCCTTATCAGGGCAAAGTCCAAGAAGGCGAGAAATCAAATCATTCCAGCTGAGGTTGCAGCCCCTCTAATGGACCAGATGGCCTTGTGCTAACTTCGTTAGCTAAATGGTCCCAGGGAGGAGGAAGATGGATGTCCAGTGAGGTAATATAAACGAATCCTGTTGACCAGGGTGGTGTGGGGGCCCAGTACCCCCAGTGGCTCCCACTCTACCTGATGCTGAGGCTTCCCCCTGGGAGATACGGATGTGCATACAGGGAGCGGGGGAAGTGGTCTTTTGTCAGCAACATGTACCTTAAAACACTTTCCAGCGGCCAGACCATGGGTTTGCATATGGTTAAGATACTCAGGAAGTGTAGCACTTTGGAAAGATGTTTGAAAATTGCCGTGGCAACTAATACAGACCTCCATGTCCCATTACCTATAGATCAGGGGGAGGGGAATGGTCTTGTAGTATTTGTTTTGCCTTTCATGGGGAAATGCTCTGTCTCTAATAAGGGCCACTCTGGTTTCTTACTAAGTTTAGAGAATTCTGACACCTGAATGAGTCACTGTGGGAGTGGTATTTGCGGAGGGGTTGGAGGTTGGTGGTCGTCTCTTCACAGAGCCAGTGTCTGATGATTGCCTCAGGAGTGGTGTTTGTGGAAGGGTTGGAGGTTGGTGGGTGTCTGATGATTGCCTCCACTCCTCTTGAAGTAGTGACCAAAGATGGAGTCTATGTCCTTGACCTGGCGGCCAAGGTGGATGCCACTGCCGACTACATCTGCAAAGTGAAGTGGGGCGACATCGACTTCCCTCCCCCCTTCGGGCGGGAGGCATATCCAGAGGTAAGGCTGGTTTA
This sequence comes from Saimiri boliviensis, assembly GCF_048565385.1. Classification (NCBI taxonomy): domain Eukaryota; kingdom Metazoa; phylum Chordata; class Mammalia; order Primates; family Cebidae; genus Saimiri; species Saimiri boliviensis. Next base: position 47,339,087 of record NC_133465.1, on the reverse strand, counting down.
GAGAGGAGATGGGGACTGGGGGGAGGCCAGGGGGAGGTGACTCATCTCTGGTGTGCATTTGGCCCCCCTTCATGAGCTGTTTATTTGGCAGGGAAAAGAAGACCGAGAAGCATTTAATTTTCTTAAAACCCCAATGGGGTAGGGGGTGGGAGTGAGCCAAGACTCTGAATCCCAGCCAGAAATCCTTTTAGACTTCTCTCTCAATCAGCCTCCCTTGGCTCTTCACTTGATTTGTTGCTTCTCCATGATTGCAAGTGGCTCCCCCTAATCCTGACGGAAGGTCGTTCTCTCAGCTGCTCACTGAGAATTTTAATTGCTCCTTCCCACCCTGTCCTCTGATAAGTCCTTGCAGCAGGGTCAGGTTTTCTGGGAAGTACCCCAGGCTCAGGGAAGAGGCTGGGTGGGGAGACGGTCTGGCCTGGGGAGACGGGGGTGGTGTGTGATGGGCTGGGCAGGCAGATGCTAGGGTGAGGGCATGGTCAAGCAGAGGGACATGGTGAGGCTCAGTTTAGGCAGAGGGCCAAGGACTTGACGTCAGAGAAGGGATTTGGGAAGTTTGTCCCTGGGCAGTGACGGTGACTATGGGTGGTTTTGATACTTATAGACACCGTCAAGTGTCTTCAAGGCATGTGGGGCACTGCACAGCCCCTTCTTCCCACCCCATTAAGGTGACTAATGGCTTCTTCATGTGTCTCCTGGGAATGCATGGGGAGGGGTCCTAGGATCTGGGACCTGGTAAAGGGGGCACCCCCCAAAGGGCCTATCTGTTGCTGTCTGGTCCCCAGGAAGCCTACATTGCAGACCTAGATGCCAAAAGTGGGGCAAGCCTGAAGCTGACCTTGCTGAACCCCAAGGGGAGAATCTGGACCATGGTGGCCGGGGGTGGTGCCTCTGTCGTGTACAGGTGACTGAAGGGGGCTGCTGAAGGGATGCCAGCCTGGTCTACCCAGCATTCACTTGTGTGTTACCTGGGTGGGTGGGGTCCTGCCACTTTGGTGTGGGAATTTGGGGCAGAGGAAAGCAGTGGCATCCTAGAGGGCTTTGAGGGACTTTGGCGAGGGCCTGCCCTGCACACAGTGTCTCCTGCAACCTTCTCGTTTGCGTCAAAATGAAGCTGTTTTATGAGTTTTAATTCTGATAATTATGTGCTCCATGCAGAGGTAGAGCAAACAGAGGAAATGAACTAGAAAGTGAAAGTTGCCTGGCCATTTCCCTATCCTCTCCCTGACCAGGTCACCCCTATTAGCAAGCTACTGTATGTCCTGTCAAGCATATGTAAATATTTACATTCTTTGCTCTATAGAAATGTTAGGATCATATTCTACACCCTTTACAATAATTAGCAGTCTTCCCTTCAAGCATGGTAGATGCCTGCTCGTTTCTAGATGTGTGATCTGCCATTCAATTCTGTGAGTGGCTGGCACTCTTTCCTCTAGCTGCATCACACCTTCTCTTGGGCCCTGTCAGGGACTCCTGTGTGGTGTGATTTTTCTTGTCTTTGCGTTAGGGAGGTGCTCATTATTCATTTTACCTGCCATTGTCTTTCTGGGGCTCCCCAGTGCTCTGGGGCAGGCAGAGTGTACTGCCCAGAAGAGTCTGCTGTAGCACCGCCAACCTGCAGGCCAGACCTGCATGGGAGCTGGGGGCTGGAGGTCCAAGAGGCTGGGTCCACAGGCTGACTCCAGTGTTCTGTGTGTCCTCCCAGGCACCAAGTTGCCACCCCCTTCCCCAAGTCTGAGAGCCATCACTGACTTCTGTGTCTCCTTGGCAGCGATACCATCTGTGATCTAGGAGGTGTCAACGAGCTGGCAAACTATGGGGAGTACTCGGGCGCCCCCAGCGAGCAGCAGACCTATGACTATGCCAAGACGATCCTCTCCCTCATGACCCGAGAGAAGCACCCAGATGGTGAGATGTGCGCACACAGACACACAAACAGACACACACACACCTGCCCCCAATTCCCCCAGGACAGCCCAGTGTGTTGCAATGTGACAGCTTCGTTTGAGGAGTCAACCAAGGCTGTGTGTCGTCCTGGTTCTTTGCAACTTGAGGCTAATCATTGCATTTTTGGCTCTTGGTTTCTCTGACTGCACAGAGAGCAGGGAGCACATCTGTCCGTGGGAAGGGACTGAGAGGGAAGAATCGATGTATGGTAAAGCCCTGCAGACAAGTGCAGGGAGGAGGTGGCTGTGGCATGCTCCTGCTCCGGTTGTAGTACATTCAGTTTATCTGATTGTGATAAAGTCTGATTGCAATAAATTCAGTGACCCTTTCCTGTGTGATTCTCAGTACCCGTTTACCACCTGCCCAGTGTTTTGGGGCTGTGCATACTAGTTCCTCTTCTCTCGAGCCAGAAAGAGAGAGAGAGAGAGAGAGAGAAGAGGAGAGGAGAGAGAGAGAGAGAGAGAGAGAGGAGAGGAGAGGAGAGGGGAGAGAGAGAGAGAGAGAGAGAGAGAGAGAGAGAGAGAGAGAGAGAGAGAGGAGGGAGAGAGACCAATCTGGATTTTTGGTTTTTGGGTGTCGGTTAGGAGTTATGTAGCGCTCCTGTGGGTTTCTTCTGACCACTGTCTGGTGGCATAGGTAATGAGAGTTGAGCTGATAAAGTGGAATGTCTGGAGAGACTGTCCTGCTCACTCCCCAGTATCTCCTAGCAGATGGGAGACCCTCATTCAGGGAACAAGAACTTCCTCAGTTGGATTCCTGGAAAGATGCTCAGGTCTACCTCTGTAACTGTGTTTTTGATTTCCCTCTTACTCTAAATCCAGGCAAGATCCTCATCATTGGAGGCAGCATCGCAAACTTCACCAATGTGGCTGCCACATTCAAGGTAACAGCTGCAGCAGTGGTGCAGTTTCTGGGAAAAGTGGGTTTGGGGAAAGCAGGGAAGGGGCCTTGAAGGCAGAGTTTGAGGCTGGGCACAGTGCCTCATGCCTGTAATTCCAACACTTTGGGAGGCTGAGGCGGGTAGATCACCCGAGGTCAGAAGTTTGAGACCAGCCTGACCAATATGGCGAAACGCCATCTCAACTAAATATACAAAAATTAACCAGGCGTGGTGGCACATGATTGTGATCCCAGCCACTTGGGAGGCTGAGGCAGAAGAATCGCTTGAACCCAGGAGGCAGAGGTTAGGGTGAGCCGAGATTGCGCCATTGCACTCCAGCCTGGGCAACAAGAATGAAACTCCATCTCAAAAAAAAAGAAAGTGGAGTTTGAGCCAGAGCCAGGTTACCATGAGTTACCCAGGTCAGGTAGGGGGCTCTTGTCCCAGGATCTCTTATGGGGGTGGAGAAAACATTGGGACAGTACCTGTACGTCTGAAGCTGTGCGTCTGGGCAAGCAGCTGCCACGCTAGTCCATAACTCTCCCATCGGAGGCATGAGAGGCAAATTTCTGCTTTCCTCCTTCTCAGGACCAATGCTTTGGAGCACTGGCTCAGTTGATCCTCCCTTCTTTCTTTCTTTTTTTTTTTTTTTTGAGACGGAGTTTCACTCTTGTGCAATGGCGCGATCTCGGCTCACTGCAACCTCCGCCTCCTGGGTTCAAGCAATTCTCCTGCCTCAGCCTCCTGAGGCACGTGCCACCATGCCCAGCTAATTTTTTGTATTTTTAGTAGAGACGGGGTTTCACCTTGTTGACCAAGATTGGTCTCGATCTCTTGACCTTGTGATCCACCCGCCTCGGCCTCCCAAAGTGCTGGGATTACAGGCTTGAGCCACCGCGCCCGGCTCTTTCTTTCTTTTTTATTTTTTGAGATTGCGTTTCACCCTTGTCATACAAGCTAGAGTGCGATGGCATGATCTCGTCTCACTGCAACCTCTGCCTCCCAGGCTCAAGTGATTCTCCTGCCTCAGACTCCTGAGTAGCTGGAGTTTCAGGTGTCTGCCACCACTCCTGGCTAATTTTGTATTTTTAGTGGAGATGGGGTGTCTCTATGTTGGTCAGCCTGGTCTTGAACTCCCGAACTCAGGTGATGTGCCCGTCTCGGCCTCTCAAAGTGCTGGGATTATAGGTGTGAGCCACCGTGCCCAAGCAATCCTACTTACTTTCAACACTCTTGTAAGACTCAGAGTTGTTTGCATATCTTGGTCTTGCATCTCTTAGTCATGAGCCCCTTCTCCAAAAGATCAGAATGAAGAAAGTGCTTTGATGACCTGGGGCCCCCTCATCCTACCGGGGTCTTCTCAGCCTAGGTGTCTGTTCATGGATCAGGACTGTGTGTGTACATGCTTTAAATTACATGTGACTGCTGTCAACAAGGATGACAGAACTAATGTGTCTCAAGAGTCATCCCCTTCAAGATAGCCACTTAAGGAGGCCGTTTATTAATATTCCATATTAACAGATGTTCAGTGAGGGTATTCAAAAGAGTGTGCCACATCTGGTGGATCCATGTAAGTTTTGAGAATAATGACTGGTGTCAAACTTGAAAGTCTGAGATCTCATCTCAAATGAGGGGCTGGGCGTGGTGGCTCATAACTATAATTCTAGCACTTTGAGAGGCTCAGACAGGAGGATCAGTTGAGCTCAGAAGTTTAAGACCAGGACCGGGCATGGTGGCTCACACCTATAATCCAAGCACTTTGGAGGCCAAGGTGGGTAGATCACCTGAGGTTGGGAGTTCAAGACCAGCCTGACCAACATAGTGAAACCCCGTCTTAAAAATAAATAAATAAATAAAAATAAAATAAAATAAAAAAAAGAAGTTCAAGACCAGGCTGGGCAACATAATACAACCTCATCTCTACTAAAACTAAAAAGAAATTAGTGGGTTGAGGCAGGAGGATCGCTTGAGCCCAGGAGGTGGAGGTTGCAATGAGCTGAGCTCACGCCACTATACTCTGGCCGACAGAGCAAGACTTTGTCTCAAAAAAAAAAAAGAGAGAGAACTTTAAAAAAAACCGTTCCTGCACATCACTTAAGAAGATTTCATAGGGCACTGGCTGTCTTAGTACCTCTGAGAACCCTTGCATAGGGCCCAGCATAGATATCCCCACCAAAAAAAGTTGTAGTAAAAGGGACTAATGACTGTAGATGGGACAAGAGAGAAACCAGCAAGGCCTTGGGGACTGTAGAGGCCTGGGGTGCCATGACATTAAGGGTGTCAATCCCCGGTACTCTACGTTCCCCACTCAGTGGTGTTATGAGTGATCATGTCACAGGTCTTTGGGTGCTGTGCATAGTCCCATGCTTTCTGAAGATTAGCCCTTGTCACATACACCTGGTCCGTTTGTTTCTCATGGTTATAAATCATTGACTTGTGGCTACCTTGTATTTAGTCATATGTCTCTGTTGTTCCTTTGGGCTTCCAGGGCATCGTGAGAGCGATTCGAGATTACCAGGGTCCCCTGAAGGAGCATGAAGTCACAATCTTTGTCCGCAGAGGTGGCCCTAACTATCAGGAGGGCTTACGGGTAATGGGAGAAGTCGGTAAGATGGGGACCTTTTCTCTCCCTCTCACTCTGAGTGTGGGTGGCCTTCCTCCTTGGGATTCCTGATTCCCAATCATCAGTCTTGGGCTCTCTTGCTATCACTCTCCTTCCTGGGTAGGCAGTTTGGGTTTCCATTCCCTGTCCCAACACAGAGTATTATCCTAAACTTTGGAATGGTCAGGAAAGCATTTTCATTCAGCTCTACACTTAATACTTATTAAAGACCACTTGTGGCCGGGCGTGGTGGTTCACACCTGTAATCCCAGCAGTTTGGGAGGCTGAGGAGGGTGGGTCACCTGAGGTCGGGAGTTTGTATCTAGCCCTACCAACATAGTGAAACCCCATCTTTACTAACAATACAAAAAAAAATTAGTCGGATGTGGTGGCAGGTGCTTGTAATCCCAGCTACTCAGGAGGATGAGGCAGGAGAATCACTTGAACCTGGGAGGCAGAGTTTGTGGTGAGCCAAGATTGAGCCATTGCACTCCAGCCTGGGCAACAAGAGCAAGATCGTCTAAAAAAAAAAAACCAAAAAAAAACAGAAAAAACCAAACCACTTGCCTTGTGCTGGCCGCGAGGGTTACAACCACAAACAGGACAGACAGCAAGCCATCATGGAATGTAGGACACAGACTGCGATGTCAGGGGGTGGCAAGTGCCAGGGGAAAATAAAACAGGGAAAGGGAGAATGCGTGGTGTGGGAAGGGATGGGGCAGGGTGATCAGAAAATGCTTGATCAAGGCCGGACATGGTGGCTCACGTGCTTTAGGAGGCTGAAGTGGGAGGATCCTTTGAGCTCAGGAGTTCAAGACCAGCCTGGGCAACATGACGAGACCCCGTCTTTACAAAAAAAAAAAAAGAAAACAAAAATTAGCTGGTCATGGTGGCACACACCAGTAATCCTAGCTACTTGGGAGGTCAAGGCTGCAGTGAGCCACAATCATGCCACTGCACTCTAGCCTGGGCGACAGAGTGAGACCCTGTATCAAAAAAGAAAACTGACTTTTGAGCAAACACCTGGATTGAGGGAGCAGCACCATGGTGACTCTTGCAGAGGGAAGGGCAAGTTCCAAGGCCCTGCAGTGGTAAGGGGCTGGAGCTGAGAGAGAGAGGCAGCGAGACACTACAGGTCACAGGAGCGCTTAGCCATCACTCTGAGACAGCCGGCACAAGAGGAGTTTAAGCAGAAGAACCACATATATTTTTTTTTTTTGAGACAGTGCCTTGCTGTGTTACACAGGTTAGAGTGCAGTGGTACCATCATAGCTCACTGCAGCCTCAACCTTGTGGGCTCAGGTGATCCTCCCACCTCAGCCTCCTAAGTACTGGGGACTACTGGATGACCACTACCACGCCTGGCTAATTAAAAAAAGAACAAAAACAAACAAATTTGGGCTAGGTGCGGTGGCTCACGCCTGTAATCCTAGCACTTTGGGAGGCCAAGGTGGGTGGATCACCTGAGGTCAGGAGTTTAAGACCAGCCTGGCCATCATGGTGAAACCTCATCTTAAAAACAACAACAACAGCAACAAACAAACAAACAAAAAAACATTTGGGCTGGGTGTGGTGGCTCACGCTTGTAATCCCAGCACTTTGGGAGGCCAAGGCAGGGGGATCACGAAGTCAAGAGATTGAGAGCATCCTGGCCAACATAGTGAAACCCTGTATCTACTAAAAATAGAAAAATTAGCTGGGTCTGGTGGTGCATGCCTGTAATCCCAGCTACTTGGGAGGCTGAGGCAGGAGAATCACTTGAACCCAGGAGGCGAAGGTTATAGTGAACCAGGATCGCACCACTGCACTCCAGCCTGGCGACAGAACGAGACTCCATCTCAAGAAAAAAAAATGTTGTAAAACACTGTTGTAAAACAGTGTCTCACTGTGTTGCCCAAGCTGATCTCAAACTCCTGGCCTCAAGTGATCCTCTTGCCTTGGCCTCCCACAGTGCTAGGATTATAGACATGAGCCACTACAACCAGCCAAGTGACACAATTTGACTTAGTTTTGAATTGAATAGTGTTAATTTTTTTGTTGTTGTTTTTTTTGAGACAGGGTCTTACTCTGTCACCCAGGCTGGAGGGCAGTGATGTGATCACAGCTAACTACAACCTCTGTTTCCCAGTCTCAAAGGATCCTTCCACCTCAGCCTCCTGAGTAGCTGGGACTACAGATGCCCACCACAATAAATACACAATTTTGGTACAAATAATTAGCACACCCCTGGCTAATTTTTTGTAGGCTTTGCCATGTTTTGCCATGTTGCCCAGGCTGGTTTTGAACTCCTGGATTCACCTGATCTACCCACCTAGACCTCCCAAAGTGTTGAGATTACAGGCATGAGCTTTTTGTTTCCTTTTTTTAAATAGAGCTGGTTCACAATTGAGGACCTGCTACGTACAGTGGGTTAGGCCCAGGGACAGCACAGTGAAGTTTACCAAATCATGCTTTTAAAATTAAAACATTCTGGCAGGGCTCGGTGGCTCACACCTATAATCCTGGTTCTTTAGAGGCTGAGGTGAGTGGATCACCTGAGGTCAGGAGTTCAAGACCAACTTGGTGGTCCACATGGTGAAACCCTGTCTTTACTAAAATACAAAAATTAGCTGGGAGTGGTGGCGCATGCCTGTAATCCCAACTACTCGGGAGGCTGAGGCTCAAGTGATCCTCCCGCTTGAGCCTGGGAGGTAGACACTGCAGTGAGCCGAGATTGCATCACTGCACTCTAGCCTGGGCGACAGTCTGTCTCAAAAAAAAAAAAAAAAAAAAATTTAGAACATTCCACAAGTGAACAGTAGGAGAAGATGCTAGGGGTCTGTCTATACAAGGAGGAGGAGAGCATGACATGGGATAGAGTGACCGTCAAGGTCAGAGGGCGTCTTTCTCAGGAGGTGGTGCTTGGGTTGAGCTGGGAGACCACAGAGCAGCCAGGAGAAGCTCCATATGAGCTCCATGCAGAGGAAGGAGCAGGGCGTTAAGAGAGATGAGGCACTGGTGTATGCATGCAGTGAGGGCTGAGGAAAGCTGGGGAGCTGGGGTCCAGGCTGTGAACAGGAATACGGGCTCTGATAATGCATTTGGTTACTTGAATCTTGCCAGTAAGTAAATGTTTCTTTTTCTTTTTTTTTTTTTTTTTTTTTTTTTTTTTGAGACAGGGTCTTGCTCTGTCACCCAGGCTGGAATGTGCAGTGGTGCAATCTTGGCTCTCTGCAACTTCTGCCTCCCAGATTCAAGGGATCCTTCTGCCTGAGGCCCCAAGTAACTGGGACTATAGGCACGTGCCACCACGCCTGGCTAATTTTTTTGTGTTTTTAGTAGAGATTGGGTTTTACTACATTGGCCAGGCTGGTCTTGAACTCTTGACCTCAAGTGATCTGCCTGCCTTGGCCTCCCAAAGTGCTGGTGTTACAGGTTTGAGCCACTGCGTCTGGCCTGTTTCTTGTTCTTGTTATCAGCAAGCGGAGTTTAGAAAGATTTGTCTGGTGGTAAAATCATGACAGCTGATTTGTCCTGGATATTGGTCTTGCACTGAATGCACCAGACACTGATCCTGGCTGTAAAGGGCCTTTGCAGGGTCACATGGACTAGGGTGCTTATCTGAACACTGGAATAATGGATTTTTTTTTCTTCCCCATACAGGGAAGACCACTGGGATCCCCATCCATGTCTTTGGCACAGAGACTCACATGACGGCCATTGTGGGCATGGCCCTGGGCCACCGGCCCATCCCCAACCAGCCACCCACAGCGGCCCACACTGCAAACTTCCTCCTCAATGCCAGCGGGAGCACATCGGTAGGTACCAGCCTCGCCCAACCTCACAGGAAGGAATCATCTTATATTTTCCGCCAGGATATAGTCCTCCTCCTCTGTTCTTCGGGGCAAAGAGGAAATACGGTGGAAGTTAGTGCATATGGTTTCTGGATCTCTGCCAATTTTTCCCCCCTGCTCTGATCAAAGTAGTATAATGAAAGGACCAAGAATTTAAAAATTGGATCCAAGTTCAAATTGTGGCCAGGTGTGGTGGCTCACACTTGTAATCCCAGCACTTTGGGAGGCTGAGGTGGGCAGATCACCTGAGGTCAGGAGTTTGAGACCAGCCTGGCCAACATGGTGAAACCCCGTCTCTACTGAAAATACAAAAATTTGCCGGACATGGTGGCACATGTCTGTAGTCCAAGCTACTCGAAAGGCTGAAGCGTGAATATCGTTTGAACCCGGAAGGCAGAGGTTGTAGTAAGCTGTGATGGCGCCATTGCACTCCAGCTCTGGGCAACAGAGCAAGGCTTTGTCTCAAAAAAAAAAAAAAATTTCAAATCATTACTCTTCTTACTTTTTGCTGTGGGAGCAACCTTAGCCAGTATCTTACCTACTCAGGGCCTCAGTTTGCTCATCTGTTACATGGGATAATATGAATTAGTATCCCAGAGGATTGTTAGAATAGTACTTTTGGAAGCAGCTTATGAAGAGAATTGCTGTGCATAATTTTTATTACCAGTTTTCTTTGGGGCCTTTAAGGACCATGGTTTTTTCCCAGCTGTGGCTCTTACCTCTTACTCTCCTTGTCTTACCCCAGACGCCAGCCCCCAGCAGGACAGCATCTTTTTCTGAGTCCAGGGCCGATGAGGTGGCACCTGCAAAGAAGGCCAAGCCTGCCATGCCACAAGGTAACTCCCTGAGGCTTCGGGCACGTTGCAGGGAGTGGCCCTCCGGTACCCCTCTGTATCTCTCTCCCCTTTCCCTGTTCCCCCACCGGGCTGGCAGAAGCGGATGAAACGTGGTTTGGGTTTTGCTATGGGAGAGGCCTGGGACGTGAGGATGGGATGACTGGGTGCTCCTAAGGCTGAGGACCCAGCTGTGCCTGGTCGCCTCAGTTTCCCCTGTTCTCTTCTACCACTGTTCTTCTTATGGAGGTGTGACCTAGGCAGGAAGGCTGTGGAGGAGATAGGGTTACAGAAATTCTAGGAAGTGGGAAGTTCTCTGAGACTCTTCTCCTGAGTGGAGGGCCGACGCCGGGAGCCCAGGACAGCAGAGCCAGCTCCTATGACAGCAGTTCCTAACCTACCCCACCATCTTGGGGCCCTAACAGACATTCCCTCCCCTGAATCCCCTGCAAGAGAAGTCCTTACCTGCCAGCCCATCTGGACTTCAACTCATTTTCTCTCCATGTGGATGTAATTCCTGCCAGCCAGCCCTTGCGGCCAGCTCTACATAAGTGGTGTTAGTTACCCCTGGGCTGGTGTAGCCTATGCATCCTCTTTCTGGGACACACTTTGCTTACAGCATTTTGGGAAATAGTGACACTGGCCCAAATCGGTATCTTTGTCCACAGCACAGGTCAACCCCATGCTGGCCAATCGTCTCATAGTGTTTTGTGGAGACATGAAGGGATTGGCATTAAGAGGGTGGGACCGGGCCAGCCAGAGAGCCCAGAGTACAAGTCCTCCCGCTGTGCCTGCAGAGGGCCTGGGGGAGGCGCTAGTGTTGAGCACACCTGCCAAGCCTTCGCCCTCCTCCTGCCTCCTCTCTGCCCTTTGGTCTTTGCTCCTTCTTGCTTCCATTCTGCTCATCCGTGCTTTCACCTCTTCTGCTGGCCCTATGCCTCCATCCTTTGCAGATCAGGAGAGAGATGGTGAGGGCTTTAGCCCTGAAAGCCTTGTCCATGGGACCCTTCCCTGTTCCCACCCTTTCCCTCCAAAGCCTCCAGCCATCAGTGGGTCACTCAGTTGCCTTGGTCATTTTCTTTGACAGATTCAGTCCCAAGTCCAAGATCCCTGCAAGGTAGGTTGCCCTCACCCTGCCTTCACTCCGCGTGTGGCTTCGTTAGCGGGTAACAGTTCTACCATGCGCTCTGTTTCCCTCTCCCCTGGTGGGTTGCAGTGTTGTCTGGTCTGTTTTCTGTCCCTGCCTTGATGTGGCCTGACCCCAAGTCCTAAGTCTTTGCTCATCCTCCCCTCTACCCCTGCTCAGTACACGTCCCACTCAGTGCTCTCCTCACTTCGTGGCTGTTTCTGGCTCCGAGCTTGGGAGGAGGTAGAGACTTTGGAAGGAGCAAGAGCCAGACCCACAGCCCTGGAGAGTGGAGTGGTTTCAAGGAGGGAGTGTTGCCTGGGAAGGAGGGGGCCATCCAACCGAAAGGGCAGTGGCAGTGAGCCGCGGGCGTCTGTCGAGGCTGGGGTGCAGCAGGGGAGCCACAGGTCACACCCCTGATTCTCATATACCTCTGATCTCATTTCTCACCTTGCCTGCCTCGGCTTCACCACTGCCGGCTTCATCCTCAAGCTCCAGGGACCAGTTTATCTTTTTCTGGGGTTGTGGTGGAGGAACAGGAGAGGTGGAGAAGGAGGTAGACAGAAGTGCAGAAGGGTGTGCAGTGGATCTGGAGACTGGGGAATTGGAAGGGCTATGAGCTTTGTCTGGCAGATGAGGTCACATTTTACAGTGGACACTTCTGTGCGTGCACATTCACCCAGTGGACTAGCTGAATAGATTAACTGCTTCATAGCATCGGAGCTTCCATTTAACTTTGACCTTCACAGCCATGGAGGCAGGGAAGTCTTTGTTGTCCCTTTGCTAAGGGGAGGGGAAGGAGTAACTGGCAGGGTTGATAACCAGCTGGAAAGGTCTGGAATGTAGCCCTTAGGCCTCCTGGCTTTAATCCTGATGTGTTTGCCACTGGAAAGATCCATTGTTACCTAAAAGTTAAGAGCAGAGTGAGCTTGGTTTGGAAAGAACAGGGACCAGGGCTGGTTCTCCAGGAGCTCTTCTGTGTGCTGAAGGGGAGGAGGGTTATGAGGGGGGTTTATTCTTGTTATTTTCTGGAGTGTGAGTAATAAAAGGAAGATGTGTCAGGGAGGGAGAGCAGATTATGGCCAAGCGAGCTCTCCCCTCATCGAGGCCAGAGAAGGCCTGGTTGGGGGAGTACAGCTCCTGGCACAGAAGTTCTCTCTGGGGCCTTCTTGCTGCTGGTGGGCTGAGGATACACCCTTTAGCTTGGGTTCCTCTGTGCTTGAGGAAGGGCCACTCTACCTCCTCCCTTTCCTGCTGGAGATGCTGGTAGGTTTGTAGATTCCAGACTTTGTCCTGATTTCTGTAGCTGGTGGGGTAGATAGATCAGAAGCATGTGCACGGGCATCACCTGTCGGGGGTGACGTGATGCAGGTTCCCCTGAGAATGGCAGATCATGATCTAACACTTATATTCTCCCTCCTGACTTTCACAGTTGAGCTGCATTTTAAGTGATTAAGTAAATGGCTCTGATGCTAGATGTCCTAGGACCTCAGTCATTTTGCATCTCTGGGCTTCAGTTTCCGGGGACTGGGAAGTGAGAGAACTGGATTAGGTGGATTCCCTTGTTCTGTGATCTCATGTCTCAGCAGAACCCAGGTGGGTCTAGGTGACAGTAAATCAGGTATTTGTAACATCAGGAGGCTTCTGTCATGAGAAGCTTAAGGCTATGATGGAAGAGACAGGCCTGTACAGGGATTTAATCAGACCATGAGCTTGGTTAGCCAAGCCTGCTGTGGTACAGAAGGTTAATTAATACCAGATGCCACTGGGCTAGATGCGTCATTCTCCCCAGGGGAGCTCAGAACCTTCCTGAGGGCTGCTTTCCTCCACTTGGACTTGCAGGGACCCAGAGGGGGAAGGTCAGCTGCCTGAAGTGTGGTGAGAGTCCTTTCCCTTGCGACTAAGGACTGCACTTTTAATTTTTAAAATATACTTGCTGCATTAAAACTTTCTTTGTTTTTTTTTTTTTTTTTTTATGAGAGGGAGTTTCGCTCTTGTTACCCAGGCTGGAGTGCAATGGCGCGATCTCGGCTCACCGCAACCTCCGCCTCCTGGGCTCAGGCAATTCTCCTGCCTCAGCCTCCTGAGTAGCTGGGATTACAGGCACGCGCCACCATGCCCAGCTAATTTTTTGTATTTTTGGTAGAGACGGGGTTTCACCATGTTGACCAGGATGGTCTCGATCTCTTGACCTCGTGATCCACCCACCTCGGCCTCCCAAAGTGCTGGGATTACAGGCTTGAGCCACCGCGCCTGGCTTTCTTTGTTGTTTTTGTGGGTATGTAGTAGGTGTATATGTTTATGGGGTACATGAGATATTTTGGTACAGGTGTGCAATGCATAATAACATTATGGAAATTTTTTTTTTTTTTTTTGAGATTGGGGGTTTCACTATGCTGCCGAGGCTGGTTTTGAATTCCTGGGTTCAAGCGATCCTCCCACCTCAGTCTCCTAAGTAGCTGGGACTCAAGCATGCACCACTATGCCCCTCTGGAGGACTGCACTTCTACCAGCTTCTTTTGTTCCCTTACCTTTTTTTTTTTTTTTTTTTTTTTTTTTGAGACAGGGTCTTGCTCTGTGACCCAAGCTGGAGTACAGTGGCACAATGTTGGCTCACTGCAGCCTCTGCCTCCTAGGTTCAAGTGATTCTTGTGTCTTGGTTTCCCAAGAAGCTGCGATTACAGGCACATCCCACCATGCTAATTTTTTTGTATTATTTTTATTTTTTTGAGATGAAGTCTCACTCTGTTACCCAGGCTGGAGTGTAGTGTCACAATCTTGGCTTACTGCAACCTCCACTTCATGGGTTCAAGTGATTCTCCCTGCCTCAGCCTCCTGAGTAGCTGGGATTTCAGGCACCCACCACCATGCCTGGCTGATTTTTGTATTTTTAGTAGCGACCGGATTTCACCATGTTGGCCAGGCTGGTCTTGAACTCTTGAGCTCAGGTGATCCACCCGTCTCAGCCTCCCAAGGTGATGGGACTGCAGACGTGGACCACTGCTCCTGGCCTAGCCTTATCTCTTAAGGAGGACCTATCCAAGAGCACTGTCCTGAGCAGGAAAGAGCCACCTGATAGAAGGGAGAGGATGGGAAAAACAGGAGAGCTTGCTGCTCCTGGCTTGTGCAGAGCTGTGGCCGGAACCGCAGTTAGCGATAAGGCTGCCATGTCCTCAGCCTCAGCTATAGCAAACCTTTTCAAATTGACCTAGAATTCATGATGATTCAAACCCCAAGAGTGAAACTCCATCTCAAACCTGGAGCTGGCTTTATGTCCAGGTTTACAGGGCGATAAGCATTGTTGGGACATCATTTATTAGTCCTGAGGCCACCAAAATTGAGAGAGCTAAAATAAACATTTCTTTCCAATGACCTTGCAAGTAATTCGTCAGATCATGCTCAGTGGCTCATGCCTGTAATCCCAGCACTTTGGGAGGCCAAGATGGGCAGACCGTCTGAGGTCAGGAGTTCGAGACCAGCCTGACCAACATGGAGAAACACCATCTGTTCTAAAAATACAAAAATTGGCCGGGTGCAATGGCTCACACCTGTAATCTTAGCACTTTGGGAGGCCAAGGTAGGCAGATCACGAGATCAGGAGTTCAAGACCAACCTGACCAATATGGTGAAACCCCGTCCCTACTAAAAATACAAAAATTAGCCCGGCATGGTAGCACGCACCTGTGGTCCCAGCTACTCAGGAGGCTCAGACAGGAGAATCACTTGAACCCAGGAGGTGGAGGTTGCGGTGAGCTGAGATCGAGCTATTGCACTCCAGCCTGGGCAGCAAGAGTGAAACTCCATCTCAAAAAAAAAAAAAAATTGTCAAAACTTCATTTGCATATAAGCTGATGACACACCTTGGCTGTGAAATGAAGCAGGTCCTTTAAGAATTCTCCTGGGCATCTTTGACTGTGGGGCCCTTCTTTCTCTGTTCTTTACAGAGCTACTTACCAGCTAGGCAGGCCCTCTTAGCTTGATTTGCTCTCTCTACCACCTTCTTCCAGAAAAATCTAGGTACCTCCTCCCCAAGTTCTCAGAATTCTGTCCTCTTGACCTTCTTTTACGGTTTTGATGAGCCATCATCCTGTGGACCTGGGGTGTGGAGGGATCTGGCAGGCAGCGCTTGCCCCTGTGGGTCTCCTGGGGGTGTGTGTTCTGGGTGCACTCTCTGTGTCTTTGCCCACCAGGAAAGAGCGCTACCCTCTTCAGCCGCCACACCAAGGCCATTGTGTGGGGCATGCAGACCCGGGCTGTGCAAGGCATGCTGGACTTTGACTATGTCTGTTCCCGAGACGAGCCCTCAGTGGCTGCCATGGTCTACCCTTTCACGTGAGTTACCCCATGGAGAGAAGCATCTCCTCCCTCTGCGGAGACAAAGCTTGGGGCTGATGCCTGTAATCCCTGCAGTTTAGGGGATTGAGGTGGAAGAATTGCTTGAGCCCAGGAGTTTGAGATCAGCCTGGATGACATAGGGAGCCCCTATCTCTACAGATAATTTAAACATTAGCCAGGTGTGGTCGAGTACACCTGTGGTCCCAGCTGCTTGGGAAGCTGAGGCAGGAGGACTGCCTGAGCCTTGGAGGTTGAGGCTGCAGTTAACCCTGATTATACTACTGCACTCCAGCCTGGGTGGCAGAGCAAGACCCTGTCTCAAAGGGGGAAAAAAAAGGCAAGGCTTGGGGAGTCAGCGAGTGAGCTCCCTTTGCTGGGAAAGGCTTTGCCCATCTCAGAGACAGGGGCAGTCAGTATTCCTTGGGGATCTTTGTTCCTTAGATGAAAATTCTTTGAGGGCAGAGACCATGCCTTTTCTACCTTTTAGGTGACATTCTTTCCCCTCAGCTTCCCCTTCCCCGGTCCTGACAGACTGAGGATGTTCTAATTCTTCTTTTACCGTCTCACAGTGGAGACCACAAGCAGAAGTTTTACTGGGGACACAAGGAGATCCTGATACCTGTCTTCAAGAACATGGCTGATGCCATGAGGAAGCACCCAGAGGTAGATGTGCTCATCAACTTTGCCTCTCTCCGCTCTGCCTATGACAGCACCATGGAGACCATGAACTACACACAGGTAGATCACTGGGCTCTAGCGGGGGAAGGCGGAGGAAGCAGGAAAGGCTTCTGAATGATGTCCTCAGTCACTACTGTCTGAGGAAAAGGGCTGGGGATTTGGGAGTAGCCAGTGTTTTGGATGGAAATGGTTGGAGACATGTGATCTTCAGAAGTCAGGATAGTGACCCAGGGCAGGTCAATCCAGGCAGTGGCTGCTTACCTGGGCTTATAAAGAGGCAGCTCAGGCTGGGTACAGTGGCTCATGGCTGTAATTCCAGGACTTTGGAAGGTGAGGCAGGAAGATTGCTTGAAGCCAGGAGTTCAAGATCAGCCTAAGCAACAAAGCGAGATGCATTCTCTACAAACAGTTTAAAAATTAGTCAAGCCAGGCATGGTGACTCACGCCTGTAGTCCCAGCTACTCAGGAGGCTGAGGCAGGAGGATGGATTGATCACCCAGGAGTTCAAGGCTGCATTTAGTTATGATCATTTCATGGCACTCCAGCCTGGATGGCAGAGCAAGACCCTATCTCTAAAAAAATAAATAAAGTAAAATAAGGCCGGACATGGTGGCTCACGCCTGTAATCCCAGCACTTTGGGAGGCTGAGACACGAGGTCAAGAGATCAAGACCATCCTGGTCAACATGGTGAAACCCCGTCTCTACTAAAAATACAAAAATTAGCTGGGCATGGTGGTGCACGCCTGTAGTCCCAGCTACTCAGGAGGCTGAGGCAGGAGAATTGCCTGAACCCAGGAGATGGAGGTTGTGGTGAGCCGAGATCACGCCATTACACTCCAGCCTGGGTAACAAGAGCGAAACTCCGTCTCAAAAAAATAAAATAAAATAAATAAATAAATAAATAAATAAAGTAAAATAAAATACAGGCTGGGTGTAGTAGCTTATGCCTGTAATTCCAGCACTTTGGGAGGCCAAGGCAGGAGAATTGCTTGAACCCAGGAGTTTGAGACTAACAAAGCAAGACCCTGTCCCTACAAAACATTTAAAAAAAAAATTAGTTGTACATGGTGACATGTACTGGCTGAGATAGGATGATCACTTGAGCCCAGGAGGGAGGTCAGGGCTGCAGTGAGCTGTGATCATACCACTGCACTTCAGCCTGGACAACAGAGTGAAAGTCTATCTCTCTCTCTCTCTCAATAAATAAATAAGTGAATAAATACATAAGGTGGCTCAGGCTCTACCCCACCCTCACTGTATCCTCTCTGTGCTATCCATAACTGGCTTGAAAACTGGGACTGGCTGGATGCTGTGACTTGTACCTATAATCCCGGCACTTTGGGAGGCTGAGGTGGGGGGATTGTTTGAGGCTACGGCTTCGAAACCAACCTGAACAACACAGCATAACCCTGTCTCTACTTAAGAAAAGGATTAGCCAGGCATGGTGGCACTCACTAGTCCCAGCTACTAGGAAGGCTAAGGTAGGAGGATCGCTTGAGCTCAGGAGGGTGAGGCTGCAGTGTGCTATGATCATGCCACTACTCTCCAGCCTTGGTAACAAAGATCTAGATCCTGTCTCAAAAACAAAAATCAACATAAAGGACTTTATTTTATTTCATTTATTTATTTTTTGAGATAGGACCTCACTCTGTCACCCATCTTTGACCAGGCTCAAGTGCTTCTCTTGCCTCAGCCACCCGAGTATCTGGGATTACAGACACATGCCACCACACCTGGCTAATTTTTGTATTTTTTTTTTTTTTTTGTAGAGACGGATTTCACCATGTTGGTCAGGCTGATCTTGAACTCCTGGCTTCAAATGATCCACTCCCTTTGTCTCCCAAAGTGTTGGGATTACAGGAGTGAGCCACTGCACCTGGCCTATTTTAATTAATTTTTTTTTTCAATCGGGCAGCTTTCCAAGCTAGAGGAGTCTCAAGAGAGACTCCAACATTTTATAATGAAAATATTACATATCACCTGTAATCCCAGCACTTTGGGAGGCTGAGGTGGGTGGATCACGAGGTCAGGAGATCAAGACCATCCTGGCCAACATGGTGAAAACCTGTCTCTACTAAAAATACAAAAAAATTAGGTGGGCGTGGTGGCACACACTACTCGGGAGGCTCAGGCAGGAGAATTGCTTGAACCCAGGAGGTGGAGATTGCAGTGAGCCGAGATCGTGTCACTGCACTACAGCCTGGGTGACAGTGTAAGACTCCATCTCAAAAAATAAAATTACTTATTTATTAGAGAACAGTTTCAAAATACTGATAAATATTGTTTTGTTGAAAATAAATAGGTTCCATTTCAGAAAAACATGACTGCTGCTATGAGAGTATATCCTTATCTACACCTTTCTCTAGATTTGAACAAAGGGAATGATACTGTATGCCATTCATATAATCTGCTTTCTTCAGTTGCTCTTTTTATATCAATAAGCACTTATTGTCAGCATCACTTTTGCTTTTTCAAATCTTGTGATGGGCAATCTCGGATTAACATTTGGCTATATCCTTAATTATTCCTGAAGCATACATTTCTAGAAGTTGAACTATTGCATCAGAAGGTGCAGGTTTGAGGCTACGCGCAGTGGCTGACACCTATAATCCCAGGACTTTGGGAGGCCAAGGTGGGTGGATCATTTGAGGTCAGGAGTTCTGACCAGCCTGGCCACCACCTCTACTAAAAATAAAAAAATTATCTGGGCTTGGTGACACACACCTGTAGTCCCAGCTACTTGGTAGGCTGAGGCAGGAGAATTGCTTGAATTGGGGAGGTGGAGGTTGCAATGAGCCAAAATCGTGCCATTACACTCCAGCCTGGGCAACAAGAGTGAGACTCCGTCTCAAAATAAAATAATAAAATACTGATTCTTTTGTTCAGAATTATCATCCGATCCCAGACTGGCTTATTTTAGTGGTGCGATATCGGCTCACTGCAACCTCTGCCTCCCAGGTTCAAGCAATTCCCCTGTTTCAGCTGGGACTACAGGCTCCTGCCACCACACCTGGCTAATTTTTGTATTTTTAAAGAGACAATATAGTGCTCTGTAGCCCAGGCTGGAGTGTAGTGATGTGATTATGCAACTCACTGCAGCCTTGACCTCCCAGGGTCAATTGATCCTCCTACTGGGTCTCCCTATGTTGCCCAGACTGGCCTTGAACTCTTGGGCTTAAGGCATCTGCCTGCCTTAGACTCCCAAAGTGCTGGGATTACAGGCATGAACCACTCCACTCGGTCCCTACAATACTATCTTGACCCTTTATACAAGTTTGCAGGCCCTAGTTTGGAGCCAAAGAGAGATGATTCTTGGATCTGTCCCATGTCCCTCCCACCCCATCTCTGGGTTATGTGTAGAAGCAGCTCATTTCTCTCAGACGCTGTCCCTGTCCTGTGGGGATGGAGACAAAACTCAGAGGGTACCACAGAGAAGAGCCTTAGCCACTTTATGAGCGGGCACAGGAACAAGTAGACAGCAGTGGGTGTGAGTTTTTGGGTGAGAGTGAACGTAGCTGCTATGACTGTAGCGGGGCTTCTGAAACATCTGCCTCTGTTGAGTGTATCACTGCATGGTTAGCTAGTGGAGATCAGTTTCAGCTGTCCACCACCTCTGTTTTAAGAGGATTTGAGTGATTAGAGTGATCAGGAGCAGAGGCCTGTGGGAAGAATGCAATACATATTGTTAATATTGCTTTGTTGTTGGACCCTGGAAGGGGGCATGGGAGGTGGACTCTTGAATGGTACTGTCTCGTTGCCCTTTCTGAGGCAGAAAGTTAACAGGAAGGGACTTTTGTCATCCTCTAGATCCGGACCATCGCCATCATAGCCGAAGGCATCCCTGAGGCCCTCACGAGAAAGCTGATCAAGAAGGCGGACCAGAAGGGAGTGACAATCATTGGACCTGCTACTGTGAGCTTCCCCTCTGGAAAGCGTTTGAGGCTGTCATGAAGTTCAAGGCCCTTAGGAAGTTTACTTTTTTTTTTTTTTTTTTTTTTTTTGAGATGGAGCCTCGCTCAGTTGCCCAGGCTGGAGTACAGTGGCATGATCTTGGCTCACTGCAACCTCTGCCTCCCATGTTTAAGCAATTCTCTGCCTTAGCCTCCTGAGTAGCTGAGATTACAGGCATGTGCCACCAAGCTCAGCTAATTTTTTGCACTTTACTTAGTAGAGATGGGGTTTCACCATCTTGGCCAGGCTGGTCTTGAACTCCTGACCTCATGATCCACCTGCCTCGGCCTCCCAAAGTGCTGGAATTATAGACGTGAGCCATTGCGCTTGGCCTGGAAGTTTACGTTTTGACTCCTCTGTCTCCCTCCTAGGCTTAGAAGACTCAGGAATTATGTGTTGAAAGTGTCCATTTTTAGTTTTTGGTTGTTTTTTTTTTTTTTTTTGAGATGAAGTCTTGCTATATCACACAGGCTGGAGCACGGTGGCGTGATCTTGGCTCGCTGCAAACTCTACCTCCTGGGTTTAAGCCATTCTCTGCCTCAGCCTCCTGAGCTGCTGGGATTTACAGGCGCTCACCACCTCACCTGGCTAAGTTTTGTGTTTTTAGTAGAGACAGGGTTTCACCATCTTGGCCAGGCTGGTCTTGAACTCCTGACCTCGTGATCTACCCACCTCAGCCTCCTAAAGTGCTGGGATTGCAGGCATGAGCCACTGCACCTGGCCTTTAGTTATTTTTTTAAAGGGCTCTCTCCTTAGTCCATATTATCTTTATGGTTTCAAGGAGCTAATGAGAAGTTTTTTTAGTATTTGTCTACCTTCATACAACCATAGCATAGTCCTTGTTAAACCAAAGAATAAGCTGCCTGCAGGCCCAAAGTCTTCATATAAGAAGAAATTATTCTTTTTTTTGAGACAGAGTCTTGCTTTGTTTCCCAGGCTGGAGATCAGTGATGTGATCTTGGCTCACTGCAGCCTCCACCTTCTGGGTTCAAGGGATTCTCTTACCTCAGCCTCCCAAGTTGCAGGGACTACAGGCATGCGCCACCAGCATGCCGGGCTAATTTTTGTGTTTTTAGTAGAGGCGGGGTTTCACCACGTTGGCCAGGCTGATCTCGAACTCCTGACCTCAAGTGATCTGCTCCCCTTGGCCTCCAAAAGTGTTGAGATTATAGTTGTGAGCCACCTTGCCTGACCAAAATTATTCTTTGAATTAATTTTTGTTTGTTTGTTATTTTAAGAGGCAGGGTCTCACTGTGTTGCTGAGTGCAGTGTCTTTCACAGGTACAGTTACAGCACACTTCAGCAGCCCCAAACTCCTAAGGTCAAGCAATCTCCCTGCCTCAGCCTCCTGAGTAGCTGGATTAAAGAAGCATTCCTCTACACCTGGCTTATTTTAACTTGTTACTGCATTAAAAAGTTGAAGCTAGTATTTCTTTCCAAGGAGCTGAGATGACAGGTGTGAGCCACTGTGCCGGGCTGAGTATACTTATCTGAACCTGCATTAGTGAACCATGGTTTTTTTTTTTTGGAGACGGAGTTTCAGTATGTTGCCCAGGCTGGAGTTCAGTGGTGCAATTGCAGCTCACTGCAAACTCCACCTTTGGGGTTCAAGTGATTCTTCTGCCTCATCCTCCCAAGTAGCTGGGACTACAGGTGCATACCACCACGCCGGCTGATTTTTTTTGTGTGTGTTTTTAGTAGAGACAGGGTTTCACTGTTAGCCAGGATGGTCTCGATCTCCTGACCTCATGATCCCCCCACCACGGCCTCCCAAAGTGCTAGGATTACAGGTGTGAGCCACTGAGGCTGGCCAGTGAGCCATGTTTTACAAATAAGGCTCTCTTTTGTTTTATATAATGCCTCTTGAGAGAGAGAGGAGACTTTTCCTAAGCAGGAAACCCAATGGGCAGGTGCGATTCCTCTTGGTCATTCTCTTCCCAGCCTGGCCAGAGGGGGCTGGGCAGGTAATGCAGGGGCTTTGTGATTCTCTGTGGTGAATCTGGAAGTCACCTTCCTTCCTGATTGTGGTTTCTGCCCCCATAGGTTGGAGGCATCAAGCCTGGGTGCTTTAAGATTGGAAACACAGGTGGGATGCTGGACAACATCCTGGCCTCCAAACTGTACCGCCCGGGCAGCGTGGCCTATGTCTCCCGTTCCGGAGGCATGTCCAATGAGCTCAATAATATCATCTCTCGGACCACAGATGGCGTCTTTGAGGGTGTGGCCATTGGTGGGGACAGGTAATTAGCTGGGAAGCCGAGGAGGGCTTCCTGCATTGAGAGCGGTGGGCTGGGAGATGGCGATGTGTCCTGTAGGCTGCTCGCTGCCCGTGAGCTCCAGGCCTGCAGGAATGCTGCTCAAGTCCAAAAAGTGGGGCATCTCTGCTCTTGTCTCAGGACGACAGAGCATGAAATTGGAAAACACGCAACAGGGCAATGGGCAGGAGAGACAACTGGGCTTTGGGGATAATTCTGTTTGTTGTGATTGGCCATAGGGAGGCAGCAGCATGCGGTGGTTAGGAGGCCCAGTTCTGAAATTGCACTCAGGAGGTTCAAATCCTACTTTCCCTCTTTAGTCGGGGGTGGATGGCAGAAGCCATCCTGGGCTTAGTTAACCTCCCTAGACCTCCATCTTTTTTTTTTTTTTTTTTTTGAGGCGGAGTTTCGCTCTTGTTACCCAGGCTGGAGTGCAATGGCGCGATCTCAGCTCACTGCAACCTCCGCCTCCTGGGTTCAGGCAATTCTCCTGCCTCAGCCTCCTGAGTAGCTGGGATTACGGGCACACGCCACCATGCCCAGCTAATTTTTTGTATTTTTAGTAGAGACGGGGTTTCACCCTGTTGACCAGAATGGTTTCGATCTCTTGACCTTGTGATCCACCTGCCTCGGCCTCCCAAAGTGCTGGGATTACAGGCTTGAGCCACCGCGCCCAGCTTTTTTTTTTTTTTGAGACGGAGTCTCACTCTGTCACCCAGGCTGGAGTACAGTGGCATGATCTCAACCTACTGCAATCTCTACCTCCTGGGTTCAAGCATTTCTCTGCCTCAACCACCTGAGTAGCTGGGATTACAGGCTCATGCCACCACGCCCAGCCGACCTCCATCATTTTTATATATCAGATGGGTAAAATGATATCCCTGCCTCCTGGGGTCATTCTCGAGGAATAAATGAGGTGTATTATATGTAAGTGTCTGAGCCAGGGTTTGCTCTTAGTAGGTGCTCAGTGATTTTCACTGTAGTTATTAAATAATAGTATCGTCATTATTTTTGTTAGTGGGAACACTGATGAGTGGGTCCTCAATAGAGTAATATCTTAGAGTAACATCTGGCATTGAGTAACTCCATAATAAATGTTAGCCATTACGTTTATTATCACTACTATTACTACTGCTGTTGGGCTTAGAAACCAAAAGCTATCGAGAGACAGTCACCTTGTCCGTCTTCCTGGCTCTACCACATGATTTCAGATAGGATGCCTGAGTAAGGAAGAACTCTCTCCAGGGTCTTTAGGGGTGTGGCCTGGGAATCTCCAGTCCTTGGGTACTCCCTGACCAAAGGCTCCAGGTCAAATAAGTCTAGGAAATGTTGCTTGTTTAGACTGTCTTCTTAGATTTATAGTCCTCACATCAAAAGACATGATGAGGCCAGGAACAGTGGCTTATGCCTGTAATCCCAGCACTCTGGGAGGATGAGGTAGAAGGATTATTTCAGCCCAGAAATTTGAGACTAGCCAAGGCAACACAGTGAGATCCTCATCTCTACCAAAAAAGAAGAAAAAATTAGCCGAATGTGGTGGCATGTGCCAATAGTGCCTGCTACTCAGGAGGCTGGGGCTCGAGGATTGCTTGAACCCAGGAGGCGGAGGTTGCAGTGCACTGGGATCGCACTACTACACTCCAGCCTGGGTGACAGAGCATATATTTTTTCAAAAAGAAAAAAAGTGTGTGTATGTGTGTTTGATTTTTTTTTTTTTTTTTTTTTTTGAGACGATCAAACAATGTAAGCAATTTGATTGTAAGTTGGGACAAAAAAAAAAAAAAAGAAAAAATTCAAGTGATCCTCCCACCTCAGGCTCCTGAGTAGCTGGGACTACAGGTGCTCACCACCACACCCAACTAATTTTTGTATTTTTAGTAGAGACAGGGTTTCACTATGTTAGCCAGACTGGTCTTGAACTTCTGGCCACAGGTGATCCACCCTCCGGGGCCTTGCAAAGTGCTGGGATTACAGGCGTGAGCCACAGCAGCCAGCTGAAATTTGTGGATATATTTTATTTTATTTTTGTGTGTGTGTGGATATGTTTTTTTTTTTTTTTTGAGACGGAGTTTCGCTCTTGTTACCCAGGCTGGAGTGCAATGGCGCGATCTCGGCTCACCGCAACCTCCGCCTCCTGGGTTCAGGCAATTCTCCTGCCTCAGCCTCCTGAGTAGCTGGGATTATAGGCACATGCCACCATGCCCAGCTAATTTTTTATATTTTTAGTAGAGATGGGGTTTCACCATGTTGACCAGGTTGGTCTCGATCTCTCAACCTCATGATCCACCCGCCTCGGCCTCCCAAAGTGCTGGGATTACAGGCTTGAGCCACCGCGCCCGGCCGTGTGTGGATATGTTTTAAAACAGCTGCACCAGAGCGTACTTTCTAGGTTATCTCTCACTGATCAGTGAACCTCTCTGGGCTTACTTTGTGCTTAATCTTTTCCTCTGCAAGTTGCATAGCTCCAGCTCCTTTGCTTCCCTTTCCTCCCCTTTCTTCCCTTCTGCTCCATTTGCCACCTTCTCCCTCCTACCCCTCTCCATTATTGCTGGGGCATCTCTGGACCCTTACCGGCCATCCACATCTCCCAAAAGTCCAGTGTTACCAGTACAAGTATGCTTCCTAACCCTGTACACACCTCCCCATGGCTTCTCCTGATCCTGTATCCTCCTGATCCTCCCTGCTCTCAACAGGTACCCAGGCTCAACATTCATGGATCATGTGTTACGCTACCAGGACACTCCAGGAGTCAAAATGATTGTGGTTCTTGGAGAGGTGAGTTACTTTAAAAAAAATTATGATTGTAAAAGTGTAATGCATGATCTCAGTTTTCAAAAAATTAAAACCTTTTGGTTGCATGTAACTTAAAGGGACAGCCCCTGGTAATCCCACCCCCTAGATGCTGGGGCCTCGGAGTTGTCACTATTAGTACTGCCATTTGTTTCAGAGAAAGGAGTTCTTGTCTCCCAGTGTCCCAGACTTTAGCACCAATAAGAAAGAAGCTCTGCTCTGGCTGGCCATGATCTCTACCTGGTGGGCAGTGGAAGGCTGGAGTAAAAAGTGTATTTTTTTGGCCAGGTACAGTGGTTCTCGCCTGTAATCCTCCCAGCACTTTGGGAGGCTGAGACAGGAAGCACTTGAGATGAGGAGTTCCAGACCATCCTGGCTTACATGGTGAAACCCCATCTCTACTAAAAATACAAAAATTAGCCGGGTGTGGTGATGTGCACTTGTAATCTCAGCCACTCCGGAGGCTGAGATGGGAGAATCACTTGAACCTGAGGGGCAGAGGTTGCACTGAGCAGAGATCTTGCCACTGCCCTCCAGCCTGGGAGACAGAGCAAGACTCCTTCTCAAAAAAAAGGCGGGGTGGGGGGAGGGAATTAAATTTGATGACTTTTGGATAAACAAGTTTAAAAATTTTTCTAAATACTAAAAAATGGAGTCCCATGACACCATCCTTTGCTAGCACCTCTGAAGGCAGGTCTAATCCTAAATCATGTCATATCTCTAGATCAGGAAGGGGGAGTCCCAGGGATTCCTTTAGGAGACCTGCTGTTTGTTCCTTTAGAAATCCTCCTTGTTTGGTGTTGGAGTAGACAAATCATCAGAAAAAAAAAAAAAAAAAAATCCTCCTTGTATCCAGGCTGAAACTACACTCCTTTTATTTGGCCAAAGCCCGTGTCCCTCCGTTTTCTATCCAGTTTTATGTTAGAGTGGGCTCTCCTAACTTGGTTTTTTCTCATTCTTCATTCCTTGGCAGATAGGGGGCACTGAGGAATATAAGATTTGCCGGGGCATCAAGGAGGGCCGCCTCACCAAGCCCATCGTCTGCTGGTGCATTGGGACCTGTGCCACCATGTTCTCCTCAGAGGTATGGCTGAGACAAGTCACTCCTGGGCTGGGAGTGGGGACTGCAAAAGGGAGCATTTGAGGCGAACCATGTAGACATCTTATTACACAGCTAGTTCCATCAAGAAACGTTTGTTACTTGCTTGGTTACTGCAAAGTCCAGCCAGGGCCCTGCTCTCTGGGAGCTTATATCCAGTTGAAGGAGACCAGCTTACAAGCAGATAAAAGTCAGAATCAGACGCTGAGTCCCTGCTCCGCATAGGTAGCAGCCAGCTGTCTGGAGAAGTTTAGACGGCTTCCCTGAGAAGGTGATATTTGAACTGTAGTTTAGGGGATGAGAAGGATTTTGCTGATGAAAGGGAGGCCGAGGAGGGAGAAGGGCACAGCCTGGGCTCAGCTGGACGAGGCTTGGGGAGACGTTTTGTGTGGGGAGAGGTGGTAGAAGGAAAGAAGGTTTGTTTTTGATGTGTTAAGATTATGAAATATGTGTGAAAGTGCCTGGAGGCACCTGACGGGTGTTGAATATAAACATTTCTTAGGCTTCTGCTGTTTGCTAAGTTTCTGAGCTATCTGTCTTCTGCTGGGGTATCATAACCCATATGTCAGCACCTGTGCTTGGGCTTAGAGAATCCTCTACCACCTTGAAGGTGGCTCACATGATGATGATGAAATAGAAGGAAATGGGGGTGGTGGCTCACGCCTATTATCCCAGCACTTTGGGAGGCAGAGGCAGTCAGATCACCTGAGGTTGGGAGTTCAAGACCAGCCTGACCAAAATGGAGAAACCCTGTCTATACTAAAAATATGGAATTAGCCAGGCGTGGTGGCACATGCCTTTTTTTTTTTTTTTTTTTTTTTTTTTGAGATAAAGTCTCAATCTTTTGCCCAAGCTGTAGTGCAGTGGCACGATCTTGGCTCCCCACAGCTTTTGCCTCCCAGGTTCAAGCAATTATCCTACCTCAGCCTCCTTAGTAACTGGGATTAAAGGTGCCCCCCACCCACCACACCCAGCTAATTTTTGTATTTTTAGTAGAGTTCGAGGTTTCACCATGTTAGCCAGGCTGGCTCCAAACTTCTGACCTCAGGTGATCTACCTGCCTCAGCCTCCCAAAGTGTTGGGATTATAGGCGCGAGCCACCGCACTCAACTGTAGTTTTGTTTTTTATTTATTTTTATTATTTTCTATTTTTATTTATTTATTTATTTATTTATTTAAAAAAGACGGGGTTTCACCATGTTGGTCAGGCTGGTCTTGAACTCTCGACCTCAGCTGATCCATCCGCCTTGGCCTCCAAAGTGCTTGGATTAATGGTGTGAGCCACCACGCCCGGCTTAGTTTTGTTTTTTAAATAATTCATCTCCCTTTTAGAAATTTCAATTTTAGTTTTGAGAAATTCCAGAGTTAAAGAAATTTAACTTCCTTAAACCCAGGGTTTCTGAATATAGAATCTCTTCTCTTTCCCACCCATCTACTGATGCAGATTAAATCCTACAAAGGACACATTGGCAACCCATGCTTTAAGGTGTCTTTCAGCCTTTGCTTACAGAGTGACAGTTCCTAACCTTTTCACCTTTTTGTTCTATTTGCATGGTGAAGAGCACAGACTGAGGCCAGATTGCCTAGCTTCAAGTACTACCACATACTACCTGTGCGCCTTGGATAAATCAGTTTATCTGTCTGTGCTCCCATTTCCTTTTTTATAGGAAACCATCATAGTTACTGAGAGATTGAATGAGAAAAACTCTTAGAAAAGTGCTTGAACATAGTGTTGACACAGTCACACTGGGCGCTCTGGCCTAATCCCAGCAGTTTGGGAGGCTGAGGTGGATGGGTTGCTTGAGTCTAGGAGTTCAAGACCAGCCTGGACAACATGCTGGACAACATGAAACCACGTCTCTATTAAAAATACAAAACAAATTTTAGCCAGCTGTGGTGGCATATGCCTATTATACCAGCTACACTGGAGGAGGTGGGAGAATCACCTGAGCCCAGGAGATTGAGGCTGCGGTGAGCCAAGATCGTGCCACTGCATTCCAGCCTGGGGAACTGAAGAGAGAACCTGTCTCAAAAAAAAAAAGCTCTTCTTTTTTTTGTTTTTGTTTTTGTTTGTTTGTTTGTGTTTTTTTGAGACAGAGTCTTGCTCTTGTTATCCCGGCTGGAGGGCAATGGCACGATCTTGGCTCACTGCATCCTCCGCCTCCCGGGCACACACCTGAAGTCCCAGCTATTGGGATGGTTGAGGTGGGAGGATTACCTGAGCCCAGGGAGGCCAAGATGCCAGTGAACCATGACTGCCTCACTTTACTCCTGCCTGGGTGACAGAGTAAGACCCTGTCACTTAAAAAAAAAAAAAAAAAAAAAAAGATTTGGCCTGGCATGGTTGCTCATGCCTGTAATCCCAGCACTTGGGAGGCCGAGGTGGGTGGATCACGTGGTCAGGACTTTGAGACCAACCTCACCAACATGGTGAAACCCCATCTCTACTAAAAGTGCAAAAATTACCCAGGCATGGTGGCACACACCTGTAATCCCTGCTACTTAGGAGGCTGAGGCAGGAGAATCACTTGAACCCAAGAAGTGGAGGTTGCAGTGAGCTGAGATTTTGCCATTGCACTCCAGCCTAGATGACAGAGCAAGATTCCATCTCAAAAAAAAAAAAAAAAAAAAAAAAAGGAAGGAGATTCTGGGGTTGGGCCACCAGTCTTTATATCCTGACTTCCATGCGAATTAGCTGTGTGACCCTGAGGAAGCTCCTGAACTTCTCTGTGCTTTAGTTTCCTAATCTGTAGAATGGAAGTCCTCTATTGTACCTATTCAGTGGGCTTGCTTGAGGCTTAAATGAAGTGATTCATGTAAAGCATTTAGCACAGTGCCAGCCTATGACCAGTGCTGGCATTTTCCCAGGAATTCTTTGTTCACTCTTGGGGGATTAGCAGTAAAGCTACTTTCCTTTGCTTTCCAGGTCCAGTTTGGCCATGCTGGAGCTTGTGCCAACCAGGCTTCTGAAACTGCAGTAGCTAAGAACCAGGCTTTGAAAGAAGCAGGAGTGTTTGTGCCCCGGAGCTTTGATGAGCTTGGAGAGATCATCCAGTAAGTGGACCTTGAGGAGGATGCTGGCCTCCCTCTCCTTTCCAGACCCCTCCTGAGACAGCAGCCCCTCCCACACAGGGACATCCCATATTCCTGGTCCCTCTCAGTATCTAGTACAGCTGTATGGATGGTTCAAAATCCTCTTTCTCTTTGGCTTTCCTTTTGTTTAGTTTTTAGAAGCAGCAGGTCTAGGCTGGTGTTAAAACGTGTTGTGTTTCCAAGCCTACCTATTTGGCTGGGAGGTGGCAGCCATGGGTGAGAGATATGCATGGAAATGTTTAGAGAGTGTTACCTCTGATTGATAGAGCGTTATTACACATCCTATGATCTCTTCTCATTTCTTTTTCTTTCTTTTTATTTTTGAGATGGAGTCTTGCTCTCGTCCTCCAGGCTGGAGTGCAATGGCATAATCTTGGCTCATTGCAACCTCTGTCTTCCAGGTTCAAGCGATTCTTGCCTCAGCCTCCCGAATAGCTTGGGATTACAGGCGCCCGCTATAACACCCAGCTAAATTTTTTGATGTTTTGGTAGAGACGGAGTTTCAGGCTGGCCTTGAACTCCTGACCTCAGGTGATCTGGCCACCTTGGACTCTCAAAGTGCTGGGATTACAGGCATGAGCCACTGTGCCTTGCTGATCTCTTCCCATTTCTCCCTCTTAAACCTGCTTGGGCTCTCCGCTCTGTCCTTCCTTGCCTTCCAGATTCAGCTTTTTATAAAGCTCCCTCCAGAGATGGGGACTCGAGGTGGTGGGGAGAAGAGGGGCGGGTGTAGTTGTGGCTAGAACTTGTTTCCATTTAGTTCACAGAATGCAGCTGGTAAACCAGTAACTGGAAAGGGTTCAGAGTGAAACTCTTAGTGTTTGAGTTAGAAGGAGCATTCTTGGGATGGCTTACAGGAGTCTAAATTAAGAAAATCCATGTAGATGTCTTTTTTTCCTGCCTCCCAGATCTGTGTATGAAGATCTTGTGGCCAACGGAGTCATTGTACCTGCCCAAGAGGTGCCGCCCCCAACAGTGCCAATGGACTACTCCTGGGCCAGAGTAAGTGCCTTGACTGTCCCTAACACTGTGACCAGGGGAGATTTGTGGGGCTATGGTGGTGGGTTTTGAGTTGATTTGCCTCGAACTCTTGGAAACCAGGCCTTCTATATTAGTCAGGGATCTCTTAGAGGGACAGAACTAATGGGAGATATATAACTAATAGGAGAGATATATATATTTATATTTTATTTATATATATTATATATATTCTATTTACATGTTTTATATATATATATATATATAGAGAGAGAGAGAGAGAGAGAGAGAGAGCGAGCGAGCGAGCAAGGAGAGCCAGTCTAAGTCCCAAAACTGAAGAACTTGGAGTCTGATGTTCAAGGGCAGGAAGCATCCAGTGCTGGAGAAAGATGTAGTCTGGGAGGCTAGGCTTTCATGTTGTTTTTGTAATAAAAATGTAACTGTAAAGCATTTTAAAATTTCATAGAAGATAATTGAAGAAATAGGATTGGACAGAATTGACTGATTTGCCCAACTCTGGAAATGGGAAATTTAGGAGCTCAGTCCCTGTTCCCTTGGTAAAGGGCATTTTAAAGGACTCCCCCATTTCTATAGCCATGTATCTTGTCGCTTTTTTTTTTTTTGAGATGGAGAATTTCTGGGGGGAGGATTACAGGTGCTCACCACCGCACCCAGCTAATTTTTGTATTTTTAGTTGAGATGGGCATCCACCATGTTGGCCAGGTTGGCCTTGAACTCCTGACCTCAGGTAATTTGCCTGCCTTGGCCTTTCAAAGTGCTGGGATTACAGGCATGAGCCACCTGAGCCTGGCCTGTAGTGTTTTTCATAGTATATTTATTTATTTATTTATTTTTTGAGACAAGTCTCACTCTGTTGCCCAGGCTGGAGTGCAGTGGCACTATCTCGGCTCACTGCAATCTCTGCTGCCTGGGTTGAAGCAATTTTCCTGCCTCAGCCTCTTGAATAGTTGGAATTACAGGCGCCTACCACCACGCTGGGCTAATTTTTGTAGTTTTAGTAGAGACAGGGTTTCAGCATCTTGGCCAGGCTGGTCTTGAACTCTTGACCTTGTGATCCACTCACCTTGGCCTCCCATAGTGCTGGGATTATAGGCATGAGTCACCGAGTCTGGCCATCATAGTTTATAATTGTATGATTATTTTTAATTTAATGTATTTATTTATTGTTATTTTTGAGATGGAGTTTCACTCCTGTCACCCAGGCTGGAGTGCAGTAGTGTAATCTCGGCTCATTGTAACTTCCGCCTCCCAGGTTCAAGGTCAGGAACTCCTGACCTCAGGTGATCCACCCACCTTGGCCTCCCAAAGTGCTGGGATTACAGGCATGAGCCACCGAGCCCAGCCCCATTATATTTTTGTTATGATTGGCAGATGTATCCAAAGTATATGTAAGATTTTCCCTTTGGATTCATTTTATTTCTGAGCCAGGTGACCTCAGGCTGGTTACTCAGCCTCTCTAAGTCTCATCTTTTTTTTTGCTATAACACAAGGAATGCTTCTTTGTGAGGTTAAAATGAAGCAATGGACTGGGTATCACACCTGTAATCCCAGTACTTGGGGAGACCACGGTGGGAGAATTGCTTGAGCCCTAGCGTTTAAGACCAGCCTGGACAACATAGCAAGACCCTGTCCCTACAAAAAATTTTAAAATTAGCCAAGCCTGGCAGTATGTGCCTTGTTGCCCCAGCTACTGGGAGGCTGAGGTGGGAAGATCGCTTGAGCCTAGGAGTATGAGGCTGATCGCACCAGTGTACTCCAGCCTGGGCAACAGACTCTGGCCCCACTCCAGAAATGAAACAATGGATATAAACTGCTTAGCCTATTTCTTAGCCCAGGGAATGCTCAGTGAAGAAAAGAAATAGTGCTGATAGTGCTGATGCCAAGTGGTACCGTGGGTCCTCCTATTTTCTATGTCCAAAATGATCTAATGAAAGGGCTTTTGCACTTCTTTCTTGGGAAAAGTTTGTTTGAGAGTTGTTGCTTGGCTGTCAAGAGTCTAAGACATTCCTGGGGCACTTTGGTTCTGAGAGTATACACAACAGGGCAGTCCTGCAAAACTCTGTGGCGGTCACCATGGCCCTGTTTCCCTTTGCCTCATCTCTGCCCAGGAGCTGGGTTTGATCCGCAAACCTGCCTCGTTCATGACCAGCATCTGCGATGAGCGGGGACAGGAGCTCATCTATGCGGGCATGCCCATCACCGAGGTCTTCAAGGAAGAGATGGGCATCGGTGGGGTCCTCGGCCTTCTCTGGTTCCAGAAAAGGTGAGCATGGAGGACAGAAGATGACAGGGCCCTGCACCTCGGAGTTAATCATTTTCCCCCGACAAAGGAGTGGGAATGGACAGGCCTGGGGAGCGTGTCCAGGGTCAGTCTTTGGGGCCACAGGTGAATTGAAAGGCCAGAGGAAAGACTCACAAGCTATTTCTGAGTCATCCAAGGACAGAAAGTCCAGTCTAAACCAAGAGAAGCAGAAGGCAGTGACCTCACTAGAGGTCTTGGAATAGCCCCTTTGCCTTGGGAACTTTTAAAGAAACGTGACCAATAAATGCAGACCTCTTGATAGCAAGATAGAGGTTAGGGAGGGAAAACTAGAAAGATGCAGTAGCCTAAGGAGTGTGGGCCCGGTGGAGCTGCTGGACAGATAGAAAGTACCTTATGGGCCAGGCGTGGTGGCTCAGGCCTGTAATCTCAGCACTTTGGGAGGCTGAGGTGGGTGGATCACCTGAGGTCAGGAGTTCAACACCAGACTGACCAACATGGTGAAACCCCGTCTCTACTAAGAATACAAACAGCTAGTGAGGCATGGTGGTGGGCACCTGTCATCCCAGCTACTCTGGAGGCTGAGGCAGGAGAATCGCTTGAACCCACGAGGCGGAGGTTGCAGTGAGCCAAGATCGCGCCATTGCACTCCAACCTGGACAACAAGAGCAGAAAAAGCTCCATCTCAAAAAAAAGAAAGTACCTTATGTTGTGTTCACTTTACAAATTTGTTTCTCCCATCAGCCTGAATGTTAGAAAAAAAATTGATTCTCTCTGCGACTCCCAGTCTTAGCCCTCCGGTGGGACTGATGTCTGGGCAGGGGAGCCAGTGAATATGCGATTCACAGAGCTCTGGCTTAAGGTGGTGCTGGGAAGAAAGCCAGGTCAATGTCTTGGGTTGTATCATGCCCTCACCTGCAGAGAGATGGGTGTTGGTCCTTATTTGGACCCCCCTGGGAAAAGTTCACGGGTTATAACACCTGAGCAAGTCTTTTCTCTGTCTGCTGCTGCCTCCCAC
Source organism: Saimiri boliviensis (assembly GCF_048565385.1). NCBI lineage: Eukaryota > Metazoa > Chordata > Mammalia > Primates > Cebidae > Saimiri > Saimiri boliviensis. Next base: position 47,305,387 of record NC_133465.1, on the reverse strand, counting down.
ATCTTCGGACTTTGTTCTTGATCCTTAGTTGGGAGATTGGATACTACAGGAATCAGGCATGGGGCCTCTTACGCTGTGAAAGGACAGGGTTCTCATCCCCTGTCTGTCCGGCACATGGAGCGTAGCCACAAATACAGATCAAATCCTGGTGCAGGCAACTCATGCTGAAAATCACTGACCAAAGAAGAGATTTTGAATCTACTATTTTACAAACAGTATTTGGGGCCGGGCACAGTGGCTCGCACCTGTACGTAATCCCAACACTTTGGGAGGCCAACGAGGGTGGATCATTTGAGGGCCAGTAGTTCAAGACCAGCCTGGCTAACATAGCGAAACCCCATCTCTACTAAAAATACAAAAATTAGCCGGGCATGGTGGTGCTCACCTGTAATCCCAACTACTTGGGGGGTTGAGGCAGGAGAATTGCTTGAAGCCAGGAGGTGGAGATTGCAGTGAGCCGAGATCTCACTACTGCACTCCAGCCTGGGCGACAGAAGGAGACTTTGTCTAAAGAAAAGAATCAGGAGGTTTTGCCTTAGAGTTGTGTGGTAGTGTTAGATATGGATTGGTAGTTACCCTTCTTGGATTTGAATGACTTGCTCAGGGAGATGGGAGAAACTACAAGTGTGGCCTTGTCAACTATCGCCTGGTCTTTGTCGCACCCTCTTCCAGGTTGCCCAAATACTCTTGCCAGTTCATTGAGATGTGTCTGATGGTGACAGCTGATCATGGGCCAGCTGTCTCTGGAGCCCACAACACCATCATTTGTGCACGAGCTGGGAAAGACCTGGTCTCCAGCCTCACCTCGGGGCTGCTCACTATCGTAAGTACTGTCATCCTGGGAGGTGAACAGTGCGGACACTGGGCCTTGACCTCATGCTGCTTTGCCACAGCAGGGCCCTAGAAGGAGTCTCTGAGTGTAAATCCCAATGCTCAGGCCTGTTCGGGACACACTGGGTTGCTTTGTCCAGCTTGAAGGAAACTTTTTTTTTTTTTTTTTGAGACGGAGTTTCACTCTTGTTGCCCAGGCTGGAGTGCAATGGTGCAATCACAGCTCACTGCAACCTGCACCTCCTGGTTCAAGCGATTCTCTTGCCTCAGTCTCCTGAGTAGCTGGGATTACAGGCATGCACCACCACACCCAGCTAATTTTTTGTATTTTTAGTAGAGACGGGATTTCTCCATGTTGGTCAGGCTGGTCTCGAACTCCCAACCTCAGGTGATCTGCCCGCCTAGGTCTCCCAAAGTGCTGGGATTACAGGCGTGAGCCACCACACCCAGCTGAAGGTAAGTCTTAAAGCTCAAAGCAGCATGCATGTGTTTCTCCTCCAGGGGGATCGGTTTGGGGGTGCCTTGGATGCAGCAGCCAAGATGTTCAGTAAAGCCTTTGACAGTGGCATTATCCCCATGGAGTTTGTGAACAAGATGAAGAAGGAAGGGAAACTGATCATGGGCATTGGTCACCGTGTAAAATCGGTGAGTTGTTACTCTCCTAAAAAAGTGGGATGGATCTACCAGGTAGGTGGTGATGGGAGGCATTCATTTATATAGGAGAATACCTAAACTCTCAACTCCCAACATACAAAGCTTTGGATGTGTTGACAGATGCCAAATACAGGGCAGCTCTTTTATCCATATTGTAATACAGATTGCTCTTAATAATTTTTCTGTCATTCGAGTGCAGTATGGACACTGCAGTTGAAATGAGATGGCAAACTTGGTAACTTTGGCTTCCCAAATAAACCTTATGGGAGAAAGGTCCAAGGTCAGGTTGAGGGGACATATTGGTCACGTTATGCTAGATAATACCTCGTGCTGCAGTAACTGACAACTCCAAAAATCTCAGTGGCTTACCACAGCAAAGATTTATGTCTCATTCACACTACATCCCCTGATGGTTGGCTATGCTTGTTCTCTGCCATCTGTGCTGAAGGAACAGCCCCTGTCTGGGATGTGCTTGCCTCATGTCAGCAGGATAACATCAATGGCAGGACCACGTGCAGGCTCTTAAAGCTTCCGCTTGGATCTTATATGATTCACCTGCACTCACATTTCCTTGGTCACCACAAGTCAAGTGGTTATTCCTGGCAGCACTAGGGCAGGAAGAGTGATAATAGCAAGGCGTATCTGATGGAGAGAGACCAGTGGGAAAGGACAGTAAATATTTTAAACAGTTTATATGGTCTCACACAGGGCTGGTCATCTCTGTGTCCTCGTAGTGTGCTGTGGTTAGAAACTGAAAAGCAAGAGATGAGGTCACTGGCAGCTGCTCAGGGCCTTATGGGGACAGCTCCTTAGTAGATCCCTTTGCCCTGGGCTCCTTGACTCTGTAGCTCCAGAAACCTCATGTAGTTGGTCATTCCACTGGCCTAGGTGGGGAGTATGCATGTGATTCAGGACACTGCCTTCTAGGCAGCCAAACACTTGGCGGTCTCAGGTGAGACACCCAGAGGTTGCTTGATGAGCAAGGACTAACTCAGAACCAAGCAGGGAAGGTGTGTGGCACTGAGGGACATTCCATCCAGGACTTGCTGAACTTTGCTCAGCCACCCCCAGCTCCTGAGCAGATAACACCTTTCCCACCCACAGCATAGGACCTCTTTCTAAGATAATGCCAGACCTGCACTCCACACTCACTCATTCACTCTTTGTGCTCCTTGCTTTCTGGAGGATGTACTGTCCCAGCTGTCTATTTGTTGGTATTGGGATTTGGTATGTCCCTAAATCATTTTACTCCCTACTCCCCCACTGACAGGTGGTTAATTTCATTAACAGCAGGTCTAGAGTTTTTCCTAAAATTTTGGGAATACTTTGCCTCCCCATACTCAACATGTGTTTGCTTAGTGTTGAACTTTGTCACAGCCTGAGTAGGAGCAGAGCTGGTAGGGGCAGGGCTGGAGGCCAGAACCTAAGACTGAGTTGGAGAGTGGTTAATCCTCAGACTCCTGCCGATCAACACGTAGTACCTGACCAGCTCCCTGAATGTCTCCAGGGCTCAGTTTCTTCTTTGTAACACAAAAGTGAGAACCTACAGAGGTTTTTTTGTAACCCGAATGAGATATAAGAAGATTTCAAAAACCAGCCCCACGGCAGTAGCACAATGGTTGCCACATGGAATTGTACTCGTGGGCCAGGTTCCTGAATTGCTTCTGGGGTATGTACAGTTCTACCCATTTGTAACACAAGTATGAACAAACACATCCCTTCACAGCAGTGTGTGAGTGTTCCTCTGTAATGCTGGGTTCATTTCCAGGTAAACAACCCAGATATGCGAGTGCAGATCCTCAAAGATTACGTCAGGCAGCACTTCCCTGCTACTCCTCTGCTCGATTATGCCCTGGAAGTGGAGAAGATTACCACCTCGAAGGTAGCAAAGAAAAAACTTCCCTAATTCTCTAATCTTATGTTAGGTAAATTTATTGGAGGAAATAGCCAGGTTACAATTTGATTATTCAGCTAAAAGCAAACCCAGTTTTCTGGAAATGTTACTTTTCTTTCATAACTAACTTCAGCAGACATGCACTAAATGTCAGCTAGGTGTTGGGTACTTTGCTAGATGCTGGGAATTGAACTGAGTCAGACACAGCGTCAGCCAGGAGGGACGGTGGAAGGTTTTTTAAACGATGGTCGCAATTCGTGGTAATAGTAGTAACAGTGGAAAATTACAAAGAAAAAATGAGAAATAATGATAAATGCTTTGAATTTTTTGCCTTCCCAGAAGCCAAATCTGATCCTGAATGTAGATGGTCTCATTGGAGTTGCGTTTGTAGACATGCTTAGAAACTGTGGGTCCTTTACTCGGTGAGCGTTGCAGCTGTTTTCTTCTTCATTACGTTTGTTGATTTTTGGTGTTTCCTCCAAACTATAAAAGCAATGCATACTCAGAATATTTAGAAAATAAAGAGAGGTATAAAGAAGGAAATAAAAATGGCCTGTAATCCTACCACCCAGAGCATCCCTCTTTTCTACTTTGAAACCAAAGAGAGCTTTTTTTCTCATTCCTGGGCAGTAGTAGTACTGTCTGTGGGGAGGAGGGCAGTCATGTGAGCCTTTTAAAACTACAAGTTGATTGTGTGTTGCAGGGAGGAAGCTGATGAATATATTGACATTGGAGCTCTCAATGGCATCTTTGTGCTGGGAAGGAGTATGGGCTTCATTGGTGAGTCTTTTTGTTGTTGTTTTTTTATTTTTATTTTTTACTCCCAAATGCTTGGAAAGAGTGTTTAGTCTGATTTCATTGTATTGCTGTGGAGGCATCTGGCCACAATGCTCTTTCACATACCTGGCCCCAGGAAAGTCACAGAAGAATTTCGCAAAACTGTGAGGGTCATTCAAGGGTATGCTGAGGTGAAGGTGCATAGTAGATACCTGACAGCAACCAGCATACCCCTGGGACTGAGCCTTACGGCAGACACACCTGACAGCAATAATTTAAGTGAGATTCGTTGTTGTTTAAAGTGTTTTGTTTTTGTTTTTTAAACCCCCACGGTTCAGCTGTACCACTTACACATGTGGTTGAGTTTATTTTTCTTTTTTAATTCTCTTTTTGTGGTTGAGTTTCTACAAAAGAAATGTCATATCCTCTTAATCATTGTTCTTTTTTTTTTTTTTTTTTGAGACGGAATTTCGCTCTTGTTACCCAGGCTGGAGTGCAATGGCGCAATCTCGGCTCACCGCAACCTCCGCCTCCTGGGCTCAGGCAATTCTCCTGCCTCAGCCTCCTAAGTAGCTGGGATTACAGGCACGCGCCACCACGCCCAGCTAGTTTTTTGTATTTTTAGTAGAGACGGGGTTTCACCATGTTGACCAAGATGGTCTCGATCTCTCGACCTTGTGATCCACCCACCTCGGCCTCCCAAAGTGCTGGGATTACAGGCTTGAGCCACCGCTCCTGGCTAATCATTGTTCTTAATCTTTTCTTAAACTTTCCCCTTATCTTTGTTCCTTTGTTCTTTTTTTTTTTTCTTTTTTTTTTTTTTTTTTGAGACAGAGTGTTGCTCTTGTTACCCAGGCTGGATGGAGTGCAATGGCACGATCTCGGCTCACCACAACCTCCGCCTCCTGGGTTCAAGCAATTCTCCTGCCTCAGCCTCCTGAGTAGCTGGGACTACAGGCACGTGCCACCATGCCCAGCTAATTTTTTGTATTTTTAGTAGAGACGGGGTTTCACCACGTTGACCAGGATGGTCTCGATCTCTCGACCTCGTGATCCACCCCCGCCTCGGCCTCCCAAAGTGCTGGGATTACAGGCTTGAGCCACCGCGCCCGGCTTTTTTTTTTTTTTTTTTTTTTTTGAGACGGAGTTTCGCTCTTGTTACCCAGGCTGGAGTGCAATGGCGCGATCTCGGCTCACCGCAACCTCCGCCTCCTGGGTTCAGGCAATTCTCCTGCCTCAGCCTCCTGAGTAGCTGGGATTATAGGCACGCGCCACCATGCCCAGCTAATTTTTTGTATTTTTTTAGTAGAGACGGGGTTTCACCATGTTGACCAGGTTGGTCTCGATCTCTTGACCTTGTGATCCACCCACCTCGGCCTCCCAAAGTGCTGGGATTACAGGCTTGAGCCACCGCGCCCGGCCTTTTTTTTTTTTTTTTTGAGACACAATTTTCTTTTTTCTTTTTTCTTTTTTTTTTTTTTTTGAGACAGAGTTTCGCTCTTGTTACCCAGGCTGGAGTGCAATGGCGCGATCTCGGCTCACCGCAACCTCCGCCTCCTGGGTTCAAGCAATTCTCCTGCCTCAGCCTCCCGAGTAGCTGGGACTACAGGTGTGTGCCATCATGCCCAGCTAATTTTTGTATTTTTAGTAGAGACAGGGTTTCACCATGTTGACCAGGATGGTCTTGATCTCTTGACCTCGTGATCCACCCGCCTCGGCCTCCCAAAGTGCTGGGATTACAGGCGTAAGCCACTGCGCCTGGTGAGACACAATTTTCATTCTTGTTGCCCAGGCTGGAGTGCAATGGCACGATCTTGGCTCATCACAACCTCTGCCTCCTGAGTTCAAGCAGTACTCCTGCTTCAGCCTCCTGAATAGCTGGGATTACAGGCATGTGCCACCACGCCCAGCTAATTTTGTATTTTTAGTAGAGACTGGATTTCTCCATGTTGGTAGTCTCGAACTCCCAACCTCAGGTGCTCTGCCCGCCTCAGCCTCCCAAAGAGCTGGGATTACAATCGTGAGCCACCACACCTGTTCCTTTGTTCTTAGACATTATTGCTAGCCCAGGAAAATACAATTTTTTATTTTTATTGTTTATTTTCCTTTAAAACTTTGTTTATAGAATCAGATCCAACAGTTCCCTTGTACAAAGTCTACCTATGGAATGGATATGGACTAAACTTCCCACTGCTTTGTATTCACTTTTTTTGTGTGTTGAAACGATTTCCCTTCCTTACCTTCTCGCTCTCACCAGGCTTATGAAGCTCTAATAAAAAAGATGTGTTTGCTTCATTTTAGGACACTATCTTGATCAGAAGAGGCTGAAGCAGGGGCTGTATCGTCATCCGTGGGATGATATTTCATATGTTCTTCCGGAACACATGAGCATGTAACAGAGCCAGGAACCCTACAGCAGTAAATTGAAGACAAGAACCCCTCCCCCAGGAAAAAGTGTACAGACAGCTAGCTGGCAGTGGAGACTGCTTCACAGGGGTCTGGAATGTCAACAGCCACCGGGGTAGAGCGCTGAAGACCAACGCCCACAGGCTAACACCCGTTCAGTCCACACAAAGAAGCTTCATATTTTTTTTTTAAAACCAAGCCAACACTTGTGACTTTGTTCTGCTACCTGCTGTATTTACTATATGGAAGCATCTAAGTACTGTCAGGATGGGGTTCTTCCTCATTGTAGGGCGCTAGGATGTTGCTTTCTTTTTCCATTGGTTAAACATTTTTTTCTCCCCTGGAGGAAGGGAATTAAACATTTAAGACGTCAAGATACTATACATTTAAAGCACCCTAATGTCTCTTTTTTTTTTTTTTTTTTTTACTTCTCTTTCTTCTTCACTTAACATGAAGAACATTGTATTAATTTGATTTTTAAAGATCTTTTTGTATGTTCTGTGTTAAGAGCTTGTTTGGTATCCCACTGAAATGTTCTGTGTTACAGACCAGAGTCTGCATATGTCAGGGGGATGGGGCCATTGCATCCTTAGCCATTGTCACAAAATACGTGGAGTAGTAACTTAATATGTAAAGTTGTAACATACATTTAAAATGGAAACGCAAAAAGCTGTGAAATGTCTTGTGTCTTATGTTCTCGGTATTTATGCAGCTGACTTGTCTGTCTGTAACTGAAGTGTGGGTCCAAGGACTCCTAGCTACTTTGCATATGTATTCCACAAAGATTCTGGGCAGCTGCCACCTCAGTCTCTTCTCTGTATTATCATAGTTTGGTTTAAATAAACTATATAGTTACAATGATGGCATACTGCTGTCTCCTGGCATCCACATCCTTTGATCTGTATTTTGAGACAGCATCTCACTTTGTTGCCCAGGCTGGAGTGCAGTGGCGTGATCTTGGCTCACTGCAACCTCCGCCTCCTGGGTTCAAGCGATTCTCCCTGCCTAAGCCTCCCGAGTAGCTTGGATTACAGGCACCCACCACCACGCCCCACTCATTTTTGTATTTTTTGTAGAGATGGGGTTTCACCATTTTGGCCAGGCTTGTCTTGAACTCCTGACTTCAAGTGATCCGCCTGCCTTGGCCTCCCAAAGCACGGGGATTACAGGTGCCCGCCACAGCGCCCAGCTAATTTTTGTATTTTTATTAGAGACCGAATTTCGTATGTTGTCCAGGCTGGTCTGGAACTCCTGACCTCAAGTGATCCGTCTACCTCGGCCTCGCAAAGTGCTGGGATTACAGGCGTGAGCCACCCAGCCTGGCCCAAAGTGGCTTTTAAATTAATTTTTTAAACAAGGATATACGATCATTGACTATGAACCACAAAGCACTATGCAGAACGCTTGGCTTAAGTATCTCATTGAATCCTCTCCGTGAGCTTACAAAGTAGGCAATATCCCCATGTTTAGAAGATAAATTGGGGGTAACGGGTAACTCACCCCTCATCCACTTAGCTAGGACTCAATCTTATAAAAATCCTGTATTGTCACTTAAGGCTTTAACAACGGGTGATGATCGAAGGTGGCTTTTACTAGACAAAATGACTGCAGAGAGCATGCTACCCCCTAAGGAAAGCGAGCGAGCCATCCTCACACCGATGTCCTGGTAAGAGGCCTGGGGCGAAGTCTTCCCGACTAGGCGACGATTATAGCCGAACCTCATCAAGGTTCGGGGCTGGGAGGCGAGGTGGCGCATGCGCAGTCGGCGGGCGACACGGCTCCGCCCCGCGCGCACTATTTAATCCCAGAATCCCTCTGTGTCGCACCAAACGGCCGCATCGTTCCAAGGCTGCGGAGGCCGGGCGCGGTAGCGTCAAGATGGCGGCTGCGGCAGTGGCGGCAGCGGCGGCGGCGGCCGCGGCTGCATCTCTTCAGGTGCTGGAGATGGAAAGCATGGAGACAGCCGCCGCCGGCTCTGCAGGACTGGCTGCGGAAGTCCGAGGCAGCGGCACGGTGGACTTCGGGCCTGGGCCGGGGATCTCTGCCATGGAGGCGAGCGGGGGCGATCCGGGCCCAGAAGCCGAGGATTTCGAGTGTAGCTCTCACTGCTCAGAGCTGTCCTGGCGGCAGAACGAGCAGCGGCGCCAGGGCCTCTTCTGCGACATTACCCTGTGCTTCGGCGGGGCTGGAGGCCGCGAGTTCCGGGCCCACCGCTCGGTACTGGCCGCCGCCACCGAATATTTCACGCCCCTGCTGTCGGGCCAGTTCTCCGAGTCCCGCTCGGGACGGGTGGAGATGCGCAAGTGGAGCTCCGAGCCGGGGCCCGAACCTGACACAGTGGAAGCCGTTATCGAGTATATGTACACCGGGCGCATCCGCGTCAGCACAGGCAGCGTGCACGAGGTGCTGGAGTTGGCCGACAGGTAAGCGAGGGAGGCAGGAGCGCGGAGGGCGGCGGGCGCGGAGAGTGGGAGATGCTCGCCAGCGGACGGGCGGGCAGTGCCTGCCACGGCAGCCCGCGAGTCCTGAGTGGGCGCATTGGGTTCACACTTGCTGAGCGTCTGCTGGGGGGCAGCCACAGAGCTGGGCGAGGAGGATGCACCCGCAGGTCAGACGAGGGCGCCCCGCACCCAGGGAGCTCACATACTGACTGGGTGTTGGGACGAAGGTGATGAAAAGGAAAGTCAGTATGTGTTAAGTGTTGTGCGGACGTTCAAAAGGAGTGAAAAGATGCGGATTGAATAAAGACCGTTCTGAGGAGGTGACGTTTCGACCGACCTCTAAATGTCAAAAAAATAACTGACCATGCAAAGATGGGGAATGAACATTACAGACAGCGCAAAGGCCCTCGGGCAGGATCCAGTTTAGCTTAGAGAAAAGCCTTAAAATACAGTCCAGTGAGACTATCTAGTGGAGGAAAAGGAAAAGGATGCGTGAGATGCGTTGGAATAACGACTTTGGGTTTCACTGAGTGTGATAGGAAGCTGGGTAAAGAAATGATCTAAGTATTTAAATATTAGTCTGCCACTGTGGTAAATGGGTTGTAGGGAGCAAGAATGGATGCTCCAGGGACGGGTTAGAAGGCAGGTAATAGTGTGCCGGGCGCGGTGGCTCAAGCCTGTAATCCCCGCACTTTGGGAGGCCGAGGCGGGTGGATCACGAGGTCAAGAGATCAAGACCAACCTGGTCAACATGGTGAAACCCCGTCTCTACTAAAAATACAAAAAATTAGCTGGGCATGGTGGTGCATGCCTGTAATCCCAGCTACTCGGGAGGCTGAGGCAGGAGATTTGCCTGAACCCAGGAGGCGGAGGTTGCAGTGAGCCGAGATCGTGCCATTGCACTCCAGCCTGGGTAACAAGAGCGAAACTCCATCTCAAGGAAAAAAAAAAAAAAAAAAAGAAGGCAGGTAATACCATTTATAGAGATGGGGAGGCGTTTGTTTTGGCAATTATCATCTTACAGATTCGTTAACAAAAACGCATCCACTCAGATGCAGGATTCTGAGGTACTAGGGTTTCAGCAGTGATCAAAACAGACAAAAGTGCTTTTCCTTATCGCACTTACGTTGGTAGATGGACGGTAAATAAGTAAAATGTATAGCCTGTTATGATGGTTATCACTGATGAAAAATACAGCATGGGGGAAGTACATAGAAAGTGCTGGGGGAAAGGAAGTGTTTTTCAAATTGGGTGGGTAGAGACTGCCTCTGGAACAAGACGTTTTGCTTAGAACCGAAGGAGGGAGGTAAAGAGTGTGTCAGGTAGGGGACACAGGTACAGAGGCCCTGAGGAGGAGCTTGCTGTGTGTTAGAGAACAGCGGGAGCCAGTGTGGCTGTGTCAGAGGGATGCCTGGTGAGAGGAACAGGAGAAGCCCCAGGATGGTAATGGGTATGGATCCAGATCCCATAGGGCCTTGATGGCCTGTGGAAGGACATGAGCTTTTATTCTGATTGAAATGGGAAGGTTTGGGGCAGAGGAATGATGCAGCCTGATTTGAAGAATAGTGCTGTGTTGAAAAAGGATGTGGCGGCCAGGCACGGTAGCTCACGCCTGTAATCTCAGCCCTTTGGGAGGCCATGGTGGGTGGATGCTTGAGGTCAGGAGTTTGAGACCAGCCTGGGCAACATGGTGAAACACCGTCTCTACTGAAAAATACAAAAATTAGGCGTGGTGGCCTGCCTGTAATCCCAGCTGTTGGGGAGGCTGAGGCACGAGAATCGCTTGAGCCTGGGAGGCAGGAGGTTGCAGTAAGCCGAGATTGCACCACTGCACTCCAGCCTGGCCAGCAGAGTGAGACTCTTGTCTCAAAAAAAAAAAACAACAACAACAAAAAACAATGATATGGGGCCGGGCGCGGTGGCTCAAACCTGTAATCCCAGCACTTTGGGAGGCCGAGGCGGGTGGATCACGAGGTCGAGAGATCGAGACCAACCTGGTCAACATGGTGAAACCCGGTCTCTACTAAAAATACAAAAAATTAGCTGGGCATGGTGGCGCGTGCCTGTAATCCCAGCTACTCAGGAGGCTGAGGCAGGAGAATTGCCTGAACCCAGGAGGCGGAGGTTGCGGTGAGCCGAGATCGCGCCATTGCACTCCAGCCTGGGTAACAAGAGCGAAACTCCGTCTCAAAAAAAAAAAAAAAAAAAAACAATGATATGGCATTGAGGAGGGGGCAACAAGGGCAAACACAGAGAGACTAGTGTAGGTGGTTGTGGCAGTGGTGGTGGAGGCTTGGATTAAGGAGGGAGAAGTAAAGGTGATGAGAAGTGCTCTGGTTCTAGATGTATTTTGAAGTTTGATGAGATGAATTTGCTGCTGGATTTGATGTGGGGTATAGGGGAAAAGACTGCTACCTGGGCCGGGCGCGGTGGCTCAAGCCTGTAATCCCAGCACTTTGGGAGGCCGAGGTGGGTGGATCACGAGGTCAAGAGATCGAGACCATCCTGGTCAACATGGTGAAACCCCGTCTCTGCTAAAAAAAAATACAAAAAATCAGCTGGGCATGGTGGTGCGTGCCTGTAATCCCAGCTACTCAGGAGGCTGAGGCAGGAGAATTGCCTGAACCCAGGAGGCGGAGGTTGCGGTGAGCCGAGATCGCGCCATTGCACTCCAGCCTGGGTAACAAGAGCGAAACTCCATCTCAAAGAAAAAAAAAAAAAAAAAAAAAGACTGCTACCTTTTTGACCCAAGCAATTGGAAGGATGGAATTATTAAGATGTGAAAGATTGCAGTAGAGCAAATCTGGGAGGAAGATCGGGAGTTTGGATTTGGTTAAGGAGGTGCCTGGGGCAGTTGAATATAAGCACAGGGGAGCTAGAGATACAAACTGGGGAAATTAGCATATAAATGGTAACTAAAGCCCAGGGGCTGGATGGTATTACTTAGGGAGTGAACCCCGGGGTTCTCTAGAATGTGAAAGAGGAGCCGGCTGGGTGAGTTGGCTTATGCCTGTAATCCTAGCAGTTTGGGAGACTAGGAGTTCAAGACTACCTGGGCGACATGATGAAACTGTCTCTACTGAAAATACAAAAATTAGCAGGATGTGGTGGCAGGTGCCTGTAATCCCAACTACTCGGGAGGCTGAGGCAGACAGGAGAATTGCTTGAACCCAGGAGGTGGAGGTTGCAGTGAGCTGAGATTTTGCCACAGCACCCCAACCTGGGCAACAGAGTGAGAGTCGGTCTCAAAAAAAAAAAAAAAAAAAAGGAGACTGATCTCTTGGAAACGTAGAAAGGAAGGATGCCAAGGAGGGAGTAGCGAGTCATGTCAACTCTGTCAACCCATAAGTGATGGTTGCAGGTCATTATTGCCATTGACAAGAGCTAGTTAAGCCTTGCTTTATAAAGAGGACCAGAAAAATGGTACAAACGTGGAAATGTTTTTCGGGGGGGAGGCAATCCCACCGATGTAAGAGATACTAGAGCATGTTTGTTTGCTGCTGAAAACGATTCAGTAGATGAGGAGTAATTGATGTTACAGGAGCAGAAGAGTGATTGCAGGAGTAAAGTCCTTGCAGCCAAGAAGGGAACTGTAGGAGTAGAAGAAGGGTGATCCCTTTTCTCCTTATCATAGCTGACATTCTTAAAAGACAGGTTATAGGACAGAGAAAAGTGTAAGATTATTACAGGCAAATGTGTGCTCGAGAGTCAGACAAAATAAAACTCTTAAGAGCGGCTGACATTTTTAGAACATCCTGTGGTTACAGAAAGAATAGGGACTTCGAGTGCATCAAGACAGGTTATGGGAGAGCCAGGAGAGGAAGGCACGGCACCACAGGCTGTCATGTTAGGCAGCAGCTGTCACAAAGAATAGATGTATCCTGTCACAAAGAATAGATTTAAAGTGTCGGACCTTAGCCTCCTTAGTTTTTCCTGTGAGTGCATCTTTCCTAGATCTGGGGGGAGGGGGCTTCAGAGAAAGCCTGTTTACCTCACTAATGTGGATTTTCTCTAAAGATACAAATCTCCCCCACGAAAGACAGCTCTTCAAAGAGAGTCCTGTGCTTTCAGCCCCTCTGAATATGTCAAAGAAGTATATTTTTGTGTGAAATACTCTGTTTCAGTATAAAGTCTATATTAAAATTGGAAAGGTTGGACTGCGAAGGCAGAATATAGGGTACAGCTGCTGGCAGATGAAGTTCCTGCCTGATTGTTTTCTCAAGAGGCTGGGTCATCAATGAGAAGGTGGAGTGGGTTGAGCATAGCTCTGAGGGAGAGAGGGTTGTTGCTGAAAATGGGTGGAAAAGGGTCATTGCACTCACCCAAGCTGTGTTTGATTCTGTCATATGATCTTGAGTTTGAAAGATTTGCCCCTGCTCTACTGGGGAGTTAGAAGAGAGGATAGGATGCTCCAGGCATTTTACTCAAAACTTTTCTCTCAGCCTGTCAGAGGCTAAGCAGCTGGCTTTTGTCAGGCACTGTTTGACATGCCCTGCAGCCAGCCATCACATTTAATCTTCCCATCAGTTCTAAGGCAGGACCCTCCACTCCTACCCCTAAATGCATTCTGACTGTTGATGATCATGCCTGCCTCACTGGGCACTTGTAAGGATCAGAAATATACTAATAGAATATGCCTGATGCCCCTCACATGACAGATGCCTAGTATATGACAGCTATTTTCATAAAGCATTGCTTCCAGACACTTAAGGGAACATGTCTCTGAATTACCTGGAGTGTGTGCTGAAACTAGGAGCCCAGGACAGCCTGGGAATCAGGTGACACTGGCACCCAAACGTCTCTGGGAGCCGCTATATTCCTTACCATTCCACTTTGTCTTTGCTTTATCTCTAAAATGATATGTTCCCTTAAAAGGGTGAAGGGAGCCTGCCGTATTCATCTTCATATTATAGTTAAGATAGTTACTAAGCACAGTCACTAATAAATGGTTACTGAATTGGGAGAGGCCTGAACTGATGAAGTGATTCTTAATCCTGTTTTTTTTTTTTTTTTTTTTTTGAGAGACGGAGTTTCGCTCTTGTTACCCAGGCTGGAGTGCAATGGCACGATCTCGGCTCACCGCAACCTCCGCCTCCTGGGTTCAGGCAATTCTCCTGCCTCAGCCTCCTGAGTAGCTGGGATTATAGGCACGCGCCACCATGCCCAGCTAATTTTTTGTATTTTTAGTAGAGATGGGGTTTCACCATGTTGACCAGGTTGGTCTCTATCTCTCGACCTTGTGATCCACCCACCTCGGCCTCCCAAAGTGCTGGGATTACAGGCTTGAGCCACCGCGCCTGGCTTAATCTTGTTTTAAAGTTTTTCTTAGTTCTGGGGACTTAGTCTTTTTAAAGCAGTGGTCTCAAATTGGCTATCCTCAGGCTGATTGCTGCCAGATTTAAGAATTTGTCTGAAATGATTGTGGGGTTTTTTTAATTTACCTTTAAATGAATTTAGGTGAGCAGACAATATTTAGTCAGCTACATGCCAAATCACTTTGTTTTGTTTTTTAACCTACACTTTTTTTTTTTTTTTTTTTTTGAGATGGAGTCTCTCTGTGTCACCCAGGCCGGAGTGCAGTGGCATGATCTCGGCTCACTGCAACCTCTGCCCCCAGGTTCAGGCAATTCTTCTGCCTTAGGCTCCTGAGTAGCTGGGACTACAGGTACCCGCCACCATGCTGGGCTAATTTTTGTATTTTTTGTTTTTGTTTTTTGAGATGGAGTCTCACTCTGTTGCTAGAGTGCAGTGGCACGATGTCAGCTCACTGCAACTTCCGCCTTGCGGGTTCAAGTGATTCTCCTGCTCAGCCTCTCAAGTAACTGGGATTATAGGTGTATGCCACCATACCTGGCTAATTTTTTTTTTTTTTTTTTTTTTTTTTTTTTTGAGATGGAGTTTCGCTCTTGTTACCCAGGCTGGAGTGCAGTGGTGCGATCTCAGCTCACCGCAACCTCCGGCTCCTGGGTTCAGGCAATTCTCCTGCCTCGGCCTCCTGAGTAGCTGGGGTTACAGGCACGCACCACCATGCCCAGCTAATTTTTTGTATTTTTAGTAGAGACAGGGTTTCACCATGTTGACCAGGATGGTCTCGATCTCTTGACCTCATGATCCACCCACCTCGGCCTCCCGAAGTGCTGGGATTACAGGCTTGAGCCACTGCGCCCGGCCCTAATTTTTGTGTTTTTAGTAGAGTTGGGGTTTTGCCATGTTGGCCAGGCTGGTCTTGAACTTCTGACCTCAGATTATCCACCCACCGTGGTCTCCCAAAGTGCTGGGATTATAGGCATGAACCACTGAGCCTGGCCTAATTTTTCTATTTTAGTAAAGACAAGGTTTTACCATTTTGGCCAGATTGGTCTTGAACTCCTGACCTCAAGTGATCCTCCTGCCTTAGCCTCTCAAAGTGTTGGGATTACAGGCCTGAGCCACTGTGCCTGGCCTGAGTCACTGCACCCAGCCTCTACACATGTTTTTTTGTTGTGTTTTTGTGTTGTATCCTGCTTCTTCAGATGTTTGAGTTTGCGTGGCATCCCTGCTTTAGTGAGAACCCAGTTCAGGACAGATCTTCTGAGTACTCCATCCCCTCTGGCTGCCCGAAGAAAAAGCTCTGGTGATGAGATTAAAACCTCTGACATAGGGAGTATATGTATTCAGGGTATCTTAAATCTATGCTCCTGGAAAAAAATTTTCAAAATAAAATAAAACCTCTAGCAGAAAGTCTGTTTCTTCTGATACCTGACTGAAGAGACCCCCCAACAAGTTCCTGCCTGGCTCTTACTTTATAGCATAAGGTCCTTTCACTGAGACCTTGTTTCATTTAAAAAGAGGCTAGTGCACTGGGTGTGGTGGCTTACACCTGTAATCTCAGCACTTTGGGAGGCTAAAGTGGGCAGATTGCTTGAGTTCAGGAGTTTGAGACCATTCTGGGCAACATGGCAAAACCTTGTCTCTACAAAAAAAAAAAAAAAAAAAAGTATCTGGGTGTGGTGGCGTTTGCCTGTAGTCCCAGCAACTTGGGAGGTAAAGGTGAGAATCACTTGAGCCCAAGAAGTCGATACTGCAATTGAGGCTGCACTGAGCCATGATTGCACACTACATTCCAGCCTGGGTGACAGTGAGACTCTGTCTCAAAAAAACCAAAAACAGGCCGGGCGCGGTGGCTCACGCCTGTAATCCCAGCACTTTGGGAGGCCGAGGCAGGTGGATCACAAGGTCGAGAGATCGAGACCATCCTGGTCAACATGGTGAAACCCCGTCTCTACTAAAAATACAAAAAATTAGCTGGGCATGGTGGCACATGCCTGTAATCCCAGCTACTCAGGAGACTGAGGCAGGAGAATTGCCTGAACCCAGGAGGCGGAGGCTGCGGTGAGCCGAGATCGCGCCATTGCACTCCAGCCTGGGTAACAAGAGCGAAACTCCGTCTCAAAAAAAAAAAAAAAAAACCAAAAACAAACAAAAAGCATGAGGCTGGTGACTAGCAAGGAATTAGGGAAGAACGGCAAAGACAAGTTTGGATAGGGATTTGCCTTTGCCAAGGACAAATCAAAGTGAAAATAAAGTATGGGACTGTTGTACTTTATTAAATATGTTTCATGAAACCTTATATAATTAAAAATTCCTGGCTGGGCGCAGTGGTTCATGCCTGTAATTCCAGCATTTTGGGAGGCTGAGGTCAGGAGTTTGAGACCAGCCTGGCTAACATGGTGAAACCCCATCCCTACTAAAAAATACAAAAAATTAGCCGGGCATGGTGGTGTGTGCCTGTAATCCCAGCTGCTCAGGAGGCTGAGACAAGAGAATCCCTTGAACCCAGGAGGCAGAGGTTGCAGTGAGCCGAGATTGTGCCACTGCTCTCCAGCCTGGCAGCAGAACAAGACTCCATCCCAAAAACCAAAAACAAACAACCAAAAAACTCCAGCTGGATCTAGTGTCATGTGCCTGTGGTCCCTGCTACTCTGGAAGCTGAGGCAGAAGGATTGCTTGAGCCTAGGAGTTTGGGGCTGTAGTTCACTGTGATCACACCTGTGAATATAGCTCCTGCACTCCAGTCTGGGCAGCATAGTGAAAACTTGTCTCCTAAAATAAAAACTCCGTTTTGTGTTTTCTCATATATATATGTTTGTATTTCATATATATGTAATTATATAAACTATAATATAATAATACTTTAAATATATCTTATATAAATATGATTTTTATATATACATATATATATATATATATTTTTTTTTTTTTTTTTTTTTTTTTTTTTTGAGATGGAGTCTTGCTCTGTCACCCGGGCTAGAGTACAGTGATGCAATCTTGGGTCACTGCAACCTCCGCCTCCTGGGTTCAAGCCATTCTCCTGCCTCAGCCTCCTGAATAGCTGGGACTTCAGGCGTCTGCCACCACACCCGGCTGATATTTGTATTTTTAGTAGAGACAAGATTTTACCATGTTGGCTAGGCTGATCTTGAACTCCTGACCTCGTGATCTGCCTGCCTTGGCCTCCCAAAGTGCTGGGATTACAGACATGAGCCACCATGCCCGGCCTATGTATTTTTTTTCTTAAGAGATAGTCTTGCTTTGTTGCCCACGCTGGAGTGCAGTGGCTATTCACAGGCACGATTATAGCTCACTAGAGCCTTGAACTCCTGACCTCAACCAATCCTCTTGCCTAAGCCTCCTGAGTAGCTGAGACTACAGGCATGCATCACCATGCCCAGCTCTGTATGTGCTTCTTTTTGAGGCTAGAATCTCATTCTGTCACCCAAGCTGGAGTGCAGTGGCAAAATCTCAGCTCACTGCAACCTCCGCCTCCCAGGTTCAAGCGATTTTCTTCCCTCAACCTCTTGAGTAGCTGGGATTGCAGGTACCCACTACCAAGCCCAGCTAATTTTTGTGTTTTAAGAGACAGGGTTTTGCCATGTTGCCTAGGCTAGTCTCAAACTCCTGGCTCAAGTGATTCTCAGCCTCCCAAAAGTGCTGGGATTACAGGTGTGAGCCACCATGCCCAGCCTATACGATGTGCTTTTTTTTTTTTTTTTTTTGAGACGGAGCTTTGCTCTTGTTACCCAGGCTGGAGTGCAATGGCGCGATCTCAGCTCACCGCAACCGCCGGCTCCTGGGTTCCAGCAATTCTCCTGCCTCAGCCTCCTGAGTAGCTGGGATTACAGGCACGTGCCACCATGCCCAGCTAATTTTTTGTATTTTTAGTAGAGATGGGGTTTCACCATGTTGACCAGGATGGTCTCATCTCTTGACCTCATGATCCACCCGCCTCGGCCTCCCAAAGTGCTGGGATTACAGGCTTGAGCCACCACACCCGGCCTGTATGTGCTTTTAAAAATCCTTTTCCAGCACAATATTTCCTAATTTGGGGGTGGGTTTTTTTTTTCCAGATTTTGTGTATAAAATGAGATTAACCATTTCAATATATATAATTTAGATGCTCTCAAAATATGACCATAGACTGGGTATGGTGGCTCATACCTGTAATCCAAAACTCTCTGGGAAGCAGAGGCAGGAGGATTGCTTAAGGTAAGGAGTTCAAGACCAGTGTGGACAATATAGTGAGACCTCATTTCTAAAATAATAATAATAATAATAATTTTTTAAAAAGGTAGGCCGTGGCCAGGTGGGATGCTCACACCTGTAATTCCAACACTTTGGGAGGCCGAGGTAGGCAGATTACCTGAGGTCAGGAGTTCAAGACCAGCCTGCCAACATAGTGAAACCTCATCTCTACTAAAAAAAAAATACAAACATTAGTCAGATATGGTGGCACATGCCTGTAATCCCAGCTGCTTGGTAGGCTGAGGTAGGAGAATTGCTTGAGCGGGGGAGACAGAGGTTGCAGTGAGCCGAGATGGTGCTACTGTACTCCAGCTTGGCCAACAGAGTGAGACTGTGTCTCAGAAAAAAAAAAATGTAGGTCAGGCATGGTAGCTCACACTTGTAATCCCAGTACTTTGGGAGGCCGAGGCAGGCAGATCACTTTGAGGTCAGGAGTTTGAGACCAGCCTGGCCAACATAGTGAAACCCCACCTCTACTAAAAATACAAAAATTAGCTGGACATGGTGGCAGGTAGCTGTAATCCCAGCTACTTGGGAAGCTGAGGCAAGAGAATCGCTGGAACCCAGGGGGCAGAGGTTGCAGTGAGCCGAGAACACACCACTGCACTCCCACGTGGTGACAGAGTGAGACCCTGTCTGAAAAAAAAAAAGAAAAAAAATGTGGCCGGGCGCAGTGGCTCAAGCCTGTAATCCCAGCACTTTGGGAGGCCGAGGCGGGCAGATCACAAGGTTAAGAGATCGAGACCATCCTGGCCAACATGATGAAACCTCATCTCTACTAAAAATACAAAAATTAGCAGGGCGTGGTGGTGCGTGCCTGTAGTCCCAGCTACTTGGGAGGCTGAGGCAGGAGAATTGCTTGAACCCAGGAGGCGGAGGTTGCAGTGAGCTGAGATTGTGCCACTGCACTCCAGCCTAACGCCTGGCGACAGAGTGAGACTCTGTCTCAAAAGAAAAAAAGGAACCACATGAAATATGTGCATTTGAAAAATTAATCTTTTCCCTTTTTCTTGATTTTAGGTTCCTACTAATTCGTTTAAAAGAATTTTGTGGAGAATTTCTTAAGAAAAAACTTCATCTCTCAAATTGTGTGGCAATTCATAGCTTAGCCCACATGTACACCCTGAGCCAACTTGCTCTGAAGGCTGCTGATATGATACGGAGAAATTTCCACAAAGTGATTCAGGATGAAGAATTTTATACATTACCTTTCCATCTCATTAGAGACTGGCTTTCAGATTTGGAAATTACGGTTGATTCTGAAGAGGTTCTCTTTGAAACCGTTTTGAAATGGGTTCAGAGAAATGCTGAAGAGAGAGAGAGATACTTTGAAGAACTTTTTAAATTGCTCAGGTTGTCCCAGATGAAACCTACCTACCTTACACGACATGTCAAACCAGAGAGGCTGGTAGCCAATAATGAAGTTTGCGTCAAGTTGGTGGCCGACGCAGTGGAGAGGCATGCTCTGAGAGCTGAGAATATACAATCTGGCACATTCCAGCTCCCCACGTCTCATGTTTCACTACTGCCTCGTTATGGGCAAAATATGGATGTGATCATGGTTATTGGAGGTGTGTCAGAAGGAGGGGACTATTTAAGTGAATGTGTGGGATATTTTGTTGATGAGGATAGATGGGTAAACCTGCCACATATTCATAATCACCTCGATGGACATGCTGTTGCAGTAACAGAATCCTACGTGTATGTTGCGGGATCAATGGAGCCAGGGTTTGCTAAAACTGTAGAAAGGTATAACCCAAATTTGAATACATGGGAACATGTTTGTAGTCTGATGACAAGAAAGCATTCTTTTGGGCTAACAGAAGTCAAAGGGAAGCTCTATAGCATTGGAGGACATGGCAACTTTAGTCCTGGTTTTAAAGATGTGACTGTTTATAATCCTGAGCTTGATAAATGGCACAACTTGGAATCGGCACCAAAGATTCTTCGAGATGTCAAAGCACTAGGCATTGAAGACCGGTTTGTATACATTGCTGCCCGCACTCCTGTGGACCGGGACACTGAAGATGGACTAAAGGCTGTAATTACTTGCTATGATACAGAGACTCGACAGTGGCAAGATGTGGAATCTTTGCCACTTATTGACAATTACTGCTTTTTCCAGATGTCTGTGGTCAATTCAAACTTTTATCAGACAGCATCATGTTGTCCCAAGAGTTATTGTTTAGAAAACGAAGAGGCAGTAAGAAAAATTGCCAGCCAAGTATCTGATGAGATCCTTGAAAGCTTGCCTCCAGAAGTCCTGAGCATCGAAGGAGCAGCCATTTGCTATTACAAAGATGATGTCTTCATTATTGGAGGCTGGAAAAACAGTGATGATATAGATAAGCAGTATCGGAAAGAAGCCTACCGATACTGTGCGGAGAGGAAGAGGTGGATGCTTCTTCCTCCTATGCCACAACCTCGTTGTAGAGCCACTGCTTGTCACGTGAGGATCCCATACCGATACTTGCATGGCACGCAGAGATATCCCATGCCTCAAAACCTAATGTGGCAGAAGGACCGCATCAGACAGATGCAAGAGATACATCGTCACGCCCTAAACATGCGGCGGGTGCCAAGCTCTCAGATTGAATGCTAGGCTCTCTCAAGTGTGCAGCTTAAAACTGTTATACCCATTTCGTGAAGCTGAAGATACCCAGGCTGTTACTTGAAAAAGTATGTCAATAACTTATTTTCTACGTGAACTGGTTATTACCCCATATAAAGGAAATACAGTTAAAACTAGAGAATGGGAAACTCAGTTCAATACATGGTCGTTTTGTTAGCTTGCAATCTTTGTCTTTGGTTGGTTTGTGCTAGCTAAATAAGATCTTATTAAAGACAAATGGGAAAATCAGGTGTAGTTGCTTGGCTGTTTTTCTGCCAACGAGTTATAACTCCTTTGTCTTGGGGACTTGTTTTGAACATGCTTTAAGCACCAATTTTATTTGCACATTTACTTTGATATTCTTTCTCATTTTTCATGAAATGATTGATTTTGGCAAGATCGGACTTATGCATTGAGCCCTCATCTGCAGGAGGCATGTGCAATAGTGAGATGAAATTTGGATGAAAATGCTCAATATTTCAGCAAGATGGTTTGAGAATGTTTGCATTATACTTTCTTATGTTTATCTAGAAATGCCATTTTCATTTCTAGAAGATGTGACTGATGAGAAATTTGTGATTGGCTCATGCATTTTTTGAATGTTTTTCATTAGCAGCTGTTTATAGACTTTAAGGCTTCGGTCTGAGGTGAGGGTAGTTGGCAAAAGTATGGATCTTTAGCTGATTGACTAAATACACAGCAGGTCACATGTGTGAACTTTCTTTCTGTAAGAAGAAAAGTATTAGTGTAGACTGAGAAAGGCATTTAAAAAATTCTTTAAACACTTTTTTTCAGGAGTTGCAGGATAATTTGAGGATATGTTAATGAGTGTAAATAATGCCTATGACAATCGACACTCAATGCCTTCCATTTTAATTTTTGCTTTAATGCATATTATATAGAATTTTCGTTTTTCCCTTTTTTTGTCTTTGAGATGGAATCTCACTCTGGCCCAGGCTGGAGTGCAGTGGCTCGATCTCAGCTCACTGCAACCTCCGCCTCCCAGGAGGTTCAAGTGATTCTTTTGCTTCAGCCTCCCAAGTAGAATGACAGGCATGTACCACCACGCCTGGCTAATTTTTGTATTTCTCGTAGAGACGGGGTTTCACCATGTTGGCCAGGTTTTCTCAATCACCTGACCTCAAGTGATTCACCCACCTCAGCCTCCCAAAGTGCTGGGATTACATGAGCCACCGTGCCTGGCTTTTTTTTTTTTTTTTTTTTAAAAGGCAAAGCCTTGCTCTTGTCACTCAGACTGGAGTGCAGTGGCAAAATCTTTGCTCACTGCAACCTCTGCCTCCCAGGTTCAAGTGATTCTCCTGCCTCAGCCTCCTGAGTAGCTCAGATTACAGGTGCCCACCACAACGCCCAGCTAATTTATCTACTTTTAGTAGAGACAGGCTTTTGCCATGTTGGCCAGGCTGTTCTTGAACTCCTGACCTCAGGTGATCCACCCACCTCAACCTCCCAAAAGTGCTGGGATTACAGGCTTGAGCCACCACACCCGGCCCATTATTACTTCCTACAAGAACTGTTTTTTTCAAAATGGGAAAGAAGTCACAATTTAGAGAAATGTTACTAAAGAGAAGCCTTATTATTTCTGGCCCTGATTGTTACATTTTATCTAGTTGCTCTACACTTTTAAACTTTGCCTGAGCCTAGGATACCAAATTTGGGTACATAATTTTGGCTCCTAAAGATTTATGAGCTGGGCACAGTGGCTCACGACTGTAATCCCAGCACTTTGGGCTAAGCTGAGGTGGGCAAATTTTGAGCTCAGGAGTTCAAGACCAGCCTGGGGAACATAGCAAGACCCTGTCTCTACAAAAAGTACAACAATTAGCTTGAGTATGGTGGCTGGCATGGGCCTGTAGTCCCTCCTACTTGAGGCCAAGAAGGGAGCATCACCAGAGCCCAGGAGGTTGAGGCTGTAGTGAGCCATGATCATGTCACTGTACTCCAGCCTAGGTGACAGATGCTGTCTCAAATAAAAATTTAAAAAGATCACTGAAGCTATCTTTTATTTAGTTTTATACATTGTTCTAATTCTCTGTCTCCTGAACTTTAAAAAAGTTAGCACTCAAATCGACTTTTTTTTTTTTTTTTTTTTTTTTTTTTTTTTGCGATGGGGTGTCACTTTGTCACCCAGGTTGGAGTGTAGGGACGCGATCTTGGCTCACTATACCCTCCATCTCCTGGATACAAGCCATCTTCCCACCTTAGCCTACTGAGTAGCTGGGACTACAGGCATGTGCCACCATGCCCAGCTGATTTGTGTGTGTGAGTGTGTGTGTATTTTAGATGGGGTTTCATCACGTTGCCCAGGCTAGTCTCAAACTCTTGGGCTCAGGAGATCCACCCCATTGGCCTCCCAAGGTGCTGGGATTGTGGATGTGAGCCACCATTCCTGGCCTCAAATTGACTCCTAGTGCTCAGTATAAAAGATTCCTAACAGTTTGCAATGTAGTTTTCTTGTTTTTTTATTTTTTTAAGCTATGAAGTCTCACCTTATTGGTCAGGCTGGTCCCAAGCTCCTTTCCTCAAGCAATCCTCCCACCTTGGTGTCCCAAAGAGCCACCTGCCCAGTGATTTATCCTGTTTCTTAAGGAATGTCTTTACCTTCTTAGACATTTTGAAATGCCATTCTAAAGTCAAATTCCAAGTGCAGTCATGTTTTTTTTTCCTAGTCCATTATAGTTAACCTTATTAGTGATCAAATACCGAAAGAAAAAAGCACAACCAGAAATTTTGGCTATTTGCTGCAAGACTAATAGTTTTAGCTCTTGGGTCTATACTAAGAACTTGAAATTTTTAAATTAGTATCCCTGCCTAGGAGAAAAGTTTTTAATAAATGTGTGATGTGTTAAAGTTGAAAATCAACTTTAAATCCCTTTAATTTAGACTAGAGTGGGTGTGGGAAATTGCAAGTCTATTTCTACATATAAGGATATATTATCCTACCCCACCACTACCTTCTTCTCAATTTCCATTTCTTTATAGTCATTTTAATAAAAGCCATTTGGATTCTGAGAAGCACTAATTCCTAGTTGTGAGAGGTCTATGCAAGTAAGAGTGAATCATTAAGTGAAGCTCATTGAATAAAGTTCTCATTTCTCTCCAATAGACCATGCTAGCAAACTTCCTTTTCTTGTGTTTAAATAATTTAATATCTCACTCTGATAGTTTTTCACTAGAAGGGTGTGATGTGTTTTTGTTTTTTGTTCTCAGAGTTGTCTTCTGAGATAATCATTACCAAGTCTTTGGTGGGGTTGTGTTTTTTTTACATGGTGTGACAAAAATTATAACTCATAAGATTTAGGCATAATCTGGTTTTAAAACCTTTATTGAAACTGTTGTTTTTTTAACTTAGCAGGCAGCCTAGGCCATGGCTGAAAAGAAGGGGTAAGTCCTTCATTGCATGATGATGTGTGCAGGTTTTCTGGAATTTCTGATTTTTATATTTGAATTCACATGTGTGATTTCACATCAATAACTTGTGTTTCTGAAGTATCCTAACTAACTTGTTAATAAGGAAAGAAACCAGATTTGCTTAAATTGTTCAAGGCTGACATTCTGAAATTCTAAACTGGAAATAACTTGCCAGAGTATTTGGAAAGATTCTAATTACAAGGATCAGGCCTAAAATAACTCCTTGGGAAAGAAATTTCCTTTTTGATGAAAACTTAAAAGATGGTTTTTGGTAATGTAAGCAGTTAAAAACATGACTTTAGAAAGACAGTTTAATGTGTGTTCAAGCAAACCTTTGTTTTATTGCTGTTGCTTTTGCTTATGTTTGTAGAAGAGAGAGGAAGTCATTATACCAAAAAGTAATATGTATATAACTTTGAGTGAGGCTACTTATATCTTAGACTGGGTATCCTTGAACTATATCTACCCCACCATGGCTTAAAAAAATCAGTGGTGTATATTGAGAATGTCAGTCATGAGCTTAGTGTTTAAGTAACACATCCCACTTACAGTTGTTTGCATGATTAGTCTTGTGTATCTTGATATTCAACCTTGCTTTTGCTGTGCCAGTTCAAAAATAACTTTTTTGCTGAAAACTCTTAAAATTAATGACATCAGTTTTGTTTTGATCACCTGGTTTTATATAGTATTTCTGGGACCAAAAAATTTAAATATACTTTTTTAGTATGGAACAGAAATTTGAAGCTGGAAAGATAGTGTTTATGGAAGATTCGTGTGCTTTTGTGTTTTTAAACCCATCAGGCTGCTAGTAAGGCAGTTTCTAGGGCTCACTTTTCCTCATTACCTCTTGACTAGTGTAGCATGTGGTATGTTTAAAATTCTTCATTTTCTGCTTCGTAATTCTAATAACACTATACTATATGTAGACAAATGAGCTGAATCGTATATTTTAGTTATTTGATCTAATCAAGCATAACTAACGGGACTTCTTTTTTGGTACTTTTCTCAAATTAAGTGTAAATATAGTATACTGACCACATTTCATGTCTTTGAAAGTATACATTATTGTAAAGCAAGTACTCTGTCTATACCAGAGGGTGCTTTAACTGTAAAATACTTGAGAAACAATTCAGTCTCACCTGAACTCTGAAACATTTTGGCACAGTTCATCACTCCAGTTTGTTACTTTCTTGAGAATAGTCTATTTTTTGTTTTTGTTATTATAATGTTATGTTCTGGTTATTGGAAACAGAACAGCTCATAGTTGAGTGATGTAATATAATAACAGTAATATAACCTAGTAGTGATTTTGCTTCAAGGAATTTAATTAGATAGCAAAATCACTGCTGTTTGTTGATGACATTTGTAGGGCTTTTTTTGTCTTGCTCTGTGACCATCACTACAAATGTCTTACGTTGAAGCACAGACAGACTGTAGAGCACTTGTTAACTTAATCCTCCTGCGTAATGCACTCGTGGAAAGTAGTGCTTGCTAGATGTTTGAAGATTTTATGATCCATCTGCTTGGGCTCGTTATTTGTAAAATAAACATTTAGTTTAAGTTGATGTAGTGAGTTTTTTGGGCTAGTAGTATCCAAGTCCCTACTCTACTGAAAATACAATCCTCACTATCTCCCTTTAAGTCAGAGGAGATGTAGTATTTAGAACACCTTGAGACATTACTTTGTAAAATAGCTTGTTTTATGTTCTTGAAGCTATCTTGTTCTCTGTTAAAGCTACTAATTGTCTCAGTGTAAGTTTTAAATAAACATACTTCTTTAAAGCTGGTTTGTACCATGTGGTTTTTCTTCTTTAATTATGCACTGTTGGATATCATTGCCTTCTTCCCTGCCTCCCTCCCGCTCCCTCATTCAACCATCACTCCCTTCAGCTGAATGTTTTCCAGTACTCTTCAAAGTTTAAACACTGCATTTATTAAAAAAAAAAAAAAAAAAAAAAAAAAAAAGAATTAATCTTTATTGCTTAGACTTTTTATTAGCTAAATGAAGAGGCTCATACAGGTAGGGTACTTGTCGAAGCAGAATACTTTACTTCATCTCGCAGTGCTAATCCTGGGAAGTTGTCCCGTCTAGCTGCATATTCCCCAACATTGGCCAGCCCTGGTACCACACAGCAGCTCAGTGCACTGCGGTATATGCTCATGTCATGAGCATCATACCACTCATCGGTCTTTTCGTCATAGCACTCAACGTTAAAGGTGGTGGTAAAGCCATTGAAGCCACCCACCACAAACAAGAGGTCGTCCACCACCTCGATGCCAAAATTGCTACGAGGGTTAAACATAGTGGGGATTGTGCGCCAAGTGTTAGCCACTGGGCTATAGGCTTCTGCACTCCTAAGGCGATTCGCTCCATCAAAGCCACCTACCTGTGGATAGCAAAAGAAACACCGTTGGCAGCTAACCATTGATTCACTGAGGAGGCCCTTATTGAGGGTACCAGTGATTTCATAACTCCCTCTTCCATGAAAAAAAGCTCTTCAAATACTTCACAATAGTAGCATTAACCCATTTACTAATACAAAATCTAGGGGTAAAATGTGCATGTGTTTTTGTAGTACTAGATAAACTTACTGCGTATACATGTTCTCCATAAGCAATCACGCCTATTCCACTCCTCCTGCTTCTCATGGGTGCTATGACTGTCCACTGATTACTTTCAGTGTTGTACACTTCTGCTGTAAACAGGCACTCGTTTCCATTAAACCCACCACATATGTAGACCTGTGTGAAGAGTTCCAAGATTATTGAAATTTCCACCTCTAGGGAATAGAAAGGATATGTGTGTGGTGGTAGGGGACACTTAATCCCAGTCTGTACAATCTCAATTTATTTTTTTACAGACAGAATCTTAGCCGGGCACGGTGGCTCACGCCTGTAATCCCAGCACTTTGGGAGGCTGAGGCGGGTGGATCACGAGGTCAGGAGATCGAGACCATCCTGGTCAACATGGTGAAACCCCGTCTCTACTAAAAATACAAAAAAATTAGCTGGGCGTGGTGGCGCGTGCCTATAATACCAGCTACTCGGGAGACTGAGGCAGGAGAATTGCCTGAATCCAGGAGGCGGAGGTTGTGGTGAGCCGAGATCGCGCCATCGCACTCCAGCCTGGGTAACAAGAGCGAAACTCCGTCTCAAAAATAAATAAATAAATAAATACAGACAGAACCTTGCTCCACAGAGCAAGGCTGGGCGACACCCAGGCTGGAGTGCAGTGGTGTGATCTCAGCTCACTGCAACCTCCACCTCCTGGGTTCTAACAAGTCTCCTGCCTCAGCCTCCCGAGTAGCTGGGACTGCAGGCACACACCAACATATCCGGCCATTTTTTTTGTATTTTAGTAGAGACGGTTTCACCATGTTGCCCAGGCTGGTCTCGAACCCCTGAGCTCAGGTAATCCACCCACCTCGGCCTCCCAGAGTGCTAGGATTACTGGCATGAGCCACCACATGTGGCCAATTTTTTATTTTTTGAGGTGGAGTCTCACTGTTGCCTGAGCTGGAGTGCAGTGGAGCTATCTTGGCTCACTTAAACCTCCGCCTCCTGAGTAGCTGCAATTACAGGTGTGCGCCACCACGCCTGGCTAATTTTTGTATTTTTAGTAGAGACGGAGTTTCACTGTGTTGGCCAGGCTGGTCTCGAACTCCTGACCTCAGGTGGTTCCCCCACCATGGCCTCCCAAAGTGTTGGGATTACAGGCATGAGACACTGGGCCCGGCCGCATTACTTTTTAATAAGCAAAATAAGAGAGTTGCAGCTGGGTCACTTAGTTGAAGGAACAATGAGTACTGCAAAGTGAATACTGCCACTTCTTCCACCCCAAAAGAGAACAGCATCATTTCTGGGCTTGTACTTTGCACCTTCCCACCCTGGTCCTTTACCTTCCCATAGAGTGTTGTGGCGCTTGCATCACTCCTCTGTTCGTGCATGGGGGCGATGAGTGTCCATTGATTGGTCTCTGGCTCGTAACGTTCAGCAGTGTTCAGACGCACGTAGCCATCAAATCCTCCCATGGCATAAATAAAATTGCTGAGGACTGTCACACTGACATAGCAACGTCTGGAGTGCATTGGGGCTACCTGATGCCAAGTTTTCTTGACTGGGTCAAAACGCTTAACACTATTGAAATAGTCTACACTATCAAACCCCCCAATGATATACACATAGCCTTTCAAATAGGCTGCCCCATGGTAGGCACGGGGACTCTCTTCCTCACAAGTAACGTTCACCCATCTGTCTGCCCGAGCGTCATATGCCTCAATGGCATTGGTGGGGCTTCCACCACTCCAGCCACCAATTGCAAAGAGGATGGCATAGGGCAAGCGGGGTCTGGTGAGTGGGTTGGTGAAATCAGAATTAGAGGGTCCATTCATGTTGAGGTCATACATGGCTTTTAGGGCATTAATGATGACTGGTTTGCATTCCTCACTGTCTTTGACATAGTCATTCATCTTAACGTTGTTCATGAAGTACTCAGCATGCATTAGGGCCAGGCGAACCTAAGAAGCAAACGCAGAAAGTCATTCAGGTGAGGCGAGGGTGCCAGGAAATCCCATATCCTTAACCCCCATTTTATAGTCTGCCTTTGAATTGCTGGAAATATTTTGGTTTTTTTTTGAAATGTGTAAGTCACAGTTTAAATAGTCGATTTTGAGGCTCGCACCATAATCCCAGGACTTTGTGAGGTTGAAGCAGCAGATTGCTTGAGGCCAGGAGTTTGAGACCAGCCTGGTACCATACCAAGACGCTGTCTTTACTAAAAATACAGAAGTTGGGGCCAGGCAGGGTGGCTAACACCTGTAATGCCAGCACTTTGGTAGGCCGAGACAGGCAGATCACCTGTGGTCAGGAGTTTTGAGACCAGCCTGGCCAACATGCTGAAACTCCATCTCTACTAAAAATACAAAAATTAGCCGGGTATAGTGGTACATCCCAGCTACTCAGGAGACTGAGGCAGAAGAATCACTTGAATCCAGGAGGTGGAGGTTGCAGTGAGCTGAGACTGCCCCACTACACTCCAGACTGGGCAACAGAGCTAGATTCTAACTCAAAAAATAAAAATAAGAAAAAATATTCGCCACCGGGCACAGTGACTCGTGCCTGTAATCCCAGCATTTAAACCAAGGCAGGCGGATCATGAGGTCAGGAGTTCAAGACCAGACTGACCCTATCGCTACTAAAAATACAAAAAATTAGCCAGGTATGGTGGTGCATGCCTGTAATCCCTGCTACTTGGGAGGCTGAGGCAGGAGAATTGCTTGAACCCGGGAGGTGGAGGTTGCAGTGAGCCGAGGTCATGCCATTGCACTCCAGCCTGGGCAACAAGAGCAAAACTTCATCTCAAAAAAAAAAAAAAAAAAATCGCCAGGCATGGTGGCATAAGCCTGTAGTCCCAGCTACTCTGGAGGCTAAGGCCTGAGAATCACTTGAACCCAGGAGGCAGAGGTTGCAGTGAACTGTGATCATACCACAGCATTCCAGCCTGGGTGACAGAGAGTTTCAGGGAGGTGGTATATACATTTGGAAGCTGTGAATGAGCTAGATAGAAGGCACCTCAGGTGGCCACAGAGAAATCCCATTCCTTGGCCACTGGGCAATGCTATTAGACCAGGAAAAACCATGGTAATTGTTTAGTAATTGACTACATCCGTATATGTAAACCAGGAGTATCCAAACTATGGCCCGAGGGCTGCATGCGGCCCCCTGAGGCCATTTATCCGGCCTCCCACCGCACTTCAGGAAGGGGCACCTCTTTCACTGGTGGTCAGTGAGAGGAGCACAGTATGTGGCGGCCCTCCAACGGTCTGAGGGACAGTGAACTGGCCCCCTGTGTAAAAAGTTTGGGGACGCCTAATGTAAACTAATGCTTATTAGCACTAACTGGGAACGGTTGTGTACAATGCTTCTGTTTTTTTGTTGGTTTGTTTTTTGTTTTTTGAGACTGATTCTCACTTTTGTTGCCCAGCTGGAGTGCAGTGGCTCAGTCTCTGCTCACTGCAGCTTCTGCCTCCTGGGTTCAAGTGATTCTCCTGTCTCAGCCTCCCAAGAAGCTGGGATTACAGGCATGCACCACCATGCCCAGCTAATTTTTGAATTTTTAGTAGAGACAGGTTTCCACCATGTTGGCCAGGCTGGTCTTGAACTCCTGACCTCAGGTGATCCGCCCACCTTGGCCTCCCAAAGTGCTAAAATTACAAACATGAGCTACTGTGCCTGGCCATGATTTGGTTTCTAATTCAACTTCTACCTTGGGTATGGAGAAATTCATAGAAAGGAAAAAAGCTGAATTTCATCCCTTTAGAACTTTTTTTCTTTTTGAGACAGGGTCTCACTCTGTTGCCCAGGCTGAATTGCAGTGGGGCAATCACAGCTCACTGCAGTCTTGATCTTCCAGGCTCGAGCAATCCTCCCATTTAAGCCTCCCACCCAGTAGCTGGGTCAGCAGGTATGCACCACTATGCCTGCCTAATTTTTATATTTTATGTAAAGACTGGGTCTCCCTATGTTGCCCAGGCTGGCCTCAAACTCTGGGTTCAAGTGACCCTCCCTTCTCGGCCTCCCAAAGTGAGCCACCACACCCCACCGAGAATTATTCTGAAGACTCTCCGCTGGTCACAGTGACTCATGCCTGTAATCCTAGCACTTTGGGAGGCCAAGGCAGGCAAGTCTTGAAGTCAAGAGATTGAGACCATCCTGGCCAACAAACTGAAACCCCGTCTCTAGTAAAAATACAAAAATTAGCTGGGCATGGTGGCGTGCACCTGTAGTCCCAGTTACTTGGGAGGCTGAGGCAGGAGAACTGCTTGAACCTCTGGAGGTGGAGGTTGCAGTGAGCCGAAATTGCGCCACTGCACTCCCGCCTGGTAACAAAGCAAGACTGTGTAGCAAAAAACAAAACAAACAAAAAAAACCGGTGCTCTCCTTCCCCCACCACCAGGAAGGATTTTGGTCAAAGACTATAACTGAAGTAAAAAGAACTAGTAGGGCCGGGCGTGGTGGCTCACGCCTGTAATCCCAGCACTTTGGGAGGCCAAGGCAGGTGGATCACGAGGTCAAGAGATCGAGACCATCCTGGTCAACATGGTGAAACCCTGTCTCTACTAAAAATACAAAAAATTAGCTGGGCATGGTGGCGCGTGCCTGTAATCCCAGCTACTCAGGAGGCTGAGGCAGGAGAATTGCCTGAACCCAGGAGGCGGAGGTTGCGGTGAGCCGAGATCGCGCCATTGCACTCCAGCCTGGGTAACAAGAGCGAAACTCCGTCTCAAAAAAAAAGCTAGTAATGCCAAAGGAAACGACAGTTGCAAAATTCCAGAGAATAGTAGATGCCGTCTATCTAAGGACATGTAGATACAGCCTTGGGATCTGTTATATGTCTGAATTTTGCTTTTAGGACAATCTCTCTGGGATAAAGGAATCAAGAGTGAACACTGACCTTAGGAAGCAAAACTGAAATGTGCTGCTTTCTATTTTGGGGGTCATGGGAAATCCACTTTAAAATGGCCTCAAATACAGCATCTTCCTGTTTGACGTTGAGCTCATCTTTCTCGATGATATCCTTCAGTTCAGTGACTGAGAGCTCTAAAAATTCCGCAGAGACTTTCACCATCTCCTCGAAGTTGTGCAGTATGAACATGTAGGCCTTCTGCCTCAGCTCAGGACAGTAGTAGTAGTCGGTGAACTTACAGATGCCGATACAATTATCCAAGCACAGCTCTGACTTGAGGAACTCGCAGCAACCCCTGACGATACCCATGATGTTAAACTGGTCTGCAGCAGCAAGCAGTTTCTCCACATTGTCCGGTGTGATAGGCACGGTCCGGGTGTACGCATACTCGATGATTAGCTTCATCATGTCGGGGGAAATGCCAGGGATGTTGTATACCTTCTTTTCAGTGTTGTTCCAGCCACTTGTAAACAAAGCTCTGGAAAAAAGAAAGAAACCAGCAGCCACTGACGTATTTCTCTCCCGTTAGGTGAGTACATTAGAAATGGCCTGACAAGTGGGGTGCAGGCATGTGCTATATACAGTGGACAAGAAGAACAACTTTCCAACAACTTTGACTTTGGCCATTCTTACCTTGTGGATGGAGAAATTAAGATCTAGAACTGAGAGTAACACCCAGGTCTCTTGGGCCGGGCGCGGTGACGCCTATAATGCCAGCACCTTGGGAGGTGGAGGTGGGCAGATCACCTGAGGTCAGGAGTTTGAGACCAGACTGAGCAACATGGCAAAACCCCATCTCTATTAAAAACACAAAAATTAGCCGGGCATGGTGGAGTGGGCCAGTAATCCCAGCTACTCGGGAGCCTGAGGCAGGAGAATCGCTTGAACCCGGGAGGCGAAGTTTGCAGTCAGCTGAGATCACACCACTGTACTCCAGCCTGGGTGACAGAGCAAGACTCTGTCAAAAGACCCAGATCTCTTCTATCTCAACCAATGGCCCACCAAATCCTGCCTTGCTTAAGGAATTTAAACTTGAGCAATGTACTTTTTTTGTTTTTTTGAGGCAGAGTTTTGCTCTTTTTGCCCAGGCTGGAGTATAATGGCACAATCTCAGCTCACCACAACCTCCACCTCCTGGGTCCAAGCAATTCTCCTGCCTCAGACTCCCGAGTAGCTGGGACTACAGGCATGAGCCACCATGTCCGGCTAATATTTGTATGTTTAGCCGGACGTGGTGGCTCAAGCCTGTAATCCCAGCACTTTGGGAGGCCGAGGCAGGTGGATCACACGGTCAGGAGATTGAGACCATCCTGGTCAACATGGTGAAACCCCGTCTCTACTAAAAATACAAAAGATTAGCTGGGCATGGTGGTGCGTGCCTGTAATCCCAGCTACTCAGGAGGCTGAGGCAGGAGAATTGCCTGAACCCAGGAGGCGGAGGTTGCGGTGAGCCGAGATCGAGCCATTGCACTCCAGCCTGGGTAACAAGAGTGAAACTCTGTCTAAAAAAATAAAAAAAATAAAAAAAAAAAATTTTGTATGTTTAGTAGAGACAGCATTTCTCCATGTCAGGCCGGTCTTGAACTCCAACCTCAGGTGATCCACCTGCTTCAGCCTCCCAAAGTGCCGGGAGCAATGTACTTTTAGAATAAGTATCATTCAGACAACTTGGTAGGATTTGATGCAGAATTTGTACTTCTCACCTCTTGGTTCAAGTTATCCTCTCCTGCATAGAATACCAGGTGTAACCTCCTCACTGATCTCCCTGCTTCTGCCCTTGACAACTCTAGAGTTTGTAGACTTAAATGTTTTTTTGTTTGGCCTGGCACAGTGGCTCACACCTGTAATCCCAGCACTTTGGGAGGCTGAGGTAGGCAGCTCCCAAGGTCAAGAGATCAAGACCATACTGGCCAACATGGTGAAACCTCATCTCTACTAAAAATACAAAAATTAACTGGGCTTGGTGGCGCCAACCTGTAGTCCCAGCTACTTGGGAGGCTGTCAGGAGAATCGCTTGAACCCAGGAGGTAGAGGTTGCAGTGAGCCAAGATTGCACCACTACATTCCAGCCTGGTGACAGAGCAAGCAAGACTCCAAAATAAATAAATAAATAAATAACACCTCCGCCGGGCGCGGTGGCTCAAGCCTGTAATCCCAGCACTTTGGGAGGCCGAGGCGGGTGGATCACGAGGTCAAGAGATCGAGACCATCCTGGTCAACATGGTGAAACCCCGTCTCTACTAAAAATACAAAAAATTAGCTGGGCATGGTGGCACGTGCCTGTAATCCCAGCTACTCGGGAGGCTGAGGCAGGAGAATTGCCTGAGCCCAGGAGGCGGAGGTTGCGGTGAGCCGAGATTGCGCCATTGCACTCCAGCCTGGGTAACAAGAGCGAAACTCCGTCTCAAAAAAAAAAATAAGCCGGGCGCGGTGGCTCAAGCCTGTAATCCCAGCACTTTGGGAGGCCGAGGCGGGTGGATCACGAGGTCGAGAGATCGAGACCATCCTGGTCAACATGGTGAAACCCCGTCTCTACTAAAAATACAAAAACTAGCTGGGCGTGGTGGCGCGTGCCTGTAATCCCAGCTACTTAGGAGGCTGAGGCAGGAGAATTGCCTGAACCCAGGAGGCGGAGGTTGCGGTGAGCCGAGATCGCGCCATTGCACTCCAGCCTGGGTAACAAGAGCGAAACTCCGTCTCAAAAAAAAAAAATAAAATAAAATAAAAAATAAAAAATAAAAAAATAAAAAAATAAAAAAAATAACACCTCATATAAAATATAAGATTGGCGGGGGAGAGGAGGAGGGTTTTCCTATATTGCCCTGGCTGGTCTTGAACTCGTAGGCTCAAGTGATGCTCCTGCCTCAGTCTCCCAAAGTGCTGGGATTACAGGCATGAGTCACTGCACCCAGTCTAGAGTTTACATAGTTTATCCCAGCGGACAAAGTAATTCTTATGAGTTTATGTTTCTTTTCTACTTTAAATCTTCCACTAAATTCCCTTCTTACTCAGGGTAAAATGCAAAGTCCTTACCTAGGGAATGCTTAGGGCCTCTGAGATCTGGACCACTGATACCTCTCTGACCCTGTCTTCTCCCACCTTCCCTTCACTCTGTGTCCAGCCCTGCCGGCCCCTTTGCTGTTCCTGAAGCACATCAGAGCTGCTTCCACCTTTGGTCCTTCGTACTTGCTGTTCCCGCTGCCTGGAAGGCTCCTCCACATCTGCGTATTTCTTCCTTCTTTATCCCCTTGAAGTCTTTACTGAAATGTTACTGTGTCAGCAAGACCTTCTCTAACAATCCTATTTAAAATGGGGCAGGGGGCAGTGGCTCACACCTGTAATTCCAGCACTTCGGGAGGCCGAGGCAGGCAGATCACATGAGGCCAGGAGTTCGAGACCAGCCTGGCGAATGTCGCAAAACCACATCGCTAAAAAAAAATACATGGCCAGGCATGGTGGTACACGTCTGTAATCCCAGCTACTGCGGAGGCTGAGGCAGAAGAATCACTTGAACCTGGGAGGCGGGGGTTCCAGTGAGAGCCAAGATCATGCCACTGCACTCCAGCCTGGGGGACAGAGCGAGACTCTGTTTCAAAAAATAAAACAAAATAAAATGGCCACTCACTGCTTTTTATCTTCCTTTTCTTATTTTCCCAAGCACTTATGATGACCTGATATGCATTTTACTCATTTAATGCCCATTGCCCCTACTAGAAGGTAAACCTTATGAGAACAGGAATCTTTCTCTCTTTCTTTCTTTCCTTCCTTCCTTCCCTCCTTCCTTCTTTCTTTCTTTCTCTTTCCTTTCCTTCTCCTCTCTTCTTCTTTCCTCTTTCTTTCCTTCTCTCTCTCTCTCTCTTTCATACAGGGTCTTGCTCTATCATCCAGGCTGGAGTGCAATGGCATGATCTTGGCTCATTGCAAACTCTGACTCCTGAGTTCAAGCAACTTTACTGTCTTGTCTCAGCCTCCTGAGTAGCTGGGATTACAGGCATGCACCACCACACTCAGCTAATTTCTGCATTTTTTAGAAGAGACTGGGTTTCACCATGTTGGCCCGGCTAGAACTCCTGATCTTGAACTCCTGATCTCAGGTGATCCGCCTGTCTTGGCCTCCCAAAGTGCTGGGATTACAGGCATGAGCTACCACACCTGGCCAATTGTTTTCTTTTTTTCAGTATCCAGAAGAGTGCCTGTAACAAAATAGGCATTCATTAAGTTTCTTTTTTTTTTTTTTGATACGGAGTTTTCGCTCTTGTTACCCAGGCTGGAGTGCAATGGCGTGATCTCGGCTCACTGCAACCTCCGCCTCCTGGGTTCAGGCAATTCTCCTGCCTCAGCCTCCTGAGTAGCTGGGATTACAGGCACATGCCACCATGCCCAGCTAGTTTTTTGTATTTTTAGTAGAGACGGGGTTTCACCATGTTGACCAGGATGGTCTCGATCTCTTGACCTCGTGATTCACCCGCCTCGGCCTCCCAAAGTGCTGGGATTACAGGCTTGAGCCACCGCACCCAGGCTTTTTTAAATATATATATTTTAAAGACGGGGTTTCACCATGTTGGTCAGGCTGGCTTGCACTCCTGACCTCAGGTGATCCGCCCGCCTTGGCCTCCAAAGTGCTTGGATTATAGGCGTGAGCCACTGTGCCTGGCCACAATAATTTTCTTTTAATTAATAATAGAGATGAGGGTCTCACTATGTTGACCAGGCTGGTCTCAAACTCCTGACCTTAAGCAGTCCTCCCATCTTGGCCTCCCAAAGTGCTGGGATTACTGGTGTGAACCACCATGCCCAGCCTTGATAAATAATTAAGTGGGCTGGGCGCAGTGGCTCATGCCTTTAATCCCAGCGCTTTGGGAGGCCGAAGTGGGTGGATCATGAGGTCAAGAGATCGAGACCATCCTGGCCAACATAGTGAAACCCCGTCTTTACTAAAAATACAAAAATGGCCGGGTGCGGTGGCTCAAGCCTGTAATCCCAGCACTTTGGGAGGCCGAGGCGGGTGGATCACGAGGTCGAGAGATCGAGACCATCCTGGTCAACAAGGTGAAACCCCGTCTCTACTAAAAATACAAAAAATTAGCTGGGCATGGTGGTGTGTGCCTGTAATCCCAGCTACTCAGGAGGCTGAGACAGGAGAATTGCTTGAACCCAGGAGGCGGAGGTTGCGGTGAGCCGAGATCGCGCCATTGCACTCCAGCCTGGGTAACAAGAGCGAAACTCCGTCTCCAAAAAAAAAAAAAAAAAAAAAAAATACAAAAATTAGCCTGGTGTGGTGGCTCGAGCCTGTAGTCCCAGCTACTAGGGAGGCTGAGGTAAGAGAATCACTTGAACCTGGGAGAAAGATGTAGCAGTGAGCCGAGATTGTGTCACTGCACTCCAGCCTGGTGACCGAGTGAGACTCCATCTCAAAAAAAGAAAAAAGAAAAAAGAAAGAAAAAAAATTAGTTGGATGTGGTGGCACACTGCTGTAATCCCAGATACTTGGGAGGCTGAGGCAGGAGACTAGCTTGAACCTGGGAGGTGGAGGTTGCAGTGAACCGAGATTGTGCCACTGCACTCCAATCTCGGTGACAGAGCAAGACTCCATCTCAAAAATAAATAAATAAATAAATAAGTTGTGGTATCTGCTCTAGGGTTTACATGGGTGGGAGGTTTTAGCAACAGGTAGGATACATGATCATATATCTTCATTGGAATTGATTACTCAAACATTTTCTTTCTTTCTTTCTTTTTTTTTTTTTTTTTTTTTTGAGACGGAGTTTCACTCTTGTTACCCAGGCTGGAGTGCAATGGCGCGATCTCGGCTCACTGCAACCTCCACCTCCTGGGTTCAGGCAATTCTCCTGCCTCAGCCTCCTGAGTAGCTGGGATTACAGGCACGCGCCACCATGCCCAGCTAATTTTTTGTATTTTTAGTAGAGACGAGGTTTCACCATGTTGACCAGGATGAGGTCTCGATCTCTTGACCTCGTGATCCACCCGCCTCAGCCTCCCAAAGTGCTGGGATTACAGGCGTGAGCCACCGCGCCGGGCCAGGTTACTCAAACATTTTCAGCTCATGAAGAAAACAGCCCTTCTGGGTTACAATGGTTTTAGCCCAAACTCCTTTTTTCTTCTGATAAATATTTCTCGGATATTTCTTCCTTGTCCCCCTTTCCATCCCCTCAATCCTTATTAATTTATCACCCTGTTTGAAATGGTCTCTACTGGGATAGAGGTACAGGGGTCCCTGAAGTAGCATTGTCATCTGAAATCCAGTAAGGATGTGCAACCTTCCCAAATGTTGGTTTGGGTGAGAATCAAAGATGAAAGCACCTGGGCCACCAATAGTTGGTTGAAATCCAGTTGAAAAATCAGATCGTTCAGGTATAACCTTAAGACAAAATTAAAACAAAGAAAAAAGAAAAATCAGATCTTGCTAGGTGTGGTAGCTAATGCCTATAATCCCAGCACTTTGGGAGGTAAAGGCAGGCAGATCACCTGAGGTCAGGAGTTTGAGACCAGCTTGAGCAACAGGGCAAAACGCTGTCGCTACTAAAAATACAAAAATTACCCAGGCACGGTTGTGGGTGCTTGTAATCCCAGCTGAGGTGGGAGAATCGATTGAACCTGGGAGGCGGAGGTTGCAGTGAGCC
Organism: Saimiri boliviensis; assembly: GCF_048565385.1. Classification (NCBI taxonomy): domain Eukaryota; kingdom Metazoa; phylum Chordata; class Mammalia; order Primates; family Cebidae; genus Saimiri; species Saimiri boliviensis. Next base: position 47,266,677 of record NC_133465.1, on the reverse strand, counting down.
AAAATTGCACCATTGCATTCCAGCCTGGGTGACAGAGTGAGATTCATCTCAAAAAAAAAAAAAAAAGAAAAAAAGAAAAAAGAAAAAAAATTAGATCTCTCAATAGCAAAAGAAAAGGGAAAACAAAACAAAACAGACAGAAAAATCAAAGAAAAAAGCCCTGACCCTAGTCATGCCTCTCAGAAGGCAAAGAAGCCAGGCAGGCTGAAGGACCACCGAGTTGGCCAGGAACAGTGGCTCACACCTGTAATCCCAGCACTTTGGGACACTGAGGCAGGAGGATCGCTTCAGGCCGAGAGTTCAAGACCAGCCTGGGCAACACAGTGAGACTCCATCTCTACAAAACATTTTAAAAGTAGCATGATGGGCTGGGCATAGTGGCTCAGCCTGTAATCCAAGCACTTTGGAGGCCAAGGCGGGCGGATCACCTGAGGTCGGGAGTTCAAGACCAGCCTGACCAACATGGTGAAACCCCGTCTTTAAAAAAAAAAAAGTATCGTGATATAGTGGGATGTGCCTGTAGACCTAGCTACTTGGGAGGCTAGGGTAGGTGGATCGTTTAAGCCCAGCAGTTCAAAGCTGCAGTGACCTATGATTGCATCACTACACTCCAGCCTGGTCAAAAGAGTGAGATCTTATCTCTAAAAACTTAAAACAACAACAAAAAAATCTTTTTTGAGATTAAGTCTTGCTTTGTCACCCAGGCTGGAGTGCAGTGGCATGATCTCGGCTCACTGCAACCTTTGCCTCCTGGGTTCAAGCAATTCTCCTGCCTCAAGCTCCTGAGTAGCTGGGATTACAGGTGTGTACCACCATGCCTGGCTAGTTTTTGTATTTTTAGTAGAGATGGAGTTTCAGCATGTTGGTCAGGCTGGTCTCGAACTCCTGACCTCATGATCTGCCCGCCTCAACTTCCCAAAGTACTGGGATTATAGGCGTGAGCCACTGCGGTGGGCTTAAAAAATTTTTTTTAAGGAGTCCGGATTCTTGACCGTGTCAGTAAAGTTAAGATGGTCGAGTGGGAAAGAGAAAACGGATCAAAGTGTCTCAAAATGAGCCCAGTTACCCCTTTGGCTTAGTTTGGCAACCCTGTTATACCTAAAGTAGGAACTGCAGCTACAGAGGATGTTCTTGTGGGCATTGAACTCAAAGCCATTGACCTTGATGACCACGTCGCAGAGCTTGCCCTCTAGCCTAAGCTCGTTGAAGATCTCACAGGTCATCGCACTCATCTTCCTCTCCATGTGAGGCTGGTGGAAACGTGTGGAGGCCGCCATGCTCTCCATCTCCATGGCACCCCGGGACCAGCGGAGAGAGGTTGCTCTCCTAGAGTGTTGGGGAGGGTTGTGGGGGGCCCCTTTAGCCAGCTGTCGCTCCTTTTCCCTACTACATCTTTCGTATAGGGCCTATCAGGCAGACCAAGTTCCAGAATCCTGGGCCTGCAGTGAGATCATGCAGGATTGTGCTCTCAGGTTCTGGAACTGCCTCCTGGCCTTGTGCACTTCCTTCTCCCCTCCCCCCTACCCCACTTAGGTTGAAAACCACCTCATACCTCCTTCTGTGTCCTCGAACCCAGAACAGAACCGTGACCACTAGCACCATCTGAGCACCATCTGAGTGTTTATTGGTTCCAGCTCCTGTTACTCACCTGATACAGGTCTCTATCCCTGGAGCATCCATCTACCTTTCGCCGCCCAACACGTGGCTCCCTAGACACTGAACTCAAGGAAATCCAAGTCACTTGAGGCTGAAGGGAAAAGTAAAGCTGATTAAATTTATTTATTTCCTCCCCTCCCTCCCTCCCTCTTTCTCTCTTTCTTTCTTTCTTGACAGTTTCTCTCTGTTGCCCAGGCTGGAGTGCAATGGCATGATCTTGGCTCACTGCAACTTCCGTCTCCCAGGTTCAAGCGATTCTCTTGACTCTTCAAGCAATTCTCCTGACTCAGTCTCCCAAGTAGCTGAGATTATAGGCATAAGCCACCATGCCCAGCTAATTTTTGTATTTTTAGTAGAGATGGGGTTTCACCGTGTTGGTCAGGCTAGTCTTGAACTCCTGATGACTGCAGATGATCCACCAGCCTCAGCCTCCCAAAGTGCTGGGATTATAGGTGTGAGCCACCCCGCCCGGCAAAGTTTCTTTTTTTAGAGACGAGTCTCGCTCTGTCACCCAGGCTGGAGTGCAATGGTGTGATCATAGCTCACTGCAGCCTCGACCTCCTGGGCTCTAGTGATCCTCCCACCTCAGCCTCTTGAGTAGCTGGGATTACAGGTGCTTGCTACCATGCCCAGGCAACGCTGATTACATTTCAGAACGCTGTCCCAGGTCTCCCAGCCCCTAGATGGGTTAGTTACTCAGTTTCTTCTGGAATGAGGAATGGCCTAGTTAACAGAGCACCTTCTGGGTGATTAACAGAATTCGGTTTATGGCTCCTTCATCTCTCCTCCCATCCAGCCGTGTGTTTTTCTGTTTTTGTTTCTGAGACAGGGTGTCATCTGTCGCCCAGGCTAGAGTACAGTGGTGCAATCTCGGGTCACTGCAGCCTGGACCTTCCGGGCTCAAGTGATCCTTCCGCCTCAGCCTTCCGCGTAGCTGGGACTACAGATGCCCATCACTACGCCCGGCTGATTTTTATATTTTGTGTAGAGACGGGGTTTCGCCATGTTGCCCAGGCTGGTCTCGAACTCTTTGGCTCAAGTGATCCTCCTGCCTCGGCCTCCCAAAGTTCTGGGATTACAGGCGTGAGCCACCGCGCCTGGCCCAGGTATATTTTTGCCACACAAACTTTCAGCCTGGGAATGACCACACTTGGCAAGGTTTTTCCTCCACAAAGCGTGGCAGAACTCTACCCACCCACGTAACCCCAACACCTTGGGACCTTCACCCTGCTCTTCACAGTAAATAGAACCCTCCGCCAGTTTGCCTAGCGCACCAGGTAAGCACACCCAGATCGCGGCAAGCTCCGTGATCCCTCAATTCTAGGCCCCGCCCCGCCCCGCCCCCGCCCCGCCCCCGCCCCGCCCCCGCCCCCGGTCACCGGCCCCGCCCCTCCCCGCCTCCGGCCCCCCGTCCCAGGCTCTTAGCGCGAAACGACGCCTGCGCAGATGCGGCCACCCGGCTGTCGTTGTACCCCGCGCCGCCGAGCGGGCCTCGAACGGGATGGCAGAGGAGGTGAGGTGGGAGGAAGCGTGCGGCGTGGGGCGGGCCCCGACTCCGACCCCCGGGGCGCTCCGAGCCCCCCAGCGGGTAGCCGAGGCACCGCCGCTCCACCCAGGCCAGTAGCGGCCGCCGCGCGCACCCCGGTCCAGCCCAACACGCGCGCCTGAGCGAGCCCCCGGCTCCCCTCGGGCCCATCGCAGCGCGGGGGTCAGTGGTTCTCTCGGGTCTCGGGACAGGTGAGCGCCCTGATGAAGGCCACGGTCCTGATGCGGCAGCCCGGGCGGGTGCAGGAGATCGTGGGCGCCCTCCGCAAGGGCGGCGGAGACCGGTTACAGGTACCTCTGGGGCGAGGTGGGGGCAGCTGGGGCGGCTTCCTACCCACTGGGCCTTCCCGCTTTCCTCGGCTGCGGACCCTGCTAGCTCTCCGCCCCAAGGAATGGCCGGGAGCTTGAACGAGAGTGGGTTGGTTCGCCTGTTCTAAAACCTAGATTTCGGATTTCTCAATCTGGTCATGCTGCTTCCTCTAATTGGACAGAAGGCTCGCCAAACCAGTACCTGGGGCCTTATCCTCCCCAGGCCAGCGCCTCCCCAATAAGATGAAGATGTCCAGATGGGTCATAATGGTGTACATCTCTTAGGGAGGACCTGATATTGAAGGAGTTAGAGGGGTCCTGAGTCTTCACCCTCACCCCCACACTAGAAGACTGCGTTTTCCTGGGGTTAACAGGGGTGCTAATTAGGATCACCTCCTCCCTATTCTCTGTCTCTCGGTAAACTCCCCTATGGCTTTGCCTATATCCTGGCCACTGAACTGTTTTGATTTCCATAGTCATCCCCCAGGCTGAGGCAGAGCCACACTAGAAGGTGCCTGTTTAGGCATCATCTCTCTTTTGCCTTATAGGTGATTTCTGATTTTGACATGACCTTGAGCAGATTTGCATTTAATGGAAAGCGATGCCCTTCTTCTTACAGTAAGTTACATGCTAGCTTCCCTTGTTGGGCTTGACAAGATGACGGGTTCTAAGGGACACATAAAAGGAGTTTTCTCTTTTTCCAGATATACTGGATAATAGCAAGATCATCAGTGAGGAGTGTCGGAAAGAGGTGGGTTACTCCCGTCCTTTGCTCATAAATGGCTGTCATGTGCTTCTTCAGATGGTTCCTGGTTGGAACCAAAGAATCCAGTAGAGGGACCTTAGAAAATTAAGTTTTTTGTTTTTTTGTTTTTTTGAGATGGAGTCTTGCTTTGTGGAGTCTTGATCTCGGCTCACTGCAACCTCCGCCTCCTGGGTTCAAGCGATTCTCCTGCCTCAGCCTCCCGAGTAGCTGGGACTACAGGCATGCGCCACCACACCCAGCTAATTTTTGTATTTTTAGTAGAGATGGAGTTTCACCATGTTGGCCAGGATGGTCTCAATCTCTTGACCTTGTGATCCGCCCGCTTTGGCCTCTCAAAGTGCTGGGATTACAGGCATGAGCCACTGCGCCTGGCAGAAAATTAAGTTTTTTTTTTTTTTGAGGCAGAGTTTTGCTCTTCTTACCCAGGCTGGAGTGCAATGGCGCGATCTCGGCTCACCGCAAGCTCCGTCTCCTGGGTTCAGGCAATTCTCCTGCCGCAGCCTCCTGAGTAGCTGGGATTACAGGCACGTGCCACCATGCCCAGCTAATTTTTTGTATTTCTTTTTTTAGTAGAGACAGGGTTTCACCATATTGACCAGGATGGTCTCGATCTCTTGACCTCGTGATCCACCCACCTCGGCCTCCCAAAGTGCTGGGATTACAGGCTTGAGCCACCGCACCCAGCCTAGAAAATTAAGTTTTTAAAAAAGTGTTGATTTGCTAAGGAGGATCTAGTTTTAATACATAAAGAGAGCTTTTCCTTACTGACCAGGACATATAATGATTAATGGTTGGAACTGGACATTATGCTGACTTAGAGTTTAGAAGAGATTTGAACATTATGGGGGTTCAGTAACTTACCCAGGGTCATACAGCCAAATGGTAGAGCTTGTTAGTTTGTTGTGAGACAGGGTCTCACTTTGTTACCAAGGTGGAGTGCAGTGGCTTGATCACTGCTCACTGCAGCCTTGACCTCCTAGGCTCAAGCAATCCTCCTGCTTCAGCCTACCTAGTAGCTGGAACTACAAGTGTGTGCCATTACACCTAGATAATTTAAAAAAATTTTTGTAGTGGCCAGGCACGGTGGAACGTGCCTATAGTCCCAGCTACTTGGGAAGCTGAGGTGGGAGGATCACTTGAGCCTAGGAGTTCTGGGCTGTAGTGTGCTATGCCGATCGGGTGTCCACACTAAGTTCAGCATCAATATGGTGACCTCTGGGGAGCGGGGGACCACCAGGTTGCATAAGGAGGGGTGAACCGGCCCAGGTCGGAAATGGAGCAGGTCAGAACTCCCTTGCTGATCAGTAGTGGGATCTTGCCTGTGAATAGCCACTGCACTCCAGCCTGGGCAACATGGAGAGACTCCGTCTCTTTAAAAAAAATTTTTTTTGTAGAGATGGGGTCTTACTATGTTGCCTAGGCTGGTCTTGAACTCCTCAGCTCAAGCACTCCTCACTTGCAGGGTGAGTGCAAAGGAATGACCAGCTCTGTGGGTCCCGGTGCTCCCTGGACTTCACCAAATAGGTAAAAATTTGAGTGTATTGAGCAATGATGTTGGAAGATAATAAGAGAAGAGAAACTTAGGTCTTATAAATGGCATGTCCCCAAAGGAAAACTTCAAGAAAATTTCATGTAACACTCTCTTACATGAAGTTGCATTTTTTTTTTTCTTTCTTTTGAGACACAGTTTTACTGTGTTGCCCAGGCTGGAGTGCACTGGTGCGATCTCTGCTCTCAGCTCACTCCGCCTCCTGGGTTCAAGCGACTCTCATTCTTCAGCCTCCTGAGTACCTGGGATTTTTTTTTTTTTTTTAATAAATGGGGTTTCACCATGTTGGTCAGGCTGGTCTTGAACTCCCGACCTCAGGTGATCTGCCCGCCTTGGCCTCCAAAGTGCTTGGATTACAGTCGTGAGCCACCACACCCAGCCAGTACCTGGGATTAAAGGCGTATGCCATTACACCTGCTAATTTTTTTATTTTTTTAGTGGAGACAGGGTTTTTGCCATGCTGGCTAGGCTGGACTTGAACTCCTGACCGCAAGTGATCCACCTGCCTCAGCCTCCCAGAGCGCTGGGATTACAAGTGTGAGCCACCACAGCAGCCACAAAGTTGCCTCTTCTAGGTGACCTTTTTCTCATAGTAAGCTGACTTTGCTGGGGAGAACTTGATGTAGACTAATGGCCTTTCTCCCCATTTGAATATCCCAGCTCACAGCGCTCCTTCACCACTATTACCCAATTGAGATCGACCCACACCGGACCATCAAAGAGAAGCTACCTCATATGGTGGAATGGTGAGTGATGGTGGTGGAGAAAAGCTTCTGGGCCCTTGAGATGGAGTGGGCTGAGAGGGGCATATTTTTCCAGACCCTTGATGAGATGACAGGCTCCCTTACTTCACTGAGGGCTTAACTTAATGCTGTTAGTCCAGCTGTTGGAACACACCTTTCAGATGAACCCAGGGCTCCTGTGGCTGCTGCTGGAGTGGAGACACTCAGAGAATCCTTGGAATAAGTTAAAGACCCTTGGTTTCGGGGGATAAGTGCTTTGCGGAAGTGACTCTGGTCTTAGTCTGTTTTTGTGCTGTGGTCACAGAATAACAGACTAGGTAATTTACATATTTTTTCTATTTTTTGAGACAAGGTCTTTCTCTGATACCCAGGCTGAGTCTGGTGGCATGATTGTGGCTCCCTGCAGCCTTGATCTCCTGGGCTGAAGCGATCCTCCCACCTCAGCTTCCCAAGTGGCTGGTACTACAGGCACGCACCACCATGTTCAGCTCATTTTTTCTATTTTTTGTAGAGATGGGGGTCTCACCATGTTGCCCAGGCTATTTTCAACTCCTAAGCTCAAGTGATCCTCCCACTTCGGCCTCCCAAAGTCTTGAGGTTACAGGTATGAGCCACTGCACCCAGCCTAGACTGGGTAATTTATAATGAATAGCAATTTATTGGCTCACAGTTCTGGAAGCAGGGAAGTCCAATTTGAAGGACTGGCTGACATCTGGCAAGGCCCTTCTTGCTGTATTATCACACCGTAGAAAGGCAAAGAGAGTGGGGAGAGAGAAAGAGAAAGAGAGGAATTATTATTTTTTTGAGCTGTCTCTCTCTGTCATCCAGACAGGAGTGCAGTGGCGCAATCTCAGTTCACTCAAACCTCTGCCTCCCAGGTTCAAGTGATTCTCCTGCCTCAGCTTCCCAAGTAGCTGGGAGGCACGTGCCATCACGCCCGGCTAATTTTTTATATTTTTAGTAGAGGTGGGGCTCACCATGTTAGCCAGGATGGTCTCAATCTCCTGACCTTGTGATCTGCCTGCCTCAGCCTCCCAAAGTGCTGGGATTACAGGCGTGAGCCACCGCACAGGGTGAGAGGAATTCTTTTTATAAGGATCTGTGACAATGACATTAATCTATTCATGAGGACAGTGCCCCCATGACACTTCCCATTAGGCCCCATCTTTCAACACCTCCACATTGGAGATCAAGTTTCTAACACATGAACTTTGGGGGACACATTCAAACCACAGCAATCATCATCACTGGACAGAGCCCCAGTTCTCCAGATAGAGGGGTCACGGAGGAAGGGATTCAGAAGGAAGAGTTTCGACTTAAGCAGTCAGCTTGCTCCCCAGTTGTCTCTGTTGGGTTGCTTTCTCATTCTCTTCATCTCTTCATCTTCTTCCTTTTTTTTTTTTTTTTTTTTTTGAGACGGAGTTTCACTCTTGTTACCCAGGCTGGAGTGCAATGGCGCGATCTCGGCTCACTGCAACCTCCGCCTCCTGGGCTCAGGCAATTCTCCTGCCTCAGCCTCCTGAGTAGCTGGGATTACAGGCACGCGCCACCATGCCCAGCTGATTTTTTGTATTTTTAGTAGAGACGGGGTTTCACCATATTGACCAGGATGGTCTCGATCTCTTGACCTCGTGATCCACCCGCCTTGGCCTCCCAAAGTGCTGGGATTACAGGCTTGAGCCACCACGCCCGGCCGCCCTGCTACTTTTTATATATATATATATATTTTTTGAGACGGAGTTTTGCTCGTTACCCAGGCTGGAGTGCAATGGCGCGATCTCGGCTCACTGCAACCTCCGCCTCCCGGGCTCAGGCAATTCTCCTGCCTCAGCCTCCTGAGTAGCTGGGATTACAGGCACGTGCCACCATGCCCAGCTAATTTTTTGTATTTTTAGTAGAGACGGGGTTTCACCATGTTGACCAGGATGGTCTCGATCTCTCGACCTCGTGATCCACCCGCCTCGGCCTCCCAAAGTGCTGGGATTACAGGCTTGAGCCACCGCGCCTGGCCTACTTTTTATATTTTTATCAGTGATGGGGTTTCCCCATGTTGGCCAGGATGGTCTCGAACTCTTGACCTCAGATGATCTGCTTGCCTTGACCCCACAAAGTGCTGGTATTATAGGCATGAGCCACCATGCCCAGCCACTCTCTTCCTTTTAAGGACAGATAACATCCTTCAGGAAGCTCTGTGGAAAAAGATGAGGCCTCTGTCGGTAATGCTATCAGAGAGGACTTGGCTCTGTAAAGGGAAAGGATGATTGATTTACTTGAGTGACTTGAATGTGGGGTTTTGTGGGGTGTCTGTTTCTAGGTGGACCAAAGCGCACAATCTCCTATGTCAGCAGAAGATTCAGAAGTTTCAGATAGCCCAGGTGGTTAGAGAGTCCAATGCAATGCTCAGGTAAGTGTCTTGCTCTGGAAAACATTTCTGCCGGATTATTTGAAACCGTTTTTTTTTTTTTTCTTTTCAAAAAAATGAGGAGAGTAGAAAGGAGTTAGTTGTTTAAAGGACTGGAAGAGACATGTCACTATGAACAACTGATGTGTTACAGCTAAAGGATTTCTCTGCCTTGCTAGGAAATAGTCAGCAGCTAGTGGATGCAGTGCAAGACGGCCAGGGAGCCATCTCTGAGAACAAACCAAGTCTAGCTCATTTTTCACAATGGTCAAAGATTTTTGGGGTCCCTCTGGTGACTGGTGTTCTTCATGGCGACTGAGAGTTGGCTAGGCTGGGACCCTTGATCATTACTGGACGGCTGTCTCTGCTGGAGATTTCTTTCCTGGAGGAGGGACCAGGGCTCATAAAGGAAGGAGTGACATGGGTACCTGCCCTCAAGGGCTGTACATCCTAATTGGGGAGATTGGCTAGCTCCTGAAAAGCCGACAGTGGAGACGTGCTGACCCAGTAAGTGCCAGGGTGGGAGTGGGTGCACTCTAGTGAAGGTGCCCAGGTTAGCTGCCTGGTTGTATGGACAGCAACAGAAAATATGCCCACCTTTTGCTACAACAGCATCTCTCCCCGGTATATACCCCAGAAAAATGAGGACACGTAGCCACTACACGACATGCATGGGGTTTTCATAGCAGCCGTATCCTTAACAGCTGAAACCTGGAAATTTCTCAATTGTCTATCAAGACGAAGCTGGGTAGAAAAATTGTGGCATATTTGTATGATAGAATAGCAGTGATAAAGAATAAACTCATTCCATGCAAAATATAGATAAACTACCCAGCATTGTATTGAACAAAATAAGTGAGGCACAAAAGAGTACATTGTGTATGAGTCCATTTATATGAAGTTCAAGGACAGGCAAAGTTAATCGATGGGAGGGATGATACTGACTGGGAGAGACCACGAGGGAGGATTACGCTAGTTAGTTACATGGGTGTATATGTATATCAGAAGTGACTGAGCTGAACACTTAGGATTAGCACATTTTAACCACGTATTGAATATATCATATGGCTTATTTATTTGTTGAGATGGAGTCTCACTCTTTTGCCCAGGCTGGAGGGCAGTGGCGCAATCTGAGCTCACTGCAACCTCTGCCTCCCGGGTTCAGGCGATTCTCTCAAGTAGTTGGGATTGCAGGTGCTCGCCACTACTCCCGGCTAATGTCTGTATTTTTTTTTTTTGGTAGAGATGGGGTTACACCATGTTGGCCAGGCTGGTCTGCCTTGGCCTCCCAAGGTGCTGGGATTACAGGTGTGAGTCTGCTCAATTTTAAATGTTTTTTTTTTCAAGTTTTTGTTGTTGTTGTTGTTGTTGGAGACAGGGTCTTGCTCTGTCTCCCCAGGCTGGAGTGGAGTGGTGCAGTCATGGCTCACGGTAGCCTTGACCTCCAGGGCTCAAGCCATCCTCCTGCCTCAGCCTCCCAACAGATGCAGGTCCCCATGTCTGGCTAATTTTTAAATTTTTGTAGAGATGCGTTTTCCCTGTGTTGCCCAGGCTGGTCTTGAACTCCTGGACCCAAGAGATCCTGCCTCTGCCTCCCAAAGTGCTGGGATTATGAGCATGAGCCATGATGCCTACCCTAAAAGTTTAAAAAATATATATAACCCATCAGGTGTGGTGGCTCAAGCTTGTAATCCCAGCACTTTGGAAGGCCAAGGTAGGTGGGTGGCTTGAGCCCAGGAGTTTGAGCCCAGGAGTTTGAGGCAACACGGGAAAATCCCATCTCTACAAGTCATAAAAATATTAGCCAGATGTGGTTGTATGCACTTGTGGTCCCAGCTACTTGGGAGGTTGAGGCGGGTGGATCACTTGAGCCAGGGAGGTCGAGGTTGCAGTGAACTGTGATTGTGCCACTGCACTTTGGCCTGGGCAACAGAATGAGACCCTGTCTCACAAAAAAACCCAAAACACAAATAACTGAAGTAGGAAACAATGAACAGCAGTAGAGGCAGTGCCATTTCAGAATTGCTGATCTCGTTTCAGGGAAGGATACAAGACCTTCTTCAACACACTCTACCATAACAATATTCCCCTTTTCATCTTTTCTGCGGGCATTGGTGATATCCTGGAGGAAATTATCCGACAGATGAAAGTGTTCCACCCCAACATCCACATCGTGTCTAACTACATGGATTTTAATGAAGATGTGAGCCAGATCCTGTTTGGGCTGAGAAAGGATGAGGGGTGGGGACCACCAGCCAGGATGGTTTACTCTGCAGGAACCCTAACCTGGGGGGGAAGGGGAGGGAAGGTATGCTGGCTTCTTCACCCTTAGGCAGTTGTTTATGGGTTACTTTTTGGTCAGGCACGGTGGCTCACCTCTGTAATCCCAGCACTTCAAGTTGCCGGGGCAGGTGGATCACCTGAGGTCAGGAGATCAAGACCAGCCTGGCCAACATGGTGAAACTCCATCTCTAAAAATACAAAAATTAGCTGGGCGTGGTGGTGGGTACCTGTAATCCCAGTTACTTGGGAGGCTTAGGCAGGAGAATCGCTTGAACCCAGGAGGCGGAGGTTGTAGTGAGCCAAGGTCACACCACTGCACTCCAGCCTGGGCAACAGAGTAAGACTCCATCTCCAGAACAAACAAACAAACAAACAAACCTTTCGAAGGACCCTCTCTCTTTGCTGTTTGCCTGACAGTCAACTCTCTGCCCTGGGGTAGCTAGTTTATGGGCCTGCCCTGCCCCTTGTCACTGTCATGGGGTTTGTGCCATCCTGGGTCCTGAAAGGCTTGGGCTTTGATTTGTTTTTCCCAAGCCAGAGGTGGGCTGCTCGAACTCATCCACGTTCTGGCTTTTTCCCCCATAAAACTGATGGTTGGAATTTTCATCACATGGACCTGCAGTGAGGACGTGGCCTGCAGCTGAGCATAGCATACATGTAACTTGAGCGGCATTTAAATCACAGCTTTGTGCATCCAGAACAGATGAACTGCAATATTGGGCAGCTCCTGTCCACTTAAACTGAGTTACAGACTTATCCTGTAAAAGGCCCTGGTGTCAATATTTAGGCTTTGTGGGCCATGGTATCTCTGTAGCAACTGCCCAACTTTGCCGTTATAGCACAAAAAAGCAGCCATAGCACCATGTAAACAAATGAGTTTGGCTGTATCCCAATAAAACTTTATTTACAAAAGCAGGCCAAGTCTGGCCCCTGGGCCCCAGTTGAGGCTACAGTGAAGCATTGGCATTATCTATCACTTTTGGAATTCCCTTTTCTCTGTGACCGAGACAGTGGGAACTGGTGCTGCATGGATCTCTGCAAACCTTCCGTCTGTCTCTTGTCTTCATTATTTAGGGTTTTCTGCAGGGATTTAAGGGCCAGCTCATACACACATACAACAAGAACAGCTCCGTGTGTGAGAACTCCGGCTACTTCCAGCAACTTGAGGGGAAAACCAATGTCATCCTGCTGGGAGACTCCATCGGGGACCTCACCATGGCCGATGGGGTTCCTGGTGTTCAGAACATTCTCAAGATTGGCTTCCTGAATGACAAGGTGGGTAGAGGACCCGGCTACTCCTCTTCATGGTTTTCTTCTCTTTGAATGCCCATTAACAAACGCCGTTGAACACATTACTTTTCTTTTTTTTTTGAGATAGAGTCTTGCTCTGTTTCCCAGGCGGGAGTGCAGTGGCGTGATCTTGGCTCACTGTAGCTTCCATCTTCCAGGTTCAAGCCATTCTCCTGCCCCTACCTCCTGAGTAGATGAGACCACAGGTGACTGCCACCACGCTTGACTAATTTTTATATTTTTTACTAGAAACAGGATTTCGCCATGTTGGCCACGTTGGTCTCAAACTCCTGACCTCAACTGATAGGCCCACCTCAGCCTCCCAAAGTGCTGGGATTACAGGCGTGAGCCACTGTGCCACCTTTGAACACGTCTGTATGCTAGACACTGGGTAAAGAAGGAAGACACAAGCTGTATTCTCTTGGAGCACATAATCTCATAGGAAACAGAAACCCAGTGATTACAGGTTTGTTTTACCACATGACCTGACAGAGCTTGGATCAGGCCGGCATGGCATCCTAGCCTCAATTTATTTATTTATTTTTTGAGACGGAGTCTTGCTCTGTTGCCAGGTGGAGTGCAGTGGCGCAATCTCAGCTCACTGCAACCTCCGTCTCCCGGTTCAAGCGATTCTCCTGCCTCAGCCTCCCAAGTAGCTGGGATTACAGGTGTGTACCACCACAACTGGCTAATTTCTGTATTTTTAGTAGAGACGAGGTTTCACCATGTTGGTCAGGCTGGTCTCGAATTTCTGACCTCAGGTGATCCACCCACCTTGGCTTCCCGAAGTGCTGGGATTACAGGCATGAGCCACCGTGCCTGGCCCCTGGCCTCAATTTACTGAGTGTCTAGTGCACAGTCACTCCTCTCAGCATTTCATGGTAATTAATTCACTTGGTTTTTGTCATAATCCTTTAAGGTAGTGACTGTTATCCTCATTTTACAGATAAGGAAATGGAGGCTTGGGGTTAAGTAAGTTGCCTAAGAAGATAGAGTTCAGCACACAGTGGGGCTGATTACTAGTCCTTCTAAATCATACTGGAAGGCTTGATTGCAATGGGAAATGTTGGTACTGAGGACATGGGTTTATAATTTAGAGAAGAAAAATTATAAGAACAGATGAGGCTGGGCGCGGTGGCTCAAGCCTGTAATCTCAGCACTTTGGGAGGCCGAGGCGGGTGGATCACGAGGTCAAGAGATCGAGACCATCCTGGTCAACATGGTGAAACCCCGTCTCTACTAAACATACAAAAAATTAGCTGGGCATGGTGGCTCGTGCCTGTAATCCCAGTTACTCAGGAGGCTGAGGCAGGAGAATTGCCTGAGCCCAGGAGGCGGAGGTTGCGGTGAGCCGAGATCGCGCCATTGCACTCCAGCCTGGGTAACAAGAGCGAAACTCCGTCTCAAAAAAAAAAAAAAAGAACAGGTGAAAGACTGACAGGGGTGAAAGCAACATTGCCATAAAGGGGCCCAAATATGGGGTGAAGCTAGGCGGCTGCCAGGGTGCGTCCCCACAGCTGCAGGCACTGGAGCCCACCAGGATGCTTAAGCCGGATGAAACTGGGGCCTGGTCAGGTGCCGTGGCTCATGCCTGTAACCCCACCGCTTTGGGAGGCCAGGGCAGGGGAATCACTTGAGGCCAGGAGTTCAAGACCAGCCTGGGCAACATAATGAGACCCTGCCTCAACAACAGCAACAGCAAAAATTAGCTGGGCGTGGTTAGCATGCCTCTAGTTCCAGCTACGCAGGAGGCTGAGATGGGAAGATCACTTGAGTCCAGGAGGTTGAAGCTTCAGTGAGCCAAGGTAATGCCCCTGCACTTCCGCCTCGGTAGTACAGTAAGACCCTATCTCAAAAAAAGAGAGAAAGAGAGAGAGAGAGACTGAGAGAAAGAAAAAAAGAGAGAAAGAAAAAGGAAGAAAAAAGGAAAGAAGGAAAGAAAAAAAAGGAAAAGAAAGGAAAGAAAACAAAGAACATAAAAAAAGAAAGAGAAAATTCAGTCCAGATGGATTAGAGGCAACATTTGTTTGGGTTTTTTTTTTGAGATAGGGCCTCACTCTGTCACCCATGCTGAAGTGCCATGGCTCAGTCTTGGCTCAGTGTAGCCTTGACTTCCTGGGCTCAGGTGATCCTCCTGTCTCAGCAGGGACTACAGGCTCCCACTACCATGCCTGGCCAATTTTTGTAGAGATGGGGTTTTGCTATGTTGCCTGGGCTGGTCTCAAACTCTTGGGCTCAGATGATCTTTCTGCCTTAGCCTCCCGAAGTGGCAACATCTGGTCTTTTGTTTTTATTCCTTGTTACTGTCCTTTGATATTGACCCAAGGATTAATTGAGATAGCCCATGCCCATCCCTCGTCTGTCTCTGAAGGACAGGTCCCGTAACCTTGAACTCCTCTGGCTCTCAAACGGGAGCTGGAAGTTGCTGCTTGAATGCCCTCCTCCCCAGCCCCAGGGGCTTTGAGAGTGGGCTTCGGAGGGCAGGGCATTTGGGGACCCTCAGGTGTCTTCCTCTCACCCCGGGCAGGTGGAGGAGCGGCGGGAGCGCTACATGGACTCCTATGACATCGTGCTGGAGAAGGACGAGACGCTGGATGTGGTCAATGGGCTGCTGCAGCACATCCTGCACCAGGGGGACCAGTTGGAGATGCAAAGCCCCTGAGGGCGCAGGCTCCAGCCAGGCCTTCGGGCCTTGGCGAGGAGGGGGCACCTCCCTGGAGTCCGCTCCCCATTGAACACAGAGCAGAGGCCAGGGAGGCCAGCAGCAGCCGGGTCCTTCCATGCCCTTCCGTCCTCCTTTCCCTGAGCGCATGCATCACCAGAGGCTTGAGGGGCCCCGTCACGTGGCAGGGCACAAGCACTGTTCCTGGTGAACCTGGGACCATAGCATGCCAGTGCTCTAGGGATCGTCTAGTCCAGGGATTTTTTTTTTTTTTTTTTTTTTTTTTTCAAAAATTTTAAATGTGGGAAATTGTTCTTCAAACAAATGTAATGTGTGAAACACATCAAAATTTTAAAAATGAAAAATCAGCTGTTTTGATTTAAGAGATGTGGGTGGGGGTAGAACCTGGACCTCTTTGCCCTGGGGGCACATGTCACGTGATTCTTCTAGGGCTCCACGGAACACAGCTTGAGAACCGCCACATATCAGCCTGGGAGTCCGTCTGAGCGCAGCCTGATTGTGTCTGTGTGGTTCAGGGTGGGGCTGAAAGGGTATGTTCGAGCCTACAGTGGTTTGTCTTTATTCTGCTTCAGCCATCAAACTTGAAATTCCATTGGGATTCGTGGGGTTGAGGCAACCCTGAGCACCCCCTCTTCAGGGCTCCCCTAGGGGATGCATGTGGGTGTGGATTTCCCCTCATGCCCTAGGTTCTGCGTTCCCCTCCTCTTACAGGTCATGGACACTAAAGTGAATGACCCGAAAAGGGGAATTTAGAGCAGGACCCTGAGGGAGGCTGTGCTGTGGTGAAACACGAGTGATGTGTGCACTGTGGTCTTGCATTATTGGGCCGACTTCACAGTCTCTTTCCCTTCTTCCCTCCCTGTTGACTTGGATGGTCAAGAACTAGCTGATTCTCTCTAGGGCACTTTTTGTTTGTTTGTTTGTTTGTTTGGTTTATTTATTTATTTATTTATTTATTTATTTAGAGATGGAGTTTTCGCTCTTGTTACCCAGGCTGGAGTGCAATGGTGCGATCTCGGCTCACTGCAACCTCCGCCTGCTGGGTTCAATCAATTCTCCTGCCTCAGCCTCCTGAGTAGCTGGGATTACAGACACACGCCACCATGCCCAGCTAATTTTTTGTATTTTTAGTAGAGATGGGGTTTCACCATGTTGACCAGGATGGTCTCAATCTCTTGACCTCGTGATCCACCCACCTCGGCCTCCCAAAGTGCTGGGATTACAGGCTGGAGCCACCGCACCCGGCCTCTAGGACACTTTTTGAATAAAAAATATAGAAGATCCAGTTCAGGCGGGCACGGTGACTCACTCCTGTAATTCCAGCCTTTGGGAGGCGAAGGCGGGTGGATCATGAGGTCAGAAGTTCGAGACCAGCCTGGCCAACATAGTGAAACCCCATCTCTACTAAAAATACAAAAAATCAGCCAAGCGTGGTGGCAGGTGCCTTTAATTCCAGCTACTCTGGAGGCTGAGGCAGGAGAATTACCTGGGCCCGGGAGGCAGAGGTTGCAGTGAGCCAAGATCGCACCACTGTGCTCCAGCTTGAGCAACAGAGTGAGATTCTGTCTCAAAAAAAAAAAAAAAAGGCCAGATGCAGTGGCTCATAATTAATTGGGAGGTTGAGGTGGGCAGATCACAAGGTCAGGAGTTCGAGACCAACATGGTGAAACCCTGTCTCTATTTAAAAAAAAAAAAAAAAAAAAAAGCCAGTTCAGCATTTTCTTAATTTCGAGGAAATCACTGGCACCCCTTCCTGCAGAGTTTGGCTAGCTGTTGGAATGTTCTGTCATTCTGCAGAAGTGGAAAGTAATGGAGATGTTACTGAAGTCCCACTGTATGCCAGGTGCTACTCTGGGCACTCGGGTGCCTGCCAGTTGACCCTCACAATGACCCTGCCAGATCGCTCAGGCGGATGGGTAACTTGTCCAAACTCCGTAGCTAGGAGCTAGACCCAGGATTCAAATGTTTCTGACCACAGTCCATGCCATTTGCTGCATTTCTCTGCTTCAGGCCTGTCCCATTAGGCTTTGGGAGGAAAGGGTGGTTACCATCTGAGGCTGGGTCAGTAACCACTTTCAGACTTCAATCAAGTAGCTTTCTTGGCTGGCACAGTGGCTCATGCTGTAATCCCAGCACTTTGGGAGGCTGAGGTGGGGTAGCTACTGGGGTAGCTGAGGCAGAGATTGAACCCAGGAGGCAGAGATTGCAGTGAGCTAAGACAGCACCATTGCGCTCCAGCCTGGGCAACAGATCGAGACCCTGTCTCAAAAAAAAAGAAAACAAAAAAAAAGCAGACTTCAGTCAAGGAGCTTTCTGGATGCTTTGGGGCCAGAGAATGTCAGTCACTGGCCATGGGGAGCAGTCAGGTCTCTTAGGGGACTCTGGGCAAGAAGTGCTGATGGAGGCAGTTTGCTGAGTCCAGTCCTGTCATTTTCTTTCCCAAGTCCCCACCCATCCTCAGAAGGCCCGGGTCATCCCAGGCAAGCAAGAGCAGATGGCCTGGCTGGTGGCTGAAGTCTTCCTACAAGACACTGTGGAGATCTGAACCCAGTTACCTTTCCCCTAGCAAGGAGGAGGATGGGCAGGTGGTAACAGGTGGCGGCCAGGAGCAGGGAGAGATGGGAAAATCGTATTGGAAATGACCGACGGAAAAGGATAATCTGACCTGTGTGCTTTAATTTAATCCTTGAGCTTTGTCGGTTGAGTTTGAGGTCAGGGACCTTTCCCATTCGATGGGGACAATTAGGGGGTGAGAATCATCACTCCATACCCTGCTGCAGGCCTCCATCCTCTACACATTCACCCCCTCCACAGACCAGGGCTCCCTTCCCACAGCAAAGGCCCCAGGTTAGGCCCAGGGCAGGCAGGAAACCTCCAGAGGGGGAGCCCCTGATGTGGGGACACGCTGTCTAGAGCTAATGAGGCCATGGAAGCAGCCTGGTTTATCTTCTTCCCCAATGTGGGGAACCCCCCACAACCCTCACTTCATCCCCTAGCCCCTCAAGCTGTTCCAAAAGACAATTAAGGCCATTGGTTTAATGTTTTATTTGGAACAAAGGAAAAAGGGACTGATACCTGTTTGGCCTTTTGAGTGTGCAGAGCTCTGCCCACCTCCCTCCCACCCCTCAGCCCCAAATCCAAGATTTCGTAGCCCTCACACCCACCCAAGCGGGTTCCCTCACACACACCCTGTTTTCTTCCTCTTCCACGGTTCCTTAGGGAAAGGTGCCGCCTTGAGGGATGAAGAGCTACCTACAGACCAGTCCTAGCCTCCAGCACCCCAAGGTCAGCTCAGCCTCCACTGGAGGCGAGGGGGAAGAGCAAAGGGCATGGGAGAGATAGGGCTGCCCCCTTCCCCAGGAGCCAGTCAGAGCCGGGGAGGAAGGCAGAGGCGTCCTAGGAAGCTGTCACAGAGAGGAATGGGGTCGGGGAGTGGGGGTGACAAGAAGTACAAATAAAGAGAAAGTATGGGGAGACAGATGACAAGCCCAGCTGTGCTAGTGACGTGGAGGGGAGGTATGGTGAGAGACCAGCCATGGCCCTGTCCAACCCCAGGCTCCACCAGCCCCAAACTGGCTCTGCAAATCCAAACATTTTAAGGAAGGGGTTTAGGGTTGGAAGAGAAACGGCCTAGAGGTCTGTGCTGTGGATTTTCATCTAGGGTGGTGGGAACCCCAGAGATGTCTCCTTTGCCACTGTTTTAGATGGCTCCCAGACCTCATCCCAGCAGAGGGAGGGTGACTGTCAGTAGGTCAGTCCCAGCGCCATGCCCCCCTCGCAGTGGACCTCTGTGTCTCAGGCCTGGCCAGGCTCCTGCCCCTCAGAGCTCCTCGTGGACCCGCTCCTGGTCCTCATCTGACTTTAGCTTGAGCTCCTCGACTGTGATCTTGCCGTCCTGGTTGCGGTCCTGGTTCTGGAACATGTCCCCTATGGTTTTCTCAGGGTCCTGCCCAGGCATGAGGCGTCCTTTGCCCTCACTCACTTGAGCCTTGATGAAGGTGGAGAACTGGGGGGAGGGGAGAGCCAGGAAAGTGGGGAGTGAGCATCATGGCCTTGGGAGGGGCCCTGGGTGGAGGCCAGTGAGTGCTTTCTTTTTCTGTCTTCCCAGCCTCCCCCACATGCTGCAACTCAGGAAGGACTGGGTTCCTGGTGCTGGAGTCCTGGTGAGGGTGGGGGAGGAGGCATGGCATGGGGGATAGTCCGTGACTGGGCTCCGGTAGGGAACAGTCTGCATGCGTTCCCAGAAGGTGGGGACGAGGAGCCTGAGGCATGGGACTCAACACAGGCGGGAGCACGAGGGTGGGTGGACTGGCCAGACAAGGGATGCCTTCTTCCTAGATGCTTCCTGGGTCGGGGGAGTTCGTGAGCACGGTTATTAGGACTGAACCTTCACCCACCTCCTCCGGAGGAACCTCCCCATCCTTGTTGAGGTCCATGTCTTCAAACAGGTTAGCAGGAGGGTCCTCGTGCCACACAAACAGGTAGCCTGTGGGCAGCCCATCCTCCCGGGACACCAGCTCCACCTCAAACTGCAGCACAGCACTGCCGGGGACACCCCGGGCTGGATAGAGGGCGGGAGAGGAGGGAGGGGTCCCAGTCAGGCCAGAGTCTGGGCCTTGCTTCGATGCTTCCCAGCCCACAGGCCTCAGTTTCCCCTCTTGGAGCTGTGCTGGAGAGTGGGGCACAGGATGTTTGAGCCATCCCGCAGGCATTCCTGACTCCTCCCGCCAGCCGTCAGGCCCACAATGGGCAGGAGCAACCGGGACGGATGCCAGTCTCACAGTTACGGACTGAGCACAGTGGCTCACATCTGTAATCCCAGCACTTTGGGAGGCCAACGTGGGTGGATCACCTGAAGTCAGGAGTTCAAGACCAGCCTGGCCAATATGGCAAAACCACATTCCTACTAGAAATACAAAAATTAGCTGGACATAGTAGCAGATGCCTATAATCCCAGCTACTTGGGAGACTGAGGCAGGAGAATCGCTTGAACTCAGGAGGTGGAGGTTGCAGTGAGCTGAGATCATGCAACTGCACTCCAGCCTGGGTGACAAGAGTGAGCCTCCATGTCAAAAAAAAAAAAAAAATTACTTTTTTTCTCATCCCCTCACCTCCATTCTCCCCGTGGGCCAGGTGCGGGGGCACGATGAGCTGCCGCCTCTCTCCCACACACATGCCCTGCAGGCCCGTGTCCAGGCCTTCGATCACCTTGTTGGCCCCCAGAGTCGCCTCCTGGGGGGCCCCGTAGTCATGCCTGGGGGAGAGCAGATGCCCAGGTCAGCAGCCACCCTGTCCCCTGTCAGTGTACACCCTACTCTCTCTGAGGTGGGCCCAGAACAAGCACTCAGTTCCGGCATCACTCCCACTGGTGACTTGGAGAGCGCAGGGGACCAGCGTGCAGGTGTGGGGTTCCCTTCTCATCTTGCCTCTGCCCCTAAAATGTCGCCTTCAGGGCTCATGGCTCCCGCGTCAGTTTCCCCTCTGTGAAATGGAAAGAGCAGTTCTCCCACAGTTGCTGGCTTCACCTTCCCTCCCACTGTGAAGCAGAGAATCTCATCTCATGGCTCCCTAACTGGCTCTGTCTGAAATGAGACTGAAAGAAGAGGCAGGAGCCTGAAAGCTCCCCTTGGGCTCAAGGACCAAGAGGGAAGAGCAGGTGTCAGGGTGCTGTGAGAACTCCCCATGCCTGAGCCCACCCACGTGCCCAGCCCTGGCCCCACCCCGGACCCACGAGGTGAAGAGCTGGGTGCCATCCAGCAAAGAACAGTTGTAGTGGTATCGAACAAAGTCGCCAAGCTTGGTGGTCTCATTGCAGGTCTCAGATGGCCGGGACAGTGTCTTGATTTCCACCACATCTGCAGGGTTGTGGAAGTCAATGACATGGACGTTGAAGATGAGCACGGCCGAGCCAGGGATCTTGTCTCCTGAGGCCGGAATCGGGGAGTGTGGTCAGCTCAGAGCACTAGGAGAGGCTCCTTGAAGTCTCTCCATGGAGGCCCCTAGACCTGATACCCATGCCCGGCCCTGGGCGGCCAAAGGAGGATGGGATGGGATGTTTGTTCAGAGTGAATTCTAACATTGGGATGAGGGGCAGGGGAAGGCAGCTTTCCAGTTAGAAAGCTCTTTTGCACTCACCATCTTGCAAACTCCCAGTAACTTACCCTGCGGATCAGCATGGCTTGCCCATTTTACACGTGAGGACACTGGGGGTCCCAGCACAGCTGGGTCCCGGGGCTATGCTGGTTCTGTGTTTCCACAACCACCCTCCCTCCCCAAACTCAGGAGTTGGCTGCCCTTCTCCACTAGGGGAGGGAGAAGTGGGGCGCCACCCTGGAGGAAACTGATGGGGAGTCCGTGTGGCAGGAATCAGAGTGACCAGATGTAAGCTGCATGCATTTTCTGTGATGAGTGGGGTAGAGTGGTGGCTAGACTCCCACTGTGGAGTGGGGATGGGGGGCGGCCTGGCCACGAGGGGCAGTTCAGGGGAGGAGCTGAGGTGGCGGCTGGGGAATGCCCCTACCAGTTCCATTTTCCCCGTAGGCGAGGTGTGGGGGGATGGTAATTCTCCGGCGCTCCCCTACGCAGGCACCCTGCAGCCCCTGGTCCATCCCGGGGATGATGTAACCCTGCCCGATATAGGTATTGTAGGTGTGGTTGCGGGAGTAGCTGCAATACAAGGTGGGAGGGCCAGGCAGGGAGTCAAAGGGGCCCTCCCCTTCCAGGCAGCTCAGAGTGCCCCCCCCAGCTTCTTCCACATTTTGCCCAGCCCCTGCCCTCCCACCTCAAGACCCTCCGGACCTGGAATCAAACAGGGTGCCGTCCATCAAGGAGCCATTGTAGTGGTAGCGCATGAAGTCCCCGGCCACAGCTCTGCGGACACAGCCCGGGGGGAGCTCCAGCGTCTCTAGCTGGACAGTGTCCTTCGGGTTGTGTACGTCAATCAGGAGGACGTGAAAGACCAGCGAGGCCTGTGGAGGGATCACTGTCCCTGGGGAAGGGATAGGGCTTGAACCATACAGGTGGGGAGCAAGCCGAGGCTCCTTCTTGACTCAGGAAGGCTCTGTGGGCACCATGCAAGGAGACACTAGCCCCGCTCCAGAGCCCTTTCCCGTCCACCAGCAGCCCTGCTTCCTGCTCCTCCAGTAAGGCCTGAGCTAGGTTTTCCCCAAGGCAATCACCAGCTCATACTGAGCCTTCGTGTGAATCAGAATAAAGAACCCCTTCTTAGTGAGACGAGCACCAAGGGTAGAGTTCATCCCGCCTTGCGTCCTTGGCTGGATGCCCTTGTGCAATATACAACCTGAGCAACTGTAAGTGGAGGCCTGGTTTTCCCTCTTCTGGAGAATTTCCCCTTGACTCCTTGCCCACCCTCACCATAGCCTTTCTCGCCATAGGCCAGGAATGGAGGGATGATAATCTTTCTTCTCTCTCCAGGACACATGCCCAGCAGCCCCTGGTCCATGCCCTTGATCAGCCAACCAGAGCCGACGTAGGTGTCGTAAGTGCCGCCCCTACTGTAGCTGCAGAAAATGAGGTGGGGGTGGGAGAGGCAGGCTGGACTCCTGCTCCCCATGCCACAGTCCCCAGTGCCTCAGGGCTCCCCTTTGGCCCCTTACCTGGTATCGAAGGAGGTGCCGTCCAGCAGGGTGCCGTTGTAGTGGTAGCGGACAAAGTCGCCGTCCTGGACCATGCGAGGACAGTGGGGTGGGCGCAGCAAGATGCTCACCTGCACAGTGTCTTCCTTGTTCCACACATCCAGCAGAACCACGTCGAAGTAGAGGGTGGCATCCGGCGGAATGAGCCCCGCTGTGAGGGCACAGCAGCATGGAGGTCTCAGAGCTGTGCTCTGCCAATCAGGATCCCAGCCAGGGGCCTTCCTCTCATCCCGCACCAGGAGACCCAAACCAGGCACACAGCTGCCACTATGTTTGTTTGTTTATTTGTTTTTTTAAAAGATGGAGTTTCACCATAGTGTTGGTCAGGCTGGTCTTGAACTCCTGACCTCAGGTGATCCGCCCACCTTGGCCTCCAAAGTGCTTGGATATCAGGCGTGAGCCACCATGCCCGGCCTGTCTGAGTAGCTGGGATTACAGGCACGCGCCACCATGCCCAGCTAATTTTTTGTATTTTTAGTAGAGACGGGGTTTCACCATGTTGACCAGGATGGTCTTAATCTCTTGACCTTGTGATCCACCCGCCTCGGCCTCCCAAAGTGCTGGGATTACAGGCTTGAGCCACCGCGCCTGGCCTGTCTGTTTGCTTTTTAAGAGATAGTGGGCTAGGCAGAGTGGCTCATGCCTGTTATCCCAGCACTATGGGAGGCCATGGCAGGCGGATGGCTTGAGCCCAGGAGTTCAAGACCAGGCTGGGCAATATGGCGAAACGCCATCGCTACCAAAAACAGAAAAAATTAGCCACCCATGGTAGTG